>NW_027117309.1:2400000-3600000 GCF_021436955.1 Diplodia seriata | reverse complement strand
CGCCTCAAATCTCGCTCGCCCGCTCTGCTGCATCGCCACCCCAGCTCGGCCGCCATGAAGATCTTCTCCAACAGCCACGACTTCAACTACTCCTGGGACGAGGTTTCCGTCAACAACTGGCGGAAGTACTGTCCCTGGAACGAGAAGACGCCGCATGTCATCGCCGTCGACACTCTTGCGCGCCACGTCGACCCTGCGACCGGCATCGTGAGTTGCCTCGACTTCCATGTTGTGATTGCTGCCGTTACCCGAGCTGACAATCGCAATTCCAGCTCCGCACCGAGCGCCTCATCACCTGCAAGCAATCCGCCCCCAAGTGGCTGGCCTCGTTTCTCGGCGGCCAGGAGGTGTCGCACATGTATGAGACCTCCTACGTCGACCCCAAGAGCAAAAAGGTCACCATGACTAGCGTCAACATGACTTGGTCTGACCTGTTGTCGGTGCGCGAGACCGTCGTCTATAAGCCGTCCGCTTCAGCACCCAGCGCCAAAACAACCTTTGAGCAGAATGCTCAGATCGTTGCTCTCTGCGGCGGCTGGCAGAAGGTCAAGAACGGCATCGAGCAGTTCACCGTTGAGCGCTTCCAACAAAACGCCGCAAGAGGTCGCGAGGGCTTCGAGATGGTTCTGGAGATGAGCAGGAGGGCTTTTGCTCAGGAGCGGGAACTCCGGAAAATGCACACCGCCAAGATCTAACCACAACGCCGCACAGCGTGGCGTTCGCGCGGTGTAAAGCTAGGTTAAGCAAGTCTCGCCGCTTACATCATCGTGCTCCACCTTGTCTCCCGGGCCGATTCGTCAGCGCAACCGACGAGGCAGCCATCCTACTCTCCAGTCCGTATTTGGTGCGTTTGAGCAAGGCGTTATGATTTCTGGGGCGGGTATCGCGGAAGAAAAGTTCTTGTTTTCCGTTTCTTTTCGTCATCTTGAGATATAGAGCATCGGTGGAGTTCGAACATCACGGGCGGGTATATGCAGTTTCATTTTCCTTTCTTCTCTCTTACGAACGGTCACGCGTAGACGTCTCTGCTTTCCGCTCTGTTTTTTTCCCCCTGGTTCAGTCAATGATTTCTTCTTTTGTTGCGTAGACAAAGACGTTCACATACTCACCGCCCCGCACCATTCTACCCACCTCCCGATTCGAAGAGTTCGGTCAGGGCTTGCGGAGTGAAGACATAGACAGTCGTTATATAATGTTGAATAGAAAACATTAGAGCAAACATCAAACTCGAGCACTCTGGAAACTTGACCAATCTCGCGCTTATCTGGTTTCGACGGCACGTTCGAAAAAGAAATACTGGAGTGCAGCCACACACTATGAAGGAAACAACAACATCCCGGCTCAAGGTTCAAGGGTTTCCTCGTTCCCTGTTCCTGCCGTAATTGTAGCCAATCTCCGTCTCCATAAACAACACTGAAACACAAAAGGCATAACAATGACCCGCGCAGTAATCAAAGGTGGAATTTGCAACCGTCACTCAAATTGCCCGCCGCCGCATCCTCTAACTGGACCAATGTATTGCTTCGTCGTCATCGAGGAAAGAGCGCCGTCCGGATGTCCGTGTCGCAGTTCGGACCGCATGCCGACCACCTTTTCCCGAACACCCGCCAGCACGGCGAGTGAGAAAAGAAATTGCCCTTTCGCATCTGCCTTATACAGATGCCGCATCATAATATTTGTAGGCAGTTGAATACAAGATCCGGACGTGAATGCATGCATTTAAATCTTACATATATGTCCGGATTTTGTATTCAACTACCCATCCCATGTCGAATTTCTCGATGAGGCAGATGTAGGCAGGCAATATCTTTTGTCACCCGCCGTGCCAGCATGCCGTCGTCCCCGTCGGTCCCTGCACATGAGCCATACAGTTCAATCTCCAAACGGGCGCGTCTACCCCTGACCCTTGCTCCCAGCCGCCCCCCTCTTCAGCTCCGTCGCCGGCACCGCCAAGGAGGACGGAGGAGAAGCTGCCCTGGGCCCCCTGCCGAGCACGTCCTTGACGCTCTTGGCCCCGTAGCCGTTCACTAGGACCTCCTCCTGCGGCACGCCTACCGGCTTCACCAAAGACTCTTCGGTCGGGACGTTGTCGGCCCCACCGTATAGCTCTTCCTCGTCGCGCACGACCGTCCCGTTGGTCGCGACGATGTGCCTGTGGTAGAGCAACTCACCGTCCCCTCCCTCGATTTCGTCTATGGCCGAGAAGGCAACGTCCTGCTCCGTAGTCCCGGCACTGAAGCTCTGCGAGCTCGGCGAGGAGACGGAGAGGTACGTTGCGGTCCCGTTCTGGCGGTCCTCAAGAACAGTCCCGGTCGCACTGGTATTGTAGCCCTCGAGTCCGAGTGGGAATGCCGACGTGCCGACAGTGGAGATGTACTTTCCGCGGTCAAGGGCGGCATCGATGGAGTAATTGGAGCCGGATGTGGCATAGCCAGTGTAGGCCCAGAGGGGGTATGAGTAGGTGCGCTCAAAGATGCCGGACGATTGGCCGAACGCAGCTCGGTCAAGGCCAGTGGTCTTCTGGTTTGTGATTTGGACATTCCCCGCGTCGGAGAAATTTCCAGTGTTGGAGAAGGCGAGTGTCTGCGTCCAACTCACATTGCTTGCACCTGCAGAAGTCACTACTGTGCTGCTAACGCTGAAGTGACGGGATACAGCGACGGAGTAGTCGAGGGTTGCATTAGTGCCGTTAGTACTCGTGCCGCCCGCAACAGAACTGACGGCAATGTTGAGTGCCGGTGCAATCACTGTGGGTGCAGTGCCCGTTGTAATGGCGGAGGCATCGCTAGCCAGCCACAGAAACAACTTGCCCGTCACGACCCAGTAACTACCTACGGTTCCACTTTGGGTAGCCTCCCCGGTGCCCGTGTCGTTCAATCCAGTTACTCGGATCTCAAAGGAATGGTCCAGACCGTCACATAGCAGCGGCAGCCATGGAGTAATGTCGATTTGGTCCTCTTTGAGATCGAAGGCGTCGATACCGACGATGGGGCGCCAGAAGCCAGGAGCGACGCCGCCAGTGAAAATGATGGGAAACGGCCACACGACACCCGCCAAGGCGCCATCAATGTAAAGCTGCACTTCGCGCCAGGGCGAGTAGCCGTACAGGGTAGTGACCGAACCGAAGGCCAAGACATCGGAGGACAGCACGTTGGCCCACCAGAACTCCTCGGCGGATTGTCCGTTGGCCGAGATGGAGAAGATGGCGCGGTCGACGTTCCGCGGGAGAGATAGCGCGTTGGTTGCATTAGCAGCCGGCAGGTTGAAGGCGCTAGCGGCGTCGGCGGAGGATCTGCGGGCTGAAACGGGTAAGACAACGTCTGCTGGCGTGAACGACGACTCAGGGTCTGCATAGAATGAGGCGGTCAGAGTCGTGTTAAACGAGCCGGTGTACGTGTCATCGATCAGGTTGCCCAGGTCGAAGATGATCTTTTGAGGCTCTCGGAACAGGGGGGCAAGGGCCGACATGTCCTTGGTGTAGGTCCACACAATGCCATTGGTGGTGGGCTCGGCAGTCGAGGTCCGGAATATCTCGGTGTCGTTGAAGTACATCAGGGCCAGTCGGTCAAACTGCCGGCCGCGCGACGTAACGGTCAGATTGAGCGTGACCCGGTTAAAGTCGCATGCAGGCGGGACGTAGGTGCCTACGATTGCGGGTTAGCCCTGCATGACTTGCCGACGGTTAACGGGTCGGGACGAGGGGCGGCCTGTCATGCCGGTCGGTGCAGCGGACGAAAGAAAGAGCGAGTGAGGTGCCGGGAACAGCGGAGGATGTTGGAAAAGCCAGGGCAAAGCCGCAGACACATTGCCAATCAGTGCGGGCGGAAGCAGGAATGACACGCATGGCAGCAAGGGTTGGAGAGCGAATCGAGTGGTTGACGAGGCTTGTACGGAAGAGCGCTGCATACCAACAAAGGGATCGCCGTAGCTGTAAGCAAAGACATGGACCATCAACGTCTGCTGGCAGGCGGGCTGGGCCGGCGCCAACAGCGGGGGGTCGGCCTCGAGCACGAGCAGCTGCGCGGCGGCGCTGGCTGCACGGGGCTGGCGGGGCGCGGCGGCAGCAGATGCGGTTGGCAGGCGCAGGTCGAGCACCAGGGTTAGAGCTGCAAGCAGTAAGACGGAGGCCAGGCGGGCAGTCAGGGCCAGTGCTGCGCGCGATCGAGGCCATTGAGGCCCTGGCGATGGGGGACGGTGCTTGTGCATTGCCGGGGCGGCGATCCCATAGGCTGTCTGGCGGCGAAAGAGAGCAGTCACAATCGGCGGGCTAGCCTCTCGAGGCCGGGTCGGCGAGGCGGTAGTGGTTCCAGAAGCGCTGGATGGCCTTGGTGGCCAGCTCGTTGCCCGTCTGCTGCTGGTGGTAGTAGTTGAACAAGCTGTACTCGTCGCGCGTGAAGATGTAGCTGTCGGGCTGGGCGCGCAGCTTGGACCACACGCCGTCGAGCTCGCGTTGGAGGAAGGCGGCGGTGTTGGGGTCGACGCCGGACTCGGCCTCGCGCGCGATGTCCAGCGCCTTTTGTAGGGTCATGGTGGCCTGGCCGTTGGCTATCTCTCCGTTGCCCATGCTGTGACGCGGGCGGGCGGAGGCGACTAGGACGGGCCGGGAAGGTGCGTGGGGCAGGCCGGGGCACACGCGGACGCAATCGAGGACGGTGACGGCGGCGACGACGGTGACGGTGGCAGAGGTGGCCGAGCATGCTGAGGCGGGCGGCGGGCAGACTATGTAGACGGCGATGCTTCAGGCCCTGACTGCCAGAAAACGGCGCCGAAGCTTGGGCGCTCATGACGCAGCAGGGACGCAGCAGGGAGTGAAGCGAAGTTGGGAGGATGTCGCGCATCAGGGCGCAACGGCGGCAGTGCTCCCCAGTCGCCAGAGATGCACCCACGGGTCGACCCGTCAAAGCCACCCGCCACTCACGGACAGAAGGCCTTTGGACACCCACAGCAAACCTTAACCGCGCCGCTCACGCCATGGCCCCTACCCGCTGCACGCACACGCACCGCACGCGCCGCCGCGCGGCGGCTTTGGCCTCCGCTGCATGCGCAATGCACGCCGCCGCCAGCAGCTTCTCAGGTTGCCATGCCTCACCATCCAAATAAACTTTGCACGCTGACTCGGCGCGCGCTTTTCGGCCCGGCCTCTCCGCCAAGCCCGGGAGCTTTTTCCAAACTGCTGCCGACTGACACGTCCGACACGTCCGACCCATCGACACCATCCACGCCATCCACGCCCCATCGACATGAAACCGCTGCGCTTTGCCTCCGTCGCCACGCCCTTTCGCTCCGCGCGGCTGCCAGTGCCGCCCGCCCGTCAGCTCACCACCACCGCCGCCCGCGCCCAGCGCACTCCCACGCCGCCCGCCGTGCCCCGCCGTCTACCACGCGCCTGGCACGTCCATGCCCGCCCCGGCACCGCGCCCGCATCTCCGCTGTTCCGCCTCCTCCGTGGCCCCGCGGCTCGCCGCTCCAATGCCAACTCGTCCAAGCCTCCCAAGCTCGATCCCACCCCGAATCTCGGAAGCCCCGACGCCGCCCCGTCGTTTTCACAGCGCATGCGCAAGCTGTCGCGCGAGTACGGATGGGTAGCATTGGGCGTGTATCTGGGCCTGTCGGTGCTGGACTTTCCCTTCTGTTTCCTTGCGGTGCGGATGCTGGGGACCGACCGCATTGGCCGGTGGGAGCACGCCGCAATCACAGCCTTTTGGAATCTTGTACACGTAGCTTTCCCCGACGTGCACCGGGAAAAGAAGCTGGAAGGTGCCGTAGAGACCGAGGCCGGTCAGGTGCGGGATGGCGCCGTCAGCGACATGGAAGAGGTCGCGGCGGCGGCAGAGGCCAACGCGGGCGAGGAGGCCAGTATGTGCCCCATCGCCGACTAACACTGTGAACCCCGGCTGACGCAGTTGTAGCCATTTGGACTCAGCTCGCCCTCGCCTATGCTATCCACAAGTCCTTTATATTTTTCCGCGTGCCGCTCACGGCTGCGGTGACGCCCAAGGTCGTCAAGGTCCTGCGCGGGTGGGGATGGAACATTGGCAAGAGGAAGCCCAAGGCGTAATTGTGACGACCTGCATGGC
Organism: Diplodia seriata; assembly: GCF_021436955.1. Taxonomy (NCBI): domain Eukaryota; kingdom Fungi; phylum Ascomycota; class Dothideomycetes; order Botryosphaeriales; family Botryosphaeriaceae; genus Diplodia; species Diplodia seriata. Next base: position 3,593,923 of record NW_027117309.1, on the reverse strand, counting down.
CTGTGTGGTGCCTGTACAGATGCACCCAATGTTTGATAGTAGGCCGGTCGAGAGTGCTCGGCTGGGTTGCAAAAGAATTGAGCCTGCCCAAACCCAACTCACTGGAGAGGGCTACTCCCGGGGGTTGTTGCGTACGTATGCTTGCATGCGGACATGTCCTTCAACCGCCCGGGCGTAGGTTCTTGCGCAGGATTCGAACAGACGAAGTCTTTTGCGACCCACTGTGGTTGTACGAGCCGTACATAGCGCTCGGTAGAGCATCGGAACCAGGGCGCGTTCATGGGCATCGGAGTTACACCGCTGGCGTCCTGCATTGTATTCTCATTTTTATTAGAAGAATCCCCACTCGTTCGCAGCACAGCATCCATGCCGGCTGCAGCATCAGCACAGATCAAAGGCTGTCGTCCAGATCCGATGATGGAGATTGCCGAAGCGCCAAGCGAGAGATCCGGGGAGTGTTTGTTCAAGCTAACCACCATGATCCCCTGCCTACCAGCCCGGTGGTAGGTCAGATCGCTTGGCTTGCGCCGGTTAGCGTGACGTCAAGCCGCAGCAAAGCGTTGCACCAGCCGTGGTGCGGACGCGTACATCACCAAGGGGATCTGTTTGCTCATGCACGACCACCATGCCGCAATCGGACGTGGACAGCAGCGCGCAGTCAAGCTCGTACTCTGAGCTTGTCCTGATCCCACCGCCCTTAGCGCTGCGCCTCTGTCCATGTCGCGAGAGCAATGCCCATGCACGCTAACCCAGGCACCGTCCTTCGCATGATATACTCAAACACCCTAATGCAAGTCACCAAGCCGGCGGCACAAGCGCGGCCCAGGTGGGTGGGAGGAAGTGGTGGCGATGCTGCAGGTGCGAACGAGAGGCCATCCTCAACCACTCTTCCGACGACGAGTGCGTAAACTGCGGCCACCGGTGTTGCCACGCGTGCAAGCCAGTGAGTGGCGAGCCGTTCGTCTGATGGAAAGCTGCACAGACCCAATTGGACATCTGCCCGTGGGTTTTTTGGCAACAACGAGGCAAGAAGGCTTGAAGGATTGCAACCGTCCGAGATTTCCCCACCTGTACATTCCACCAAAGCCACGGCCGATCGCAGCATCGCCCTCCTTGCCCATGACGAAGCTGGGACCGTATCGGCTTCGGTGTGGCGGCAGAGAGCTGCGTTGGCCACCTGGCAACTACCACCATCGGAATTACGCCCTGCTGCTATCGGATTTGACACTTCGCCCAAGGTGTCGTGGGCCTAGCGCCACCGCCTGAATTTACGGTGCGTACGTAGTACCATCGGGCCGGCAGGCGGGTCATCATGTCTCGAGCTAAGGGTCTTGCGTGCCAAGTCCAGATCATTCTGCACACCTTCCGAGACCATCTTGCCGGAAGGACCAGATTTGCTTTTCCAAACTGGAGATCCTTGCGGTGCGCCATGGTATGGGTCTAGAAGTTTCAGTTGACGAGGGGTGATATATTGTAGGAGATGTGCGCCGTCATCAGGCACAAACACTGGCCCGCAAACACGAATGCGCGCCTCTAGAGACATGCACCTGGTATTTTTGGCGATCGAAGCGCTTCTAAGCATGATTTGGCTCCTACATACTCAGCTCTCCCTCCATCTACTGTGTGGCAATCGGTGGTCTCCCAGTCTGTAACTCTCTGGGCCATTAGTCAGGAAGGAGCGCCTACCCAGCCCTACACCTCCTCTACCACTCAATGATACCTAATCAATTGCTATTATGACCTCGAACTACCAAAACGGTAGTCTGCGGCTGAAAGTTTGTGCGGTTGAAGGTTATCAGAATGTTGCCACCAGAACGTCGTCATCTATCCGTCTCTATGCCGGTTGATATCGTGACTTTGGCTTGACCATGTTACTTTGATGTCGAGTGTAAGCTGCTCGTGGTTGACGATGATTTAGAATTCAATAATAGCAGAGTTGTGGTTGGCTGCTTTAATCCTTCTTCTTTGCCAAGGTCAGAGCGTCACTAGAAGCAGTCCGTAGGAAGTTGAAGGACCTAGCAGCGTGTAGACGTATACTTTTAAATTGAGCGAATGCATCCAGACATCAACTACTCGCAGAAGAAGGATGGAGCATATAGTGCCTAGCGTAAAATACTCCTGCCAGCCCACTGCTGACTGCTGGGTCTTCGATCACTGAAGAATCAAACACAACTCGAGGAACGAAGATGTTTTGCTCAGATCATTGCCGTTCGGCAATGTCAGCGAACGGCGTTTGGATATTTACTAAGGTCTAGCAGCATGCTCAATCAGTGAGCGCGCCATTCATGCCGCGGCTGTGACGGCAAGGAAACAACGGAAAACATCAAGCGCCCCCAGCATTTCGGCACTGGCTGTATGCTTTTCCGCCCAGAGAATCAAACAAAAACGCCGGTGCCATGGACTCCACATTCCTTTTCTTCGCCTTCTCCCTCAGCTTTTCCGATCCACCAATGTAATCGAAGAGGCAAAAAATCAGAAAGAGAACAGGCGCTCCTTCCCCAAGGGATTGAATCCAAGACCCGAAAAGCAAAAAAGTATAGAAAAGAAAGAAAGAAAGAAAGTGGGTGGCAAGGAACACCCGGTCATGACAAAACACACTGAAATCAAACCATGAGCCGGTGTCGTCCCTTTCTTTCCCCCGCCCCGTATATTCTAGACAACATGAGATCCCGTAACCGGCATAAATAGAGATCCCACACCTTTAAACCCGTCCGTACTGTAGAAGGGCAGAAAAACAGAAAGCGCTGGAGAGGTATCAAGTACAGAAAGTAGGAAAGCAAATCGTAAACACCTGCTGTAGCATAGAAACATAAGGAAAAGGTCGTAAACCCCCTATGATATACAGCCTTCCTAAGCCCGGGGGATGGGAATGAGGAAGCAAGGAAACCGAAAGTGAAACAGCCGGAAAAAAAAAAAAGGAACACCGAATTGCGCCGTTGATGACTGTGCGATGCTGTCGAAAGTCGGATAAAGATGCTGGAAGAGGGCTTGGTTGGCGTTCCGATGCTGGTACCAAACATTACAAACTGCCCCTCTGAGTCGAACTGTTTTCAGAGGAAGATTTGAACGTCGAGAGAGCGTTCAAGAAGTCGAATCGCTCTCTGGTTCCACTTCCATCTTTCAAGTGCCTCACACTTTCGTTGTCTCCAACCGGGCTGGATTGCTTCGTTTCCCTGGGTTCCAGCAAAAGTGAGCGGCGGTAGTAGCTCTGCACGTTGCTCTGATCGCTGTCGCGGACGCGCTCAATCTGCGTCTGCATCCATTCTTGCATTTCTGGGACAGGAGCAAGCGGGTATGGGACTTGGAAGCGCTGTAGTTGGCCAATGATCTTGGCCGTGCGCATGTGTTTGTCGAAGTTGATGACGCTGATGCCCGAGTCCGCACCCCCATCGCCAGGCAGCTGGCGGGTCGTTTGATTGCCGACGTCGACAAAAGTCAAGTCCGTGAGGTAGATACCGACGAAGGGAATGCAAGGAGCCACGTGGTTTTCCAGACGCTTCCGGAGGACGGCGTAGTTGCGACCCACATTGACAATTGCACGGAGGTCCTCGAGGCGGGCTTTGGTCTTGGCCGAGACGGCGTCCCAGGTCCGCTTAAGTCGCATGACCATCGACGAGTTCAGTGAGCAAATGATGGCCATAAGCGAGTCGTAATTGTTAAGCTCCAAGCATTTCGCCGCGATCTTCACCCATTGTTTGATGATGACAGCGCGCTTCTTGTGGTCCTCCAGTTGAAGGATGGTGTCGGCAACGAGGTTGGCGAGATCGGTCGAGAGTTTTGACATGGCGCGAACATTGACAGCTCTTCCATTCTTCTTGGTCCACTCAGATGCGAGTAGTTCCTCGGGCTGGATCGTGCAAAACAGCTTGGACTCGATGAGCGTGAACTGCCTGGCCATCTCCAGCGGGTCGAAGTCCAGAATGCTTAGGGTAGTCATGGCTCCGTTGCGGACATTCCGCAAAGCGTTCATCTGGCTCTTGGTGACGATCGGGTTAGGTACATTGGGGTCGGCCGCAGTGTAGACAGTTGCCGAAGTGCTCGTCTTCCCCTGAGAGGACGTTAAGCGTGGGGTGGTTCCTCCCAGCCGAATCTGGCTGACTTTCGCCACCAGCTCTGCTAGGCGCTTTCCAGCCGAGGGCAAGGCAGTTCTGAGCTTCCCCGTCGCAAACGTCAAGATGAGACCGAGCGCTTCGGCATCAGTGTCGGCCTGCCAGTGGCTCTCTAGCCAACCCTTGAACACGTTGTGGACGCGCAACCGGACAGGAACAGCAACCTCGCTGCTCTCGCCAACATAGTTAAAACGTTCAATTAGGCAGTGAGCGAGCTCGACTGGCGTGGTAAAGAGACGGAATGTGAGGTAGAAGGTGGTGACGAATGTCGCGTCCGGAGTCGCTTCGTGAGTAGTGAGCTGCTCGACCAGCGCAGGCAGAGAGCCACCGGCAATCTGACCGTCCTTGTAAACGAGCTCGTGCACGTACGTCTTCTCCATCAACTGGGCTTCAACGCCATAGGCATCCTCGCTGGTCGTCGAACGCAGCTCGGATATGCTAGGATAGCTGTTGATCATGTCGCTGGCCTTCGGGCTGGACGGAACATCGTCAGGTGTCGTCGCCCGTGTGGAAGTGTGCGAGATGATGCTGGCCGCATCACCGCGCAGGCTGTTGGGGTACGTGCTTGTTGAGTCGGATGCATTGACGCTATCCAAAGCGGCATTGTTTGCAGGGAAACGGAAGTTGACGCTGTTGGTACTGGGGGAGTCGTCTGCAGTGCTCCCTGAGGGAGGAGGCAGATGGGGAATGGGCAGCTTGGCCAGAGAGGCTAAGGAATCCTTGGAGGAGTGGAAGGACGAAGCAGTGGGACTTTGAAGGCTTGCGGCTTGCGTATTGGCAGAAGGAGAAGGGAGGGGGGCGGGAGGCTCGGGCAAGGGTTTCTCATCGAGCGAAGTAGGGCGACTCGCGTCCTTTGGAGGGGCCGGCAAGGGCTTGGTGACGTTGTCCTGCGAGGTGCGCTCGTTGGTCGCGTCTAAAACACCGGTGAGGTCAAGGCTCTCGAAGATGGTGTCGGAGATGCTAGTTCCTGTGCGCTCAAACTCGAAGTCGCCGATTCTTTCGATGACGATCTTGGCCTTGGTCACACAGTCGCCGGCAGCGCGGACACAGTCGGTGGCGGCGATGACGATTTCCTTGCCTTGCGCAGGCATGAACTCCTCGTTGTGGGCCTCGGTGTGCGCAAACATGTCTTTCGTTGCTTGCACGAGCTCAGACAACTTCTCATGCATTGCGTCCCTTGCTTGAGAAAGTGGTTCTGAGCGACGAGCGTCGCGCTCCCATACCTCTTCCACGACGTTCAGGAGCTGGCGACACGCAATGACAGATTGTTGGGTAGTGGAGAGGAGCTCGCTTGAGGAGCGTGACTGGAGGTGTAACCCAATGAACGAGCCAATCGAGCCCAGAAACGAATCCTGGGCGGCAGAAAGTCGTTCCGATGCAAGGTTGTGTCTGCGTTGGCCGCTCACCTGACTTGTGTACGACGCTCGGTGAGAGATCGAGATGCGCTTCGACGGGGTGAATTTCGAGGGAGACAGCGCTGGCAAAGACTGCACTGGTACAGGATCTATGGTGCTGGTGTTGGTGCGAGGAGTGTTGATATTGCTCACGTCGGCCGGTTCATCGTCCGTTCTCGCCGCGTCTGTTGGTGACACAGCAGTAACGCTCTCGGGTGGCTCAGTTGCACCATCCTCGGCTGACTGCGATTGCTCAACGTTGCTTTCGGGAACATCATGCGGCGGCGTGAGTGGCCTCTCTGCCTCGTCCATTGGCGCGTCAACAACCAGCGGTTGCGACGGGGTCTGGATTTCCTGCGCGAATACGTCGAGGAAACGGACGGCTCGGGTAACTACTTTGAATGCTTTCAAAACGATCTCGTCGAGGAGGTCGTAGATGGGCTCCTCGGCGGGGTCGCCCTGAGACACGACCTGCTGCAAGTGTTTCGCTGTTTTGACAAGTGATGACAGGTCGCCCAACAGACCTTTCCGCATCCGCCTTATGCCGACGTGTACTTGGACGTTGTGCGATTCTCGTGTTAAGCAGTCGGACTTTTCCTGTGGCAGGGTTAGCTCACATCCATGAAATGCTTCTCCAGCTGAGAAGCCTGTCTCGCTCCGAACTAACCAACAGAAAGCGGACTCCTGCAATCATTGACCTGGCATAGTCGTGTTTTGCAAATACCATTGCGTTGCTGCTCTCACCACTTCTCACAAGGTCCCAAAGATGAGTGAGTGCATTTAGAAGACTGTTGATTGATGGATGGTCAAAAGGCTCGCAATAATTGGTGGGGAGCCAGCCGCGAGCCCCGGAAATCAGAAGTGTACCGTCTGCCCAGCCATTAGGGTGTATTGAGTGGACCAGGATGACGTCTCCTTGGTTGATGGGGACCGTGATGGAACATTCGTCTCCCACGGAGGAAATTGTGGATGAAGGATGGAAGTGGTAGAAAGCGCGGAGATAGTTGGGGAAGGATTCCGGCTCTGCGGTGGGCATCTCAGCCTCGAGGTTGGCGCGGGGAGTCAATGGTGGTGACATTTGGAATTGCGACGTGATGGAGCCGGTTGTCCGCCGACTTTTAGGTGAGGACTGCATGCTCCGGGCGCCATCGCTGTTCCACGTTGTTGAGGGCTTCTTCTTGATGGTGAGCGGCGCAACACACGCGCTCGTGCGGTCCATGCCCTCTCTGAGCACGATATCGGACATCTTGGAATCCTTCTTCGCGTGCTGGGCTTCCCGTCGGCGAGTATTCCTGGAACCGGAGTCGTCCAGCAGAATACTTGACACGGACAGCGAGGACAATAACATAAAGGCAGAGTGCGCCGCGACGTTACGAGACGGTCAGCATTAGATGGGCCGCTGGATTGGTCGTGGAAATGGAGCGGCGAGATCAGATGCAATTGGAAGGCCCGAGCCGGCGAGTTTCGAGTGGCAAGGTGGCGGCGATCGAGTCTGTTGGTGTCATGTTGTCAGCCGTCTGTGTTGTTGTTGATGATGGTGTTGTTGATGTTTGGTGGGCGAGGTCCTGTGGTGGCGAGGAATGCGCCTACCCAACAGTGAGAGAAACCGCTGAAGAATGCAGCGATGCGCGCCTGACAACGGGAAGACACACGACCACGGGCGGCGGGGAGGATGGCGGACGCAACAGCAAGAGAAGGGATCGAGGGCCGGCTCGACGGGCTCGGGCTTGTCTTGACTGCAGCGGTGCTCGTGTGGGCGAGTCTGGGGGAGCGGAGGAGCGTACGGTGATTCAGGCGTGACCGCGCAGGCAGATCAACGGTGGAGCGCAAGTGCGGCGTGAGTCGGCGGCGGAATGCTCGTCAGACACATGCGCCTCGGCGTGTCCAGACACTTCTGGGGGCGGAGGCAGAGCAGGACTGAGGCGGCGGGAAGGTGCTCGGCGCGCGCAAATGGTGTTGCAATGGTGCAAGGTGGAGGGGAGCTTTAATGGCTTGCGGCGACGCAAGGGTCTGGGGGCACTTTGACCGGGCAGGCAGGGCAGTCAAGGGCTAGCAAAGCTGTCAAGCGGCGTCGTCGCCTCGAATCGCCGTCAGCCCACTTTTCCGCCGTCGAGAATTGGCCCAGGCGATCAGATATAGCAGGAGCGATATTGGGAGCGGGCAGCCGCGCGGGCACGCTTCGCCTTTGGGGACCGACCAGGGTCCGCAAACGCAAACACAGCATGGGGTGCAGCCCGAGCACGCGCGCCGTTCTCGTCCTGTCGAATCCGCGTGGCGCACATCAAGCATCCGTGCCGGCGGCCGTCGACGCGACCGCGCGAGTTCTGCTGCCCGGCCTGCCTGTCACTGTCGGGCTGCCCAGCCCTCATGCGGCATCGGCGGGCGCGCAGGCCTGAGATTGAGCCTGAGCCCGCGGCGCCTGAGTCAGCCAGGCGATAGCCAGGCGATGCGGTGCGGACGACGTCTCGAAGTGTGCCTGCGCCTGCGCCCTCGGCAGCGCCATGCCCAAAGCGCAGCGGGCGGACGCGCCCCCGTCACAGTGCCGGCGTGCGCGCGGCGTGCAGGCTGCATTCACACATTGGATGCCCTGTTGCCGGCGCCCGGCAGCACGTAGCGATGGCAGAGGCCCCATGAGAGGCGCCGGGGCAGGTCCCCGCGGCTGGCGCACAGGCTGCGTGACCCGCAGACCCGCGCCGTGCGCGGCGCAGGGGAAGCACCCGCGGAGCTTTCTGGCCCTGTGGGCGTTGCAGAGCGCAGCCGTCATTTCGCAGCGCCCGCGCAGTCACGGATCGACCGCCACGCCCATCCTTTTGGGCAACCGCCAAGCCAGACGTGCAGCGGCGGTGCACACGCGAGTCGTCACCGCGCGCCAGGCCTGCCAACGGCCGCCGTTCCCCGCGCGCGCGGGCACCTTCGCTTCGTCCTCATCATCTCCAATTTCCTCACCGCGCCCCTTTGCCCGCTGCGCTGCGCTCCGACCGCCTTGCCCTGAGAGACACTGCGGGATCCCACCGCGCCCTAGCTGCTTTCGGCAGCGATGGTCTCCACCCCCCACCCGCACAAGCCCGCTGCCTGGATCACCTCCAGAGGTCGCAGTCAAGCATCCGTGCCGGCGCCCAGCAGCCTGGTTCTGCCCGCCCTATCGCCGTCGCCGGACCAGCAGCGAGCCCACACGTCCGGCGGGAAGTCGACACGCTGAGCTCGAGGCCGCCATGCCACCAGAACTGCGTCTCTCCCCGTGGCCGGCCCTGATGCTACATACGTGCCCGGTCCGCCGCGGGCTGCATCGCCAGGCGGCCGTCAACGCGCCGTTGGCGTCTTGCCTCATTCCGTCCTTGCTCAGGCCAGCATCGGGAATCGTCATCATCACTCTGTTCTTGCGCTCAGCTTGGTGGAGACACTACCGGAAGCGGGCTCCACCATGGCCTTGCCCTCGGGATGCCTGGGTCGATCACAAAGGGGATGGCGATGTCGGCCGCCCGCAGGTCCCACTACCACTGCTGCAACGAGCGAGCCTCGCTCCGTTCTTGTCCAACGCCAGATTTAGCCATGGCCCAACAGCCTTCTTCCCGTTTGTCGCAGCCACCACAGCCCAGATCTATGACACAACTTCGAATCGCGCCCACCGGCCGTTGGCTGAGCTGTGTTTGCATGTATGACGAGTCAGCCATCTGGCATTAGCCGACAAGTTGGCAAGCTGCCTTGTCTGTGTGGCGCGCTTGACGAGTAGGTCGTCTCGATTGCCTAAAGCCGTGACCAAAGTCGCAGGCCGCATTGGCGTGTCAGTACTCCGTTTTATCTCCGTTGGTCTCTGGCTTGGCCGTCCGCAGCGGGGAGCTGCATTGACACGAATCTTGCGCGCTCTGTTGTGACGGATGGCTGGCATGACGCTACCGACGATTCATCAGAGGTATCGCCGCCTTGCCAGATGAGGGCTTCAACTATGCGGGGGTGACAAGGCGGAGGGAGAATGCTCAAGCCTGAATGGGTCCCGCACCGTCATGATTGCTCCAAGGACCACCCCTGGCATTGACGGAGCACGAACGATGCTATCATTTGCTGGGCCTCGGCCTGTGCTAGGGGAGCTCTTATTGCACGCCCTCTCGGTGCGCGCCATGGACGTGAGAGCATCAGAAGGCCAAGGGCTGTGAATCGTCAGGAGCTGTTGGATCTGTCGAGAGAAGTTGCTAAAGGCACCGCGTCCAGTAGCTGCGATCTCGTTGCGCCTCCCGAGCACGCACAGAGCACTGGCCGTACCGGCGAGTCGTCCGGCACTTTGGCTGATCGTCATATCGCCGTGCAATGCTCAAGCCGCGGCGCACCCCGTTCTCTCCTGGACGCTGCCCGTCATCGCTTCCTTGCATCATCCCCAGATGGGAAGACGGTTGCTTGTCGCTCGACGCTGCCGGGCTCCGGGCTGCGACGATCCCGGTGCAGCGCTTGACGCACGCGGCAGCCACGCATCCCACGGCATCTCCTCACGCGCACCATACAATAGCAGCATGCGCGGAGACGCGATCATCATTTCCCCAGCCAATACATGGAGGAAGGCGCAGAAAGTGCACACTGGGCCTTCTTGCCTGTTTTCGCGGCACTACAGACGAACGTCGGGTCGCGCATGCGCCGTCGCTATCTAGTCGTCCTAATGGGGAAATTGGGTGGCCGACGACTGTGTGAGCTAGCTGTCAGGAGAAAGTGATCGCCAGCCGTCCATGCGAGGTTTCCCTGGGTCGACACCACCGTATTCTGTCGAGCTCATACACCCGAGCTGCTTTCCACACACCCGCAACGCTCGCGTCACCGAGTCTGATTCACAGCCCTGCTTCCGACGCGGCCCGGCCAGCTTCGTCGGGCCAGTGTGCCATGTAGCACACGAGCTCGTCCGACGAGCATGTGACGCTCACGACATGCGGCTGCAATCTTCTCTTCGCTGGCCGTGAGGCTCCCCAACTTGCAGCTGTCGCACTGCCAGGCCCTGCCCCGATTCCCCAATCGACGCTTCTCCCACGTGGATGCATTGATCAGCGGGCCAGCACCCCCACAACCACTGAGAGCGGGCATGCACGTCGCCGAAGTCGGTCGCTCACGGCGCAGCGGCCGCGCCATGCGGAGTGCAGTCCACGGCGTGGCTCGTCTCTGACTTCTGCTACGGTGCCCTTCAGGTGCAAGTCCATCCAGGCGCCCCTGGCGAAACAGTGAAAATCTGTATAACGTTATCCAGCCTTGCGATTAGTGATGGCCCGGCCAAGCACCTGATCGATGGAGACGCCGCCGGTGTTGGGCCGGTAGCGTTCACGAACGCTTGAATCGCCATGAAAGCTCCCGAGATATCACCAGCGGTTTCCCCGGCGAGGCTGACGTCTAGCAGCGTCAAGCCCGCTCTGACCCACACGCCATCTCTTGCAGTGCCAGGGGACGTGATCGACGTTGTGTGGAGAGAAAGCGCAGCCATTTCCTCACCTCACACCTTAGCAAGATCGTGACGTCGTGTCAGTGCGATCGGGAGCTTTCCGAGAAGAGGGGCGAAGCCTATTGTACCACCGCACGGCGGCCTTGTCCAGTAACCGATTGCTTGATGACGGAAAGTCGGTGCCGATCGAGACGTAGAAGCGAGGACAGGCCGATGCTGTTGCGGGCGTGCAGGGCTTGTGCGCCAGTAGATCACGACGGGGTCGTTTCATGAAACTCGCACGCTCTGGCAGAGCACGCCGTTGCCACTGCCACGCCGCCTGAACAATGAACACGATGCGGCTCGTAAAAAGAGGCATCGCCGGAAGCCACAACGTGCCCGGGTCTGAAACGGCCCGCGCGTGTATTCACGGAATCCACGGCTTTACCATGCCGCATTTGTGCAAGTCGATGGGCAAAGCACGGCGGATCTCTTCTCCACCAGGTCAAAACCGTGAGCCCGGTTCGTGCCCCGGCAACAGCCCCCACAAGGCTTGGGCACTTGACCACAGCCCGCTTATGGCTCTGTCCACTGGGCGAGGCTCCAGTCCGACGTGGAGAAAGCACGGCGCGAAGCGCGCTCGCTCCACCAGCAAGGCCGTCTCCTGGCAGATGCCGTCTTCCGATGCCATGCCCATCACCAGCGACACCCACAGCCCCTCCCCGAGTGACAATCGGGATTTTGCGAACACCAGCACACACCCGCCGTCACTTTGGTGTTTCCCTTGGGATGGCAGGCGGCTATGAAGATGAAGATCTCCAGCTGGCGCGAAGACAGCCAATGAGACGGCGCAAATTTACTAGACAACAACCGTCACGCACACTCTGTGATATGGGTCCACTGACCGGTGAGGCGGACAAATTCTTTCTTGGGCAATGAAAATACCCTGCAGAAGAATGTGAGGTTCATGTGGTCTGTCGGCAACCGCGCCAGACGATGGGAAAAAACTTCGAGTGCTCATGCTTTGGCTGAGGTCACTCACAAGCAGGAGAGGAGTGGCCGACGAGCGCACTTCATCTGCACGCGCCGGCATCCCCAAGTCGGGACATGGGAAAGTAAAGGTCGAATTGCGACTGCGTTTTGACCTGCCTGCTTCTCACCTGCAACATCCATCTCGCTTTTCTTTTTCTTTGTTGCTCGTGCATGGTTTCGTTTCCCTCTCTGTGGCTCGTTCTATCCTCCTGGCCAAGCTTTGAAGTACTAGTAACTGGAAAAGACAGTGTGCGATACTTCCCGCATCTTGGCTGGCTGAATAATAGCTCGACGACGACTGTACACTCGGTCAACTTGGTAAGCGCACCGACCCGCTATCGTTGCCTCTAAAGGAAGTGACGCTATGCGCAATAGAAGCTCCAGAGCTAGTCCGATCATGCATAGTGCGTCCTACTCTCCCGTCGTTCCGCCCGACTCCGGATTCAAGCTGAAACACACACGGCGCTGATCTACGCCTCCAGCGCCCAGAACAGATCATCGTGTCGTGGGCTGTTGAGGATGTTACAGCCATGTACGGAGTACCTCGACCGCAACTCCGGAGCCTTCTCAGCGCTGCATATTTTCTGTGCGGCCGTTGCAAGCCACCTGGAGAGACTCTTTTTCTGCTCTCAATGACTTACAACTTTCAGGTTTTTTTTGTATTCGATCTTAACCTTGTCTCCTCCCCATGCTGGACCAGCCTCCACATCCCACGCTTCCCCGCCGCACCGTCGTCGTATCTGCAAGCCTCAGGCGTGTGCCTCTGTCCCAGACGTTGTCTCCCCGAACGAGTATTCCGGGCCGCCGCGTGTGCCCAACTCGCTTAGTCCTTCGTACGCGGAACCGCCGCGTCCGCTGTCCACAGCCCGCAGGAGGCCGACGTCTGGAAAGTGCGACGTCCCTTTGCGCATGTTCGTTGCCCTCGGGCCCCTGCACATGGCGTTACGTATCAGGGTAACGTTGCAGGGACAGCCCAGAGAGAAAAGAAGGGAAGCACCGAAGTGCGCAAGAGGCCCGGAGATTTCCAGTGCGGTTGGGTGAACAGAAAAGAAGCGACTGCTCATGCTCTTGGCCTGCCCGCACGCTCGCGCGCACCACGGCCCCTTTGGTGTTTGATACAGATGGCGACTCGCACCGGAGGCGGCCTTCTAGAGCCTTGAATCGAAGCCATTAATCTCCCCTCTCTCCTTTTCCCGTGCTTTGCTTCGCTCACACCATGCCCTGCGCCCCAGCCAAGAAGCCTCGCTAGAAGTGCCGTCACGGAGTAGCTGTCCCTTGGCGGCAGGCTACCTCTAGCAGCAACGCCAATGCGGGATCTGCTTCTAGCTACCGCCGATCAAAAGAAGAATATTGAAAGAAACCGACTTGGGGGCGCCTGCCGTCGCAGCCACGGCGGCGTCGTGGCGCTGCCGCCGGGCCATGCACCTGCGCCCTGCATCCGATGGGGGAGGGGGTGGTGGCTTTTCGCATTTTCGCACGCATTGTCATTGCAGCCGAGCCCGACGAGCGCGATGCGAGCACAAGCGCGACGGCAGCGGCGTCCGGCGTCTGGCGTCTTGAGTCGCATCATATTTCTTGCCCGCCCCTTCCTGCTCGGATTGCTACTGTCCTTTCTTTGCGTGGCGTTCGCCGGCCCCATTCGCTAATCGCACCGGGCCCGGCGCTAAGGGAACGCATCGTTGGATACGAAGCCCGAAAGGACTCAAGCGGGCATGGGCGAGGCGTGAAGGACACGGCAGCCCAGATTAAGGGCCTGGGAAGGTCAAGAGAAGGGGAAGGGAAGGGACTAGTCATCGGCTCGCCGTCCCTGGTTGCCTGGATACCAAACGTTCCATCGCCTCGGGATGATCGACGCCCCTAGCATATTAAATCATCCGACACGATGGGAAGGAAGAGGTTCTAAAAGAGAAGCTAGCCTGTGGTCCCTGTGAGATTGGAGGGTGCCGGCTTTCCCGCGACCCTGGTGGTCCATTGCTCGTGGGCACCTAAATGCTTGGTATCGTCGTGGACTGCCGAAGGGTTGGTTTGTCGAGTGGTTTCCCAATTACGAAAAGAAGAAAGAAAAGCATAGGAGAGGAAGAGGAAGAGACGAGAACGCGTGATGTGTGGCGCTGAGCGAGCAAGGAGGCCGTTCTGGAACCAACTCCGACAAGTCTGTGGAAAGCAGAATATGGCCAATGGCAATGCTAGAGTACAATCTTCAAAGTCTATTTTCAGCCCCTCTTGAGCGACGAGAGTCTATTCTATTGTGCGTGATGTGATTGTGATGGGATGCGGTCCACTTCAAGGGTGCACTTTCCACCCACCGGTGTCTCTGGCCAAGGCAGAGCAAAGGATGAGGTAATAATAGAAAGCACTACTGTTGTCGCGGCAGCAGGTAGTCGTCATTGCCGCGACACGGCTGGAGTGGCTTCAAGTCAGGAACGGCTCGAGCGTCACGCCGTCCTTAATGGTGCGAAGACGAATCGTTTGCCATGCCCACCTTCCCCAAGCTGGATCGTCACTTTGTGCAAGACTTCTGAACGGGCTGGTGGAACCCCTGAACGCTAAGGATCTTCATCTGTCCTGGCTATCCCCTCACGACTCGGGTCAGACGGTAGGCCTTCCGACAGTGCTGATCCTAGAACGTAAAAGAGCAAGGGAAGAAAAAAAAAACCAGGAGATGGCGCCTGGACAATTTTTGTCAAGTCACCCCCGAGCAAAAGCCACCATCTGGTAGCCTGCAGGTAGATGCGCATTTGGACTGGGACCGAGTGAAGCAAATGTCGAGTTCCGAATGTGGGGGTTATGTGCCGCAGCTCAGGAAATGGCTCACGGTACCGGCTAGAGGCCGTCCGTCTGTTTTTGCTTGGAAAATAAAATAAAAATACGCGTCACGTACTTGAGATAAAGTTTGCTGGACATTATTCGCAGGCTATTGTGCCGCTTCCCCGACACGGGGTTCTGGAGCGCGATTGAAAAAAATGTGATGTCTCAGAAAGGAATCGTCCGTGATAAAATTGTGTTCGTTCACTTCAGATATTTGAAGTGGCGGTATTGAGGCGAAAACTCAGCGGTTGTTTTGCTCGGCGTCGACCGGTGCCTTTTCAATCCGTTGCGCGTCGTCTCTGCTGAAGTCCTCCTCATCAATACTCTGCCAAGCTAATGATTCTTGATAGTCATCCGGGACAAGGTAATCCTGCTCTTCATTGGCTTGCTTGTGTGGCGGCCTGCGACGCAAGTCGTCGAGCTCCTGTAGGCCCCTGGCAAGCCTATCACTCTCCGGTAGACTACCAAGAGCGCGTAAAGACGTAACGCTTAGGCTCATCTGCTGAATCTGCATACGTCGTATTGTGTCCAAAACACGGTCGACATCTTTTCGTCGAGCGTACCATCGAACAAGCGAGTTCCAAGTGACATCGTTCGGTTGCTGACCGTGCTTGCTCATGACGTTTAACACGCGTTCCGCAGCCTCCGGCTGATTGTGCCGCATAAACGCATTAACCAAAATATCCCACGTATACTTGGAGGTAATCGGCTTAGAATGCAGGCGCGGATCGCTCATTTGCCATAAAACCTCGGGTACCATTGGGAGCGTCTCGGCATTCTGACCTAGCGCGAGGAGGAAGGAATTGAAGAAGTAGTCGCTTTGTCCAAGTGTTGCGAGGCCGTGATCACCAGAATGTTGGGTCTGGTCATGGAAAATACGATAAAGGCGGACCACCTCCTCCGGGTTATGTTGAGAGACGAGTTTCAGGTAAGCTGTGAGCATGATGCCGAGAGCTGCGGGAGGAGAGTTCATGCCAGCTCGGTCAGTGGCTTCGGCGGGGCCACCGAAGAACTGAGCGGGCACGCCCAACCTGATCAGCGCTGACGGGTTGAAGTATTCGCAGTATACCTTGGCCAAATTGGTAAAAGTGGCCGTTGTACAGGCCGGCTCAAAGTGGTGGAGGTAGACACAGTGGAGGATATCTGTAGCAACGATCCGGGGCCTTTGCAGGTTTGGGAGACTTCGCTCTGCGTCTATGATAACAGACTGAAGCAATTCGGGGCTTGCGTTGTCCTTAAGGCCCTTCAACAGAACGGTGTACGTATAGTCGTTCGGCTCGACCCCGTTCTCCTGCATGAGCCGATACACGGTAAAGGCCGACTGTAGATCGCCACAATCAACCGCGTTATGCATGGTCACCGTGTATAGGTAAATATTGAAGGAAACACCCATGCTGACAAGGTCCGACAGAATTTTGGTGGTGGCACTGTAGGCTTCTGCTTTGGCAACACTGTTTCGGAGTATTTGCGCACAAGTGGCCAGGAAAGCCGGATGCGTGGGAGGAGCCCCAAGCTCGATAGGCTTTCGTAGTACTTCCAGAGCCTTGTTGTACTCGCCATGTCTGCCAAAAAAGTAGGCGACTTGGTATAACGTGTGCCACGAGGCTCTAAACCGGGCCGCCTGGAGCAAGTCCCAGAACGTATTGCCTTGCTCAAGAGAGCAGTGAGCTAAAGTGAGATACACAAATTTCTGAGACAGCGCGTGGCCGAGGAAGTAGTTCTGCCCCAGAAGACGGGCCAGAGTGGAAAGGAAGTCAGGAGGGATCTGGAGCTGGCCACGTTTAGCCCCTTGGAGATGGTTGCTGATGAACTGCTCCAGGATATCAGCAACAACATAGTCAGGTGCTTTCCGTCCCCTGCTTGTGGCTTCCAGGGCCGGCAGGACCGCGCCTTGATCATTGTAGAGCAACCACAGCATCATCTCGCACCAAATGTTCCTCTTTCCTTCAGGAGAATAGTTGCTGCGCATGCTGAATTTCCAAGCATGGTCGATAGAAACTGCATCTCGCCCACGACTCAGAAGTTGCTTCACAGCCTGTTCTGTCATGGAGTTGATTTCCAGCCGAGACGTCCGCAGATCCACAGGTAGCCAGACGTTGTGGACGGCATTGAGCTGAGCGAACTTCTTGATCCACCATACATCCTGCTGGGGGAATTCATCAAGGGGAGGCAGGGCAGCAGCCCTCTCGAGGAGCTGCTTGACATCCTCAGTGGGCGTGGCTCCTTGAGAGGTAAGCAAAAAGGTTGCCCGGCGCAATTCTCTGAACTCGGGGTTCATCAGGGTGTAGAGCTGCGCATCTTCTAATGGCAGCCCGTCAGATGGGAGTCCCTGCAGGATAGCCTTCTCGTCATCCTCCTCGACCAAATAGTCCTCCTCAGACGTAGAGTAGGCGCGACTTTCCGGACGGCGAAAGAATGGCCATGATCTGGGACATTGCGGTCGTGAAGAAGCGGGAGCGAGGGGGTTGGGAGAGGCAAAGGTCGCAAATGGTCGTCGAGAGGCGTGGGATCTCACGCTGCCGTTGTCGATGGGACGCTGTTGGTACAGGCGTGTCACCGCGGGTCCAGCGCGACGGCTCACCCCGCGGGTCTCCTCCACGGCGCGAGGGGCGAGGATGGGCAGCACAGGCAGCAAGTTGCCTCTGATGGTCCCCGCATAGTGGGCGATCGGATTGCTGGGCATGGGGTGGGCGTCATCTGGGCATGGCTGGAGATGAGAGAAGAAGAGAGCAGGCGGCGGCGGGGGTCCGAAATTTTGGAGCCAGAGCTTCCCTCCGCCACCCGCGCCAACTTCGCCGACAACCACAACAGACGATCCCCTTCACGTCGGCCTTAGCCCGCGCCAAAGCTCCCAGCATACACGTCCTGTCGTATCCATGTCTACACACGCCTCTCTCAGTGCTGCCGCCGACGAGCGCAAGGCACGTCTCGCCAAGCTCAAATCGCTCAAGCGCAAGGCACCCGACGACCCGTCCGACATCGAGCCCAGCGCGCAAGAAGACGATCGCGAAAGCTCCTCCACCCCGGATGTTTCCAGACTTTACCTCTCCGGCCGCAACTTCGATGCCGAAACAAAAGGACCCAAACTGGGTTTCGAGCTCAACCCCGCCGAGAACCAAGTGACGCTAGAGGCGAAGGCTGCTGAGCTGGCCGAGCGCACCAAAGCCGAAGCTGCTGCTGCCGAGGCTGCTGACAAGCCGCTGGACCTGTTTAAGCTCCAGCCGAAGAAGCCAAATTGGGATTTGAAGCGCGATCTGGACAAGAAGTTGGAGGTGCTGAACGTGAGGACGGAGAACGCCATTGCCCGGTTGGTGAGGGAGAGGATCGAACATGCCCAGAAGGAGGCCAGGAAGAAGGCTGGCGCGAGCACCGGCGAGCTTGAGCCTACAGATAAGGACGGCGAGGTAGTTGGTATGGAGGGCGCGATGCTGGCTGAGGCCATGCGCGAAAGGGAGAGAGAGGACGAGGCAGACAGAGAGAGGGAGATGGGAGATGAAGAGTTGGTATGAATTGGGAGGAAGGTTATCGAGGCGTTATGGCGCTACAGGAAAGTCGTGCAGGGCTGGCTGAACGGGCTTGTTCATGCATCAACTGAGTACGGGGCTGGCTTGATTGACCAGAGGCTTCTGCGCAGTCATTTCGCACCATCGGCGAGCTACATTTCTGAGCCCTGCATGCGCAAAACCGAGAGATGGGCGGTGCTGGCCCCCAGAAAGTGGTAGAACAATCCCGGCTCAAGCAAGTGAAAGGCCATGGGGTTCAGGGCGGACTATGGACATTGTCCAATCTCAATAATTCACAGAGCAGCAAGGCACAGCCAGCGGGGACAAACGAGACAAAGTCAAATTGACCCACAAGCAAATTCATGCTGCATGAACTCCGGGAGGCAAGTCATTCTTGGATTGCTTTCAGCCGAGAGACAAACTTTGTTATTTTGTTCTCTCTCGGAGGCTTTTACGGTGGAAGTGACACCTCGCCTTTTCAGACATTAGGAGAAGCGTTTGTGTGTATAGACTTGAAATACAATGGGTATCTAGAAGAACACCTCGGAGCTTCTGTGACCGAACCGAACCCGCCCAGGACGTGCTGCAGAGCCAGCTCCTTGCTACCAGCAGGTCTGCACTGATAAGCAATCCACGGAACCAGAAAAAGAGAAGCACACGCATCTTGAGAGGACTGGCGTCCCAATCATTCTTTGGGATGCTCGTAAGGTCATATCCGCCAAGGCTGCCATTCCCGTCCGGCAAAGGGTTAAAGCCCAACGCTATGCTCCGATTGATAATAATCACTCCGTTTCCACCATAATCTACCTTCCGCCCATGTTCATTGACTGAGTCAAGGCAAGGCGCTTGCTGTAAGGACTTAAGCTTCTCTCCCTGTTGCTTGCCGGCGGTGGGCCAGCATTGCCCGGGGGCGGCCGATGAGGCCTGTCCGAAGGAGGTCCGTTGAGCTCAGGATTGGCGCGCCTTCGTGGGCTGCGCGACCGAGGACGGCGAGGAGGGCTCAGGCGAGGGACCCTCGCGCGTTGACTGTACGGAGAGATCGATCTTTCAAAGTCACGGCTGGGGCTCCGGCGGCGGCTCCCGCTTCTAGAGGCGTCATTGTGATTGGACACGAATGACCGACTCCGTGGCCTGCCACGTTCTCCAGGACTGAACGAGCTCCGTCTTCTCCGAGTATTCCGCTCTTTTGCTCGTGGTCTGTCGTCTCTATCGGTGTGGTACGAGCCCGCCGAGGAGCTCACCGAGCGGCGCCTGCGCTTGCGATCGTCGCCGGCCGGGGAGCGCCTGGAGCGCTTTGACGCTTCCTGTCGGGCTGGTGGTGGGGAGCGCGAGGGGGAGCGGTTCGTCGAAATGGTTGGCACGGACGAGGAAGAGTAGGCTGATGCAGAACGGGAGCGCTTCCGGGGCCGGTGTTGTAGGTCCTCGTCCTCACGGCTGTGCTTGCGGCCCCTCTCGTCGGCCTTGCTTGCTAGTGTTTCGTCCGCAACGCCCTTCCTGCCAACATGTTAGCGCCATCCGTCCGGGAGTAGGGGCTGAAGCTCACGTACTTTCGGAGCAGGTCATTCGGCACGTCGCTCGTGAGTTGCGGCTTGAGCTTTGGGTTGAAGAGCTGCTGGGTACGGCTGGGCCGGCTCACGTACGGGCGCTCTTGAGCGGAGGCCTTACACTCATAGCTGTAGTGACGTGGAGAGGCGTCAGTCGGGCCAGCGAAGGCGGGCGGGGATTCGCGTATCTTTTTTCAGGCACTTCTGGCAGGTGGTGGTTGGCGTGGCCTTGGAGCGGCCAGTATATGCAGGGCCGCGGAACATGGCTGGAGCCAGCGCGGAAAGCTCACGCGTCGGTTGTTGTTATTGTCGCGGGAAGAGGGGCGGAGGAGGGGGGTGCGGCTCTGGAGGCAAGTCGTTGCGCGATGGCATGCGGCTCACGCAGGCAGAATGACGACGCTGGGCGCGCAATAATCCAATGCGAACGCGCGCTGGCTTGCCCCAGGCCGACCACCTACTTAGGCCGACACAACGGCTCGACGTTTTTCCCGCGCTGCGCTGGGCGCGAATAAATTACCCCCCGGCACCCCCCCCGGCACCGTTTCCATGCGCTAGCCCCCTGGCCGCGGAGTCTTTCAGCAGACACGGCCACCAAGATAGTGTCTTTTCCGATGCACCTTGGCGTGGCTTGTGGACGAAGCAGACACCAGGGCGCCGGCGCAGGTAGCTAGAACAGCAGAGCCGCGGACGGACGGCGGCGGTACACTACCTCCAGAGGGGAAGATTACGGCGGCCGTGGGGACCTCCTGCCAAGGCTTGGGGGTGGTTTTGCAGCATCCGCTGGGCTGGGCGCCCGACGAGACGAAGAGCCCTCACCACTGCTTGGCCAACAAGCATCTCCCGACGCAGCTCTCCAGCAAAGCAAGCCGTCCACGCTCGCGCTGGCGCATCTTCCCCGCCCGCCGTTCCGTACTCCAGCTGTGCGCTTCGTGCCCACGCACTGCTCCCGGGCTCCCGCGCCCGCGCTCCTGACTCCTCGAGCCTCGCCGATTGAGGACCCACTCGCCGCTGCGTGCGCCCACTTCAACTGCCCTGTCGCACCGCGATGAAATCACCGCCAACCTTCTGAGCCGAGCCCGCCAAATGCACGATGTCCAGCCTTATGGTCCTGGCTTTCACGACTTTCCTTGAGCATTCCGGTTCCTGAGATCACCTGGCCTTCGACATTTCCATTTCCCTTTGCGAGCGAGCCCGCCTGGCTGCCCACCGCGCTTCCACGCCCCGGATTGCGACCGCCCTTCTCTGCATTCTACTGCCATCATACCCCGCATAGCCCGCCCCACGCTGGCTGGAGAGAATGTCCTCTCAAGGCCCTGCCGCCAGCGAGACCTCCGACCTGAAGCCGTCCTTTGCAAAGGTACAGTTGCGCCGCTTTTCTGTTTCTGGAGATCCGCCTTGGTGCCGTCTCACTCTGCTTGCTCGGCCTCTCCCGCCCCTACCGCCCCTCGTCCATCAGTGGCGCTTTCAGCATAACTGACGGCTCGCAGGTTGCAGCTTCAGCTTACATGCCTCATAATTCCAAAAACCTTGCTGCTGGCCTTACGTCTGCCGACGGCCAGCAAGCGCCCGTTATCCTGCAGAAAACGTCAGAAGCTCCGGAAGCGCAAATAGCGGACGTTCCGGTTGAAAATGGAGAAGGAGACGAGAGCTCCAACCAGGAAAATGCTCCTAACACCAATGGCTCCTCCAAGGATGCCCATGCGCAGAATGGCGTAAGCCCGGACTCCAATGCCGAGCCTTCGTTGCACTCGGTAGGCGGCGCAGTGAAGCCCGTGGTTGCTGATGACGATGCAACCCAGGTGTCTTCCTCCAACAGCTCGGCCAAGCCGCCGAGCGTGGATGGCAAGAGTGTCGCGTCCGGAACGACCTTCGCGCTCGACGAAAAGGAAAGCATTCGCCCAGACGATAGCGCCAGCATTCGCGCCGTGGAGGAGGACCGCGAAGATGTCTTCACGCCTCCCGATTCCGTTGCGGCCGGATCAAGGGTTGGCTCGGAGAACGGCATTGGTCGTGCTTTCCGCGACCAGCTAAATGAGATTTCCGTCATGGGCGCCTCTTCCCAGCGCGGCGTTCCCTCTGCCCGTAATGTCCAGATCATGGGTAGCAATGATGCTACTCAAGGCGGGTCCGGTCGCGTTGTGCCTCTGCCTCTTGGCGCCATTAAGGAAAACGATGGCACTTCTCAGCCGCAACCGGCACCTGATGAGAAGCTTTTGGAGGCTCTACAGTCTCCTAGGGACAGGCTGTTCGTTCTCAAGCTAGAGCAAGATGTGCTTGATTTCCTAAGAAATACTGGGTACGTTACGTTTCATGACCTGTTTGTTCACTTCCGCGAGACTGACGAACCTTGAAGCGAGAAGGAATTGGACGTTCCAAATTGCAATGCGTTCTATCGAATGCTCGCACATCGATTCGCTGACTATTATCTTCTCGGCCATGTTGTCGATCCGGTTACGAGTGCTGTGAAGATCACTAAGACGCCTTATAGTAGAATGTAAGCAGTCTGCTTGAATATTATCCAAACTTTACTAATTTTAGAAGGCCACCGCCATTATCGAGCCTCCCGAGCTCCTTGTCATCGGGTCCAGAGACTCCTCCTATCATAGTGCCTGCTCGAAAGATTATGCGCCGAGGAGAGAGCGGAGGAACCCCATCAGGCACCAACACAACGGCCAATTCTGAAGGTCCCTCGAAAACAACATCTGAGGCTGGCGCCGATAGTGGAAGTGACGCCGGTCAGGGACCCAGAAAACTGACCCGAGAAGAACGCGAGGCCAAATACAAAGAAGCCCGCCAGCGCATCTTTGGAAGCGCCGAGGACGGAGATCTTGGAGAATCGGCCAACAATGAGAGTAGGGACATGTCACGGTCAAGTTCCGCTGCTGGAAGGAAGAACAAGAAGAAGATCCGCAACAACGACGACGACGGGTTTGAGGCGAGGTCCCAGTTCAGCCCCTACTATCCTGGGCAGTATGGAACCCCAGGCTATCCGAGCGATGGCCCTCCCATGTACTATGGCCCATACACCAACATGGCGCCTCCGTCAACCAACATGAACCCCAGTGGCACGCCGCCCGTGCAATACAGCACCAGCTATCCCGTCATGGTCCAGCAGGATCCCCAACAGCAATTTGCATGGCAATACCAGCAATTCGGATCAGCCAACGGGGCTTTGAATCCAGGGCCCTATGGATCCCCGGTGCCGATGAACTATGACCTGTCGCAGGACTTCCAGCGCATGTCCTTCCAGTCTGGGAATGCATCTAACCAGACGCCGAAGATGTCAAACCCTACCCTGGCCAGCTTCCCGGATGGATATAGGCCACAGTCGCAGGGTATGAACCAGCCTTGGCAGATGTCGGGCCAGATGCCATATCAATTTGCTCAGCCGGGCTATGATAACCGACCAATGTCGGCGGGCCAAAACCCTTATCCATATGGCCAGCTACCAAACCCACAGTTCGGGAACAACCGCAACCAGCACCCCCTTCCTGGTAGCTTTAACCGGCAGCAGTTCAACCCGCAAAGTCAAGCATTTGTCCCCAGCTTCCCGGGCTCTGGGATGCGTGGTGGTGCATTTGGTATGCCGGGACAGTCGCCGCAAATGGGGGTCGTCACTCCAAACATGGTCAACTTCCCCGGCTTCGGCATGCCCATGCACCAGCACCAGCAGCAGCCCATGCACCAGCAGCAGCCCATGCACCAGCAGCAGCCCATGCACCAGCAGCAGCCCATGCACCAGCAGCAGCCCATGCACCAGCAGCAGCCCATGCACCCGCAGCAGCCCCCACGGCCAAGCCAACCCACTTCGCAGCCGCAGTTCAACCGCCCACCCGGAAACCCTGCATTTGTGAAGAATCAGGGTCAGGGAATGGCTCATCCTCTGCCTCAGCCGGTGGCGGCCGCACATAATCAGGGCCAGAGATCGGCTTCGGGCAGCAGCCAAAGCAGCATTGCCAAATGGGGCACCCCGTCGCACTTGCCACCCAAACCTCCACCTCCGGTGTCGATGCAGCCTAGCCAGAAGTTTGCGAATGGGCCGCCCAGCCGGGTTCCATCGGGACCACCACAACAGAACCCGAACGGCACGTACCCTATTCCTAGTATCATGGGGGCGGGCAATGGAGCGCGTGCTGCCAAATGAGAGCATTGCACCTGCGTCCTGAGCCATCATCGCTCTGCATTTCTAGGAGTTCGTTGATGTCGGTGCGGAAGCTTGCTTGCAAAAGGATAAAAAAAAGATTGATCTCTCGGTTCTGTGCGAAGGGTGAGGTCTGCTTAATCGGATTTCACGGCGAGGAGTCTAGATGTCGGCCTGGATGTCGGCGAATCACGGTCAATCGATGCATCTTCAAGGCGTAAACGGCAAGGATGGGTAAATTTTCGAAGCCTGGATGATGTGCAAGGTTGGTGATGAAGTAAAAGTTGAGTCGTGAGATTTTTCTCTACTGGGGGGCTGAACGGATGGGATTAGGCTTCTTAATTAGATAATTTACGATGGGTTTGATCTCATTGATTGGCAGTGAATGCTTGCGGTGGGGTGTGCCACGACGTTGGCCGGTCGGCAACGACTTCGCCGTGTGTGTGGGTGCAGGCCGAGTACGGTGGGCTCAGCGGCCACCAGCGCAACCGCCGCGACGTCGACCAGAAAAGTCACAGGGTGCGGCCCGTCGATCAGCAACAGCCACTCCGGCGCCTCCACACAACCGCCAGCCATGCCAGCAAGACCGCAAGTCCGGCTGGGCCAGTTGGCCCTGCCTCTACGGCCCCGGCCGACCGCCTCGCCGCTCAATGCCTCGTCCTCGCCGCGCCATGCCCTCGCCGCAGCACCACAGCGGCTCCAACAGACCCGCGGCATCAAGTCCATCGTCGCGCACCCCTCGCCCACCGACCGCTTCAACCGCGGGCCCAACATGCGCGTGCTGGGCGCCTCGTCGACGGCGGCGCTGGCCCGCAAGGAATACACGACGCCGCTGCGGACGGGGGCGCTGGCGCTCAAGAAGGGCATGACGGCACTGTACGACCCGGCCACAGGCGTGCGCACGCCGTGCACGGTGCTGCAGCTCGACCGCTGCCAGGTCGTCGCGCACAAGACGCGCCACCGCCACGGCTACTGGGCCGTCGCCGTCGGCGCCGGCTGGAAGCACCCGAGCAACGTGACGCGGCCGCTGCTGGGCCACTTCTCGGCGCAGGGCGTCAGCCCGAAGCGGTGGGTGCGAGAGTTCCGCGTCCGCGACGAGCGCGGTCTCCTGGGCGTCGGCGAGCTGGTCGGCGCCGAGTGGTTCAAGGAGGGCCAGTTCGTGGACACGCGCGCGGACAGCCGGGGCATGGGTTTTGCGGGTGTAAGTGGCCGGCCCTTTTTCTATCCCTCGCCTAACGGGACGGGGATGCTGATGCTTTGTCCGTCGAACAGGGTATGAAGCGTTGGGGCTTCGGCGGTCAGCCCGCTTCTCACGGTCAATCGCTCGCCCACCGTATTATGGGTTCGTCCGGTGGTTCGCAGGGCTCTGGTTCGAGAGTGCTGCCTGGCAAGCGTATGCCTGGTCGTATGGGTGGCGAGCGTGTCACCGTGCAGAACCTCAAGGTCCTGAAGGTTGACCCTGAGAATGGCATCGTTGTTGTCAATGGTACGACTTCATCCCCCGAGCACACGGGATTTGCCCTCTGCTGACTGAAGACGTAGGTGCGGTCTCTGGTCCTAAGGGATGCATTGTCCAGATCCAAGATGCCATCAAAAAGCCGTGGCCCGATGTTCCTCTGATTACTTCGACAAAGGAAGTCGGGCAACCTGCTGCAGCTGAGGCGGCATGAAGTAAAAGGAGGCGTGGTGGGAATGCGCTGGTTTTCCCGTGCAGATCAAACTATGTACGTTCTAAGCAGTTCAGAGGCAAACTTGTCAACCCGTGAAAAGGAAGGGCTATAAGCAGGTCGTTCTTGGCCCCAAGAACGCTCCAGTGCGATCACAAAACTCACATTGCACCAAGATTCTCAAACTCAAAATCCACTACTTGTCTGTTATACGTGGGCAATTGAAGCAATTATCCGGACGTATATGCGGGGTTTCAATCCGCACAAGTCCGTCCAGGCAGCATAATTTGCAACCGCTATGGCACCATGTAATCAAAGTGTCTTTCCTTAGTTATCCATCTCTAAAACAATCGAAACGTGCCAGTCAAAGTGCGGATGGACGTGCGAATCATGCCTACTGAGACGATACGCACATCTTCTCCGGGCATTTGCGAGCTAAAGAGAATTTCATAGGTTTCATCTATCTAAAGTGAACCAAATTGTCGTATTGTTCCTAGACTTTGCACACTCACCGGAGACAGAAGCAATCAGATGAACATGCATGTGTCACTTATGCATGTACGTAAGGGTGAGTTTGTTTTAATGACCCAGGGGTAGTTTTCCTGTTGTACGATTCTGCACCTTGACCTTACAGAATAGCTGAAATCGAGGCGTAGGGACGTGTGTCCACACTAATGGGCCTTCACTTAATCCGGCAATATTACTGAATGTTAGGTCACCATCTTCACGTTTCCAGAGCAGCGCGTTCAGAAACTCAAGGCTGTCGTCAGACTGGGGGGTAATAAGGCTATTACCTACCGTAAGCAAAGTATGAGCATTGCTTGGAAATGCAACGCTCGACCAACTTAGATGCTGTGACATGGAATTAAATGTGCTCTAGGAAGTGATTGTTAATATCCTTTTATGCATCACTTACTGCGGGGCTCGAGGGTGGTCTCCTCATGCCATGAAGGGTATGGAGATGTAACAATCAGTCGAGTGCACATGTGAAACAATCCACTAGAGCCGAACCCACACAAGACGAAAGGCTCGCTTGAAACACTGACCCGAATGCCGTTGGTGGGATAACTGATTTGCTACTATGCACGTTTGACACGAGTATGCCAATGTTTCTAATATGCCTCATTCCGTAAAATGTTTATTATGTCCCCACCGTGCAACTCCTGGCAGGGTAGTCCGTCCATTGCCCTCTGAAGACCATAATAGTCATGGCGACTACCTCTGATTTGCGTATATTTATCATACTGGCCACTGATCCCCAACTTGTATGACATGTGAGCTGACCCATTTTGTGAAGACTCACAATGTTAGCCAGAGCCGAGATGTGAGCTTTACGCTAGAGCTTGATGATGGGCCGTTCGGGCCATGCGCTAGGGGATGGGGCCCCAATGATCAGCAAGCCGTAAATTTAGATGTCTTGTTTCCATCGTATCTCAAGTGGGGGCCTAATGTCGAGCATGTCGATCATTCCGTTGGTCCTAAGAAAATGTTGTTGCACTTGTACAATACTGGGATAGCCGAGCTGTGGGGACATCGAGCGAGAATCCTGTCAAAACAGTGAACTCGGTCTGTCTGTGCAGCCATCAATCGTCCCAGAGCCCGAATCCTCGCCACGAAGGGTCGATGGCGCCACTACGAGCTTGTCTGCGGACCCAGAAGGGGTGGTAAGTTGAGTAGTCTGTGCAGACTTGTTAGCAAGAAGAGTAATACGGATCATGGTGTGGTTTACCTCGCTCGCTATCAAGTCCCAACTGAGAAGCAACATTGACATAGCCTTCAGCATTCTTCTCGCCCGTCTTGACGATGTCCTTCAGCATATCCTCATCTCCGGCCCAAGGAGTACGGCAATAAGGGCAAGTCACGTTGTGGCCGCCCTTAGTGGCAGCCCATTGCTCGAAACAGGTCTTGTGTACGTTGTTGCCGCAAGCAGCTTTGCACCACACAATTGCGTCGCCAGTGGATTCGAAATCCTCGCAGCAGATGGGACAGTCGCCTTCCACGGACTTGCGTCCGCCATCGTTCTCACCAGGTGCGCCCGACGGGATCCGGGGGGCTTTAGAGAAGATTTCCACGAGTTCAGACCGGAGGAAGGCTAACTGATACTGGAGAATTGGAGGGGCCTTGAGCACACGGACAAGAATCTGAAGGCATTAGTAATTGTGACGCTGATTTCGAATCTTGTTGAAAACCTACATAGACGATATGCTTGCACTGATTTCCCTTTGCGGCATGAGGGCACGTGCAGCTGGGAACGAGCGAGATGTTAACGGTGTAGATATTACCTGTTGTTCCTGCGATGTCGATGTCTTCGTGTGGGCAAGCGTCTGTTCCTCCACGAGAGCGACCGATGACAAACATGCTGTTGTAGATCAGTGTTATTGGACCGGCAACCCGCGTGAGGCTGTGGAAGGGGGTAGGGCTCACCGCTGTGTCAGTGCTCGGTCTCTCACAGCATAGAATGATTGAGGTGCCTTGTCGCGGAATCTGCGGATCGTCAGCTCAACTACGTCATACGCAAAAATAGGTGCTAAGATCTTGCCGTTTGAGCCGCTTTTCTTTCGCCGGCGGCGACTCCAGCTTGGTTTGCTTCGCAGGCGCGGAAGCATCGGCATCATCGACGGCTGCATTGCCGCGGCGCTGGCGCTTCTTGACCGGAACTTCAGTGACCTCACCCGGCGGGTCTTCGGCGTACGAAACGGGCTTGCGTTTGCGCCCACTCGAGCGTGGCTGTGGAGGAGGTTGGGAATGTGTTGCTACACCGCTCATGTTGCTGGTGGAGTCCGGTGCGCCCATGGCGGCGTATATGGCGTGGGTGTCGTATGCGGCTGGAGATGACGCGGCTGAACAAGGTGAGCTGGAGTGATGAAGTGGCGGGTGGAGGCGTGGGGACGAGGCGGATTAAGGTTAGGTAGTATCGATAAGGCAGGCGCGAAAGCTTGACAGACAGGCGCGCTTGCACGTGATTAGAGCTAACCCTGACCGCACATGGGCTCGATCTTCCCGACTGGACCCCACTACAGGTTCCAGAATAATTGAGCCCACCCGCATCTGTCTCACAGGGATATCAACACCTACGTGGCAGTGAATTCTATGTCTAAACATCAAAGCTCGCATCTACATCTGGGCATTCGCTTCAGCTGCCCGTGTAGGAAGAATTGGAGCGTTTCCAGTGGGGCTCAGAGGGCTCAGATCTTTCGTTAGCCTGGTGTGACCCTGTCCCGCAAAAGGTGTTGTACCCTGCGTAATAAGTGGCTCCCTGGTGAATCCTGTGTTGGGATGTTGGAATCCATATTTACACGCAGGGATCTTCATCAACTGCCTACTTGCGCAGAGAGCAACGGCTATCGTAGAATGCGGAAGGTCCGATGCTCGCTACCCGCTGCTCCCGGCTGCTCGCCATCGTCGCCAACGCCCTGGTGTGATAGGGGCCCCCTTTGTGACCCGACCTCTGCTGATTTGCGGTGACGAATGCCAGCCGACGATTCGCGTTGCCCATTGGCGAATTCCGGCTCAGAGTCGTGCCATGTTTTGGGGCGCACCGCCGCGCCGTAGCGAAGCGTCCCTGATCGTCCGACATCATTTAAGTGGGTTTCGGATCTGCATTGCATCTGGCATTCAGCTCCGCCTGGATTAATCGTGTGTTCGGTATTGTTGCTTCTATCTAAATATTAAGAGATTTGGGTGACGACCAATGTGCTGTACTCTAAGAGCGGAAACCATCCCACAACCTGTAGCCCAAACGCCGCCCGCTGACCTGCCCAACGCTTTTTTTCGCAAACCCGACTGATGCCGGCCTCCGCTCTGGAGGCCTGCTTAATGCTGTGCAAACTGGGAGATTCGTTACGACGTAGTTGATTATGCCTGGCTCCGGCCGAACCCGAGCCGTTGCTTAAACGTTTGCTTCTCTGGGTCACCGTCCGGCGGCATGGTGTACGCCTTCTTGCTACCCAGCTTCCTGCCCGTTCGGACATCTCTCCGACTGGCGCAGCAGCAGCAAAGCCCGGACTGGATGATAAATGCAATCAGAATGCAACCGGCCGAGGTCCACATGAAGCCAAACATCTGGGCTCCGAGGACTGCTTTGATGTTGAGATCGTCCACTTGGGTGAGTGCGATCTTGAAGACAATGAAAATGGCCGTGGCGATGATACAGGCCACGAAAATGCAGAGCAGCGTGAACAATGATAAAATAGCGATTGGGCCTGCAGCCCAGCGCGTGTAGACGGCCAGAGGCGTCAGGAAAATGAGCGTGGTGGACAGGCAAGTTCCCGTCAGGAACAAGCCAAACATCCACTGGGAGGCCACCTTGAGGATGTCGAGGTATTTCAATGCTTCCTCGGGAATAGCAACTACGATAGGTGTTAGCATCTAATCGCATTGGGGACAAAGGCATTTGTGACGTACTGGTTGCGCCTGCGAACAGCTCGTTGAGTAGGATCTCCACGGGATTGAACCAGTAAAGGCTCTGGGGGTGGGAGCATTGGGTGACACCCTCGTTGATGTAACCTTCACAAAAGTTCCATAGTCCGACCTGATAGAAATCGTGCAGACCCAAGGTTTGGGCTATACTGTTGAGCAGCGTGGCGTTGGGTATCGAAGTCGGCACGATATGGCTGAGATCGAGCTTCATGAACCAGGTGTCGCGGAGAACGGTCTTATCGTGGGTGTTGCCGATCTCGACGAGCAGAAGGAAAAGAGCGGACAGGAAGAAGAAGAATGAGGAGATGACGGCGAAAATCTTGCGGGTGCGGGTTGCTCGTTTCATCTGCTTCCTGGAGAGGGTGGTGTTGGAACGCTTCAGGCCGCCGCCGGGCGAGGTGTTCCAGGGCGTTTCCTCGAACTGCGGGGCGCGGGTGACATCCTGGCTTGCGGCCACGGTGGGCGACGACCTTCCAGAGGCACCGGGCCCGTAGGAGCGCGACGAGGGCGTACGAGACGGCGGAGAGGACGGCATGGCGATGCCTGGTGGAGGGAGGAAGCGTGAGAGAAGGCTTTGTTGGAGTCGGGCCAGAAGAAGACCAGGCTGTGAGTGGACGGGCGGGCCGGGGTGCTGGGCAACGCCTGGAGCGCCGCGGTGGAAAGGACCGACATTATGAGACGGGCGGGCTGGTCGCCGGGCTCTGACCTCAGGCCGGTGTTTGCGACGCGTCAGGGCCTGCAGGCCGGCGTTGATGCAAGAGGCGCAAAGCGGGTCTGGGCGGCGGCGCGGCGTCGTGATTGGCGGCGATCGGGCGCCAGCCACGAAACAGCACCCCTGCTGCGAGCGCGCACCAGGCACCCGACCGCAGCCCATCCCATCCGGCCAGGCCCCGTCTTCGGCGCGCTCATGCCGTGACGATGTCAGAGAGCAGTGCTGGCTCCCGCCTAGCGCTGGCTAGCAGCGCGCCAAAGCTGCCGGTCCTCCTGACGCCCATGGGCCCGCCCTTCTATTTACTGCGTCTCAGACGTCATCCCAGCCTGTCTCTCAGCCGCACTTCTTTGCTCCACCGCCTGCGTCCTATGCGCTGCCTTCCCCGTAGCCCGTCTTGGCCCGCCCCGACCGTCTCTGTTTTTCTCCCCAGTCGAGCTCCCCTCCTCTCCACCTCCGCCCGCTCCTGCTGCTGATCGCTCCAGCATGCGTCTCTCCACCTGCTGGCTCGCCGCGCTCCTGTCCGCCGGCGTCCTCGCCCAAGGAAACGACGACAACGACAGCTCCAACTCGGGCTCCGGTTCCCGCTCTGCTTCCGGTTCCGGCTCAAGCGCCAACACGGTGGTTCTCACTGGCACAAACACGAAGCCCAGCGCGAGCGTGCCCACAGGCACCTACATCTCCTATTCTTCCACCGTTCGCGTGAGCACCGGCGACGATGACGACGGAACGGGCACCAAGACCAAGACTCCCACCGCAGGCGCCTCGGCCAGCGTCAGTGAAGAAAAGACGGTCACGGTGAAGACGCAACATACCATCACCTTGCTCACTGGCGCCGACGGCACCCGCACATACACCGGCGGCCCTCTGACTCCCACCCCTGGCAATTCCACGGCCTCCGAGACCAGCAGCTCCGCTGCTCCCACCAACACTCAGCCATGCAACGGCTACACGGATTTGTGCTCCCGCAAGTTTTCGAACGTGACCGAGGTCTGCGCCCACAACTCGCCCTTCACGGTCAAGAACAATGCCGCAGCCAACCAGAACTTCGACGTGACTACCCAGCTGAACGATGGCATCCGGATGCGTAAGTGGCACTTGGACCCTGAAGCGTGACCTGGTACTAACTCGATGCAGTCCAAGCTCAGGCCCACTACAACGGCACTGGGCAATTCAATTTGTGCCACACCTCTTGCGACATCCTCAATGCCGGCACGCTCGTGGATTATCTTAAGGAAGTCGCCAGCTGGGTGCAACAGCATCCTTATGACATTGTCACCATCCTGATTGGCAATGCCGACTACGCCACCGCAACCAACTTCACCACTCCGATCGAGGAGTCCGGCCTCAAGGCGTATGCGTACGAGCCACCGGTGATTCCAATGGGCGTTGAAGATTGGCCGACGTACTCGGAGATGATTCTCACGTCGAAGCGCGTTGTTTTCTTCTTGGACTATCAGGCAAACCAGACGGCAGTGCCCTACCTCATGGACGAATTCAGCCAGCTGTGGGAGACGCCTTTCGATCCGACCGACCAGGCGTTCCCTTGCACCGTGCAGCGCCCTCCGGACCTTCCTCAGGACCAGGCCAGGAACCGCATGTACATGATCAACCACAATCTCAACGCGGACATCTCGATTCTCGGCAACTCGATCCTTGTACCAAACAAAGTCAATCTGACTCTGACGAACGCCAATACAACTGACTACGGCGCTCTGGGCCTTTCGGTCGATCAATGCACGGGTAAGCTTGACCCTGCAGCTCAAACATGAAACTCAAGGCTGCACCCGAGAGAGTTTGAAACACGGAAGGGGCGCTAATCTTGTCACAGACATGTGGGGCAGACCTCCGAACCGCCTGAACGTCGATTATTACAACATTGGCAACATCAACGGCAGTGTCTTCGCTGCAGCTGCGGACGCCAACAATGTCACGTACAACGGCAAGTGCTGCGGGCTCGACAGTACCTCCGATGCCGTAACCGACTCTGCGGCCCGGCCGCTGCTCGCACTGGCCATCTCCATCTTTGTCGGCGTCGCCGTATTGTAAAGCTCCTTAATTTTTGAAAAGTCGTGTGTTGGGTGGATTTCTTTTCCGGAAATGTCGGTCGGCGGATACGTATATTACGACACATGGGTTCTCAGCATTGGCGACGGCGTTTTTGAGGGCTTTGGCGGGACTAGCGACAGCGATCATAGACACACGGTCGGCCCCAGGAGGCATCAATGCATTGCTATAGCAGCATCCTAATCTTAAAATCATTTCGCTTTTCCCCTCGCTCATCTTGCGGGCGAAACCTCGCATCTCCGAATTTATTGACGGCTGTGCGTTTCTCCAGGCCAGCCGCTCCACCTTGCGAGCACCGATGCCGTGGGAACGCCCCGCTGCTATTTGCGGTGACGGCTGCAGCGGCAAAGGCCGAGCGCGATCCCGGGCTCGTATCCTCCGTATTCGCCGGCACCTGCTTCCGTGGTGCCGCAGGGTGTTCCCGCCGCATCGCGTCGCCTTGCCTTCTGTTTGGCTGGTGGTTGTTCGTTGGCCTAGTCGCTAGCGCAGCTCTCAGCCACCTCCTTCAGGGACTTCTCATCCAACCCCAGCATTGCACGTCGGTTGCCCTCCCACTGCGCCCATGCGGCCGCTTGCAAGAGGCAGTCGGCCAGGTCGTCCAGTTTCTTGGGGCCGGCTAGCGGTGAGCTGCTGGCAGCTGACGGGGCCGGCGCAACTGACGCGTCCTTTTTGCGCTTCTTCGTGCCGCTGCCGCCGCCGTCGCCTCCTCCAGTCCTTTTCGCAGCTTTGGACAGCTTGGACAAGAAAAAGTCACGCATGCCGCGGGCTTCCGGCGTACCGAAACTGAGTTGCACGTTGCCGTCCGGCCGAGCAGACGCAGCCCCCTTGGCGTTTGCAAGCAGCCATTGCTCGACGAGCTTGACTTTGACCTTCTTCTCGACTTTGGTCCTGCTCAGCCTCTTTCCGTTACTCGCACCTGCGTCGTCTGCCGCGCTGGCCTCCGTCTCCTCCTCGGCCTCGGCCTCGGTCTCAGCATCGGCCTCGACGTTCTTTGCCGCCTTCGCGGCTGCCGAGCGCGAGCGGGAAGAGGGCCGTTTGAGCGCAGCGCTGCTGGCAGAAGCTTCGTGCAGAATCGCTCGGCCGAGCTCCGAATTCCCCACCCAGAAGGCGGCAACACGCGCTGGGCTGACGGGGAAAGCGCTAGGGAACGAGGGCGCTTCCAGGACGGCGGTTGGCAGGCGTGCGGAAGCCCCCTCCTGCCTGAGCGTCTCGAGGATGGCCCAGATCATGCCCTCGAGCATGTTGACGTGGTAGGTCCACTCTTGGATGGCGGCGGACGCGTTTGTACGGTAGCGCTGCTGCTCGATAAGAATGGTCTGCGGCGCGTAGGGCAGGAGCTTCCGCCTGAGCAGTGCGTAGGCCGCGCGCGAGAGAATGGACGGCCGGAACGACTCTTTGGCAGCTTGGGTAAGCTGGCTGCTCAGCTGGGCTGCGGGGTCTGTAGAGGAAGCCTGCTCTTCCTCTTGTTGGACGAGGTCGCTGACGGAGATGGGCTCCCAGGCCAGAACGTCGAGCTTCACCGAGGAAGCACTGCTGAGGGGTTGGATGGAAACATCGCACACGCAGAAAGCCATGTTGCGGATGCCCATGTCCACGCTGAGGATGCGGGTGGCCTTGGTGCCATGCTGAAGTTTGGCCACGTTGAGGTCTGAGTGGAAGCGTTCTGCGAGTTCTGGCTTTGTACCGCCAACGCCGCCGCCGATGCGTGCAAGAAGCGTCTTGAGTTGGGCCCCTGTAATGGCGCCCTTGACGCGCTTCGACATGAGAAGAGGCCCAACTACGGTGCCGAACCAGTTCGTTCACTGAGAAAGAAAGAAAAGGGAGGGTCAATGCAGCGTGAAAGCATTGGTATGACGAGACATGCGCTTTGCTTCGTTGCTGTTGCCTGTGCTTTCTATCAGAACATCGAGGTCAGGTGTTGAGAAGGCATGCTTGCTGTAGTGATGCTTGTATCGATCGTAGGAGACGCGACAGAAACAGAAAACCGAGACGCAAGGGTTTTCCGGAGAAATCCCGGAGGCGAAATCAAGATGATTCAGCATACGATGGTGTCCTGCATTGGAGCGGCGAGCGGTCGTCCCAAATCGTTGGGTTTGATCCGCTTCTTTGGCGACTAGCCTCTGTATAAATGTAGGCTCGACGGGATGGAAGAAGTGATCTAAGGGGAATACAAAGCAAATCAAAGCCGACAGCGAAAGAATTCATGTGTGTTATCCTTAGGCTGCATAGGGCCAGGCTCCTGGACGAGTCTACTAACCTTCGAGCCAGGTGGCTATGGTTCTTCCAGTGCACAGATGATAAAACTAAGACGGGAGCCTGGGAGTGACTCAACAGGTGTCGGAACAGGTGGTCGGAGGGAAGTAGGCAGCAAATCGCATTAAATTGGACGCCGCCGTTTGAATAGCCCTTTCTGCTGCACACCCACTTTGCGATTTGCATTGGCTGTCTCTTTCTTTATCTTTTTGGTCCAGTGCTGGGATTGCTGGCTGGTGGTGGTGATGGTCCTCCGGTAAACATGCCGTCCCAAGAAGGGATTGGACAGGGAAGCTTCGAGAGAGACCGTCGTTTACGGACGGTACACCGTTGATGGGAGGCAAGACAAACCCCACGCTGCGGATTGGAGCTTGGGCGCGGGCGGCGATGGTGTGGCTCGTGCAAGGGGAGGTTCGGTTGTGAAGGCGGCGCTAGCGATTCCAGAAGCGTGGCCTTAATCGGAGCGCGCGACTCCAGACACGCAGCGCTTCGACTCTCCACCACCACTCCCTACCCGCCCAACTTCCAGCTTTCGAGATACCCCGGTCTTTCCCGCCCAACACGCCTCACGATTAGCACCATGGTACGTTCCTCCAGCCCGCCCAACACGCCCGCGCCTTCAATGCACCAGCCAGCCGTCTTGCGCTTTCCACGCGGGAAGATGAGCGCCGCCCTCGCTTTGGAGCTCGCTGGACTCGCGCCGTCACTTCGCCGTCGTTACTGCCAACACTTGCTCGGGGGCGTTTCGCCATTCCCCGAAGCTCCAGCAACAGCATTCGCTCGTCTTTGCTCGCCCTTTACGCATCGTAATTCAATTGCGCCTCAAGCTGACAATCGACCCTCCAGTCTTCCCCTCGCTCCAGCTCTCCCGTCAACTCTCCCCCAGCCACCGGTTCTACCACGGCCCGCCCCTCGTCTCCCAAGCCCCCGGGTGGCCCTGCAGTGGCCATCAGGAGGAAGGCTGCCGCCGACCGCGCCGACAAGGCTGCCAATGCCCGTCCCAGCAGCACCCGCGCCGCCGGCGCTGGCGGTAGCAGCAGCACCATGCTGAGTACGTACTCCCATGCATACTATCAGTCGTTCGAGGAGCTAGTGGGGAACCGCAAGTTGTGCGCGTTGATAGGGACTATTGCGCAATGACGCTGCAAACAAGCGCTACGGCCCCATTGGTCTCACAGATGAACGAGGGAAAATTAGGCAAGCTAACATGGATACAGGGCTCTACACCGACGAGTCTCCCGGTCTCAAGGTCGACCCGGTTGTCGTTCTCGTTCTGTCTGTCGGCTTCATCATCAGTGTCGTCGCTCTGCACGGTAAGTTCCACCGTTCAAAGGGATATCATCGAACCGGAGAGCTGACCCATTTCTACAGTCATCGCCAAGATCACCAAGAAGTTCTCGGCATAAATGACCGCATGCCACCACAAATCTGTTCCGAGAAAGCTGGGTTGCCAACGGAATCGGGACTAGCTCGAGAATGTGGCGGAACAATGGCGGACAAGGCAGCATTGATGGGGCGTTGAGAGGAGGAGCTTTCCTCGCATTCACAAAAGCTGGGTACGGCTGTGGACACGGCCGCTTTAAACTGGTTCTCGAAAGCAATGGCTGCAACTACGATGTATCATACCACATGGGTTTTGGGGGATTGGGAATATCAAAGTTCTTTTCATGGCGCATCAACACGGTTCTTTTCCCGAAGCGGGGCCGGTCTCAGAGGTATTGCAACATTACTGTTACCAGGCATGTAGACTCGAAGCAAACGTCCGGACGCATAAATCCAGCAGACGACGATATTAACATCCCAATGGCTCCTTCAACTCCTCATGCCTGGGGAGCAATGGTTGCAATGTAACGAGCATGCATCGATGAACCCTCCTACGGTGCATGGCTTGTGGCCAATGACATAGTTTAGGATGCATCCAATACCTCCGTGCGTACAGGAATCCCTAAGACGCACAGCATAAGCCACCGAGTTCATGTGGAATGCGGTTGAGAGAAATCCCGAAAGAGGCTGACATGGAAATACGACTATGAAAAGCAAGAATTGAAAAGGCAACCTAGCTTGCATTTGCTGTTCTTGGTAGTCCAATCTCATCGCAAGCAAGACCATACGACTGAGCGAAGCCACCCCAAGCCTTATTCACACACTTATCATCACTTTTGCCCTCGGCATGCTTCTGAGGGAGGACGACCGCTCTCCGCTCGCCCCGGAACGTTGCCATCCACTGCTACGCCCCCGCACCTCATAGACACTGTGTTCATGGCTTGGTCGCCATTCCCCGACCCTGCCCTGCAATTACCCAGAATCTTGAAACCCGCAAGAGCTATTCCGCGAGAGCTCACCGGTGGAAACGGGGAATGGCTGCCGTGTCATACACCCTCTCTCCGAGGTGGCGGGGACCAGACCGGTGTGGTGGCAAACAAAGGTTACTTTGCAGCAGGCGGGAGCCGTGACTCTTTTCCGAATGAGACCCTCCACCCTCCACCTTGAACTTTCGCCGCTTGGCGCCATCAGGCGTCCGAAACAAGGCCGGTAGCAGACGGAGTCCACTCCACATACGCTATTGCTTTTCTCTTCCTTTTCCTCCCACCTCTTTCCCTGCTGCCCCGCCATCCAAACCACGCCGTGTTAGAATTTATTCGCTCGCTGCGTTGATCTCTCTCTCTTCTTCCCCTTTTGCTGTTGCCGCTCCACTTCTTGTACAAGGGAAACGTGCGGAACTCTAGAGAAAATATACAAATGCCCTGGCCAATCGGCTCGAACTTTTCCGGGTAGCTGCATTACATTTTATGCAGCCAGCCTTGGGGATTACCGCCTGTTCCTTCCCAGCCTCGCATTAAGTATCCAATATATGGCATTTGAGTCCCCCTTCGATAACCAAAAAAGAGATCCCACCTTGTGCCTTTCCCCTTCCACTTCCGGTATGCTACACCAAAGAAAAATTTTCCAAACATCTTATAGATCCAATCCCCCTGCAAACTCATCTTCGTCCAGCTCCCTGTCCTTTGCGTATCTTTCTTCTCGTTGCCTAGCCAGCCTTTCCGCCTCGGAGTCGCCGTCCTCGCCCTCCTCGTCCTCCTCGGTCTCCTCTTTGAGCGGCTGCTGCAAAGAAGCTGACCTAGTTTTGCTGTTCTTCTTCCTACTTCCACTTTCATTCTGCGCCTTGTCCCTCTCCGCCATGCGTCGCGCGAAGTTCAGCGCCATGTATGACTCGCCCAGACTGGTACCTCGCAACACGCTCCCATAGCTGTTCGAGAGGCTTTCGCTGCTGAATCCTCCCACCGGAAGGGGTACCTCGACAGCGCTGAGGGACGTCTCGTCCGGCCTCAGATGGCTTGGCGGCGGGCGGGAGCGGGTTGGATAGAAGATCCCGGTGTTGTTGGCGTCGACAAAGCTACTTGACAAGAGAGAAGCGGACGTATTTGGAGGGGTGGATTGGTACGCAGGACCAATGCTGCGCGCAGAGGAAGCACCAATCTCAGGTGCGGTGGACGACAGGGCTGTTGTCGTGGCTGCTCGTACGGGAGTGTATGTGGGCAAGCCGGCGCTCGACTGCGTCTTGGCCCTCTTCTTCTTTTTCTTCTTTGGCTCCTTCGGTGCTGACTTGGCCTCCTCGGTGAGTGATGATCTCCTTCCTAGGCTCGCAGTTGGACGCTGAGGGATCTCTTCCTTGTTGAAATTGATGGGACTCTCTGCGTAGTTTGGTTTGCTCTGGGGGGGAGACTGCTGCTTCTCGGGGCCTGCATTCTCGATGACAGCTTCTCCATCAGTAGCTTGCGCTTTTGACTTTCCTTTCTCGGGAGACACCGATGCTGGTGTATCGGCTTGATTATGAGCGACCTTTTCCTCAGCATGGTTGTGATTCTGGCTAGACGATGCTGACAACAGATCTTCAGTAGGAATCTCCTCGGTGTAAACTCTCTCCGGCTCTGACTTCCACCGTTCTGCTTCCTCAATCTCCCTTTGAATTGCCCGGAGAGTCTCCTCGGAAAGCGATGACTCGGCACTGGTCTCCTGAGAGCTCAAATGTCGGTCATCCGGCGGCGATTGTGTTGGCGTTACAATCCTGGGCCCCAAGCTCAGACGGACGGCCTTGCGAGCGCTTCCGGGACGTTCTCCGTTGGACTGTTTGAGCGAGGAGCGGCGCGGAGCCGGGCTATGCTTGAGGACCGGCGGCATGGTGGAGGAACGCACGAGTTCAGAACGAGGGTCTCTGGCGGGTCTGATATTACCTCCGTTGGCAGCGGGGGCGGAGCTGCTCAGCTGGTCCTGGTCCTCGAGCAACGGCAAAAAGCCGGGCAGCAACTGGAGGATTTCCGAGTCTCTTTCACGGACGCTGCCCAAAGAAAGCGGGTGAGCAGCGACGTCAGGCACGCTGGAATGCCGAGCCTCGGCGACTGCAACCTCTTCCGACACAGCCTCGGCCCTTTTGCGCGCGTCTTCCTCGCGCTGCTTTGTGAACCACTTGGCCTCGTTGTCGTCGTCCATGAGATGCGGCGCGGGAGCATGGTCGTCGCACACATCAACCATTGCCTGCTCGTGGTCGCGCTCCTGCTGGGCGGCGCGGCGCTTCAGGCGCTCGTCGGCACGCAGGTCGTAGCGGCGGTTCTTCTCGGCGACATAGTCGTTGAATTGCCCCTGTTTCTTCGCAATGTAGCGGTTGACCTTGGCGTCGAGCTCCTGGCGCTTCTGCTCGAGGCTCTGCAGCAATGCGTCGTCGAACTCGGGCGGGTCGCGGTGGCGGACCCACGAGGTATCAGGCATGTGAAGGTAGCGGTAGGTGTTGCGGTCCGGGTCGTGGATGTGCTCGGGCGGCGACGGGGGCCGGTGGTGGGCGGCAGCCATTGTGCGAGGAGCGGGCGGCTTGCAGAGACAGGATGCCGGGTGACATCAGCGGCCAGGCGCGCGGAGTGAGAGGGACGAGAGCAGCCGGGGCGCAGGCAGGTTGGGGAGGGAGGATCGGTGGTGCGAAGATCGCGTGGAGTTTGGTGTGAAGATCTCGAGGGGCGGGCTGGGCCTTGGGGCGCGCGCACGAGGCGGTCAACGGCGCTGGTCTTGCGGTGGGACGGCGTCAGAAGGCGCGCGCAGGGTGCATATCAGCTCTGGCATGTGCTCTCGACACGGCAGGCGAGGCGAGGCGAGGCTTCGGAGCCCACCCAGGCCTCTCCGTCTTCGGCGATGGCGTGGTAAGGCTGAGGAGTTTTCCATGCTGGTGCCGCCGTCGTTTGGATCAGCGCACCCGACGGCCACAAGCAGTAAGCGAGCCCCAGCTGAAGCCGCCAGGCAGTCAACGTCTGATGCCTGGACCGATCGGACGTGCGACCCCACGCCCAACACCACTCACGCCCCCACCTGACCCTCACATCCTCCGCCTTGTGCTTGACATCTGCAGCCCGTGATAGCGACACGGCATTTGATACGCCTGCTGACGGCCGCACGCTCGGCAGCCAGCGCTTCCGCCGCCATCCTACCCTCCTATCGCCGTGATTCCGAATCCGCTGCGTGCCCTCTTTCCTGCCAGACTCGAGTCTTGTTTTCCTCCACCAAAGCTTAAACCCAGTGCCGATGGCCGAACCCGACGCCTGGCCTCACAAACAATCTGGCGTATCCATGTCAAGCAGCGGCCGTGTTGCGAGATACCGTTTACTGCTTCTGGCTCGCCTAGCCACGTGCTGATCATCGTCCACGTGCAGGGGGTCCTCATTGGGGCCAGCGATTGTTTTTCTACATGTATCGCTTGATCCGATGGCGACACCAGAAGCGGCCAAGCGTCGGTCGGGTGGTCCGACATGGAAGCTCCCAATCATGTCTGACTCCATTATTCACGCCGTGGAATGCGCAAACTCTGTCAGGTACTCGCTGACCTTTTGCGGCTAAAGATCAACAGTCCAGCTGTGGTTACGGCAATGCAAGGAGCCGTCGTGCCGCCTTCTTCACCTAGCTTCCGCATCGCTT
This sequence comes from Diplodia seriata, assembly GCF_021436955.1. Classification (NCBI taxonomy): domain Eukaryota; kingdom Fungi; phylum Ascomycota; class Dothideomycetes; order Botryosphaeriales; family Botryosphaeriaceae; genus Diplodia; species Diplodia seriata. The sequence continues at coordinate 3,552,933 of NW_027117309.1, read as the reverse complement.
TCGGTGGGCCAAGGCTGAGGTGGGAAGTAATACAGGCCGAGTTAAGAGTTTCACCAATAGGCGCGTGATTGCGGCGCGGAACACGGCACAGAGGATTCGAGAACAAGCTTTCGAGGCCGGGCGCCTCAAAAATAGAGCGTTATACTAGGCCGGAATAGTATTGGATGCCGTTGGCCATGGGTTACTTGGAGTAAATCCTGGCCACAACTTTCGCAACCAACCCAACCGTTAAGCCTCCAAAATCTTAAAACCATAGCTAAACCGAACAACAGCAACGCAGCGGCAGCGACCGTCCAGGTCACTGAGCTCGTCCAGTAATATCGCTCGCACGTTGGAATGCGGTCGTACAGGCAGCAAGGCGGCTATGCAGGGGCAGCAATCCGCCACACACAGCCTTCGCAGTCACACGAGGACCCGTCCGATCTAGCCGAGCTCCTCTGCAAGCCTGCCGTTTCGGTTTCTTGGTGTCAAAGGTGCTGCTGTTGCCTGGTTCATTTGGAGCATTGCCTGCGAAGGATTGAAGCCAATACTCTTCATTCCCCGGCTGTTTGGGCCTATATAGTCTCGCGACGTCCTTCCTCCCGCCCAAAATGCCTGCCGCTCTTCTCCTCCATACCACTCAATTTCCCTTTGGTCGAGTGAAGGTTTTCGCCCACTTCCGACCCGACTCCTCTCCCCTGCTAAGGATCTGGTCTTCTAATTAAGAGCAACAACCCACACGCCCTACCTTCTTTCTACACAGACGCAACCTTTCCATCAAAAGAACATACCTCGCAATGGCACTGCTAGTCATCAATGGCGTCGCCCGAACCTTCCAGATTCTCTGTGCGGCCGTTGTCCTCGGCCTCTCCATCACGCTTATTAGAAGCCAAAGTTACGGTACCGTCGCTGCCAACAACTATGCCGCATTTACCGGTGGTTTCGGCTTGCTTGTTGGTCTTGTAGGCGCCGCCGCCATCTTCATCGAGCCTCTCGCTGGTATCGTCATGGTCGCCGCCGACGCTTTAGCCGAGCTGTTCCTCCTCGCTGGTGGCATCGTAAGCTCGTTCCTCCTCTCCCTTCAAAATCAAGCTCCAGCCTCCACCATTGCAGCACCTAAACAAATAACAATGGTGGCTAATGCACTCATAGGCAGTCGCAGTCAAACTCCGCGGCACATCATGCAGCTCCAAATCCGATGAGAACGAATACAAACTTTATAAGAATGAGTTGACCAACGGGGGTTGCATCAAGGACAACAAGGGCAACTTGCGCGACTGCGGATCCCACTCGGTCGATAACGCGCTCGATCGCTGCGTGAAGAACAGCGCGGATGCAGCATTCATGATCATCACGGCCGTCTTTTGCATGGGCACGGTCGTTACCGCACTGCTGGCAATGAAGCGAGGGGGTGGCATTGGGAGGAAGGGTGTTGTCGTCTAAGAAAGGCAAGGGTATGAAAAGATCGCTGAAACTTGCGGGCTGAGAAGGTATTGACGCATGATCAGCACCCGAAAGACGTGATATAATGGCGAGAACATTACAATGATGGAGGATACCCTACTGTGAATTTGATGCTCGAGGCTTTCCTTCTGCTTCTTTCAATGTTACTATTATCTATGGCTCTGCAACGTGGTTCGGTGCTTCACGAGGGAGAGTGGCAGATGTAACGGTTTGATGAGTCAAGGGAGCTTTTACTACGGGCCAAGATACCTCGACCACGTTGACCTGAATGCTGCAGCACTCATCGCACAACTTGCGATTCTCTTGCTATGTCCTCTAATCTTCGATGGTCATAGTGCCATGCAATGCATTAATTCACGATGGGCCAGTGAATTTCAGGCTTAGAATGGCATGTGATATCAATGTCTTCCTGTCTACCCTTGCCGGCAGTGGGGACGCCAGGCGAGGAGGATTCATACAGCTGATTGGAAGCTAGTGGCTAGCAGACTATATACTCCGATGCAAACCTATCAAGGGTGAGTTGGAGGTGCAGACACACAGATGCATGAACATGGAGCGTTCGGAGTCTTTTCCGGCACATGTGGAGTCCCGCTGCCTCAAAGGCACACCTCGCAACACACACCGCTGTCCTCGATGCCACGTTCAGCTGCTCAAGACTACACACCCAAGTTGCTGCTCCATCCCCAACAAGCCTGCACCCGCAATTCCCATCGGATCGGTCTCCGGACGCCTTGATATGATCCTGTCAGCTTCCCGAGCGCCTACTCCATGGCCCGTCGAATACTACCACATTCACTCTCGCCGCTCGCCGCCGACCCTCCCGCGCAACCCTCCCCGGTCGCGGGCCAGAAACGTAAGCGCCCAAAGGGCATCCTGTCCGTGGCTTGCCTTCCCTGCCAAAAGCGGAAGATAAAGGTAATCTCGTGGCTGTAGATCTGATAGATGGTTCCGTTGACTCAACCCTCACAGTGCGACGGAGCGCGTCCGGCCTGCCATCAATGCGCCTCCAAGAAAGCTGAAATTGACTGCGCGTACGACGTCCCCGAGGGTCAGACCAGAACCGCTGCCCTCAAGAGCCATACTGCCCAGCTTCAGACGCGTGTGTCCACTTCCGTCAGCCTGCTATGGGCCCTCAAGATGGCGCCGCCAGACGAGGCTGCACGCATCCTGGAGCGCATCAAGTCCAGCCCCGACCCTTCGCACGTCCTCGACCAACCCGCCGGCCTGGACCTGTTGGATTCGACACCGACTTCAGCACCGCAAGACCCGACCCTCCAGCCGCCTCCGCCCTCACCCAGTAGTACCTCCGTGGACACTTTGCACCCATCAAATCAACACCGACTCTCGTCTTCCGTATTCGCTCTCCTCAGGTCGCCCGCCACCCGTGAAGCCTTCCGGCTTTTCCTGCAATGTACTGGCCTCCTCTTCCACGTCTTCACCAAGGCGCAGGGGGGTGCCGCGCTGCAAGAGGTCCAGGACAATGATGATGCCGCCATTTCCAAGGCGTCCATTTGCGAAGTCTGCGCAATGGCCGCATTGGGCTCACAGTATTCCCAGGGCAGGATAAGCTCGGAAACCGGCCATTACTTCTACAATGTTGCCAGGCAGTATTTGGATGACGCCATAGCAGCGGACCCGTTGAGGGCCATGAAGGCGTGTGCCCTGCTAGCCATGTATAACATTCTGAAGAAGGCGTCCGTTTCCTTAGTATACGTCGGTATGCCTCCTTTGTCCCACGAATACATAGTCCGAGTTCCCCTCCAGCATGATTTGAACATCAACAAAAAGGTATATGTTCCTGTGCTAATGGGATTGCCAAAGAAATGGGACTTGGCCTGGGCATAGGCCAAAGCGTGCTCGCGGGCGATCCCCCGGCCCGTCTTTCGCTTCAGTCATGGATTGACTACAAGCAGGCTTGGAAGACACTGCTGTGTTGCAAAAGGTGAGCGAACCCTCCAATCAGACTGGCTAGTGTGGCCGGAGAGATTAACTGCCGATAGGTGCTTGGTTGCAACACTAGGCTACTCATCGTTGGATGACTGGATGGAGAAGTTCATCGCTGTCCGCGTGCCCCTTTAACATCCATGTCCTTCGCTAACAAGTGCAGTCCGGGAATGCGCCTTCAGAAGCGGATGCTTGCAGCGCAGACACCATCCAGATGAAAATGACACAAATCGCCATCATCAAGGCGAAGCTATCTCAAACGGCCTTTGAATTTACCGAAATCTCAAAGGACGATATCAACAGTGTCAAGGCGGATCTACGAAGGTGGTCCGACCAACTCGACCCATCAATGCAGCTGGCGCAGCTGTTGGCGCCAACCATCAATCTAGACTCCAGACGCGGCATCCATCTTATGCATTGCCTTCATCTGGGGGCTACAATATACCTTCAACGCCAAATCTTCTACCATTACGTCCCGACGACGAGAAGCGACCTTGCCCTGGCAGACGACACTATCCGAGACCTTTGCGACTCGATTGAAGAGGGCTTCGCCGCATCAATGACAAGCGCGAGGGTTCTTGGTCTCATCTACGCATATGGCGGCGTCTTACAGCGCTGTTGGCTATGCATTTTCCAGTCGTACATTGCCACCGCAGAGATACTGTTCATGGTCGTGCAGAGACTCTTGCACGGCTTCCCAGTGGCACAATGCCGTCCAGACTTAGCCTTGGCGAGCCAGTCCTTGGCGGTGCTGAGTTTCTGTGCCAGCGCGGACCACCTTGCCGGGGAGCTTCTGGATTCCGTCCAGAGCCATTACGACTATCTCGTTTTCATGACCGAGGACGACGCCGAGACCATTGAGCAGATGTACTGCTTCAGCCCTCCCCGCGAAACATTCCAGGCCCATCCGAGCCTGACGTGGGAGACTCTGCTGAAGGTTCCCCCGGGCGAGTCCCAGCTCCACGAGGTGTCCCGGCATCTAATGTCCCAAATCTGCTCTCCGTTTGAGAATATCAATGCGGTTAATCAAAATGGCCTCGAGGGCCCAATAGCAGCATACGGCATCCCCATGCCCTTGAGCAGCGCTGAGGAAATTGCCCTCGGAGCACGTCTGGATTGGTCAGCCGAAACGGGACTCTGTGGACCAACCGCAGCAGATGAGTCCGTGGAGAACGTCAGTCCTCAGCAACGGCGGTTAGTCAGCTCGAACTAGTCCCGGGGACGGGTCAAGGAGGGCAATGGGGATCGTCCCGGAACACTGATACATACGCTAAATTGCCCGCAACTCGTAGCCTTTGTCACGTCCTAGCACCCCCGGAGACTGACAGTTGGTAAGAACTCTGGTGACTTTGAAGCCTATTGTTTAGTTTAAATAATCATTGGACCTAGGTGACTTTGCTTTACCAATACAGTGGATCACAAAAACTCCGAGCCCTCTAGAGTGGGCAGCAGAAGTGAATGTTTAGACGTATATGTGACTTTTCCGAGCTCTCCTGCGTGGGTATATCTGCACGTAGATGTGAGTTTAAAGACTGTATGTATGAATCCAGAAATCGGACTCAAATATCGGTGTAAATAGAGTGGACGAAATACCTCTGTGGGCTCACACATTTGAGATCCACCGTGGAATTTTAACGCTGTTCCTGCCTAGTCACTATTCAGATCCTCGGTGTAGTTACCAAACGACCCGCTTCGAATGGTCGCTTTGGTGCTCTTGGGTGAAACCATCTCGAACCTACGCGGCGTGGCCGTGGCACCGACGTATGTAGGCCAGTAGATGGTTCAGATAAGGTTTCTTAGTCTCGGGGGAGATCAGCAAAGGGCTGAGCCAGAGAAATGGCCGAAACACGGAAACAAAGACGAGATGTCGAGGCAAAAAGTAGTGAGGCTTGCCGCGTGCGCATTGGTCACATGCTCCGCCATCAGTAGCCTTGGGCCATCTCAGTTGGGTTGTCATGCATGCACTCAGCGACAGAACAGATTATCTGGTGCCGACCATTGAGGGGTAGATGTCGTTGATCCTTCCTTGCTTTTCGTACATGGCTGCTGGTTGAATGCTTGGCAAGGAGCGGAGACCTCTCCGGTGTGGCGACATGGCTGGGATCTAACTGCCCTCGTATGACAGGTAAGAGGTGGCGTACCGACGTCCGTTGCAAAAAGGTAGGTGGTTCGCGGGGATGTGGTGGCGTGGCAGTAGTGGGACGAGACACAGGCTGCCGCGCTGCGGGCAGGAGAGTTGCCCCACGTCCACCATGCACGCCAGCAGACACTCGGCGACAATGCTGACTTGTTCACAAGCTTAGCGCTGGCATGCCAGATGGGATCGTAGGAAGCCGTGCAATCTCTGGAGCTTGCGGAATGCCTTACGATCGCGCCAGGTGATCAACACCACGGTGCCTTCATTTTCAATCTTTATCAATCGATGATAACTGGCACAAGGCCTTGGCAAGAACGCGGGGACCGAAGAGTCATGGTATAAAATGTGTTGTTGATGATGGGTTTTGTGGTCGCAATGGTCTGGACTGCTGCCGCAGCACGGCCAGCAACCGCCTGTTGGCGAGGCTTCGCTCTCTGTATCTCCACCAGCGGTTCCAGCTTCCCGTTCCGCGCCTGATACCGATGTCGTGGTGGACCGGAAGGGCGGCCTGACGGCGGAAGTGGGTAGTTATTGGTGCATGTTTTGGGCACGACTTTGACCCAGCTATAGATCGGGTACTGACGCGTTTCGCAGGATGAGGGATGCGTAGGAATTACTAAAGCCATCGGATGCGGGATAGATGGAAAGCCATGCGGCCACCCTTGTTCGACAAGGAGTTGGGCTTGCCGGGGTTGCGAGCCTCTTAACAGCATATCTCCGGACCTTGGCATTTCCGCGGGCAACAACAGGATGGAAGAACGGATAGGATAGGGAATGCGCTGCATCAAATCCTCCCGTCGCCTGCTTTGTGTCGCGTAGTAAGGCTCGGCAAGTGGTCCTGATGTTGACAGTGACAAGCGGGCTGGAGCGTGTTCGGCGGTAAAAGGTGCGGTTGAGGCAGCCACAAGGCCAGTACGGTGAGAACGGTACAGGTGGGGGAAGCGTAAATACGAACCTTTGGCCCGAGTTTTGCAGGAAGCATGCATTATTATCAGTGGTGCGGGGAATTACCAGCCCTACAGCGATCCTTGCGTGGGGTGGTTACACAGTGGGCGCTGATGGGATGACATGTCGACTGCAGAGCAACATTTCCGGAGCGGTGATGGCAGCACGGCTTCGCTGCTGTCATTCCGGTCGGCAACAGAGGTGCCGGATAGGCATGGGCAGTCAAGGACTACATGCAGCAGAGAGCGGCATCCGATGAGCGGGGAGCGCCTCCAATCACAAGGGCTTCGTACCCGCACCCGCCCAAGCGCGTGGAGCTGAGCCCCGGAACCCCGGTCGAGCGTATCATCCGATGTCAAAAGCAAGGGCGGCTGCTTGTCCAATGGGTCGGGCACACATATGCCGGCTGGCGGGAAAAGCTCGTCTGGGAACCGCCTTCGGGCGCCTCTGCGAAGGAGAGTCCCAGGCGTGCTTGCACTTCCTCTCGTCGTCTCTTGCGCTCCACCTTTGTTCGAGGAAGCTCATGGCTGCATAAATCCGCGATTAATCCGCCAGGTTGAGAAGATGACGTGCGCGCTACCTACAGGCCGTGAGGGAAAGGTCGGTGGGCGGCAAGGCGTCCATGGCAACGCGACAGCGAGCAGGGCTTGGTCGCAGCGGTGCCGACGCAAGTGTTTGAGGCCGTGGCGCAGGCGGAGGCGGAGACGGAGACGTAGACCGAAGAGCTGGGTCTACAGTAGAGCTGCGGCAGGCGGCAGAAACGACGGGCGGTCAGCGGCGGGCGGCGAGCGGCGAGCGGCGGCGGAGAGATCGGGCCGAGCGCGCCAAGTATCTGCAGGGCTGCGGTCGGCATCGGCGCGCCTGCTTCTCCATCACTACTTCCTCCTGCCGTGTTTGTTTCAATCCGCGAGCGCCTCGCCCTGCAGTGGGCCGGGCCAACGTCATGGCAGCAAGGCGCGGTGCGCGTCGATCCGCTCCACGGGCGGCCCTGCGCAAAATAGACTCACTTCACATGAAACGAGAAGGTGGCGGCGCTGATCGGTTGCCCTGCCCCCTGACCACACGAGCGCACAGGAGACGCGGCGATCAGGGCGACAATTCCCTTGAGACGGCGTGGGCCACCTGTGAGACACGTATTTGCCAGTGGTCACGGCACCAGCCTAGCACGAAGCGCCGTGGCCCAATATAAGGCCCGCCTCCCACCTCGCCCCGGCCCACGACACCCTTCTTCTACCCCGCATTGTTTGTCGTTTCTTCGCTCTCGTCATTCCTTCACCTCCTAGCCGATCCACGCTCTTTCAGTCCGCTGCCAGTTGCTACCAGCCATGCATTTTTCCTCTGCCACCGCCCTCGCGGCCCTGATCCTCGCCGCCAACGCCGCCCCCGCGCAGCTGCCCACCCACAAGACGTCCAAGGCCGGCGTCGTCCACCTCAGCGGCAGCCGCGTCCAGGAGCGCTCCCCCTTCGACTGGGGCGACGTTGCCAAGCCCTTCGAGAAGGTCGGCAACTTCCTTACCGGTAAGGGCGACGAGAGCTCCAACGAAAAGCGTTCGCCCCTTGACTGGGACGATGTGAAGGAGCCGTTTGAGAAGGTCGGTGACGCCATCACCGGCAACACCGAGAAGCGCGAGGCCGCGCCCTTCAGCTGGGATGATTTCAAGAAGCCGTTCGAGAAGGTCGGCGATGCCATGACGGGCAACACCAAGGACGAGAAGCGCGAGGCCGCGCCCCTCGACTGGGACGATGTGAAGCAGCCGTTTGAGAAGGTCGGTGACGCCATCACCGGAAACACCGAGAAGCGCGAGGCAGCTCCCTTCAGCTGGGACGACTTCAAGAAGCCGTTCGAGAAGGTCGGCGATGCCATGACCGGCAACACCAAGGACGAGAAGCGCAACGTCGTCTAGAGCGAACCCCTTATGACACGGACGTCGAGGACCTCGTTGAGGGCGACGGCTGAATGTCGACTGCCCATCCCGCGCGCAATGGAGACGAGGGCAACTGTTATTGAATGAGAATTGTGCAGGCAAACACCGGCCACGGAGACGGGCGAGAGAACGCATCTTTTTGAACCAATTCCACTGTCCATATTTTCCTTTTTTTTTTTCCCTTTTCTTTCAACATGCAGTCAGCCAGAATGTTAATTGATTGCTGCGTAAATACCGAGACAATCGAGTGCAAGACACAAGAGAAGCCGCACGTCCGTAACCTCCGGGCGTGAGAGTGAGGCTGGGGCGGTTGAAGTGCCTGAGACGTCAGTCGGTCTCGCCTGCATGCAAGTGATGGTTTCGATGCCGTGGAACGGTGGGAGATTGCGGGCGCTGGGCCGTGTGCGTCAGCCGGCGTATGCATGTCATTCGCCAATATGTATAGCCTCCGTTGCTAGCATGGGTTCCACGGCACGCCTGGTGACGGCTTGGTGACGGCGGAAGACAACCACTGCGCTTGCGGCTCCGTCTTGCCATCATCGACCAGCCCTTTGAACGGCTCCTTCTGCATTCTCCGCGGCCGATGGAACCCCCACTCGGTGCTCGAGGCAGCACACACCGAGCTTCCGGGGCTGCGGCCCGGGGTACGGCTGGGATTGGGATTGGCGCAGGGAAAGACTCTCTCCCCGCGAGCACGCTCCGGCGGGCTTGGACTCGGCGGCAGCCCAGTGGCGAGGTGGTAAGGTGGCCGATCTGCTCGCAAGTGGGCCGATGGGAAGTGAACCGCTGGCCAGTATCCTTGCGCGGCGGACGGCGGGCTGTGACTGGGCGGGCAGGCGGCAAGGCCTACGAACGCGCAAGAAAGCCAAATCCCGGGCGGAGCGGCCCATGTACCGGCCTCTCGCACAGGCACTGGCGGGAGGGAGCACGGCAGCCATGGCTAGCTGCGTCGAGGCCTCGACGCCCACGCGGACGCGGATCGCCAGTCAGCGGGACCGGCGCCACTGCCGTCGATCCTCAAGGGCATCTGGTTAGCTGACAGCGGGCAAGTGTCTGCTCGCTTGCAGCCCGGCGCTCGTCTGCGGGTAGCTGCTTCGGGCATGCCCCGGCCGGACAGACAGAGATGGTCCATCGAAGCCACACAGGACCCTGGCCCGATGGAAGGGCTCTAGAGCACGCTGCAGCAGCGCCGCGCCTTAGCTTTGTTGATGGCCTCTAGCGTCGGAAAAGCAGGGATCAGCACCGCTGCTCTGCTACTGACGGAGGCAGCAACTTCTCTCACGGCTTCCCTGGCTGATCAATCCGATGTGCTGGCCGTCATCCCCGCACTTTCCCGCCCCAACCGGCGCCATGCTCGGCCGGGCCTGAGGCTGAGGCGTCGCACTGTCGGTATTTGAGCCCCTCGGGCGTTCGCCTCGCTGCCCTGCCCGAGTCCGCCGCTTCGTCCTGTCCCGAACCTATTGTGCATGCTCTCCCGCCCGGGCCCGTGGCTAGTTGGCGTCCTGACCGGCCAACATGGTGCGGCTCGCGGTGAGCAGATCCAAGGCCGACTTTCTCCAGAGCCTGGGCCTGTCCAACGACCGCCCCGGCGACAGGCAGGTGTACATGGCCATCAAGGTGAGGGGCGCGGCGAGCCCAGCCAGCCGTTGCGTGCTAATCGTCCGGCCAGCGCGAGGCCATGGAAGGCCGTGCCCGGCTGTATCAACGCCGCGAGAACCTGGTACCCCAGTGCCGGGACGACGTGACCGTGCAGCCCCCCTTCTCTTCCAGCCAGATTACCGAGACGGCCATGCACCGCGAGGTTCTCCGCATCTACAGCCTGGCCAGTCCGACCACCCAGCCGTACTACCTGCTTGGCCGCTTCCTGGACGGCGAGAACGAGGACAACTGGGTCATCCGCTGGATGCTGTGGAATGCTTTCCGGTACGGAATGAACAAGAAGCGTCACCCAGGTACTGCCGTCCCTCTCGTCGCCCGTGCCCCAACGCTGACGGCCCAGACTCCGACGACAGTTCTCCTGCTCTTGAACATGCCTCACCCGTTGCTCTGCCGGAATCATCCGGTACCGACAGACGGACAGGTACGTCTTTGATCTTCGCTCTCCTTTCCTCGAAGCTCTGTAGGCTTCATGCCCGTGGTGTCGTGCGTGCTAAAGCCGGCACAGTTCCTTACGATCCCGTGAGGGATGCATAACGGCCGCCCATACTGTTGATGTCATTTCCCTGGGCCCGTTGGAGAGAAACATGGACGCGGGTCTCATTTATGTTCGCCTATTCGTTTGCCCCTATTGCTTTTGACAACGTCTGTTACGGGTGGACCTATTGCCTCTGGCGTCATTTGAACCGATAGATTGGAATATCGAACATACCTCTTCGCAGATGCCGCCAGCATTTCCGCGCTGACCATGTGCAGCAGTTCGAGTAGTAGACGAACGAAGTGACGATACGAATCAGTTAAGAAGCGCGACACAGCAACTGAGCCCCCCCTATATCTGCCTTACAGAGGCATTGCACCATACTTATGTGGGTAGTTGAGTCCAGTATCTGGGCACGCTTGTCTGCATATACGACTAATAGGATCCAACTGCAGACGTAGGAAGGGTGTAGCATCTTCGGTGGGGCGTAGGGGGCTCAAAATTTGCTGTACCCTGCTGTGGCGGAGCGAGTTCCGCATCGCGCGTTCCGTGGACGATGCTGCCAGCCTAGACAGCTGATCCGATAGAAGCTCGGCCCTGACCATCCTGGTATACATGTACCATCTCGCTTCCTCTTGAGCGAATTGCCACTCCGGCCGCTTTGGAAAACGTTGGTGCGAGATTCCGTGCTCGTGGAGTTCGACACGAGAGCGAGACAGGGAGGAAAAGAACAGGTCCGTTCGCGATGAGTCTGGCGGCGATCTGGCGGCGATCGATCACATGAGCGAGACCGCACTGGCCGACCAAGCGTCGACAATTGGACTCTTACTGATACAGATTCCGTGAGGTTCACACCTCGTTCGCCGCTACTCGGACGAGGTATGTTTCTGTCAACACTTTGACGACGTCGCTCGAAGTCGAGAGTTGTAGAGTCATTGGGGCGGCCTCGAAGCACTTCAGCCTCGGAGAAGAGAATTGAGTTTGATGGGGTCCCGATAATTCCAGAACCTGTTTCCGTGGGAACATGAGATTAAGAGAACTTTGGAGAGCCATGCACAGCTCTGGCTGGACATCTCACTTGATAGGCGTCTCCGCACCACCTCCGCTCCTGAGTCGGATTTTGCTCCGATTGGTGCGTATCGAGTACGCTTCGCCGGTCATAGTCCGACCCACCTCACTTCAAGAGTACCGTCCTTCCAGACGCGAGGTTATCCTCCAAGGCCAGCTCTTGGCAGGACGGTGCTCCGTCCCTTTGCCGCGCTTCTCCCGCTGGAATCCCACGTATGTCAATCGCCTTATGAAGCTTCCAAAAACTTGTGCAAACAGGGCCCTTGAAAAGGAACGGGCAGACCGACGGGACAGCAGTTACGGGACACGGAGACTGGTAACGACCCGTGGTGAGTGATCGTCGGTGCAGGGACAAGAAACGGGCAACATCCGATTGGATGAAGTTGCCCGCGCATGGATGAGAAACAGGGCCACAAATATTACCCCAGGTATGTACGCTGCTTACACGCGTCAACTCACCCCTTCCTCCACGACCACCAACATGCTGCGGTAATCGTTCCGCAGCACCTGTCCCAGCATGACCTTGCCAACCATGCCACCGGTGCGCCTACTCTCCAAGGGAACCCCTGACCATGCATGGGACATCTCGGTCCTCACCCACGTCTGGGCTCCCATGTCAAGCGGGTGTAACAAGATTTGGGCCAATCAGCGGGGCCAAATAGATATGGTTGGGTTAGATCACCCACGCTTGGATCTAGACAGATGAAAGCCAGTTCGTTCTTTTGCTGGTGTCAAGTAATCGTACATGCTAAGGTGGTTTTCTCCGTCATCCCGCAACGCCGCCGCCACTCGTGCTTATACCATTGCCCCATCCCTCTTTTGCGCAGATTATCTTAAAGTGGATGGAAGAAAAGGAAAAAAAGGAAACATGAAAGGATGAGCTGAAGGTAATCCTCTGGTAAGGGCTGAGTATTACAATCATCCACGATTTCGGTCCAACCGTGTCCAGTGACTAGTGTAGGCGCTTTCACCGATTGACAGCGGTAAAGCCGAGACCTCCAGCTTGGGCACGTGCATCTTCAGAGTCCCGGGGCGCTGCATCCGCCTCTCCCATCTCTGTGTCCTGCTGCACAATCCTCCTTTCACCATTTGCATCCGATCTGATCTCGGGACCGGCATTGAGCATCTCGCCAGTAGTACCTTGCGTGCCGGAGGCAGAGGCTGCCGCAAAGGGACGACCATAATCACCACTGGCAGCGGACGTGCTGTTCGCAGCACTGAGCGGCCTTTCCCGATCCTCTGGCCTGCCTTCGCCAAACTCTGGTTGCGGCAATGGCAAGGTAGGTGCAGCACTGCCGGGGGCAGGAACAGCGGGCGGCTGGGCCGATCCACTGTAGGGCGTAGATGACGGAGTTCCGTTGAGTCCTGTGGGTACAGACGTGTTGCCATAAGGAATCGCCGAGCCCGGTCGGACTGGATCAGGAGTCGATTGCGCTGACGACATAGCGTGCAACGGGTGAATGTGTGGTTGCTGAGTGGTGTTGCTGACGGATCCTGGGGAGTGATGGGGCGGTACGCTGCCGCTTTGGTGTCCCTCGAGCGGAGGTGTCTTCTGACGGCCAGTGCGCTTGCTACGCGTCGGCTTCTCTTGTGGCTGCGAGCATCTAATGTCAGGCTTGACAGAGCTTCCAAGCGAGGGAGAGAGTTGGTGGCGTACAGTTGGAGGAGGGCTAGTGCTGCGGTCCGAGTCGTCCACGTTTGGAGCCATTCTCTCGGCAAGGCGCTCCAGCAAGAATGCTCTTTCCAACCGCATTTTTAGGATGGCCCGGTCGAGGCGCACCTTGCGCAGCCGGGCAGCCTCATTGTTTGCCTCGATCTCGTTCAGGCGGCGTTTGAGCGCAATGCACTTGCGGTAATACGCCGCCTCGACAGAAGGGGGCAGAGGTGTGGCATTATCTGCATTTTTGGTTAGTATGCTGACGAACCACCGTTTCAGAGTCACGAAGGCAGTGTCAATGAGTGTGATGAAGTATGAAGGGTTGATCTCCCGTCGCGCGCAACTGGATTCCATGGGAGGCCGCATGTCCCTGGAGCCCTCTAGCATCTCTCCATGGTAATGGTCGCCTTCCGAGGTTCATGGCTTCAATCGACGGGCAGCTTGGAATTGTAGGCCAGAGACATGGCTGGCGCCAAGACAGGATGTTTGTGCGACGTACAGTCGGCGCTCTCAGTCGACCGGCCAAACCGGAGCATCTAATGCCAGCGCGAGAGGACCTCTCCCAATATTCTTCCTGATCGCCCCGTCGGTCCGTGCTCTTCTGCTTGCTCTTCACGTCCAGACATGCATTGTCGCGCTGCAAGCTTGCGCCGCCAGGCCTCGTCTGCTCTGATGTTTCGATCGCCGGGGATGGACTGGAGGTTGGAGCGGGTGGCGCTCAAGGCAGGCTCGCGAGAGAGGTGGCCAGGAGGAGATAGTCCTTCGGATCCAAGGATTGGGCGCATCCGTAGGTCCAGTTGCGGGCGACGGGGGTGAGATCGACAGCGCAAATGCAAAGACGAGGTAACGATTGGCAGTGATGGAGGGTAAGAAAGGGCTGGTACAAACCTGCAGGCGGCATTTTAGGCTGATGTGGCACGCGAGAAAGGAGACGAAGATGGCGTAAGATGCTACGGCTGCGGCGATGGTCGGAGGCAGGATGGTCGGCGAAGGCGCGGAGGTGAGGTTGGTGGTTGAGCTGCGCAGGAGCTCCGGAGTCGTGGCGCGCAAGGCTCCGCCCAGCCGCACGTTCCAGCTGGTCAGTGCGCCTGGGGTCGCGACGCGTCCGTCTCGACTGCACTCTGCCACATTTCCATCACGATGAATCAATTGGCACGGAAGCACTGCGGAAGACATTCAAACAATGGTTTTGTGTACCGTCTACCAGCCCCTAGCGAACCAAATGCCGGTTGCCTATGTGCTCTACGTATCTCCAATCTTGACTCTAAACCAAATACCAATGCCTGGAGCTTCCCAATCAGCGACCGTATTTTCCGTCAAGGACACCCAGGGATGAAGTGTGGAAGCCCATGCCGTCAACACCATGTCTTCTCGGGTCCAGGAGCATCGTGAGACTTTACATCCGTCTTTGGCTCTAGGCCACATTAGATCTGTTCACATCAATCAGCCATTCATGCCCTGCCTCGTCCGAGGGCCGTGTATGGAAGAAAGCGATCGCAGGAGTGCCGACTTTGACATGCGTCAAACTTACCACGTCCCGCGCATCGCTCCCTTCGCGTATCACTGCCATCACACACACGACCGGAAACGGCGGTGGGCTACTCACCGAGAGTATGTAGAGCTCGGTGAACTGGTTGGCCATCTGACGTTGTACCCAGACCCGGTTGGGTAGAGTAACGGCCGCGATCGAAGCGCCCATGTTTGGTTTGTCGGCGCACGCCTCACGCTCTGCCTCCGGGATCAGATCCAGACCGAGGATCTCGATGTGGCGGTGGCCGCGGGGAATGGGCTTGTGTGACAGGCGCAGGGATGAGTCTAGTAGAGAGTCAGTCTATCGATATAGGGAAAGGTGATGCGAAGCTCAGTAACAGGAGGTGAAGCTGGGGAGTGAGTCGAGGTTCGGGAATGTAATCGAGGGGAGCGGGATGGCGAAGGTGATCCGACGTACTGGCCGAGATGGTGTCTTGAAGTTGCTCCCTCGTCATCATCAGGACAGCCGGCTTCTCGCTACAGCTGGAATGCATGTAGACAACGACTTCCTGCATGGGGCCGCTCATGATGGGTGGTTTCTGACTGTCGCGGAAGAGGCTTTCAAAGTAGTTGAACGTCTCAGGGTGAAGGAGACGCTTTGAGATTCTTGTGGATGAAGCAATGGTAGCGGTTGGGGAGGGGAGAAGTTGAGCATCTAGGGTAGACGTTTTAAGGGCGCTGAGGCGAAGTGAATAGGCGCTAAGGTTGGAGCAGAAAATTGGCGGCGGGGTTGGGTTCGGCGCAGGTGTTAAGTGGTGATGTAGTGACCGAGGAGACGCGAGATAAAGCAGCACCCGACGCGAGTGCGTCTCCGGAAGAGGAAACGGCCACCCTTCGACTGGGCCTTCCTCTTTGCTTCTTTGTTGGCATGCCAGCACACTATTTAAATGCGTAGCACCCAGTCAGATCCACGGAAAACCACGTGTGCCTTTTAGTTCCTTGGCTTCATGATGTCCCTAGTAACACTTCCTTTCCTAATTGGGTATCCTCTAACCTTCCGCCTCACTTTTGACAGCTCTTAAACCTGGTTCGTGCTTGCTTCCCTTCCTGACCTAAAAAGCCGCCAAACCCACTGATTCTTTCACAAAAGGAATTACAACCTCTGCAAGGGCAGTTGAGTTTGGACGAAGCTATTTCTTCTTCAGTTACCAACCATATTTGCTTCCAGCCTCTTTTTTGTTTCTCTTGCCTGAGGCGAAATGCTCCTCCAAAGCGTCCTTTTGAGTGGCAGCGTTGTTCATCAACTGCTTCAGAGAATGCTTGCCAGGTGCAATGGACCTGACTGGGTTGTGCTGGACCGTCTCGCCGGCGGCTCTCAATTGTTCATTGTGAGCATATTCTTGGTCGGTATTGAAGTTGACAACGCTTATGGCGGAAAGGTCATTTCCGCCCTTTCCGCGCTGTCGGCCGAACAATTGGCGTCGTTGGGCTTCAGTAAGGTTGAGGTCAGAAGCGATGGTGTCCAAGGATTGTGGCCCAGCCGATCGGCCAACGTTTTGGCTGGCTGATTGACCCTGAGCTGCGGTCTCTGGGGCATCTGCGTACTCCACCTCACTGGGCTGTTGCGATGTATAGAGCATGGGCTGATATTCTCCCCCCAATGCACTGGGAACCGGGCTGGACTCTTCCTGAGATATGGAAAAGAGGGAGACCTTGGGCTTTGGCTTAGGCGCAGCCACGGCCGAGGCATCGTCCTTCTCTGCTTGCGAAGCGGACGCTGCGTTCTCTGCAGGCTTCGGCGCCTTGGCCATGGTCGGTAGCGTAGACGCCGCCTTCTTCTTTTTCTTGGCATTATTTGACACAGACAGCGGTTTGAACATCATTGGCTTCCCAACCAACTTGACCTCTTCGGAAGGCTTGGGTTCATCGGTGGGAACCTCAGGCCCGTACGCATCCTCATCCGCGCCGTCGCCGCCGCTCTGCTTGCTGCCGCCATCCTGAGTCTCCTCCTCCTCCGCTAGCTCTCGACTGAAACCGGGAGCAGCGCTCGTCTTCAATGAAATGCCTTTGCGCAAGCCTTGGCTCTTTGCTGCACCTCCAGCCGCTCCCCCGGACTTTTTGGGGGCAGGCAGGAAGGAGTTGAAGCCACTGAAAGCGCCGGTGGCGGTGCGCGCTCTCTTTGCAGGAGGTTCGTCGGAGGAAGGCTGTGCACCGGCAGGGCCCGAGGCAGCGGCGGAAGGGAGATTCACACGGATCTTGCCCGGGTTGGAGCGGTCGACGACTTTTTGAAAGGTCGGCTTTGTTGTGACGGAAGAGGTTGCAGCGGGCTTGGAGGCGGGCGGGGCCTCGTTGTCAGAGCCCTCGGAGTCGGAATAGTCGACGAGACCCATGGTGCAGGCTTGCAACGGCGGTGGTTGCTCGGTCGAGGTTGTGGAGAGGTGAGAGAGCGAGAGCGAGTGGTGGATCTCCGCAAGGAACCCAAGCTCCCGCACGCTGACGCACTGGCCCGCGTCGCGCATCTCGCCCCTCCGCATCCGCGCCCGACACCACCGCCGCACCGCTCCGCTCCGCTCCACGCCTCTTGGGCCCGCTCTTTCTGTTGTGCTGTGCTGGAGACATGCTGCCGCCTCCGGCCTGCCTGTTCCTTCGTTAGCATCATGTCGCTGCTCCAGAACGAAGAGTGAGTTCCGCACTGCCGCCCGCCTCTGACGAGCACTACAGCGGCCAGAATGATCGTTCTCCGCGTCGCGCCGTCTGTCGGAGTGCGATTCGCTAATCGCGCTGCGCAGTTTCGTTCTCTACCAGCTTCGCACCGCCTACCTCTCCAACATCAAAGATGGCGTCGGCGAACGCCTCATCTCCGTCAACACCTCTGTTTTGAACAATCCCGCCTTTCGCGCCTCCGGTTGGCTGCCAAACACGTCTGATATCAAGCGCACCTATTCACCACCCATACCTACTGCCGTTGCCTCGGAATACTTTCAAGCGCCGCGCTCTGCCGGCCTGGCTGGCCCCGGTTTTGGCGATGACGATGAAGAGGGCGGCATGGTTACTGGCCGGGGAGAGAGTACCGAGACCGTTGGGCCCATGCCCTTGACGAGACGGCGCCGGAGGAAGGAGCAACTGGAAGAGGAGGACAGCAGCGACCTGAGCGACGACAGCGACGAGGACGCGGATGGACAGCGAGGTGCCCAGCAGATCAAGTTCACCAAGATGCCTGTCAGGTCGCGCGCTGGTTCGTCGCCCATACAGAAAACCAGGCTGGCTGATGCTCCCGAGCTCATCATGGTCACTTCTCCATCCAGGCCTCCGGAGACCAGCAGCGTGCGCAGAGGATCTTTGAGCGCTCTCGATACTGTCCAGGAAAGGCCCCGGAGAGACACCGTCACCAGCAGCGAAATGTCCTCGGAAAACGAACTCGACCCGTCCGTCTTCAAAAGGAAGCAAATCAGCTCGCTGCAGAGAAGATCCAAGCTGCTTTCAGAGAAGATCCAAGAGGACGACGAGGATGAAACCGAAGATAGCGATCTCGACTCGGACTTTGCGGGCACCGCTGATTCGAACTCTTTGCTTGGAGTGGGAGCCGATGCTCTGGACTCTACACCGCCTCCTAAGCAGATTCAAAACATACCCCCGGCCATTACTCCTCATAACTCGTCGCCAAACAAGCGGACGAAGCAGCAGCAAGCCCAGACAATTCTCCCAACCTTACCGCCAGCACGCCCGATCAGTGTGGTGCAGCCCGTCAGCGCCCTCACACAGGCATTAAAGGCCAAGTCCAGCAAACCTGCGGATCCGGTGCAGCGGTTCGGCATCTTATTGGGACAGACCGAGTCGAGTCCCTTGTACATCAAGATCTACGCCCCATTCTCTAGCAAGCCGACCAAGCCGTTCGAACTGTTGCTCCGCAAGACAGTCGACGAAGGCACAAAGGTGATTGTCGCGGAAGCCATTGGTTGCGCTCTCTTCAAGTACCAGGAGAATGGATTGGAGCCACCGATCCCGCTGGAAAAGAAAAACATTAACAAGTGGGTCCTACGAATGATCGAGGATGAAGAGGTCGATTACGAGTTTCCTCCTTTTGCTCGGACACGGCCGATTCAGGACTTCACCTCGACCAACAATCGACCAGTTCGCGGGCGAGCAAGGGACAAGCCTTGGGATGAGTTCGCCATTGTCGAAGCATCCCCGTCAGAATTTGCAGAAAACGAGAAGTCGACTCCTGAATACAGCCGAGAGTTTGCGGAAGCACACGGCGAAAACGGCGGCAATGAACTCCAAAAAGTGCCAACGGCTTCGGCGTCGGAAGCCGATCCTACTTCAAACCTTCCACCAGTAACAGCCCCAACGCCCGCACCCCTTCTTGCTCCCCAACAAAACCCCATCACTGGACCGTACTTCTCGGCCATTCGAAAAGACAGCACCAGCCTTCTGGATGCTCCGGCAGCAGCTGCACCCAACTTCACTCCCCGTACGGGGGCGCCGAAGACGCTCCGCATACACTTCATTTCGGATGACTTCACCTCGCGTGTCTCGACGCTCGAAGTCACAACCGATACATATCTTGCCGAGGTCTTTGATCGTGCCTGTCGCGACCTGAACGTCGACAAGGCACTCTACGTTCTGAAAGTCAGCGGCACGTCCACCATCGCGCCTTCGGATCGCACCGTCGAAGCGCTCGGCCCGCGCACCGAGCTCGACCTCGCCCGCCGCCGCTTCGTCGGCGATGGCGCCTTTGGGCTCTCGGGCTCGCCAGGGTCTTCGTCGCCCAACGCGCCGCTGCTCATCAGCACCGGCGGCACGCCCAAGAAGAAACAGAAGGGCGGGCCGGGCCCGAGCGGCCTCGTACACCCGCTCGCGCAGAAGCAAGACGCGCTGCTGTCGCTGACGGCGACCAACAACACGTCGTACAAGCGCTACATCGTGACGCGCAAGCAGCCCATGTCGTTCACGTCCAGCTCGACGCGCGTGCTCGCGCTCGACGGCGAGTACATGCATATCATGCCGGCGGACACGACGACGGCCAACGCCGCCAACAAGGCGACGGGCATGGGCAAGACGACGACGGTGCACTTCACCAGCGTCGTCGGCAGCAAGGTGAGCAGCAAGCACCCCAAGACCTTCCGCGTCGTCGTGTTCCGCGAGCGCGAGAGCAAGCGGTACGACTTCGAGACCCAGAGCCGGGAGGAGGCGGCCGAAATCGTGAGGGAGATTAGAAAGGGGATGGAGAGGTTCCAGGAAGGGTATGTGTGAGGTAGGCGTGAGAGGAAATCAAATGGAGGTGGGCGAAAGGAGTCTGGTGATCGTTGGGCGAGTCCGACGCGGAGTTATCACGGTCAATGTTCGTTTATTACCGATTGGCAAATTATGCTGGCGAGTCTGGTTGGGATGTCTATGGAAACCCCTTTTCCTGTACTGTTTGTGTTGTCTTTACTGGAGTTAGGAGAAAAGGTCTTTGCGACAGCAGAGATATACCTTGAATGAGCAATTACTAGTTCCTTCGGATTTTACTTGTCACCACCGAGCAGACCGCGCGACTTTACATGCCCCGGGCTGAGATCTGGTGGCTGAATGCTCGACTCCGTGTTAACTCTTCTTTTGGCGTGACAGATCGAAGGATTGTTATCTCTCAAAGGGGCACGACCAAGTCGAAGTGTTTGGGTAGAAGGCGCCCTACATTGCAATCCTGTATTTTTACATCGCACATTGTTCAACAACTAAGGTCGGTGGATTGACTGCTCCCAACTGCTCCTTCATTTCGCTCATACATTTGGTTCGTGTTCGACATTGAGATAAAGATGCGGTCATGGCCTCCATCTGCGTGATCCGCTTCGGGGCCAAGTAATACATTCATTGAATTTTTTCTTTCCTTCTACCAAATACTGTTATCAGAACGCCATTCCAGAGCTTACATGGCAAATGATACCACCCTATCGGGTCAATGCAAGCTTGGATAAATTTTGCTTCTCGTAAAGGGCCGTTGCCCGAAGACATGGGGGGTACGTAAGTGGTGGCGAGGCTGCCTTGGAAGCGGCCGAATTTGGTGACCGGTCAGACATGGGTCGGGGCCGAGGACCACAGGAATTGGAAGGCGATGTGAGATTGGCTGGATATTTGAGACATTCCACGATCGATCGTAAAGGTTGAGAAAATTGGACGTCGCGGCCCGTTGGCGGCGTTGTTATTGGAAGTTGCCCAGGAAGACAACGAGGACGGCGCAATATCTGCTCAGCATTTGAACTGTCTCAGCAAATCGATCTTCCAGGGGTCCTCTCTTTTTTGAAAGCAAGCGCGCAGAAGAGCGCTGATTGGTAAAAGCAAGCAAGGAACCCGACCACGACGCTTTCTATTGCAATCAAGTACAGTGTGGCCATTTTGGGACCTGTCGAGACCACCCGTTTCCAGAATGATGAGGTGAAAGAGGCGCCAAGAAAGTGAAAATTAAACAGGTATCTTATGGCCTTGCGGCTTGGTTTCTAGCTGTTCACACATCTACTGGCCCTCTTAACCTTATTATGGAGAGCATGTTCCCTCTACTTACGCGGGTAGTTGAATCCGAAGTCTGGGCATCGGTTTGAATGTTCAAATGCGGGAAGTTCGTCTAGAAGCTGGATCCCACTACCCACGTAGAAAGAGTATGACTTCCTCGGCGAGGCTTAGAGGGCCCAAAGAAAACAGAGCGCAAAGTATTATGTACTTGAGAAGTGGAGCCAAAGGAGCATGCCGCGGCTCTGTCTTATAAAGAAGTGACTGAGGAGAAAAGCACTTACGCAGCCGTGGCAGCAAAGACCTCATGTCTTTTCGCCTTGGTAAACACGGACAGGGCGCCGGCGAAGAACAGGGTGAAGAGGAGGACGACGACGATCTTGATGCCGCCGCTCTCCTCGTGCAGGAAGAGGACGACGACGGGGGCCATGAGCAGGCCGACGGCCAGCAGGGCGATGAGGATTCGGGCGAAGTAGTCGACGCGCATCTTGGAGTACAAGCGGACCTTGTCATCGCGGGTGCTGCGGCGCTGGGCCGGGTCGGAGAAGACGAGGCGGGCGAGCGGGAAGGGCAGGGAGGTCAGCAGGTCCTCGATGGCGGCGTCGAACCAGCTGCCCTCCTTGGGGTCGACCAGCGCCACCGAGTCCTGCCGCCGCTCGGTGAAGGTGTCCTGCTCCGCCCACACCACCGGCCCATTGTTGTTCACGTACTGCGACACGCTCTTGTAGTTGCGGTCCGTGACGGGCGGCAGCTGGGCCATGGTGCGCGCACGGAGAACGCAGTCATCTGCTCATAGTCAGCAGGTATCATTCCGCAGGCGAAGCGGGGTCAGCTTTGCTAACCATATTCCTTGAGCTTCTCGTCGATCTTGAGAATCAGCTCTCTCCGCTGCTGACCGGCTCTTCTGTCATCGCGAGCTCGCGAGTTCAGCATCTGCGGGTTCTGCTCTGCATCCTCGGCATCAAGTCCAAGCAGCTCCGCCTCGAGCTCGCGCAGCTCGTCCTGCCGATACAGCATGACGCGCGTGTGCAAAAGGCCGTACCGGCGGCACATGAGGAAGTTTTCATCGCTGTTGATGAACGCCGCCAACTTTGGATAGCCGGCGGGATGATAGTCAATGTCGTCGGGACTGTTTCCAACCTCTTCGTCTTCACTCTTGGTGCTGAGACCCGTCATGGCACGTGCGAAGCGGCTGAAGATGCTGGTGTCGGTATCGCGCCTTTGGAAACTCTCAATGTCGCCATGATTCGTAAAGTCGTTGCTCGATGTCGGAGCACCGGAGTCCTTCGCGAAGTCACCCTTTTCTGGGTCACATGCTTCTTGATTCTCACTCGTGGAGGACGTGTGCGACAAAAGTGGGGGCTGCGTGTGTGGCTGAGTCTGGGGAGGAGTCGTGGACATTACAGCGGCTATGCAGGCTAAAAGGATGGACAGGAATGGAATGGCGCGGAACAGAAGCTGGTGCGTGTAGTGTGCAGTGTGTGAGCGCAAAGGCGACCTCCAGGTATAAGAGAAGCGGGCGGGGCAAGGCCGACAACGCAGAGCGGGCCAGGTGCCAGCCCTCTCATGCAACGTTCCACGAGTGCTGAGGCGGAGTCCGATGCCTGTCGGTGGCGCAGAACACAGCCTCGCGGTCTGCCTTCTTTCTGGTCTTACCACACCTGCAGCCAGCCATCCAATCGTGTTCGGCGTTGCATGAGTGAAAAATCGACATTTCATGTGCTATGTCTCGAAGTAACCGCCGTCTCCTCCTAATAGGCCAGGTTCGCTTCCGAAACCTCTCTACCATAGCCTTCCAGAGTGTAAAGCGGAGGATGGCCACGCCCACCGCTTCTGCCCCTCAAGACTTTGTACGGGCCTTGCCTTGCCCTTGGCCTCCGGGGATCCGGCACGTAGTAAACGAGATCGCCATGTCCGAAGCAGAGCGGCAGCTGAGTCCACGTTAGCCACTGTGGCAACAGTCTTGATCCGAGTAGCATACATCCGCATGTTGGCCCGGCCTGACGACGGAGCGGAAGTCTCCCTCTTCACCGGCGGCGGCTTCATTGGTCTCGGACGCGCCGATCGCCTCGGGCTGTTGCTGTTCCTCCTCGGCCTCGCTGTGCGGCGCCTGCAGGATTGATCGTGTTAGCCGCCTTCAGCTGTGGCGAGGAGAAGGCCTACCATGCTGGCTGGAGACGCTGCCACAAATGGGGCAACAATGGAACTGATGTTTTTGGTCGAGCTGGATTGCTCTGCACCTGCGATGCCGCCCGGATAGCGTGCCGCAGCCTTAACTTATACCTGGCGAGGCTGAAAGGCAGAGCTGCCGCCTCTAGGAGCGCCGGCGATAGCCTGCTCGCAGCCCCCAAGCAGTGCGACTGCGCGAGGCAGCAGTGTGCACCGCAGCCGATGATCTTGGCCCCCACCGCGGATCACACTCCCCATGCGGCCAACACAATTGGCCCCAGCCGTTCGGACCATGGCTAAGTGGAAGCCAGGTGGCGCAGCTGGATTTGCTTTTGGGAGGTAATCAGCCTTATTGTCATCTACCGGTTGGCCCAGCCGTGATTACAAAGCAGTCAGTGAGAGGTGGCTTGCTTGCATGCGAGTGAGCTTCACAGGCGGGGTTTGTGAGGCTCAACCAGTGTCAGCCCACATTTTACCAGGCGTCTACGCCTTGGTCAGCGATCGGTATCTATCACACGAGGCTGTAGAAGCTTCTACTTATCCTCCCCACATTGGTGGATGAACCGGTGGCAATTCAGCCTCGTCAGCAAGGAGGAGGATGGATATCACGCATCTTTCATCACCCAGAACGAGACATATCATTAGTGGGTTCTTACTTTCCGCTGTAGTGCGTGCAAATTGGGTATCTAAAGGCGGTTGAGGTAACGAAAGAAAGTAATCAATCGAGAAAATCAAAGCATCCTAGTCTCTTCGTCTTTGAGACTGCCGTGTCCATTCATAAATCCCATTACACCAGCGCAACATCGCTTCCAAGAACAGGATTACGAACGCAATGGAAATTTCGAGCAGCCGCTTGAAAGGCGAGAGTTCTGCATACTTCCGCCTCACCTTTAGTAAAGGAGAGTTGAAAACAGTAAGCGAGACTGCCAAGGACACGGTCTTCTGAGCGGGCTCATAGTCGATGCAATTGTCTTCAGTAGCATTGCTATCAACCGCCGTCGATTGCCTGGAAAGACCCTTCTTGTAGGGCATGCTTGCACGTCGAATCGGGCGGTCCGGATGGGTAAGCTCTGATTCTGCTCCCCAGTCGTACAAGTCGATGACGTCGTCACGGGCCACTCGCTTTTCCTCTTCGGTATCCGGTAGGCCGAAGTCCCTGTTGCGCCTCATGGCAACTCGCTGACGGAGTTTTCTGATGAATGGCCTGATTCTTTGCCGCCTGATCAAGTCGTCGAAAAACTCCTGAAGAATGTGGTCTGGTGCATGCAAATGCTGAAACTTTAGTCTCTTCACAAGCGGGAGATATTGCATGTGAGCCGCCAGCTCCTTCATCTCCGGTTCCGCAGGCACCCTGGACATCTCGAGGCGCAACTCCACAGCTATGTTCTCCTCTTTGGCTTCCGGGCCGTAATAGAAGGGTCGAAGGTAGATCCAGCCGAAGTTCTTGGAGGATTGGTCGAAAAGGAAGGGCTTCTTGGTCCTGCCGGATCGGTGGTAGAGCTTTCTGTACAGTTCCGAGGTCGAGAAGCCTTGCGATGGATGCTCTTCCAGCAACTCTTCAAGAGCATTACAGAGAACCTTGGTGAAGGAATTGGCATACGTGGGACCGTAAGCCTTTTCGTTGGGAGCCACGGAGCAAAGAAGCTCGAACTTCCTCCGCCCGATTTCAGCGCGAGAAAAGCTTGCGGCAGCGTAGCAGCAGTCGAGGACCAGCAAGCAGTCTGTGTCGGTCAAGTTCAATGGCTGGAACGACGAGTTGAAGAAGGTGTCCGCTTTTTCTTCTTGGCGAGTCCCATGCATTGCCAGATCTGTCGGATTCCCATCGACCTGACTACCATGGCCAGCATAGTAGATGATGCTCAGCTTCTGGGCGCCCTCGAACTGATGTGCCCATCGCTGCATTTTTGCGCGCAGCTCGACGGCAGAGTTCTGACTGGGGATTTTGTAGACCTCGGTGTAGAAGCGGAATTGCTCGTCGAAGACTTGCTTGAGCATGTCAACCTGCCGCTGTTTGAGCATTTGCAGGGCAGATTCCGACCGCTTGCCAACTTACTTCGTTTTGCACATCCATATCATCCGCCGTCCAACACACCAAGAGCACGCCAACTTCGGAGTATCCGCTCGACCCATCTTTATATCGTGCGTCCACGAACTTGTTGAATGCGAGCCTGGCTTGTTCGTGTTTTCCGTGCACCGATTCGGCTGGCGCCAGGCCAAGATGGAAGCCAAGTGCAAGCGGGTTTGTATTGTTGGCATCGGGAGGCGCCATGATAGTGTGGCAGGGTGAGGACAGCCGTCATGGTAGGTGGGGATCGCGGTATTTAAACACAAGTGGCGGGAGCCAGGGTAGTGCAGATGCGGCTCGTTGCGGTAGTTCTAAAAGCGGGCCGGGTGAGCTCAGCCGCTGCTGACATGCGCCAGGTTGGGGGCTGCGGAGATACCAAGTGTGGAGGTGCGTGGGTGGACGTGTTCGCGGCGACACAGCCCGCGTCTGCCTGGGGCGCCAACTCACTCGGCTATGTTCCCTCGCTCTTCCGGCTTTGGCAATGTCGTCCCCTACTACCATACCACTGGGAAGGTGCGAGGACCCGCCAGTGCCACAAGGCAGGAAAGTCCTGTGGGCGTGAATTTGACTCTTGAGTATGGCATTCCGGATTTTCCCTTGGCCTCGATTGCTGTGCGGGACGGCGGGCTGGCAGCTGAAGCAAAGATCCAGTCGTACAAACATGTGTGTGTGCATCCACACATAGGATTCAACTACGATGTTAGTAGGCAATCTAACAGTGCGAAACTTTTACACCTCTGCAGCTGCGCAGGAATCAAGGTACATGTCAACCATCTCGATTGATTATCATTACTGATTATGTCGTAGGGATCGTCGTGGGCCCGGGTGCTCTATCAATCCGGCCATTGTCGTTAGGGAGTGTCGTGAAGAGAGTGTCGTGTCGTGTCCAACATTATGCCTTCGCCAGCATGCCAAAACCCATAGAATAAAACAGAACGCCGTGCCGTATGCATCTTTTTCGCCCAATGCGATATAAACAAGGATCGTGATCTCCACCTTTTTGATGCCGCCATCTGTACAATCGGGTAGACACCTGATGGGCGGCGGAATAATGGACGTGTCGCAACAAATGTGCGAGCTTAAGCGCAGCCAGTGCAACCCTGGATGAGGAAGGAGGTCATGTCGCTGTAGTCGACGCCCTCGTAGTCATCGAACTGGGCCGAACCGGGCCACTCGAGGAACAGGTCGCCGTGCGTGGTGCAGGAGTCGGCAGAGTGGGTGATGCGAACACTGCAGGGCATTAGCAGGCTGGTTAGCATTGAGTGGGTGGGGCCAGGGCTTACAGGTTCTGGTGGTCGGGGATGAAGGTCCGGACGTTCTTCTTGTATTCCTCTGGCAGCAGGATGCACTGATTTGTGGCGTAGGTCTGGGTCAGGCAACCGCCGGTGCTGTTGGCGCCTTTGCAAAACGTGACCCGGCCGACCTCGCGCTTGACGAAGCCATTGGGCATGTTGTTGGTGGGAGGAGCGGCAGAGCTGAGGGCGACGAAGGGCGCAATGGCGGCGGCGATGACGGTGAGGTACTGCATTTTGGAGGAGTGGTGGTGTGGATGTTGTTGGGGAATTTGGATTGTAGAATTAATGCTTGCTGTGGATGATGGGCAGTAGTTCCGGCAGCGGGCGGATGGTTATATAGCTTGGACGGCGATGGAGAGACGGGGCGCTAGAGGCGCGTGGCGCTAGTCAGAGCAAGCAGAACAGGGTCTTTCCGGTCCGGGCTGCGAGGATGTGCGCGACGATCCGGGATGGCGCCCTAGCTGGGAGTAGCTGCAAGGTACGTTGCCGGCCAAGGGTAGGATCACACGAGAGCGAGGACCCGGACAGGCATCTGATGACCCAACCACCGCTTATTCGCCGCCGACGCTAGCTACGTCGTCGCCCGGCTCGGGCTCGGGCTGTGGGCTCTGCGCACTTCTTCGACTCTGGCATTTGCACATTCCGAACTGCCCGTGACCGAGCAATCCGCAGCTGATCTCCAGCCGTGCGGGCGTGCATGGTGTTGAGCCGCGCCGTAGCTAGCTGCGCTAGGCGGGAGCGCGCACCCACGGTTGAGCTCCAGCTCGCCATGGCTTGACCGCACCGCCCTCACCCGCAGCGCGCGGGGCACGGCGCGGTGCACGCTGCGCTGCGAAAAAAGGTGGGTCCGGCAGGAGGAAATATGGGGAACTGGCTGCTGCCAAAGGGCCTGATGACGGCCGCCTGACAGCACCGAAAGGGACGAAGACGAGGAGAAAATGTCCGGCCGCAAAAGCAAGTGGAAGCCTAAAGCTGTGCTGGCGCGCTAGCAGCATGCAGGCGCAAGGAACGACGAGGAAGCGCCTGGCGAGACCGGCCGGGCTCCGCATCGGGCTCTGCCACGATCAACAGGGCGGAGGGAATGCGAGAGACAGGCGTCGTCATGGGCGGCATTGGCTCGTACGTCTGACCTCAGAGGCCTCAGAGGCCCGGCAGGCGGAAGAGGTAGCGCGCAGGCGGTGGTTTGCGGGCGCCTATCGGAGGCCGAGCCAGTTCAGCGCCGGCTTGGGCGATCTGCACAGGCCTGCGCTCCGCTTCGAGGCACGGTCGCCCAAGACGGTGAGAGCAAGGGCAGGCACAATAATGGCAGAAGCAGCGGCATGCGGCTCCCTGCAGCGTGCAGGGCCAGGTCAGGCCGATGTACTGTGCGGGTGGCCAGACACGGGGACGGCGAAGCCACGGCTGCTATTCTTAGATGGTCAGCGTTGCTTCGCGTCTATCGGGCCAGCCTATGATGCGCCTCTGCTCGCTCTCGCCCGCGCCCGTTGCAGCAAAGCTTGGGACCTGTCCTCCGCACTGTGGCACTCGATGGCTGACCCGCATTGGCTAGTCAAAAGCTCCGCCACCGCTCCACCCGCGCCTGACTCGGCGGGCCTCACCACCAGCCTCATCGCCAACCACCGATGAGCGTGCCACAGCAGATCATGACGGATGCAACGCTTCCACGCTCCTCTTCTCGTGGCTTGCGCACACAGCAGAAGTTGCTTCCAGCCTTCTAGAACAAGTGCATCAGCATGTCTCCGATGCTCGTCCGGCCCGCCCGCCATGCCGTGCCCCACCGTGGCATCCACAGAGACAGCTCCGCTTATGGCGACACAGGTGGCCCTATCGCCGACCGCCTGTTCGCCCGCCGTTCTCTTCCGTAGATGCACCGCCGCCGTCCCTTTTTGGACAGCTCGCTTGACCATAAACTTTATCTACCTGAGACCGCCAATCATCCTAGCTCGTGCATGTCGTGCAGATAAGCCGAAGGCGGTATGACGCCAGGCCAAGACCCCTCCATCCTCAAGGAGGCGCGATTTTCGATTGTTTTCCAGACGTGCCAACTCTTTTGGTGTCGCGAAGACGACGTTCCAAGCATGCATCGACGGGAAATGTAACCATCTGTACATACATTTGAACTGTTTGGTTGAATTTCTGGTGGTAACAGTTTGGGAAGTTTGACTCCTCTTGCGACCCGGTGTAGTGGCACGCGCGATGCGCAATGCTCTCATTCCGCATTCTCTTGGAATGCCGCACAACTGTAGCTTTGCATCACTGTAATACTAAAAACCTTCTTTCCGATGTTCTACTACCTTCTGCCTATGTGGATACTTGAAGGCAGTATCCAGATGTACACGAAGTTTATGAAACATACGAATATGTTCAAAGATGGTGCTCCACTATCCATATATATACAAGTAGGATTTAATATTTCTATACGCCAATTGTTCGCCACTCCCGTTTATAAACATGCAAACCCACCCAAATTAGGACCATGGCAAAAGGGCGAGGGTGTCGAAGGCATAACAACTAGATGTTTTGGTAAAGTGTGGGGTCTGAAGCATTGAAAAAACCCCAACCATGACAACAAAGCCGTCTACGCAGACGGACTGTAGCGCGACAGCTTTCTGATCCGCGCGCCGTAGATGTAAAAGAGTATAGGGACAGGAAATAAGGCGACGGCGATGAACGCCAGAAGGCTTGTCGCCCAGTCAACCCCCAAGGTATGATACATGGCGACGGCGAACAGGGGGAAGCCCGCCCCGGCCAAGCTGCGCAGGAAAGTGTTGGCGGCGATGGCGCTGTTGGCGTTCATCATGTACACGTCGATGATGTAGTTGAGCCCCTGCAAGAAAATCATGAGGATGCCCGCGCCGATGGGCACCCCGGCCACGATCTGCGGCCACGGGTTGATGTTGGGGCTGCTCGTCCACGCGAACCAGAACATCCCGGCTGGGAAAAGGAAGCCGCCGATGATCATCGGCACCAGCCGCTCCTCGGGGATCACCTTGCCGTGCTTCTCCATCTTGCGCTTGAAGCGCGTCTTGGTCGTCCAGGTGATTAGCGCTCCCCCGATGACCACGCCGACGGTGATACTGAGGAAGGGCAGCGCCCCGACACCCTCGTTCCAGCCGCGCGTCTCTTGGAAGGCGATCGGGTACGACTCGAAGAATAGGTACAGGATTCCGTACACCACTGACATGTAGAGAGTGACTAGGATCAAGATCGGCTCCAATACCAGCATGGCGAATGGCCGAAGGATATACTTCCGGGCGATGGACTTCAGATCGACGCGAACTTCGTCATGCCGGGCGTGGATGGCCCAATTCTTCGTCTCATAGCGGAGTTTCTTGGCCCGACGTTGCAACAGAACGGGCGCGTACGTTTCCGGAACAACAACGAAGCCAATGGCACCGAAGAAGAATCCCATGATGGCAGTGATGTATTCCGTCCACCTCCAGCCGAGATGGCTCATGGTTATGAACCCCCCAACTATAGGGCCTGCGACGGGACCAATGAATGTGGCACCCGCGAAGATGCAGACGGCAATGCCGCGGTCAATCGGGTCCCAGAAGTCGGCCAAGGTGCCGCCGACAATGGCGAGCGGTGCTGTATGAAGACGTCAGTCGCGAGCAACGTTACACCGCGGGGGGGGGGGGGGGGGGGGGGGGATTCGCACCTGAACCAAAGAATCCTCCGAAAAAGCGGCAGATCATGATCGTCTGCAGGTTTTGAGCTACCGCGACTGGGATCTGGAAGATGGCAAAGGCAAAAAACCCGAAAAAGAGAGGAAGCTTTCGTCCGTAGAGCTCAGAGAGTGGCCCCCACGCTATGGGTCCAAATGAGAAGCCCTGTCCTGTTAGATACGACTGGACCCGTGAGACAGAAGGGAGCGAGTACTCACCAGCACAAAAAGCGACGTTCCCAAGGTCATTACTTCAGTAGACACGCCAAACTTTGATGCCGTTGCCATGGTTGCTGTGCTGAAGACACTCGATGCGAACGTGATGCAGAAGGTCATTAGACCAAGGGTCACAGTCACAGTCCACTTCCACCATACCGGCCAAGCCATAGGATTTTCCTAGCATCGATGAGTATTTGAGCTCGGCAACAAGCAGTGTTCGACCACACTCACTGGATCATTTGGACCGTCCCAGACGACGAGATTGGGATCGCTCTCTTCTTGTTGCTTCTCTACGGGTGCTTCCTGCTCCCTCGGGGCTTGTCTCTCGATGTCGTCGTCGGTGCTGTCGCTCTCGTAGGGGCCCGGTTGCCGACCAGGAGACCGGAAGTGGTCAGGCTGCACGTCATCCTTCTCGAGGTCCTTTTCGTCTATGCTTCGCCTGTCTACCGGTGTTACAGACTCGAAAGATTCTCTTATCATGCCTTCGCCAAGATCGCTACTGGCCATTGCGAATGGAGTACTGCGGAATTGGGGTATCAAGCAACAACGGACTTCATTCGTGACGGACAAGCGCAGTGGTCGTCTTGTCTGCAGGTACTTGATCAATCGGAAAGGGCAACACAGGGTAATATACACATGGACATTCGAAAGCGGAGTCCTAAACGCCGGCCGAAGAGCGAAAAGCTACTAGTTGTGTGGGTGCTCGGCACTTCCCCAGTTCAACGGATTAAAAATCGACCAGGTGACGCCATGCCGACAGAGACGCACGGGCAGTTGCTGTACATGGAGGGTGGTTAGGGCCCGTCTACCGAGGCAGACGCCCAATCATGAGGAGTGCTGCCGGTGAGTAAACATGGCCGAGGAAGGTGATCAGCGCATCATGGCGATCACGGGGAGACGGGAGACGGGGACCGATAAAGCGACTCGGCCGAATGAGGGTCTGTCGGTGGTCGCCACCACCATCGGAAAAAGGTTATCTGGACTGGCGGCAATCTAGAAACAGCCTCGTGGAGGCCATGTGCCGCGCCTAGGAGCCGCAGGCTGCCGGTTGGCATGCTGCGCGTCAGAGCAGCCGCGTCCGGCGATGGCGTTGTGCAAGCGCAGCATGACGTATGGTCGAAGGTGAGGTTGAAAGAAAGAAAGGCGAGGCCGAGCCCCGAGCTCCTTCTTAGCCTGGCTCCACCCAGCAGCTAACTCCTATCTCCATCTGCTCCATTTATCATCCACCCCTCGTGACTCGGAGACCGAAGCACTCAACATCCGCCGACCGCCCCTTCTGCTGATCGCGTGTGCCACGAGCCGCAAGACAAGCTTTCCCCACACCCGCATGCTTGATATCCGCCACATCGCCTTGTTATCTTCGCGTCAGATCTGCTGATTTGAACGGTTGAATTTTCTCCGGGGTCATGACGTATGAGACCAGTCATCACTAAAACAGCACAGGTGCGACTGTAGATTAATAATGGGAAGTGAAAGCATTCAAATAGACGCATATTTCTCCATGGAAGGCCTTTGGAGATTGGTGCGTTATTATGCAGACTGGCCAGCCTCGGTCTTCGTCAGCTGCAAGCCTCTACACAGGATACCATTAGACGAGCCTTTCCCCTTTCGGCTTTTCCGTGTATATACTGACAGGGTCAAAATGATTCATGCTTCCCACTGTTTCCCCTTCTGGCCCTGACATGGAGATCAACCCCGGAGACCGTTCCCGCAGTGTTACGGCCTCTTCTACGAACCAATTCCTGATCCGGCGTTCAGTGCCTCGTACTCCAAAGACGCAAGTACGAATGCGGCAGTTCCAAGAACGCTATTGTAAATCATTGGCCGTCCAACGTAGTACTGCGAAGAGACACCGGGTTTTGTCAGCAAGCCTTCCTTGCAGCAACATGCATAAACCCTACACCCTCCCACGGGTCGGAGTAGACAGGTTGATACGTACCTCGTACGACGCGGTCGAGTTCAGGCTACAGACGGAAACAGTTCCATTGAACCCGAGCGTGCCGTTCCCGTTGTCCACGACGAAGCTGGCCACCAGGTACTCGTACGCCCGGGTTGCCACATCCGTCGCAGGGACCGGCTCCGCCAGAAGCCCCATTCGCCGCCCCTTGAGCAGGGCGTACACGAACATGGCGCTGCCGCTGCTCTCTATGTAGTTGCCCGCCCGCCCTGGCTGGTCCATGACCTGCCACCACGCGCCGCTCGCCCCGGCATCCGCCGCGCGCACCACCGCCGCCGCCAGCTCCGCGAACCGCGCGTGCAAGTGCTGCCGTGCCTCCGCCGTCGCCGCCGCCGCCGTTCCGTGGCTAGAGAGCAGATCGAGCGTGTCGACCAGCGCCATTGCATACCACCCCAGACTGCGGCCCCACACGTGCGGGCTCGCTCCTGTGACTGGGTCCGCCCAAACGGCGGTACGCGAGTCGTCGTAGCCGTGGACGAGCAGGCCCGACGAGTTGTCTCGGCAGTGCTGCCACAGGAGGTCGAGCTGCAGCACCATGTCGTCTGGCACGGCGGAACTGTTTGCAGCGTCAAAGAGCTCGGTGTAGAGCGTGTAGAAGGGCGTCAGTGAGTACATTCCATCCAGGTAGGACCAATAGGGATAGACATAATAGAACAGCCCACGCTCGGCATTCCGGGGCTGCAGGTCTATGGACTGGCGCAGTGCGTCGAACGCTGCACGGTAAGTTTCGTTGCGGCTTTCCCGGTAGAAGTAGATGAGGTTGTTACCGCTGGAAAGGCGGTCCAACGACCATGTGTCGATGGTGGCTGCGGCGTCTGATACGGCGGCGATGACGGAGTCGGTGCTCTGCTTGATGTAAGAGCCGATGAGCTGCGCATCCGGATCGTCCGGGTACTGTTCTAACCATCGGCGGAATGCTTTCTGGGTAAATCCTGCTTGGAGCAGCTGGGAGGCGTCACCGTCCCCAGCAAAAACACCCTGGCCGCGTGAGATGATGCTGGTGGCCATCCATGTAGAGTAATTCGCTGTTGGGCACTGTGTCGAGGCAACACTAATATGGATAGTGCACGAAAACACGGCCACCAAGAGCTGAGAAACGAAGGGAAGTCGCATTGTGGGACGAGAGTTCCTGATGGTGCCGTGAGTATGGGAGGAGGACAGCAACGCCGGTGACATCAGCGTCGGAAAAGAGCCGATGTCCATCGAGGAATGTGATTCAGGGGCTGATCTTGTAATCTCCCGGTGCTTATGTATTCCGTGTCGTTGGTCCTGCGGGGTCACACATCTAGCCGGGGTCTAGCTTCTAACATGCAACATCAATGTCACGCACGTGTTGCCATGCTCGTAGTTCGCCCCAGAACCACCCGAACAAAATCTGGGCTCCTCGGAAACGTTCGTTTTCATGGCGTCTTCGGCATCTTCGGCATAGTAAGCAACAGCAGAAGCCGTGACGTAATGTGCGGCTCAGACAGATGACAGACACCCTTGCGACTTGCTGACCAACGCTCGAAATCCTCGCCAGTAGACCAACGCTGTTGCACTTGGTGAGAATATTTAATTGCTGCTTGCTGCGGTTTTTGCTTTCTAGTATCACAACCCTATTCGCAGATCACACCATGTCCGCCACCGACAAGCTTTACGGGTGGCGCGCCGTTCCCCGAAACCCCTCAGTCGCTCTGCAGGGCAAGTCCAAACTCGTTGACCCAGTCCCATTTTCTCCAGCCGATATCGATTTCCCAGACACAGAGCTGGTGCGCCAGAGTCTGGCACGCGTGCAAAAGGAGCTCCCGACTGAGACGCTAAACCACAGCTTCCGCGTCTACTACTATGGCATGTCGATCATTCGAACCCAGTTCCCCCACTGGCTGTCCGACGGCTGGATCGACGCAGAGACCTGGCTACTCGTGAGCCTGTTTCACGACATTGGTACTACCCAGGAAAACCTACGCGCCACTAATATGAGCTTTGACTTGTGGGGCGGCATCGAAGCGCTGCAGACCTTGCTGAGGTTTGGCGCCAACAAGAGCCAGGCGGAAAGCGTGGCCGAAGCAATCATACGCCATCAAGATCCCGGCGAAACAGGCACTCTTAGCTGCGTCGGTCTGTTGGTCCAGATTTCGACTTTGTTCGACAATGCCGGCCACCATAAGGAGCTGGTTCATCCGGACACCATCAGGAATGTTGTGGAAAAGTATCCTAGGAGTGGGTGGAGTGGGTGCTTCGCCAAGACCATCAGACAGGAGATCGCTCTCAAGCCGTGGGCTCACTCGACTGCCATTGACCGGTTTGCAGAGATGGTCGAGGACAATGCCTTGATGAAGGAGTACGAATAGCTTGGATCCGAGTGTATTTAGCTCTGCCGAACTCACTGCACCGGCAGGTGTAGCTCAGTCCTCACCGGTTTCTGTAATGACTTTGATGTGGGTGAGACTAGTGCACAACCACGTCAGGGTGCGCCTTTCCAAATCGACGCCCTTGGAAGGTTACCATGAGCCGCGTTCTAGACCCGAGGATGTTGCCTCATGTAGATCTGCACAACACCGGATTAGGGCTCGGTGCCTGACAAGTCTCATGAGCCGCGCTCGGCGAACCCAAAGGTTGTTTCGGCTCCTGCTCCGCTTCCCCTCCTCCTCAGTCTTTTTCTTCATTGTCACTGAATTCCTGACCCTCTTCTCTGAGCTTCTCCTTCTTCCTGTTGTCCCTATCTCGCTTCTTCTCCAACAGCTTTTTGAGATTCTTGGCCTCGTTGAATCTCCCGCCGGTGCCCGCACCACAAGCTGCACAACTGGGGTTCTTTCTGAACCGCTGCAGTGCGCACTTCTCGCAGAAATAGTGACCGCAGTTCGTGATGACTGGCTGCGTGTAAGGCTTCTTGCAGATGATACAAGCGAACGGGATCTTCTCCAGCATCTTAGCTTCCTCCTCATCCTCGCCGTCATCGGTCTTGGAATCCCGGTTGGCTGATGCCACGACTGTGCCCGCCGTTTTCTTGCCCTTAGTGTTTATCTCCCACTCCCGATCCAGCTTCCAGCCCGCCGCATAGTCCTCGCGCGCATGCAGGAACTTGCAGGAGTCTCCGAAACCGCAAAAGCCAGTCTGCTTGTAGTCCTTGCACACGTCTGGGGCATAATCAATTAGGGTGACCATGCGTACGTTGGTGTTAGTAGGCTTGACCGGGCCGACCTTGGGCCCGTCAGGGTTCTTCTGAATGAAGTTGGAGTAGTTTTTCTGTCCCTTGTATGTGCCGTCCGTTCCAGGATCCTCGTCCGTCCTCGCACGCGTTTTGCCTAGCAAATTTTTGGCACTCAAGGCGTCGTGCCCATTTTCGTCATACCAGTTGGATTGCTTGGTGGCGTCGTTGGAATCGGCGATGGTAGCAGAGGTGTCTGCGGCATACTTTGTGGCACCTTCGACTTCGTACTTGGATTTTTGGGTGGCAGAGGAAGCGTTGACGACGGCACCAGTCTTACGGCGCTTGACGCTGCGGCCGTCCTCGCGATCGGAGCCCGAGTCTGAATCTGACATTGCGGAAGGCGAGCGCGGCGGCGGTGCGACTTTGCGAGGGTTGGCCTTGGCCGAGCGCTTCTTGAAGACGACTGGCGCGTCCATGGCTGCAATGTGATGTGTCGTAGCAGGAATAAGCGTCCGTAAGGCCAGCAGCGCAAGGGAGACTGGGAGTGGCAGCCGGGGAAGATGAGGGGTGCTGGGAGGAACTGGAAGGCGCGGCCAAGACATCGCCGATGCTTAGTCACGCGGGGGGCAACGCCACGCTCAGGTAAGCGCGCTTAGCGCCTTCGCAACACCAACTCCAGGCTTGCATAAAGACCGGTCAAAGTCACGTTCGGCCTGCTGACCTTTGGCATCTCGCATGCTCCTGGTTCTGACATCATGTTCTGGACTCTTGCAACACTAAAATTTGGAACCAAAGCGCAGACACGCGTCCCTACTCAGGCGCCTGGCAGCTAGATGGAGGGAGCTCCGACGCGTGCTCGACGGCTCACTTGAGCCTTACTAAAACCCATAATGCCCAATTGAGACTCGTTATGCGAAGCGTCATACCAGCAATGCGCATTGCAGCTCGTCTTTACCGATTGCGGCAAGCCGTCTTCAGCAGCTCACCCTAAGACCGTCATTGAGCAACAGCCGCTGGCCGGCATCGTTCCCAATGGACAACGCCGGTCCAGCCGTGCAAAGGGGCCTCGGAAGTCCGTCGCACTGAAGTGGCACGAACCTCGCGCAAAGCATGCTTGTGACGCCGCTTGTGGCCTAGCATTCGAAGTTGAGCATTCTGGCCTCGCTCTTCTTCATCGGAAGGAAGGGCGTTGCACTCCACTTGGGCTTTAGGCTACCGCAGGGCCGACCTGCCGACCTGCAGCATATGCAATACTCTCATGTGCTTGACACTTCGCCCCCGTGTGACGGCCATAGGGCTCAAGGTAGCGGGAAAGACTCCGACTCCCCGCCGCGGTCGTCCCGCCTCCATGTGTATAAAAGAATAAAGACTTGGGTCAACAAGCGTGGAAATGAAGCAATCCAGAAACACGGGTCAGTTGACTCAATACCAAAGGCTTGCAACAACAGAAACAATGTACTCGAAAAGATCAAACCATGCGTCCCGTCACGCGATCACTCCGTTCGGAGCCATTCCTGATCTCTCGCTGTCTTCCCTCCTGTCTCCTCAGAATCAGTTGACACGAGCACTCGATATCATGGAGATCAGCCAAACCAGATTCGTGGGCCCGCCCACGCCCACCGAGGCGCGAACGAATGCCGACATGGCCACTCTGCCGGATCTCTTTGTCCTTTTCATTGCCCCAGAGCCAAAAGTGAACCCTCATTACGAGGAGGTGAAACGGGAATCCGAAGAGTGGATGAGGCAAAACCTTTGGAAGAACATGCCTGAGCATGAGATCAAGAAGCGCTGCGGCGCCGACTTCTGCTTCTTCAGCGCAGTCATGTGCCCAGATGCTGGCAAGGAGGAATTTCGCACTCTCTGCGACTGGATATACTGGGTACGTGTAACACTTCTGCCAGCAACATTGTGTTGCTAATGCATCTCTTTTGTAGGTGTTTGAGTTTGACGATCGTAAGCGTCCGCAACAAACGGACTGTGAGGTACTTGCTGATCAGTCACCCAGAATTCGATGAGGGCGAGCTCGGCCGGGACCAAAACAAAGGGAAGGCCGAGGTGGCAGCAATGGTGTCTATATTCGCCGGCGAAGGCGAACACAGAGAGCCCTCCGTGCGTCCTCGGCCGAAGGCAAGGCACTTTTCCAGTTTTCTTGCTAGGAACGCCTCCAAGAGATTTGGGGCGGCTGTCACTTCGGCTGCCGTAAATGAAGTTGAGACGAGCTCCGTGCCCAAGCACGATGCCGCAACCTCCCAGAAGGCGACGTCGTTGCAACTGCTGTTCCAATCGATCTGGGAGAGAGTCCAAAAAGTTTGTGTTCTGCCAGTTCACGTATCCGGGGACACTAGACGCTGACGTAGGATTCAGACATCATCCCGGGGTAGGGTCCATGTATATCCCAATTGCCGGATCGCACTAAAGCAAAACACAGCTGTCCGTGAGCGCTACGTCAAATCGAACGTCCACTTCTGCCATAGCGTCGCAGAACTGCACGGCGAGGAATTTGATGGCATGGTCGTCATGGAAAACATCCGCCGCTATTTGCAAGTCCGTGCACAGAACATTGGGCTGTATCCGCTGCTTGCGCTGGAAGAGTAAGAAATTAAAAGCAGAAACTATTGGAGCGAATTATTAACATGTTGGAGATACGCTTACGGGGTCGATCTGCCGCAAGAGGTAGTAGAGCACGAGGCGATCCAGGAGATTGAGCGACTCGTGGCCGAGATCCTGACGCTGTAAGGCCGAGCACTCGCAGCCAATACTAGGGCAGCGCCGACGCTGACTTGAGACAGCCAGAACGATATTCTCTCGTATCACCGCGAGCACGTGAGTGCAGCCCTGCGTTCTGGAAGGGCGAAGGCGTAATGTCGCGGAAATGACTGGCTGATTTCGGATAGAGCGTCGGCCATAGCCAGAACCTGATCTCCATCTTCCGCCGGCGGCTCGGCCTCACGCAGCAACAGAGCTACGACAGGGCGGACGAGCTGCTGCACCGCTGCTACCGGCAGTGGTACGTTGCGCATGCGGCGGTGCCGTGTTGGGGCGAAAAGGTCGACGCGCAGGTGCAGCAGTACCTCAAGGCGTGTCTGGACGTGCTCAGGGCGAACGTCCGCTGGAGGTAAGCAGTCTTCATGCGCCACGGCCAAGCCGTATTCGAGGGGCACGAGCGTTGCCCGGGCGCCGGGTGCCACGTTGCACACAGCGCCACCGCCAAAGCAGACCGCTGGCTCACGCGCTGACTCTGCTCGCAGCTTCAGATCACAGCGGTACTTTGGCGCTGACGTCGACCGAGTGCGCGCGACGCGGAAGGTGGTGCTGGTGCCTTAAGGCGGCGCGCCGAGGGAGCGCCTCTCCACCGCAACGGCATGCCGAGGTGCGGGAGCACGGTACATCCGCGCGGAAGACATGCAGGAACACCTCATCACCCGCACGGGGCGCGTCCCACCCGCGCAGCCCTGCGCATGTGAGGTGTCCGCCGGCGGCCTGCGAGGCGGCGGGAATCGTCAGGGGAGGCGGGTGTGGAGAGGGCGACGGTGGGCGTGTATGATATATTGGATTCAAGGAGCGCGGGCGGAGATGTGGTTGGGGCAGCGGGCTCGAAAGGGGATCGATTGGGATCGGCGCAACCCACGACGGCGCCCGGGACGAGGCGGCTTCTGGCGTATCGTCTAGAAGACGGGACGTCATGCCCAACGTCCTGTCCCGCGCCGTTGCGGGCGCTGGGAATGCGGGCGCAGCACGCAAACAGATGGCAGGCAGGCGGTAGAGGCGTAGAATGCATGCTTGCAGACAGACGTGTCACGGATAGATGCTGCGGCTGCGGCTGCTGGCCAGGAGAGGTCGCTTGGCCGCGTGGTGAGCTAGGCCCTCCTCCGACCATGGAGCCATAGCGCCTCGCCGCCCGCGCCCCCTCTGCTTCTGCTCCTCGCGAAGGCCACCCCATCTGCGCGCGCAACCCCAGCGATGCGTAGCTCTCCACGCCCTTAACCCCCTCCCAGCGGCAGAGAGACGCGTCGACACGCTCAAGACTGTTGACCGCGCCTCCAGCGCCGCTGCCTTTGCCCCCCGAGCCTGTTGTTGTTGTTGTTGCCCGACGCGCATCACTCAACTCTCCTCCGTCCGCGCCGTGCCTTCGACCTCTGGACGGCCGCTGGCGCAACGACAGCCGGCTGCTGCGCGGGCGCTCCCTCTCCCTCTCCGCTTTCTTTTCTTTCCTTCCCCTTCTGCGGCCTGCCTTGCCCACGGCCACCGACACTCTTTTTCATTTCCCTACCAATCTTAATAGCTTGAAACAAACAACCGACGCCAACCACCCGCCCCGGTCCCGCCATTGCCCGCACAAACCCGAACACGCCAATCCTCGTCGCCCGCACCCTCGCCGACCGCGACCACAACCGCGACTGCGAACGCGACAACGACAGCGGCAGCGGCAGCGACGCTGACGCTCCGCCTGGCGTCTTGCGACGACCATGCCGACCACGGCCGCGTCCCCGCCCAAAGTCGTCGCCGTCGATGTCGACGACATCGACCCTTTCGTTTCGCCTGCTGCCTCCAACAACTCCGACTCGCGGCGCAGATATGCTGGCTTCGACAATCAGTTATTCTCCATATACGCTGAGGGTTCCCCCTCGCAGGCAAAGCTCGCTCTTGAGGCACACTTGCAGGAGACGGAGCGCAGGCTCCAGGAGGCGTCGCAGCTGGGCACCGTCCTAGTGCAGCAGCGCAAGGAGCTCAGCGACCGTCTCAAGGAGATCTCTGTGCAGCAGGATGCGACGGAAATCGGACCCGATCTGCGCGCGCAGCTCGTAGAGCTGGAACGTGAATTCAACGAGGTTGGCAAAGATACTGCACGCGCCTTCATCCCGAAGACACGAGTGCCCAGCTATCACCAGTCTCTGGACGCCGACGGTAACTCCATCTTCTCGAGCGAAGCCCAGAACTCACCCTCCAAGATCACTGTCCCTTCGTCCAGGAAACAGCGGAACCAGCAACCAAACCGCATTCATGACATCAAACTTGCCACCGAGATCAGCAGCTCTCTGCTCAACCAAGTCAGAGAGCTGCAAGCCGCCTTGGCCGAGAAGGACGAACAGCTCAAGATGATCAGTTCCGAGCGCTCACGCCTGGAAGTTGAGGTGGAGGGCTTGACACAACGATTGCGTGTTTTGGACGAAAGCGAGCAGCGCTTCAAAGATGAAAACTGGAACCTCGAGACAAGAATCCAAGAGCTCACCGCACAGCAAAAGGAGGCCACAGACAAGGAGCACCGCCTGAACCAGAACCTGACAAATGTGAACTCGGAGAAGAGCTCGGTAGAGCGTGAGCTCGAAGATCTGAAGCAAGCACACGGAAAGCTGCACGATGACTACCAGGCCACCCACAGACAACACGAGGCCGAGATCATGGGGCTGCGGCGGAATGTTAGCTCGGGTGAAGCCGAGAGGAGTGCTCTCACACGCAAGGTCGAGGATCTGCTGTCGCAGAACGAAGAGCTTGCTCGTGCTGTTGCATACCATCGCAGGCTTGAAGAGTCGGGATCTGGAAGGAACTCCAACGAAGAGGCCGACGATCACGACTCCGACCAGAGCACCCCTGACCACTCGCCGCCGCCATCGCCCAGCAAATTCACACCCCGTCATAGCCAACTTGAGACGGAAACCTTGAAGAGCTCTCTGCAACATGCCCACCGTATGATCCAAAACCTCAAGAACAACATCCACCGCGAAAAGACCGAGAAGATGGAACTCCGGCGATTGTTGCAGGAAACCAGAGACGAGCTTGACATCGCACGACGTGAAGCTGTGAATGGCGTAGGTGCTTCCGTGAAGAAGCGGCGACCGAACGAAAAGCAAGACCTGTTCAAGAAACCGCCTCGTCCGGACAGATTAGGCATGGCAAGAGGTTCCAGGGATGAAATCATCGTCGACGATGGTGACTGGGAGGACAACGACGAGCACGACGTTCCTGAAACACCGAGCAGGAGGCCAAAGCCCAGCATCGGCGGCGTTGGCCTCAGCCCCTTCAGTCGTCGTATGACGTCTGCGTCTTTCACCTCAAGCACTGAAAACTTCCAGGCTGCCACCGACCAGTCCGACGCTTTTGAAACGGCCAACGAGCCTGACACTACCACGGAAACCGAAGCGTTCCAGACAGGTGTCGAGACCATGGCTGGCTCTAGCACCGAGGAGGATACTGAAACCGAAGTTGGCTCTACTAAGGGCCAGCTTCGCAGCCGCTACTCG
Organism: Diplodia seriata; assembly: GCF_021436955.1. NCBI lineage: Eukaryota > Fungi > Ascomycota > Dothideomycetes > Botryosphaeriales > Botryosphaeriaceae > Diplodia > Diplodia seriata. The sequence continues at coordinate 3,510,980 of NW_027117309.1, read as the reverse complement.
CATCAGACTCTTGGCGATTCCTATCTCAGCACTGCATCCACGTCTGGCGATGAAATTGACAGCGAGGTCGACATCAGGACTCCTCAGAGGACTGAGCAGCCCCGCTACCGCCTCAAGGTGACCCGCGGCGCCCGCCGTTCTGCTCGCAGTGCGACGGAAGCGCTTAACGGAAACACATCTGACGTTACGAAGTCGCCCTCCGCAAGTTTCATGAGCGATGGTAGCCAAGCTGAACCTGACGGTGGAAAGAGCCTATTGGCTGAGCTTGGCAGCTTCAGCGAGCGTGACAGCGATCTGGACCCTGAGAGTGAGCCTGGTACCCCTGGCCGTAGTTCAATCATCTCGCCTCAAGAATCTCCTGAGCTTCGCAAGGCGATTGCCGATCGCGCCCTGATCCGCAAAGCTTCGTTGGCCAGGGCGCCTATGGTCGATTCGTCTACGAACACGGAGCCTTGGAAGCCTCAATCCCACCGCCCCGTCTCGAGCACTTCCGCAGCTCTCGGTGCTGCGATTGCCGGAGGACTTGGATTTGGTCTTGGCAAGGAGCATGATGCATCGGAGACCAGGCACAGAGAATCTACGCCTGAGTTGGCCCCTTCGGCACTGGAGGAGCCGAGCCTCGATTCTCCGGCGTCGACTGCGGCATCGACAGGGACGGTTCTGGCACAAGAGGACGCGGCACCTGTGCCCGCCAACCTCGGCCTCTCGGAGGTTAACTCGCAGCAAGTCGAGCCTCTCGAGCCCCAAAGCCAGAACCTCCAGGTGTCGTCCATTTCTTCGCTTGCATCGGACCCGGTCGAACCCACCGTTCCGGAGGCACCAAAACTTGCATTCTCTTCTCTTGCATCATTGCATTCTGAGCCGGTTGAGCCTGCGGCTCCACCTGCACCTAAGCTTGCTCTTTCATCTCTCGCTTCTCTGCACTCCGAGCCGATTGAGCCCGAGGCGCCAGTTGTGCCTGCCCTTGCTATTTCCTCTGTTTCGGCTCTGCATTCGGAGGAGCCTGTCGAACCTGAAGCGCCAGTCGTCCCGAAGCTTGGGCTGTCGTCCGTCTCTGCTCTGCACTCGGCGCCCATCGAGCCCGAGAAGCCTGCGGCTCCTAAGCTTGAGCTATCGTCCGTTTCTTCCTTGCAATCGGAGCCTGTCGAGCTTGAGACTCCTACTCCACGGAAGGTTGCACCAGTGCCTCTTCATTTCACCCCCATCTCCTCTCTCCACTCCGAACCCCTGGAGTCGGAGCCTCCGGCAACGGCTGTGCGTGCTCCCGCAGAGCCTTCGCAATTATCCTCCATCCTCTCCCTTCAGTCGGAGCCCGTCGAGGCTGAGTATCCCGCTGCGCGTGAGCTCGAGCTTCCTGCCTCGAACTCGCAGCTTTCTCAGATTTCGTCTATCGATACTGAGCCTGTCTCCCCTGAGGTGCCCAAGATCATCCCACCTTCTTTCCAACTATCTTCCATTTCTTCTCTCCACTCGGAGCCAGTGGAACCTGTCAAACCAGAGATCAAGCCCGTCGATCTCAAGCTTTCTTCCATTTCTTCTCTGCACTCGGAGCCCATCGCGCCGGCAGAGCCCGAGATCAAGCCTGCCGATCTCCACTTCTCTTCGATTTCGTCTCTTCATTCAGAGCCGGTTGCTGTGGAAGCTCCTGCACCTCCTAAGGTCATTCCGTCGACAATTTCTTCCGTCCTTGGCCAGTCTGTTGAGCCGGTTTCCTTGCCTCTCCCGGACATTTTCTCCAAGCCTATGCCGACGGAGGACGAGAAGACCGCTCCCTCGCTGTCCTACACTAATATCTCAACGCAACACGTCGAGCCTGTTGCCCCCGAAGAGACCAAGAGGGCCGTTCCTTCTCTCACCTACGCCAACATCTCGACGCAACACGTTGAGCCGGAGGAGGCCACCATGCCGGGACGCGTTCTGGCAGCAGAGCGCAAAGCGCCTGGCTTTAATGAAGCCTACGAGAATGCGATGTCCAAGGAAACTCATGTCATTGCCACTCAGGAGCCCGTTGCTGAGGATCGGAGACCTTTCGCTCCTATCGATGAAGATGTGGCGCATGTGGAGCCGAGTCGTTCGAAGAAGACCACGGCGTCTATGGCTGACGGAGGCACGCAGACAATGGTGTCCTCCGCTGAACTTGATGCCCTTCTGGCCGCGAAGGAGCTCGATATTGTCGTTGATGCATCCGCCGCCATTTCTCCCAGCACGGGTTCTTTCTCCAGTTCCAAGAAGGATGCGCCAGCGTTCAAGACGGTGCGCCGCCCAACCAGCTCGCAGAGCATGCGCAGCGCCCGCTCAGAGCCTGCGCCACCACTTCCTCGGGACCACCGGGAGGTTATCGCTGCCTTGACGCAAAGGACGCCTGGTACCATGGGCCCCCCTACAAAGCCCGCATCCGCACTCAAGAACCAAAACAGCTCGCACACCTCACAATTCCGTCCCCGTACTCCGAACGGCAGCAGTGTCAGAGCCACCAGCCCGCACTCGGCCAGGAGTGGCACTACGCCTCGCCCGCGCCTTCAAGCGACTCGCAGTGAGGTCTCATCGCCTGTCTCACGCCGTACTTCGGTCTCATCCTTTGCCTCAGAAATCGACAACCGCTTCAACATCGCTGGCAACCCGGTTGGTCGTGACGAGTACGGTCAGGCTATCGATCCACGCATGGTCCAGGCTATTACTCAGACTATGATTGGAGAGTACTTGTGGAAGTACACGCGCAAGGCTGGTCGCGAGGAGATGTCGGTCAACAGACACAGGCGTTTCTTCTGGGTCCACCCGTACACTCGAACTCTGTACTGGAGTGACCAAGACCCGGCCACGGCAGGTAAAGCGCAGCTTAAGGCAAAGAGCGTCCAGATCGAAGCTGTCAAGGTCGAGGTGGACGATAACCCGTACCCGCCTGGTCTCCACCGCAAGAGCATAATCGTCATTACCCCTGGTCGCGCTGTCAAGTTCACCGCCACGACCAGCCAGAGGCACGAGACGTGGCATAACGCGCTCTCCTACCTGCTCCTCCGCACAAGCACCGATGGTGATGAGCCGGGCTCGCACGACAAGGAAATGACTCCGGAAGATGCTTCCGAGTTTCACCCTGGGCTTGTCAGGCGCAATTCGCGGGGGACTGCCCGGTCCCGGATGTCGCTCTCGTCATACAACAGCCGTGGTACCAGGAACTCTTCCCCTCAGCATCACAGCCGTCTGGCGTCGATTGCCAAGCGGCGAGCGGCTGAGCAGCGTGCTGCAACACTCACGCCTACTACTCCGTCAACATCAGGCCGCTTCAGCAGCTTGAGTGGATTGTTCCGCCCCCCGACAGCAACCTTCCGCGGATCATTCTCGAGCCGCAGGAGCAAGACCAGTGGGCAGGATGCATCGATCTACGACGCTTCAATCGTTGCCGACTCTGCGGAAGATTTGAGACAGGTGATGGCGGCGCAGCAGGACGAATCTGACAGGCTGGAGAACGTGCGGGCATGCTGTGACGGTGAGTTCTCTGCTAAGGCAATCGTCGATTGTCACACCGGCGATGGCAGTTACCCCTTACTGACGTGTACTGTGACAGGTAAACATGACGTCGGATCGCTGTCGAAGAAGCCTCACAGCCATCATCACCACAGCCACCAGCGCAAGTCGTCGCACGCGCGGTCCAGCTCGTTTGGCGCGAGCATGTTCCTCGGCAGCCAAAATGAGCTCGATCGCACCGGCACGCCACAATGAAGGAGTCAGCCTTGGGCATGATGTAGTTTTTCTCGTGGGTATCAGTAATGATATACCAGCCAATCCCTTTACTTTCGTCGAATTTCAGATACCACAGTCCGGACGACCACTCTCCTCCTAACTAATTTCCTTTTCTTCAGCGTCTCAATGTTTTTCTCTCTATCCAGCTGACCGTCTGGCGTTTAGACATGGGGTTTGGCGGGAATGCGTTGCGTCTTGGCTGGTCTGCATCTACGTGATTCGCGGTGCATGCTTGAGGGCGGACGTACCCTGGTCTTTCTAATCAAATGTCCCCATCTGCCAAACGTGCGTGCGTTCTCTCCTTTGCGAAGGTTTTCTTTTTTGGACGGGATCTGAATACTGCGGGTGGCAATATCTGCGTTGGCCAAAACTGTATAAGTCAGACATCGTATCGCTCTACTAGTGAAGTGAATGGACGAAGTTTAAAGATGAACGTGCTGCAGTGCCGTGTGAAGTGAGTGGCAGAAGGAAGGCGGTGACGGGCCCGCGCCAAGAGCTGGGGGTTTTGCGGCGACGCGGATTAGTTTTGGCGAACGCGACGACGTCCAGCGGGCAGCTCCTCGACTTTTCGCAGCCCGCCCACCCTCCACCGCCCCTCTTTGCTACGCCCGGCCAGACCCCAGATCCGCCGCAAAATGTCGCTCTCGATACCCAGCGCCCCCAACGCGGGGCTGTTCAAGCAGGGTTACAACAAGTACGCTGTCCTCCCGCTCAAGCTGCCCCTCCGCCGCCCGCAACCTCCGAGCTCTCTCCCCTCCCCCTGGTGCCCCCAACCCCCCGCGCCCAGTGCTGACAGCTGCACAGCTACGATGCCGAGGACGGCGCCGTCATCCGCAACATTGACGCCTGCCGCACCATCACCCAGACGGTGCAGACGTCGCTGGGCCCCTATGGCCGCAACAAGATCGTCATCAACCACTTGCAGAAGATGATCCTCACCTCCGATGCCGCCACCATACTACGTGAGCTGGAGGTCGTGCACCCTGCCGCCAAGCTGCTGGTCATGGCCTCGCAGCAGCAGGAGGCCGAGATGGGCGACGCCACCAACATGGTCATCGTGCTGGCCGGCGAACTGCTGAAGAAGGCCGAGCAGCTGATCCGCATGGGTCTGAAGACGAGCGATATCGTGCAGGGCTATGAGAAGGCTCAGAAGGAGGCATTGAACGTGCTCGAGCGTACGTTTCCGAGTCCGTGGTGGGAAAGCGGCTAGATGCTGACACATGGAACACAGAGCTGGAAGTGGACAAGGTTCAGGACATGAGGGACCAGGCGCAGTTGAGCAAGGCCATCCGCACCGTCATCGCCGCGAAACAGAGCGGCTCCGAGGACGTCCTGGCCGACATGGTCGCCGAGGCCGTGCTGGCAGTCCTGCCCAAGAACCCCGTCAACTTCAATGTCGACAACATCCGCGTGGTCAAGATCATGGGTGGCAGTTTGGAGCAGAGCAAGGTCGTCAAGGGTATGGTCTTTGGCCGTGAGCCTGATGGAAGCATCAAGAAGGCTACCAAGGCGAAGGTCGCCATTTTTACCTCCGCCATCGACATTTCCCAGACCGAGACCAAGGGCACCGTCCTGTTGCACAACGCCAAGGAGATGCTCGACTTCACCAAGGGTGAGGAGCAGCAGGTTGAGACCATGATCAAGGAGCTCCACGACTCCGGTGTGCGCGTCGTCGTTGCTGGCTCCACCGTCGGCGAGCTGGCCCTCCACTACCTCAACCGCTTCGGCATCCTCGTCATCAAGATCCTCTCCAAGTTCGAACTCCGCCGTCTGTGCCGCGTTGTTGGCGGGACCCCTCTGGCTCGCTTCGGCGCGCCCATGCCCGATGAGATGGGCTCCGTCGATGTCGTCGAGACCATCGAGATTGGTGGTGACCGTGTCACCGTCTTCCGCCAGGAGAACGAACAGACCAGGACGGCTACTCTGGTGCTCCGTGGCGCCACTCAGAACCACCTCGATGATGTTGAGCGTGCCGTCGATGACGGCGTCAATGTCGTCAAGGCCATCACTCGCGACGCGCGTCTCGTCCCCGGCGCCGGTGCTGCTGAGATGCAGCTTATCGAGCGCATCACGGCCATCGGCGAGAAGACGCCTGGTCTCTCGCAATATGCAATCAAGAAGTATGCCGAGGCCTTTGAGGTCGTGCCCCGTACTCTGGCCGAGAGTGCCGGCCTTGATGCTACCGAGGTGCTGTCGCGCCTGTACACGGCACACGCCGCCTCCAAGGCTGCCGACGACTCGAAGCCCTACTGGACCGCAGGTGTCGACATCGAGAATGAGGACAAGACGGGCGTCCTTGATGCCGTCGACGAGGGTATCCTCGACCTGATGGTTAGCAAGAGCTGGGCTATCAAGCTGGCAACAGAGGCTGCGCGTACGGTTCTGGCCGTTGACCAGATCATCGTCGCTCGCCAGGCAGGTGGCCCGAAGCCGCCGGGCCCCAACCCCAACTGGGATGAGGATTAAATGACGACAGAGTAAGAGCGTTGAGGGGGGATATGTATGTATGATAATATGCATTTGGTGAGGACCTAAGACGGAACTTGGCCCCCAGCGATTGAGTCACGATAGAGGAATCAAAATCAAGTCATGTTTATGTCAACAAAAGCATGCGATGGCGAGAAGAGCATATCATCGTCCCTTTCTTTTAGAGCGTGATAAGCAGAAGAATAAACTGGTCGAGTATATGCCCAATAATCTGATCAGTTTCCCCACTCATGTCTGCGCCTGCTCGTTTTGTCTCCTCATTTACGTCCTCGCCGAGTATTGTGACAAAAAGAATACATAGTCGTATCTAAAACACTTACCTTTATCCTTCACGACCTGTTGGTAGTCAAGTTGACCAGCCGGACGTAGATATCATGAGAGAATTCTACAAGGCCGTCTAGATAGTAGCGTCGATGAGGTATATAAGACGAGTATAGTTCCTCATTAAGTATGATCACGCATGACCGTGTCTATGAGAACCTATAATGGACGGGCATTGGGCGGCCATCTACATCAGGATGCGTTGGAACGAGAGCATTGGGACAAGTGCTTCAACTATCTTGGCATTGTTGTGATATTCAGCGTGCAGTACTGCAGAGAGAAATCCCGCCTTGGGTTCGTTTGTGGCTCAGCATTCCAACTTATTCGAAGCATGCACGTAGAAGTAGCTGCACTAATTTCTGCGTAATTCATCATCTGTTTCGGCCTCTTGCGAGGGATCGTACTGTTTATCTCCTCATGTCTATCTAAAGCACAAGCTGGCACTTTGATCTAAAATCAGAATCTCTCTCTCTCTCGCTTCAGATGCAGATCGCAAACAAGGACATGTCGCAGTACGCGTCGACCCAAGTCGAGACCCTGGAATTTCAAGCAGATGACCAAGACTGCTGACCTCCCATCATGACCTCATATACAACAATCGTGACAGAACAAAAACAAGGATCAATGTATAGAACGTTCGAGAACGTGAACAAAGCGGGGGCCAATGTTACCCTGAGAATCCAAATTTCCCAGTCAAAAGACGAATCATGCCCCGGAAAGGGGTTTAGGGAGACCCGATAAAACACCGAACTATATGCAATACTTCTAGGAAAGAAACGAACAATAGGATATGCAACCGAGCAGCCATCAGGAGTGTTGTTTTTTGGCGGTCGCACTGACTTTTGGAGAGAGACATTCGCAATGGACCAAAGATACGAAGAGGGGGGAGAGAGTAAGAAAGCCTAGATGAACAAGCCCTTCATCAATGACCGGCTTCACCTGCTTCAAGCTCCTTCATGTATTTGACGAAAGCCTTCTTGTGCACAAGGCCAGCATAGCGGCCGTCGCGGAGCACGCAGATATAGCGAAGACCGAGCTTGACGAAACACTCGTAGACTAAATCCATGGGCGAGCGGTATTCCAAGGAAACTGGGGACTATGTACTTGTCAGCTAGAGTTTCAATTACCTGAGCGTGTACAAGGCTTACCGGATCAATAAAGGGGGTGAAATCCGTCGGATCTTCCTCTTGCTCATCCGACGGCTGTTCGCGCGCATTCCACCCAACCTCAGGAGACATCAAGCATAAGGTGTTCTCCTCATTTTGAAGCTTGTCCAACGCGAACTCTAGATCCGGTGCAGGAATAAGGCCAACGAGGATACCATCTCTGATAATGGGCAGACCACCATCTAGCTCACCTCCCATATGGAGGTGCTGCAGCTGGTAACGCAGATGCTGTGCAGCCACAAGCGGAGAGTTGGTAATATCAATCAGACGTTCTTCGCGAACGCGCGGAGTGATGTCCCCCAGTTGTGACGTGAACACCGGGCGAATCTTGTTGTCCAAGAAGGGGTAAGAGTTCATGTCCGTAAGTAGGTCGTAAATACTCAACGGCTCAATCGCGTCTGCCACCCATTTGGACACCAGCACACCAAGAGAGAAGGGCAGGACGTGGTTGAGACTTCCGGTCAGCTCAAAAAGAATGACTGCCAGAGTGACGGAAAGTCTTGTTACTCCGCACATAGTAGCTCCGGCGGCAACCATGGCGTAAACACCCGGAACAACGCATGCTTCCGGATTGTCGTCCTTGTGGCATGTCCCGAATAGACCGGTGGAGGAATAGTTGAGAGCCAGATATTGCACAATGTGTCCGACCATGCGACCCATCAGGCCACCAACCACCATGGACGGTACGTAGATGCCAGCGGGAAGTTTGATACCAAAAGTGATGATGGTCAACAAAGACTTGATGACGAATGCGATGAACAGGTACCAAATAATCTCAGGAATCCTCTCGTTTGTTGCACAGAGTCCGGTCCCCTCTTCGGTAAAGGTATCGCAAGGACTGGCCAGCTCAAATAGCAGCTCCGCAACCGGAAGCTTGGTGTACCTGTTCCAGAAGCTTACAACTCCGGTAAGGAGGGCAACAAGAAATACTTCTAGGATGGGACTCCTTTTGATGATGGGGATCCGACGGAAAGTTTGTGCCCACAGCTTTGACGCCTTGATGAAGAGAGCACCCAAGACACCTCCAATGACGCCAACCATCACGTAGGCGATTAGCTCAAAGAAGTGCCAGTCCGAAAGGTAGCGCACTTCGAACAGGACAATTTTGCCCGTGCCGTAGGGGTTCAAGAACTTCAAGGAAAGAGCGGCGGCCTGTGAGAGATCATTAGCACCAACATTCAGTCTTGTGGCTACAAGACAGCAATGTACTTACTATACAGCAGAAAAAGGTCCTGAACAAGGTCTTCGGTGGAAAGTAATAGCTGACTTCCTCCAGACTAAAGAGAACACCACCAATAGGCGCACCGAAGGCCACCGCAACACCACTTGCAGCACTCGCGCTGAGAACCTCTCGTCTCTTGGCATCATTGTGGTTGTACTTGGCGAAAAGACGGCAAGCAATGTTACCAATGCACGTTGCAATGTGGACATACGGCCCTTCTTTGCCCAAACTGAGACCAGAAGCCACACTGAGGATCAGGCCAACGGTTTTGATTACAAGAGTCCGGAAGCCCAGATAACCGTGAAGAACGAAGCCGCTGAGAATGACCCTGACCTCGGCAACGCCACTGCCGGCGGCAGAGTAGTAGACCATCGGCGGGCGGGTTCCAGATTTCTCCAAAACCTCTTGTGGATTCGCGTTGAGCTTGTTGCCATCTTCGTCCCGGATAAGGGGAGTGTCGGCGGCCAGATTCTCGTCAAGTGTTGTTAGGTTGAATCTCGAGGGGATGACCGTTTTGGTGGTGAGCGTGAGGAGGCACGAAAGCAGGGCCAACCCAACAGCGAAGAGGATGAAGACCGAGTATTCAATCCAAATGTCATCAACCCTCTCGTTGAGAATGACGTTGGACCAGGTTTTCCACTGATCGCAAGTAGAAGCACCAGTGCAGCATTGCTTTTGACTGTAGTACCAGCGGACACTGCAGTAGCCGTGTTTGTAGTCGAACAGGGTCCTTTCAGAGGTGTTCACAACAAAGGCAACCAAGGCAGTCAAGACGCCGATAATAGCTACCAGTATCCAGCCCTGGGCGCCATCAAACCATGCCGCCAGCCGGCCCCGGATGTCTTTGCGGCTGCGCAGGGCCTTCACACGGTAGGCATCGGCAATGCTGTCATGCACCCAATCGGTCGAGGTAAATTGATCGTACCATACCCGGTCATCACGGAAGACGGAGTGCCTCGACTCAGCGAGCTCGTTCGCTGCTCCAAGCCAGTCAATATTGCAGGGAGCGGCGAAGGGAGGGCGCACTCACCAAGAACCTCACGCTGCTCCTGGCCAAGCGCAGCCACGAGCCGGTTGCTGAAAGACTGGCGGCGGCTCTGGTGGTGTGGGCGACGCACGCTGCCGCTGCCCTGGCGGCCATGCAGGGGACGGGGAGTGCCAGGGCCCGTGGTATGGTAGGCGCGGTGGTCTCTGTTGCCCAAGAGACTGGAGCTCTCGTCGGCAGCGCGGTGAGGATGCAGGCGGTCGTGCAGGTTGACTTCGGAGAAACGGGCGGCGCGCAGCGTGGAGCGGGTTGCTTTCGGCGACGGAGGCCCGGTCGGGTGCCTGCTGTCGCTGCCATCCAGGTAGCCAGAGTGGTCAAGCAGAGTGTCGTGCTCGCCCGACGGCTCGTCGTCAGAGCCGACGGCGTTGTCGTAGAAGGAGGAAACGGACTTGGGCATGTTGCCTGTGGTTCACGCGGGCGGCCCGCTTTGTTCGCATGTGGCAGGAGGAGGGGTTTGGGCAGAGGGCAGGCGCGAGGACAATGGGGAGCTAATACTCAGAGCGACAAGAGGATCTCCACAAGGATGCGGGCATGACCGACGCAGATGTGGTCATCGCGGTGTGCACGCGCCCCGGCGAGTTGGCAGCAGCCTGGCGAATGAGCGGCGCCAGTCGGTCAAAAGGGACCAGGCGGGGACCATGGGCAGGGCCAACAATAGAGCACTAGAGCCCCACGCGACGCCGGTTCATCGAGCAGACCCCGACCCATCGTACAGCCAGCCGAACCGATGCGCGGCGCGTCCAGCGCGCGGGCAGCTGACCGCCCTCCGTATTGCGCGCTGACGCCATGTTTCATCTGCGAGGCTCTCGTCCACGGCGCTGGCTATCGCGGCTGCGTGCTATCGCCGTGTCCGCCCCGCGCCACGACCCAAGCTCCGCGCTCCTTCGGCGTTTCTTGCACCGGCTGCGCGCACGCCCCATCCCCTCCACCCTACCTAAAGTCTGTCATGCGACAACTTGGCTCTCCGCGTCCCCCATCGTCGGCCTGGATAGATCAGCATTTGAAGCAGGATTTGCTGCGGCCCGCACACCGTCCGAGTCATGGTCAGCACCCTTGAGCGAATCGCGTGCGTGCGCCCACGCTGACCATCGGCGGGGCAGGTTGCGTTGTATGAGCAGATACTGCTCTTCGGAGGTTGGTACATGCCACACTGTACACGCCGGTGATGTAAGCGCGCGCTGACCGCCTCCCAAGACTCCATCACCCAGGCTTCCGGTGAAAACGACGGCTTTGGCTTCGCTGCACCCCTGCAGCAGGGTGCGTTGGAGCCCTCGCCGCCTCCGACGAAGCACATGCTGATGGCCGAGCAGCCTATGCCCGCAGACTCGATGTGGTGAACCGTGGTTTCAATGGCTACAACACCGAGAAGGCATTGAAGGTCCTCCCACGCTTCATGCCTTCTCCCGATGAGGCAAAAGTCCGGATAATGGTAGTCCCAACGCCCCGCCGTGCCGCCCACTCTTCTGACCACAACTCATCAGACCGTCTTCTTTGGCGCCAACGACGCCTGTGTCGAGGGAAGCAGCAGCAAGCAGCACGTCAGTTTGGAGAGGTACATGCAGAACCTTCGGGAAATATGCACGCATGCTTGTGTCAAGGCACACAGCCCGCGTCTGATTATAATCACGCCTACACCTGTCGATGAACGCCGGATGGAGCCGGTTGACATCATGAAGGGCCACAACGGCCTTCAGCGCACTGCCGAACACACCAGGAAGTACGCCAATGCAGCACGCAAAGTAGGCGAGGAATTGAATCTGCCAGTATTGGACCTGTGGTCCATCCTAATGGCTCGAGCCGGCTGGGTTGCGGGCGAGCCGCTGCCTGGCTGCAGAAGCGTCGAGAGAAACAAGCTGATAGAGGAGCTCATGTACGACGGTGAGTCATGTCCGATAACGCCGCTGTTGGCTTTGGCTCACAAGTGTGGAATGCTCAGGGTTGCATTTGACGCCAAAAGCATACAAAATACTCATCGACGAGCTAATGAGCTTGATTGCTTCGGCTTATCCGGAGCAGCTGCCGCAACACATTCCTTTTGCGCTCCCTGCGTGGAACGATGCGGACGGGTGGAGTAGGCTTTAGCCCTGTGCTGTGCCGCACTTCGGGTTGTTCGGTTGTGTCGCTGCATGAGCCACAATCGCGAAACGCGTTTGTATCGAGGGCAGAAAATAGATAGCATTTAGACTGGATTATTTATTGTCTTATGCTTGCGCAAGGGTGGCAAACCAGTGAGCGAGTGCTAGCGTGTTTGGACGTGACAACAGGCAGCTGCTTTCCACTAAAGTGACGCCCGCCTGCCTGATCTGCACGGGCGGCCCGGCCTCTGCTCGAACCTCCAACCTCAGCTACCTAAACATCGGCTTCACGCCAACGCCTCCAGCTTCCGCGGCCTTCCCTTCGCTGTGCTCGGCTTGTACGAAATCCAACGCATCCGCTCTTGTAGCCGTCCACTCCCCTGTTGCCTGTCGTTGCCTCGCCCGTGCCGCTTGCTATTATCAACGCCTGCCGCCCATCCCTCGCTGCCACCGTCACCGTCGGCCTCGCTCCGCCGCGCTCTTCACGCTACGACGCGCCTTGAGCCTCAGCTCCAACATTCTACCGCCCGCTGACCGCGCATCTGCTACGACATCCGTCCGCTTCCCCTTGCTCTCCGACAACGGTCTGGCTCCGCGGCCCTCGTCACCGATAAACAGTACCATTACTCAGCGTGATACCAGCACTGTTGACACAAGCGAGGCCACATAGCTTGGGTCGCTGGCGGCTGCGCCGTCCGCTGGGACACTGGTGACGGAGGAGAGGAGCGGAGAGGTGCTAGGCTGCCCCGTTGGGTGATGGTTGCATTCTGTTCGCTTCGGACCTATACTGCTGTTTGACGGCTGGCGTAGGAACTGCATGTTCTCTGTGATGGATCCTCAGAGCGTCTCCTTCACTCCACGCGACGATCTCTGGCGCATCCATTCCGAGATGTTGCGCGTCCAGCAGACCCAGACCGATCACGCTGACCGGCTCGCCCGCCTGGAGAGGAGGCAGGATGAGGACGCCCGCGTGAAGTCTGTCTGGGGCGCTTCCTCGCCTTTTCCGAGTGTCCTGGGCGGCACTCCGCAGCAAGGTCAAACATAAAATTCAGCCAAGCCCCAGCATATAGCTAACATTTCTCCAGTGCCTTTGCAGCAGCCTACCGCCGACGCTTTCTCCAGCTTTGACGACCAGTCGACTAATCTGCTGTCTAGCCTACATCTAGATGCGGACGAAGAGCCTAGGCGTCTTGGGACAACTTCACGCGCCAACAGTGTCCGCTTTGATGAAACAGCTAATCAGGGCCACTGGTCTCACGCGTCCCGCTCGTCCATGGACCTGATACCGCGGACCGGAAGCAGCCTTGGTGGCCACCCAATGACTGAGCGGAGTTTCTCCCACAAGTCGGATGGACGCCAAAGTTCCGCTGCTGCATCCGTACATTCAGCCACTTCTGGTCGTGCCAACAGCCTAGGTCTTGACTCTACCTTTCCTGTTGGCGCCCCGACGCTGGAGGTTCCACGCCTTGCCCCCGGCTTGTTCATCCTGGGCTCGGTGCCGGCTATTATCCGTTGCTGGCTCAATCGAAACTTCAAGCATGACTCGCTCCTCTATGCAGCTGTGTGCACTGGATCCTACACCTCGTGTTTGGATCTGGCCCTGATCACCAAGCTGGGCTTCCAGTCAGAGATTAGGTACTCTGAGGATGGTGTTCGCAAAATCAAACTCGAGCTTTATCTGCCCGAAGCGATACCATATCCTGCTTCGTCTCGTTCCGGTAGCCCTACACCTCAACTTCCCTCGCTGACCGTTGACTTCACCGTTGTAGAGTCTCAGGCATCGGAAAAAGAGTCAAAGGCTGTCAAGGTTTTCCTTGGTAGTGACTTGCTGCGGTCACATAATGCAGACATTCTGCTGTCGTCAAACACACTGACCTTGTTTGATGACGACAGGAGCAAGCTTTCCGTACCATTGGTACGTCCTGAAGATGACCACGCATTCAAAACGCTCCAAGTCAGCAGCTCTCCATGGATTAGGCCGGATGAGCAAGACAAATACCAGGATACGTACCAAGAGCCTGCAACAAACCATGCAGCTGTTGGGGAAAGGCCCATGCCTCAGACTCTGGAGGGACTCAAGGCAGTGTCCGTGTCGCCTGTGCCCCCTGGATCCGACAGCGACCGAAATGTCACTGTTCCATCCTCTGATGACGGAAATACCTCCCAAAGCGATCGTAGGAGTCTCGAACGACCAGCCTGGGGCCCGAGCATCCGGAACGATGCCAAAGAACCCTCAGAAGGAGAGTCCTCAGGTCCCGGCCTTTCTCGTTCAGGATCTTCCCCTGCCATCTGGAGTAACTGGCGGCGCACAGCCGAGAGGTCGGAGTCCATGGACTGGGCTGGCGCAAGCAAAGTGCCAAGCAACGATACGTACCAGCGCCGTGATACCGGAATCAAGGTCCTCAAGCCCATTCGCACTTCATCCCGCACTCCATCAATGTCGCAGGGCCCTGCTTCTGTGACTACTCCCACTAGTCAGTCGCGCTTTTTCGATGAGGGTCGCCGCCGCGTGACAAGTGTTTCTTCCGTGTCTACGGCCGGTGCAGATACGCAACAGCAGCAGCAACAGCAGCAGCCGAAGAGAACCATATCGACTGACCTGTCCAAGATGAGCGGATCCACAAGGGATGGAAGCAAGCCTCGGTCTACAAACCCAATCGGAGGCGCTTCGGCCTTCTCGTGGCTCAAAAACGGGCAGAAATAATCCAACGAGGGTCTGGTGGGGACACTTTGCTACTGTTTGCTTGGTTGGCTGAACAACTGTGTACTATTGAAGAAGGAATTGAAAGTGTACTGGTGGTGAGACCGAGGTTTCGAAGGAAGCCTCGCGATGCGGACGATGCGCGGACGGATATTGTTATGTGTGCAACGATACAATACCTTGTCCGCCTACATCCAAAATATATGTTCGTTCCTAGTGCACGAAAATGAAATACCATCTCCTAATAGACAATAAGAAGTCCCTTAATTGCGAACTTATCTCATCAGTCGGTGCGTCTACCGTCACAATAGCAGCATTTGAGTATCTGGGCTCCGTCGAGGACTCTATGTCCTTTCTACATGGGTAGTTGAAGTAATCATCCCTGACATAAATGGGAGATTGCTTGAAAATAAAATGAGCATGTCAAGAAGTTTTCTTGCCAACACCGGAAACAAGCCTCGCAGATTTTGCGCTTCCGATGTCTGTGATAACAACGCCGAGAATCCATGTGTTGATGAGGAAGAAAATCACACTGGCGAACCAAAGGCCGGGAACGAAAGTGGAATTGCCCAAGAACTCCAACTGGTATCCTTGTTGTAGCCAGAGCGCCTGAACAGAATCAGTGAATGGTTAGGAGGTAGTGGAAGGAGAGGAGGCCTACCTGTCCAATAACCCATAAGACAAGGGCGGCAATTCCCTTGGAAGGGCTTCGAAGAAGGGATGACGTGGGAAGGTAGAAGGGCAAGAAGATGAGATACCACAAGAAGTACTGATTAATGAGTTTCCGTGAGCGAAAGTCAGCTTACAGTCGAAGCGGAAAGCTTACCTGGCTCGTGCAGACCTTGTTGAAAGTAACGAAGGCAAATGTCTGGGCAAGCATTGTGGAAGGCAAGTCTTTCTTCGCAAGCACCAAGGGAATAGCGATGGCGCTGAAGAACAACTGAGGAATGAAAGCTAAGGACTCAAGTTTCAAAGCTGGTTTGGCTACGGGGGATGAGTTGAGGTAAAGCATGGTGTTGTAAGGCGAGAAGTTGTGGCGGTGATCGAGTCGAATGAGGTGGTAGAAGAAGGTGTGCTCGAGGAAAGGCTCTCCATAACTGGGCTGCGTGTTAGCGACATTGAACGTAGGGTTCGACTGAGACTCACATGAGGAACATGATGGCATTCAATGCCATGAAAGTTAGAAGGCTGACAACGGCCAATGTGATGCGTGCTCTGTTGAAGAACGCCAAGAGCCCGGACCGTGACGACGGTTTCGGTGGATCACGGTATTCGTCGTCTAGCCACCAGACGATGGAGGCAGCATAAATAAACGGATAGATCTTGAAATGTACCGCAAGGCCCAGTAAGAGCCCAGTGAGCACAATGCGCCTCTGGACAACCGCCCAGAGTAAAGCGGTAACGATAACGCCGAGGAGGCCCTCGGAACTTCCTCTGGTGCTTATCTGAGCAACCATAGGGTTCAAAAGCCAGATACTTGCAAATTTGATTGCTCTTTCGGTAGGCATATTGGCAGTGCGCCGCAGGATCTGGTAAATAAACCAGCCGGCAACAATGTCACCGAGGGCAAAGAGGACCTTGCCCGAGTGAAACCATAGGCGGGACCAAGTGGTTGGGTAAATAAACCAAGCAAGCAGCGGGGTGTAGCGGTAGGTATCACGCTTGTATGGAGAGGCGCCTTGCGAGACGAAGCGGGCCGCATCGGTGAAGACGAAGTAGTCGATGTCGGTATATTTCATCGGTGAATACGCGTCCTGGAAGAGACCGTAGACAAGCAGGACAGCGCGAAGGACGAATGCGGCCGAGAAGACATATTGAGGACTGGAGATCAATTGAGCCATGGCGGGGCACCAAAGAAACAGCAAATGGTGACAGAGACGATGGACCGGGCACGGCGGGGGTCAGTCGCTGACGGGAGACGGCCAGCGCGACGAAAAGGAGAGGCAGGTCTTGCCGGCGCGTAAAACTGCCCGAGCTGCACCTGCTTTACGCGCTGCCCGCATCGCGCCTTCCTCCATGCACCTACCCTAGCCACGGGCGCCCGACCTCTACACACAACCTCAATGGGCCAGAAGCGCACATATACCGAAGCCATGGAGGACTCCAGCAAGCAGCAGCGCACCTCCCCCTTCATGCCCATGTTCGAGGTCTTCCGCGCCGAACTGGACGAGCATCATGACCGTCGCGAGCGCATCATCAAGGCCTCACGCGACATTACCGCTGCAAGCAAGAAGATGTGAGCGGCGCAGTACATGCCTGCGATGAGCGCTTGCTAACCGTCGACAGTATCTTCTCACTCCAGAGGTACGCCAGCCCGTCGCAACAATGCGCCTTCAGCTGCAGAGGTGACGCGGGAAATGGGAGCACATCTCGACTGACGTTTGTGTAGAATGCGCAAGCTCGGACAGCCGATCCCGCCCAATATAAAGAAAGCGAATGCACAGTACTGGGACACGATCGAGAAGACGTATGCTGCCGTCTCCAAAGACCTGCAGGGCATCGATGCCTATCGCTATTCGCGCAACATCACAGGAGGCCACCAGGAATTCATGGAATCGCTGAGCTTCCAACATTACCTCGAGACCCAGTCCCTCATATCGTACGAAGAATCATGCAAGAAACTGGCAGAGCTGGGCAGCGAGGGTGGCGCCATCCTCCTGACGCCTGAGGACTACATCCTGGGCATCTTTGACATGGTGGGCGAGCTCATGAGGTTTGCAATCACAGCAATGGCAACAAGCGGAGGGCTGCCGGGTGGAGAGTCCCGTCCGCAGCCTGCAGCAAAGGAGCAGAAGGATGATGCGATGGACGTGGACACGCCAACGCAAACGCCACAGAGGAATGTGCTGGAGGACATGCGGGAGCTGCGCACGCATCTCGAGGGCTTGGACATCGGCGAGCGGAAGTTCTCAGGCGACGTGGACAAGAAGATGGGGGTGATGCGGACATGCGTGGAAAAGGTTGAGAGTGCGCTGTACGGGCTGATCATACGTGGGCGAGAGCGGCCGAAGGGCTGGATGCCCGACCTGGGAGGGGAGCGCCGGGGTCGCGAGGAGGTCGAGGGCTTCTGAGCGCCCGGCGATTGCGCGGTTATGCAGGAGGGGCGTCAGGCTTGAGGCCTCAACACACCCTTGGTCCGATCTATGCGGGTGCGGGCAGAGGCCAGGGCGAGAGCGTGAGGGCGAGACGCAGCGTGCAGGCCGGCGGCCAGGGACGTAGAAGCCGGGCCATGCAGGATGCATGAAGAAATAACAATGGCTAGAACGACGAGGCCGGGCAACGTGTCTGGCTGTGAAGTGAGACCTCCAAGTGACTCCGGCTTTAGGGCTGTGGGCGGCGGCCGTGGTTAAATCATGGCTCGCCAGCCCACGGCGCCTACGCCCGCCACACCTCGACCCGCTCCGACATGCACCTCGCCCGCGCACTGCCTCCGACTTCTGACCAGCCCACCTCCGGACATGCGCTTGCTGTGAGACTCGGTCGCCGCGTGAGCCCTTCCAGACCAGCCTCGCCCTAGGCCCTTGCAGCGCCGAACCCGCACGGCGATGCCTCGTCGCCCAGCTGCTTAACTGCCCAGACCCCCAACACCGCCCAACCAAGAAGACCACCAGCCCTGCGAACGCCGCCGCCGCCGTCTGCGCCCACGCTCCCCCCGCTCGCATCGCCCACGATGCGCGCAAGCGCTCCGCTCCGCGCGCAGGTCCAGGCCCAGCCCCAGCAGGGCCGCCTGCCCAAGCCCGATGCGCCCGCGCGGAAAGTATTCAACTGCATCGTCGATGAGACAGCCTTCCTGGCCGGCGTCAAGAAGAGCACCCGCGATGGCATTCGCAAGTGGATCAGCAACGGCGCCATGCGCCTTTTCGTACCCCTCTACAGTGAGTCCTCCGCTGCCCTCGGCTGAGCCGTCTGACCCGCCGTTTAGCCCTCGAGCAAATCGACCGCATCAAGCGGGCTGGCGGCAAGCCGGCCACCGACGCCCAGGAAGCCCTTCAGTGGCTCGACGACGTTACTTCAATCACCGAAGTCCAGACCGCTGGTCTCGTACAACTGCAGGGCGGCGACGAGATCTACCGCGCCTGGGAGGAGGTCGAGAGCTTCCTCTTGCCTGAGACGCTGCTCTCCATGACCGAGTCCGCCGACGAGGCCGACGAGCTAGCCGACGAACTGAACAATTCTCTGGCTTCTCTGGGTAGCAACGGTGACAAGGCTTCCGAGAGCTCTCACGGGGGCGAGTCGGAGTCTCCCCGTTCCGCATACTCTGCCACAAGCCCCGGTCTTCTGAACGCCAGCCCATACAAGATCGAGACCGCCGTGAACAAGCACGGCAAATCCAGGTCGCGCAACAACTCGCGCACCAATGAGGATGCCAGAGCCGAGCCGAAGAGAAAGTCTGTGGTCCCTGTGCCGCTCCAGCCGTTCTTCAACCATGTGATCTGGCGCATCCACCATGAACAGAACCCCGATATTTCGCCCGAGTCCTTCATCTTGCTCACCAACGACCCGAGGAAGCAGACGATTGCACAGCGCTTCAGCGTCCGTGCCAAGCGTCTGGAGCAGATCCGTGACATCATCGGCCGTGAGGAACGCGACTTCAGGAACAGGCAGGCTTGGATCAAGAAGGAAGAGCAGGAAGCCGGCATCGTGGTGAATGAGAATAAGTCCGAGGATGAAGATGAAGTCGTCTTCAAGCGCGCGCCTGCGGCAAAGCCCAAGGCCGGACAGCAGCAGGTCTTCGATCCCAACGATTTCGGCCGGTCTCACCCCGTGCCCGCTCTCCGTGGAGGTGGACGTGGAGGAAGGGGTGGCCACCGTGGTCGCGGAAACTTTGCGCCCTCTGCTACACCCACGCCCCGTGTCCCCCCTACTGCGCCCAAGAACGCCGAGCCTTCGGGGCCCATCGATCCCGATTCGTACGCCCGCCCGCCACCGATTGCCCGCTCGCTCCGTGGCGGCAGACGCAAGCTCTGGGAACCAGCGTAAGGCACCGGGACTGAGTGACCGATTAGGACGGCGCTCACTACTCATTACGCTTTTTCCTACTGGCTTTTCTGGAGCACTGATCCACTCCCGGGATTCACTTGTGCGTTTGATTCGACTGCTTCGTCCGAGGCGACTGCTCGTCAGCATATGCAGCTCGCCCGATGGTCGGCAGCGCACGCAGTCAGCTGCTCGAGTTCACAGTTACGATGTGCATGCATGCTCTCACGGGCTTTTGCATCGTTTACAGCCGACCGCCACGTTGGCCACTGGCAGTCAACATGGCTTAGGTTCCTGTCTTCACCGTACACAAACGCTCAGAAAACTCATAAAAACATAGCGCAGGAGCCGAGCAGTCGGACTACTGAACATATCGAAGAGGTGCGGAGGCCAGAAGTTGGGTGCGCGGCCTCAAGGGTTGTCGAATTTGTGTATTGCTTCTTTTTGGATTTTAACTGCTCATTCTCTCGGATCGGAACATCGTAAAGACACATGGCTTTTGATGTTGCTGGTCTCGGTTCAATTATGGATTTTACTGCTTCTCTGTGCTTGGGCGAACATGCCATCAAGTGCATCCAACCAGAAGACGTGGGCTAGCGCGTTCGATTTACCTGGGCAGTTGAAGCCTGCGTCTAGATGTATTCGCACGGTTTTTACATCTCGCATATATCTCCAGATGTTTGCTTCAACTGCCCCCGTAAGAAGGCTGTTTAAACAATGTTTGAGTTTTGTCATGGTCCAGTTCGTAGAAATCCCTATATAACTCAGTCTTTACCGTCATCTTTTATCTCCATATTCTGCGTCTCACCTACCGCTCTCGAATCTTTGGAAAGACGCGCGGCCTCGGGTCGAGCGGTCTCTCACGACTTCTCCCCCGTGTTCCAACCCATTCAAATCCAACGACAATCGCTCTGCCAGCTTCGGCTTGTCATGTCGGCATCAACACCGCCTGCGCTGCGGCCCGCGTCAGGCATGATGTCCCTACAATAATTATACAGCTTGATTTATGTGGATATATAGGCACATAGAGGTCACTGTGTGTCATTAGAATGCTTCTAACGAATAGCAGTTGAAGGACAGTTTCGTCGACTACCATCTGAAAGTAAAGAAAGTGCAACACAGAAGGGAGTAGCTGTCAGAATGGTGCGAGCCGTCAGCATATCTGAAGCTATACCTCTTCGGCAGTGCGTGTTTGATCTTGTGGTCGACCTCTAACCGCGTGGCATGCGAAGAACCACCGGCCTGTTTAGATTATGCAGCTATTCCTGTGTTGAAAACTGGTCGTTGCATGCATTGAGAAGCCACGTCCTTCTAATCGTATGTTGCTACAACTTAATCATGAGATTGTAGCCGGAGCGACGAATTGGCGTAGATTGCTACATTTGACCTTGAGGTTGTAAGTTGATGTCCTCGAGCGTATCCGGAGGAACAAGCATGGCAAAGTTGGTTGTATGTACATACTTGGCCTTGAGCTTGTACTTAGTTGGTCTTCTTGAGAGGAGCGGGGTGTCATTTCCTGCCTAATCATGTTCTACACTTGGAGATAGGTGCGGTCGTAGCCTTCCATCTGCGTGGCCTTCCTTCACCCCCTTCTCCCATCTATAAACCCATCGTCCTCAACAACCTTTCTAAAGTCTCACTCGCTCTCCTCGCCCTCGCCGTCATCCCTATCTCCCTCACACACTCTCTCCGTCCTTGCTATTCCTTCACTCACCCCCCTCTTCCGCCTTGATAGGTGGCCATGTGAGCGGACGTCGCACTCTTCGCATGCGACAAGAGCGGCGAAGCATTAGGCGAGTAAGCTAGAAATGCCGAACAAGCTATGGCAGTCCACGCACGCATTTTCGTAGCAGTTGCTTCTTCGTGATGGTCTTCTAGTAGCTAGTCGTCGTCATTGCCGTCTTTGCGGTAGATATCACGTATGTTGTGAGCGCTTGAGTGCGCCCAGCACGATTGACGGACATCGATTACGAGGAAACGGCGGCCGTGGCGCTTGCAATAGATGTGGATCGGAGAGCTAGCGTAGTGCGTTTAGATGTTGCGGGATCACCGATTGTAGTCATCGCAATCGTCTCCCCCTAGTGGAATGGATTAATGAGCCCTCTGCGGCGGCTTTTAGAGGTCGATGCAAGCTTGGGTGCTGGCGCAATATTGGAGTGCAGTCAGAAGCTAGAGTTAGGATGGTAGTCAATTTAGCCTTGGCGATTGTTGTTGGTATTTGGTGATATTAGCTGTTGTTGGTGCTGGTGATGATGGTTAGCGAAACCAAGAAGTTGGGGGTCTCTCCAGGGGGTTCGTAAGAGTAGGAAGATCTATCTACATACATCTAACTCACAAAAGTCTACATACGTTGATACTAGAATCTCAATCCGGAAGTAATCGTACAGTATAAAACCTCGCATCTGTATCCATACATTTGCTTCAAGTGCACATGCACACCACAACCAGAAAAGCAACGCTTCTTTTTTCTCTCGTCGGTACCTACCAACCGTATCGTCGATTCACCACGGAATGACGTTTCCAAACCTGTCTACAAAGCAGCCAGAGTTCAACTCTTCTTCTTCACCAAGCCTGTCGATCAGCTTCAGCACGTCCGCGACACTTTCGTCCACGTCGATCGCCCCCTCTTCCTTGGTCCTCACCAAATTCGTCTCCACCCTGCCCGGGTGCACGAGCGCGAAGTCGACCTCGGGCACGTCGACACTGAAGCTGCGCACGACGGCGTTCAGCGCCGCCTTGCTGGCGCGATATGCGTAACCGCCGCCGCCTGCCACGTTGGAGGCTCCTGCGTTGGTGCCATTTGAGCCGACACTGCCCATGCGCGAGGCCATGACGACGAACTTGGGCTTGTCGGCGGCCGGCGAGGAGTTCATGCGGAAAGTGGGGACGAGGGCCTTGATCAAGGTGAAAGCGGCAACCGTGTTGATCTCGAAGGCACGGCGCATGGTGGCGGCGTCCATGGCGGCCATGGTCTCGGCGCCGGCGACGTCGTGGGGGCGGGCGGCCTCTTGCGTGGGGACGAGGCCGCGGATGCCGGCGCTGTGGATTATGAGGGTGAAGGGGCCGGTGTAGGGCGGTGGCGGGGCTGGTGCTGCTGGGTCACCATCTTGCGGAGTGGGTTGAGAGGAGTCTTTTCTTGTTTCTTTGGTTGGTGTTTGTGGCGCCGATGGAGGGGCTAAGGATGATGGAGTCGGTGGTTTGGGAGCAGTGATTGATTCATAGTCGATGTGTTCTGAAGAGTCGGGCCAGCGGGTTTGGGAATGGTGGCGGTCACGGTAGTAGATGGTTGGGGAGGCGAGGGGGACGGAATTGGAAGTCGAGCGCGAGTGTGAACGCGACTGGGTGGCGGCGGCCACGAATTTCTTTACTAGAGGCTCGGCGCTGAGGTCGACTTGATTGAAGGTGCCACAGGCGCCGACGGGACAGGAGCTGGCTTGCGGGTGGGTGGGGTAGGGGCGGGCGTCGATGCCGCGGACGATGTGGGTGGTGGGCGGAAAGGACGAGAAGTGCTCGAAGAAGGCTCGGCCGAGGCCGGAGGAGGCGCCGGTGACCAGGATGTGTGCTTTCCGGGGCCGTGGTGGGAGTTGGTGTGGTGGGGCAGTGGTTGGGGCCGAGATGCTGGAGTCGACGGGTGCCTCGGACGCCATGTTTGGACAGGTAGATTCCCAGGGCAATGGGAGGTGACGGGGAGAGTGAGAGCGCGAGGGGGTGACGGCATGGTGATTATCCAATTGTTTTACTTTTGGCAGTGACGTACGTACTGGGAAGGGTCGAAGGGTCCAGGTCGCGCCGATCGGGACGCGGGCCGAATCTCTGGCGGCACAACCCCCGCTCCACTGCTCTGCCATGCCGGCTTTCACTGCTCGACCGGGGTGCGTCTTCGGCAATTGGATGCTGATAAACCAGGACTCCACTCCCCTCTGCCGTGTGCTGAAAATCCACCGAGCCGCCTGCTCCAGACATGGCGTCCGCAGCTTGTCCTCGCCCCGTCAGCGAGCCACTGGAGAAGCTCTGAAAAGGTGGGCATCTCCTATCGCAAGTGCTAGCCAGCCTCCAATATGTTCTACGAGCCCGGCAAGACCGACCATGGTCTGCCCCACGACCCGTTCAAGGTTAGCTGCCAATCCTCCGGCCAATCCCTCCGCATCCTCCCAATACTCCCCTTTCCGCGTGCCAGTCTCTGTCCTGACCAAACAGGCCTGTGTAGTTCCACGGCCAATCGGCTGGATCGGCAGCGTCTCGCCTGCGGGCGCCCACAACCTGGCGCCCTACTCACAGTTCAACAATCTGACCTTCGACCCGCCGTATGTCATGTTCAGCGCGAACCAGACGCCGTCGGGCTGCCGCAAGGACACGGTCGCCAACGTCGAGGCCACTGGCCGCTTCTCCTGGAGCCTGGCCACCTGGGACCTGCGCGACGCCGTCAACGCCTCGGCTGAGCAGGTGCCGCCCGATGTCGACGAGTTCGACCATGCTGGCCTCGAGAAGGACTACTCTACCGTGCTGACCGAGCCCCGCGTGCCCATGGTCAAGAGGAGCCCCGTGAAGTTCGAGTGCGAATATCATACCACCCTGAGGCTGCCTGGGAACCCGCCCATGGGCACCGTCGATGTCGTCATCGGGAAGGTTGTCGCTGTGCATATTGCCGATGACGTGCTGACGGATGGCATTTTGGACGTGCGCAAGACTCTGCCCATCGCCCGATGTGGATATTATCAATATGCTGTCATCAGGGACACGTTCGATATGGTCATTCCGAGCTCGGGTCAGGTGGGCGAGGATATCTTGGCTGGGCTGGAGGGCAGTTCGCGGAAGAACAAAGAGATTGGAAAGAGGGAGAAGACGGAGCCTGGGGAGGGCCAAGGAAAGGCGTGATTGTCGGGAGCTGCAGAACAAGTGAGCCCATGGAGCTATTGACGGAGGTAATTGAATCTTACATACCCTTCTACGTCTGGAAATGTGGTTCCGGTACCCATAAGCGTTCCAGTTCTTTTTAGGCCTAACCCTAACGCCCTTCTGCGTTCTTATCTCCCTAATCCGCCGACAGGTCCACCAGGACTTCCGATGTTCCCGTGTACGTAGGCTCTAGAACTCTATGTCCGGATAAATTTATGTGGATTTACAACAACCCAGAAATAAAATCGAAACGGTTAAGAAGAGACATGCTAAGAAAAAATTAAAAAGCTTCTATTCTGTATACAATTGCCCGTGTTTTTGGATGTCTCACGGTCCAGCCGCAGACGGTCTATGTCTCAGGCAGATTGAACCCTCAAGAAATCCCTTGCTAGGACAGCTACCATATACCTCATAGTACCTTCACCGTAGTATACAAATTACTCGCCTTTCCAACCCTCAGTCAACACAACGGGGCCCTTGTAAGAGTGCCTGCCCTTGATATAGTAGTATGCGGTTGAGAAGATGGCGACTGCGACGAACATGACAGAAGCCCAGTTGAAGTTGACGGCATCTGTCGGGGTCGCGTTGGGCCAGAAGCACCAGAAGAATGCGTGCGTACTTTTCGAAGTTAGCAGAAGATCAATAGAAGTGGATTTATTGAGACTTGCCTGTACAAGAAGCCAGCGATGTTGACGGGGACGCCCCACTTCCCCAAGCTCCAGCGGCAGTTCGGCAGCGTCTCCGGGTGGTAGATTCGGCGCCATAGGATGCAGCCAATGCTGGTCATGTAGGTGATCATGAGCGAGACTACATTGAGGGAGATGATGGCGTTGAAGGCGACGTCGGAGCCAATGTTGATGAGCGAAAGGGCTATGGTGATCAGAGTGGTGACAGTGACACTGTTTGTCGGGATTTCGAGCTTGGGATCGACCTTGGCAATCCAGTCGGAGAACGGGAGGCCCTTGTCACGGGCCAACGACCAGGTCTGACGCGAGGTCGAAAGGTTGTAAGAGACAGTGCCGGCGAAGATGAGCACGGTGGGGATGACGTTTAAGCCTATGACTCCAGCGTCGTCCACAGCTTGGCGGAACACCTTGAAATGTGTCAGTATCAAAATCGAAAGTCAAATGAGCAAGGCCACCCACCCATATGTGTGGGTACCAGTCCTCCAAAGATGCCTCCACGTCGGTAATCATGAAGAGGTAGGTGACGAGAAAGACGAAGCCGAGGCCGCCGTTCACCAAGTAACTCCAGATCATGGCCTTGGGGACGACTCTTCCAGCATCGGAGATCTCCTCGCTCATGTGGGCAGCAGCATCGGAGCCTGCTTTGGTTAGCAGGGTTGAGGAATTGGGAGAAGGGGAAACGCTTACAGATGCAGGCATATATGGCTGAGATCTGGCCTACCATCAAGCTCAGCCCCATGCTGTTCCACCCTCCATCGTTGGACCAGCCCGTCACGAAGACTCGCTCTGCCGTATTGCGTGGCGACAAGAGCCAAAGCACAATGATGATGGTCAGGAATCCAAGGACGTGGACGATGAGCATCAGGTTCTGAAGCATCGGCATGGCATGGGCACCGTATACGTTGAAGAACCAAACGATGATGGCGACGGCGATGACCATCAGAGTTCCGTGCCAGTTTTCCACGGCATAGTCAGGATAGGCCACTATGGCGCAGCCCTGAATAAGAGTGCCGACCAGAAAAGGGCCCGAGGCGGTTCCAGCCTGCCATGACATGGTCGACATCCATCCTGCATTCGGTCAATTGATGGCGCTGCACGGCAGACATGTCCAGACATACCGGTGAAAAAGCTCAAGCCGCGCTGATACTCGGCAGGGGCAAACTCGGATACCCAATGGTACTGACCACCGCTTGTAGGGCAACTGCAGCGCAAGTCAGATGTAAGTCGGGGTCTTGGCAAGGGGTGGCTTAGGCGCTGAAACACATACATCGAAGACATCTCGGCCAGCGAGGCCATCACAAAGCTGAAGCCGAAAAAGGTCCACACGTAGGACCAGATCAAGCCAGACAGACCGCCGTCCACCAGGCCCTGCGTCGTGGCCGTCATCAGGACTTCCCAGGTGCCCTGCAAGATGACGGTAAAGGCAATGGCGGACAGCGGGCGGTAGTTTCTCTTGAGCTCCTGAACTTTGCCCATTCGCCTCATGTCGGCGCGGTCATGGCGGGTGTCGCCCTTCTGGCCGTGGGGCTCATCGTCCGAGGCGTACGAGGGCGAAGCAGTGGCGGCGGACAACTCGCGCGAGGACATGTCATGGTAACCCTTTGCGGCAGGTAGCACGTCCAGCTCGGTGGAGGGGCGTGTCATGCTGGACGGAGGTGGAAGGGGTGAGTGGGAAAAGAGTGACTGGGAGCAGCTGGCGGAGCAGGCAGGGCGTATACAAGGGCGCGCAAGACCCTGGCCGCTCGCTTCGATCTGGGCTGCAGCATCTGATCAATAACGCATCGGCCGGGGAGGCGGCAATTTAGAGGGCGGAGCCACGATGGCCACATGGCCATTCAGGGCAGACACGCCGAGCCGCGCGCGCATCCGGGGAGGTTTAAACGGCGGGGTGGAGCCAGAGCGATTCGTGAGGGGCCGAGATCTGGGACGGCCACGCCACAGCCGTCGGGCGCGCCGTGGCCTTCGGCAAGGGAGCATCGCCTGTCGGCTGATCGCTGAATCCACGACGACTGCCCGCCAGCTCGTGTTTTTCTCCGGGTCCTCTTCAATCTGCCGTGCAGTCCGCCGTTTGATCCAGTGCGCCATCGTCGTCGCCCCGCGCTAGCCCGCGTGCTTGCATCCAACCGACCCCCCATGCTCGACATTACCCGCGTCGACTCACCCTGTGCCGTGCAAGCGACCCGACGGCGTGGCCTTGGCCCGCTGCAGGCTGCGTTTTTCTCCCGCTTATCTGCATTGGATGCCTCGCAGCTCGCTCCTCAGTCCATGCCAAGCACTGTACCCGCAAATGATTGAGTCGTCGCTGATTCAAGTCCCCCTCGAGGCCGGCACTCGCCGTGGCCTCAGCCCTCCAGGGCGAATCCTCGCCGCCGGACTCGCGGCGTCGCGCCTTACGCCTTACCGCAGCCGGGCCCATGTCCACGTCCTCGTCCAACAACATGTGTCATGCAGTGGAAACCCCACGAGGCTTGATTGCACATGTCCCAGCCTGCAAATTGAAAGACGCCTCTCGCTTCCGTCAGACTACCTCTCACCATGTCTGTAACGCTCGTGCTGCGGCCTACCCATGTGCCCGTATTTGCTGCCCATCTCGCCAATTCCACACCCGTTGGAACTGCCCTGACGATCCGCGCCCTGCCGCCGATCGCATGTCGCTCATAAGATCGTGGTGTTTCCAGATCTGCTGCTTAGCATTCCCGTCCCGACCTTCTCTTCTCCACCCTGCGTCCCACGCCCATGGCTGAGGCACTGGCGAGCGATGTCATCCCCCCCGCCTACCATATCAACGAGAATGACAAGAGGGGGCTCGTCATGGTCATCACGACCGTCACTGTCAGTTTTGTGATGCTCTGCCTGGCCGTCAGAATCTACATTCGCACAAATGTCAGGGAATGGAAGCGCGACGACTCCTTGCTGGCAGTGGCCACGGTCAGCCCCTCCGCCACTTCCGTTCCACACTGTCGCTCATGCAATCTAGCTCTTCTCCTTTTTCCAGGCCGCCACTGTGTACCTCCAAGTCCACGAGGGCCTGGGCCTGAAACATCTCGACCCAGCCAGACTGAGTCAGCTTGGAAAGGTAAGCTTTGCATCGGCTCACCAGTGCCGAGTAACGGGCGCGATGCTGCTCCGGGGGAAGATCAAGCACCATTTGCTGACTCGCATGGTCAGGCCAACTTCGCTCAGCAGCTTCTCTACATCTTCACCCTCTTTCTTTCCAAGGTCGTCGTCTGTCTCTTGTATCTGCGTCTTACCGCGGGTAAAAAGCATGCCGCGCTTGCCTACGCGACAATGGCGCTATGTGCCGCCTGGATCGTCACCTCTTTCGTTATGGTCTCCATCTCCTGTAACCCCGTTCAGTTCTTCACACTGGGCTTGGGAATCTGCGGAGACATCACTTGGCGATGGGTCGTCATTGGCGTGTTCGACTGCCTCACAGAGCTCCTCATCTTTTTCAACGCCATCTACCTCGTCGCAGGTCTGCACATGGCCGTCCGTCTCAAAATCGTCGTCATCCTCGCCTTCAGCATCCGCCTCCCGTAAGCCCCCATCCCCATATCCCACCTCGTCCCCCACACACCATCCTAACGAACCATTCTCTCCTGTCAACAGCGTCATCATCGCCTCCATCCTCCGCATGAAATACATCCGCGCCTTCACCGACCCCAACGTGGACCCCACCTTCCTGAGCGCCTACTCCGTCATCTCGGGCCAGTTCCAGCTGGACTTCGCCATCATCTCGACGACCATCAGCTGCCTCGGACCCTTCCTGCGCCCCTTTGAAAACGCGGGCGGCGGCGGCAGCAGCTACCGCCGCCGCTACTACGCCGAGCAACAATACCGCGACCAATACCCCTCCTACAACCAACGCAGCCGCGGCGGCACCGGCAACGGCCGCTCCTTCAACGACAACATCTCCTTCGGCACCGCCATCCAGATGGGTCCCATCAGCAACCACCACAGCGGCGGTTCCGGGAAGGCAGCCGCCGTCGCCACCGGTTCGTCGTCGTCGTCGGCTGCGGGGGCGGCGGCGGGGCAGTACAAGCAACATCATCATCATCAACACAGGCAAAAGCCGAGCCTGGGCCACCGCGGCAGCGCCTTCTTCTTCGGCGCGGGCTCCCCGCCGGACCAGCCGGGCAAGATGTCGCTGGACCTGCGGCCGGATTTCTGCGAGCATGAGGCCGCCGCCGGGCGCGGCAGCGCCGTCGGCGGCAGCGGCGCGATCGGCATGATGGCGGAGCTGGACCAGCTGAGCCTGGAGAGCAACGACAGCAAGCGGATGATCATCGCGAAGAAGACGGTGGTCAGGGTGGAGAGGGAGGGCGAGGAGGAGGAGGAAGAAGGAGGTGGAGGAAGAAGCTTGAGTTGGGGGGCGGGGGATAGGATGAGTGCGGGGAGTTTGGGGGGTAGTAGTGCGGGCGGCGGGAGGGCGTATAGCCGGGACTAAGGGAGGGGGAAGGATTTCATTTGTTATTTTTTTTTTTTAAAGCGTAACTCATGTGATATGACTCTGAGAGAAAAGACCAAAGAAAAATACTAACCAAATCTAACGAGACCTTTCCGTTCTTTCGACCTGAAGACCTCCCCTAACTTCGTGGGTAGTTGAAGCAGAACATCAGATGCAGATATGAACTTGGCCCGCGGGGTTTCAAAACAAATACCCAGACGTAGATATATGAACTTCAAGACGGGACATGTGCATCCGGCCATAGGGCTCGACTGTTTTGAAATAGATTGTAGCGGCAGCAAGCGAGCTCCTGCATTGCATGCAGGAGGATCATGCACGTCAGACGGTATGGCTCCCCACCTTCCACGTGGCTCCCAAACGCCACACACATATGCTGCATACCAGAATCGGCACGGGACCAATCAGCCCCTTCTTTGGTTTCCTCTACGCCATAGTAACATAAAACGTAACTACATGCCATATATTCAAGGGCTTCATTGGCCACCCTCCCTCCTATCCGAATCTGGAAGGTAAGCCATCAAGCGCCGCGATCTATGGAGTCACTACTCGCCATCGCGACTAGATCCTTCGACGGAACATGCCATGCGTTTGAGCGTGGGGAAATCGACACAATCGGTCGGTCTACTGAATTACACATGTCATCTCTGGTGTGCTTCTTTCCGTACCAATATTAAATTTTCTCTACATAAACACCAAAAAGCAGTTGCAGAACGAGAAGCAGGGCCTCCAATTTTTTTTCAAGAACGCTCTTTTATTGTTTTTTTCTCTCTGTGTGTTTCGTTTTGTTGATTTGCTAGACCAAAAGAGGCGACCTCTTGTCCTTCCAATCCTAATCCTTTCTAATACTCTTTGAAACCCCTCTGAAGAAAACAGACAGGAACACGTAATTTCTTAAGCGGAACAGGAGCAACACGCAGAGAACTAATCAAAAAAGCCATGTTATACCACGGCTCTAGAGAATGAGGAAAGAAAAAAAAAAAAAAAAGGAGATCCTATCGGCGAGGAGGGACTGCGAGGATTGAAGGTGAGAAGTGGTGGCTTCTTTCCATAGGAAAGAATATGAGAGAAGAAAGAGAAGAGTTGCGCGCAACACCAATAACCGTGGTATCATCGACATGCGGAACAAAACAAAGCGGTAGAAGTAGAAGGTCAAATTAAAAGGGAAAAGGAAAAAGAGAAAAGTGAATCGGCCGTCAGGCAACTGAATTTGAGGGAAGTGTGAGTGAAGGTGGAGTGCAATCAAGTTATGCCGTGTTGTGAACACGTCCCAGATGACGGGACACTGGGAAAGTTGAAGGCCGGAAAGGGCAGGGCAGAAACGAACGCATGTGAGAAGAGGAAGAGAGTAATGAAAAAGACAGATCCAACCATCTCATCGTGACCACACCTCTGGCACGTCATTGACCGGGGCCGCAAGCGTGATAGGGACTTGATAATGGGATCCTCAATAGCCGCTATGCTGGCTGGTTGCCCATCACAACGTCCGTGTCCGAATCCTCGTCCGCCCGTCGGAGCTCGCCTTCGATAGCAATCCCGCCAACGACCCAGTCCATCTTCTCGATCTCGTCGAGTGACTTACGACCGCGGCTGACTTTCTGCAGCAAGCCCTCGACGACGTCCCGTGCGCCACCCCAGTCGCTAGCGCCGGGCTTCGTAGGGTCCCAGACGCCATCTTCATCACCGAACTGGCACCACATCCAATCACAACGCGCGATCCTGTGCACCGCCCTGCTGCGTCCGCGGGCTTTTCCGGGTGGGGGATCAAACGGCAAACGACCTTCCATGAGCGAATAGAGCACAACACCAAGAGCCCAGGCGTCGGTCAGACGACCCTCGTACTCCTGACCCAGGAGGATCTCAGGAGCAGCATAATCTTCACTTCCGCAACGAGTCTGGAGCTTCGGGTTGTTGGGGTCAATGCGACGGCAGAGGCCAAGGTCCGTGAGAGTTACGAGAGCCGTGCGGTGGCGCGAAGGAATCAAGAGTTCACGAAGGGTGGTCACAGGGACATTGAGAAGAACGTCTGTTTGATGGTCAACGCACCGGCCAACAGGAGTTGGCGCATCACAACAAGTGGAAGCTTACTCTCAAGTTTGATGTCACGGTGGACTATAAGTTCACTGTGCAGGTACCGCACCGCGCCAACCAATTCTGCGAAGAGTCGCTGCACGACAGGTGGAGTCAGAGCATCGCGTCCTCTGTCTGCGAGCTCGTACAGATCGCCTCCCGGGCAGTAGTTGAGAACGATGAGCGCCTGCTGTTCGTCGAAATCGAAGGCCTTGAGATGGATGAGCGAGGGATGACAGATTGATCTGAGCACCTCCACTTCGCGCTTCAATGTCATCTCCACGCGTGCCTCGTCCGCACCGCCAGCCGGGCCATGCTCGACGATTTTGATGGCCACGAGTTTTCTCGGGTTGAGTTTGGATTCGTCCGTGATATCTTTTGAGGCCGTCTTTTCTCTTGTGGCCAGCAGGACCTTGCTGAAAGCACCTTGGCCGAGCTGGCGGATCGGCCGGTAAAACTTCTTCTTCCCAGAATCGTGTCTCACCGCAAGATACTCCAGTCCGGCATCTTCCTCCTTCAATTCCTCCTCTTCACTCTCAATAGAACCACGGTTGCTTGGCGGCGGCGTCGGAAGCGTCCGGGTAGGCTCAGCGCCAGGAGCAGGAGCAAGGCCCCGCTGCGCGGCAAGGTACTCCTCGCGCCGCAGCTGCGACTGCGAAGCGGCCTGCTCTAGAGCGTTTGGCTGCACGCGAGCATTAGCAGCGTTGGAGATAGTGACGTTCCGTGGACGGGTATTCACGAGCTGCTCCGGCACGAATTCGCTCAGGCTCCGATTGCGGCTGTGGTTCGCTTTGTTCTTCTCTATCGCATGCACGTTGGCGCTGTGCGCCTCCACGGCTGCCGTCATCAGGCCCGAGTATCCCTTGTTCTTCCTCGACGGTGTGCGCGAGGGCGACAGAGTGCCGCTCGACAACATGGCCAGCGAGTCGTCCCGAGACACAGCGGCGGACCCACGCGAGTCGGGTCGGTGTGCTTGTCCTGCGGCGGCTCGGCGCCACGGGCCGGGCGAATCGCTCACGATCAACGGAGACGGGAGGGGCGTTATGTCAGTAAGGGCGCCCAGGGCAGGCGAAGAGATGGCGGAGCTGGGAGAAAGCGAGGACGTGAGACTGGCGGCCGAGAGGGTGGAGCGGAGGCCCTTGACGTTCTGTTGGATATCCATGGGGGCCGTTCCCGGGGTCTGCGAGGCCTCGGCAGGGGTGTTCACGATAGAGGGAGTCTGCGACAGCTCCCGGGAGCCGGGGGTCAGCTTGGAGAAGTCGGTCTGGAGTTGCAGGCCGGCGGCGGACGGCGAGCGGCTGTGCGGCCTGCTGCCGGGGTGGATAGGCAGGTGGGCGGGCGGATAGACAGGCGCAGTGTCGATCCGCGGCAGCGCAGCGGACGAGACGGCGTGCTGGAAGGTTACGAAGGCTGGCGCGTTGCGCGCAGCGGCGTCGCGGGCTGGCGATTGGGATTGAGTCGTCCTCGTAGGCTGAGCGGCTGATGTCGGGTGTTGAGCGGCCGAGGCGCGGCGCTGACCAGTCGCGGACGCGGGAGCGGGACGGGACAGAGCAGGCTGGGAGCCTTGAGGCGGTGCAGGCAAGCTCTCAGGCTCGCCCATAGCGGAAGAGAGGTGAGAGGCGGGCGGTTGGAGTCGTCGTTGCGGAACGTCGAGCGTGAACATGGCGGCTACTAGGCTATTTGGGTGGCCACTGCGCCCTACACCATGTGTTCTCGGCCCTGGCCCGAAGCCAGCGCCTGCCCGCGCCGTCCGAACCAAAGAGAACAGGGGCCGCGCCCCTCCAATGCTCCAAAATAGCCGGCACGATACGGGCTCCCGCCGTGCTGGCCGTCGTTTTGCACGCTGTCTCGGGAACGCTGGAAGGAACATCCTGGCTCATGCGACTCCTTTGAAGCCGGCCAGCGTGCGACAGAAGCCGCATCAGCAGGGTACTCTCCATCAAGGCCCTGCTCCTCCGCACCCGCCTTGCGCTAGCACCTCAACGCTCTCGCACGGCGAGGTAGGTGGCCGATGCGGCTGGCCACAGCAGGTGACGGAAGGTTTGCGCTCTCTGAGCCCCACCGAGGTCGCTATACTCCCTGGTTGAATCCGATAGCCAAGATTCAACCGTCCAGATATGAACATGGTGCGGTGGCTAGAATCTTTTGTCATCCGCTGTGCCGCCTGTCTGTGTCACAGAAGGTTACGAAATATTTGAGCCTTCTGGGCGCCGCCGAAGAAACTAATCTATCTACGCGGAGAGTAGATTTCAAGATGTAGACGCGTTCGTCCGCATTGAAGACTTACATCCACGTTTGCATGTGTCAATTAGTTCTGAATTCCAATGGTGATTCACAATCACCGACAGCCAGATTTTTTTTTAAACGTTTTTTTGTTATTTGTGTCGTTCTTCTTATCTAATAATACAAAAGCAAATCAAGCAGATCGCAGTTTGACCATTACCCGCCTTGGATCTTGAATGAGCACTCAAAGCCGGTTGCGCTTGAACGTATCGAAAAGAGAGTTGAAGAGTTCACGTCCATCGATCACAGCTTCTTCATCGTCATTAATGGCGCCTTCAAACCTTGTGATTAGTCAAAGCAGCTTTCTGTTCGCCGGAGGGCTTCCAGACTTACTGCATGTAGTTGTTGTACGAAGAGTTACCGGCATAGTTGTACCTGTCCTGGTAGTTGTGGTGCTGAGCACCATCGGCGCCATTGTAGTAGTGACCACCAACATCAGTGTACGACGAACGGTCCTGCTGCTGACCAGAGAGCGTGTGGCGAGAGCCATCGTAGTTCCACTGACGTGCGAAAGGCGCAGACTGACCCTCCATGACGGCCCGGTTCTGCGTGGGACCCTGGCCGTTTCCGTTCTTGTCGGGCAAGCAATAAGCAGGTGGGGTGTTCTCCGACTTCTTCTCAAGCTGGCCAATGCGCTGCTGGAGCGTCTCCACCTTCTTGATCAAATCGTTGTTCTGGCTGGTCATGTTCCTCATGGGCTTGAAGACGTGCTCGTCCATGCTGCGGACATGAGTATCCAGAGCGTTCTTCAAGTTCTCGGTCTCACCAGTAGCGCGGCTCATGTTGTGCTCAATAGCGTTGAGGTGAGAGCGAACGTCCGCAAAGTACTCGTCGATGGCGTTACGCATCTCACTGAACTTGTTCTCGCTGTCGGCCACGATCGCCTCTCTAGTGTGCTTCTGGGCATCACCGAATGCGCGGAATGTCTCCTCGATATGATAGTGCAGCACATGGAAGTGAGTGAGCAGCTGCTCGTGAGTCGGCATGCTATGCTGCATGGTGGGAGGGAAAGGGCCAGTAAGCGGCGACGGTACGGCACTCGGGTGGTGGAAGCCAGCTGGGCTGATCGCGTTCGGGTTGTTGTCGAGCTGCTGGGCCAAGTACGGCGTCAATCCGACCGAATGCGGGAAGGCCTGGTCGGAGGGCTGGCCGCTACGCGACGCGCTGGGGCTCATATGAACTCCGTCGGAGCCGTCGGTCGGAGAGTCGATGCTGTTCGAAGCAGGGTTGCGCTCAGCCACGCTTTCGTGGTTGGCGTGATGCGGGGCGTCGCGCATGGTGCTTGACGTGTTTGACAAACTCGGGTCTGTAGTGAGGTTGGAAGAAGTCATTGGGTTTTCTGAAGTAGCGAGCTTTTGAAGGAACATGCTTGGGATAAGGGAAAGACGCGCGCCAGGCGGCGGCTTATTCTGCCAGTTCAAGGATGAGGTGCGGGGCGGACGAGCGAAGAGATCTTTATCGTCTACGACCCGGATGCCGTCCTCGTCCTCGAGGATGAACTCACCTTGCGACAAGCGGTATACGATGGGCAAAGACTCCTTTGAGCTGGAGTTGAGGTGAGCGTTGGTCCTAGGGTTGGTGAGGTCGTCGTTGCGCTTCGCCGGCGTGTCGAAGTTGTCGCGGGTCGGCGGGGAGTCGGCGATGGTGCGAAGAGCGGGCGTGGGCTTGACGGAGTATGGCTTCTTTCCGCGCTGGATTTTTGCGTTAGCGAAAGCTTTTGGCGGAAGGCGGGCGGGCGAGCGCGTGAAGTGGTGACAGCTGCGCGTGGCTTCTGGATGTGGAAGGCACTTCACGAGCCGGACATGAAACGGCAGTGGCGAATGACACCAGGGCCGCCCAAGTCTGGCAGCTCACCCGCCTCCAAGAATAATTCCGAGAACCTACCTCCTTCAGATCTGGTGTCTTGAACATCGTCGAGTAGACGGACGGAGAGTAGTCGTTCGGCTTATAAACGGCTTGCGGGAGATATCCTTCCTTCGTCAAGCCATCCATCCTGAGACCATCGGTACGTGGACCAGCCGGACGTGGAGTCTGCTCTCCGGCTTGCGTGTTCCATGTGGGAGAACCGACAACGCTCGCTTTCATAGAGTGCATGCTTGGAGAAGCCTCAATCAACTTCGCGTATTCAGCCACTCCATGCTTGATCCACGCCGGGCCCTTCTCGTCTTTCGGCGTCTTTTCACCGAAATCTATGCTGGCCACTTCGTCATGGCTCTCCGCCGTGGCGATTCCCAGCCCACTTAGGCCACCTAGAGACTTTCCAGCAAGAGCGTCAAGAGCCGCTCGGATATGAGGCGGAGTATTCTTGGCAGGAGGCGTAGGTGGGAGGGATGGGTTGGACTCTTGATGGGCAAACCGGCGGCCGTTACCACGGGAATCAATGGCAACTCGGACTGTGCCGTCCTCGAAAGCCGTGTTGCGATCAGGCTCTGCCGAAGAGCTGGTTGGGAACACTGGAGGTAGCGCCGTTATGTCCTTTTCATCCTGCTCGCAAGTCGTTTCCGGGAGAGAATTGGTAGTGTTAGCACGTTTCCGCTGGGTCTTGCGGCGGCTCAAGTTCAGAGTCCACTTGGAGGAGCTGCCGTGAGGGTCTGCGGCAGTATAACTGCCCAGGAACTTTGCAGCTTTGGTCGGAATGTCGAGGTCAGCCAAAGTGCTACGCTGAACGCCCACGGTCGAGGAGCTGGCGGGGCCTTTGATACCAGGGAGGTTGAACGCCAGCTTTCCAGGCTTGCGACGGGCAGTTACCTCGTGGCGTAGATCCTTGGAAGAGGAAACTTTGGAACTGTCTGGCATAGACACCTTGCGCTGATGAGCTGGACACTTCGAAAAGTGTTGGCGAGGCACGTTAGGCGGCGTATCACCCTCCTCCGAGCTAGGCGATGGAGCAGTATGCAGAGGAGTCTCTGCCCTTTGTGCCATCATACGAAAGAGCCTGCCTTCACTGCGACTCTCAATCAGAGCGCGGTCGGTAGGCATCTCCTCGGTGTCAGACTCGGGCACAAGCTTTAGGTCGTCATGCTTCTGCGGAAGCTCAGGCTGGTTCAGCTGCGTCATGAACATAGTGATCGTAGTGTTTGGCGGCGACGTCATCTCTGGCATGCGAGGAAGGCTCTTGTCCGAACGGTTGTCCGCAGGTGCAGACCCGGTCTGAACGCATTTCTTCGTGGCATTCTCCCTGTCCACCTGTTCGCGATAGAAGTTATTTCCAATGTTGTAGCGGTACGCGTGCGAGCGCTGCGTCTCATCCAAAGCCGCATAGGGCTTCTCGTTCTCGGAGGACTTGGCTGAGGAAGACTTCTTCGGCGACGCGACGCGCCGCTTCGTCGGACTGTAGCAGTTGAGCGACATCTTCGATGGACGCCCAAGTTGCGGTCGGTTCAGTGTGCGCTGGGGAAAGAGCTGATAGCTTGCAAAAGCGGAGCGGCGCCAAAAGTTTGAGGCGAAGCAAGAGCGGCGGTCGGGAGGGTTTGAAGAGGGAGGGTGACGATGGAGGCGGGTGGTGGCAGAGGGACAACAAAACGGACAACCTACCAACAGCAGCAGCAGCAGCAGCGGCGGCGGCGGCAACGATGCCATGCAGAACAATGCTATTCTCATCTTTCCGCCAGTAGCTTCTACGCATTGCTCCCCATGATTCTGCAGCAGTATCGGCAGTCAATGCCAACCCGCGCGCTCGCCTGCAGCCACGAGCTTGCGCTGTGCTGTCCAGGCAAAGCGCGTGCACCCGCGTACACACTGCGGCGCGCGGGCAACGTCACGCAAATTGACTCAGAAGGAAAGTGCTGGGAGACGCGCTGGTAGTTGAAAATTTGGAGCTGGGACTTGAGAAGAGACGTATACTCATCCTGACGCATCCAACCCTTGACCGAAGTACAAATTCCTCATAAACGAACATATCCTTGACCTTCCAAAGTCCTCATGCTACGAACCATCCACCGCCGCGGTCCCTAAGCTGGAAACCGCCGGCACCCACCCATCTGACCCCGGATCCGCCCTGCCATGCCGTGACCGCTCCAAGTTCCCAACGCACACAGCCGCAACTGTACCGTCACGTCAGTCGCATCATGATCATGGGCAGTTCCGCGGGCCAATGTCAAATGTCTTCAATGTTTGATCTTCCAACTCGAAATCGAAAGCTGCCAAATCTCAGAAGAACTGATCCGCTACCCAATGCGCCGGGTCTCCACAACAAGGTATCCGGGGAAAACCGACCACGCCCGACCTGAAAGAAACGAGAAGCATGATATAGTGGCGATGCTTGCCTAGGCTGCGCTGTGAGCCTTCCACGGCCGGAGCACTACAAGACCACGCAATGCGAGCGCTTGCCGGGCTTCTTGGTCTGCGGTGGCTCGAGGGCCGCGACAATCGCCTACACACAACGCAATCAGCTCTCGCCGGGCAGGATTAGCAGGCCTGGGGATAACTGACCTCATCAAACACATCCTTCAGCTTGTACTGGGTCAGCGCCGAGCACTCGACGTACTTGACGGCACCAAGCTCCTTCGCCATACGCTCGCCGTCCTCCTTTCTAACGGGTTGCATCTTCTGCTTGGCAAGCTTGTCACGGACGCTCGGATCGTCTCTCAAGTCAACCTGCGTCCCGACGATCAGGCAAGGGACGCCGGGGCAGTGGTGGTGAACCTCAGGGAACCACTTCTCGCGGACGTTCTCGAAAGATGCGGGCGAGGTTACGGAGAAGCAGACCAGGAAAACGTCGGTCTGAGGGTATGACAGGGGCCGCAGACGGTCGTAATCTTCCTGACCGGCAGTATCGAACAGACCGAGGGTATAGGGCTCGTCACCGATCCTGTAGGCGTAAAGTTCAGCGGATGATTTCCGGCGGCGGCGGTCGTCCAAGGCAAATGCATGTAGTGCATCCGCACGCCAAGAGCGAGATGGCGTCTCAGGGAGGATTGGAGGCTCACTCACATCACGGTGACGGCATAGTTGTCGAAGACCGTCGGGACGTATTCGGACGGGAATTTGTTGGTCGTGTAGCTGATCAGCAAGCACGTCTTGCCGACAGCACCGTCACCGACGACGACGCATCTGTGCGACTCGGTGGTTAGCGCGGAGCAGGCGGCGGCGCAGGGGGCCGGGGCGCGGAGGCGGTGGGCAGCACGTACTTAATGGTTGCGACGACCATGTTGTTGATGTAATGTGCGGGCTACGAAGCTGAGGGCGGGTGGCAGGCGCCGATCGGAGGCGTGCAGGAGTGAGGTTGAGGCTCGTCGGGGCGGCGCGGAGCGAGGGGCGTGGGAGGGCGGCGGGTCGCGTGGTCGGGGGCTGGCTGGGCGGCTCAGCACTGGGGCGCGGGGGTCGGTGGTGGTGTTGGGCTGGCGGTGAGGTATCCAAAGGAAGGTGGAGTAGTGATGAGGAGCCTGGAGAGGTGGACTATCAGCAACGCCGACGCGCCGCGCATCGTCAGGGCCGCGCGCAGGGAGGCATACCGTCGCCCCGAGATTGAAACCACCGAGGACGCGTGCAACGCGGAGCGATCTGTGGTTGAAACTCGAAACGTAAGATGGGGGCTCCTGGTCGTGGGTCTGCGTGCTGAGGGCCTGGGCGTGGAGGGCGCTGGTAGGGCGAGAAGGGAGGGGCGGCGCGCGGAGTCTCTGGCGCAGGCGCTGGGAAACGAGCTGGAGCAGGCTGCTCTCGACGGCAGATGGCAGGACGAGACGGTGCGATAGGGACGGTCTTTTTGGGGGACGGCGGAGATTGTATGGCGCGAACAAGTCTTGCCCCCTTTGATAGGTTCAGCCTCAGCCGCTCGCCGACGCCTCGCAATTCAACGCACGCATCATCACATTCGTTGCACAACCCGCGCTTCATGCTGGCGACCTACGACTACCTATGCCCGCTGCCGGCGGCGCGGTGCAGCGCGCGTGGGCGTGGCGGCGGCGCTGCGACTGCACTGCACCGCCTGCAAAACCGCACCACCTGCGCCGCGCCGGGGCGCTGTGCCGACTTGAGGCGTGCTGCGCCGGGCTGCCGTTGAGAGGAGGACGGGCTCTCTCCGCACAGCACGGAGCACCAGCCCAATCCACCGACAATCGCCCTCAAAGCCCCGGCCTGTCTCATCGCCTTTGAAACACCGCCTCAGCAGCAGAACTCTAAAGCAGCCTCAGCGCCGCAGCACGCTGGCCCACCGCGCACGCGTGCCCGCCGCTGCGCTGCCGGCATCAACACCGTCTGCGCTGCGGCCCGCGTCCGGCGCCGCGCCCTCTGCTCGGCCAATTACCTCCGTCGTCTTCTTGTCCATCTGTGCCCCGTCAGCACCGTCGTCTCAGGCTTGCCCGGCACGCCGGCTCGCGCTCACCTTGTCGAGGCTATAGTTTGCCATCATCAGGCTCAGCGGCACAAGCGGCGCCGACGCAACCACGGCGACTAGGAGCAGCGTATGCATGCTCTCCTGATACGCTCGGTTGACGGCCATGCGCTCCGGCGTGCCCATGGGCCACCCGGCAGACGCCAGTGTAACGTTTCCGTAGATTAGCGACGCTTGGTCCCTGATGCCCTCCGGAAGGTACCTTTCCAGCTTCCCGGGAACGCTGTTCGTCCAGATTGCGCCGGAGATCGCATTGCCTACCGCCCCGCCGATCTCCAGGATCGTGAGGAACATGGCCGTGGCCGCTGCAACCTGCTGGTGGCTCACCGATGCCTGGACGCCTAATTGAGCGGGGACGTTGAGCATGCCCCCTCCAATGCCAGTGGCAATCTGGCACCCCACTAGGGCAGCCGTTGATGCGCCTTCCACGCGATATCGATACATGAGGCCCAGGCCCATCATGTATATGCAGGCGCCAAGGGTGACAAAGCACTTATAACGGCCCGTGTATCGGATCAGGACCGAGACTGCTACCGACGACACCGTCGAGGCAAAGGTGAAGACCTGTGTTATGCGGCCGGCAGCTGTGACGCTCTTGTTCTGAACAATCATCAGATAGCTTGAGGAATACGGATATACCGACAAGTAAAAGGCCACTGTGACTCATCAGGAAGATTGTAACAAGCAAGCGGAAGGAAAGCTCACTGAAGTAGAAGAAGGCGATGGATATGCCCGCCAAAACGGTCCTCTCCTTGAACAAGTCTCGTGGGAAAAAGGCTTTCGGAGCTAGCTTCTTACATCGTTCCCACAACGGGAAGCCGAGAAGACAGACGATACCCACGACTAGCATGGCAATGATCTTAGAGCTTGCCCAGCCGTCGTTTTGTCTTGTCGCGATGGTCAGAGGTATAAGTATGAGAGATACCGCAGCAGCGAGCAGCAGAAGGCCAAAGAAGTCTAGCTCATACCACAGCGTCTTCAGTACAAAGAAGGCATCTTTTCCCTGGAACGGAGATGATGGCAGAATGCCCATTTTGCCCGCCTTACGTTGGTTTAGGAATAAAGAAAGAGCAAGGGGCAAATATGAAACAGGCAAGACTATGGCCCACATGCCATATCCCCAGCGCCAGTCAGGTAGGATGGCCCCAGCGACCTCCGGACCGATCCAAACAGTCGCCAAGAATGGAAGATCTGGAATGGTGGAGAAGAGGGCACGGTTCAGCAGATCCGTTGTATCCGCGACGAAGATCTGCTGTAAGACTTGTACTCCCTGAGACCCTGCGGCGTAGAACATCTGGGCTGAAGCATAGGTATTGATTGTTGTTGGACGCAGCCTGCTGGATGTAGCCGACAGTATATATGACCACGGCGAAAGTGAAAGATTCACATCGACCGAAGACATCCGCAATCTTACCCATTGGTGGTTTGATGACGGCTGCTCTTGTTAGCGTCATGTATGTCTGACAGACCATTGGAGAAACTAACAATTGACAATGGGTACTACCGACACAGTTGACAACAGAGAGTGCGCTCCATAGGCCGAGGTAGCAAAAGGCAAAAAGAGGTTTACCGTTTGCTGCTCTAGAGATGTTGCGTAGGCCATGAGGTAGAGACTAAGAGCTAGGAAGCACAATCAACAAGTATACCCAGAAATATCATTGGTAGACGATTTGCGAAGAAGTTGCGTCGTGCAACACGAAGGATGTCCGGTACCTACCCAGCGTAGGCACATATCAACGACCATTTCGTCCACGCAGCGCTAACGGTTTCGATCCGTTGCACTCCGGCTTGCGCGGTGGGATCTGAGCTTGTGTCCTTCGAATCGAGGTCTGGATAACCATCGGTTGCGTGGGCCTTCTCTCGATCGAGCGCTTTCTGTTTCATGATGGCGGCTGCCGCTGAATCCGGTTTCCAGGACTCGTACGAAACAACGACAGGCACTAAAATACCAGCTCTGGGGAACCGGGGGAAGAGTAATATGGCGCAGGACGCAGGGTGTGTTCGAGCTTTAGTAGCTTAGGTTCGCAACTCGCACGCCAGGGAGGGGGGCCTAGGGCAAGGCCGGTAGGAGGGAGCTGGAGAGCTACCAAAGGCCTTCCTTTCTTGGCTCCCAGCTTGCTGGCTTTGGAAATGCCGATCAGGCCGGCAACGGCGACGGTGAATTGCTTGGCCAGCGTTGTGGCTTCCCCAGCCAACCGCCTGGCGCTCGGCCTACGCCATGGAACAGGCGTCTTAGGCAAGCCGAGTAGTGAAGTGGCCTTTAGGTTTAGCGCTGCGCCGGCCGGGAAGGGGCGTCATCGGAGACATCGTCCAGCTGACTGTTGCCAAGCAACTTGTTCGACCCCGACCTTTCGTTTTTTACCTAACCATGTCTCGCCCTTCAAAAAGAATTCAATAGTTAATGATTGGGTTGCTCGTAATCTTGTCAACCCTGCTGCCCCTACTACGATTTTCTTAGGGTTGTGGATGGTAGGTCTGAATTGATCGGCTCTGTTCCTGAAACCGCACCTGCATCCGGCTCGCATGACACATTGCATCGGCTTAGGCTTGTAGCATTACCCCCGCCGATGCATTGCACGACACAACGGGAGAGTTTCCCACTACTACTGAAGATCACAACCTAAGCGTAGGGGAACTGCTACCCGACATTGGGAAAGTAGCTCTCGACTTCATGATTTTCAATGAAAATCAACGGCGGGCTGACAGGAAGTATATAACCGTGGAACAGACGTATTATCTAACTCACCGAGGTAGTGTTCGGGTCAGCTGTTTTGTCCCCAACGGGAACAACCCTGAGGTTTCCTTACTCTGGCTACTTGTTTGCGGAGCAATTCATGTGTGAAGTAATAGTGGAAAAGCTGAGCCAACTCGTGGATTCCGGCGGCCATCTCCGCTCAATACCTATGGCAAAATTGCTAAATCTTCAAGCTGCAATACTGAATGAGATGTCAATCAAGAGAGGGATCAATGGTAGCAAGGGTCCAAACGCGCATCCATGGGGTAGCACTACCAGTTCAAAGTAAAATACATTATATCTACAACGATCCTCACATTAGCAGGGTTATAGAGATCGTATGCGCTTTGCCTCGGCCTTCCTCCGCTCTTTGTCGGCCTTTCTGGCCTGATTCATACTTGGCTCCTGACGGTCTCTTGAAGCACGAAGCTCATTCAGCGCTTCTGGAGTGATTTCATCCAGCATGAACTGTCCGAGGTGACCGGTACGCCATCTCTGGATCATCCATAGGGCGGCAGCCTCCGTGTCTGGCACACCACCTGCTCCAAGCCTCCCAGTCTTCATCGCCACAGCTTCAAGCAGAGGAACAACCTCGTTGGTCGGCTCGTGGTATTCGGCGTAAAGCCCTGGGTCGACAAGGTTGATATGATACAGAAGATAATCGGCCAGAGTGACGGGAGCAATGATAGTGTCCTTCACGCTCCCGCAAAGCGCGAGTCTGAGCATGGCATCGGCATCGGGAACATAGGGCACAAATACACCAGGAGTGTCAAGCAAGTATACACCTTCGGTGCCAGCCTCACCTTGAACGATCTTGACGCCAGAGCCGATCTTCCGCGTGATACCCGGTTGTGCGCCCGTGCTCGCGGCCTTGCCCTTGCCCGTCCCCGCCAGACGCAGAGCATTGAGGAGTGAAGACTTGCCAACGTTGGGCATGCCGACCACCATCATGCGGAAGCCTATCAGCGACACCCTGCGCAAGGCGTAGTCCTTGGCGAACTTGAGGATTCGGCGGACGTCGCTCTTGTCGCGGTGGTCTGAGAAGAAGACTTGGGAAGGGGCGTGCCATTGGCGAATGATCTGCTCTCGCTGCAGTGCAGTACGCGTTAGTTTCTCTCGAGAGGCGGTGCATGTGGGGAACGTACCTGCTGGTCCTGCTCGTTGCGGCGGCGGCCTAAGTCTTTCTTGGTGTAGACTATGAGTCGCTCACGGCCAGCCAGACTCTCCTCAAACAGCGGGTTGGTGGAGGTGAGGGGCACGCGATAGTCGCGGCACTCGATGATCAGGTCGATGCGCGAGAGCATGGACTTCATCTTTGCCAGGCCGGAGCGATGGTGGCCGAGGAAATACGAGCGTGGCAGCGAATCGAGGGGGGGGAAGGCGCCCCGCGGGACGAAGCGTGAGACCATGGCC
The DNA here is from genome assembly GCF_021436955.1 of Diplodia seriata. Classification (NCBI taxonomy): domain Eukaryota; kingdom Fungi; phylum Ascomycota; class Dothideomycetes; order Botryosphaeriales; family Botryosphaeriaceae; genus Diplodia; species Diplodia seriata. The sequence continues at coordinate 3,466,370 of NW_027117309.1, read as the reverse complement.
GAGGGATGTTATCGCGCTGGGCGCTAGGCGGCATGGTAGCTGGGGCGAACGGACGCGGTGGTGCCAAGCGGAGATGCTAAGCGGAGGTGTAGGGAGAAAATGCGGACGAATCGTTGGGCGCGGATGGAGTGCGTGGGCAAGGTGGCCCTAGCGGGGCGGGTCAGACGTCACCGGCTGCGCCTTCTTCCTTGTCTTTTAATAAGCCCATGTCCCCAGAGCCGCATCCCTCAACCGGACCCTCTGGCAAACGCTCGCCGTACCATGGCCAGAGCACATCTCTTACAGCCCTTCCGCCTTTTGCGGCAGGATTTGGCGAACCTCAACGGCCGCTACGCCTCTGATTGGACCGTCTTCAACCAGCTGATCTTCGCGAGCGCCGTTTATGTCTTCTTCACTAACCTGCTCCCGGGCATCACCTTTGCGAGCGATCTGTACGAACTCACCGGCGAGAACTGGGGCACTATTGAGGTGGTGTTTAGCACCGGCCTCTGCGGCATTATTTTCTCGGTGTATGCACGCGACCCTGGAACCCAGTCCGACTTGGACTGATGCTGATACCAGGCCAACAGATTCTCCAGTCAACCTCTAACCATTCTGGGCGTTACCGGTCCATTCTCCATCCTAGCCGAGAACATCTACTCGCTATGCACCTCCTCCTTCCATGTGAGAGCCCCTGCCCGACTTTACGCTATACCCCTGACTGTCTAGATACCGTTCCTACCCTTCATGGCCTGGTCGCTCATCCACTCTTGCTGGATGCACTGGCTACTTGCCATCTTCAATGCCCACGACTATACCATGCGATATGTCACCACCTTCTCCACTGAGATCTTTTCTTTGCTGAACAGCATCATCTACTTTCATAAGGCCATCCAGGAGCTCGAGCGCGCCCATTCGCGCTTGTCCTTCGCCGCTTTCCTCTACGCCATCATTGGATGCATTGGAACCTGCCTGCTGGCTATTTTCCTGGCATCTGCTGAGAAGTGGAAGCCTCTCTTTCATCGCTACATTCGCATGGGCCTTTCCGAATACGCCGCAGCCATCAGCATCATCATTTTCATTGGCATTCCATATACAGGGGAGCTCGCAAGCCTGGACAAGGACACTTTGCATGTCAGCAAGTCCTTCCGCCCGAGCAGCCCTGAGAGGTCGGTGTTCTTCGTCAAGTTCTGGGAACTTCCCGTAGCTTGGATTTTCGCCGCTCTGATACCTGGCGCAATCATTACTGTCTTGTTCTTTTTCGACCATGAGGTGAGTAGTATCATATGCACTATTAACCGCTACGGGACCCGGAAACCGGGGGGTTTCGCTTGGGACATCGTTTTGCTCGGTACCACAACGGCTGTTTGCGGCATCCTTGGCATACCCCCTGCGAACGGACTCCTACCACAAGCTCCACTCCACTCCGAGAGTCTCATGCACGATGACCGCGAAACCATACAGACGGCAAGCCCCACTGGTGGCGACACCAGTGAGCTGAGAGTATCCCGCCGTGTCTATGAGCAGCGATGGAGCCACTTCCTTCACGCTGCTGGCATCATGGCTTTCGTCAGCCCTCCGCTTATGCACGTCCTGGGCTTGACTCCTACTAGTGTGCTCGCGGGCCTCTTCCTCTTCATGGGAGAGCAGAGTCTTTCTGTGAAGTGAGTGTGCAATTGTCTGGTGTCCTGAACCAATTTAGCTAATACTGTCCAGCCCTATCCTCTGGCGCACATTCTACCTGCTCACACCGCCATCAGAGTTGCCTAAGCTCCCTCAACGAGTCCGCAACTATGTGCCTATTCATCTGTATACCCTGACCCAGATCATCGTGACGGTCATAATTTTTATTGTAACCTTGACGAAGGCTGGGCCGGCCTTCCCAATTATCATCATCCTCCTAGTGCCAATCCGGCTTCATTTCATGAACCGGATATGGAACCGCGAGATTCTGAGATACGTTGATGCATGGGCATGCCGAGACGGCGCGCCAGAAGACGATGAAGACCGAAGAGCAGAATCAAGGAAAGGCCCTCCGGGCCAGTCGACAGGGATGTCTACAGATGTGGAAAGTGGAGGAAATGAAGACGGTGCCAATGAGTCGATCATGCTACGGAGGTTGGGTTCGGCAGCGCGGAAGGAATGAAAGATGTCCATTCCCCCAATACTTCGAAAGACGATAGAAGGCTGGTGTTAAGTATCTCCAGCGATTTATAGGTTGCGGTTTTCTTTTTGCCTCCACTATACGTGTCAAATGTAAGTATGCTCAACAGTTGAATTTTCTTCCCTTCGAAAGAAAAAAAAATACATGTTATCACCGCGTGTATTGCCACCAATGATAATACCGTCAAAGCAAATAGGCTTCGTCGCCTCAAGTTTACTCGAACACTCACAAGAAAATGACCAGAGCCCTAATGACGATATTGATTTGATGAACGCCTTAAGAATAATGTCCCTCCCGTTATCAACATCGATGGAACTAAGCATAGGCAGTGGAAAAACATTTCTCCAGCGCCAAGCCCCGCAGCCCGCCTGGTCGTACCTGCCGCGACGACAGCTTGCCCCTCGCCAAGCTTAAACAGCAGTCGGCGTCGATCGCCCGATTCTGAAGCAACTTGCATTTCACCCACGAACCGTGATGATACCACCACCAAGATGAGCGATATTGTCCCGTCGATAGAAGAGACGGGCGGTGACCCCGCCGCCGCAACCAGTACCAAGAAAAGCAGCACTAAGGCCGCGGGATGGCAACGCGGCCCCCGACCCGAAATGGCCTACCAGTGTGGAAATCTCGACGACCTGCTGGCCGCTGTGCAGTACGAGGTTCAGACGCATTCACAGAGCCTCATTCCTGAGGAGGCCCACTGCCGGCTGCAGTTCACGCTGAACGCCGGGCTCGAGTTCCCGAAGGTGCGGATCGCATCATCGTCCTCGTCTCCAGAAAACCCGCCATTGTCGTTGAACAAAGCGACCAATGCCCCGATTGATCCTGATCCGTGTCCCGGTTACAGCATCGCGGCCGCATTGTCAAATTTCTGTGACTCGAAAGAGAAACTGAAGTATCAACGCATCGTCGCCAAGACCATCATCGGCACAGTCGGCGCAGCGGACGGCTTCCGATATGCCGAGAGACGTGCCGTGGATACGGCCAAGTCAGATGGTTACAGATTCTGGTACGTATGTCGGGACTCACTGCAAAATAAAGATAGAGTGGCGAACAAACGAGCTAGGGAGCATGACACTGGACCAGGTATGAGGGCTCTGACCACGTCTTGCGCCAGTGACATTTGGTATCGATGCTGAGCTGGACATAGATGCGAAGGAAACTTTCGATTGCAAAGGCGGAGCCCGAGTCACCTTTTCGATCAAGAACCTCTGCGTCGATGTCTGGTATCACCATCTGCCCATTCATGACTCGGCCTTCGAGCTCGATAAAGTGAACAGACCTCAGAGTGAAGAAGAACCGCAACATGTCATCGCAAGGTAGGCCGTGATATCAAGTTCGGTTGTCGTCCCGGCCGTTGCGCTCAATCATCTCCCGTCTTTTGTTGATTTTTCCTCACTGCCCTTCTTACAATTCATTCTTAGTCATATAGCAAGCATCATTGCAAGACTGGGGCAATTGTCTGATGTTTGAGAATAGTGCTGCGCAACCACCAATGCAGAACCAGCCTATGCCTGGGTATGCTTTTTGGGAGACACCATCTGGAATCGTTCAGACCGCATCGTCCTCGACACCCCAAGTTGATGCAGCCAGTGGCGGTTCGTCAAAGAAGAAACGAGCACGCCCGAAGAAGTCTTCGCAAAATTTGAATGCAGCATCCAGCGGTCCTTCCTCCTCTCAGGATACACGCGGTCTTGAAACGCTGGTTAACGCCATCACTGTAGATCTGAACGGGGGCATAAACGGCGCCAATTCGAGCCTCGCAACATCATCATCCAAGCCGAGCAAGAAGAAGGCCAAAACGCAGGTCTCAGCGCCACCAGCACAAACAGTCTCAGCGTCCAACTTGCACAGTCAACACGCGTCACATCTTTCAGCTACAGGGGCCATCGAAGGCACCATCCCAGGCTCCTCCGCATCGTCATCTAAGCCAAGGAAAAGGAAGACCAAGACGCAAGCCGCAGCGGAACCAGCGCCAATAGTTTCAGCTTCTAGCTCGCACACTGCACCAGCACCGCCTCCAGCTACAAGCCCATCACCGGCTTCGGCTTCGGCCCCAGATAAGAAGAAGCGTGATCGAGATGGGAGAAATCGCTGTTTCAGCTGCCATTCCCGGAAAATAAAGTGCGACGGGCGGCACCCTACCTGCGCCGCGTGCGAGAAGGGCAACAGAGATTGCAGCTGGCCAGCCGCGCATGAAAGCCAAAGTTCGAAGACTAGCAAGAAGCAGGGAGTCAGAGAGAGCGTGATAAAGAAAATACAGACTGCGCCATGGCAGAAGAACAAGAAGGCCCAAAACGCCAAGACAAGGTGAAAGGGAAGGGAACCTGGTCTTAATACCAATAACGAAACGCCCTGAGAATATTCCAGAGCGTCTGGAATTCCGTCGGAGGGCGTCGTCGGATGTTTCTCGGAGGATGAAGTAGAGGGGTGTTGCGAGAGTGTGGGCCGAGACCGCACCGGCGAGTTGCGCATCGATTCGCTGGGGGGAAACTCTTCCCACTCGCCATGTGTTGATTGTCTGACGAGACAGATATTTGCATTATGGGCCAAAATGCATGGCTAATGTGGACCGTCCACCAACAACCGGCCTACCTACCAGTCAGCACAAATAGACCAAGCATATTACACACCAACCACCACCACTTGGCGACCTCAAATTCGCATTGCTTACGGAATTGTCGCTCTTCCTCAATGGTCTTCTTTTCTATTGCAACAGCATGCTATGCATTTGATGAAAGGTCACTACCTAGGTGCACTTCTACGGCCAAATGATTATAATTAAGAGCGCGTCAACCCCAAGCATAGATGGATTAGCTCGCAAGCACTACTGAGCAGCCTGTAGGTATCAAAATATCCAAAGAGCATCTTAGACACGCATGCTACTCATATACCCTGCGAAAAGCGAGATGGCATGATGTTTATTGAACGCAGATGATCTACTTTGGTGCGGGGATTGCATCGGCGAGCTGGGGTGCGTCGGATAGGGCTTGAAAGTAGACTTTGGACCCTGAAACCTAATTGACGCGCGGTAGTGACCTTGTGACCGAAGCTTGGTCTGCCTGTTGCATGGATGAAGCTAGTCGATGGTTGCGTTGGTCGCCTTACACAGTATGCGCGAAAACTTTGTTTTTGTTCCTTTCCTCGGCCCCGTGAACGTTTGCGTGCTGGGGACAGACACTGCAGCCTCAGCAACGACCTCGCTCTCCCACTGCACACGGCAAAAAGTGCAAGGTCTATGGAGGTAGGGTGCACACCTCACATGTAAGCGCTAAGGAGAATGTCTTTTCTCCACCTCAGAGCGTCGATTTGCAGCAGGAGTTCTAGACCGTGGTACAAAGGCGGGTCTGCGATCGGCCCTGCGATATCAACAACTCTAAATCAAGTTTTCATCCACGCGCCGGCTCCTTTTCTTCTCCACCGCAGTAGTACAATATTGTAGTATGTGAGGACAACACACACGCACGCCGTGGCCAAAATTTTGCTTTTTTTACCCCACTGCTGGCGATGACCAGCGTGAAGCCAAAGCGTTGTTCAGCTCTGGAACCGGGGATCGAGATAAGGGGTGATTGATTGTAACGCGTGGGGGGGGGGGGGGGGGGGGGGGGGGGGTAAGTAGAACCGGTCAACTGCATCCGTCACGGTAAGTGTGGGCCCCCCGTTCGCTGCTGGCAGAGATGGGGATCGAGAAGGCCGGTCGGGAATCGCAACAAGCATGGACGATTTCCGCATGGCTTTTGCTGACGATTACAATTGCTGTGAGACATGCATGGGTATGGATGAGCGGCAGCCACACACCACACCACACCACACCGGCAGCGGACAACGAGGCGGTATGTTTTTCGACGAAACAGTGACGAAGCCTCCTCCGCCCCGAGTCGGGCAGGTTGCACGGCCACCGGCTAACCGGGCTTGGCGTTTGGATGTGGTGACGGGCGGGGGGTCTAGACGGGCGTCACCGCAAATCGCGTGGTTTGTCGTCGATCACAGAGTGGGAAAAAGATGGGGCCCTTGTCCTGCTCTCAATCACGGGGAGCGGAAGGTGCAGGGGTGGAGACCGCGCGACACGCGCCCGGCGATGGCGCGCTCCCGAGAGCCGAGAATGCGTGAATGCGAAGCACGAGTTTCGTGATTCGTGCCCGACGATGTTTGGGTAAGCAGAAGCAGGGACGGCTAGGCAGGCTTGGTAAGGGTCCCCACTACATGTTGTGGTGCCTATTCTGTCGGCGTTACGGAGTTTAGCGACGCGGAGTTTGCGGTACGCGACGCCCTAGTTATCGATGTGCGGGCGGACAAAGGAGATGGTGGTGGTGCGTTATACAACACAAGCCGACTGCGGGACGGACACAATGGCGGAAACGAGAATGAGGGGGAACTGGGGACCGGCGCGCCAGCAAACACGCCACGGAGCAGCTGGGGATCACGATCTCTCGGGCGCGTGAGGAAGGGACTTGCATGATCAGTCGGTGAAAACGGACGGCGCTGGAGGGGAGTTGGGAAGATCCGAGCCGGAGCGAGCCATAGGTCTCGATGTGGATGCGATGAGGTCTGGGAAAATCGGAGCGGACGCTCGCGGCTCGACGGCAGCAGGACGTGCGCTGACGCGACCGGCGCACGGGAGCCCCTCTGGCGCTGGCCGCCCGACTGCACACTACGAGCTGGCCGGCCAGCTGCAATGAGGTCATGGACAGACAGCACTCTGTTGGTGGCTGGGCTGGCATCTTGCACATGCCCGGCGCGCGCGCTAGTAGTCCAACGGCGCTGCTATGTCGCCTTCTTGGTTCAGCAGTACCGGCGGGAAGGGGCAGCAGCACATGAAACCAGTGAAGAACCGTCGAAACAGGCGGCCGGCTTCGGGCGGGAGCGCAGGCATTGCTGCGGGGGTCGAGCATGATTGCTCCCCGATGCGGTCTCAGCGCTGCTCTCCGACGCGGACCCGAGGGACGGGGCCCGTGTGCGTGCGTCGGCGGCCGCTGGCAGCTGGCGGCGGGAAGCAAGGCGGAGATCTGTCGCGGATAGAGGCAGGCGAGGGACCGCGTGCGACGTGCGACTCTTTTTCTTCGTTTTTTCGCGCCGCTTCGGGCGCCGCGGGCGGGGCGGACGCGTTGATGGAGCAGGCAGGGCGGCGGCGGCGGCGCTGCGGGAGCGCCGGGTCTGTGCGAGCGAGCCTGGTGCATTAGGAATGAATGATGGATCACGATGAGCTCACACCAGGCACCTCCGCCCTTCTTGTCGCCCACTACTTGTACTAACCGCTCCCCTCTCCCCTCCTCCAGCATTCTATCCGCAATATCCCCCGGCCCTACAATCCCCTCTCCCTCCAGCCCGCGCGAGGAGGGGCCCGAGCCACGCCGCAACCCTGCGCTTCCGCATCCAGCAGCTCCGCCCATACCAGCCCTGCCGCTGACACGCCCAACCCACCACCGCCCACCATGGCTCACAAGGACGCGGGACGACGGTACGTGTCACACTCGCCTGGCGTCGCAGAGACGTCTGTCCCGACTGGGCTAACTCGCTTGCTGCCTGAAACAGCCAAATCACTCTGGCTTTCAGCGCCTTTATGCTCGTTTACAATGCAACCTTCCTGTTCTGCATAGCATACCTCTACGAGGAGCTGCCCTCGGGCATCGGCGAGTCCCTCATCCTCTACTTCTGCGTTGCCGCCGTCCTGTGCCTGCTGGGCCTGGCCGGCACTATCAAGGTACGTCACCACCAGGAGGCCCTTGCTTCGGCCGAGCGAACGGAGCCTCTTCCAAAACACCCAAACTCCACCGCAAAAACCGCACCACAGACGAAAAAACCCCGAAAGAAGTGGCAAATCCCGCTGACCGCGCCCGCTTAGCAATCCCAAACCTGCGTCGACATTTTTGCCAACCACGTGCTGCTCGACGCAATCCTCATGACCGTCCCGCGTGTCATTTTCTGCGCCTTCCTGTCCAGCCTGCCCGGCACCCTGTGCGAACCGTCCGACTTCCCCAACCCTTTCCGGCCCCCAACGAGCCCTAGCCTACCGTCGGCCGCTCACAATGCCAAGCGCGCTACCAGCCCGGACCGCTGCTTCGTCGTCATGAACACTCTGATGGGGGTCGCCGCGTTCCTGGCTGTGGCTAGCGGCGCCGCTCAGTGGAGCGTCGCCCTGAGGGTGCGCGAGTTCGCCAAGTCACTGAACACTGATGGCCAGGACGGCCGCGATGTGGAGGAGAAGGCTGGTGCTGCTGACCTGGACGACGGACGCGCCGGAGAGGAGAGGTACTTGTTGGACGAGAAGAAGGCTGCTGTTGTGCTGGTGGCATAAAGAGCCACTGGAATGCATTCAAGCTGGCGCCTGAGTTGGAACAGCGTCAGGTGTTCGGACGGTGATGACTATACCCCTAGGTTTTTTTTCTTTCCCTTTTACATGATGATTAGATGAGCGATGATTAGTGTTTGAAAATGAAAATGCAAAAGATTGGTTAAAGTTGGTGTAGGTCCTCGTCTTTTCGCATCTTAATACTTAATTTACTCGAAGATCACAGGAACGTCTACGAAGGAAGTTGTGCGGAATTCCTCTGCAATTGGTCAGTTAGCTTGTCCATTGCAAGAAGGGAGATATCATACCGTCCGAACCACCAACCACCACCGTCTCCCTCACCCACAACCTGCCTCCGTCGTCTCGCCAGAAGACATAGCCTGAGCAGCGCCAACCCGGCTCCGCGTATCGCGTGTACGTCCTGGCAGCCCTCAGCCCGCAGCCTTGGCACCGGCACCGGCACGGCCTCCAGGCCTGAATCGCCCCACAGTGGGTGCACATCTGCTCCACGCGGCTGACCCACGCCTGCAGCGTCCCGGTTCTCGCATCAAGCGATGACGGGCTTGTGCATAGCCCCTCTGCAGCCCTACAATTCTTGTCGTTTCGATTATTGTTGACTTTCTGCACCATCATCCTCGCGTCGTGGTGGCCCACATCTTTCATCTTCACGTCCTGCTGTTGCTGATGTTGTTGTCGTTGCTGTTTGACCTTCACTACCCTTGTCAATCGTCCCACATGCCAGCAACACATCCGCTGGGGCAGTTCGATCACGTCCCAGCCCGGCTCGCCCCGCCGTTTCCCGGCTAGCGTGTCGCCGTTGAGCCTGTGGTTCCTTTCTTTCGCTGCTTCGTCACCGCCAACGCATGCTCCCCCGGTTCCTGCCGCTCCTCCCGATATTGCCTCTTCTTCCACCTCTTCGAGAAGTGTCCGACCTCGGCTGCTGGATGAGGGGTGATGATGAAGGCGACCATGACTGCCAGTGGCGGTGTGAATGGGGCCGAGATCTTTGATCGAGCATGCTGGGCTGGCGGCGCTTCTGAAAAGGTGCAGGGGGTAGACGTTGCCGCAGAGGGCGCAGCGTTGTTGGCGTTGCTGTGGTGTTTGCTCCTTTGGTGTAACTCGGTCTGTGGCACTCCTCTCGGCGGTGGAAGTGGAGGGGGAGAGGTAAGGCGCCAGGTAAGTCAGAACGGCGACGCGTGCACACTGGTCGAGCGCCCTCAGCGGCGGCGGTTGGGTAGATGTGGCCAGCGCGTGGTAGAGATACGGGTGCGCGAGCCGGAGGGAGAGGTAGGCCGGGAACGGGAGTTGGGCGCCGATAAGGAGGTGGAGCTCGAGTGGGAGGGTGAGGAAGGTCGGTGTGCGGGTTGGACATGGGGTGGTGGGATTGACGGCCATGGGAGGTAAAGGCGAGGGAATGGTCAGGCTTAAGAAGGCCATCGTAGGTGGGTGATACTTTAAGGTTGAAGTGAGCGGTGTGGCAGTGGGAAAGAGTGTTCAAGTTGCGTTGAACGTTGATGTTGGCGGTGGCCGAAAATGTAGGTAGTTGGAGATACCCAGGTGAAAATCACGTCGATCCGGATATTAAAGTTGATCTGCGTGGCCAGCTAGGACGTGTTGAGCTCCAAGGGCTGAGAAAGATCACGCGTTTGAGTCGAATTTGACGCCTCAAACCGCTTGAAAGAGAACCGCACATCCAGAGACGTTTCGACAGCCCCTGTTCCAATATATTTCTGCATCAGCCGTCTTCAATATATTGTTACCATAGCAGGGGTAGAAGGACGTGGCATAGGAGCAGGTAAACCTTTCTTTCAAGCGTCTTATCCAAGAGGCTTTCCAGATCCTGTTTCTGAGTATTGGAAATCACATGTGACGTTAAAGTTTGCTCCAAATAGGGCAAGTCCCAAAGTTGAGCAGCTTGGTCGCACAGACGGGAGTCCAGGGAGGAAGTCAACTCAGACGGAACAGAGAGATGAAAAAGAAAAGAAGCTGCTGGATCTGAGACCGTTAAGACCCCGAGGTCGCCAGTAAGCTTAAATCATGCTGCGTGTGTGAGTGATCAGAATGATCCAGGTACCTACGCCTCATGTGCCGCCTGCGCCGCCTGCGCCGCCTTCGCCGCCCTCATATCTTTGCAGCAGCAAGCGCGCGGCACGATCCCATGCCAGTGGAAATTTTTCTCGGTATGCAAGGGCCTGCTTCCGATCGAGATGCCTACTTTCCATGCTGGACCGGTTTTCTGTGAGGGCCGACGGGCGAAGATGACGTTTGCCAGGCCAGGAAGCAAACCGAGCTTCTTTGAGCAACCGTGGTGTCCCATGGAAGCGACATGTGAGTAGATAAAGGTTTGGAGGGCCAATTGGTGATGCAATCTGCCAAGCTAGGAGCGGTCCGGTGCCTAGTTCTGGCTGGAAAGCGAGACACGTGCTTTCGAGGGGGGTGAGACACAGATGACGTTCTCGAAGCCAAACGGCGCAGCCGGGCCGTTGCAGCGTATGACCAGGGAACCAGGGCATAAACGAGATCCTGGGTACGGGTTGAAAGGGAGAGGGAGGGTTGCGCACGAGACTTTAGCCTGAAAACAGCAGGATGGCTGGAGACGGGGAGATGAAGAAAAGAAAGTCGCATGTGCTTGAGACATGCGGCACAGACAAGAAAGCAAAGGAGGTTTGATGGACGGAAGCCATGTCTTTAGCCCGGCGTCTGGACTCTGCTGCTGGTCTGAAACGGGGACACAGCGACGGCTCGACGATGGAATGTCTGGCTCCGCACCCGAGTCGCCTCAGCGCAGAGCGTCTCTATATCAGACGCAGGGTCTCTCGTCGTGGCCAGCAGCCGGCTTGTGAAGGGCTAGTCGGGAGGACGCACGGAAGCCACGAGGATGCCAAACACCCTCTGGCCGCGGCAGCTAGATGCTTTGGTGCTAGAGCATGCAAGCCGTTCCGTTCAAGGGTAGATCCGGGCAGGATTTAGGGCTCATGATCGAGCGCACCCGCACGATCTTCTTGAGCGCGAGAATTTGGAGGTCACGCACCGAGCGAGGCGCACTCGGCGCAAGGAATGCAGGTGTTGCTCCCTGCCCAATGCCGTCACAGCGACACTTGGCTGCGGTTGGGCAGCGTGACAGGCGGGGCAGCGCGCGCCTTTGTGATGGCGACGATGATCGATGCTGTCACTGTCAAGCCACCGTGACTCCACCGGCCAGCAGCCGGCGCGTGTGACGGGGCTGCAGTTGAGGGCGCGCTGACAGCAAAAAGGCAGCGTCGACGCGGGCCGGGCGCGGGCAGTCGCACCGTGCGGGCTGGAGGCTCAGGATGCGCAGCGGGGAAACGCATGTGGTTGGCAGTTTTGCTCCTGCAGAGAGCTGGTGCAGCCGCGGGAGTCGGTGCTCGTCGGTGCTGCTGAGGAGGAGCCCCGGGGTGTCCGCGGCTGGCGCAAGTGCAGTCGCTCGCTTGCCGCGCCGTTGGCCCACGGCAGCGACCAGCCGTGGGGAGACGTCATGCATGGGCAGAGTTTTTGCGCGCATCCGCAGCGCGACTCGGCCTAGCAAGGCGAGCCAGCCGCCGCGCTCTCTGGCAAGGCGTGTAGAAAAGTGCGGCATCGCCCTCTGCTGCCCGGCACTGCGCTCAGGGCTGTCGGAAATGAGCAGCGTCGCCTAGCGCGGACCCATCACGGGCATTAATTAGTACTCCTCCTGAGTCCTGCGCTGCACGCCGCGCACTCAACACCCGCTGGACCCTCCGTAACAGCGTCAACGCGATCCCCTCATCCGACCACGCTCCCTCCCCGGACGGTGCGCAGAGCAGAACCGTCACTCCTTTAGCCTCCGCCGCTGCGAGCGCATCCCCGAGCACAGGTGCGTGTGTGTGTGTCTGTGTGCTGAGCGTGAGCCGCGCCCCGGACGCCGCGCGCCCTCCCACGAAATCTTTTTGCCAGAGCACCCACTTTCCCCCGTGCGCCCTCCCCCAACACCACGCCTGTACATAGCGCCCGAGGCACACCACCGCCCTCCCAGTGCTCAGCTAATCCTCGAGTCTGTCATCAGCACTCTGCTTACCCGGCCTGCCGCCCCCCAAATAATCCTCGCTGCCTGCCCTGCCCTGAAGAGCCAGCCCGCCATTCCTCCCACGAGCCCAAGCTCCGCGCCCCTAACACGCCACCACCATGTCCGCATACTACGCCAACGAACAGGCCTGGCCTGCTGGCCGCCAGCCGTCCTGGGAGAGCCCCGCCCCGCCCTCGCGCTCTGGTAAGCGCCATCTCTCCCGCTGCGCGTAGCATCAGGACGGATGCTAACTCCACCACAGGCACCAGCTCTACCGTCCAGCGCGACGATGGCGCCGCCTTCGCCTCGCAAATAGAAGGTACGTCGCCGCGCAACCGCCGCCTGCCCTGCCATTCGATCGATCGATGCCGCCGGATCGTCGTCGTGGCAGTGACGATGGCGCAGATGGCACCGGCCTCTGCTCCCTCGCTGCCGCCCAATTTCCAATGATCAGTTGACTGACGGATGACATGCAGAGGTCGAGCGTGCCATTGAGAATCTTTACAAGAGCGGCAAGATGCCCATGTTTGGCGGCGCTGGCGGCGTGCCCGGCATGCCGCCTGTGCCTGGCGTCCCCCGCCGCGACTCGATGCCACCGATGGGCGGCCGCCCATACGGTGGCGAGTTCGGTAAGAGTGCGCTGCCCCGGGCTGCTGTTGCTGCGCGCAGGCGGAACTGACTGCTTGCTCCAGACCCGCGCATGGCCGGCAGCCAGCGTCACCACTCGGTAAGCGACTACGATGGCATTCGCTCGAATTCGGCCCAGAACCTCCAGGGGTACTACGCCAATCAGCGCTTTGCGCCGCGTCCCAACGAGACCGACCAAATGATGCAGGCGAAGCGGCGCATGGCTGCTCAGCGGGAACGGGATCTCCGCAACTACCACCAGGAGCAGCAATACAACCGGAGTAAGGAGATTGAGAATGGACAATAGAATAGGAGAAAGTAGTTAACCCATCAGGTGTTCTTTCAGATATCTCGGGAGCCAAGTCCGACCGTTCAATGTCTCCAAACGCCATGAGTGAGGACGAGCGCCGTGAGCTCATCGCGCGCCAGCACCGTGCCCTGTATGGCGAGAACTCCACCATTTACGCCGACGGCACCCCCCGCCAGCCTAGCCAGGACGCCCGGGTCGCAACGAGCCTCGCCGGCCGGGGACCCTCGCCGCTCGCCTTCGACCCCTTCAGTATGCAGAGTGGCGGCGATCCTGCTGTGCAGATGCCGGCCCGTGACGGCAAGGATGCGAACGCCGGGGCCCAGCGTTCTCGCGCCAACAGCACCTCCTCGCCCTCGTCGAACCATAACGCATCCTTCAGTCTGTTCGAGAATGCCCAGCAGTCGAGCAGGACCTCGACCTCGTCGCCCACCGGCGGCTCTCCTCCTCGAGGCGGCATGAAGTCGGGCGGATCTACGGGCGTTGCGCCGATCGGCACTCGGCCGACGCAGGCCGCAGGCCAGGCCGCGAACCCGGCGCTCAACAAGCGCTCGACCACGCCTCTTCCGTCGCCCTTGAGCTTTGGCTTCACGGCCAGCGACCAGCAGGGCAATGACCGCGCCGCGTCCACCTCGTCCAACCCTTCGTCGAGCATCACTGACAAGGGGACTGTCGCCGGCCTCGGTTGGGGCAGCAACAGCGGCGTTTGGGGCTCTTCCAAGAGCTCTCTCGGCGTCCAGGCCTCGGTCTGGGGCTAAATCATGTCAAACCAAGTACTGTATTTGGTTTGGCAATCTTCCTTCTTTCAACCAAAAAAAAAAGATGCGAAACCTTTATGCATGCGTGGGCGGAGCTTCGGAATTACTGGGAGGCTGGGAGGAAACAGGGTTTCGGAGTTCAAATCTTTCTTGACGACAAGAGTACTTGCTTTATTCCCTGGAACGGAGTTTTTGCATTTCAGGGTGTTCCCGGGGGGCATAGACCTTCTCTGTCCTCACACACTCTACGTACACGAATTTTGGGTTGATAAAACGGGTGGGAGGTGTTCTAGTTGCGTCGGTCGTCCTTGTACTCGCACTCTCTGGGTCCTTGGTCTGCTTGTTCACATCTTCAAGAGTCTTTCCAGCGCACGAAACGAATCCGGGGAGTGTGGGGTGTTCAGCTGGCGGCCACGATTACTCATGAGGGATGGCATGGATACCTTTTCAAGAAAGATGGGACGGTCGGATATGGTTGTTTATTGTTTTCGTCTTTTACACGGGCTGGTGGGTCAATGGCGCAATCTTTTCCCTCAAACACACGTCACATCACAAAAAATTGTTCTGGCTTCTGCTTTCTCTCTCATCTAATCCTCTCTTTCTCGTCTCGCGTTCCTTATAGGATCCCCCGGTCGTTGTCCAGTTGCTCCTTTAACTTATACCCCTACTTATACCCCGCAACAGTATCTCTATTACTTTGCCTTGGGCACTAACTGGGAAGGAGAAGGAGTTCAAATCAATTCATGCTTGGCGGGGTTCCGGATCATTGAGTGGGGGCATGGCGCTGAAAAAGAGTCGGGATGCAGGGAGGGTTTCTGGTTTTCGCCTATTTCCTAAAAGCACGGATTCGGAGCAACAATCATCGGTCATTTTCTTCTTACGCCCGGAGGAGCTGCCTGCACACCAACAGGCACGCTTTCTCGTCTGGCTGCTCTCCTGGGGCATGGCCTTTTGCTTTTCCGCTGTATGAGAGGTACTCCGGTGGTGTATGCTTGTTTTGCTTTGCTGACGAGGATTTGGGTATACCTATTCACCGGCAAGGGGTTGCACTGTCCTTTTCGGTATATCTTTTGGCGTGAGTCTTTGAGCTCAAGGTTGGGGATAGTGAGTATGCATTTGCGTGCGTTGTAATATGTTGTAATGGAGTCTGCTTTTCGTGTTGCTCAATGAAATGTATATGGGGTTGTCTATTCTATGCATGCGTGTGCTCTGTTGGTTACTAACTCGTCGACGCTGTGTTCCTTACCTGACCCATTTATTGTCCCTGTGGCCATTACCACAGCATGGCCGGTGGGGCCGGTCTCCGAGTGACGTGGCTGCGGCCACCTTGATGTCTCGGAGAGATGAGATGCCGTTACTCAATCTTTCCCACGGCAGCATTCTGCTCGTCCCGTCTACGCAATCTCAACAGCAGAACACCCGTTCAATTGCGAGAACCGCACTTGCGGGATTAATCAAAGTAGTGCCGAAACACGTCGGTGCAAATGCAGAGGGATAGTTGCAGTGTTCGTCCCACTCACGCTCCTCACTCTGTAATGTCATCTACATATTCAATGTCAAGTCGATTTGGTTCCCTACGAGCATGATGTATGTACTGGGATACTTTTTGGAAACAGTTAGCGGTGAACATTCACTGCCTGGAAGGTCTTTATGTTCGATTCCCACAATCGCTTAAGAAGGGACAGGGGTCGAGGACGACCTGATATGGCGGAGAGATAGTAGAAAAGAACTCAAAGTAAAATCGTTATTTAGTAGAAGAACTCATCACCACGGCCGTTAATCGCGTCAAGTAGGATACTGAAAGTCATCAAGATCATCAGCCATAAGCCCCTCCCCACTCCCTGCCCAACCACCCACTCTTCACTCCCCCGACTGCTGATCCTCCGCCTCGCCCTCCCAATACCAGTTGGCCGGATCGTACGGGAACTTCCTCACGACGAAGCCGCCTGTGTACTCCTCGACCCCGGCCCTCGCCGCCGTCAGATTGAACAAACCCCCGTCATCCCCCTCCCCCTCTCCTTCGTCCTCCCCCTCTCCACCACCAAACCTCACCACCTCCGCCCTCCCCCCGCCATGCTGCACCCTCACCTGCGCCCTCGCCGCCGCCCTCGACGCATCGCCGTCGACGCGGTAGTTCTGCGGCGCGATGGTGACGCCGCTCTGCGCCAGCGTCGCGACCGTGTTCGGCAGGTCCGCCGTGTCGGGCGCGTGGTGCATGCCGAGGTTGACGTAGAGCACGACGTCGGTTTGATGTAGTGATTCGTCGTCGGCCGCGAAGAGCCCGAAGTCGACGAGCGGCGCCCCCGGGTCCAACGCGTTGAGCGGGGAGGCGCTGCGCGGCTCCGTGTCGTGGTGCCGCACGGCGTGGAGGGGGTGCGTCGCCCAGCCGAGCGAGTGGGGGGTTAGGTTGGTGGAGTTGGGGTTTGTGAGGTGGATGGATGTGCCGGTTGCTGTTGGGGTTGGGAAGGAGGGGGTTTCTTGTTAGTGGGGGGTTTTGGGGGAAAAGGGGGATGGGAGAGAGAGGGTGGGATTGGTTGTGGGAGGGTTGGGTTGGGGTTTCCTTACTGGGGACGATTTTCCAGCCCGGGTATTCGCCGTGGGCGTTGCGGGCGTCTTTGTTGACGACGGAGTAGACGGCGGCGCTGTTGGGGGACCAGTGGATCTTGGCATCGGCCTCGCTGGCGATGAAGGTCTTTTCGAGCTTCATCGTGTTGCGCGTGCCGTTGAACCATGGGTATCTGTGCGGGTGGTCAGCCGAAAGGGCGTGTTAGGAGGTTGGGATGGAGGGTTCACTGACGTCTCCGTGACGGGCACGAACTCTGTCTTCATCAGACTGTTTTCCGTGCCTTTTACGTCCAGGTCAATTTTGTAATTCAGGACGTGATCGTGCATTGAACCTGACAGGGCGTCATGGATCTTGAATCCGTAGTCGCCATTGTGAGCCCAGAAAGCGCTCTGGATGTACCCGGAGGCCCGGACGAGGACTTGGATGGAGCCATCCAGGTGGAACTCGTAAGTGAACTGGTAATCGTAGTTGCCGACGCTACACACGGTCCGAACAACGAACTTGATGTTCTTCGTGATACTAACATAGCTCGATGTTGAGTGGCGCTGGATCGGATAGTCATTCTCGAACTCGAACAAGCAGATGCTGTTTGGATGCCAATGAGTTCTTTCGGACGCGTAGAAGGAAGTATTGAGATACGCCGCGTAAGACGGACAGTCGTAACCATTGACCAGTTCAAATGCATATGGCCCGAAACCGTAATATGAGTCCAAGTATGAGATCCCTGACTGATAAGGATCTGAAGAGGCATAGTGTGCGAGGGCCTCCTGCAGGCTCAGCTCGTATATGATTCTTTCGCCCTTGAATCGGATATCGTAAAGAGCCAAGCCAGTGTCTCGAGTAAAGGCTATGAAGAAAGAGAAATCCACTTCATAATGTCAGTTCAGGGTCCTCGTCGTGGAAGAGATACTCACTCCATTCGACATATTTTTGACTAAAGTCAAGCCCAAACCGTGGATTGTCCGGCTTGATTGCCATTGGTGGGTCATACTGATCTAGGGGGAGCTCTTCACGGTTCCAGTCGGTTGTTCCCCACGTGCCATCAGTTTCGTATGGGAGGCGAATGACCTTTCCAGCTTTCCAGGCGGCTTGGAAGGCTTCTGTAGAGCTATAGAAGATTCCATCTGACAAGTTAGTTGTCAAGCCGGAGGGTAGGAGATCACCGTGAAAGAAGAATAAATAGTATGGGCGTATGGAAATGGGATTTCGTCTTACCGTAGTACCAACCTATGACCCCCCAACCGTTAGGATCCCGGCCAGTGATGTTGAGCTTGAAGTAGAGGCCCTGCGGAAGAAGCGTGTCGTCATCAAAGCCCAGGGTAGGCCTCCTCCAATACTGGTACCAGGCAATGACGTGTCCGTTTTCTTTCCACAAGGGATCAATCCTCCAAGCGCTCACTGAGTCATTGCTCGCACCACCATCTGATGCACTCAAGAGGTCTAGTAAGATAGGAGCAACATCAGCTCCAAGTTTCTGTATCAGATCCCCAACCAGTCCATCATCCGCATCGTATATATGCTGGATGGGGACCTCCTTGTTGTAGAGGAAGGTAAGCGGTTCCCATTCAGTCGTGTCGCCGATAGGCAATGGTCCTACAAAATACTCCTGGAAATACGGCTGCTCGCTTGCCCCGAACTTGATGGTCGCTCTAGCAAATCGCTTTGGCGGTGCTGTGGTTTCACCATTGAGGTAAGGCAGAGCAGCTGACTTGTTCGGTGCGAGGGTTTCCACTGTGACGATGGTGTTGTCCCAGCTATTGGAATAGTCAGCAATGTCAAGGTCTGAACAATGGAGAAGGATATGCATGCCTTGTTGCATTGTCCGCAGCCGTCAGGTTGAGTTTCGACTGATTGTGAAGAAACTTGGTAACATCGGCAGCCTCGATGTCACTCAATGGTAGGAACGGATTCTGGAGAGTAGAGGCGATGGAGACGTAGGTGCGCGACTTGTCATCAGCGTCTCGCTGGCGGATGGTACTCTTCTCGTGGTTGGTATGGGGGGGTGTACGGCTTGTGCCCCGGGGAGATTTAAGCCGAGCATTGGGTAAAGCATGGCAAAGCGTGAGAAATAACGAGGCAGCAAATGCTGCACTGTAGAGACCAGGTTTCATCTCGTTTGTTTGTTCAGCTGCTGTTGGATTTCCAGAGCTCAAGCGGCATCTTTATGCTTACGGCCCTGAAAGCAAGACAACAGAAGCCATGCCCCAGCTTGCCGCGTCGTCTGCATCTCCGGATGTTGCTCATGTAGGTGTATTCCATCTGATGCGGTATAGGCTGCATGTGGATACTTACTTTTCGTGCGTGACGCATGTTTCTGCATATGTGTTCACCTGGTGATTTCCTAACTGGGAGACACGCTGCGGATAGAGTATCACAGATGGAAGTTGTAGGACAATAAGAGTATCTATGCTCGGGTCTGTAGATTCAACTTACATGACCAGTTCCAATACGGATATGTTCCTATTCATTGCATGTTTCAGGGTAGAAGTTGAAATCAAGGCTCGCGCAAGCTGTTTTGCGTGCAAGGATAGAGTTGGGCAAAGCAAGCAAAGATGATGCCATGGAGTGGGGCACAGCAGCCACATGAATGCACGGCATTTCAGCCATGTGTCACGTTGTTCTCCACCGCAATGGACTCACCCAAGCGGATGCATGCATTGTGCCGTGCCGGAACGATGAGGCTCAACTCCCAAGTGATTTGCGGTGCCCAGCCGGGGGTGCTTTGGATTGGAAGCGTATTTTGGCATTGGGCCGTGTTCTACGCGGAAAGACGCTTGGCGGCTAGCGTCGCAAAAGTCTTGTTTTTCGTCGTACAGGAGTGGCTGGCGGTGGTGTTACGGGCGGGCAGGATTATAGCGGGATTGATAATATAGGGAAAGTCCTTCGTATAGAGACAGATTGCAGCAGCCCCACTGTTTACAGCAAAGCATGGGACTTGGTAAATTATTGCATGAACAGCGGTGATCAGGACTGCCTAAGCGGGTTTAGTGCCGCCTTTCTTCCCCGCGATGATCCATCATCCAGGGGTCTGGGCTGCACCTGCACCACCTTAACTTGCGCCCGCAACTCCTGCACCTTGCCAACCAAACAAACATTCTCCCCATCAGTAGAGCAGCGATCGATTGCTTTCCGGAACTTGGCCCGCCGACCACCCACCCGACGACCAGGATACCAGGACCAGGACCAGGAAGGAGACCAGGATGCCCAACACCGACTTCAGGCTCAACCACAACGCCTGGGTGCTGCTGTCAGCTGACAGCGGCTACTCCATGTGCAACGACCTCAGCCGCTTCACCAGCCTGCGCGCCATCAAGCCGCTGCAGACGTCGGACGTGTCGCGGCGGCTGAAGTTCGCCTACGCGATTGGCGACGTCAAGCTGCGCATCCGCACCATTGGCGACGAGACGGGCGACCTGGTGCTGCGCGGGGTGCTGTACACGCCCGACCTGGTGTACAACCTGCTCACGGGCAGCAGCATCATCGGCATCGGCGCCCCCTTCGAGGAGGGCGCCATCGACACCAAGGAGGGCGGGCTGATGGTGTCGGACCGCGACAAGACCGAGCGCATCCTGTTCCCCGCCAGCCAGGAGCGGTCCAGCGGCCTGCCCTACCTGCAGCTGGCCGACGAGTACTCGGCCCTGTGGCCCGAGGACACGCCGACCGACGGCCGCCCGCTGCTGCTCTCGCTGACCGTGTCGGCGCGCGGCAACCCCGTCTTCCAGGGCGCCACCTTCCTGCGCCAGGATGAGCTCGGCATCACCATCCCCGTCGTCAACGGCGGCGGCCCGCCCGTGCCCGTCGTGGGCGGCGATCCCTGGCGCCGGATGGGCGCCCTGTCGCCCGTGGCCTCGCCGTCGACGTCGACCGAGAAGGACATGTTCGGGACCGCCGCCCTCGTCAACCAGCTCTGGAACAAGCACCAAGCCCTGGAGGCCGAGGTGGCCAGCCTCCGCGAAAAGGTCGAGAGCGCGGGGCTGGCCAAATAGATACGTGTGTTGACGGGTGAGTGTTCCAACGCCGTTTCCGATGACTGCAGGTCCACTTACCCTCTCGCGCAGGCGGTAAATAAAACAACGCTGCAATCCGCATTTGGAACTTCTCATCAAAGCATGCGCGGTTCGCTGGCGTTATTATGCATGCAACTTTCAGATACCCCAGGGGCGACACACGACAGCACAAATAGACCGGTCCATGTAAATCAAATTCGTTTTTCTTTTCATTGCCAAGCTCCTCATGCCACATCTCTTTCGCCATCACCGGACCCTCCCTAGGCCTTCCGCGGCTTGATGGGCTGCAACGAACGGTCAGTCTGGTGCAACATGCGCGCGCGCACAGCGGGGCACAACTCACCTCCTGCTTCGGGACCGTATCGATGTGGACGGCGGACTTGACGAGGGCGATGTCGCCGGTGCCCATGCGGTTGTGGTACGTCTGGCCGCCGCCGAACTCGAACAGGAAGTTCATGGGGAAGCCGACGTCGAAGGGCTCGGCCTCCTCGATCTGGGCAATCTCGGCGGGCGACAGCTCGATGCCGAGGGCCTCGATGTTGCCCTTCAGGTGCTCGATGCGGCGGCCGCCGACGATGGGGAAGACGTACGGCGACTTGTGCATGACGTAGGCCAGCGCGATGGCGGTGCGGTGCACGCCGCGCGGCTTCGCGAGCACGTCCAGCGCCGCCGCCACCTTCTTGTCCTTTTCGCGCGGCGGGAACATCTTGCGGCCCTCTTCCTGCTTGGCCAGCTCCTCCTCGGTCTTGAAGAGGCCGCCGCCCAGGGCGTTCCACGGGGCCAGCGCCATGCCCTGCTGCTGCACCATGGGGATGATGTCGCGCTCGAAGTCGCGGTCGGCGGCGCTCCACTTGCCCTGGTAGACGGAGAAGGGCGTGAGGGCGTGGTCGCGCGCGTACTGGTTGGCCATGGACACGACCCAGGCCGGCGTGTCGCTGATGCCGAGGTAGAGCACCTTGCCCGCGACGACCTGGTGGTGCAGCGACTGCATGACCTCCGGGATCGAGGTGGAGAAGTCCCACCAGTGGACGTAGAGCTGTGAGATTGGCCATCAGTTTTTTATAACTGAGAAAAGAAAAAAAAAAGCACCTACCAAGTCAATGTAGCTCGTCTTGAGCTTCCTCAAGCTGGCCTCCAGTGACACGCGCAAGCTCTTGCTGTGGTTGCCCTGGAAGTTGCTCTTGACCTTCTCGCCACCCTTGCCCGACGGGAAGAAGGTGGTGAACTTGGTCGCGAGCACGATCTGGTCGCGGTTCTTGCGCTCTTCCATCCAGTCGCCGAGCCATTCCTCGCTCTCCTCGCCCTGGTCTGCATGTGCGTGTCAGCTTCAACTGCTGCTGTTGTTTGCTGCACGGGAATCGATGGCTTGAATTGGTTGGGTGGTGAAAGCTCACAGTTGTTGGCCGTGTCGATGAAGTTGCCGCCGCTCTCGACGAAGAAGTCGAGGATCTCGTACGTCGTCTTCTTGTCGCACTTGCCCATGAAGCCCTCCCTATGATTTGAAATGTCAGCGGCCAATGTCCAACCGATGCTTTCTCTGATTTGGCAGGGAAACGGTACCAGGCTTCGCCGAAGTTCATGGCGCCGAGGCAGAGGGGCGACACCCTCACGCCCGCCGACGGCGACAGAATGCGGTGGTAGCCGAGAGCCGTCTTGGGCGTGGCAGCCGGAGGGAAAGCCATTGTTTTTATTTTATTTTATTGCTCGATTTCTGAAGCAATTGATGCAGCTGCGGTGGTTCGATGGGATTGGATGCGGGAGATGCGGTGGGATGAAGTTGGATCAATGAGGGGTTCACGGCGGAAGCTTCTTAAATACCATGACGTGCGTACACCCACAGCAGGAAGGAGGGACCCTTGGCCTATGCTCCCGGCGGGGTTAAGGGTTTCAAGTCCGTTGTTGCTTCGTCCGCATATGTCCGGGACTGACTTGTAGCGATCGGCCGAGGGTGAACTTCGGGGGAATCTGGTCGAAGGTCTGAGATGCTCCGTGTATAGACTCGTAGTGGCTTTAACGGACATTGGAGTTAAGACAAGTCGTTCAGGCCTTCTTTGACTACCTCGACCTGCAAGTATCGTTCTCGAATCAAGCGTGTGTGTATGATTTTCTTGTTGTTGTTGTTGTGACCATCCCTTGTCGACCCCGCATAATTGACGATGCTTGAGGGTGTAGTACTAGCGCAAAACTATAAGCCGAGTTTGATCCCAGTCTGTCGGTAAGAGTGACGCCACCATCGAATCTAGGTAGCAATACATAGCATCCTTCACGTGCCTATTGGTCTCCTCTCAGGCATGCTCTCGCTTATGTTGCCCAAAGGGGGTTGGGTGCACCGGCGCGACAGGAGATAAATAACGAATCGCATTGAATATTTACACGGAATGTGTGGTGGAATTTTATAAAGTTTGCCGAAGTGATGGCTATGCACAAGAAGCGAAGTCCCGGGCTCCAATTCCACCCATTTACTCTCCTCACGCGTACTGGACGAGCGTGTCCTCGTAGTAAGCGTACGCAGTGCCGCTCGGAGGCTCGATGCTGTACATGTAGTCGCCCCAGTGTTTCTTTGGTCAGTCAAGAGCGTTTCAAGCTACAAAAAAGGGCGGGAAGGGGAAGACTTATCCATGGTCCGGCAGCCCACCACAAGTGGCCGGTCCAGACGTCGCTGTTGTCCTTGAGGTACTGCAGCCCGTCCTTGACGGCGGCCATGCACTGCTCGTTGGGGCCGGCCGCGAACTCGCCGATCAGGCCCTTGTTGCCCGTGTCGCGCAGCCACTGTGTGGCCGCCGCGAGCCGCTCGCTGAAGATGGTGGCGCTGACGCACTCCTCGTGCGTGCCGCTGCCGTCCGAGTCGAGGTACTGGTGCATCTGGTACACGAGCTTGGACGAGTCGTTGCTGGCCGCGGCCGGGTCAGTGAGCGCGCCCATGGTGTCGGCGTTGCCCGACGACACCCACGTCCACGCGCCCGTCCAGCTGTTGCCCTCGGGCGTGATGTACTGCGTCGTCGCGCCCGCGCCACGGATGCCGTCGATGGCCGCCTGGTTGAGCTGCACGACGAGGTCCTGGTCCATGTCATGGTACTCGTTGTTGGTGTCGAAGACGACGAGCTCGTTGGCCGCGAAGGGCGCCGCCACCTTGGCCCACCACGCCTTGAAGCCGGCCGTGTCGGTGATGATGTCGCCGTAGTAGCGGCCGTAGTTGTGCGGCTGGATCATGGCGTACGCGCCCTTGCCCGTGATGTACTCGACGTCGGCCGTCAGGTTGCCCATGTAGGCCGCGTCGAGCTCGCCGGTGAGCGAGTCGGGGATCAGCCGCTCCATGGCGAAGTTCAGGCGGAACATGTTCATGCCCTGCTCGATGAAGGTGTCGACCGTGTCCATGTCGTACCAGATGTACTCCGTGCCGTACACTCCGGGGAAGATGCCGTCGCCGAACTCGGCCCCGCTCTCGTTGATGCCGAACCAGAGGAACTTGTCTTGACGGCGCTGCTTGGCCGGTGCGGCCATGGCAAACGCGGCCGTGGCCGTGGCCAGGCAAATGGAGAGACGCATCTTGGGGTTGAAAGAGAGAATGCAAGGAAGTGAAGGAAAGAATGCCTCTCAGATGGGCTATGGAGACAGCATTGTGGGACGAAACGAGGGTGTATATATAGCGTGCAAGGGCAGTCGAAGTCCTGAACTGTTGGCAGCCCTCATTTGCGTCACGGCGAAAGAACTCCGCGTCGTCTCCGCATTATGCCAGCGGAAGTCAGGCCCGGGGTGATTAGGGAAGTCTGGGGCGGTATGATCGCCACGCCTGTTTTGCCGGTTTCATCACCCCATGGTCGCCATCACACCGCGCGGCCCACTCTATGCGCATATGAGCACAGTGGTCTGTAGTCTTTACCCACAACAGTCCTCACCGAGGACGCGTCCCGAGCAGCGAGTGATGTGTCTCCCTGGAAGAACTGTCAATTGTTTGGCGGAGGATAGAATAAGGAGAATCAATGAGTAGGACGGGGGCTTGGCTGTCGTTAGGCGCAGCGGCAAGACGGCCAAAAGTTTTGGACAGATGGCCGAAAAGCCAAGCGAAACAGCGCCCAGCTCCAATCAGGGGAGAAAGAAGTTCAAACGGAACGCGACGACCGGCTTCAGAAGCCGGAATAGCCGCCGTCACTAACGGCACACCGGTCCGACGACGACGCGGAGCGGACAGGAACAGTCACATCCGTCTTGGGCTGGCGGGTGGCGAGGCAAGTGGGACTGGAAAAAGCTCCGTTCCTGGCATTGATGAGGTCAAGTACGTGGCGGCAGGTGGGTGTTCGATGGAGCGATACGATGGAAACACGCCAGTCTCACGACATCACGTGGCTTGGCATGCAACGCTTTTGAGACTGGCGGGGTATAGTTATCGTAAGAGAGCCTTACAAGTGGGTTGTGATACGAGAGCAAATTCTAGAGCGAGACGACGGGAACGCACATCGGTAGAGTACATCCGAAGCAGAGTCACGTGCCGGTAGAACAGTAGGGGTATAGTGGATTATTTTCTGTGCCACGCAAAGGAGGCTTCATCGGTATTGCTAGTGGACAGTCGGAGTAAGTACCCGGATACAGTTGGAAGCACTGATACCGTAGAAATACATGCAGACAAATGACCCTACTAACTACGTTTTTTATTGTCTTCCCATTTCCTTCGGTCATACCTTTCCCTTCCATTGAGAACTTTTTCCACCTACATCTCTGCGCAAAAGAATCTAGTGAACCCTGTTCCTATGCGCAAACTCATCATTCTCAAGATACACGTCAATCTTGGCAGAAAGCGAGAAGTCAGCATGATATTGTAAACGAAAGGATAGCAATCACTGACCGTATTCGTCATCTTGGAATCGACATCCTTGCACAGCAGGCAGGCGATGATTGCAACGATGCCGAACCCCATCGAAGACATGGCAACCAGGAAAATTCCCTTGCAATACGCCCACTTGAGCGCCTCCGACGCCGCCGCCACCACGGCGGGGGAAAAGGACGTCGAGAGTTGCGATGTCCCGATGACGGAGAGCAGCTCTGCGGACCGCGACTGATCCAAGCCAGCCTCGAGTGCCGCGGGCAAGACGAGCTTCGGGGTCCATTTGGTGACCTCGTTGTTGAAGATGGTCTGATACACCGTGGTTGCAACTGCCGCCAAGTCAGTTCGAAGCTGTCCAAGGTGAGCGCTTGCAGCGAATACGTACCCGCACCTCCGGCAAAACGAAGGGAACCAGAGATGCCACCGCTGATGCCAAGATCCTTGTGCTTCACGCCCAGCTGCGAGAGCATGATGCTCAGGGGCACCGCCCACGCGAAGGCCGTCTGGGAGATGAACAAGAAGGCGCACATGGTACCCATGTTGTGCGGCGTCGCGAGGCCCAACAGCGCGCCGAACAGCACGACGACAAACGTCGACACGACCAGCTGCCAGCGCCACCGCCGGATCCTGCTGCCGAAGCAGAACAGGAAGAGCGCGCCCGAGCAGATGGCCGTCCCCTGCGGCAGCGTCAGCACCGTCGCGTACACCCAGTCGGCGCCGCCGTCCGTGTAGAAGACGGTCGTCATGGTCGGCCACAGGATGCTGCTCGAGTAGTAGAACATGTTGGTGATGGACAGCGCCAGCGCCGGCGCCGTGAAGTCGCGGCCCCACGACGCGGCGAAGATGTGCGTCGGCGCGAGCGGGTGCGGCGCGCCGCCGTACCTCTCCCACAGCCCGAAGGCGACGAGGAAGGCGAAGCCGACGACGAGCGCCGCGACGACGTGCGCGGACGACCCGGCGTACATGCCTGCCCAGACGATGCCGACCAGGACGGGTACGCAGCCGGCGGTGAAGAAGAGGATGCCAAGGTAATCAATCTTTCTCAGGGCTTGGAGTAAGGGGAGCCCGGCTGGGTGCGCCGGCGGGAAGTATAGGAAGAATAGACCGACGAAGGAGGCGAACTGGAAGATTGCCGGTGCGTAGAAGTTCCACTCCCAGTTGGCGAACTCGTAGCTGTACCTTGCAGTGATAGGCGCAATCAGAATGGCGACGTAGACGGTGCCGTCGGCGATGATGATTCCGATGTGTCTCCACTTGGTGGGGAGAAGCTCCGGGAGTGCGAATGCTGCCATCTGCAAAGGCGATCAGTACGTTCATGTTGATGTGGGGACGCAGCGAGTTGCAAAGGAATAGAGGCCGCAGCCGAAGCAAATGTCCGAACCCAGATGTGCGTTTGGTAGTTGCACCTATGCATCAAGGTGTAGTATTCAACCATCCACGTAGGAAGGCTTGGGAACCCATATCATTGTGTGGGCATTTGCTCCTGCCGCCGATGCAAGAGGGCTCAACTATTGTGCAACCCACTGTGGGGATCATGCAGGGCAAGCGGAGGTGGGGCAGACGAACCTGGCAAAATCCTCCACCGAATCCAATGATTGCCATCCCGGCGGTGAACATGTTAGGGTTCTCCGTCTGTTTGCACGCCCCCACAATGAGATGACCCACGGCACAGAGCTGCAGTGCATCAGCGCAGATCGTGCAGGAGAAAACAGGAAACTCACGAAATTGCCGCCCACGAGGAACCAACGCCGCCCCAGAATGTCTGTATTTGCTCCTCCAACCATGAACGAAACAGTTACCGAGACAGACCAGGCCGGAACGAACCACACGTAGGCGTTAGGCTGTCCGAAGTCGGCCGACACAAGGGCCCCGACAGCGGCTACTGTGGGAACAGGCCAGAAGCAGAGGCCATATCCAAAGGACAGAAACTGAAAGATGCATGGTCAGTCATGTGTCAGCTGGTCGGTAGCTACGTTTACCTACACAAACGACGATCCAAGTCTTGAATGTTACTACCGGTTCCAACTCGGAAGGCGCGGGGGTGGACTCGGGCGTCGAGTTTTCAACATCTTTTTCGGTGGGATTCGCCAGTGTCTTGCCGTCATGCAGCGAGTCGTCCTGCTGTTGGGCTATTTCCGCGGTGGCCATGACTGCAAGACCGGAGTATTGCTGAGAGCAAGGCGCAGTAGCTGAGCAAATGACGGAGGCGGAAACACCGAGATAAATGTAGCGCTCGATCGGCACTGAAGAACACGAGAAGAGCCGCGCAGTATTGCGCATCCGCAGCTTTAGCGCCAAGCGCGCAGAGGCGAGCAGGAAAGCAGAAGACGAATAAGGGCTGTGCATTAAAAGGCGAGAGAACGGAAGAATGTCTAAAAGAGGTAGCGTTGGAGGACTATTTTTCTGCAGAGAGTGGTTTTCTGGACCGATCACTGCATAGCGGCTTACCAAGACGGCGCAAGCCGCTGTACGGGAGAAGAAATCGACGAAAGGACGATTGACAGATGCTACGCCGCTCACTACGTGGACGTGGTGTGCGAGTCAGAACGAGGCTAATTGATTGCAGCACGAGGGGACTATGGCCCCTTTCGGGCTTCGCGCAGTCCACCTTCGCGCTTCCCGCCAGGCCGCCCCCACATGCCACGGGCTCACGGCTGTCCGAGGAAAAAGATCCTTGACCGCTGTGGCACAGCAGAGTACGGCCAGCTTCTTCTGCTTCCGCCTTGCAACACTAAAGTGGTACAGAGTAACTGTGGCGGCCACACACTCAAGACAGTGCAACCGACGATGGCAAGGGCCGAGTGGAACAAGACGCCACCCAGGCGCTCGGGTAAAGCCGACTAGACATGACGGGTGGCCCGGCTCGCGAGGGCGGCCCGCTGCTAACCACGGACCGCAGATCTCGTCCATGATTCGCGGACTGAGCTTTGACTCGGTTGTGAGCCATCCTGAAGTGATATTAACAATACTGTACCACTTGATCGGGAGGATGCCATGTTTTGGAAACAGGACAGGAAGTTTCGGCGTAAAGACATCCTTGCTCATTCTGGGCAGAGGAGACTTTAGGAAAAGAGCCCGAAGACTCAATGCCTGGATGGTGAAATTCTATATCTGGACGTGTTTGCATTGTTCCAGAACAAACTTTCTACGTCCGCACAATCAACTTACCTAATTGCCAGGGAAGGAAGAACGCAGGGCGGGCAGGAAACAGGGCTTAACGCTGTGCCCCCGCAACAGATTTAACTTTCGGATACAGCGCGCCATGGACCCTTTGTAACACAAGCTGCGGGGAACCCTGTAGATGAACCAGGCGCAAAGATCGTGGTCCCAGTTGAAGCAATCAAGGAAAGATCGCGAGGCGTGGTTATTTACGAACTGCCTGGTTGTCTGGTTGGCGTATACGCGGGCCGCTCTTATGGTGTTTTGCCCCGATTCGGTTAGGTTACAGGTAGGAGGGGGGATTGGGTTGGGTTGGGTTGTCATTACCGAATCGGGGCAAAACTCATATTGGCCACTGTGCATATGTCAAGCAAACAGGCAAAGATATTTGCCTATTTACATATATTTAGCAATCAACCAAAGATTGGACCTCATCTTTGTCTTTAGTTACTTGTTGGCCACCTTGAAAAGGGCGGGTCTGGGTAAGGTTCAGCTACAGTTTCTCAAGGTTGCGTGGTCGGAGTGACCTACCAAGAGGCCGAAAAGCGATCACAATGTCTCAAAGGAACCCTTCTCGGACGATTACGATGATCTGGTGAGCTGCGTGTGTGGAGAGCTGTCGTTCCTGAGATGATACGCTACAGGTTCCAACCGCGAAATGTTTCAAACCTTCTAGGGTTCACACTCCCTCGCTGAAGCTGGATCAAATTTAGTAAATACTTCAACATTGGTGATCCTGTAACATCAGTAAAGAGACTTAGCCTCGCGAAATCTTGGAAATCATAGTGGTGGTTCTCGTCCGTGACTTGGCAGTGCTGACCAGCGTCTTGGCCCTAGCATCCCTTCGAACACCAAAGCATCTAATAGATGTTTCTTCCTCGTTGGTAATAGATACGAAGAGTCAGTTGTGATTTCCTAATTTATTAGCGCTCTAAAAGTCGTGATACTGAGGGGACACGGAGTTGGACGGAACCTGCCAAGTCCCCTAAACATGCATGGTCAATTCTCCGACATCGTGCTGTTGCCTGAGAGCCAGCTCCACAGCATCGCCGCGCCGCAGATAACAAGGGAGAAAAATTTGTTGTAATTCGTCGAGCGTGATTCCGTGCCGCACGTAGTTCCTGTAAAAGCGGGCAAAGATCGCCGGGCTACTAGCGGGTGGGTCTTCGCTAATGCAGGCTAAGAGGGGCTTTCGATAAGTCTCCCTGGTGCCTGCCGCCGGCGCCTGCCCTCTACAAGATGCTTACTGAGCCTTCTCGGTCCAAAGCCATGCCTGATGATGTAGGAGCTCATCAGTCATCCTGACTACTCTATGCATGTCTGCCTTTGGATCCCAATCATCACTCGAGTTCCTCCTCTTGATCAACTGGGACTGCGTGCCAGATATTTCAACAAGTGCCTTGTGAAGATGGGTTCCCCGGCCATTCACCCAAAGACATTGCTGCCACAATGGGAGACTCTAAACGTGCACAGAAAGTAGCTATTGTGACGGGAGCTACCGTACGCCTTGCCCAAATCACCTCCCAACCCTCCCCCAAGACTGAGACAAAAATCAAAACAGTCCGGCATTGGCATCGAACTCGCGCGAGACCTCGTCTCCCGCAACTACAAAGTCGCCCTCGTCGGGCGCAACGCCACGGCCGGCGAGCAAATCGCCGCCTCCCTCCGCGGCGGCGGGGAAACCAACGACGACGATGACAACGCCCACTTCTTCCCGGCCGACGTGTCGTCGTACGCGTCGCAGGCGGCCATGTTCCGCGCCGTGTGGGCGCGCTGGGGCCGCGTCGACGCGCTCTGCGCCAACGCCGGCATCGTCGACCAGTCCTCGGCCTACCTCCTGGACTCGCGCGGGCGGCCCGTCGACGACGTGCCGGCCGCGCCCGACCTCTCGTGCACCGACGCGGACTGGAAGGGCGTCGTGTACGGCGCGCGCCTGGCCGTGCACTTCATGCGCCACAACAGAGAGCCCGGGCCGGGCGGGAAGATTGTGGTAACGGGGAGCGTGGCCGCCATGTTCCCGCACGAGAGCTACCCGGAGTACTGCGGGGCGAAGGCGGCGGTGGTGCAGTTTGTGCGCGGGGTCGCGCCCGTGTTGATGGCGAGGGAGGGCATTGCGGTCAACGTGGTGCATCCGGGCATTGTGGATACGCCGATTGTGCCGCCGGAGATGATAGAGGCTGTGTCGCGCGAATGGTGGGTTAAATTCTCCGGTCAAACAAGATGACCGAAAGCTGATTCATCGCAAGCATCACCCCGGTCGAGACGGTGTTGAGGGGGTACAGACTGTTCCTGGACGACGAGACTGGAATGACTGGCAAGAATGTGGAAGCGTCGGGCGACAAGCTGCATTTCTACGAGCTGCCGGAGATGGGCAATGGAGAGGTAACGAGGCGGTCCGTCACCGTATGGGAGCCGCTCTTTGCCATGATGCATCATGAGAAGTCTGGCCTGCCTGATGCAATTGAGTAGATATGAGTTTGAAGACTTAATCCTGCTGTAACCGGCTGTGGAGAATGAATGATTCGCAGCATTCAGACTCGGACCATACTCCTCCCCGAAAGAAGCATCGTGGAGTGCAGAGTTTTCGTGCGCATTCAATTGCACGGTGGGAGGTTGGAACGTGCGACGACTCCGACTCCGGTGGGCGTGACGTCTTCGCACCACCTAGGTACCCCGCCATACCCCGCACCAGTCTTCTCTTCCCCAACAGCCTTTTTTCCACCCACACAACCATGTCGCGTCCCGATTTCGGCAGAACTGCATCGACCAATCTCTCCAGCGGCTCAAGCGCCCGTCAGCTGGATGGCAAGCTGGCCATTGTCACCGGTGCCTCTCGAGGTAAGTAAATCGTCCTGTGCTACCCTTCGACCCGGGGAAACACCATCGCTGACGAGCCAATGTCTCTCCGCAGGCATCGGCGCCGCGATCTGCACCAACCTCGCCAGCAAGGGCGCCTCGCTCGTCATGAACTACACGTCGGACAAGTCGGCGGGGCCGACGCAAGAGCTCGCGGCGGAGCTGGAGCGCACGTACGGCATCCGCACCACGACGGTGCAGGCCGACATGGGCAGCGAGAAGGGGGCCGCGCACGTCGTCGACGTGGCCAAGAATCACTTCTCGCACCCGAAAACGAACAAGTTCCAGGTCGACATCGTCGTCAACAACGCGGGCGTCTCGGGCAACCAGACCATCGCCGAGACGGACCCCAAGCACTTCGAGTGGCTGTACAACGTCAACGTGCGCGGCCCGCTGCTGCTCATGCAGGCCGTCGAGCCGCACCTGCCGCACGACCGCTCCGGCCGCATCGTCAGCCTGAGCAGCGTGAGCAGCAGCTTGGGCTTCGCCGGCCAGAGCATCTACGGCGGCACCAAGGCGGCGCTGGAGGCCATGACGCGCACCTGGGCTCGCGAGCTGTCGGAGCGCGCCACGGTCAATTGCGTCAACCCCGGCCCGGTGGCGACGGACATGTATGCGAGCAACGGCGAAGACTTCTTCACCATGATCAACCCCTGGCTGAAGAACACGCCGCTGGCGCCGGCGAGGGAGGGGATAGACCGCGACGAGTTTGTTCAGAATGCACCCAAGGCGGGTGGCCGCCCGGCGTATGAGGAGGAGATTGCGGGTGTCGTGGTCATGCTATGCAGCCCAGAGGCGGGGTGGAGCACTGGAAGCGTCGTCTGCGCGAACGGAGGTATGCGGTTCAGCCCTTAAGCGGGGTGGGTATGCCGGTGAGCCGTTTAACACATCTTCCTCGGTGTTCGTGGGCTAGACTTCGGATCCTGTAGAGGGCGCTAATAGATGAGATTGGCGTCAAATCCCTTGACCGGAACGGAACGTAATGTTTACGATCTGCCATACGATTGAGCCCTTTTCTTTCCCTTCAGCACTTATTCTGGCAGCTCCCGACCGTGGGCAGAGAGTGAGCTGAGCTGAGCAGTAATTCCGCCGTTGAGGAAGCAAGTCCGAGAGGGCCAGCCTTCCCCGGATTGAGCTGAAAGGTGTTAGTTGCATTGCATGGCGCACATGTTTGCCTATGGGCTCATTCACGTCTGTGGTTTATCCCGACTGGCTTATCCCTCGCATCCTAAATACGCGCATGCGCTTGCAGACTGCGAGTGGTAGTAGAAAAATGCATTCTGCTGACGTGCATTGCAAGACTGCTTGATCGAATGAAGGATTGCATGCAAGACTCACTGGTTGCTTAGCTGGTGGCGGAGCATTATTGAAGGCCCAGGCTCAAACAAGTTGCATGTTTGAGATGCCTCAACTTGTTGGGCGGCAGCGAGCTTCGACCTTTCATCTGCGTAGGTTCTATCGAGCACGCCTCTTGCACCAATTTTAACATTAGCAATAGCCTACGTGTAGCGTCTGGAAAACCTGCCATGTTGAGAGAGGGAATCTTCACACGCCCAAGGTCCGATCAAAATTACGGAGGACTCGAGACTTGCTATGCGCCTCATCGCGTGAGGGAGAATCCTTGCTTGGGATTAACTCTCTGCTGTTTGCATCGGATGCTCGTTATTTGATCCGCCAACTCTCTTTGTTTCCTTGGTCTGTCGTTCTATTATTTGATTGGGAATTTTTAGGCTCTTCCGCCTGGATCCACACAACGAGAAGATGGGCATGTGCTTTAGTCTTGAACTCGTTGTTCGAGCTTCACCGAGCCAGGAGATTTTTTCTCCTTCTTTGGCAGTGTCGGACTTCTCCTTTTGTGGCTGCATTGGGCGGCACACGTGGGATGTGTCGGGTGTTGGTGGCGGCCAAGTGGCGGGCGTCGGCGAGAGCGGCTCTCGGCTTCCATCCGAAGACTACTTACCAAGAATAACCGATCCTTGACCTCTAGCCTTGCTGCAATGCTACTCTAGCACCGTCGAGCCAAGCCACAGCCAGGGACAGCTCACTGCTGATCGCACTTAGCCTGCTTATTGCTGCCTTTCAGCCAGGAACACCGCCCCATCCTTCATGCCGCCTCTCAGATCGTCAGCGAGCAGATTTCCATTAATGGAGCCTTCTCCGCATCAGCTATACCCGTTTAAAATGCCCGCTCGTATAATCCTACTACCCCGCCATGGTTATGCTGGTCAGCAAGCCTGGGCGAAGATTCCGGAACGTGGAGTGATCGTCGGTGTTTCTTTTGCGCATCCCGCACTGGGTCCCGCCATATCCGCAGTGCTTACAGCAACCAGCGCCCTGTCTCAGAGCGTAGTCACGCTACCAGCGTACATGTAAATTGTCCCTCAAGACATGCAATTA
The DNA here is from genome assembly GCF_021436955.1 of Diplodia seriata. Taxonomy (NCBI): domain Eukaryota; kingdom Fungi; phylum Ascomycota; class Dothideomycetes; order Botryosphaeriales; family Botryosphaeriaceae; genus Diplodia; species Diplodia seriata. Next base: position 3,432,400 of record NW_027117309.1, on the reverse strand, counting down.
ATCTTCACCGCCGTGCAACACGAAGCTGCAGCAAGATGGGCTTGCATTAACGCAGCAGCATTCCCCACATGACGATGCCGGATCCCCGCCGCCATCACCGTCGCTAGCATGCCTCGATACGAAAGCTTGACCTACCAGGTTCTTGGTCAGAACCGCCTTGTCCCATTCGGGGTAAAGCTTGTCCAACACGGTCAGCATGCAGACTCCCGCAGCTTACCCACAGCCCTGGAGAGAGAAAGAGCCGCGATGCTCGCCACAACCCTGTTCTGTCTCCAGAAATTCTTCTGCTGCGCTTCGGCTGTCTGACACCGAACAGGCGAAGCGCGTGCCCACTTTAGCTTCATGCCCGGAGGATTGACCGCACGGCAGATGCCTCCTTGGTCCATGTCACGGCACAGCACAGCCTGGCAAAGTCACTGTGCCGGCTGATAGTTGTCGAGCCATGGCCAACGTGAGCAGCATATAAAGAGATGATCTGCCAGGTCTCAGTAACGCAAGTCAATCCCGGCAAGAATATCCCATCCTCCTCCCAGCGCATAGGCCCATACCCCAAGCGCCTTCCCTTTAGAACATCTTATACACAACATACCTTCAGAACTCCCGTCACGATGATGAAGTCCCTCGCCGCCGCCGCCCTCCTCTCCCTCCTCTCCCTCACCACCGCCTCCCCGCTCCTCACCAAGCGCGCCGACCCCGTCTGCCCCGCCGACGGCTACCTGCCCGCGGACCCGGCCTCGTGGCTGTTCCCGGTCGGCATCTACCCGGTGTCGGCGAGCAACCCGGACACCAACTACGGCACCGTCTACTCGCCCAAGATCACGCCGGGTGACTTCTGCACCATCTTCAACCTGTACGTGCCCGAGTCGGCCGCGGGCAAGACGTGCACGCTCAAGTTCCTGTTCCCGTCCCAGGACCAGCTGCGCACGAGCAGCTACACGTACGAGGGCGCCGGCCACTTCACCTTCACCGGCTACGCCTTCGGCACCGGCGCGACCGACGAGACGACGTGGAACAACCAGCCGTCCGCGGGTCCGAGTAAGTCTTCCTTTTTTCTTTTCCCCCTCTTCTTTCTTTTTCTTGTTGTTGTCCCGCTATTCATATGATGCTGTGTATGGGACTTGTGACTGATTGTTTGCTTTTTTTCTGATATACAGGCCCTCCCTCCCCTCCTGCCGTGCTGGCACCGGGCAACGCCTACGTCATCAACGCTGGCGACTGCGGCGTCCAGGCCGGCCAGGGCTCGCTTGAGGTCAGCGGCATGCTGTGCAGCTCCGATACCACCTTCGAGTACTTCCAGGACTCCGATCTCTGCCCGATTGGGTTCTACGTCGTCATCAGCTAAGAAGTGGCCGAGGATGCGAAAACTTGACGGCATTGGTGGTTTGAGTGCGGACCTGAGAGTTTCCGGGTCGAGGCTGTTTATTGTGTAATGAGTAATACGAAAATTCATGGTCACGTATCTGTACATTCCGCTGAATGTTCGCATTGTGTGTTAACTTATTCACGGGTTCAAATGCATACATGCTCTCGTGACGCTTGACATAAAGTACTACGATGACCTGTCGCAGCAGCTGCAATCTTGGTTTTACACATGAGAAGATGTAGCATTGTAGGAGTACTAGCTTTTGCTTATGGAATATAGGAAAAAAAAAAAAAACTTTGCGTTTCTACATCTGCTTTGGTACGCCCTGCTAGACATATCAAACTTTCCCACCTTCCTGAATTCAGTCAACAGAGTCCATTTCGAGGTTGGTCTTTCCGTGCTTCCGGCGAAGGCGATGTCCGCTGGCCTCTGAGCTTTGGACCTTCGGATACGCCTGCGGTGTCTTCTGCGTAGGCAACGGAATTCGCGATACATGCGATGCTCCTTTCGATACGGTCGGATGCGTACCGTGATGCAATTGAAGCTTGTCGGTGTATACACTCCTTGGATGATTGGAATTATTCCCCTTTGCCGGATTCTCTTGGCGCTGACTGTCTTCGAAGGTGAGTTTTTCAAGCTTACACTTGCCTGGAACTGCTGTAAGCTGTGACTGCTCTGCTTCCAGTTGTACCTCAACGTTCTTCTCTTCAGACAGAGAAGTAATATTGTCCTCGGATTGGACGGTCGAGATGCTCGAGTAAGTCATTCCTTCGCTTGCGTCAGAACGTTGAATGGAAGAGCCGCCATCGGATATTGACGACTCGCTTGGTCCGTTGTCGTTCTGTATTCGCGTAAAAGTGATATCCTGATTCTCTTGACTGAACAGTTTCTTGGTTGGAGTGTGCTTGCGGCCACAGATGTCTTGTAGAAGCGTCCCCGACTGGCCAAATATCACAGCACCTTTATCGTATGGATCCAAGTTGCCGGGTCCATTGACAGTACCGATGGCGTGTTTTCCCACTACTTGACTGAGGCGGTTGCATCCACAATCATACGGTACTCGGACGTCGCATGGTCCAAAGATTGATCGACTTTGGTGCCACTGCAAACAGGTGTTGCTCAGGAACTTGCGATCAAGAGGACAACCAGCGACTTCGTACAGGCCTTTGAGCATTTGCACAGGAACAGCGAGATAATCCTCGCCCTTTGGTAGGCTAATCCAGCGGCGGCATAGAGACGTTTGACAAGTAGCGGAGGGTCTGACGAGATCTTCGAAGCCGTTCGCGAAGAGTGCGAGAGCGCCAATATCGTGAATGAGGTTGACCCAACCTCCATTGGTTTTGGCGATATTACATCTCTTCAAGGCGCAAGGGGACTCTTTCTGCACGATGTCTCTGAACTCAAAACCAATCAGTTCGTCCCGGAAGTTGATTTTGGGCTCGACTCCTGGAGTGGCGTCATCGGGGTCCTTATGTTCCTTGAGACGATCGAGGTATGACCAGATGTCCACGACCAGCTCTTTGAGGCGGTAGTTCTCCTCAGGAATTATCATGTTGTTGACATCTCTCATAAGTGTTTCTCGTGCACTACACTTGGAGGTGTCTGTGGAAAACAGCTTGATCTTTCCTTCGTTGTCCGCAAAAAAGCCGCTCTGCAGTCGTGCTTGAGCGATGTGGAGCACCACATGTGACGCTGGTACAAGCCAAGCTCTTTTTTCGCTGGTGTCATAAAGCAGTACCTTCAGTTTCTCGGCCAAAGCGACGATTTCCTGGTAAGGGCCGTTGTTCCTTTGGAAGTGACACTTTCCATCCTTGGTGCCGAAAGCAACATTGAGCTGTCCTACACCTAATTGAGAAAACCCGACGGTTCCTCCACTGAGTTTGAGATGTTGACCGAAACTGTTCAAGTGGAAGCCGGAGTAGTGGAGATTTTCGTAGTTGATCGCCTCACTTCCAAGGAATAACTTGACCGCGCTACACCAACCGACGATCGCCCTGGTAGACCTAAGCGCGTTCAGGTCGAACTCGTGGATCATCAGCCTGTTCGGGCAATTCTTGACTCCATCTTCATACGTAAGTGCCTTGCCATCGTTGCTTTGAACAAGGTGCCATCGAATCCTTTCCTGAACCCTTTCTGTGGGGACAATCATGGTTGAGAAACCCTTCAAAATGATGCCTCCTTCGAACTCGACAGCATGTCTGGCACCAGCCAATGCTGCTAGAATGTCGACTGAGATTTCCAGACCCGATACACTCTCCCTTTCCGGTATTGGGAAGCCGCGAGCGATTCCAGCACCATCGAAGAGGGAGAACCAACATGATGCCTCCTTCGGATCCAAAGGCCGCTGGGCGACGGATACGTGGAAGCAGCGAATGTCCGACTCAGTCGATGTGCTCTTAGCAACTGTAGCTTCCGAGTATGATACTACGTTACCAGAGAGCCCACCTCTGAGCGCGGTGGCAAGCCATGACATCTGCTGGGCAATTTCCACGATTAAATCCATCGTGGCAACCAGTTCTACCCGAACAAAATTGTGTTTCCGCTTGTCGAGAAATTTGCTGTCCAAGTGGATACTGATGGATCCGCATTTTCCAAGACGGATAGAAGATGTTGACTTCTGCAGCGACTTCTGGAGCAAAGGTAGAAATATGTCGCAGCTATTCGGCCAGATTGATTGGAGATAGTCCGCACAGGTGGCGGCATACGCGTAAAGTCCAGACCCACATAGCACAAGTACATTTGCCAAAGGTGTTTTCAGATCGCCATATTGGGATTGCAGAAACTCCATTGGGTCCCAATCGATTGAGAATGACGTGAGATACAAGGTGTCAATAGGGTGACATTTGCAGTTGGATTGTTCTGTTGTTCCTTCGTTGGCCATTTCGAGGAAGCACTTGGAACAATGTTCCCCGCCAGGTGCAAGAAGATTACTTGCAACGATCTCCTGGATGTACTTCATTTGCGATTGGTCATCACAGTACAAGTCTCGCCGAATTGAGATCATCAACTTTTTGAACGGCTGTCCAGCAAGTAGAAAATCATTGACCGCATTGAGATTCAGTTCGAAGTCATCGTCTTCATCGGTGTCCGAGTCGTCATTCGTTTCGGCCGTTTGCAGTTTGTCAAATAAGCTGATACGCTCATCCAAAGAGAGTCGCATCCCATACCCTTGGAGACGAGAAAGAGTAAGTGCGTTCGGGTCCACAGTGGAGAGAGCGTTCTGTCGGAAATAGCGCGCAATTGTGGACCGGTACCTTCGGATTAGACGAATTGCGTCTTTGACTATGCTGTTGTCGAATCCTACCAGGGGATTTCTATTGCCATTTTGTATTAGTCCAGATATTCTTTTATTTTCACGTTTGGTTCAAACTTTAATTACGCAGCAGAATCCTTTCCTGAGGCAATTTCTTCAAGGTCGATTACATATCGATTGAGGAGATGATCCAAGTGGGCCTCCATAACGGCTGGCTCATGCTGTGTGGCAGCATAGGGTGCCCATTCACGCGCTCCAGCTTTCGCGATCAGGGTGTTGCCAAAGAACGCGATGAAATCCTGCAAGAAGTTTGTAGGCATAACACGAGAACTACTCCCTGTCTCCGTTGAGCAGATAGATGCCGTATCTGTGCCTTTCCCGCTATGGTACCCGGAATCCGAATGGGCTTGACCTTCACCAGGAGCCAGAAAGCCTTCGATGGCCTCTTTTGTCCGAGATTGGCCATCTTGCTCATGGAGTTGGGACGCATTGTAAGGGCTGTCTTGGAGACCACCATGTGAACCTTGGGTTGATGCTGTTGGCCAGGTGGGGGACTGGCTTGGGACTCTAACTTGTTCCTCTTTCGATGGACTTGATGTATGTCCGCTTTGCGTCTGACTGTAGATCAAGCTAGTACTTTCTGGGGGCCCAACCTCTGAGATAGGCGTGTAGATTTGATCCGTTGCGAGGTTTCGGTCTGGCTTTGATCTAGACATTTGGTGTCCTGAGTATGATACTTCAGGCGCAGATGGTGCTTTGTCTGAACCTTGCAGTACATCTAGAAAGTTCTTTCGTAATACATCCAGCCATTCCGGAGCAACATGTCCAAATTCAAGGGATTTGACGTTATGCTCCACAGTGTATGGCTTTGCGTAGTTGAGACGAGTCATAACATCCAGTTTGGCTTGGGAAGGATCGGTGGCAACAATAGGAATGGCTGGAAGCATCCTCCCATCCGGATCTTCCCATTCAGGTACGTCGGGAGAGCAAGATCCAGTATACACCACGGAGTGCTCTGCCTTATCCACGCCAGACTTAGCAACACCCTGTCTGTTGTACGTTTGGATTGACCTGCGTAGTTAAGCGAACGAACTCTGTACTGTGTTTTCTAATGCACTTACAGGCATGTACAACAATCTCTTCCCTCTCGAATTACGATAAACCATCGTATCTTGTTGTAGATTGGCTCATTGTAAGCCCCAGTGACAAAAGTCACTCCGGAATGCGCGTTTCCGGCGGGCTCGGGCCATAGGACTTTGAAAACCTTTCCAACTTTGTAGAAATCCTGACCTGGATAGTGTCTTACGTATCCTATACGAAATAAGCACTATAAATATATACAACATAGATTTATACTTACGAGGATCGAGACGCTCTGCATCTCCGGGTCTCCCCCTAACTCTCCTATATGATCGGATACCGCTTTGAAGTGCACTTGGCTCCGTCATTTGCTCCGGCGTACCATCCTTCATCCTCGTCGAGACGTATTGCGAGTTGTTGACTTCGGGGTATACTCGACCGTAAGTTTGATAAACGTAGCAGTTGTCCGCTGGGTCCCAGTAGTAATAGTCTTGCCGAGTGGCATCCCACTGCCACGACGGCCGCTCCATGCTGACCAGCCGCCAAACTTTGGAACAGGATGATGAAAAGTAACTTGTGTGATGACGGAGAGAAATGGTGGTAGTCTCTCCATTTATATGCAAGAACTCCATGGAGCTCCTTGGCTTCGACAAGGGTAGCATCGCACTGCCGAGTGCCACATGTACAGAGATGACTGGCTGAAGCTCTCGGTCATCTGATTGTGGCATGCAAGGCGTACTTTGCTGCAAGTCAGCCTTGAACGAGCTCTCTCGATTGGCCCGTCCACCCCGTACATGGAAGGCTGAAGGTTCGAACAACACTCCAGAGCATGATTATGCCTTGCTGCAGGAGCCTTTTGGGTACGGTCAGCTGCTTACGCCCAGCCTCCCGGTTTTTGCTTAGTGTCTAGACGCAAACCCGGCTCATAAACGACCAGTGGTTATTACATGGACGCTCTGGATCAGTAATAGCTCATGTGGAGTGAGGAATGATAATAATCATTCACTATAAATATTGACAAAACGGAGTAGCCTATGCAACGTGAATACGCGTTTTTCCCGCATCCTTGGTGGACGCCGGGAGCAGCCCAAATAACCATTATTTCTTTCTCTTGTTTCGCATAGATGCTGTGACAGCAAGCAGACCCAGTCCTCTCAGTCCTCTTGCCATAGGTATTTGTCGGACGACAAGAGCTACAACCAAATTTCGAGCGTTCCATACCTATTCAAGCCTTACCAAGTAATTGTGGAACCCGGTTGCCGATACAGGGCACTTCCGTGCGGATGCGAAAGATAAGCAGCGGCACTGCCGCATCGCAAAGCCGCCAATGTGCGCAGCATCATCAGTACCCCGCATCAGCACAAGGCTGATCTCCTCCGAGATAGCGTCACCACGCCTCAACAACCCAGGCAGTAACTCAAGTCAGCCTCGTGGATGTGCGACGCATGGCGCTACTCTGTGAGACAATGCGAGCGGCTTCGTTGAACCGATTCGCTGATGGGTGGACATGGCCTGATGCAGACCTGGACGAGGCCGAGCACGGTCCCGCTCATCGAAATATTCGACCGATGGTTTGCAGGATGCCTAGATTTACCTGAAGGTGAGTTCGATGCGTCGGCAGTGGATTTGGTCTCGATCTTTTGAAGGTCGGTGCTATTGGAGATGGCCTTGCTTCTCTCGAACTCTAAAAAGGCTACATTCAGTCCATAGACTCAGAATTGTTGGGGCAGGAGGATGGACTTTGCGACGCAAAAGATAAAAGAAATCAGCGTGGAGAGGGAAAACCGTCGTATGCCCTCAAGTGAGAAAGAGGTGCTTGCGAAGTGTGGGGCGTAATGTCGTGATTGTACCTTTCCTTCCTCTCCAGAGAGCAGATTAAAAGAAAAGCCGTAGTGAAGGTTGTGGCGGGAGTAATAAGTGAAACGCAATTCGATAGCACCTCGGGAGCGGAGATAGCTACTTACTCCACCTTCCGTACCCCACGGGGAAAGTAACTCCATGAGAAGCAGCGGGGTGGCCATAGCTCCCTCGGGGCGACCTTCCTGCGGGACAAATCTCCTCTTCCGAGCACTTCCCGGAAAGCCTACACTCGTCCCCGCCAAGCGCTAATGCAAGGCACCGTACCCCGCGCTGCTCAATGCTCGTCATTTCAACTGTTGCTCGGGCAAAGTTTGCTCTCCTTGTGAGGATCCTGCCATGCCGATGCCGATTTCAAAGACCGAGCTGCTCTGGGTAGCGAGCTACAAAACCGGTTCAAGCCCTGCATATAAAGCTGCTTGACTTCATCTCGTCTCTCACGACAGGAAAAGTCTTGCTTCATTGTTGCGCCCAAACTATGACCACTTCTGTCTTTAGCATTTAAACATTCATTCCTCGACTTCTCGCCGCCGGCGATTCCTGCGTAGAGGCTTACCCTGCCTCTGTAAAGCTCCAGACACCATATCACCGCCTCCCTCTCCTCCGCAGAACCGCACTCGGAACCCATTACCTGCGCAAACAGCACCACCAATCACCTCGCGGTCGTCATCCACCAAAGCGCAACTCCCTCCTCCAAAGCCACCGACCACCGACACCGAACAGTCACCTCACCCCCATCCAACCTCGCCCCCCGAGCTTCCGCCCAACATGTCGGCCCCCGCCAGCTCCACCCAAACAATCACGCACATCGTCCTCTTCAAGTACAAGCCCACCATCACCTGGTCCGACTTCGAAACCCACTTCGACGCCTTCCGCGCGCTCCCGCACAAATGCCTGCACCCGGTGACGAACCGGCCGTACATGCTCTCGATGCGGATGGGCAAGAACCGGTCGTGGGAGCCGTTCGGGAAAGGCATGACGCACGCCTTCGTGCTCGAATTCGCGTCGCAGGACGACCTCGACTACTACCTCACGAAAGACCCGGTCCACCGCGCCTTCAGCCGGGCCGCGGGGCCCCTCATCGACGACAGCGTCGTGGTCGACATCCGCGACGGCGTGCTGTTCGGGCCGGGCGCGACGAGGCCGGAGGGCGTGACGTTTCCCGGCGAGGAGGAGGGGAAGAGGTGGAAGGGGAGCTGCCACTGCGGGGGCACGGAGTGGGAGGTCGTGGTCCGGGGCGAGGGCGAGGAGCTGAAGCACGTGCTGTGCCATTGCGACACGTGTAAGAAGCTGGGAGGCGGCCCCTACTCGTGCAACTACATCGTGCCGAGGGAGGACTTGACGATCACCAAGGGGCGGCCGAGCGTGTATACGTACAAGGGCGCGAGCGGTAAGTTTGGCCCCCTTTTTATCCTTCGCCGCAAGTGTTGTGGGACTTGTTCCCCCCGTTTCGGATCGATTGCTGACAACTTTGGATGATTGCAGGCAAGGACGTGCGATGCCACTTCTGCCCGACCTGCACTTCGCACATCTACCACCATCAGGATGCCATGCCGGAGAAGGTAATTGTGCGGACACTGTTGCTTGAGGGCGGAAACGATCTCGAGGCCGGCGGTGAAATATTCCCCGAGGGCAAGCTGAAATGGGTGCAGGATTTGAAGGAGAGTTTGGAGCCGATCCCAACGAAAAAGGTCACCAATGGAGTGAACGGTGTCAATGGAGTTTGAGTTATTTTGCGTGGTGGGGGTTTGGAGTTGAGCGTGGAGAAAAGTTGTCTTGGAGCGAAGGTGTCGACACTAGTTAATGTGCATTCTGAGAGGCGTTGTAGATGAGAGGTTGTAAGTACTATCCAACAAGGATGGAAAATAGCGCATAAGCATTGGTTGATCTGAGGGTCAGCGTTCGATATTGCGAAGTGTTCGTCAGACAGAAACTCTCCTCATTCACAAGGTTCATTACTCGCGACGTTACCCCACCTAACTGTACTACTCCATCACAGCAAACATAATATATGAAGTGTCATCGGATCGTCTTGTCCGGAAGGATTGCAGCATTCAATTGATTTTCTGCCAGCGAAAAGGCAACACCGTACGGGAGACCACATACAACACCGCATTTGTACAACACCGCATGCACACCGGACGCAACGCCCCACATACCTGTATATACCGCCGTTGCCGCGCAAACAAATCCTGCCAAATTTCACGGATTTTGATCATATAAAATTAGAGAACGCTACACCATCAGACAAATGAGGATCTTGGCGCTTATGGACATTGCGGGGTTAATCGTCCCCACACTACTCTTAAAAGCGACAGCATCAGCGGCAACGGCCGATGGTTCACACAACCAAACTAGCCTGCAGACGCCTTCGGAATACACCTCAAATACATCCAAGATGTACGACACATACGATGAAGTCGCTAAGTTGGGAATCAGAGAGTAAGGTTCCGGCTTGAAATGCTTTGGTTTATTCATGCTGACTTCTTTACCAGCCCGGAATTCACGAAGGTAAGACGAATGTTGCGGACATGAAATTGAAGAGCGGAAATAAAAACAGGGTCCATGGCCCTTGTCATTGTACCGCTTTGTCTTCTGATTGTACTGCTCCGTATATCTGCACCAAGAGCATTTCCTATCCCAGGACAATGATTGGGCCTCCAAGCTAACAACACTGGACAGTACATTAAAGAGAATGGCTACGAGAACATGGCCAGCTTCGCCGAGCTACCCGGCCTCGACGCCTCGTCTGGCGCTGTCAATAGCTCGGCCGCGCAGCACGGCTACATCATCGACGTGCCCATGCGCGACGGCCACCTCAACCCGCTGCGCGTGCACAAGCCGACGTCCCCCCCGGCAAACGGGAAGAGCCCGCTCGTCGTCCTCATCTACGGCGGCGGCTTCCTCGTCGGCGACAACACGCAGATGTCGCCCTTCGCCCGCATCCTCAACGAGCTGCACGGCGCCACGGTGGTCAACCTGTCGTACCGGCTCGTGCCCTCGGGCCACCGCTGGCCCACGCAGCCCAACGACGTGTGGGACAACCTGCAGTGGATCGCGGCCAACGCCGAGACCCAACTCGGCGCCGACCCCAGCGCCGGCTTCATCGTCGGCGGGGCGTCCGCGGGCGCCAACCTGGCGGCCGTCGCGGCGCAGAGGTGGATCGGGGAGAAGCAAGAGCCGGCGCTGACGGGGCTGCACATCGGGATCCCGGTGCTGTTCGTCGAGCCGAACGTGCCGGCGGCCTACCGGGACCTCTGGTTCTCGCGCGAGCAGAACAGGGACGCCTTCATCCTGAACGCGGCGGCGGTGGACGCGCTGATGGACAAGTACGGGCCCGACACGGCGTCGCCCGACTGGTGCCCGCTGAACGCGGAGAACGCGCTGGTCGGCTACCCGCGCACCTACGTGAGCGCCTGCGGCGAGGATCCGCTGCGGGACGACGGGCTGGTGTACTGGCGCCTCTTGAGGGACCGCGGGGCGGAGACGCGCATCGATGTCGCTCCCGGGGTGCCGCACGCGCACGCTACGTTTGAGGGGCTGGTTTCCGGGCAGAAGTCGAATTTTGCGTCTGTTGCTGCTTTTGGGTGGCTGCTCAGGGATGAGAAGATGCCGGAGGATATCATCCAGGGTATGAGTGTTTTGGCTTGAGTTTGCGTTGAGATTTGGGGAAAGGGAAGAAGTAGTTACCGTAGGCTTGGCGTAAGCAGTGTGCTCACTTACCCCGCCCGTCCAAACATGTCACGGTTGCACATCAATTGTGCTTCGAAAATCATTCGTGCTTATGTACTCCACTGACGAGCCGGTCGACGGGGTCGGAGGGCGGGCCAGAATTGTGTTATCGGGAATTATCCGCGTGGTGGATGACGTGATTCCGGGAGCATCTGAGGCGATGCTTGCGCTATTCAACACCACGCGCCAGCTCCCACTTATGCGCCGATTTTGACTCGCATCCGCCGGCAAAACGGCCGCGGTGAAGAGCAGCACGCAATCATGCGTCGTGAAAGCGGCTCTAGCGCCACGCCCTACCTCGGCGCTGCTGCTTGACGTCGTCTTCGCCCGCCGGTCTCTCAGAAATAATAATAATGTGCCGCTTCTCCACCTTCGAACCTCTCGTTGACTTTGTTTCCCTCAATTGCCTCTACTTCTGCTTGCTGCTCGCAGCATTGCCAATTTCTTTTCTTTTCCGGGGCAAACGCAACAAGATGATTGGCCAGCGTGATGTGCAGGCGCCCGCCTGGGGTAACCTGAAGCGCGATCTGACCATCGCCGACCTAAAAACCAATGCTGTCAATGGCTCCTCGAAGAAAGCGCCGTTTCAAACACTCAAGGAGAGCGGCGGCGTGGTGATGGATACAGCGCCATCATCATCATTGGCCGACCAACAGACGGCGCCGCCGCCGCATGTCCCGACGATGCAGACCGTCCTCATGCTATACCAACCGCGCACCCGTTACGCCCTCACGCCCAAACACGAGATACCGACTCTGCACTCCGACGACGAGGTTTTGATCAAGGTGAAAGCGATTGGCCTGAATCCAATCGACTGGAAGGGGCCGTAAGTTCACCAACTGCCACGCACCATTGCGCCTCCCTCCAAAACTAAACTCACCATCCAAAAACCAGGGACTTCGGCTTCGGCATCCCCACCCTCCCCTACATCAACGGCCGCGACTTCGTCGGCACCATCGTCCACGCGCACCCCTCCTCGCCGCTCCACCCCCGCTCCATTGCCGCCTCCGCCTCCTCCATCCCATCTTCCTCCGCTTCCGCCTCCTCCGCCTCCTCCTCCTCTCCAGACACCGACGGGCACCAAGCCCCCCTCTACCTCGCCATCTCCACCGACTACCGCGACCCCCGCAAGTCCGCCTTCCAACAATACGCCGTCGCCCACCCCCACACCATCTGCCGGCTCCCGCGCACGCTCCCCGCCGCCTCGGGCGCCTCGCTCGGGGTAGCCTTCGTCGCCGCCGCCCTCACCCTCGGCATCTGTTTCGGCATCGACTTCTCCTCCCCCTCTTCCCCCTCGACTGCCACTCCTTCCAACGTGCCGATCGGCCCAAACTACCGCGCCCTCCTCCGCTCCGTCCCCGCGTCCCGCATCCCATCCGACTGCCTGGCCGAAGCGCACGGCGGCAACATAGCGGAAGACAAGCGCGCGCGCGCGGGCGATTGGCTCGTGCTGTGGGGCGGCTCGAGCACGACGGCGCGGTGCGCGGCGAGGCTGGCGCGCGGGGTGGCCGGGCTGCGGGTCGTGGCGGTGGGGGACGTGGCGAAGCACGGAAGGCGGTGGGCGGGGGACGGGGACGGGGACGGAAACGGCGACGTCGATTTGTGGGTGGATAGCCACGATCCGGAGAGGGCGGCGGAGGTGGTGAGGGCGGTTGTTGGTGGTGGTGGTGCTGGGGGGAGGAGGGTGTTCGGGGTGGATTTCGTGGGGAGGGAGACGGCGGGGAGGTTGGCGCGGGCGTTAGATGGTGCGGGGGGAGAGGTGCAGAAGGCGCATTTGGTTGGGTTGGCGTCGAATCCGAAGGACGTGGGAGAGGGGGTCAGGGTGCATTCGGTGCCGATCAAGCTGTTTCATGAGGTGCCCGAGGTGGGAAGGGCGACGATGGCGTGGTTGGAGCGGTTGTTAGAGGAGGGGTTGCTGACGCCGCCCGAGGTGGTGGTGGAGAAGGGTGGGTTGGCGGGCGTGAACGGCGCGTTGGATCGGATGAGGAGGGGCGAGATTTCCGGGCGGAGGTTGGCCGTTGAGTTGGATTGATAGAAGGGGAAAAGTTACGGGTTGGATGGACTGGGTTTGACTCTGCATTAGAGACGCTAGAATGGTACCGACACCAGCAAAAGTAGGAAGACGAATATCTTTATTCACACCCTTGTGTCCTCACGCGACAAGCTCCTGCTGTCTCCTGAGATCATAAGCGACAGCCTTCCCCGGCGTCGGCTTTACCCCGTTCTGGGCTTTGACCGTCTCCGGGGGGATGTACGGCGGATCTTCCTGGTAGACGTCGTACTTGTACCTGCTCCCCTCGTGATCGTCCCGCAGCTTCGACTGGCCCTTCCCATAAACCTTCTCCCTCGCCGTGAGACCATCCTCGATCTTCTCCGGATACAGCCCCCTCCTCCTCAGCTCGGGAATCAGCAATTCCACCACATCCTCAAACGTGCCCGGTGTCGTGACGTGCGCGAGGTTGAACCCGTCCACATCCGCCTCGCGCACCCAGCGCTCCATCTCGTCCGCGACCGTCGCCGGGCTCCCCACGGCCACGGGGCCCAGGCCGCCGATCGCCGCCTTCTCCGCGACCACGCGCGGCGTCACCTTGGGCACGTCCTTGGACGTCGCCGTCAGCGTCGCCAGGATCGACTTGACGCTGTTGGCCTCCTTGGAGTGCGCCGGCGTCAGGTCCTCGTCGAGCGGCAGCGTCGACACGTCGATGCCCGTCCACCCGCTGAACAGCACCAGCCCGCCCACCGTCGACGCGTACTTGCGGTACTCGCGCAGCTTCTCCTGCGCCTCGCCGTCCGTGCGTCCCACGATCGGACAGAAAGTCGCGAACACCTTGATCGAGCGCGGGTCACGGCCTTCAGCGGCGGCGAGGCGTCGGATGGTGTCGATTTTGGGACGGAGAGGGATGGGGCTGTGCGAGGAGACGAAGATGGCTTCGGCGTGAGTGGCTGCGAATTTGGAGCCGGCGCTGTTTTTGTTGTTGGATTGTGAGTTGCGGGGAAGGGGGTAGATGGGCAATAGACTTACGGGGATGTTCCGGCTTGGAATAGGAAGGGAGTCCGTTGGGGGGAGGGATCGGTGATGTGTCGGGTGTCGAGCTTGAAGTATTTGCCGTGGTGGTGGATCTCCCGGATCCTCTCGGGCATCGCGTAGGTATCGTTTTCCTTGTCTTCAACGATGGCGTCGTCGCTCCAGGATCCCTCCCATAGCTTGTAGAGCACCCGCAGGTATTCGTCGGCCTGTACGTAGCGTTCGTCGTGCTCGATTGGCGAGTCTAGGCCGATGGCTTTGAAGGCCGCCTTTCCCCAGGATATTACAATAAGCTCGGGTTGCGCTATCGCGGGAAGCTCCCACGGTGTAAATAAAGATTTCAAAATACCTTTTTCCACGAAGTGACAATATTCCAGCCGATCCGACCGTTGGTTAAATGGTCAAGGGTCGAGAACCGTTTAGCGAGCAAAAAGGGTGGCTCGAACGTGGTCGAGGCAGTGATTCCGAAGGCCAGGTTCTTAGTGACGGCTGCCATTGCGGATATTGGCTAGTACACCGTTAGTGATAGTCCGGATAGCCAGCACATCAGGGGAGACCTGAGTCCCTCATGTAAAAAAAAAAAAAAAAAAGGAAGAAACACACAATCGTCGGGTCTGTCATGGGCCATTGTGCGGCTCTCCTGATGCAATTATCCAAGCTTCCCTCATATGTATCATAGCCGCCATAGGTGTCCGCCAGGAAAAGCGCATTGATATCTCCTCTTTCCAGCAACTTGGCCAAGTCAATCCAATAATCCAGCTTCCTCTTGTGAGCTGAACGATCATTCGGGTTCTGCAGGACTACACGTGAGTTCGAGGTTACGCATGGGCAGTCAACCGGACTAACCTTCCATTGGCCTGGGGACAAGTGGCCAACGGTGCTCATATCAAACGCATTGAGCAGGATGTGCTTCTTCTCGGCATGGTAGCCATTGATGCCGTTCGTTTGCGCCGGCATGGTCAAGGCTGTGGCTTAGGTCGCCAAGTGGCTATGGAAAAAGACAAGGAGAGATGTTGTGGCTGTGGGGGCGATGCGGGAGAATGAGAGAGGAGGTGTGTTGTCAGTCACGTGGCGGGTGGAGCAAGAACGCGACTCGAGCAACCAGGCGGCTCTTACTTTACCAGATCGACTACGACGGCGGAAAAAGAAGTTTCGACAGTCAACAGCCAGCATTCTTATCCGCGCACTTGGGTTCGGATGTTCCTGGATCACCGCTTAGTCAGTCAGCGGAAGCGGGTGAGCGAAGCACGCCATACCGGGGGCATATAGCTTCATGGCTCCCCGCTTTAGCGCCTGCATCCGTTGCATGAGCCATGCGGGGTTCTTCTTCGCAGCGCGCCCGATTGCCCAATTGCCGCAATAATGGGATCGCCTCGCCCTAGTTCCGCTGATAAGCCATGGCGTGCCCGGAGGATTAAATCGCACCTCGATACAAGATCCACACTCGACATGCCGTGAGCCGTCTTTCATTGGGACCCGAGACAGCCAAGCCTGGACGTTGCGATGAAAATTTCGGTGCAACCTTGATACGGTGGGATCTTCCGTCTTGGGTGGCGGGTGATGGGTAGAGTAGCATCGACGATAAAGCATTTGTACTTCTTGCGCTCCTGGGAGTTGTAGCTTGCACATAGCTCTCCAGTTCCCTTCATTCGCTCAACAATGACGGACAGCAAAACTGCTACCGCCACAGACACTGCAGTGGCCGAAAGCCCTGTGGCATCTTCAATCGCTGTCAACGAATTTCACGATGGCACTGATGCGGGCAAAAAAGCCTTCCTTGCTTCCTTCACTGCGGAAGAAGACAAAGCCATCAGGCGCAAAGTTGATCGGAAGTTCCTTCTTCTCATCGGAATAATATACCTGTTCAAAAATGTGAGTTCGGCGCGGAATGGAGCGAGGAAGCCCAACTGACATTGGTCCAGATCGACTACACCAACGCTGCCAGTGTAAAAGTCTTACAAGTTGGAGAGCCGAGCAATGTGTTGAACGAACTCAAGATGTCGGCGAACCAATACAACTGGGTCCAGTCCATATACTTTGTACGTTATATTCCTTTGATGATTTCTCCTTGAGAATTGGCACTGACCCCTTTCAGATATCCTACATCCTGTTTGAGGTCCCTAGCAACCTGCTTCTAAAGAAGACGAGTCCGCGCAATTGGCAAACACGCATCATCGTATCCTGGGGAACTGTCCTGGCTTGCCACGCCGCCGTCAAGAACAAAGAAGGCCTCTACACTGCTCGCTTCTTTCTTGGCATGATGGAGGCCGGGATGTTCCCAGGGCTTGCTGTACAGCTTTGTTCTTGGTACAGAGCGGACGAGATCCAAAAACCGTTCATGTGGATGTTTGCGATTCAAAACACGTCGGGAATCGTCGGGTCCCTGGTCGCGTATGGAGTATCTTACATGAATGGACTCGGTGGCCTTAGCGCATGGAGATGGTAAGTCAAAGAGCGAGCGCTTCTGTTTGGACGAACAGCTGCTGTTGTCAGTCATGATTACTTCGAAACGAAACTGACCTTTGTCTCCAGGGTTTATCTGCTGGAGGGCATCGCAACTGTGCTCTTCGGCGCCGTGGTGTATGCAGTGCTGCCGGATTATCCCAAATCACCGCGATCAAACAGCTGGCTCACACCGCGGGAGCAAGAATATCTCGAGGCGCGGCTGACGGGCAACGCTCCCAAGACACACGAGCCGTCATTCGACAAGACCGAGGTCATGGCTGCACTGAAGGATTGGCGTACCTACTCCTTCATGTCCATACACTTCTCCACAAATATGGCGGGCTACGCGCTATCGTGGCAGCTTCCTACCATCACCACGGCTCTCGGATATGCTGGACTTCCGCGGAATCAGCTGCTGAACATTCCTTCAGCGGCAGGATCGGTGCTGTTCATCATCTTCGCGGGATGGTTCCTGCGGCAGGCGTACCTGACGCGTCCGATGTTCATCATGATCATCAACATCATCGTGCTGGTTTTCTTCGGCGTCTTGGCGGGCGTGTCGGACAAGGCAGCCATCTACTCGGCCATCGTGGTCGGCGACTCGATCAGAGCGGCTTTCTTTATCCCCTTCTTCACATGGCGGTCGTCGACTCTCAGCGGAGCAACGGGCGCGGCATTCGGACTCGCGTTCCAGAACTGCGTGGGTCAAGTGGGCGGGGTGGTGGGGCCGCAACTGTTTCAGGAAAAGTACGCGTACAACGGCTACAAGGTGCCATTTGCCATCTGCGCAGCTATGTGTGGAGCTACGTGCCTGGGAATTGCTTGGAGCTGGTGGTTGACGAAGGACCTGGAACACGACATCCGCAGGATCAGGCGGCTGCGGCTGAAAGCGGCCAAGCAGGGTGAGGTGTACGCCGAGGATGATGTCGACATGAGTGGACAGCGCAAGTTTTTCAAAGGGTTGCGGAAGACGGGCGAGGTGTAGATAGATGAAGCGGGAGAATGGAGGAGAATAGCAGTTGATGACATAATGCAAGGGCTGACGAGATCACGTGAGCGCGTGCCCTTCCATCACTGGTACGCGCCCGCGTTTTAAGTCCCCCACACCCCACTCCACCGTTGCGTCCGCTCGCCTCCTCTACACCTCCGCTACCCGTCACTCGAAAAGTGATCTCCACCCATGGCGGAGAGCACGTTCAATTTCGCGCCTCCCATCGAGCGCGCCGGATTCGTGTATCATGGCCAGCTGTTCGCCGACGCCGGCAATCTCAACCGACACCCCCGCGCTTCCAAGGACGAGCTAAACGAGCTGCTGCGCCCCGAAAAGGCAGCAAAGAAGCCGAAAGACCAGGTTGGTCATTGGTACGTCGCACAACTCAAGCATTATGGTTTGCCCCATACGAAAGACAAGAACGCCGCCAAGATTCGCCTGCTCGACGCGCTCAACACCAACAAACTCAAGGTGCCTGCCGACGTGAAGAATCTGGAGACCACTTTAAAGAAGGAATACGACGCTGCCAATCGCAAGGCAAAAGCGGACCTGATGGCGAAGGTACCGGAACCCGACACAACCACTCCTGCCAAGAGGAGGAAACACAAGTCTCCGGCACCCGATACGATGGCTGCAGCTCCAGAAAATAAAAGGAAGGGCAAGTCACCGGCACCCGACACGCCAACCGCAACTCCACCGAAAAAGAGGAAGAGGAATGGTGAAGAGGACGCGGTGCCAGCTGCGCAGCCCGCTGCTGTGAAGAAGACAAAACAGGCTGAGCCTGCAAAGAGGAAAGAGCCTGCGAGGAAGAAAGAGCCTGCGAAGAGGAAGGAACCTGCAAAGAAAGAGCTTGCGACGAAGAAGACGCCCACGACACCCAAATCCGGTGATGGAGCAGCTCCGCAGAGGAAGAGCGCCGCATCTTCTACGCCGAAGAAGCCCGCCTTGGGCGACATGAAGGGTCTCTACTACCTCACCGCACCTGTCGTCGCTGACAAATGGCCCACTCATGCCGCAGCTCCGAAGTCGCTCAAGATGCTGCTCTGTCCGGACGGGGAGAAGTTGTGGGGTTCCTACACTCTCGGCCCTTTCAATGGTGTCTTCCTTGTTGACAAGGACCCTCATGATGGCTCTTTCCACTTTGTTTGGCGCGGCACGGATACCAGTGATCCTGCGAAACTCAAGTTTGCCACCGGACTTGGAGACATGCGTTTCTTGAATGCCAAACAGATTGAAGGGACCTTCTACAATCTCCACGATTATCGGACCACCTTTGAGGGCAAAGTCCAGGCCGGTGCGCGCCAGTGTCCTCGAGATGCTCTCAGCTTCGCCATTGAATGGGATGACTACAGGCAAGCGAATGGTTGGTTCGGACGACCTGGAATCAAGGTTCCCGAAGGCGAACGGCTTCCATCCGGTAACTTTGCTAAGAGCTCCACCCTTGCTGCCCTCAAGGCCAATGAGCCGCGTTACTTTCCCGTCGATAGCCCTGAGGGCACACCACCCAAGGAGGAGCAGAAGATCAAAGACGAACCTGACGTGCGGGAGCCCGATGCACAGCCCTTGTCCGTCAACGCAATTGCTAGGCGAACTTCGTACATCCAGTCCACTGACGCTTTCTACAACAATTCCCCGTCCGCCGCTCCTTCGAGGTTTGCTTCTGCAGATATCGGCCAGATCACAGGTGTGTATGACGTCCAGTGCCCGGCAATCGAGGAAGATTTCCTCGAAAGCCAGAACAACCTCAAGCTCCTGCTCTGCCGCGAGACCAGGTCTTCAAAGGTCTGGGGCTGTTTCGCCTGGGGTCCGTACTGCGGAGTCATCCAGATGAACCCAGGGCCAGCCGACTACTCCCCTGCTTCCGTCACACTTGGATGGCGTGCGCGTGACAAAGATGGCGGTAGCGTTCGATTCGGGCGAGGATGCCACGGCGAGATGGAATTTCCTGAGCCGGGCTCAATCCAGGGTAGGCTGTTTGGTCTTCATGGCGGAGTCATGGAGTTTTGGGGTAAGAGGAGGCCTGGCCCGAAGAACTGCGGCCATCCGTTGAGTGAGTTCCAGCAGGAGTGGAGCTCTTACCCATCGCAAGTCTATGGACAGCGGGAAGCCAGCGAGAGTTTTGGGGATGCCTTGTACGACCGCAACGGCAACCTCAACCCACGTGGACACTACGCCAGCTTGCTGGAAAGGAACCACAGAGGCTAAAGAGAATGCTGTTGTTCTCATGCGCCCTCGGTCGAGCGGAATGATGATTGGATTTCGGCTATGGCGTTGAGAGTCAGGTGCAACCTCATTGTGGGCCTTGGATGCTGGCCGCCTCGAATTGGATACCCTTATTTGGCCACACACTCAGGCTGCCTGGCAAGTGGTATGACTATGGCACGAATAAGATTCAGCTAATTACGCTATCGACGCCCTCGAAAGGCTTGCGTTCTGTTTTGTTCATGAAAGCTACCCGACGATTTTGCAGGGCGCTAACGGCGGGTTGCAATATGCACCGCGCAGTGCTGAAGAATCTTGTTCTCAATAATGTCCAAAGGGGGCCAAACTCTTACTATTACTGAAGCTTAGCTGAAAATTAGATGCGACATATCTTCGTAACGTAGTACCTCTGAGATCGACGCTGCGTGCAACAGCAGACCCGTTGAAACCGAGCGACTCGACTTAACACAGCAAGACCGAGCAATCGCTAAACGGCAGCTGCAAGACGCGAGTATTTGCAGATTGACTCTTTCGAGACCCACCGTACCGTCATCCGCGGCTGGAACCATCCGATCGTTCTTCGTCTGGCCCCTTGGCAAATTGCCGGGCTGCTATTGTGTGCTCGCGGGTAGAGATGGCGAATTACCAAAAACGTGATAGGGCGCTTCCAAACAAGACGCAGCCCTGCCGTGCGCTCTCCTAAAGCCTATGCATCAGGTAACAGGCCTTGACTCGAGAGGCAGGCTCCGGGATCGTTTCCAAATTTTTGTTATCTTGTTGCACGTCCCGAGCTCCGATCCCTCCCGTTTAGCGCAGCCATGCGCGTCGCCGCAGAAGATGGCGCGTTGCAGTGGAGCGATGAGATGCTCCCTCATACCCGGAATTTTCGCTATTCGTCCCTGCAGGCAACGCTGTGAAAAGGGTAAGATCACCGGGATTCAAGAATGGAGGCCTGTCTCGCTTTCTTCCTTGTGCCACCACCACCACTTTCATCGCAAAGGAAGCGCCTGTGTTTCCAACCATGGTGTCGGCACCGTCCATTGTGCCGTCGATTGTGCCTCAGCGCGCCAAGCGCTGGTACAACTGGTTCGCCGATGATGACACTCCCGAGGAGCGGAAGCTCATCGTCAAGTTGGACGCTTTGATTGTGCCGTATGCGTTTTTGGTCTATTGGCTGAAGTAAGTTTCTGCATTTACCCCAGTCTATGAGCGACGTTCCTGACGGGCGCAGGTACCTCGACCAGGCGAATATCAGTGAGTGACCCTGAACAGGGCCTATATGGATGCCGCTGACCAGCGCACTTATAGACAATGCCTACGTTGCCGGCCTTTCTGATGAGCTCGGCTTCCATGGAAATGAGCTCGTACATTTGCAAACAATGTACACTGTTGGAGCGGTGGTTGGACAGATTCCGTTCGCCTGGCTGTTCACGAAGGTCCGTATGCACTGGCTGCTACCCGGAATGGACCTTGCCTGGGGAGTATTCACGCTGCTGCAATACCGAGCCAATGGCTACTCGGAGATGATGGCCTATCGCTTTTTGGTCGGGCTTTTCGAGGTAAGTGTAGCCACCAAACCTCCGTTCGATATCAGCATGCTGACAAAGCGCTTAGAGTGCTTACTTCCCAGGCGTCCACTACGTCTTCGGTGCGTGGTACCGGGGCCATGAACTCGGTCGCCGAGGAGGCGTCTTCTACGTCGGGCTCACGCTCGGCACTCTGACCGCCGGTTTGATCCAGAGTGCCGCGACCAGCACGCTCGAGGGCGTCCACGGCCTCTCAGGCTGGCGGTGGATGTACATCATCTGCTCCTGCATGACCTTCTTCATGGGCTTCATCGGCTTCTTCATATTCCCAGGAACGCCCGACATGCCGAACCGGCTCATCCTCAAGGACCATGACATCGCCCTGGCGAAGCGGCGGCTGGAGAAGGACGGGCCGCGCGCGTCGGGCCAGCTGACGCTGCGCACCGTCAAGAACGTCTTCACTAGCTGGAAGCTGTACGTGCTCGTCATCTGGGACATCTTCTTCTGGAACGCCAGCATCAACACCAGCTCGGGCGCGTACCTGCTGTGGATTAAGAGCCTGAAGCGGTACGCGTCGCCGACGGTCAACGCGCTCGGCTCGACCGCGCCCGCCATCGGCATCTTCTACGTCCTCTTCATTTGCTTCGGCGCCGACCTCTTCCTCGGCCGCGCCGGCGCCATCACGCTGTCGTACGCGTGGAACGCCATCGGCATGATCATCTTGTGCGTGTGGGACGTGCCCGAGGCGGCCAAGTGGTTCGCGTTCAACACGTTTTACTCTTCCGTCGCCATGTCGTCGGTGCTGTACGGCTGGGCCAACGACATCATGCGCCACCGCCCCGACGAGCGCTCGTTCATGCTCATCGCCATGAACACGATTGCCCAGAGCACAACGGCCTGGACGCCGCTGCTCGTCTTCAAGACGGTCGAGGCGCCGAGGTATCCCAAGGGGTTTCCGTTCGTGTTGGCGAGCACGATTGCTACGGTGCTAATGACGTTTGTTGTCAGGCATCTGCATAACAGGGAGGAGTAAGTCTGACAACCCTTTCTCTGAAGAATTGTATGCTGACTGTGGTAACAGGGAACAGCGGAAGCTGAAGGCGGAGTCGGTCGATGGGGAAACTCAACCAGAGACACCCCCAGAGGGTACCCTTGTCGTGGACGCTAATCCGAAGCACTCGTAAATTATAGTAGGGAATGGAAATCATGTCGGCAGTTGAAACAAACATCTGGACCAAACAGTCTTCCTACGGGAGCATTCGACCCAAATCTCTGAGCCCGGATCAACTTTTTCAGACTTGTACATATACACCAAACATAAGAATCCACTACACACGTCTATACATTTTTTTCTTTCTGAGTTCGTACACTTTACTCTTTGTTCCCACGAAATACGTCATTCCCAATCATTTCATTATCCCGCACGTGGCAAGAGCTCCGACGCGATTGAATGCGATGCCGTTCCTTTGTCTCTCCTTCCGCCACTGCGCTGGGTCATCGAAGTTTGACTCAACTTCCAACATCGCCGCAACACCGTCAAAAAGGACACCCAAATCATGTATCAACTAGCGCTCGCAGCAATCGCCCTCCTACTAGCGTACCTACGAGCCCTCGTCTCCGCCCAGAACGATGTCTCGATCCTCGGAACAACCCTCCCACAAACCACGACGACGACAACATCCAAGGACGTCGCGGCCGCGTCGACGGTGACGACGTCCACGAGCGGCGGCCCAGCCACCATCACGATCACGGTGAACCGAGTCGCCAACCTGTTCGTGCCGGAGAACGTGACGGCGGCGGTCGGCGACGTCGTCAAGTTCGAGTTCTGGCCGACCAACAACTCGGTCGCGCGCGCCGACTACGGCTACCCGTGCGTGCCGTACGCCCTCACCGCGCCCGACCGCGCTGACTCGGCCTTCTGGTCCGGCTTCCGGCCCATCGTCGCCAACCTGGCGCAGGTGAACATCACGGAGCTCGTGAGTTGAATCAAACATTCCCCTTCCTCCACCATCATATATATATCCCGCCTACCCACCCACCGCAAGACAGCTATCCATATTCCCCAAGCACGACGACGGCAACGACGGAAAAACAACAACTAACAAGTGCACAACAAACAGCCCGCGTACTACATAACAATCAACCGCGTCACGCCCCTGTGGTTCTACAACTCGGCCCCAGACGCCTGCGTCGGGCACCAGATGGTCGGCGTCATCAACCCGGCCTCGCCCACCCAGCTTGCTGTCCAGAAGCGCGCCGCCGCCGCCGCCACGCTCGCGCTCAGCCCGGGCGAGGCCCTGCCGCAAGGCTCGAGCCTTTCTTCGTCGTCTGGATCAACCGCGTCGTCGGGTACCGCCGCCGCTAGCTCGAAGTCGTCGAGATCGTCGTCGGTATCTCCTGGTGCTATTGCGGGGATTGTTATTGGTTGTCTTGTCGCTTCTGCGGTTGTTGGCGGCGGGATATGGGCGCTGCGGCATTGGCGGAAGAGGCATGTGCCGGAGGGGTTTGGTGAGGCGGGGGGAAGAGGGGAGGTATACGGTGCCAGTGGTGGTGGTGGTGGTGGGAGGAGGAGTCCGGTCGTGTCGGAGTTGCCGGGGAGTGCTGGTGGCGAGTATTTGGTCAGTCCGCCGTGGACGCCGGCGGCGTGGCGGGGGCGGACCGGGGGCCAGAGCCAGAGCCAGACGGTGGTGAGCGAGTTGAGTGCGTATGGGGAGGTGGGGAGGGATCAGTAAGTTCTTGCTCTTTGTGATGGAGTGTAGGGCTGACCATTGCGTAGGGTGCCGACTACGCCGCCGGACAAGAGGCTGCCGCAGCTACCAGAGGAACAGGTGAAGAAGGAGGGACCGTATGAGCTTGGAGGTTAAGCCTTGTATGATCTCAGGATGCAAATCTCTTATCTCATCGGATATGGTTGCTGAGCTGTTCGCTCTTGGGGTGGGCTATGCTTTTCGTTTCTATCATCTGTAAGTATGTGTAGATATTTGTACACGTGGCATATTTTGTTCTCATAAAGCTCAAGAAGGGTGAACACAACATAGAGGTGCGAAATGAAAGAAGACTACCATTGAAGGAAACACGAAGTCGAAAGCTCAAACACCACTCAGCTCCATGTACGGAAAAGCCAGACTAAGCACCGCAAGCCAAGATGCAACTATCCCAAGTCCACCCTGGATGTCCTGCTTCACATCCGACCATACATTCCCAAAAACCAGGAATCAATCACTGCCAGGTTGAGGGATATCAGGAAAAGTACCTTTCTTGAGGTAGATCCCCCAGGCCTTTACGGGGTTCTCGACTCGTGCTATTAGCTTATCTCCAATTCCCTTTGGAAACTGCTGCAATGTCCACGTCTGCTTCTCCGCCACACAGTCTGGACTTTGCCAAAAATGCATCAACGTATTCGATTCAGTCGGTGGCGGCTTATCAGGCGGTACTGGCTTACAGCCGTATCCAGCTGTATCATTCGGCCATGCTTTCTCTTCAGGAGGCAGACTGGCAGACGCGTTCTGTACAGTGCCGGTCATGGCGTCGAATATTGGCAAAGCTTCCAAATATCAGGTGGAACTACCCGTTGGTATCCAGCATAAACACCGAAAGTGCTCGCTACTGAGCAGTCGGATGACAAACTCGAGGGATACGCCGAAATAAGGCTGGGTACAGACATTGGGTGACTACCAGGAATGCACTGTCAGCCTCATACCTGCCCATTTCGGTACGAGCGACGCTGGTAACAGTGGCGGCCAGGCAGCAACAGCCACAAGTAACAGGTACCGTGATTTTCCAGAGGCTTTTGAGTGGCGCGCAGCTGTGACACGAGTCTGCTGGGCCGAAGATGCAAGAAATTAAAAGAGCAAGAGAGCACGGCACTACAGGTCCACAGGCAGGTTCAACAGCAACATCGAGTATACATATATGGAGCAATTTGTAGGAAACGCTTCTCTTCTTCTGGCCATGCTGTTGAGTTCAATGTATGACATCCTACAAGAGATTGACCTTCGTTCCGTTACCCGGCAACTTGGCCCTCAAAAGCCCATATGGCTTGACCCTACGATCTGTTCCCGGATAAATGATAGGTGACAGCTGTAGCTGGTTGACGGTGAAATAGAGATACCCGTCTTCGGCAATGGCCACTGTCCACACACGTCAGTTACAAGCCATCCACATCACCCTCCGCCTTGGACAGGGGAAACCTACGCGTATCCGGCCAGTTGATCCTCGGATCCCTCACCCACACGGCCGCCGTCCCGTTGTCCGGGTTGTAGATGTTGATGGCGTTCTGCTCGACGTTCCCGAGGTACAGCAGGCCGTTGGAGTCGACCTCGTACCCGTCGCTGACGCCCTTCTGGCCGCGGCCGGTGACGCCTGCCTGGGCGCGTAGCTCGGCGGCGCCGTCGCGGGCGCGCAACAGCGCGGTGCGCACCGACCACAGCGTGCGGCTCTCGGCGGCGCCGAAGAACAGCTCCTCGCCGTCCGCGCTCAGGGAGAGCCGGCGGCCCACCGGCAGGTAGCGCGTCGGTGCGTCCGGTCCCGGCTGGAAGAGCAGCGGCGTGCCCCAGACGAAGGCCGAGAACTGCCGCTCCACCGGCGCGACGCTGGGCCCGTCGAACCGCCGCCACGCCTCGTGCGTTCCCAGGTCCACCACGATCACGCCCGCCGTCGACTCGATCGACGAGTCCGTGATGTAGGCGACGCCCTGGCCGGACGCGGTGAGGTGCGGGCGCAGGTCGAAGCGGACGTCTTGCAGGTACGAGTCCGGGAACACGACGGACGGCGGGAAGACGATGGTCGTGAAGATGGTGTCGTTTGCGGACAGGTCGATGCCGATGAGCTTGGGCCCGCCGGGGACGCTGGCCGGGACGAGGCTGCCGGTCGGGGTGAGGGCGCGGCCGGTGTCGAGGATCCAGGCCCGGTCGAGGGGGTCGATGACAACGCTTTGGGCGGCGATTATGTAGTCGGTGTAGTTTGCGCCGGCTGTTGAGAATTCATTGCGTCAGTGAACGATATCTGAAACTGCGGTGTAACTGTTCACAGGCGAAAAGGGACAGAAGTAGTCGATAGGTATATAGTCAATGAAAGCAGGGAATTTGTGAACTTACTGGGTGGATTGGTGGTGTAATTTATTGCACCTCCAGGAGGGCTGTTCAACTCAACACTGGGCCATGCCGCTTCAGTATCCTTGGAGGTCAGCTCCGCAACACTGTACCGGCCGTTCGAGCCATCAAAGGTGTTGTTAGCGTCAAAGCCTGGAGGATAGCATGTAAAAATGCGGCCAGCCTTTGAAACACCAACACCTAAAATGCAGGTCAGTATGGAAGTAGTTCCTGGAAGACTTTCCAAAGTTGCATGTAGTACTCACCTGTCGGCCATTGATCGTAGTAGTAGTGCACAACCTCAACAGGGGGACCGGCAACGCCAGTGTCTGCAAGAAGTTCTTGAGCGAATGCAGCCTTGGTGCCGATGAGTGCTACCGCACTGGCGACTCCAAGGAGGTAAGTCCACATATCCGCTGAAAGAAGAAAACCTTGGGGAATAATAGATGTGGGATGTTGACGTTGGCTCTCAATGACACTCTCCCATAGAGATGAAAGAAGTTTATATCTCTGTCTCGATGCCTTCGCATCCATGTTGATTACAAATTGGCCATTTATTGCGGGATATACTTCAGCCCGAAGATACTTAGTGCTGATTATGAAATACGTGGAGGTCTTGGCAGCGGATTTGCGTTGCACAGCTCCCAAACTTTCGGGAAATGCTCAATATCCCGGAGGATGCTGCCTGATGACATTGCAGTTCCTTTTGGAAGCTGACGGCCGAGGTGGCGCATTCGGGCAATGCAGACGTACACGGGCGAAACTAGAAAGTGAAGGATTACGTTCCTTGTATCACACAATTGTGTGCAATTTCTGCGCCATTTTGCGAGGAGTACAGAAGTCATGGGCACACGTAGTTGTAGCTTCTGTTGGACAGGAATTGGTTACGATGTGTCCCCTGTCATGCCTTTTTGAGATTCGTCGTGACCGCTCTCAAGAGCTTCACTTCTTGGATGGAACTGCATCTTATTTTACTTGAAGTTTAGTCTGCAGTATTGATTTTCTTTCGTGCTAAAATAATGAAGTAGACTCCAAACTCCAAAGACACCGTTCTATGTTCATGTGTATATCATCTTTACCGACCAATCTAAAGTATTTCGCTCTTGGTACTCTCTCATAAATCACATGCTTTAATCTGTTTCCTCCCTCTTCAAGCTCCTGCAGCCGTGGGTACGAAGACCCGTTTCCTCTGCACATAACGTAAGAATTTACTCCTCGGTGTAATAAGGGCAGGTCAAACTTACGGAAAGGAGGAGAGAACCAACCAAGGCAACTGCGGCTGCAACGTAGGCAAAGATGAATCTGCGCATTCAAGTCAGCATATGGTTCAATGGCAAGATAGTGAGACGTACGCTTTGCTCATGTTGTCGACAATGATACTCAGGGCCGCCTGCCGAGTCTCCTCATCCAGTTTCTGGAGGACATCGCTGCTAGCACCGGAGATGGCGGCCTGGAGCTGGTCAACAGGAAGACTAGGGAGAAGGTCCTTCAGACCATCCGTAGCGCCGTTGATAAAAACTGCGCTAGCGCATGCGAGACCAAGAGCGATTCCGCCAATTTGTGCTGAGGATGAAAGTCAGCTTGAATGTACGTCCAAGGCTCGTGTGACATACCAATCATCATGAAGCTCACAGCGTAGCCCAGATCATGCGCAGGAACTGCGGTCTGAATGACAGCGTACCCTGCTTGCACGAAAGCGCCACCACCAAGTCCGAGCATAGCTTCAAAGCCGTAGAGGTAGGCTTGTGAAGTGTTGAGGTCAATGAGCGCTGTTGGAACGTCAGCATCTATGATCGAACGTGAAAGTGATACGGCTTACACAGAAAGACGTTGGCGATCAGTGCCAAGACAGCGCCGACAGCATACCAAGGCATGTAGTAGCCCAGGCGTGACATGAGCCATCCATTTGTCAAGATTGAGAAACAAAGTAGGAAGATGAGAGGAAGTAGACGAACGGCGGAATTCAACGCATCGTCTCCCCTGGAGAATTGGAAGTAAATGGGAACGTAGTAAATGGGGACGAAAACCGCGCAGTTGCACGCAATAGCGCATATGAACAGAAGGATAGCCTCCTTGTTCACGAGAAACTGGACAGGAAACATCCTCTCGGAAGTGGTTGTGAACAGGCACAACGCCTGCTGCACGCCGAACGCGATCCAGAGGACGGCAGCGATGACGAACAGGGCAATAATCTGGCCGCTGTCCCAAGCATAAAGGGTACCACCAAAGTTGATGGGCATAATGAGCGTCACAAAAGCGCCAATGCTGAGGATCGCGCCAACGGAGTCGAAGCGTCGGAGCCTGTCGCCGAGAGGCTGGTTCTTGGCCGGATGGAACGAGGGAAGCAGAAAGAGCCAGACTGGGAAAAGGACGCCACCAATGATGAGATTGATGTAAAATGCCCAGGGCCAGTTGACCTTCTCGAAGGCGCCTCCAATGACGGGTCCAAGAACAGTTCCGAAGCCCCAGACCAATCCGCTATGAGTGCCATTGTCAGCTTGGGAGCAGGAGATAGAGATACCATCGGCTACTCACACAAGGCTCAGGTAAGCAGGACGTTCCTGCTCGGTGGTGTTGATGGAGAGAAGAATCATCACACCAATGTAAAGGCCAATGCCGCCAGCTCCGGCGAAGACTCGACCAACAATCTCAGCGTTCATGTCCGGAGCAGCGCCGCACAGGGCAGATGCGGCCAAGAAAATAACCATGGAAATGATGTACAGCCATTTCACATCGAACATGCCGTAGATCTTCCCAAGAGGCATGATGACGGCAACACCGCCAATCACGAAGCTTCAGAAATCGGTCAGCGGAGTTGCGGTGCGAAGTTGCCAGCGAGGATTTCTTACCCAACTGAAAGCCATCCCAGATCTTTAATTGAGGAAAAGTCATTCACGATTGCCGGAATGATGTCGGCGACAATCGTATTGTCCAGAGCATACAAGAAAATGCTGGAAAGGATACTGAAAACCACGAGAAACCACTGTAATCTTGTTAGGTCTCGGAAACTCGCTATTGTTTGGAGATGGTGGCGTTTATCTTACCGAAAATCCGTGCAGCTTCCGAGCAGGTGACGAGACTTCGGGTACGGCCTCTGCAGGACGCGCGAAATCAACGTCGCTGGCATTGTTGGATTTCGCGAACGTGTCTCGCGAGTCTTTGAAAGAGGCCATTGCGGGGCACAAATAATGGGTAAGAGCCACGCAAGAGGTCTGAGGGAATGGCAGAAAGAGCTTGTGGGAACCAAACCACGGAGACGAGCGAGGTCTATGAACTGCCAGCGCTGTAAGACAAAGAGGCTCTGTGGGCGAAATGCAAAGAAGTGCGACACTGCTTTGAAAGCCAACACAGTAACTCAGGCTCCACGCTGGCCCACAGCGGGCTTAGAAATGACGGCTTAATCATCGGGAGGATAGATTTCCGGATTGGGCAGGACGATGAAACGGAAGGATTTTGGCCCTGCTGACAGGCCCAGTGCGTGGGGGCCGGCCCGCGTGCATGGGAAGGAACGGGGGGCTGATGGCGGCAGGCACTGGCAGGGGCTCGTGGGGGCCGGCCCGCGTGCACGGGAAGGAACGGGGCTGGGAGATCCTACGCTTACGCTGCACACTAAACCAACCCCGCTGCATAAACCCCACACTCGAATGCATTTGTCACTGAAACCTCAAACCAACGGCTGCCTGACGATCCTACTCCAGCTGCCCACCGTGTTTGCCTACACTGTTGATTGCTAATCACGACCACAGCTGATGCTCCATCGCGTTGCAAACCCTCGTTCTGCCCGACGATGCTCCCACTAGAAATTGGCCGCCTGCGCGGCTCTCTGATGCACAATTCCATCACCATCTCTCCTCTGCTCCCGCCTCTCTTGTCACAATGTCTCTGCAGCGCGCCATCCAGATCCAGGGCCCCAAGCTGGCCAAGCTGGTCTCCGATGCTCCCATCCCCAAGCTCCGCGACGGCTACATCAAAGTGAAGACCGTCGCCGTGGCCCTCAATCCCACCGACTGGAAGCACATTGACTTCCGCGCCGACAAGGGCGCTATCGTTGGGTGTGACTACAGCGGCATCGTCGAGAAGGTCGGCCCCGGCGTCACCAACTTTGCAGTCGGCGACAAGGTTGCTGGCTTCGTGCATGGCAGTAACGAGTCCAACCACGAGGACGGCTGTTTCGCCGAGCACACCGCTGCTAAGGCCGCTCTCGCGCTCAAGGTCCCCTCGAACGTCTCTCTAGAGGAAGCGTCGACGCTCGGCGTCGGTATCACCACCGTCGCCCAGGGCCTATACCAATCCCTCGCGCTGCCGTGGCCCACGACCCCGGCTCCCACACCCTTCCCCATCCTCATCTACGGCGGCAGCACCGCGACCGGCACTCTCGCCATCCAGTTCGCCAAGCTCTCCGGCCTGACGGTCGTTACGACCTGCTCGCCGCACAACTTCGACCTCGTGCGCCGGCTGGGCGCCGACCACGTCTTCGACTACAAGTCGCCCACCGTCGGCGCCGAGATCCGCGCCGCCACCAACGACGGCCTGCGCCACGCCTTCGACTGCATCGCGTACGACAGCACCGCCGCCATCTGCGCCGCGGCTCTGACGTCTGCGTCCGGCGTCGCCAAGTACAGCAGCCTGCTGACGGTCGAGAAGTTCCCGCGCGCCGACGTCGAGAACGCCGGCACGCTCGCCTACACGGCCCTGGGCGAGACGTTCCGCAAGGGCGCCAAGGAGTTCCCCGCCAACGAGGACCACCTCGCCTTCGCCGCCCGCTTCTGGAAGCTGACCGAGGAGCTGCTGGCCCAGGGCAAGCTGAAGGTGCACCCGCCCCAGGTGCGTGAGGGCGGGCTGGAGGGCGTGCTGGATGGCTTGGAGGACCTCAGGCAGGATAAGGTCAGCGGTGTGAAGCTAGTTTACCTCGTTTGAGCGAAGTCTTTTGTAGGTTTCGGTAGCTCTTCTAGACTTTATGAGCAATGAATTCGTATCTTCATTCAAGTACTACAGAATTGTTTGAATATCTCTTTGTATTGAATGGCACATGGGGAATTGATACTCGCGTGTCAGTCTCTGGAGAGAGTTTTCTTGATACAGTTGTCATCATCCCTTGTTCCTGAACGTAAGTCATCTTAAGTGGGGTTCTGATTGTTTCACACGAGAGAATCCGTATTTGGCAAATTTGTTAGCGTGTCATCACTGCTCACTGTAATGAATACCCAGATTCAAAGACGATGCGGACAGAGGAAGTAAAGTCCATTGCGGGAAATTTTCTAAGAGGTCTAGTCTATCAACTCTCCAAGCCAACATCCAGCGAGCTCATCCTCACATCCAGGACTAAACCTGCCATTTCTACATACAGCCCATCCTTTTTGCATGATCCAACCACTCAGAGGAAGTAGTTGTTCGGATCCGGCCCCTCCAGATCCCACTCCACCTTCGTAATACCACCGATACCCACCAAATATAGCGTTTTCAGATCATCGCCCGTCCACGCAATGTTCTCAACAGCATGGGTCGTCTGAATACGCGCAATGGGGGACCCACGAGCATCCAGGATATCCACGCCGTTCGACAGGCCCGAACCGACGACGAGGTAGCCGTTCTTGGCGACCTTGAGGCCGTCGGGGCTGCCCTCGAGGCTCTGGAAGATGTTGCGGCGGCCGGTGATGACGGGGACACCCTCGGGCCCGTCGGGCCTGGCGACATCCCAGGCGTAGATGTTGCGGGCGTTGGTGGACGTGAACTCGATGCGGATGGGGTAGTCGTAGAAGTCGCCCGCGCTCTTGTTCTCGGTGCCGGGCGCGCCGACCGTCTCGAGCCCGGAGTCCGTCACGTACAGCGTCTTGCCGTCGCGCGAGAAGGTGATGCCGTTGGGGTGCTGCAGCGACGAGTCGACGACAACGACCTCGCCCGTCGAGGGGCGGAAGCGGTACGTCGCCAGCTGGTTCTGGTTCGCGTCGGGCGCCAGCCCCAGCCCCCACGCGTAGTCCGAGTCGGTGAACCAGATGTCGCCGACCGAGTCGACCGTCAGGTCGTTCAGTCCGCCGTAGAAGAAGCCGTAGTAGTTGTTGAGGAGCCACTCCGCCTTGTAGGTGCGCGGGTCGACGCGCACGATGCCCGGGCGCTGCTGCTGCCCGTTGGGGAGCGAGACGTTGTTGCCCTGCACCGCCCAGTAGATCATGCCGTCGTGCAGGATGCCGCCCGTGGGCTGGTACACCGGCGGGTCCGTCACGAAGGCTTCGACGGTGGGAGGATCGTTGTTCAGGTCGATGACGATGTTGCTGAGGTTGCCGGGCGGGCCGTCTTGCGTCGTGAACAGCTTGTTCAGCTCCGGCACGAAGATGGGTGCCTCGTGGATGACGTTCAGCACGGGGATGTAGTTGTGCCAGATCTTGGGTGCCGGGCCCAGCAGCGAGAGCCCGCGTTCCTTGTCAAAGATGACAAAGTCTGCAGTCGGCACCAGAGAGCCCCACGAGGCGTCGTCGGGAACGAGAGTGCCAGAGTAGCCAACCGTCGGGTCTGCGTCGCGCGAGAACGAGGGCGGCAGAACACTGCCGTAGCGGTGGATGCAGGTGATGTTGGCCGTGGACGGGCCGCACGCTGCGGCGACGGGGACGTAGCTCGAGTTCGCCGAAGACGAGTTCGAGTACTGGGGGAACGCTGCGGCAGCAGCCAGGGCTGAGCCGCTGGCACTGAGCAGAGCCGCGAGGGACACAAGAGAAGCGGGCATCGTGAACGAGGCAGTGTCGCGGAGGCTGATGGTGCTGGATGCCTCACAACACAGCTTGAGTCTCACCCTTTTATTTCTCTCCACGCGTAATACCGTCCCGTTCCGAGTGGGCGCGTCGAATCCTCCTCGGCAGCAAGCTGCGGATGAGGCACGGTGCGAATAGTCCGACGGAGGTTGGCGATGAATCCATCGCGGCTGTGGTGGGCACGGTGAGGAGGCGAGCCCTAGCGGAGTCCCATGAACTGACGCCTTCTCGGCAGATTGCTAGCTCCCAGGCTGCAGCAGCGGTTGCATCCTGGAGGATTGAGGATGAAATGGCGAATACGCGGCGTTGACACGCAAGAAAAAGAAAAATTACGGAAGCGGGGCAGGGTAAAGGGACGTCGCAGCACGCACAGTGGAGGGCACAGGGGCCACGCGGGGGCTGCGTCCATCAGGGTGTGATCGGCGTCGCCGTTAGCGGCAGTGCAGTACCAAGCACGCAAAGCTTTTCTTTGTGGCTGCTGCCGTGCGATTGCCGAGTTAGGCATCTTGGCGCGGCTTGTTCACAGAATTGTGCAAGTAGGCAAACGAAAATCTCTCTAGTCTATTGCACTAACTATGTAAATCCTTCACCTTCTCCAATTGACTAAGCGCCAACACATCAAACCCCTGTACATTTCTTCCCTGCTCTTCCTTGCTCCGTGCGCTTCGCCCGCGCTTTCAGCCCCCACGGCGGATGACGCGACAGCGGACCGGGCCTGATGCTGCAGCACATCCTCCGAGATTCGAGATCCAGCCCCAGCCGCCTCTTACTCAGGCCTGCTGCGGCTCCCGGTGCTCCTTCCGCTGCTGACGGTACTGGAAGCGCCGCGCCAGCCCGAGGAACAGGAAGCCCAGGAAGACGGCCGAGCCGCCAAACACTTGCGCGTACAGGTAGTCGCCGTCGCCCAGGTCAATCAGCACGCCGGCGATGGGCGGGCCCGTCAAGCAGGCGACGCTGCCGACGGTGAACACCATGCCGACGCGCGACGCCACCTTGGACAGGTCCGGCGTCAGCTGCGACAGCGTCGACGGGAACAGCGTCTGCACCGCGTTGGCGCAGATGCCGTACAGGATGACGAAGACGTAGAAGGCCGCCCTGCTGTGCACCCCCGTCCACGCGAACAGCATGATGCCCGCCCCGCCAACGAAAGGAAGCAGCGTGTTGAACGTCCCAAAGTAGGCGTCAGCCAGGTAGGCGGGCACCACACGACCGGGGATGCCCACCGCGTTGAGGATCATCAGCAGAGTCAGCGATCCGGATTCGGAAATGTGCATCACCTCCTTGCCGAATGTGGTCGTCTGCGCGGACAGGTCAGCACTTGCGAGCATGATTTGGGGGCGGGCTGGGGACTAACGTAAAAATAGGCAATGTAGACGCCCCAGAGCGTGAAGAAGATGCCGATCGCGAAGAGCGCGTACGTTGGCTCCTTGAACGCTCGCGGATCCACCAACGGACCCTTGCTGCGCTTGAACTGCCGCGGCCGCGCCAGCGCGAAGATGACGAGCGTGTTGAAGACCATGACGAATCCCATGACCCGAATCGTCCACGGGTAGCCGATGCTGGGCGACAGCTGCCGCGAGATGATTGGGAACACGATGCCGCCAATGGGCGCGCCGCAGGCCGCAAGGCTGAGAGCGAACGCCCGCCGCTCGGTGAAGTAGGTCGAGACGAGAGCGATGCACGGCGTGAACAGGAGCCCGTTGCCGATGCCTTGGACAATGCCTTGGGCGAGGATGAGCTGCCAGTACTGGCTGATGGCCGAAGTCGTGAAAACGCCGAGCAACTGGAAACCGCAGCCGATGAAGAGGATCGAGCGGAAATGCCCACCGTCCATCGCTGGGCCGGAGAGGGTCCCCAGGAAGAAGAGGAGGAAGAGAGACAGAGATCCAACCCAGGAGATGTCCGAGGCGGACTTGTCCAAGAAGGACATCCAGTGCGACTGGAACAGCCCAAAGGAAGAAAAGTAGCCAAACCCATTGACGACGAGCAGATGGCTAACAAGGACTTGGGACCACGCAACGAAGCCGCCGTTGAGTTTGACCTCTGGCTTGTCGTTGGAGACCGGCAAGCTTTCCTGCGACTCAAACTGCTCCTTCGGAAGATCAGAGGTGGACGTGTTCGAAGAAGACATGATGAAAATTGAGAACTCTGAAGACAAAGCGGCAGGAAGGTTCGGAGCTGGTGAGTTGCTCAGAAGTGAGGGGGTCATAGACCATAGTCAACTACCTCCCATCAGCACAGCTGGGCCTTGTGTGCAACGAAAATAGCTGATTTGTAACACTTGCGTTAGCGGAGGGGAAAATGGCCTCAGACTCTTCGCCACTGAGCCCCAATCCTACGTTTCCCACAAACGGTGATCCTTCAGTGGATACACGGGGACGCGGCCCGCAGCGGCCTCGCTGTGCGGGACCCCCGAGGGCGAAGACTCAGTGACAATTCCCTAGTGATCCTTCCGTCGGACGGAGTTAACATCAGCAGCATCAATGTGCGAGACGGTTTTTCCCGGGGCCAAATTCTGCTGCCTGCTAGCTAGTGGGGCTTTTGATGGTCCGCCCCTCAGAAAGAGCATGTCAAACGCGGAGCCGCTTAGTGGGCGGGCGGTGTGTGCAGGATTACCCCACGGCTCACACCAACACGAGAGGATTGTCTGTAGAGACGAAAGAAACACAATATCCAACGACCATTAGGACGCATGCTAGACCAGTGGCTGAGCGAGCGGAGGAACATTCGCTGGTCTTACGCGCGGGAAGCTAATGCAAAACTGAGGTTACAGCTGAGATGGACACTTCGAGACGGCTCTCGCATTCTGTCTCTCCTCAGCAGCCAAGCGTTTTACGTACAGCCTCCCAGGCTGCTGGATCCAGGATTGTTCCGAGTGTGCTTGATCTTGCAGCTTCGAGCGGCTGTTGGGTGCATGGTAAGGCTTATTTCGACCCGAGCACGGTGCACACCGCACGTGCAAGGAGGCGTTGGGTCTAGACATCAGGGTTCTGCGCCATCAAGCGAACAAGAACTGCTCGCAACGGCCCCGTCGGCAGCCACAATGTGACATGGGAGTCCTAATTCTGCGGGAAAATTCCACCATTTTCCAGCAATAGGCGTACCGCGGAATCCGATTGGCGCCCTGGGGTTGTGCTACGCTGCTCGCCAGGCAGTCAGATGTCACCATGGAGCCGTTTCCGCGAGGTGATGGTCGAAGAACCACGGTTGAGTGGAGAGCAACGCGCAGCCCTGTTGGCGAATCGTAGCGGGCTGGAGACGCACGGTGAAGACACCCCGGGGTAAGACATCGTGGCCCTCCTTCCCAGGCGTTGAGCCGATTCCGCTGTTCCGACCTCCGCCGTGAGTGCTGCGCCATCCGGTAGCCCGCAATGGGCTTTGCCTGCTTCCGGCACTGCCTGGTCGAAGGATCGAGACAGTGGGATGGATGCAGAGAATTCGCTCTGACCCAACTCACTGTGCGTGGCAGTATGGAGGCCTCGTCGATGGGGGATATATATTCGGGTTGTGCTCGGTGCTATCGAGCTCAAGCACCCACAAGCCTCGACACCAAGTCTCCAGCGATCCATTGACGTGCACGTTTCACTGTCTTTGTTGAATCTTCGAGCCCCTATCACTCATTACTTCCCATTACCCCTCGTTGTTTCTCGAGTTCTCGCAATGGAGGCCCGTATTGTCTCTATCGAGCAGCAGCTCCAGAGTCTGGTGCAGGTGCAAAAGCTCCTTGTGGCAGTTCTGGGAAGCGCCACGTCCTTTTCTCTGCCAGCTGGGTTTGAGTTCAAAAAGGTGCTGTCCGACTGGGATGGCCAAGCATCCCGTGTCCAGTCTTCCGTCTCCGAAGCCCAGGAGGAGCTCTTGGCAGATGAGAAGGTTCCTGAAGTCACTGTCGAGGAGATCCACGACTCTGGTAAGAACTTAGTAACCGGTGTATCATCTTTGCCAACCACGTACTAACAGCAACCAAAGGCATTGCTACCCCTGTGGAGCAGCCCACTACTGAAGAGCTTGAGAAACTTGCAAGTGACATCCTGGATGTTCTTCAGCGCTATGGAAAGCATCTCGCTCCCCCAGACGGCGACCACTCATCAGGCTGGATTGGCAAGCCACTGTTCGTGGAGAAGGTCATGCAACAGTTGGAGAAGAATCAGCCCATTCGGATGATCTTGCCTGCCTTCCCTTGGAAGAGTGTAAGTTTTACATACAATTACTCTAGCACGTCGCTGACAGTCAGTGCAGATCAACAAGGTTGACAAGGTCACTGGAATCTTGCCCGACTTGGGCGAAGAGCTTGCTCTGGCCCGCCTCAACCAGATGTGCGAGGACATCAGGGTTATTTATCCCCTTGGTGGCGAGGTTCACATCGCCACGGACGGCATGGTATTCGATGACGTCGTTGGCATTCCAGACGAAGATACCTGGGCATACAGCGAAGGACTTATGGATATTGTCCGCAAGAGGGGCTACGAGAGCCACATCAAGCTCATGCGTGTCATGGACATCCTCGGTCATACGGCGGGTCGCACTCTTGACAAAGAGCTGTACCTGTCACTCACGCAACAGTGCCGCGAGGAACTGCTGGCCAGCTTCGGCCGCACCGAAGAGGAGGTGCGGGAGATGATGCGCGAAGACAGTGACACGCTCCTCACGTACTGTGGCTTCATCCGCTTCCTCGAGTCCGACCTGCGCCATAGCGAAGTCTCCAAGACGGCGACCAGCGGTCAGAAGTTCCGCAAGTGCGTGAAGAAGGTCGCCATCAACATGATGATACGGGCTGAGGTAAGCCTCCCTCTCCGACCACCGACCCACCACGCACGCCGTGTAACAACGCTTACGATACGCACAGTCATTCACCAAGCTCCTCCAAGCCAAATGCCCCGACTACGTCCGCTTGTCCATCCACCCCTCGACCGGCGCGGTCAAGCTGTCCGTCCCGCTCATCGTCACCGGCACCGGCGAGTTCCCCCGCACGCCGTGGCACAGCAGCGTCGCGCTCGCGCTCGACGGCTCCTACAGCACCGTGCACAGCAAGAGCGTGCGCGACACGCACGTCCTCGTCGCCCGCGACGACGATGCCGCCACCCCCCACTTCTTCCGCGAGAAGTCCGAGCTGTGGGACTGGGAGGACGCGGACGTGGTGTTCGAGCCGCTGTACCCGAACCGCCTGGTCGTGCGACCTCGGCGCGGCGTCGAGGCGAAGAGCCTCAGCGAGGAGCAGATCGAGAAGCTGGCGAAGCTGAGAGCCGTGCACACGGCCGGCCCGGTGGAAGTGGTTGGGTTCGCTAACGCAGCAGCGGCGGCAGCAGCAGCAGCAGCATAAACGTCAAACAGAACTCCTGCATTTTTCTTCCCTCTTTCCTTTCGTTTTTGGAGTTTACAGTAGATTGGTTTCCTTTCTTTCTTTTTGTTCGCTCGCTTAGCACAAAGCAACAGTCGCCAGTCGCGCAAAAAACACAAGGCCCTTTGAGACGGGTGCCTTATCCACATCACCTTCCCCCAGTAGAGTAGAATATCTGCCCACCGCATTGCACATAAATACGAATTTGCATTAT
This sequence comes from Diplodia seriata, assembly GCF_021436955.1. Classification (NCBI taxonomy): domain Eukaryota; kingdom Fungi; phylum Ascomycota; class Dothideomycetes; order Botryosphaeriales; family Botryosphaeriaceae; genus Diplodia; species Diplodia seriata. Next base: position 3,393,544 of record NW_027117309.1, on the reverse strand, counting down.
CCTTTCATCCTTTCTTATGCAACGTGACACTGCCTAAAGATGACGTGAGCTGTCTCAGCTGCTTCGCAGCTTAGATGTTGAGTTCTTCCGTGAGCGTAAAAATTCAAAGCAGAGTAAGAAGCTTATTTTCACTAATTTGAGTTCTGATCCCTCGCGTGGTGTGGTGACACCTGGAGTACGAGACATTCAGCAGTGATTCTCTTACTGGAACAGGTTCGCCGGGTTGGCCACGAGTGCCGCGTACTGAACGCTCAACTTGCAGTCCGCCCACGGGAAAGACAGCTTGTCTCATATGGACAACAATGCGCTCTTTCCATATATTCTGACCATTAATGTCCCATTTTAAAGTTGAGAGATTCGTTCTGCAAGACCTGATCGATCTTAGTGGTCATATATGATTCGCAACCCGGAACTGTTTGAATGATAAAAGTCGCCGGGTGGGAAGGCTGCGGAATATCCGTCGACTGTTGACTTCGCGCAATGCAGAGTAACGCAAGTATATCTGCGCCAAAACGAGAAAGCGCAGCAAAAATTAGCACAAAGCGTGGTATTACTTCCTGTAATAGCCCATATATATTGCATATAACTCAGCGTTCTATTTCTATGTACGAAATTTTTCATGCTATCCACAAAGCTAAAACAACAACCACCAACTCAACACGCAACGACCGGCACCCAACCCCTCTAAATCCCAGCATCAATCTGGTTGACCACATTACTGGCAGTCCACTCCTTCCAGTCCACACACGTCTGCTCCATCACCATCGGAATCGCGCCGGCGGCCGCGAGCTCGTCACCCCTCTCCAAGATCTGGATGTTGTAGCCCATGCTCGCGTGCCAGGCGATGTGGCAGTGGTAGCTCCAGGCGCCGGGGTTGTCGGCCTCGAACTGGATGACGAGGTGGCCGTAGCGGCGCTGCATGTGGGTGTCGCGGCGGGCGGGGTTGGCGGGGTTGACGACGGTGCGGCCGTCCCACGCGCCGGGCCCTTCGGCCAGCACCTGGAACGAGTGGCCGTGCAGGTGCATCGGGTGCGCCGACTGGTAGACGGTGTTGAGCACGATGCGGATCGTGCGCGCGCCGCCGAAGTCGTACACGTTCCACTCGGCCGGGAAGCTGCTCGCGTTTGCGCCCTGCTGCGCGAGCAGGAGGACTGGCTCGTTGTAGTTGGTGCGCTGCGTGCGGTTGTTCATGAGCCACACGTGGTGGCCGGTCGCGTTGGTGAAGAGGTCGACGTTGATGGTCTGCGTGACGTCGGGCTCGGCGACGGGCTTGGGGTAGAAGGGGACGGTGCGGTTGAGGTCGTCGTTCTTGCAGAGGAAGGTCTTTTCGTCGGCGGCGGCCGCAGCGGGGCTGATGGTGCTGCGTGGCGCCTGGGGGTTGGGGTTGGTGTCGTAGGAGAGGACGGCGAGGGCTTGGGTGTTGTGCGAGACGGAGCAGTTGAGCGAGATGGTGGAGCGGATCCAGTATGTCTCGTTTGGAGCGGCGTCGGCGGTGACGAGGATGTCGGTGCGCTGGGCGGCGCCGAGCGTGATGACATCGGCCTCGTAGGGCACGACGGGCTCGAAGTCATGGGCGATGACTTGCATCTTGTGGCCGTCAATGCTGAAGTGGAGTAAGGCTGCCGCGCCCACGTTCATGAGGCGCAGACGGTGCGTCTTGCCTGGCTGGAAGCTGAACTGCGCGAGGCCGGCGTTGGAGATGCACGTCGCAGTCGAGTTGCCATAGGTTGAGTTACTCGAAGCCATGGAGCAGTTGTAGTTGTTCTTGCCGTTGATAAGATTGTTGTCGGACCACGGCACGTAGATGTTGAAGTCGGTGGTATTGCTGGCCGCATCTTCCAGGACATCAAAATAGTCCCGGTGGTAGTAATCACCAAGAATGACGGGGCCGACATCAACATCGTAAGGGACATGCTTAGGGCCGTAGATGATCAATGGGCCAAAGGCACCCGCTGTGTACTGAGCAGAAAAGTGCGAATGCCACCATGAAGTGCCGTACACATCTGCGCGGAAGCGGTAGGTAAAGGAGGAACCTGGTGCAATGGGGCACTGGGACACTCCAGGGACACCGTCGAACCACTGAGTCCCCTTTTGGGTGATGCCGTGCCAGTGGAACGCAGTGCCTTCTTCGGGACCAGTGATGTTGTTGTGCACGCGCACCTCGATCATGTCTCCCCAGTTGGCCTCGATTGCGGGGCCAGGGAACTCGCCATTGATGAAGATGCCGCTCTTGTTGAAGCCATCCGGAGAGAGGTAGCCACGAGCAACATTGAAGTCGTAGTATCTCGTGATTCCGGTGTTTGGCACATCCGTGTAAGGTTCATTGCTGAGGCCACTCCTATCTCCCCACGGGAAGCCGCCAGGGAGTGGGTTGGACGTCAGGAAATCGGGGAATCTCGGACAGTCCAGAGTTCCCCATTTCGACTGTCCATTCGTTGCATGCTGAGGCAGTGAACGAGTCAGGCTTCTGGAGAGGACTTGTCAGCGGCTACACAAAATTGCACCATGTTAGGTGGAGGTCTCACTTGGCCGAGGCGCCCACAGTAAGGACAGAGGCAAGGTAACTCCAAAGAGTCACACACTTCATGATTGCGATGACAGCTGACAGCGTAATGCAAAGCTGGGGATCTCCTGCTCACTCGAACAGTGACTTGTACATCTCAAAGCCGATATTTAATCCACGGGTGCAGTACACTCAGCATCTCCCACGTTCAGTCACTCTCCAGACTCGCCCGCACCTGGCGGGGCTTTTCCACCCGATGACGGACGAACCCTCACCGACCGCAACAACACGATCCTACGCTGGCCCAGCCAGGCGCCAGGATTCCATCCTGCTGTTGGGAAGTGGTGTGTGATGGGGACAAAGAGCGGCTCAAAGGACTATTTGCTGCGGCCCAGACAACCACCCGCCTGTCCCGCGAACCAGGCGAGCGGCCATGCGAGTCCAGTATGCATAGCCCGGGAGTCCGGAAGCCCCGAGGGATTTTTTTTCTTTTCTTTCCTGGAAGCGAGGTTGAAGGAATGGAAAGAACCGTAAGGCGGCGCAAGGGTTGCAGGAAGTCGGAGAGTGCTGGATTTGGACGATGCCGGAAGAGGCTCCGGGTAGGGCTTTGCCTGCTGACCGGGGCTGAGTAGGTGCTAAGAGCGCTGGAGCACGCCAGAGAGGCTTATGCAACCTTTGCATCTGCCTAAGCTTCATAAAGACGCTCCGGGCTAGCGTGGGGGGCCCTGCAGGGGATCTCATGCTCCTTCCCGGCAGGCTGGGACGCTTGATCTGGGCTGGTTAATTCGAGATCCTGCCGCTGTTCCACGCCACCCCTGCCTGCTTAGCGCGTTGGGGCCATCTTTGCGCCCCTTTCGGAAAGCAGTTGCACGCCTTGCCCGAAGCTGGAAATGCTCGAGCGTCTGCAGGCAGCAGTTGTGTCAGCCGTCACCACGCGAGCCATCATCACCTTATTTCCGGAGAGGTTCTAGAGCTTTGCCTGATGCGATCCAGCTGGTGTCATGACTTTTGCCTCATGCGCTTCTAGCCGGCCTCATCACTTTAAGCGAAGCCTGGGTATCCCATTGGTTGCGTAGCTACTCAGCCACCAGCTGGGGCCTTAGTCGTATCCCCGAGTACCTCTCGGACTTGCGCGTAAAGGCTCTTACTTCGCCCCGCGGGCAAATTCCGAGCCGCATTGCCCCTTCCTAATTCCAACAGCCCTCGACGAGACTCAGAAGTCAGCCACCATGGCGCGAGCACCTTTCACTACGCCAAAAATACCTGGACTGTTGGTGTATTGGCCCCAAGGTGGCACTGATAGGCCGCCACAGGATGAACAGGAGCCTTCGGGTGGAGAATTGCCAACAGGACTATCATGAATGTGCTTTTGATCTATTGACGCCGTAGGATGGTGTTTGCCGAACGCCCTCTGGATAGCCACCGTAGGAGAGAGAGCTGAGCCTCGAGGGAAAGCTGTGTATATAGAGTTCAAGTACCGGAGGGCCAAGAGATTCCAATCAACAACACACTCCACCTTTCCTTCCTCTGCCCGACATTCCCATCCGTACCATCATGTTCTCTCTGTCTTTACTAGCACCTCTTCTCTGTGCATACTTGGTGCAGTCGGTCCCACTTGCGCCCCGCAGTGAGCTCGTTGCACGGAAACTGCTTGGCTCCTCGTTCGGGGTTCCGCGGAACGCGACGTATGACTATGTCGTTGTCGGCGGCGGCAACGCTGGATTGACGGTGGCTGCCCGCCTGGCCGAAGACCCCAGTGTTTCCGTTGCGGTCATCGAAGCTGGAAGTTTCTACGAGATTGAGAACGGAAACTTGAGCCAGATCCCGGCTTACGACACCATGTGGACCGGCAAGGACCCCGAAGACACGAACCGCGTGGACTGGGGCTTTGTTACCGAACCTCAGAAGGTACGTGCTGAAATTGTTGTTCCCGGAGAGAAGTCCCATTCTGACAGCAGGATCGCAGGAGCTGCTGGACGCTAAAGTGCATTACGCCCGAGGCAAGACGCTGGGCGGCAGCACGGCGCGCAACTACATGGCGTACCACCGCGGAACGGTCGGCACGTACCAGAAGTGGGCGGAGCAGGTGGGCGACGACAGCTACACGTTCGACAACTTCGCGCCCTTCTTCGAGAAGAGCCTGAACTTCACGCCGCCCAAGAGCAGCCGCGCGGCCAACGCGACGGCCGAGTACGACGAGGCCACGCTGGGCAAGGGCGACGGGCCGCTGTCGCTAACCTTCTCCAACTACGCGAATGCCATGGCGTCCTGGGTGCAGAAGGGCTTCGCCGAGATCGGCATCGGGTCGCAGAAGGGCTTCACCAGCGGCACGCTGAACGGGTCGTCCTACGTCCTCGAGAACATCGACGCCACGCTGCAGACGCGCGAGTCGTCCGAGACTGCGTTCTTGCAGCCGGCGCTCGAGAAGACGTCGCTGATGGTGTACCAGTCGACGCTGGCCAAGAAGATCCTGTTTGACGCCAGCAAGAAGGCCACGGGCGTCGCCGTCGACTCGAACGGGGTGCAGTACACGCTGTCGGCCGCCAAGGAGGTCATCGTGTCGGCCGGAGCGTTCCAGTCGCCGCAGCTGCTGATGGTGTCGGGCGTGGGCCCCAAGGCGACGCTGGACAAGTTCGACATCCCCGTCGTTGCAGACCTCGCGGGCGTCGGGCAGAACATGTGGGACCACGTGCTGATGGGGCCGTCGTACCGCGTGAACGTGATGACCTCGTCGTCGCTGGCCGACCCGGCGGTGCTGGCGCAGGCGCAGCAGGACTATCTCGAACGGCAGGAGGGCATCCTCACCAACTCGGGCGGCGACTTCCTGGCGTGGGAGAAGATCCCGGCGGCGCAGCGGGCGGGCTTCGACAACGCGACGCGGGGGGCGCTGGCGGCGTTCCCGGCCGACTGGCCCGAGGTCGAGTACCTGTCGATGAGCGGGTTCCTGGGCTACCAGCAGGACTACGCGCGCGACGCCCCGACGGACGGCTTCAACTACGCGACGGTGTCGACGGCGTTGGTGGCGCCGCTGTCACGCGGGAGCGTTTCGATCGCGTCGGCGGACATGGCGGACGCGCCGCTGATTGATCCGCGCTGGCTGACGCATCCGGCGGACCGGGCCGTCGTCGTTCAGGGCTACAAGCGAGTGCGCCAGATGTTCGCCGCCACCGCCATGCAGGACGTGCTGATTGGCCCCGAGTACTTCCCCGGCGCCGACGTGCAGACCGACGACGAGATCCTCGAGGTCATCCGCAAGACGGTGAGCACCGTCTACCACGCCGCCTGCACCTGCGCCATGGGCCGCGCCAACGACTCCAGCGCCGTCGTCGACACCAGCGCGCGCGTCTTCGGCGTCGATGGCTTGCGCGTCGTCGACGCCTCATCCTTCCCGCTGCTGCCCCCGGGCCACCCTGTTGCGACCATTTGTAAGTGACATGCGACTCGTGCGAGTGGAGACCGCTTTGCTGACCTGTGCGCAGACGCCCTGGCCGAGAAGATTGCCCACGACATCTTGAACCCGTAGTTGCTGGTGGATTGGCGTTTGTGGATGGAGGACTAGAGGTTAGACTGTAGATGAATCAAATTGCTTTCTGAACGCTGGCTGAAGTGAGAACCAAGACGTGTGCATTGCTCAGCAGCGCATTACAAATCCCGCTGTCTGCTGCATGCATGCAATGCAAACGTAAAAGAATCCTCCTGTAGCGGGGTTCTATGGCGCGATGCAGTCTGTGCGGCGGCGCGGGCTGTCTGCAGGGTATACACGGAGTACGGAGGCCGTGGGGGGTGGGGGCGGGAGCCCAAGCATCCCGCTGTCTCCCAAAATGGCATCCCTCCCGCCGTAAGCACTAGCCCAGCCCAGCCACAGAAACACAAGCTTCTTTGATCCTTCCACAGGCACTCCGCACTACGAGCGTGCATACAGCTTGGCCGCTGCCTTTCTTTCAGCCGCACGCAGCTCGTTGCCTGCGCGCTAATTTCTAAGCACCAACGCCGCGCTTTGTGCCCCCCGGCTTATACATCACAATGGGGGCCAACGTGTTGGCGCTGCTTCCTTCGGGGCTTATAACCACACATAAAAGACGGGTACTTCTGCAATTGGACCTTCATCAACACAAGCCTTCCTACACTCTCCATTCTGAAGCACCATCATCCATCTAAACCACCGCTTTTCCCGTCGCCATGGCTTCTTACCTCATCACTGGCTCTTCTCGCGGCCTTGGCCTGGCCATTGCCGGCCTGATTGCCTCCAAGCCCTCCTCTGAGGTCAGCAAGGTGTTCGCTTCTGCTCGTAGCGAGACCGACGGAATCAAGAAGCTGGTTTCCGAGTCCAACGGACGCGTCGAGTTCGTCCAGCTGGATGTCACCTCTGAGGAGAGTGCAAAGAAGGCTGCAAGCACCGTTGAGCAGTCGCTTGGCGGCAAAGGTCTTGATGTCATCATCAACAATGCCGGTGTGATGAACTACACCCCCAACGGCATTGAGACGATGTAATTTTCCTCGACGCTTCTGGTAACATCTGTACTGACTTACGGTAGGACCGACCTCGATGAGACCTTCAAGATCAACGTCACCAGTGTACACTACGTCACGAGCGCTTTCCTGCCGCTCTTGAAGAAGGGTAACTTGAAGAAGGTCGTCAACATGTAAGTTGTACCTGAATGCCTTCGTGATACCTTTACTAACGGAGCTTCTGTAGTTCCACTACTCTGGGTTCCATCGGCAAGGCCCCTACCTACGCCCTCTTCCCCGTCCCTGCCTACAAGGTCTCCAAGGCCGCTCTCAACATGCTCACGGTCCAATACTCCCAGTCCTTCGCTTCCGAGGGCTTCACCTTCGTCGCCGTCTCGCCCGGTGTAAGTACCATCCTCCATCCATACATCCCTCGAACACTAGAACTGACGCTATTACAACAGTGGGTCCAGACGGATCTGGGCGGCTCCACTGCCGACTTGACCATCGAGCAGGGCTCCAAGGCTGTCACCGACATTGTCTTCCGCGTTGGCAAGGAGGAGACCGGCAAGTTCTTCAACATCCACGTTCCCGGCTGGGAGCATGCCGAGGGCATCAACCAGTACGATGGCGCCAACCCTCCGTGGTAGATGCGACATATATAAGGAGGGTAGAAGGATGCAGCTTTCATGTTACATTTCGGAGCAAGTGACCATAGACTCAGTACATATGCAATGATAGAGCCAAACGTTTCATTCAAGTTGAAGGAATTCAGTGTAGTGAATGAGTGTCGATATGAGGTACGACAAAGCCGTAAGCCGTATTGCTTGTCACGAACCTGGTATATGAGGAAGCTCATATACTGGTAGCGAGCTCATGAAGCGGGATCCCCACGAGGGGAGTCAAGCATTCATCCGGGCGAATGGTTCAAAAGTCAATCACATTAGTTCGTTACATTCACTATCCTGTCCCTACCTAAGGCAGTAAGGAGAGATGGCAGCCGAAACGAAGAAAGATGCATTGCCAGTACCTCACAGACTCGGCTGTAGCGAAGTCCCTCTTATCCAACACTGTCACCACCTCCCGCCAAATCACCCACAAACTCAACACCCAACTAGCCCATCTCTGCAAAAATCCATCAAGATGGGTTGTCTATCAGGTACCCCGATGGAGATCACCCTCCATCGCCAGAGCAAGGGTACCCCTACCTCCCCTTCCAGTCCTCCGCTGACCCCAACCCCCCTCAGACCGCATCTGCAGCACCCCGGGCCCGTGGCAGACGCAGGCCGGCGACGCGCCTCTCGATCGAGTGGTACCACGTCCGCGCCAAGTTCCGCGTCGACGCCTGCGACACTTGCTATCTGTACCTGCCGCTTCAGGCGGAGAGGGTTAGCTGAAGTTTCGACACTCAGGTTTGTTGGGGGAGGGATGGTCATCGGCGTGGGGGGTGAAGGAGGCTGGGTTCGGCGGATTCTGCATTCGCGGGAATCTCGAGGCCTGCGGTCATTGCTGATCAAGTTGGGCCTTTGTTTTCGGTAAGAGACTGGCGAACACTGGAAAATCACTATCTACGCAAAAGAAGCAGTATTCTGGATGACCTTGTTTAGCTTTCTCTGGAGACCACTCCAAAGTATGGGTCTATTGGAGAAGCCAGTAGCAGCGGGCACACAAATGATTTGATGGCGCTGTGTAATTATTGTTCATCTCTCTTGCTGGAAGGCTTGCAAGTTCACAAAACAAGAAGCGATGCGGAGAGGCCATCTACGACGACTTTTCTGAGGAGATGGTTCCGAAAGCCATGCAGAAACTTTTCTCCCATACTCGAAGGATGACATTGCGTGGCTCTCTGGAAACAGCTCGTCCAGAAAAAAGGGGCTGTTTGGACACCCCTTGACAGCAGTGCTCGGTTTCTTTGGAACCACCCTTCTTCAAGCTATGATGCTGTTTTACCATTCTCAAACGGCTCAAGTGTTTGTAACCGAGAACCTCAGCAGGGAGCTGAAGCCAGAGAGAATGAGGTTCACTTTTTGGTCTGTATGGACGATGCCAAGTATAGTTCTGGTCTTTTCCAGGAAGTCGTACTAGCGAAAGATCGGAACTCATGTGAAACAGCGAAGTTTGAGCGGAGGAAAGATAATGCATCGTCTATCACTTATAGTACTCGGCCACCCAGCTCACAATCTGCGCCACCTCGCCATCAATGACGGCCTGCACGCCCTCATTCGCCTCGCCATTCCTCGCCAGCAGATCCGAGCAATGGATCCCCTCGGGAATCACAAACACGGGCGCCGCCGCCGTCGACTCCAGCGGGCCCTCGGGCCTGGAATCCGACGACACGGTGGCATCCTTCCACGGGTCGAACTCGCCATTCGTCCACACCAGCCTGGTCGTCGCGTTCGCGACGCTCCACCCGCCCGTGTACGCGTTCACGTCCGCCACCGTCTTGCCCTCGGCGTGGCCGTACGTGAAACCACTGCCATCGTCCGGAAAGAACAACGCGCACTGCCTCTCCCAGTACTCGGCCGTCACCAGCCTCGACACGATCGACGGGGTCCCCGCGGGCGCGCCGTCCTGCCAAAAGTCGAAGGGCTCGTTGCACAGGAACCAGTTCCACTGCCGGTTCGCCGCGTTGTCGACGGAGCGGTCCGTGTAGATGGGCGACGCCGCGTCGTAGGTATCGAAGCACCCGACGTCGTCGTCGGCCGTCCACTCGTCGTAGCCGTAGCTCGCGCAGTACCCCGGCACCAGCACCTCGCGCGCCCACGCCGCGTAGCCGTCCAGCGCCTTCTCCAGGCCCACACCATCCGCCGAAGGGGTGACGGTGCTGTTGGTGGTGGAATTGCCAAACGGCACCGCGTTCTCGACGTAGTCGCAGAACTGGTAGAAGGACGAGTAGCCCGTGTAGAACTGGTTGCTCTGCCACTGCCACGGCCCGTTCTCGAGCGCGGACGCGAAGTCGGCGTCGTGGGCGAGCGACGCGAGCGGGGCGCCGAAGCGGGCCTTGAGCACCGCCTTCTCGGCCGCGCTGCCGTTGGCGAGCACGGCGTCGACGTGGTCGATGACGAGCGAGACGTCGGCGCTGCAGTTGGCCGGCATGCCGGCTTGGACGGGGGCGAAGTATTGCCACTTTTTGTTGTCATTGTTAGTGGTTTGGTTTTGGTTGTGAGAGAAAGAAACGGGCTGGACTTACGAAGTCGCTGATTGCTTCGACGACGGCGGAGGAGGCGTGGTAGGCCCAGTATGTGCCTGGATCCACGGCTTCGACCCATCCGGCCAGTGCGCCGCTGTACGAGCCGCCGGAGAAGACCCAAGGCTGGAGCGGTCATGTCAGTGGGGATTCAGAGACATAAGCGCGAAGGACTTACAGCGCGAGTGGCCTGGCTGCTGCCGTTCGTATCGAAGGGGAAGACAACGTTCTTGGCGAAGTAGGTCGTATCCTTGATGGATTGCGGCAGAGTAAGGTACTGCAGGTTCTCAACCGTAAGATCTTCGAATGGGGATGATTCGCCCCAATAGCGGTCTGTATGATGGTTAGAAGGAAAAATTGGACAAGGAACCTTTTCACTAACGCTCGAGCATCACAACGGCACCCTGGATGGCCTGAGCAAACAGGCCCGTGATGGTACGATTGGTCAGGTACCCCTCGTAGCCATCAGCAGCGCCCTCGCCAGGCGTGAAGAAGACGACGGGAGAGCCCGGTCCGGCCCAGTACTCATCGCTCCACCAGTACCGCTGCGAAAAGGTGCCGAGAGACGGATCTTCATGGTCGATGAGCTGCTCGAAGACGCCGGTCCCGGTGCTTCTGGCCTTGAGAGCGCTGGCGCCGCTTTCACCGTCCGGGGGTGGGGGAGGGCGGAACAGCGAACGGTGCTTGGGGAGGACGTTGGCGGTGGCGGCGCCGAAAAGGCACCCGACGAGGAGGCCTGCAGTCCACTTCATCCTTGCTATCGTCGAGCCGGAGAGCAAGCAAGACGCGCGTCGAGGAAGCTGGCCGCATGGCTATAGACCCAGGCTTTTTATACAGCGCCCTTTCCCCTGTTGCAAACACGATACTGCAGACGATACGACGGGATGGTGTGAGTGCGCGTACGCGACGGGGGTTTGTTATCAGTTCACCTTCCCGATCGGTCAAGCGCGCCCCCACCTAGTGCATGCAGAAGCTATTGCGAAGCTATGCCATTAATTGCTTGTTTTCCTAGTCTTTTGTTTTTAATCTACTAACGTCTAATACTACTGCAAGTCCGCGCACGACTTGGGGTACTGCACCGCGTGCTTGATAGCCGTCTTGAGCTTATCCCCGTCGATGGAAATGGGGAAGTTGACGAGGCGCAGGTTGGGCGGCGACAGGGCCTTCTGGTAGCCGTGAATGTTGCCGTAGCTCGGGCTGCCGAAGGAGACGTCGACGTCGAGGTAGACTGTCGTGAGTGTCAGTGGATGCCGCAAAGGATTGGTGGACAGGCGAACTACTTACACTGCGTGGAGTTGGTCACGATGGACGGGTCGAGCATGATAGCGGCGGCCGTCTCGTCCCAGAAAGGAAACTCGGTGCCGTAGTACGTGTGCATGAGCTCCGAGTACGGGTTCTTGACGTCGTACACCTCGTCCAGGAACGCCTGGGTCGACATGACCTGATTGGCCACGTTTCCTCCAATGGCTGTGCAGCGGGTCAGTTCCACCACCCACAACGCTTGTCTAGAAGGGGCAATAATCCTTACTAATATTGGGGAAGTCCGCCGTCAAAGCGATCTTAGCCGCCTCAGGGTCGATCATGAGGTTAATCTGCAAGTCATCGATCGTCGTTAGCCACTACTCCACATCCTCCAACATCCCCAGACTCAACACTCACATCCGAGCTCAAATCCGCCTGCAACACGCTCCCCGTCACCTGCAGCAGGTTCACATCGACATAGCCGCCCATAATCACCAACTCCTTCGCCAGGCTCGCAAACTCGGGGTCCATGCGCACCGCCAGCGCGACGTTGGTTAGCGCGCCGCCCGAGTAGATGCTGACCTGGCCCGGGTACTTGCGGACCTGCTGCACCATGAAGTACGCCGCGTTCGTGTCGTTGGCAAACGTCGCGTTGGGGAAGCCCTCGGTGAAGGCGGCGCGCGAGATGCGCGTGGGCGAGCCCGACGTCGGGTCCGAGCCGAGCGCTTCAGCCGTGAGGTTTTCGGGGGCGAAGGCTCCCTCCCTGCAATTGCATGTCAGCGAAAAGAGATTCCCTGATAGCGGTTGGGTTGGTGTTTTGAAATAATAACACGCACCATGGCAACGCGCCGTGGATCGCCTTCCACGCGTTGTACCGCTCGGGCGTGTGCAGCAGCGGCCAGTCGGCGCCCTTGTACACGGGCACGCAATCGGCCAGGCCGCCGACCTCCAGCGTCGCCAGCCCGTGCAGCCCCGTCTGCAGCGCCCACGTGTTGGCCGTGTCGGACGCCAGCCCGAGCACCTCCCAGCCCGCGTCGAGCGCCTGCAGGAACGGGATGAAGCCGGCCGGGCTCCAGTCGTTGTCGAGGATGACCTTGGGCTTGTACGCGGCGGTGGTGTTGGTCTGTCTGCGGATGGTCGTGGGGACCGCGCTCGCCGCGAGGGGCAGCAGGGAGAGGACGGATGCCGAAAACTTCATGATGGCTGGCTGGCTGGCTGCTGGCTCTGGACTCACTGCTCAACCCGGGCGGAACTTCGCGAGAAATGAAGACAATTTATAGCGGCTGCTCGATTGCGAGGAGCTCGGCATTTCGTCGTCATCCTTGGCCTGGATCTCGAGCATGGGCCGGTAGCTGTCAATTGAATTGACAGTGGTGGTCTCGGTATGATCCGCCGTCAAGGTGCAGTGTACCGAAATGCAGGGTGGAGGCCGAAGCCCGGCGGACACCGACGCGGAGATCTTCAGGTGATGCTACGCAAAGCGGCCAAGCTCTCAGAAAATCTGTCGTGGTGCCCCGATAACAAAATGACGAATCCATGTCCGGCTAGGCGGAGGTGTTTTCTCGGTCGGCACTTGTGCTTGCCGATCTTCTCCGAATGACGTACTCTCTCGACGCTTTATCTACCCACGGGCCGCCCTTTGATTGGTGTCCACTGGACACGTCTTTTGTGATTGGTAGGAATGTCGAGTCCTGACCGCCTGATGGGCTCGGTTACAAACCCCCACTGCTGGTTGCAAAAGATCAGTTGAGCCCGCCTGCATCCATTTCGTAGATATTTACTCTACTCACATGGATAGCGGGGTCCTATGTCGAGATGTATCATCCGTATAGTTCTATATCTCAAGTTTGCGTCCGAATGCTGACTTCGGCTGCCCACACAAAAGAGTGTCGTGTCTTGCATGGGACGCTAAGGGATCAAATCTCACTGTGACTCTTCAGCAATCCACCATCATGTGAGGAGGGTTCGGGGCATTGTGGGGTGCAGCGGGTTCCTGGAAATGATCCACTGGCCTGCATCTTGTCCCGCTGCAGGGACGGCCTAACGCCGATGTTAACTAATCTTTCTTTCGTTTTTTTCCCTATTCAATGGAAACGCAGAAACATGACATTTGTCTTCCTGCCCACTGACGCCCAACAACATATATACCGAGCTCAACAAACCTTCAAACTCTACCGCCCCGCCATTCGGAAATACGTCTCCCTCGTAGCCACCCTCATCCTCTTCCCAAACACCATCATCGGGATCGTCGTCAGACAAATGCCAAACGCGAGACAGCCGACGCTCAGAAACATATTGCGGAGTCCGATGGCCTCGATCCACGGCGTCAGAGCGAAGACGATGATGGTCGCCAAGGCATTGCGCACGAACGTGACGCCGACGAGCGCGTCTCCGATGAGCTTCATGATGCAATCGAGGAGTTAGCACTACTCCAGCAACACGCGCCGAGCACGAAGGGGAGGGAGAATACCTCTCTGTAGCAGTCCGTCAGATACGTCAACGACACGGTTCCCAGGAGAGAGAACGAGATGCCAAACGCGGCCGTCCCGATGCAAGGGATGATCCAATGCCGGCCCTACAACGATATCAATCAGCACACACATACACACAAGCCCACCCGGAGTGAAATAAAGGTTAGAGGTGAAGCAAAAAAAAGAAGAAGCAGAAAGAAAGAGAAACCCACATCAACCAAACTAAACCCATAGAGAAACAGGCCCGCCGGCATGAGCACCACGCTCGGCAGCGCCGCCCACAGCCGCATCTCGGGCTCAAACACGCCCCCGTCGTTCCTCTCCGCCAGCCGCAAGCTCAACCAGTCGTTCAGCGGGCCGCTGAACGCCAGCCCGACCGCGGAGCCGATGAACGGCGGCAGGTTGAGCAGCCCGATCTGCGCGGCGCCGAAGTTGTAGGGGGCCAGGGTGAAGTACGTCGACATGGTCGTCAGGATGACGGAGAACCACGCCAGCGACGACGCGTATACGAGCGCCGTCCACGCCGCGGCCGGGAACCGGACGAGGCAGAGGCCGAAGCGGGCGATGAGGTGGCGGACGCTTAGATGGTCGCCGGGAGTGCGCGTGATGAGGGCGAAGCGCTGGCGTAGGGGCTTTTTCCGGGGCGTGGTGGTGGTGGTGGTGGTGGTGGTGGTGGCCGGCTGTTGTTGTTCGTCGTCGAGTTGCTGTTCGCTAAAGTCGGCGTCTTTCTTCTTGAGGGCGGTTGATTCTTGCTCAGGCTCGCACGCTGTGGTCGTTGCTGTCGGAGGCTCTTCGAAGGATGCGGCAGTCGTTGACGTCAAGACCGGGACGTATTTGCTCTCCTCGTACGCGAAGACGAAGAGGAGCAAGGCGACGCCGAGCAGGATGGCCGTCCACCACCAGATCCACCGCCAGCCTTCGCCGACCGCGACGTACCCCGCCGCCACCGGCGCCAGAAACGTGCCGGCGGTGACCATGAGGATGTACAGCCCGTTCATCGTGGCGCGCTGGTGCACGAAGAACAGGTCGGAGATGGTCATCTGCACGATGGTCTCGCTGACGGCGCCGCCGAGGCCGGACAGCACGTTCGTCAAGAGGAGGTCCGTCACCGTCTGCATCTTCGCCTGCCACACGGCCGACGCAAGCATCAGGCTGCAGCTGAGGATGTAGATGGGCCGCCGGCCGTACTTGAGCGTGTACGGGATCAGGAAGATGCAGCCCACGGCGAGGCCGGCGCAGTTGGCGGCGAAGCTGTTGTTAAGGTTCGAGTACGAGATGCCGAGCTCGGCGTTCAGGTCGCCCCAGATAACGGTGCCGATGTCGAGGCTTGAGTTGCTGTTAGCTTCCGAGCTGCAAAAGAAGTAAGAGCGTAACACTGTACTCGACAAAAGCCATAAGAGAGTAGAAGAGCACGATGCTGAAGTTCGTACATTTCCGGACCTTGGACCAGTTCTGTCGACGCGTCAGCTTGGAAGTCGGGTGCGTCTGATATGTGAGCTTACCAGTGGCTCATCTGGGTCGTTGGATGGAACAGGATGAAAGTTCCTGGACAAGCCCTCATTTGACACTACCAAGTTAGGTACGTCCATCAACCCGATGCTTCAGTGACTTACGCTCTTCCAACTTCAACGTGCCTGGCGGCCATAACTCTGACGACGTCGGGCTCAAGTGCGGCATGTTGAACAGCTATGGTTCTTCGAGGCCGAAACAGCATGTCCGCTTGACGGCTTCGGACGTGGTCGACATTTGTAGGTTGCACATGTGCCACCAGTTTGAAACTGATAACAATCGATGCGGGGGTCGTACAAAAGTGGGCGAGACTTCATGCAACTACCTTGCGGGGAATTGTTGCGAGCATCGCAGAAACGTATGTCGATATGTTGATTGGATAGCGGCCCGCGGCGCAAATCGACCCCATTGGCCAGTAAGCCCAACCTCAGATCAGGGCGTTCGTTAGAAGCCTCAGCCAATCCAAGCGGTTATCTGGTTAGTCTAGATTCGGAAGCTCTATCCAAAGGGCACAACGACAGTCCAAGGTTTGCTATCAAATGGCCACTGTCACCAGTGGAAGGTGAGGGACAAGGTCGAACCGGAATGATCCAGTTGAGTAATCCCGCGTGTTCCACAGTGCTGTGAGGAAGGGTTTGAGTTGCTTCCGGAGAAGCGGAAAGGTGTGGCCAACAAAGATATTCACCGAATCGAGGAAATGGTGTATGAAAGTAGCTGAAAATTTTTGATGTGGAGATGAGAGAATGCCGCATCGCTCACCGATTCGGTCGGGACTTCGCTGTCAGTGTCTAGTACAGGATGGAGTGGGAGCACTCCCGCAAGAACGCTCATTGAGACGTCAACTAGTCTAATGAGTCACGATCAGGAGTGTAAATAGTCGATACCTGTGGATTTTCGGTTGATGTAGAGGGCGTGTCCTTGCGATTGCGGAGGAAATGACGGTGCAGGCGAACACAGCGGTTGCAGCTCAAGCATCCGGTTGAAGCCACGCACTTCTCTTCCAGAGCATGCTCTGGCTCCGGGTGGCAGACTTGTGGCTGTCAATGCTGGAGAAGATACCGGTCCTCAAGATAAGAGCCTTACCATGACTTCGGCTATAGGGCGTGGGGCTGGCGAACCACAGGATGGCAGCTGAAGGGTGGAGGTGTCGCGTGTGGGATCAGCTGGCGCTTATCTATATTGAAATTAGGGCGCCGTCCGCGGGTTCCGCAAACCCCGCTGTCCCGATCCGGTATGCAGATCCGAGTCCATATATCACCCACGTGGGGAGCCAACACTACTTCGTCTTTTCTACATGAATACGCAAAGGAAAGGAAAAGGAAAAGAATAAACAAAGCCCAACATGGCTTCAGAAGGTATTTTCCCCCCTCCACCCCGTCAAACAAGTAACCGACACTGACCCTCCCCCCACCCTCAGATCTCCTCTCCCGCATCTCCGCTCTCATAGAAACGGACCCGTGCCTCCCCCACCCCCACCCTACCGCAGCATATTGGCAAACCCCACCACACGATCTTTCCACGGTCAGTTCAGCCTCGCTTCCCCCGACCGCAACCACCGTCGTGATCGGGTCCGGCATCACCGCCTGCAGCCTCGTCAACGCGCTCCTCCAAAAGGATCCCGACGCCGACATCGTCGTCTGCGAGGCGCGCGGCCTGACCAGCGGCGCCACCGGCCGCAATGGCGGGCATCTCGTCTCGTCCGCCGTCGCGGATTTCTCGGCGCTGCAGGCGGATTTCGGGACGGCCATGGCGGTCAAGGTTGCGGCGTTCACGCTGGCGAACGTGGAGCGCATGTTCGAGGTGGTGGCGTCCGGGGAGCTGGGGCCGGGGGTCGGGGAGGCGAGCGAGCTGAGGAGGGTGGACAAGGTGCTGGCGTTGCGGGACGACGGGGCGGTGGAGAAGCTGGAGGCTTCGCTGGAGGCGTTTGAGGCGAATATGCCGGAGCGGTGGAAGGGGCAGATGAGGATGGTGGGGAAGGAGGAGTTGGAGGAGGTATGTTGATCAGCCAGGCAACAACAGCCTGGACGGGGACCTACCTACCTGCAAGCTAACAAGAACGCCAACCACTCAAGAAATACAAACTCCGCAACGTCGCCGGCGGCGCCATTGGCAAAGGCGGCGCCCTCTGGCCGTACCGCCTCATCACCCGCGCGTGGGCCCACCTCCTCTCGCAGCACCCCAACCGCCTCCGCATCGAGACCTGGACGCCCGTCACCTCCGTCGCCACCTCTTCTTCAGCGGACGCCACACAACACCCATACTTCCTCACCACCCCGCGCGGCCCCATCGCCGCCACCGAGGTTGTCTACTGCACCAACGGCCACACGGGGCACCTCCTCCCGCGCCTCCGCCAGCGTCCAGGTCCCGGCGGAGGCGGCGCGGCGCTCTTCCCCCTCCGCGGCACCATGACGGTGCAGGACTGCGGCCCGTCCTTCCCGGACGAGGGCGCCCGCCGGACCCTCAGCTTCTACGGCAGCGTCAAAGTAGTCCTGCCGCCACCAAACAAAAACTCCTCCAACAACAACGATCCCGTCTTCGACCTCGGCCTGCACTACATGCAGCAAAACGCCGCCACCGGCGCCGTCTTCATCGGCGGCGAGTCGGCGACGGCCGCCGACATGCTGAATGCCGACGACAGCCGCGCGTCGGCGACCTCGCTCGCCCGGCTGGAAGGCGTGCTGCGGGCGGAGTTCAAAGACGAGGTCTGGTCGGAGAAGGAGGAGGTGAAGGAGGAGGATGGTAAGAAGGGACGGCGGCGGCGGCGGCGGCATCCCGAGGTGACGAGCAGCTGGTCCGGCATCATGGGCTTCACGGCGGACGGCGTGCCGTTGGTGGGGCGGTTGCCGGAGGCTGCGACGGGGAGGCGTGGTAGTGCTGGTAAAGGGGGAGAATGGATAGCAGCCGGCTTCAATGGTTACGGAATGGGCAACTGCTGGTTGAGCGGCGAAGCGCTGGCGGGGATGATGAGGGGCGAGGACGTGAGCGGGTGGCTGCCGGAGTGCTATCTTGCGACCGAGGAGAGGCTGGCGTCTTTTCGGTCGAGGAAGGCCGCGGAGCGGCTGTTTGGGTGTTGATTCTATTTGTTTCAAGACACTGTGACACCGAGACATCGACGCCCACCGTGAGTGGAAAATGGAATTCGGCCACTCATGCTTCGCCGCGGAAGATGCTGTACCTTGATTATGTGCTTGGTGGAAGAGCCAATGTTGGGTTTGAATGCCGCCCTGCTCAGGAGACTTACTATGCAAGAAGAAAAAACCTGCAAGGCTTTGCTCTACAACCAGGTACGGCTTCACGTTATCATCGAGGTAGCCATGCTCGATGACGCAAACTGAAAGAAAGAACTTCAAGCAAGTCTGTTGCCATTCCATGTGAATATGAACGTCGATCTGCAAAGATCACTTGCAAACCCCGAGGAAAGTTTTGGAAGCCGCCGGGAAGTAGACTATGTAGCACTTTCAAAGTGCAGCTTACGCCTCCGCCCTCTTCTTGCACTCGATCACCGACACTTCCGTGGAGGGAATCTGCCAGATCTTGACGAGATCCAGCCCAGCCAAGTCAACCAGCGCATGCCAGTCCTTGACGGTGCGCTCCTTCGCGCCGAGGTTCATCATGCAGATGTCCGTCTGGCACGGCAGGGTCGTGGGCGGGTTCGGCATGACCTGGTCCATGATGAGGATACGTGACTGCGGCGTCATGGCGTCCCTGCAGTGGCCGAGGATCTGCGCGTTGTACTTGTCCGACCAGTCGTGCATGACGCGGCGAAGGAAGTAGACCAGCGCTCCTGCTATCGATTAGGAGCCTTTGAACATTCAGCGTGGGACTCGAGGCTTACCTTTGACGGGCTGCGGCTGGAAGAAGTCATGGACCATGAACTTCGCGCCCTTCAGCAGCGGCGGCCTGTTCTCCTCCGCATCCTTGATGGTGGTCTCTCGATCCTGAAGCACGAGGCGCTCGGCAGGGAGCTCCGGCAGTTTTCCCTTGATCTGCGCGAGCACCTGGCCCTTGCCACCGCCGACGTCGACAATGAGGGGGGCCTCGGGCGTAACTTTATCAGCGTTCTCGACGATCCACTCGAAGGGGTAGATTCCGATGACGGGCAGCATCTGGTCCAGGGTCTGCATGCTGATGTTGACGTCCAGGATGCGTTGTTCCGGGCAAGCCTCCCAGAAGTTCTTCTCCGGCACGCCCCAGCCGAAGCCGTGGGGCGAGTGCGTCGGCTCCAGAGGCTCCTTGCGACCGTACTTTCTAAAGTAGTCAGGGAACCTTGAGTAAGGCACGAGACCCTCGTCGAACCTGGGCGGTAGTCAGCATTGAAGCGGCGCGACAAGCGGTCGGGCGGCGAGTGCGTACATGATCTGGAAGAATTTGCCCTGAGGGACGTCATTAGCATAGATTGGGGAGAACTTGGTGTGGGCGACGCGGTCTTCACCAATCTGGCGGAGAACACCGGTGGAGACAAGCACCCAAGCAAATCGACCTGTTGGGGAGGAGTCAGTGAGAGTGGCATGCAAATGAGTGATGTGGCACTTACGCAGCAGAGGCTCTTCCGCATCGACCTTGGCCGCCAGTTCGGCATAAGAGATGGAACCATCAGACGGAATGTGCTCCAGGGCGCGCCAGTCCATCAAGACGCGTAGAGCGCCCATCTCGGCCATCTACACGCGTATGCGGTCAGGTCACGACTTTCCCACGTGGGGCTGGCTGTGCAAAGCGCGGGGTAATGGGAACCTTACCGAGACACAGTAGTCATCGAACGGCTTCTCACGCGGGTCTTGAACATCGTCGATGATTTGCCTGGCGAGTGAGATGATCTTCTTGCGCTGAGCGAAGCCGTCCGGGCCGGACGAGTCGGTGTAACCATCGATGGCCTGGGAGAGATGGTTGGACAAGGATTTGAGCGAGTCCGCCATGGTGGAAATGGAGGGTTGGTCTTCGTGCATGGGTGGGAACACAAAGTGGCGCGGGCGAGTCTATAAATTTAAAGTAGAGGGTGTGGAGACAGGAAGGAGCTGCCGACACGCGACAGCAAAGGAAGGTGCGCAGCACCAGCCATTGGCCGCCACGCGCAGCATCCTCGACGACGCGGCTGCCACGATAGACGGGTGAAGAGATACGGTGTGCACGCGTTGCACATGGCTGGGCGCAGTGTGACGCCCATTGCGGGCCGGCGCCCCGCGTTTGCCCACATGTCGATCTCCACGCCTCACGGCCTGCTCGCCGCCGATCCCCTGTATCCCACCCGCGTGCGATCTGCGCCCGACCCGTCGCAGAGGCCTACCGGTCTGTACGATCCCCTGAGCTTACCCAGCTAGCCATTCCAGCTATAAGACGCCTTTGCCGCCGCCTCCCGCCCACCATGCCCGCCTGCTGACATTTGCTCCCGCTGCATCTCCCCCGCCATGGCTGAGCCAGAGCCCGAACAAGCCACCGCTGCGTACGAACCGCCGCAGGAGATTGAGCCCGATGTAAGCTCAACTATTACACTTCCCCCTGTTGGAAGGGTTTGATATTCACGCGCAGACTTGACCCCAGTCGGCCACAGAATTCTCCGATGAGGCGTACGCCGAGTCTAGGCATGTAGTAGCTGTCCAGCCACTGCCACCGCGACATGGCAGTCACCAAGACTCCGACTAACTGGCATCTATCAGTGCCTCGAGTGTCTTGACCTCGATCGCTTCCGAAATCAGGAGGGGTCGCGAGGAAAATGGCCGGATATACGCAGCCTATGGCTCTCAAGGTCGGTCTTTCCTTCCTAGCCGTGCATCCCGCTAACAATAGACCCCAGAGTACATGCTACCCGTCGACGAGTCCGAACTCGACCGGATGGACATGCAGCACCACAAGTACACCCTGCTCCAGGGCGACAAACTGTACCTCGCTCCGCTCCACGACGACCCGCAGAAAATCCTCGACATCGGCACAGGTGGGGCGCCAAACACCCGCCCTTCTATGCACCCACCTTTCCTAACACACATCGGTAGGGACCGGCATCTGGGCCATCGACATGGCCGAAAAGTTCCACTCGGCCGAGGTCAGTCCACGCACCACGCGTCGAAAAAAGCGAGCAGACGTTGATCGAAAACCAGGTCGTCGGGACCGACATCGCACCGGTGCAACCAAACTGGTATGCGGGGGAGAGGCGGGGGTGCAGATCCTACGGTTCTTGAGCATTATTAGTAGTGGCCGGGGGCTAACCGGTCCCAAACCGAGAAATACAGGACGCCGCCAAACTGCTACTTCGAGGTCGACGACTGCGAGCTGGACTGGCAGTTCAAAAAGGACAGCTTCGACTTCATCCACACGCGCGACTGCTACCTCTCGATCCGGAACTGGCCGCGGCTGATCGGCCAAGCGTACGAGTATGTCCTTTTTGTTCTCCCTCATCCCCGCCCCTCCCTTCCCCTTATCCGTCCTCCGCCAGTCCGAAACAACAACAATAATACCACCTCCCCCTTCACCACCACTACTACTACCACCATCTAACCACAACCACACACAAACAGCCATCTCAAACCCGGCACCGGCTGGCTCGAGCTCTCGTGCGTCTGGCCCGTCCCGCAGAGCGACGACGGCACGCTCGACCACGCGTCCGGCTACGTCGAGCTGTGCCAGACCTTCCGCGACATCGGCGAGGCCATCGGCGCCGACGCCGACGCGCCGCGGCGCTACGCGCGATACATGCGGGAGAGCGGGTTCGTCGACGTCGACGAGGTCGTCTTCAAGGTGCCCACGTCCGAGTGGCCCAAGGACGCGCGGCTGAAGCGCGTCGGCGCCCTCGAGCGGCTGAACCTGCTCGAGGGCGGCGAGGCGTTTTTGCTGAGAGGTATGTCATGTATGCGTGTGTGGTGTAGTGCGGTGCGGTGCGGTGCGGTGGTTTATGTCATTTCATTTCTTTTTCTTTTCTTTTCCTTTTTTTTTTTGGCCCTTTCCCCTTTATGTTGTTTTGGATGGAAGCTTTCTGTTCCACAGAAGTACTGATCTGATTTTTACTTTTCGACTAGGAATGACGAAAGAGTTCGGCCGATCGCGCGAGGAGATGGAGGTGATGCTGATGCGGATGCGCAAAGAGCTGATGGCCAACAAATTCCACAGCTACGTTTCGTTGTACGTTATCCCACCTTCCTTCGCACAAGTCAAAAAATAGAAAAGAAAAACACATATACTGACCCGGGGCGCCAGCTACGTCGTGTACGGTAGAAGACCCGAAAGGACCGCCGGAGCTGATGGGTAGGAACGTATGAACGCATCCGGGGCTCCCTCGAGATGTCCGCCTGTTCGTAGCGTTCTCGCTCCTCCAGCATACTACTCTCCAACCAAAATCCAAAAGTCTGGGATGCATGTACGACCGCCGACCGTTGTAGCATTTGGTACTTCCGATCCCAGTGAAGATCTCCTCCCGCATTAAGTCGCTGTGGGGGCTGGGGTGCACGAAAAGTCCAAGGCCGTGCGGATAAGGATGAGGCAAACGAAGATCTGATCCTCCGCGCAGCCCTTCCCCGCCTTGGCAGGTAGCCTCACCGAGCCCATGGACGGTCTGGCCGGAGGCCACCAGTCGGAAGATAATAAGCTGAGGGTTTGATTGGAGAAGTTCTGCGGCAGCTGACGAGCGCGTGGATCTTGTGGCTTACTGCCTGGACGCCTGACCGTTATGTCGGTTGCATCATGGTACGTACCGGATCCACACATCTCATGCGTTTCACCCCCCAAACACAGATTTTTTAAGCGACCTTTTGCTCTCGAAAAAGATGAAACCGCAGATCAAACTCGTTACTGATTTCTCATGAGAGGTTTGACAGCCGCTCAAAGCAGGGCGATTAGCTAACATACTTCCCTTGGACGCCAGAAATATGCAACTCTCGTTGAAGTCCGGGACTTTACTATTGCCAGTTGCCAGCAGCCAAGCATATGAGATGGAAACCTCAAAAACAGAATGAAACTCAATAGGCTTCCTGTTCACCTCCTGACGGCGCGCCTCCCGCCCGTGGATGAAAAGAGGCCTCGGTTCTCCGCAACCTGATGACCCGCAGGACCGCCAAAGCCCATCCCTCTTTCCTGGTTTTGATAAAACGATGCAGGCGCCTGATGATTCGAACTTCCAACCAGGTTCAGTGCGTCATTCCGAGTAAATGCTCTCCTGGATGAGTCTG
This sequence comes from Diplodia seriata, assembly GCF_021436955.1. Classification (NCBI taxonomy): domain Eukaryota; kingdom Fungi; phylum Ascomycota; class Dothideomycetes; order Botryosphaeriales; family Botryosphaeriaceae; genus Diplodia; species Diplodia seriata. Next base: position 3,370,033 of record NW_027117309.1, on the reverse strand, counting down.
GCGGAGCATACTGAGGTATCGACTGCATGCGCGGTGTCTGAAATGGTTCAGGGATTCGAGCTGTTCTCTGAAGCTGGGGCACAGAGCCAAAATATGAAGAAGAAAGCCCACTTTGTTCCGGACGCACAAAGTAACCATCTTGAGTTCGCTGAGGATTATGTGCGATAAAAGGGCGGCTGGCGTTAGCTCCCCGGGATGCCAACGTACTGTTGTCCTGGTACAGAGGCTGATTCTGAGTTTGGTCTCGTGGGACACTGATGAAAGAAAGACCATTGAGACTACGCGGTTGACTCCATTTGCTTTGAGGGGCCATTGATGCGTCAATTCTCTTGGTTACAGTACCCACACGAGCGTTTGCGGATAGACCTGCTACACCAGGGCTGAGGCCGGAACGAGCTCCTCCTCGCAGTCTTGAAAAGAATGGACTTGAATTCTGGCCTACGTGTGGCATTCCGGAGACATGATTTGCCCCTGCCAATGGCGTGATAGGCTCGTGATTTAGGCGTTGACGCCTCTCCGGCTTTTGTGGATACATGGAGAACTCTTGTCGTCTCAATTGATCGCTTCCAATGTCTGGTTTCCGGGTGTTCGGCCAGTTTCCTAGTTGCCGGTTGCCGTGGGATGTGGACGAATCCTCAAACGTAGTTCGATCATGCGATTGCTTGAATACAGGTTGTCGCATGGTTTCTGGTCGCCTGTCGTACACATGAAACGCCGCTTCGTTTTCGTAGATACCTCCCGGCCCTTGAGTGTGTAGGAGATCGTTGCGCCGGCCGTGTTGTGGACGCCTTTCGTTTCCCATATTGTCCGGCAAATGCTCCGTGGAATGACGTATACCTCCGGTCATGAGGTATTTCCCGCGGTTTTCAGGCTGGTCGAGAAGTTTCGGTGTATGCGGAATACCTTGGCGCGCTTCTTTGTTGGGGTGCCCATGCCATTTACCGTCCTCAAATACTTGTACCTCGGGGATATTTGCTGGATCTGAGAGGAATGCATTCGAAGCGCATGGCTTTTGGTTTCGTACGATCTTCTCCGTTGGGCCAGGCACAATGAATCCTTGCATAGTCCCTCTAGTGTCGGGAATACGGTCTTTATCATTGTGGCTCTGGTGTTGTTGGTCGTATCCAGAAGCATTGCCGTGGTTCATGTACTCGGAAAGTTTCCTTTTCCGACCAGAGCTCGACTCGGAGATGTGGGTCTGCGCTTTTAAGCCGGAGCTGTTAGCCGATACGAAACGGCAATGATCTGAGAGGAAAAATAGTCTTTACCTGTCCTGTAATCGGTACGTGTATTGTCGGTGGGCAGTCTTGCTGTTGAGGCCCCCCTCCTACGGGCAGTGAGCTCAGGTTGGTTCGTATCTACGGCCTGTTCAGACCTGTCGCCTACCACGTCCCGGAAAGAATAGTCCTTTTTAGGCACGGCGTAGCCCAGGTCAGCGAGCTGTTCTCGTAGTTGGTTCACCTCTCTATCAATGGATGAGCCTCACGTCAACAAGTCATAATGCGAGGAACTTACTCTACGACCATGGGCCACTGCTTCAGATAGTGTGTAACCTTCGGAAGCCTCTGCTTCCATTTGCCAATATTCGCGTTATCTTCATCGAGTGATGAGAGCCTGGCCTTTAGCTCTTTGTTTTCCGTGACTAATGCTGCGTTCTGGGAAGCGGTCTTCTTTGCTTGTAGCTCGGTCTCACGCCTTTCTTGCTCCAACTCGTTGAGCTTGTGTGCCACAGATGTGCTATAACGGATGAGGGAAAGATATTGGAACTGGCAGAGTGAGCAGAGCGAGCAAGTTCACGTAACCGAGAAGACCACACCTGTAGAGCTTCCCTCTCCACGCTCTGGCCTTGGAGTTTCATCGGTGGTACTTGGAATAGGACGTCTGGTATATCGGGATCAAAGTTGCCGGGTCGCAAGCCTCGCACAGCATAGAGCGTCTTCGGCTTCTCGTCGTTCTTGTCCCTGCGGCATAGTGGACATGGCGCTTTGGGATGTTGGCCCTTCGGATGGAAAGGCGCACCTACGGCCCGGGGCCTTATCAGCCTGGCACAGCTTTGAAACTGAACAATAGAGGTGACCGACTCACCGCCACCTTCGAGATGCTTGCCACACGTCAAGTGCATGCACTGAGTGAGCCAGAGGCAGGTAACGCGTCGGTCTGCAGTGTGAGCTCGGCCATCTTGGAAGTCTGTCTCAGTCGCGCCGGCACCACCTTTGCCGTAGATGTCGGAGACGCTGGCCTGGCAGATGTCGCAGGTGAAGATCACTTCCAGGGCACCCGGAAATTGTCCCGTACTTGGTGCAGGCGCCATGACTGGCCTTCGAAGATCGTCGCTGTGGGGTGGGAGGGGATGCGGTGGAGGCGGCATGGACCCTGGGTGTGATGCGCGTTTGCCTGGCGTGCCTGCCAAATGCAGTACCCACTCCATCAGGCACAGCAGAGGCAGGACTCGATTTGACTGCTCCCAACAGGATGCAATACGTGAGCGTTGGCTTTGGTCACGCGTCTCATATTACATGCTCCGCCCTGCAGAATCCAACATGGTGCACAAAATCACGGTGTTGTTGATCGCACCTGAGAATTAAGGCATACGAACGAAAGCCGCGATCTCTTCCTGTGCTATATTTACACAAGCAACTCCATCTCTATTCTCTTTTCTAGGAACTACCTCGCTCCTACGTGAAAGTCCTGCAAGGGTAACTGTGACAAAGTTAGCACAACACAAGTCCTCCACACAAAGTACCCGAATCGAGCAGAAAGGGTTCCACTCACTCTCCCTCATACGACTGCTCCTCCTCCAGATTGTACTTCTTCTCGCCCAGCTTTCCGGTCGTGTGGTGACCGCTCGGCAGCGGCGGCAGGCCGTCCTCGCCCAACACGCTCTTCACCGCCGCAGGCTCCTTCTCGAAGAAGGCAGCAACGCCCTTCTGGCCCTCCTTGCTCACGGCGACGAGCTTGTTCTTGCCGGCCTCGCCGATCAGCTCGACCTTCTCGTTGGCGGCGCTGCCGACGCTGAGCAGGCCGACGACGTCGCCCTGCGTGACGGCCGCCAGGCGCGGGTAGTTGCGGCGCACGTCGCGCTTCCAGTACGGGTTGTCGGCGATGTCGCCCGCCGGCACCGTCACCGGGTCGTCGTACGTCTTGGGGTCGAGCGCGCCCGGGGGCGGGTTGCGGAACTGCGGGTTCAGCGGCACGCCGGTGCTGCGCTTCGAGTCGACGGCGAGGATGTTGCTGATGCGCGCCCAGATGCCTTCGGGCTGCACCGTGTACTTCTGTTCCACCCCAAGATGCAGCACTGTGTCAATGATGTCTCACGCAAGGTCGAGGTTTACGTAGGCGGGCTCAATGGCTCGCCCCCAACGCCGCGCTCCGGTGGCCGCGGTGTTCGGGGGAGCTTGCAGGGCCAGGGAAACGGAGGCGCGGGCGAAGGCTAAAGCAGGCGAGCGGAGGGCAAGCGCACCTTGAAGGAGGCGGCCTGAGCGACCTTGGCCGCGGCGGACTTGACCGGCTGCGACATTGTGGTGGTTATCCGGGGGTTCGGAGTGGAGAGTTGAGATGGCCGTTGACGTTGGAGGTACTGCCGCCAACCGTGATGCGGCGCTGTCTTGGCGGTTGGCGGGAGTTCAAGTCAGCGAGGTGCTGATTGGTCGCTGCTTATTTCTGCCTCAGGCAACAAAACACCCCAGCTCGCATCCGCCTCACAAGAAATATTACACCATACTTACATGAGAGACGAAGGAAAACTCGTTAAGCTACTCGATCCTTTCGAATGATAGAGATGGCCGCATTGGTGCAAGGCTTGTGGACAGCGCCGCCGTCTGTCTTAAAGAAACACTGAAGCATACTTACGTGGGGAATTGAATTGAATCCAGTATCTGATAGCGATTGTCTGCATTCAAGACTCACATCCGCGTCCGAACAGTGGATTCAACTACCCAAGTAGGAAGGGTATAGCATCTTCAGCGGTGCTTAGAGGGCTGCCAATGAGCGAACGTTCAATTATCCTATTCAGTCAACCCGACAATATTAAAATCCCCACGAATCCTTCCACTCCATCGGTACTAGCAGTGCCCCAGTAGGAATAATGTCCGCTAATCACGTCAATCTCCTCCCCTCTCCGCCTCCAATTTAGCCTTCTCTCCTTCCTCCAAGTCCTGCAAGTACCTCATCAAGTCCATCGTGGTGCCCTCAGCACTTCCAATGCTAAGGAAGCTATCGTTCCTCGCCAGATACTCCCCATTCTTGCCTTCGTTTTCACCATGTCCACCTGACAACGTCCTAAACCTGACCTTCTCCCCATTTCCTCTCTCAGCATCTAAATGTCCCGTGCTGGCAAGACGGAATGCGGTAGCTGCCGATGACGACTTCCGATGCTTGTTAGCCAACAGTGGCCTCTTAGCCGACTCGCTGGCATTTGCGTCTTCGGAGCTGCCGCCGAAGTTCGGAACTTGTACGCAAGACTCGTAAAGCTGTGAGTATAGGCGGGCGTCCGAACGCCATTCCTCCGACGACCTATGTGCCGCCCGTGGCGGGCGCTTCACCGCTGGGGTGGTTGTGCCCTCCTCCGTCACATCTTCCACCTGCCTTCCCAGGCGCGTAGGCGTCATGAGGAACTTTTGCCGTGCATCATCCATGACGTCTTGGAAATCCTGGCTTGGCGTGTTGAACCGTGTCCAGGTACGCGCATTGCTCCACCACTCAGCGGAGCTATCAACTTTCTTCCTGGAGCGACCGAGGTCATCGCCATAAGCGCCTGTAAAGAGACGAGCGTTGGCTGTCCAAGATCCGTCTGAATTGTCTGTCTTGCTCTCCTCACGGCGGTTCATGGGCTGAACCTGGAACTCGACTCTGCTCTCCTTCGCCTTGTTCTCCACGCCAGTGGCCTCTGGATCATCGGTGAGATCCACTTTCGAGGCTGAACCATCTGTCTGCAATCCCCCTGAATTTTCTCGGGACTCGAGCAGGATAGGCGAGAAGACCGGGGGTAAGATTTCCAGCTCTGGATGCTCAAGCGTGGCGCTCTCAGCAATCGAGCTGCGGTGTCCGTGGCCGTGCCTTCTGAATTCCTCGCTCTGGCTCCTGAACAGACCGATGTAGTGCTTGAAAAAGCTGAAGTTGCGGCTGAAGGTCATGCTCTTGCTCTTCGACATACCACTGCGGGTCTTCGATCTCTTCTTGGAACGAAGCGTGGTAAGCCGTCTCGCTGCACTCTTGCTGGTATCTTCGTCCTCAGTCGAACTTTCGTTTTCAGTTCCTGCCGTGCCGGTAGATTCGTATGCAAAGTCCCGAGTCAACACGTTGTCAGCTTCACCAGCAGCTCCTGTACGCTGTTCTCTAGTGTGACTGGGGAAGCGGCCCCAGGCACCGAGGTCGCCCAAATCGACTTCCGCGAGTGTCGTTCCACCCCAAGTATCGAGGTGCTGGTCCTTCTCAATCGAGACGACGCTAGGTTCTTCTCCCTTGACCGAAGTCCCAGGAGAGATGCCAGCCGACGGCGCCAAAGAACCAGAAGCTGCGCTCCACCTGAGCTCATCGCCCAACATCCCACTGCTCATTCTCTGCCGCATCAACTCTTCTCCGAATCCCGTCGTCTCCAACGGGTCGAGCACCATCGTCGCTGTCCTCTGAAGACCGGGCCTGGCACCACCAAACGTAAAATCCTCTGCAATAGCCGGGGCTTTGCCCTTGCGATCGCTCTGTTGGGACCGCGCGCTGAGGGCGCTCAGGGCGCTCGCGCTTCCGCTGCGTTCTCGAAACAAGCCGCGTGCCTCAGCTTTGCCTCCCTTTTCCGGCGACAAAAACATCGCACTTTTCTCCTCTCGGTGTTTTTTCAGAGCTTTCTCCCACACGGCACCCTGGCCGATGCCATTGCGGCCGTCGCCAATCAGCCAAGAGCGAGAGAGTCGGCCAGGCCGATGTTCCTCGACAGCTTCCGACACCGTGGACTGCTTTTGCTCTCGAGCAGGTGGATCTTCGAGAGATTCCGAAGATGCATGTGGGTCAGCAGGTCCATCCGTCTGGCTTTCAAAGCCACGAGCTCCTTTGGGTTGTTTCTCTCTAGCATCACGAAGAGCCAGATGCTCCTCAGACCTCGACCTCTTCCTGAGATGCAGCGCAGGACTGTGCGACGCACGCCGCAAATTTGAGTAAGTTTTGCTGCGAAAAAACGAGAAGGTCGAGAACCTCTTGCTGGGCGTCTTGACGCTCGACGTCGTCTTCTTGTGCTTGGCGCTACTTGGCTCCGCCGCTGGAGCCGGCGTAACGATCTGTGCTCTTGGTGTCTTCTCGATCGATGCAGACGACGAGGGTGACTCGGCCGCCGTGACAGGAGTGATGTCCAAAGAGCTGTCCGTCGTCTCTTCAGGGCTCTGCTGATTCGGCTGCAAAGCCGCGTCCTCCCCTGCGTCGGTCGTCTGGTCCGACGAATCTACAAACTCGAATGGATTCCGCTTCCCCTTCTCTTTCGTAGCTTCACGGCTGTTCTCAACCGCCTCGAGCTTCTCATTTGCCGTCCTGAATGTCAAGCCCGTATCCGTCCTTTTGAGCAGGTTCATCGAGCTCGAGGGCGGAAAGGTACCGGGCATGGTTGAAGCCTCCACCACTGAATCCTCCCTGGCACTTGCCTTTGGTTTCTCATCCGGGGCTTCGACATCCCCCATCCCCAAAATGCCCATATCACCCAAGTTCAACACTTCGTACCCGCTCTTCCTGACAATGGTCCCATGGCCGGTGGCGGGAAAGTAGCTCGTAGGAATATTCAACCCAGATAACGCCACAGGCGTACAGGAGTTGCTGCTTGTCAAGCTATTCTGACGAGTCGAGTACACAGAGCTGGGCTCGTACACGCTGCTGGTCGTCCCCGACACGACGTTGCCCCAGCCTTCGGGCACGCGGCCACTCGTAAACCCAGACGACGAGCAGCGCAGTCTCCGCGTTGCCCTCACCGTGCTGTCGCTCGGTTGCGTGTGTAGAGGTAGCGCCAGGCTCTGCTCACCACCGCTCGCGACGCTGTCCCGCGGCCGCTGCTGCGTTTCTGTGGTCGGCGTGCCCGAGTCGCCCGACAGCGTGCTGTCGGAGCGAAGATGCTGCGAGATTCGCATGTTGTGCAAGTGCACGCTGACGCTTTCCGAGTCGGGAAGATTGCGAGGATGATCATTGATAGAGGCGTGGCGGGCGAGGCCAGGGATGACGCTCAAAGTTCGGTGCTCCACATCAGGTAAGGCTTCAGACCTGGAGCGGTAAGTGCTATCGGTGCTGCGATCCGTGGTTGGAGGCGAGGCGAATGGGACATTGTTCGGAAAGAGTCGACTCTCATTGAGCTTGATTGCGTCGTGAGCTTCCTCCTGAGCCATGTCTTCGGATATGGTGTGCTTCGGTTCACTGAGTGGGAGGTTGAGAGTGGGTGTTGCCTCTGACGAGAGGCGCCAAGCTTTGCTGTTGCAAGCTGTAGTGAAGTTGGGCAGCTCTGTGGCTCTGAGATCTGGTGTCGCGGGCTGTAGGTTGTCTGCAGACTTTGAACGCCTGCGCAGGTGCTGTTCCGCGAACTTTTTCCAGGGGCTACTTCTACCGCTGGACTGGTATAGCTGGAGCAGATCTTCGACACTACCATTGCATGGAGGTAGCACGCCTAAGTCTGAGGCGTTCTCGGGTATGTGAACGGACAGGGCGGGGGCGCTGTTGCTGGGTTCGGTCCATCTACACAACAGTAATCAGTTACATCGTTTCACCGGCATCTGATCAACGTAAGTAGACTCACCCGTATGGCTCACCACCAGTACTTTTTTTAGTCCAATCAATGCTGCTCACGTCGCCTCTCCTATCGGTGCTGCGTTTGCTTTTGATAGGCGACCGCCCCGCCTTTTCCTCGTCGTTTTCAGAAAGCGTCACCTGCTTCGTCAAACGGTCGACGACACTGTCTCTGAGATCCGGCAAGCTCGCAGCATCGGAGTCATACGTCCGATCAAGCAAGACCTCTCTTGTCCCAGTACCAACAGGATGCATCTCGACAGCAGCATCGCCATCCTTCTGACTCGTCAGTTTCGACTTCTTGTTTCTGACTTTCTTGTTGCCGGATGAATCTTGCTGTTGCTCCTTCTGCGCCTTGTCCTTGGCGGCAGCTGCTTTCTTTACGTTAGACAGACTGAGGTTCGACCTACTCAGGTCCCGCGTCAGACGCTTCAAGAGCTTTCGCTTCTTGGGCTTGCTGCCACTCTTGTCGTCGTCTGGAGTTCTCTCGACAGCCGGGGCAGGCCTCGAACGCGACTTGAGGCCGAGCAGCGCCATGCTGGAAGCGAGACCAGCAGATTGCGGCACGGTCGAGCCTGCTTCGGCAAAGATTTGCTGTAGCTCAATGAGATCATTGGTGGTGTGAGGGCCGCTCCGTTGTTCCGATTGCTGTGGGTGACGTCGGAATGGCTGTGGAGAGTTGGGGCGAGAGTCCGTATGTGCGTTGCAGCACAATGCTTCTGCGACCGCTGGGGGTGGAGGCATGATGGCAGGGCCCGTCTCGTAACGCCTGGGACTTGCTTGCGAGGGCTGCTTACACGTCGTTCGATCGGGCAATTGCCCGCGGGCGAGCTGCAGCGACGTGTACCAAGGTCACAAACACCGCTTGCTCGGCGCCTGGAATCGCAGAATCGGTGCTGCGCGACGAGATGTGTGATGTTTGGGGAATATGATCAAGATCGAACAATGCAGGAATAAGAGAGAAGAAGTGAGATGAACGGGCTCGGGAGAGAGGCATTTAGGGCCCTGAGACCACTAGCCGATACAGGAGGAAGGGGCAAACAACACACCTAGCGGAAGCTGCGACGAAGACTCCAAAAGCGCCTTAGCGATCCCGGATCACATGCTCTACAACAGGCGACAGGAGACTGAAGCCCATCAGGTCCTGCTGGAGATGCTACACTTTTCCTACATGGGTGGCTGAATTCATTGTCCTGGCGTAGATGTGAGTCTTGAATGTGGGCAATTGCGTCCAGACAGTTGATTCAATTGCCCGCGTACATGGTGCAATACCTCTGTGAGGCAGCCGCAGCTGGATTCAATGTTCACCCATCGTGCTATTGTCACTGTCAGCACTACAGGAAGGGTCTGTTCGCCCAGTGATTACACTTTTCATTCATAACCGGCTAACTTAAGTTCGTCAAGCCATCTTCGCGCCTTTAGCATCCTCCTGATACAACCGCTGGTTCTCGACCCAAGCTGCAACGCCGGGTGTACATAGTTGTTGCAGCTCAGCCCAGTCATGTGCCTTTGCCGCCTTGCGAATCCGCGTGGAACTCACACCGATGCCTTCCTGACTAACGAGATGATCCACTTGTCGTGCCCATTCTGGCTTGAACCCATCCTTCGCCAGCGACCCGTCGGACAGCCCTTCGATGTATGCGATCTGTTCTTCTGTCGATCCGAACTCCTTGGAGCTCGAGTCGTTCGGATCGGACGGGCGCAAAGTAGCAAGAATTTTGTGGCCAGGGTCGAAGTAGGGCGCCAGTGCTGAGAGCGGAGGCGAGTGGTCAGGGTAATACTTTGCCGCGAGAAAGCGAGTTACGGTGTCGTAGCCGATGAGATGTACATGCGTGGGGTTGCTGGGGTAAGGATTCGGTTCAGAGGTCGTAATCGCAATGGACTTGTCGGTATAGTACGGCTTTTTGGTCAGGCCGATATCGATCGCTACATCGTGGCGCGATTGGAAAGCGGAGGGTGTATTCGAGATGCTTGCCGAAAGGTCCTCGGCGAAAAGCGTCATCATGGCGAGACGGTGTTCGAAGCTCGCAGGGGTAGGCGCCTTGTCCGCATTGTGTGTGCTGAAGAGAAGGAGAATCCGGTGAGGATTGGGGTCTCGGATGACAGGTCGAGTAACAGCAGATGTTGCAAGTGCTAGGTGGGCAATAGATGGTGGGTTGAACGAGGAGTCTAGTATGTACAGCGTTTTTGGAGGCTGCGGGGAGCTGGCAGCGGGGTTGATTGTCCGAACAACGCGAAAGGCAGACGACGAGGAAGTAAAGGCATGCAGCGCGGATTCGAGCTCTGGGAGTAGTGCACGCATGGATGCGATGCGGCCCGCCATGTCTGCCATTGAGGGTGAGTGCGAAAAGTGAGCAGGGCAAGGCTGGTTGTGGTGGTTGCGACTGGTGCGACGCGACGGAGATTGCGCACAGACCCGATCTCGCGGTGAGGTCAGATCACCAGTCAGGGAACAGGCGCGGGAGGCGGCGGCGGGTAAACACTCATGGCCTCATTGCGCCCTGCCGAGTCGCCCACAACAGCCGGGTCCATGGGGATGCTGTCGGGCTGCGTCAGCTCCTCACGCAGGCGCGAGGCCAGGTCTGCCTCCTGCATGTCCACGTCCTGCGGCGGCTCGCCAGTCTCGTGCTCACTGGGTGCGGCGAAAGACATTAACTGATGTTGAACGTAGAGAGGGCTGTGCTGAGGCTGAGGCGGAGGCGCATACTTTGGCTGCTGCTGGAGCTGGTGTTGCTGCTGGTGTTGCTGCTGCTGCTGTCGCTGCAATTGCTGCGGCTGCTGGTCCGGCTGCTCGTGGGGCGGCGACAGCTGGGGGAGCGGCTGCTGGCCCTCGAGCGAGGCTGACGGCGGACCTTGCGGCGGCTCCTGCTGCTCGTCCTCGGCCAGCTGGGCGTCGGGCTTCTTCGGTGTAGCGGTTGCATCCTTGCGGGGACGGCCGGTGCGCTTGCCATCCTCAATGTGCTTCAGCTCGATCTTCTTGCTGACGTCTGGATCGAAGCCGCGCTTGCGGGCTCTGCTGTAGATGTGCCGGATGGTCCGACTCGCAACGCCTGTCTGCTCCAGGATCTCTTTGTCCGAGAAGCCATTGACCTTGAGCGTCAGCGCCTGCACGCGCGTGGCAATGTCATGCGGCGCGTGCCGTTCCTTTGCGTCCTTGGCTTCCTTGGACATGACGGGCAGCGATGGAGTGACAACGGGCGAGGGTGATATTGTTCGAGAGACGCGTGCGGAGGAGCGAGGCACAGAAGGGGCGCGCAGAAAAGTATGTGGCCGACCGGGCGCCATGTGCCGTCCCCTCCACCGCCGGTTTCCGAGCGTCCGCGCCGCCGCTCGCACTCCTCCATCGGCAAGAGAACGGCCGCGTCTTATGCACATCGCGATACAAGAAGCCGGCGGCTGGCCTAGGCTCTCTCTTATCTTGCTGCATGCGCCTTTCTGAGCGTCGCCGGCTGAGAGAGCTGGTCGCGTGCGCGCTGCTGGGCCGCGTTCACTGCCTGCCATGCAGCAGCTGGAAGCACCGCACGCACGCCGTTGACGTGCTCTACCGCGCGTGCCTGCTCTACATCGCACAACCGCTGTGGCGTGTGCAAGCATGACGGGTCTGGCTGATTCATGCGATTTTTTGACAGAGCGAGGCTTACTTGGAGAGTCAGGCTGGATCTGGAGTGACATTCCGCTCCTGCTCCTGCGTTTGGTTGCTTGATTCATCGCCCATATCTATGTATACATACCCTGACGCGCGGACCTACAAGGTACGTATCGTCCACAGATACGGCGCAGCCGCTGCGAGTCATCGCGCTCGGACTTTTGAGAGTTTACTACTCCGTACGCTTGGCCTCAGGGTCCTGCGCGAATGACTGGCTGCATTTCGGACAGATGCTTCTTCGGGCACCCATCGGCGACAATCCAAACTGTAATGCGCCGAGGGGCCCCGGGGCAAGCACGCTCTGCCTCAAGCGCGACAGCGCGTGGAGATGGCGCTCAGCACTGGCCAGCCCATGCCCATGTGCGGCCTTGGGGCGAAGGTTTGAGTGCAGGCTGCGCCGGAGGAGCTTGTTGTGGCCTCAGGCAGCCGGGCGTGGCAGAGCTTGCAATGCCGAGGGGTATCTGCCGAAGATCGACTTTTGCGTGTGCGCGCGGACTCCATCAAGGTAGCTACCCCAGAACGCGGGGCAGCTTGTTGGAGGCGTATAAATACTCCAGAGACCTCCGCCATATGTGTCGGCGAGCTTTGACTCGTGAAAAATCGACCATGTCGGCGTCGCAGACTTTCTCGGCTCGCCCAATTGCGACCGACATCGGAATGAGCACGCCAGTGACGCTTTCGGCGCTAGCCCACCTCCCGCCCACAGGCCAATGGCGGGGCGCGAGTATATTTTTCTCGCGCCCCTCCCCGCCGACCGTCCACCTTCATCCTCCCCACTACCTCCTCCATCTCCTCCCTCCTCATTCATAAAGGCCTCTGCACCCGCCGGAGCCTTTACTCCAACACTTCTCTTCACCTGCTCTTTACTCCCACGTACTCAGAGCAACTCCCGCCAAGATGGTCCAGTCGTCCGTCCTCGGTTTCCCCCGCATGGGTGTGAACCGTGACCTGAAGAAGGCCAACGAGGCCTACTGGGCCGGTAAGATCTCGCGCGACGAGGTCCTCGCCGAGGGCAAGAGGCTCCGTCTCGCCCACTGGCAGATCCAGAAGGATGCTGGCGTCGATGTCATTCCCAGCAACGACTTCGCCTTCTACGACCACGTTCTCGACCACATCCAGATGTTCAACGTAAGCCCTTTCCCCGCCGCCATCGATGCGAATTCATCTAACAACCCATCTTGCAGGCTATCCCCGAGCGCTACTCCAAGCACGGTCTCGAGCCCATTGATGAGTACTTCGCCATGGGCCGTGGTCACCAGAAGGACGGCATTGACGTCCCCTCTCTGGTAAGCGCACACGTATACTACAATGGGGCAAATTGAATCTGACAAGCCTTCAGGAAATGGTCAAGTGGTTCGACTCGAACTACCACTACGTCAAGCCTACCCTTCAGGACAACCAGACCTTCAAGCTGGCTGCCAACCCCAAGCCTGTCGCCGAGTTCCTTGAGGCCAAGGAGGCTGGCATCACCACCCGCCCCGTTCTCCTCGGCCCGGTCTCCTTCCTTGCCCTTGGTAAGGCCGACCGTGGCCAGAGCGTCAACCCCATCTCCCTCCTCGAGAAGCTGGTCCCCGTCTACGTCGAGCTGCTCGAGAAGCTGAAGGCTGCTGGCGCCGAGACCGTCCAGATTGACGAGCCTGTTCTCGTCTTCGACCTCCCCACCGAGGTCAAGAACGCTTTCAAGCCTGCCTACGAGAAGCTCTCTGGCTCCAACCTTCCCAAGCTCGTCCTTGCTACCTACTTCGGTGACATCGTCCACAACTTCGATGTCCTGCCCGCCATCTCTCAGCTCTACGGTCTCCACATCGACCTTGTCCGCAACCCCGAGCAGCTCCTTCCCGTCATTGAGAAGCTCGGCTCGCAGCAGATCCTGTCGGCTGGTGTTGTCGACGGCCGTAACATCTGGAAGACCAACTTCAAGAGGGCCATCGAGCTCGTCGAGACTGCCGTCCAGAAGCTCGGCAAGGAGCGTGTCATCGTTGCCACCTCCAGCTCCCTCCTCCACACCCCCCACACCCTCGCCAGCGAGAAGAAGCTCGATGCTGAGGTCCGTGACTGGTTCTCGTTCGCCAGCGAGAAGGCGGTTGAGGTTGCCGTCATCGCCAAGGCCGTCACTGAGGGCCCCGCCGCTGTCCGTGAGCAGATCGATGCCAACGCCAAGTCGATGCAGTCTCGTGCCTCGTCTGCCCGCACCAACGACCCCAACGTCAAGAAGCGCCAGTCTGAGGTCGCCCCTGAGCACCACAACCGCAAGTCTGCGTTCCCTGAGCGCTACGCTCAGCAGAAGACCCACCTCAAGCTCCCTCTCTTCCCCACCACTACCATCGGCTCGTTCCCCCAGACCAAGGAGATCCGTATCCATCGTAACAAGTTCACCAAGGGTGAGATCACCGCTGAGGAGTACGAGAAGTTCATTGAGAAGGAGATCGACGATGTCATCAAGATCCAGGACGAGCTTGACCTTGACGTCTACGTCCACGGTGAGCCCGAGCGTAACGACATGGTCCAGTACTTCGGTGAGCGCCTGAACGGCTACGTCTTCACCACCCACGCCTGGGTCCAGTCTTACGGCTCTCGCTGCGTCCGTCCCCCGATCATCGTCGGTGACATCTCTCGTCCCGCTCCCATGACCGTCAAGGAGTCCAAGTATGCTGCCCAGAAGTCCAGCAAGCCCATGAAGGGCATGCTTACTGGCCCCATCACCTGCCTTCGCTGGTCTTTCCCCCGTGACGACGTCCACCAGTCCGTCCAGGCTCAGCAGCTCGCCCTTGCCCTCCGCGATGAGGTTGTTGATCTTGAGGCTGCTGGTATCTACGTCATCCAGGTCGATGAGCCCGCCCTCCGTGAGGGTCTTCCCCTCCGCTCCGGCAAGGAGCGTGAGGCCTACCTCACCTGGGCCGTCGACTCGTTCAAGCTCTCGACTGCTGGTGTCGGCGACTCTACTCAGATCCACTCTCACTTCTGTTACTCTGAGTTCCAGGACTTCTTCCACGCCATCGCCGCTCTCGATGCCGATGTTCTCTCCATCGAGAACAGCAAGAGTGACGCCAAGCTTCTCAAGGTCTTCGTCGACAAGGAGTACCCCCGCCACATCGGACCCGGTGTCTACGACATCCACTCCCCGCGTGTTCCCTCTGAGGATGAGATCAAGTACCGCATCGAGGAGATGCTTGCTTACCTCAAGCCCGAGCAGCTCTGGATCAACCCTGACTGCGGTCTCAAGACCCGTCAGTGGAAGGAGACCAAGGAGGCGCTGACCAACCTCGTCAACGCTGCCAAGTTCTACCGCCAGAAGCACGCCAACTAAGCGTGCAGCAGCTACTCCAACATAGCTGCGACAGACACCACCAATGGTGACTGGCATTTCATGTGTTACGATATCAAAAGTCTTTTCAACAGGCATGATATGAGTGGGGTTGAGAGAATTCAACATGGGCGTTTTTTCAACAATGGAAACTTTGCAAGGCGTTTTGGTCCAGGGGAACGGATGGGGAAAAATCGCAGCGTTCAACATGCGCCGCAAGCTCTGGGTTGGCTAAGAGCTGAATACCCCTCAACAGGGTCATTGATGATAGTATATAGGGTGCCGCAAGAAGCAACCCGACTAAGATACCAATAACGGAACAAGATTTAAAGTTCCTTCTGACTTCATCCCACCTCGCTTGCTTATCATGTGAAGACACCTCGACCAGCGTACGGCCTCGGGTGTTGACGACAGTCAGCTTGGAGCCTTGGTGCTGTTGGGACGAGCCACCCCGCGTGCTTTCCTATCGATACCATGCCCCTGAGGCGCCAAAAGGTGTTGAACCCTGACGTCGATGGTGGTCCCTGCTCACGGCGTTCCGCGGCGTTGTGTCACTAATGAGATGGCAGCACGGTTCTCCGACGCACTACTCAACAAGTCGCCAGAGCGAGGCACATGAAAGCCAATACATCAGCAGACACCGGTTCTTCTTGCCGTTGTGGCTCGGGGCTTGATGGGTCGACATATTTCGGAAAATGGTCCTTCACACTACTCGAATAAGCACGAGATGGCCCCTGCTCAGTAAATGCGAGGTGATGAGATGGGCGTCCCAATAGCGTGGGCCGTTCAATAAAGGGCTTCCGGCAGCACGAGCGTAGCCGAGCGATCCCGTCCAACCTCCCAGAAGAGGAATTAATTTGTACGGAAACGCAACGGGAGGGAGAAATGAGGCGGGTGACTAAGGGACCGGTGAAAGGCGCGCACGGAATGGGGGGCGGTCCACGAGCCGGAAAGTAAGCATCAGCGGCGCCTCTCTTTCCGCAACCGCTTTACGCGGCACGGCGGGTAGGGCTGACAATTTTAGAGCAGCGTTTTGATTGCGTTTCAAGAGCGTGCCTCGCCCGTGTTTCACCATTTAAGGGACTGACAAGGCGAATAGGCAAGGCGACGGCGGCAGCGGCAACGGCAGCACTCCCTTCCGGCTAGCACCCGCGGAAGGGGGGCGGCGCGGCACGTCCGCGTGGCCGTTGATGGTGCCGTTAGTGAAATGAGCAGTCGAGAAGTGAATCATTGACAACGCAAGCTTGCATTTTAGCTCCGGAAGATGGTTTTATTGCGTCGTCCCTCCATCATGTCTGATCGGACTCGCCAAATTGACAGCGATGATCCGCAGAAGGGGGGGTGCGGTCTGGTCTCGGTCTCGCCGCGTGGACGGAACGACGTTCCCACGAAATTGGGAGTTTGATTTCAAGCAGAGGACGCACAGGTCTAATTACGGGGATCTGCGGTTTATGCGAGGCCGCACACACGTACCCACGCTCCACCGTTTGCGCCTCCCCCCCATCACCAGAGCGCGAGGTGCTGGAAGGCGCCCCGTGCCCGGAGCACCATCTCGCTACCGACGAGACATGGGGCGTGGATGAGGGCCAGAAAGTTATAGAATCTCCGCTATTATTTCGCCTCATGCCGCCCATCATTACTTCGCTCTGGCTTCGCACGTACACCGATACTTTTTCACTTTTCATCCAGCCCGTCCCGCCAACACCTTTTTTCTTCTTCCTCTTCAGTCGCTCACGCCCACGATACAGAGCTTCAGCACCAGGCGTCTGAGCCTTTCTTTTCTTTCTGAGAGGACAAGAACCCAGCTTTCTTTCTTACGCGTACCGGCCTACGTACCACCACCACCACCACCACCACCACCACCACCAAAAAAAAAACTACATCAAAACCACACCCATGATGGCCACGACCACCGCCACCGCCGCCACCGGCCCGGCCTCGGCGGGCTTCGCGACGGGGGCACTGCAGGTGCCCAAGCACGTGGGGGCGACGGCGCGCGCGCACTCGTCGGACCGCGCGCGGTCGTTCCGGCGCACGCAGTACAAGAAGTCGGCCAAGGCGCGGCTGGACGAGCTGGTGCGCGAGATCACGACGACGCGGCACGAGCGCGAGGCGCGCACGCCGCGCGGGCGTTACAACAGCGAGCTGGACGAGAGCATCAAGCTGCTGCACGACAAGCACGAGGCGCTGGAGATTTGGAGCCAGGAGCTGCGGTGCGGCGGCGCTGCGAGCGGGGAAAGGTCGAGGAGTAGGAGCGGGACGAGGGGCGCGGAGAGCGGGCCGGAGTGAGTGAGTGGAGGAAATGGAGGGCCCGGGCGGGGGAGCGAGAGATTTGTGTGCGTGTGGGGTCGGTGGGTTGGAGTGGGAGGGGTGATGAGGGATTTTCGGAGTGAAAGGTATGTTGGTCTTTGTTTTTTTGTGGCTCTCCCTCTCTCTCTCGTGATGGTCGTCGTCATCTGGGGTGGGGGAGTCATGAGGGGGTGGAGGGAGCTTGGGCTTGCGAGGGTGCTGGGGTTGGTCGGTGCTAAGTATTTGATGGACAATGTCAGCTGACGAGGTGGTGCACGACAGGACACAGACGACAAAGATCAGTGTTTTCTTTTTTTGGGAGCTACCAAAAGGAAACTATCGAACGCACGCTCTCCTTTTCCCCCTCTCCTCTCTCTCCCTCTCGGCTCCGAAACTGCCCCGGCATGATGCAGGACACATGCCGGTTCGGTCTGTGGAAGAAGAAGACAGACAGACCGACGAACGCTTTTCTCGAGATACGCGCTACTCCACGCGAACGGATCACCACGTACAACCATAGCGACTACAGGACAGGGCCTGGACACCATCAGATCGGTCGATCCGGATCACACTCCCGACGACCGGACGGCCAATACGAAGACGAAGGATGTGGACCATCCGGGATGTCCTCTTCGCAACCTCTCGAGATTTGACCCAAAAACCCGACTGGACGTAGTCCACTTCGACGGCCTTTGGAGTAGTATCTTTTCAGGATGGGACAGGGTGCGCGTTTCTGGGATTCAGGCGTAGTGGATTTCGTTTTTCTTTTCTCTTCCTTCTCGACAAAATCATTTTGCTTGCACAGCCAAACTCTTTCAGATTCTGGTGTTAGGGGGAACATGTTTTGGTTTTTTTTTTCCTGCGCTGATGGTGATGGCGTTTCACCGCTTTCTTCTTTTACACTTCGACTCTATACCCCTCGTGACTGCGTCTCGAGACCTTTGAAATCTTCAACTTGCTATAGCAGTGCACCACTGTATATGATACGTCCTTCGAACCATCTGGGGATCGATGAATCCTTGCCTTTTGCTATACCGATAGGTGTAATCGGTCAATGAACTGTAAACGTCTCCATGCTTTTCGCTCCCACCACACCACCAGTTCACGGGGCGCAGCTTCTTGTCCAGTTTTTTTTTTTTTTTTTTTTCTTCAAAGAAGTCAATGACTTCGTTGAACGGGGCCGAGATCTCCTCTTCCTGGATCGGTTCATTGTACGAAAAAACGACACATCTGTCGAGGGCTTTGGGATGCTGCCGGCAGATGGGACATGCTAGGTCGACCCAGCGTCCATGCGGTGCCGTGAGAAGGCACTGCCATTCCCCGAGGTGGCTGCAGGAGAGCTTACTGGGCTTCGGACAGTTGATGGCGTCGCAGTCCTTGTCATCATCTCCAGAGCTGCGGAAGTTTTCCAAACAGATAGGACAGGGTTCTGTGCCAATTTTTTGCATGTCTTCCTCAGTGGCCGGTATCATGAAGCGAAAATAGAACTCGTGGGTTGTTATATTGAAAGCGGAGGTAGCTGCGGCGGAGAAGGGTCGGTTGCACAAAGACGACGAGGATGGTGAGATATCCTTGGTTGTAACGGATGTGTGATTGCACTTGTTATCAATTCTGTATGTCTCAAGTGCTCTTGGGGGTATGACTCTCGACCAGGTTTGACTTTAGACTGGTTCCATCTTTGCATGCATAACAGTTCATTTACCACGTTGATTCGGCGCTGATACACGATCTATGTGTATACTTTTTGTGATGATTTTCCTATCATTTTCAATTTTCCCAAGGGTATATTTGGTCAAGTCCCTACAACCGCCGCGCTAGCAAGCCCCCCGCGAATACCTTCTCTTATCGACCCGAATACAGCAGCTTTGGCTTTGCTGCCTGACAGATAACAGACTTCGCTTCGTGGAACGATACCACTTATAAGTTTCTGATGACTCAAAGTAGGCGATCTGCTTGTATCCTCCTGTAGTAGGCCAGGTCGGCCTCTGCAGTCTCAGGGAAGTGTTGCCGTGTGAAGAATTCCAGGTAGGCATCTGCAGTCTCTTCAAGGAAGAACTCCCGCGTGAAGCATGGGAGGTGATATTGGCGGGGCCAGTAAGGCGGGTCTTTTTGTAGTTTCCACGGCCCCCGGCACATCGGGCACGTCGGAAGCTTCCCGCCCAGTTTGCTCCGTGTGGCGACAATCATGAGACATTTGTGGCCGAACACATGGCCACACCAGAGTTTGTAGGGGATTTCACCGGAAACGATCTCATCGCTGCCGTTTACGTAGTCCTTGATTTCGCTGAGCTTGGCGAACCCCCGCAGGCATATGTCGCAGCACGTGGTGTCGAATTGCTTCAAGTCTTCCGTAGTAGCAAGCACACAATATGCGCGTCGGGGGGTATGGTCTGCTTCAGTATCTCGATTTCGGTCATCATGGAAGATGAATTTGTGGGCGGGATCGGACATTTGGGCGTTGTGGGGTAATAGTTTTTGCATGAGGCTTATCGGGAGCGCGGTTAGAGCGAATCTTCATATTCATTAATAAATTATTGCGTTGTGCCCTGAAATCATGTATGAAGTAATTTTCTGCAAACTGGGGAGTATGTCGCATTTGCCGACCTCTGACCCGTGGTTTGACTTTCCACCGTACCACAACCTGGCCTACCGGCCATGCCAACACTTCCGAAAAACCAAACAAAAACTTATCCCAAAATGCCCACTAGTATTTACTACTTCTCTATCGGCTATACCGTGAGACAATCAGAAAGAAAAAAGCCTGGGCATCACGTCGACCAGTGTGCACCACGGGCTTCTGCCACAACGCCATCAAGTAATGCTGCCTCTCTGCACAACCTTGTCCCACGAGAGCTCTCACCAAGGTAGAAAGATAAGGCGTCACAAGGTCTGCGCGCGTTCCAAGGTACGAGGTGTCTGGCCTCGAGTGAGATCACCCAACTCAACCATCCCAGTCAAATCTGTACGGTACGCTAGTCAGTATAATGTATTGCAACAACAGCTTGAAAAAAAGTGAAGGAGACAATAATGCGAAGTGCGATTTGAGAAATTCGGAGCCTACCAGATGGTACGCGGACCCGCCTTGCCGCAATGTTGGCGTGAATGCGGTCCCTTTTCTTCCACATGAAGATTCCGAGTGGCGTGAGGCCAACGACAATCCCGATGACAGCGACTATTGCTTCAATCGACCAGGTTCGATGGTCGTCAGGCTGTAGAGCTGGGATTTTATCTGATAAAATAGAAAGTCAGCCGCCGCCCACTAGTTCAGCTTGACTCCTCCGGAGAAATTCGAATTGAGTTACAATCTGTTGGCCCGAACGAATCGGACATATTGGCTTCTAATCTTGAAGCAATTATGGTAAGGAGCCGAGAAGTTTGAATTGTGCTTGTGCGACACGGTGAGATTGTCTTCTGACGACTGATGAAGTGTTGTCTGTCAAGGCAAAAATACCCAGGGGGAAAAAGGCAGACTAGGAGGTGTTTTCAATTCTTCGCTTTAATGAAGAGGCTTTGAAGATTTGGGCGCCTCGAAATGGGATCCGTACATACATTATATACAGAAAGACCTTACCAGCCTGGCATACGAGTTCACATCCCATGCTTTTGAGAAAGCCGCACAGATTATAAGTCAGGCGCAGGTAAGACGAATGACGAAAGGTTTATTGAGAGGTCGTATGTGGAATACCAACTCATGATTGGCTGGCCTGTGGTTTTTGCAGCCCCCCCGGCCACGCGCGGCGCACCGAAACGTTCAGCCGCATTGCCATTGCCCATTTGCTGTGCGTATAAATCTTGACGACCCCCGGCCACGCAGCGGCGCAGTGAAACGTTCAGCCGCATTGCCATTTCCCATTTGCTGTGCATATAAATCTTGACGACCCCCGGCCACGCGCGGCGCACCGAAACGTTCAGCCGCATTGCCATTGCCCATTGGCTGTGCGTATAAATCTTGACGCCCCCTGGCCACGCGCGGCGCACGAAAAAGTTTAGCCGCATGGCCAGGGTCATGTGTATGAAACTAGATCGCTGTCTGGCTTATGGAGTTGCAGGGAATAGAACCCGGTCCCCGCTCTGAAGTCCGAAGATCTACTGTTCAACTGTTGCCGCCTTCCGGGCTCATCCGCGCCGTTACCTTATCTCACCAAATCACACACACCTACGCGCCACCCCACTGTATCCACCATCACAGACTACATATGCCAGGTTCCGCACATACACCGACAACGCCTCATGGAGCGTCCCCCCCGCACGTCGTGAGTATACTTTACAAGTGGGACTATAACGTGCAATGCGTGAAGGATCGGGGCTTAGAAACTTAGCGCGTGTCTTGTCTAGTCGTTTGGGCAATTAGAAGCGGTCGCCGATTTGCGTTGGTATGACGCCTCGATACTCTCCCATATTATCAAACTATTTCTCTCCTCACCAAACATCGGGTTTGTCCGGGAGATGCGCCCACACGTCATTCCACTTTCCACTCGAAGTTGCAACGCTCGCTCATTGGCGTTTGGGGGCACGAAACACATGGGCTTGAACACTCTTCAGACCAACTCAACTGTTAAGGTGTGGACGATTGCCGCGAGCATTTCTTTCAGGGGTTAACAATGAGGACGACATGCTCACGAACTTCACTGATCAAATTTATGACAAATATATCATTTGGAACCTTCAAACTGTTCGAGAGTGTTTTTTTGCCTTGAATTCAAGGAGACCATGTGTTCACATGCACCATCGAGAGCTTTGTGGCTGACAACGTGGCACAGCGAGGCACCCCAGCACCTCCAGCCACCACCAAGGTTATCTTGCATGCGAACCGATAAGATCCCCGCGAAATCAAGGAAAATCCTTCAAAGTGTCATGGCACGGTTCAGAGTGGGAGGTCGATCTAACGGTCGAATCTCGCCCAGCTCCGCAGCGCTCTCGCGATCTGTAACATATCAGCACATTGCAGGTTTGTCACAATCTGTCATGAATTACATACTTGACTGTAAAAACCTTCTCTGTCGCGAGCGATTGCCTAGAGCAGCCCGGTAAGGCTCGCTCTTCTTCCAAAGAAACATGAACAAAGGGACAATGGCGATGAAGAGTCCAACAAGGGCGACAACGGCCTCGGTTGACCACTTCTGGTGGTCCTGGCGCCCGAGGGCCGGAATGGTGTCTGCGAGCACGTGCGTTGAGAATCACTGGATCAGAAAGTCTTTGCGAGAATTACTTACAGTTGTTGGTAGGCTGAGTGGGAGGGGCTTGCATCATGGGCGATTGTGATTGGACCCTCTTCCAGCGGTTCTCTTTTTCTTCTTCTTTTTTTTTTTTTTTTTTTGGGATTTTTGGGGCCCAAATGATGTGCTGGTAGTGACTGGAGCCCCTGCAGTGATAAAAATATAACAATAACAGGAAATTTGCACGTAAATATAGTTGTAAAAGAAAAGAATTACGCGGCTCTCACACAATCGTGAGCAAGATACACCTTAAATAAGGTGAAGGGAATCTGAAGTCCGCTGCTTTGTGTCGAGATAACTGCTTGTGTCCACGACCTGTGCGGCTATATAAACTGCGATCGGGGACAGGCAGATCTTGACAGCAAGATGCGCGGCTCCATGCAATTGGCTTGCGCGACTGGCATCGTGATGGGGGCTGGAACCGGACGCACCCCGTGGTTGCCTGCTGACGGTTCGCATTTTTGCTAACTGCTTGCCTTGCACTCATAGACCAATACAGAGGGATTCCGCAGCCGACGGTTAGCGCGGAGTTGCTTTTTCATGGAAAACCTGAGCCTTAGCCTATCATACCACCAGAATCAGCATACATTACCAATTCTGACCAGTCACATCCCCGGAGCAATCTATGACTCCCCCTGTTATGATTCTCGCGCTAACACTCCGGCGCAGGACCCCTCCGTACAGAAGGCAAACACACTAGCGAGACAAGACCGGCATGGCCCGCGCCTGTATCATATGTAAGTCGCCGCTTTAAAGCTCTCGATAGGAATCGTGAAAGTTGCAGGTCTATTACTCGTAGGCTTGCGGAGCCGCCTTTGCTCTTTCGACCGAGAGCATACATTTTCCATCACGTAATACCTTTCACCGTAGCTTTTGCGTTAGGTCACGTTCGAAAACTCAGAAGAGAAAGAAAAAGGTGTAGCTGCGTTGAAAGCTATTACCGTTGCGTCAGTTCAAAGTAGAAGTGGGCTTTCCGTTGTAGCCTCATGTTGTATCTACAAAGCTCCGTGGCTACCCTCCGAGATTTCCGTCTGTCCTTCGTCATCCCTTCATCCATTAATTTGGCCAAATCCTGTACGAATATATGTGCCTCAGCACCTTAACTTGCTAATGTCCTTCAGTTTACAACGTGAAGCTCACTCTATTGCTGAGCAGCACTGAGGTTATCAAGTTTCATTGTTGGTGATTGCAGTAGAAAGACCGGATTGAGGATTTGTGTTCAAACCCGGTGATCACGGAGGCTTGAGAGTTGCTCGTATTTGTTTGAGTAGTTGCCACCAAAGTATCGATCGATGTTGTTTTCCGACTGCCACAATACCTATGAGCTGCGAACAATTAGAAGCAAAAACAGTGGTGCTCAGATGCCAATGATATAGGATGGTAAGCCGGCTGCTCCACATAAAGTAAGCCGAAACGCGCGGGGTGTGCATGCACGCAACAGCAGAACACGAGGCTGACAGGCAAAGCGAGAGGGCCGAGCCAGTCATTTCTCCGCTGAGGAGGTGGCTCGGCTCAACGTAAGGGGCTGTGATACCCCGACCGCGCAGCATTCGGGGCGAACGTGCAGATGCTGCGCCGACCGGTGAAGTATTGCGCCAATCCTCTTGGGGTTTCTGCCGAGACGTATGCTTGTGTAGACGATTACGGAAGGTGCGACAGAGCTTAGCATGCGATCAAGCATCCTGATAATTACTATGACGTCTCAAGCAGAAGCCTCCCCTTTCACACTCCATTATCCATCCATGAAACGGGAAAGAGCCGTTCGGACGAGGATATCTCAGCGGCTGACCTACACATATCGGCGCCAGTTTGAACGGTCCCATCTCTCAAACGCCAGCCTCTTCTCCTCTTCCGACTTCCACTTCCGCTCTATGGTCTCAGCCTGACTTACATCGAACAGCTCGTCGAAGCTCGCATTCGCCACAGTAAGATTGCACCTGCTCAGCGTCAGTGAATCCGTTCGCACCCACCATATCCTCTACAGAGACCGGGAAGACGACCACCAGCTGATGCCGGTATGTTCTCTCCTCTGGGTCTGTCTATCTTGTCAACACCATCAAGAGTGACTTACCATGCAAGATGAAGCTCCTCCTCTTCGATTTTCGCACGAGCGACCACGATGCCTTCCCTGTACATCTCAAATCTCTTCTGAAGCTTCGTCTCCTCATCCAGCGATTCGTCCTTCTCGATCTCCCTCGACGCCGTCTCGTCTTCCTGCGCCAGCGGCCTCAAGTACCTGAGCTAAGGAGTCAGTTTACCAAGGCAAAAAGGAAAGAGAAAATGGTAAGTGGGAGGGGAGGGGAGGCGGGGGGAGGGGAGAGAGTGGAGGAAGGACTTACATCGAATACATAACCTCCTTCGTCCTCAACGCCTCCCGATCGACAAAGATGCAATACTCCTCCCTCCCTCTCGTCAGAGAGCCCGCGCACTCGAAGCACTCCACCGCCAACCTCAACACGTCGTCCATGCCCCCGTCCTGCTCGCCCTCCCACTCCACGAACGCGTACGGCCCGTCATCCTCGCTGACGTCCCCCCCGTCGTACACCTCCTGATGCATCAACTCCACGATCCCCTTCAACCCCCTCTCCCCCTCCCCCTCCCCCTCCCCTTTGGTCAGGAAAAAGCATGGATGCGCCTCGTTCAGGGCGCCCTCGTCCGCGAACTTCCACCGCGGCGGGTCGACGAAGAAGCGCGCGTCGGGCCCGAGCAGGCATTCGACTCGGTCCGTCGGCGGGAAGACCGGGCTGCCGGGCCCTTTCTCTTCACGCTTCTGGATCAGCTCCACCCGCGAGCAGTACGAGTAGCTGCGGTTGCGGGGGCCGAGGATGGTGGGCCACAGGCGCATCAGGTTGTTTCCCTCGGCGCGCAGGCCGGCGCGGCTGACGAGGGTGGGATTGCCCCTGTCTTGCCATTCGGCGAGGATGACGGGTATGTCGTCGTCGTCATCTCCGTACTGATCCGCGGCCGGGTCGACATCCAAGAACAAGGCCACCGTCCGGCTCGGCCTCTCGTTATGGTGCAGGATGCGCTGCCACAGGCGCCAAAACTCGCGGCGCGAAGCCGGCATCCCGTCCCGCTTCCAGGGGTAAATGACCGCCTTCGTCGCCACGTCCGCGTCGTCCTTCACGCCCTTGCTGTTGGCCGCTCTCAGCTTTTCGTTCAGCGCCGCCGTCGACGCCTCGACGTCCCTCAGCGGCACCAGCGCGTGGAACTCGAGCACGTCGTGGTCGTTCAGCACGAACGTCGGCGCCGCCGTGAGCTCCTCGATCGGCTCCGGCTGCGCGAGCTCCTCCCTGATGGCGTCGGCGAGCTCGAGCGGGAGGGCGGGGCAGCCGGGCGCGGCGCCGGCCAGAGCCTGGGCGACGGACCGGTCGAGGGCGCGCTGCGCGCGGACGGAGGCGGCCGAGTTGAAGAGCGGGAGGGACCAGTCGTGCAGCACGAAGCCGACGCCGCCGTACAGGCCGCCGGGGCGGCAGAAGGTTCGGCCTCGGTCCTCTTCGAAGGCGGCGGCGGTGCGGTTGACCGTGATCGGTTCCTCGTCGCCTTGCTGCGTGAGGATGCGGACGGCTTGGTCGAGGGGGAAGCGCTTCGCCGCGACTTCTGGTTGCAGCAGCTCGTCCCCAGGGTCGGTTTTGCTGGATGCTGACGGTGGCGAGGTTTGCAGGATGATCATGGAGCACTCCGGTTTCTCGCCGGGACGCTTCTGGCCGCAGAGGTGGCGGTAGGTCAGGTTGTCGACAACGGCGATTTTCGTCCATCCTTTTTCTCTTGCTTTGCACGCGGCGAGGAAGAGCTCGGATGTCGAGCCTAAGAGGTGTCAGCTATCCCCGCCTCGTAGATGGACAGGACTGTGAACCTTCAGTCTTCTCTTTTTCAAGTTTCCTCTGCCTAGTGCAATCTACGACGGACACGACCTTCGGCTCAGACGTGTTTCTCGTCTTCGGATGCAGGCATTGTTCCAGCGCCTCATTCAACTTTTCTCGTCCATCCGTCGCTGTAGGTAAGCACAAGCACACAATCAGAGCGGCGTCCGGCTCATGATGCGGGAGATCTGGAAGACACGACATTTTTCCAGCGCGTCTGATTATGTCGAGTCGGTGGAACTGGGGTAATATATATATCAAGTGCTGCAAGCAGGCATCAGCGGCACCACTGTGGGTCCTCACAAGCTGTCGATTGGCTGAGGGGCGGTTGAGGAAGCATTGCAGCCTTGTTAGTGTGTCGGCTGTTGGAAGATGAGCGCTCTTGCTTTCCGTAAGCGCGGAAGGTGGGGTGGTGGGCTGCCTGTGAGACGATGACGTAGATCGCGCTGCATAGTGATCCCTGCTCGCTCTCCATCTACAACACCATCTTACATCTGGTTAGATGGGCACAAAAATAAACCGCTTACTAACCCTAGCGTTGTTCGACTATCTTGCTATTCGCTAGTCTCCCTCTGTGCACTTCCGAAACAAGCTCTCGTGTTTGGCTTTAGGCACGTGGGGATCTGTTGGTGACCGAGCTTATAGACAGCCGCTAGTAGCACCAACATTTCCCCAGCCACGAGAGACACACGTCCACTTTTGAATCAATAATCTTCTTCTCCCCATTCCTAGCTGACTACCTAATCTCATCGTCCGCAGCCCCATGACTACTTCCACATCAATAACCATCAATATCATCTACAACGTCCTTGCATCCCGCTCCTAATTTCAATCTCCAAGCCAAGAGGAATCTAAGATATGCCTCCACCCAAAACGAATGGAAATACTACAAGCAAGAACGAAGGAAGAGTCAAACGAGGCAATGCGAACTGCCATCGAAGGGATACAATCAACAATACCCGCCGCCCGACCGTAGGTAGCCAACACCCTGAGCAAAAACACCCAAAAAACACCCGTACCCTTGCCAAAGGCCAAACCCAGCCTTGTTGCCCGAACCCCCAAAGATAAGCAGAACAAATCAAGAAAGACGAAGAAGAAGAAGAAGAAAAGAGAAGAGAAGAAAAAAACTACTCCAAGCATGATCTGGTGTATCGTCCATCGTGATCACATCGCTCAATCTATACCGCTGGAGAAGGGATAGGGAAAAATGGAAAAGATATAAGGTTCCCATACTTGGGAAACCAATGCCCATGAACGCAGAAAAGAAGAAGAATCAACGACCCTACGGTGGGTGACAAGAAGATTCGAGCCCGCCCGTCACCCGCTGTGACCCGCGATTTAGCCCCGGTTCCTCAACTCAATCTCCTTGATCAAATCCTTCACACTACCACCGCCCTCACTCCGGACCGATGTCTTACTCTTGCTTCTCTCCCCGAGCCCCGGCCTCTCCAACGACTGCCTGTTCACCGGCGGCGTCGTCAGCACCAAGCCCCTCTTGCGGCTCCGACTTCTTGTATCCTCCCGCTCCCTGCGCAACTCGCGCAAGTTCTTCTCGCTCGGGCGGCCGCGCATCGGCGCTGACGTCGGCGTTTCGGGCGCCGTCATTGTCGTTCCGAGCGTCGAGCTGCTGTCCGCTCGGGGATTGGTGCCGTAAGGAGAGATCAGGGAAGCCGCCGTGTTACTTGACGTTACGCCGCTTGACCTGGTGAGTTGAGAGAGCGACGGCGGAGGAACTAGTGGTTCCTCGTCCTCGCTGTCGGGCGGCGGGAAGGCGGGGGAGACTGGGGGAGGCTTGTAGAGTGGTTGAAGATCTGGGAGGGAACCAGGGCGTCGCATGTCTGGCGGAGGAGATGAGGAGGTTATTGCGGCTGGACGGGGGCGAAGTTTGGGCGGAGGCGCAAGTTCTAAAGGTGGCTGCAGCGTCGCCCTTGCCTTGCCTTTGGGTGTGGGTGTTTTATCGAGGTCCAAGAGTAGATCATCAGCGGCGGCGATGGCGGCGGGTGGGCTCGAGATGGACTCGTCGTCGGCTCCCAGACGCTCAACGCGCTGCTTCCCTTTGCTTCCGCTTGGAACACGCGAGCCTTTTGCCTCGTCCGACGTCTCGCCACTGCCTAACTCGGAGTCGACGTTGACTACCCGAAGTGGTTGTCTTGGAACTGTGAACATGACTTGGACGACACGCCCTTCTGCGGCGGCTTCCACATCCCAATCTTCACCCTCCTGGTATGCGTCAAGACTTTCCCTGCTCTTCCCAGGGTCCGGTGTTGCGACGGCCCAGTCTCCTTCATCTCGCCTGTCCGATGGCCACATTGGCGATGCCGGGTCTTCCGACCAAGCCTTGGAGCCGCGCTTGGATTTCCAAAAGGACGCATCACTATTTGCGCGGCGCGGCGGATTGACATTGTCGCCTCCCGTAGAAGGGCGGCTGCCGCTGGTCGACTCTCCGATCCCAACGCCGGATCCCGACCTCCGGTGCCGTCTCAGTTTGGTTGGACTGTTGGTTCCACTATTGCGGTTACCTGCACCATTACCAAACCAGCCTGATCCGTCATCTTCGTTCGTGTGGCGCCGACGACGATGAATGCTGGAGGTGAGTGATTGAGTTCGATCATGGGAATTGCTGTGGCGATGGCTAGACGAAGGTCGGCGTGCAAGAGCGAGTCGGACTGAACCTCTAATCCACGATTTGCTGCGATCCTGTGTAGCGAAGGAGTTGTCAACTGGCGTCGACAGGTCCAGCGTGTCAGAAGAAGCGGCGTGTGTGAGTCTGCGGAGTGTCTCCGGGTTTTGGTGCAGAGGAGTCGTAGGTTGGTTTTGCTCTTGAGGCTGCTCGAATGAGCCTTCCGGGTAGAAGTCGACCGGTGTGTGGACCTGATTCGGGGATTCTTTATCAGAGCTGGGGCTTGAGGGGTAATTAGATGGGGCTGGAAGATCGTCAACATCCTGTGGTCGGCCACCAAGAAGAGCTTCTCCTTCGGCTTGAAGTTTTGCGAAGGATGATTTCGCAGTTTTAAAGGAATCGGCATCTGCGTTCGTGCGTGGACCGTTCCCGATGCTCTCGCCCGAACCCCGAGTGGCCAAACTCTGCCCAGGAGGAATCTGCAAGGATAATTGATGACGTTCCCTGACCGGGCTAGTGTTAGGTGTGTTGAAGGGATTTGTGAACGATGCCATGATAGCAGCCGATGCATTGGAAAGCGTCCGGGCTACACTCGCTGCGCCTGAGCGTGCAGAAATCATGGAGAGAGCGGATCTTGCGCTCTGATCGCTGAGGTTGGACTCGGTGCGCTCAGAGGTGTCAGTAGACTGTGGGTTAGAGCGTCCGGAGCTTGATCCACCGTTGGCAACCAGCTCCCAATTCGGCGAAACAGATCGCACATCTGCTATTCGCGCTTGCGCTACTGACGACGGTCCGGGTTGAATGACTGGCTGTTTTCCACTGGATTTGAGACTTGTTGGAAAGTGGACCACGTTTTGCGGCATGGGAACAGGATGGCTCCTGAGCGGATCGGGGTCGAGGAAGGGATCCTGGCCAGGGGTAGGGGTGTACGAAGCCGATGAAAGAGTGGAGAATCGATTCTCTGCTGTGCGAGGCCGCTCGCTCATTTCGGGCATACCGGTCCGCTCGTTTGTTACGGACTCGATCTCATCCTCTTCGTCAATGGGGTGGATGTTGCCTGAGCCCTGGTTCATACGGCTGTCGTCGTAACGCGGCGCTTGGTGGTATGCTCGGCCGTTCAGACTGCGGCGCAGGCCGCGAGTGGGACTCGGGATCTCGACGAGCAAACCTGTTCTCTCCGCCTCCTGGGATTGTTGATTCTTCCATCCTAGGCGATTGTTCAAAAACCATGGATCAACAGCAAGCGCTGCCGCTTCACGGTCGTTGAGATATTCGGAATAGTTCCCTCCGTTGTCATACGGCTCATTTCCTTGCAAACCGTACCCACCGCGAGAGAAGTCCCTCTCGATCTGCTTTTCCCGGACTTCTCGCTTCTTTCGGAGATATCGTTTATACCAGAAGTAGAAAATCGTCATGGCGAGAACAGCAGCTAGCCCGATTCCCAAGCCAGCACCCAGCCCGGCCTTGGATGGGGATGAATCCGAGGAGTCGCTCGATGTGTCTGAATTCGGTTGATACTCGGATAGCCAGGTATTTGACGTAACGTTGAAGAAAAGGCTCTGGGTGTTTTGCGCTAAATCGGCCCTGGACTTCAGCCGAGAGGAGGTCGAAGAGATAGAGTAGCCGCCGGCAACCATCATGACATCTCCGGAAAGCATGACAGCACCGTGACCATAGATTCCGCCTCCGTTTGCGAGACCCGATCCTGTTGTTGTGGGGACCGTCCACTCCCAGGATCCATCCCCACCATAGCCTTCACCAACGTTTAGAATCGCCAACTGCGGGTCGGCTGGGGTGTTGACGTCGCCAACCCAACCACCGAAAACAATAATCTTGGAGCCATCTGCAGTCAAGAGCGCCGTATGACCTGAACGAGGTTCCACCTCGGTTACTTGGTTTCGCTTGGCCAGATCCGTATGCTCCTGCGTGGGTTGGTCGACACCAAGGAAGGTCCAGGTGGCTTGCGGCAGCGAATAAAGAGCGACCTGGGACATGTTGATGTAGGCGGTTTGCGTATGTCCCCCGATCAGGACAAAGTTTTGTTGTTGGTCCCTCGAGCCGTTATCCCCGTTGGAATAGGTTGGGGCCAGACCTACCAATGCAAAGCCCGCCTCCGCAACAGGTGGGCCGCGAGTTGGCGCGACGTTCAGAGAGAACTGCGTGGTGGAGTCGGGCCCCAGCTGAAGCATGGTGTTGGAGTAATTAGCGGAGCCCTGCCAGTCATCCTGGGTCGCGGCTGCGTAAGGACACATGCCACCAAAGACGAACAGGCTGCTGTTTGATCCATCTTCTGAACTCGAGAACGATAGACCGCCGGCGAGGAAACTCGGCGCAAGTAGCGAACTCTGGCCGACATCACCGAGCACAACGTCTGCCTGCGACCAGGTGCCGTTCCCATCACCACCTATCTCGAAGGTCCAGGTCTTTGCATCTTGCGCCGAGTCCGTGCATGCGCCGGCGTAAACGGTGAAATTGCCGTCAGCTTCCACGACAGGTATGTATGGAACCGCATCGGCGGCAGAGGACCATGGGAGAGTAGAGTAGAGGGTGGTGTAGTTGAGGCTCGCCGGGTCGAGCGAAGAAGTAACGTCGATTGAGCGCAACTGGGCCTGGTTGGGGGCGCTCGTGGCAGGACCAAAGATGTAGACCAGGCCGTCTTCCTTGGAGGAGCGGAAGAGTCTCGTGGGATGGTAAGGCAGCTGTGCGTGTACGGACTGGGCCAGCAGGAGGAGGAACAGGCCGAAAGAAGGGTCGAACAGTCGCGGGCTGTCCATTGCCCTGGGTTGCGCGGTGGAGGGCAGGCGCGTCGCGGCTAGTGGGCGGTTGCGATGCGTCTAGCAGGACATGGCAGCGGGACTGGCAGCGGGACTGAAGCAGCAGCCAGACCGTGCGCAGGCTGATATCATGCACGGGGAGACGGTGCAGCGGTCTCGAACTCTCAGGCGAAAGCGGTCTTGCGAGTGGGCGATCTTGTGGAGGGCATGCGGTGGAGCGCGTCACGATTTGGTAGATGGAAAGTCAGAGGCTGGGAGCTGGGGCGCGGCCGGCGGATGGGCCGCTGTAAACACATGCAACCAGCCTCGCGGGTGGCCCATTGCGCAAGCAGGCCGCCATGCTTTTTCTTCAAGCGTCTAGATCCACGTGCAGCCGGCGCTGGCTCGATGCGGCCAATGGAATGGAGCCGGAGCAGATGCGCGACATGGAGCGACCCTGGCGTTGGCGTTACTGGCATTCCCGCAGGTAGCCCTAGCAACGAGCGCCCGGCGGGTTGCGTGGCTGGGTGCGGCAGGCTGGCTCGCCTGACAGCATGCAGCCCGCCCACCACTGCACATCGAACTCGGGCGACGCGGAGGCCTGTGCTGCGCAACGGCGGCGCGCATCATGCGCGACGGACGGGACGGCGGACGGGCGATGGCAGCGGGTGGGGGATGGATGGTTGGTCTCGGGCGTTCGCTGGGGCGCCGGCGCAGGCAGACGCGCTGCAGGCTCGCGCGAGTTCGCGTCGCGTCGCGGGGCTGTTGATCCGCCTGTGACCAGCCGGCAGATCGGCCTCGAGTCAGTCGGGCAGGGTCTATTCCAACTTCAACGCTCTCCGCTGCCCACCTTCAGCGACCCAACTCCACTGCGCGCTCATGCGCCGCGCAATCGCGCCGTACTCGCTTCGCCTCCCTAGCAACCCAGAGGTAAGGCTGACTGCCGACCTTCCGGCACACGCCGGTTCCTCTTTGCACCCTACGTGTCCGCCAAGCAATTTGCTGCTGCCAGGCATTCCTGGCCCACCCACGA
The DNA here is from genome assembly GCF_021436955.1 of Diplodia seriata. Lineage (NCBI taxonomy): Eukaryota > Fungi > Ascomycota > Dothideomycetes > Botryosphaeriales > Botryosphaeriaceae > Diplodia > Diplodia seriata. The sequence continues at coordinate 3,337,563 of NW_027117309.1, read as the reverse complement.
GGTGCAGACGTCACTTAAATTGCACGCACTTTAAGCATCAAAATTTTCCGGGCGAAAGCAGCCCAACCGCGGCTCTGTGCGGCGACGTGACGTCGCGAATGTCGACGTCTCTGCAACTACAACCACTCGGTGCCAGCCGTTATCCGACCAAATCAGGTTATCATTTTTTTTTCTCGCAAGCGTCGCCTATGAGACACGTTTATGCTGCTATAGCTTAGCGGACCAATTAATGCTGGCGGCCAAGCCCTTTTCAGCTTGGAAAGGGTCTGTCTACTCGGAAACCGCACCGTCACGACTCACGACCACCATTATGGCGTACCGTCTTATTACCCAATCGGCACCATCGCTCCCGGCAATATCCGGACCAGCTTCCGAAGGGCGCTTTTCATCCGTTGTGACGAGTGCGATTGCGCTTCCGCTTTCGCCTAATCTTCAACTCCGCCATGCTGCAGCCCGCCTAAATTCGATATCGCTCAATATCTCATGTCTTAAGCGACTCAGCTGCGTCGAAACAAGGTTCGGGTGCCTGCCGGACAAGCTTTCTGAAACGGTTCTTCGTCTACGCGTTCAGCCAAGTCATGTGGTGTCGTTCGTTTGAGTGAACCCATTCGCTGCGAGAGGAAGGTACACACTACCAAACGTCGTCCTCTCGCTCTGATGGTCTGATCGGTCATAATTCATTTCTTCTTCCAAACGGGATCGGACCGGACGTTTTGCCGAGCTGATAAATCAAGAAACAAAATCAGTGATGAACCCAGGTGTGGGAAGGTGAAGCGAGACATCCCTAGAGATCGCTGCCTCCATCTAGGCCGTGTCATTGTTTTGGGCCTTCGGTATCTACCGAAAAGGCGAGGTATGGTTCTCAATCGGCCAGTGCATAGCTCACCTTTGCAACTTGTTCAGATGCCACGACAACGGTAATCACCGAGCATCGAGAGATGGTTCCAGTTGAGTATAGTTCCTTAAATTTGATGTGTTTTTTATACAATACACGCTCAGCATTCCGAAGGAAGTTTCCACCTCAGTCGTCTCTGCAACCGTTACTCCTCAAATCAGTTCGCGAAAAGCAAGTGGAAGAAAAAAAAAGAACCAACAAAACAAAAAAATACAGATCGTAAAGCAAACATAATTCGTTAATGAGAGCATCACCGACTCTCGAGGCGCAGGTCTAAGCTGACTAGACCACATTGACGTCAACATCCAACTCAACCGCGAGCTGCAAGATAAGATCCTTCGCCTCATCCTTACTCAGCGCCCCAGTCGTGCGCTTCTTGGGGCTGTCCAGCACAGCCGTGCTAGCGATCTTGTCCAGGTTCAAAATCCCGTTATCGGCCTGCGCCTTCGTGCCCAGCGCCGCCTTGACCTTCTCGGTGCCCACCTTGCTGCTGGAGACGGCGACGCCCTTGAGGTCCGTCAGCCTCGTGTCCGGCTCGGCGATGATCGTGGCGTCGCGGGCGGCGAGCTTCACGTCGGCGGCGGCGGCGGCTTGGATGATAAGTTTGACGGCGGCGTCCACCTTGGTGGCATCGACCAAGTCGGCGTTCTTGAGGGCTGCGGCTATGTCGGCAGCGACGGAGGCGCTGAGGGCGGCGTCGGCTGTAGTCGTGGGGGCGGGCAGGGCGTAGATAGCCGTGCTGAGGGTGAGGAGGGTGAGGAGGATGTAGCCGGCGCGCATCTTGGCGGTGGTTGGTAGTGGGGTGTCCTGAGAGGAGTGGAGGTTTGATTGGAAGTGTTGGTGAGTCGGTTTGGTGGGCTCTTTCCGCTTTCTGAGAGGAGTTTGGAGTTGTTGAAGAAGTAGAGGGATGAGGAGCTGTGGTGTTCTGGTTGAGAGAAAGACGTGCGTTCGTCCATCTTTATACGCTCATTCTCGACAGATGACGGTCCGGAGATACACGTACAGCTTGCTTGCTCCAGGCTCTCTTACTCGCACCAGGTATTCCCACACATCTGGCCCGCCTGCCTCGTGCTCTCCGAGAGAACAATCCTCGGCGCTGGTTCTACAGGCCCACTTGGAGAAGTGATAGTCAACAGCACGGTTCTCTCCAATTGGCGGATATCAGGGAGGTACTTCCGCATCAGGTAAAGAGATGCCCCTGCGTTCCCTATTGAGGCAAAACGATTCCCAGCTACCCGAACTACCAAGGTAGGCGAACCTAGATTGCAGCGGCCGTCGCTGCAAACAGCGATCTGAAGTGTGGAAGGACCCTTGCTACACTCAATAAAGTCTAGGTTAGTGGCCCAGGGTAGCACTGCCTTGGACGTAACCACTGCTCTGGATACAGGTCCTGCTCGGTATCAGGGGAAGCGTAGCTGCCGAGGCAGAGAATATGGCCAAGGCCTTTCTAGAACTGCACCGGCTTCTTCTAGAACTTTTGACCCCTATTATTGGAAATACTGCAGCCAAAGCGGTATCTCATTTTACGCTATTTCGACCCAAGTTATCGTTCCCAGGATGCTCACAATGTCCTATTGGATGTTTGCCCTTCGCACAGCCACTTTTCCGCCTTATCCGTGCTGAAGCGCAAAAAAGACACACCTCCGAGCTCCGACCACAATACGCTTCAATGCAGGAGAGCCAGTTGGGAATCATCAGTCTGCGCAAGACTACAAGGATACGATTTGAGTTGTCAAACAGATGCAGTCATTGTTCCTCTCCGACAAAGGTACAAAGAGATCACCTTCACCCAATCCCCTTTTCTTGGCATTCAAACTCTGGCGCGGAGCAATCTCCAGGAAAATTCTTGCCAAGCAACAACTACTACTGCCTCGCACCCTTACTTCGGCACGTCATCCATGTGCAGGCCAGGGGAAGTTTCCGCGCCGACCTCGTTGCCGTGGCCGTTTCCGGCGAAGCGAGCGTTCTCCTCTCGGTTCAAAGTAACCAAGTCGGGTTTGCTGTTAGTAATGGGGCCTTCGATGGAGACAACATTTTCGAGATCAACAGCTAAAGAGGAGCAGCAGATGTTGTCTATACACAAATCGAAGGCGTCATTGTCTTGGCAAAGGTCAGTGGGAATCCAGGGTCATGATATTGCTCCACTGGATTTGCAATCCTTCGACTCGTTTGAAGACCGACTACCATCGCTGAGACGAGGAGTAAAGCACTGATACCCCTTCACAAAGTTCCAGTGACTATTCGGCGAGACGTTCTCGAGCCTGAACGATATCTCGTGAAGATTGAAACAAATTGTGTGAGATGGACTATACCTTAGCAACAGGGCAACCCGGCAAAAAAAAAAAAAAAAAAGACACCGACAAAATGAAAGTGAGATCAAATTGTAAGCTGTCATGAGGAGGAATAACAAAGCGTAAGACTGCCTGAGACTGGTGCCTCCTACCCAGCACCCAACCCCAAGTTCCCACCCACGGGCGATACACGTCCACCACTGCCCAAGAACTCCCATGATCAACAATTTCCTCGTTTAGGATTTCTCAAAGACACCAAAGCGGAAGTCGTCAAAAGCCATCGAAGTCATCAACCAAACAAACCATCCACTCATCAATCTGCCCGCCAGCCGCCCGCACGCCTCCCCCTGCGGGCCGCACCCGCCGCCGCCTCATCCGTCCCATCCAAACCCTACATCTGCGCGGGGTCTCCAAAAAGCCTTTGGCCGAAAGCAGAAGACCTACTGTTCCTTCGCGGTGGTTGGAACCGCCGGCACCGCACCCCTCTCATATTACCAGCCTCCTTCGCCGTTCGCGCTCACAAACGATCCTTCTCGTCGGCGTCGTCGTCGTCATCATCATAATCGTCGTCTTCATCTTCGTCATCGTCTCCGCGTCGTCGTCGCAGTCTGGGACCTCGAAGCGATTATCATCAAGGTCGACGGCGAGCCCGAGACAAATCCTGAGATGTTCTCACGATGTTCCGGTCACTGGTTATGCTTATGCCACGTAATTCGTAAGGCTGTGCCAGACGGGAGGTAGGAAACCTGTTTTCACGTGACGTTACTTGGGATCCAGTCGGATCCCAGTGTGGTGGCAGACAGCTCCGCCACATCGCTATTTCAGCAAAAAGTAAACGTGCTTGGTCTTTTGTCTGTGCAGCTTTCTTTCGGAGAATTTGCCGACTGCTTCGTGCGGAGATGGAATCTGACCTCAGTGTCCAACAGATTGAGGAAGTCTACCCTACAGATGGCGGTGCCGACGGAGCCACCGATGGACGAAAAGAGCAGCAGTACGGCGAGCACGATGGCGAGGTCGGAGTGGGCGACAGCGGCGTTGATGGCGGTTTCCTGAACACGCTGTCACTGATCAGGTACAGTGGGCAGGCTTCTGATGCCTCAGGCGCACACGCTAAGGCACTGCCTTGATTTACCACCGCCGGCCAAACCCTCTTCCTCTCCTCGTAGTGGCTTTTACCGTAGTCTCAACACGAGTAGATCGCTCCCCTTGCGGCTCCCCAGCACACGCCGAATCCGCAGGTTTCCGAAGCCCGCTTATTCAGATCGATGTCAACATGATCGGCGTCTCTGAACACCAGCTTCAAGAAGAACCCATTATTATTTCACTCTTAGAGTCAAGCAAGGCCCCGCGGTATCTCTAAATAATAACACTAAACGAAAGGATCAGACCCAGATTAAAGCGCTACAACCGCGCCTTAGGGAAAGCACGAGACTTCGGTGACCATTTGGCGTATGGGTGATCGATCGTCGAGGGTATCAGATGGTCCACTTCCAGCGTGTTCACCAGGCCGGGATGCACCTGGCTCAGGTCCGTGATGCCGAGCAACTTCATCGTCGTCTCCAGCTCATCTTTCATCACTGTTGTCGCTTCGTTAGCAAACCGTCCAGGAAACAGGTTCCAGTTGTATCAAAGAGTTAAGGGCATTACTCACCATCAATGAAATGCTCGACACCAGGTTGACCGTAGTTCAACGCATAGAGGAAGTGCCTACCCATGCCAACCGCCGTAGCACCCAAGCACAGGCACTTCAAAATATCTGTGCCACGCCTGATGCCGCCATCGACGTACACCTCCAGCTTATCGAACACTTCGGGCGAGTTCTTCTGCAAATCGAGGAGGATCAAGACGGAAGACGGCGCCGTGTCGAGGCTCCTGCCGCCATGATTGCTCAGCACGATGCCCTGCACGCCGGCCTGCGCGGCGAGGCGGGCGTCGGCGGCGCCCTGGATGCCCTTCAGCACGATGGGCAGGTCGGTGACGGTGCGCAGCCAGCGCAGGTCGTCCCACGTGAGGCTGGCGTCGATGTACGAGCCCATGATGCGGCCGAGGCCACCGCCCTTCTTGTCGTTGACGGCTTTGGCGCCCGTCATCGGCGCCGACAAGCCCTCGTCGGCGCGCACCCGCTCGTCCGCCTCGCGCTTCCCCGGCACTGGCGCGTCCACCGTCACGAAAATGGCCTTGATGCCCTTCGGCAGCGACGCCAGCAGCCGCTCGGACGCTGCTCGGTCCCTGTTGACGTACAGCTGGAAGAAAAAGGGGTGATCCGGCGGTGCGTTCGGCAGGATCTGATCGACCGAGTACGAGGCATTGGTTGAAATCTGTGGGTCGAACAAAGACGGCCGTCAGCCTTCTGGCGTTGCCACCACCTTTCGCTGAGATGCTCTCCCGAAGCCCTTCACCCCTCAATGGCAGGTGGAAGATTTCGTGGTAAAGTGCACCGAACGTGGGGTTGTCCCGCCCCGGGTTAGAACGTACCGTCTGCGCGACACCCTTGCTTCCACATGCCGCCGCCATCGCCTTCTCACCCTCCGGATGTACCAGCCGAGCCATGGCCGCAGGGCTGACGAACAACGGCACCTGTACATCGCACCCGAGTATGCGCGTGCGCGTGTCCACCCGCGACACGTCCTTCAGCACGCGCGGCCGCCACCATATCCGGTCGAAGCTGCTCTTGTTCGCGTCGCGCGTGATCTCGTCCGTCGCCGCCGATGAGTAGAAGGCCCACGTCTTCTGCGCCAGCGTCCGCGACGCCACTGACTCGAAGTCGTATGAGTTCAGTAGCGTGTCCAGCGGCGGTTTCTCATGAGCCTGCAGCTCTGTCGTAGCGGTTGGCGGCGGCTTCACAAATCCTTGCTTGGCGTTCGGTGGATGTGAGGGCTTGGTGTTCAGCTGCGCCTCCAGGTCTTCGATGCGGTATGGTAATTGCTTGGGGTCGGCCATTGTGAAAGTGTGGTATGTAACGTCAAAGAGGAGTAGGCAAGGGAAGATGAACAGTTATTTTGGGAAACCACCAAAGTCTCGCTGGGAACCGGACGGTTAAGAAGCAGCCTGTCATAGCTCCCTCGAGCTCCAATTGCCGGAAAATCGATTCCGTCATGACAGCAACACCACGAAGCTCAATCCTGGCGCATCGTCAGGCCGGTCGGGGAATGGTTGATCGCGGGGCGGCGGAGGCGGGTGACGTCGGCGACCGGCATCTGGTTGCTCGAATTGCGGGGAGACATTCGGCTCCATCGGCGAGATGACCGGCCGACGCACCCGATGTCGGGGTCGGGATTCTATTCCCCATGAGGATCTGAGCGCTCGGACTGACCTTCCTAACCTCATGAGCTCTCAACGTCGACTCATCAATGTCGGGATTTCTAAGTTCTCTGTAATAGGGTTGGGCCTGGACCGCCATGGCTTGCTTGCAGTTCTTCCACAAAACATATGCCTTCGTTCGTGTTGTCAATGCGTCGGTATTTATATATATCCATTCGATTCGTGATATCCACAAGCATCTGCTTGCTATTATGTTGAACTTTTATCCTCTGTACAGCCAACATCTGCATCCAGATCATGGGCATGTTGAAGCCTTGTTCCTTCCATCATGTACGTTCTCATTCATAAGCGGTCGAGGTAGCAGGTGAACATGCCCTACGACCGTCTTTCACGTTCAGCATCACGCTCAGCTTCCATCGCCTTAGCCTCTCTTTCCAGTTCCTCTCGGCGCCTGATTGCATCTTCGCCAGCTCCTTTGACGCCCTTCTTCCGCTGCCGCTCTTCGTACATGGCTCTGCTTGCCATGATGCGTTCGACAATTTCACCAGCGTTGACGTGTTGGAAATCGTGCGCAGGAACCTCATGGAAGATTCCGAGCTCCTTGGCATCCTTGTAGGGGTCTTCGACAGACGACATAAACGAGGTAGGGCCATGGTAAACGACGTTGGGAGTTCCATATGGAAGCGAATTTAGGAACGCCGGAGTGGGCGTGAATGGAGCGGAGAAGACCACGGCATTGATGTACTGTCACACAGGTTTATGAGCACATTGCCAGATTAGGCATGCGGATACTGGGCCTACCTTGCATTGAAGAACGCATAAGCCGCGTTCGAATACGTTCATGATAGGGTAGTTGATGCCCTTCCAGTGGTTGATAACCTCATCGTCGTGGATACCAGCAACCACATAGTACGGGCTGTAGTCGGAACCGGTCTCGGCGATTCGCTGCTGGGTGGCCTCGGCGGAGTACCAGTCGCGTTTCTTGCCTTCTTCTTCCTCAAGCAGGGCGACCTGTCGCAGAAACTCGATATGACCGGAAGAGAACAGGTCGAACCCGCCATCGACATAGACCACGCGCTGGCCCTTGCGAGGTGCAGTTCCCGGGACCATCTTGGAGCATTTTCCAGACCCACTCGCCGCGCTGGGTTCTGCGGCTTTGTCCTGCTCACCATGCCACACCCAGACCTCACTGCCTGGCGCCAGACCAGTCTCGTCCGAGGCGTAGACTTTGATTCTTTCCTTCAGCTCCGCACCCGTTCTCTTCCTCTCCTCCTCGCTGCCACTGCCCTCTTCGCCCGTCAGAACATTTTCCAGGCTCTTGATAAAGTGTCCCTTGGTACACAGAAGCATGCGCCCAACCAGGTCGGTGGTTGAAATGCCGGGTGTGCGCTTCACAATCTTGAAGCGACCGGCAGCCTTCACGAAGCGGTAGCAGTCTTCACCCGAGGCGTCCGACGTGATGTCATCGCCGTGAACGACATACTTGCAGCCGTAATGGGAGATCCAGGGCAGCGAGGTCACGTACGGGGCGTGGGGGACTGATTTGGTAGCCCAGCGGCAGGCGTCTACGGCAGCAACGCTTGAGCGGGCGTCAGCGGACGCGATCGCGGTCGGGGGAGGCGGGGGTGGACTGACCGTTCTTTCAGAGTCATGACCGTGGGCCCCTTATTCTCGAGGATAGCTTCGTCCGAGTGGACGCCGACGAGCAGCTCGGAGCCCAGCTGGCGGGCCTGCAAGATGGCGCCGGCATGGCCTGCGGGGATTGGTCATTATTCAAAATAGCAGGAACGGAGAGGCGTACCGTGGTGGGCAAAGTCGAAGCAGCCATCAATCCAAATGCGGTCGTCGGCTATGGGCACATCGTCCTGCGGGTCGACGGGCCATTGGCCACGCGCGGGCACGTATTCGGCTGCTTCGGCCTGGGGCGAGGTCAGCGCGGGGCGGCAGCGACAAGGGCATCGTGGCGCACACTCATGGCGGTGTTCGAGACAGTTGCAGAGATGCTGTTCGTGGCAGGGTGCATGTGCATCAGCGAGGGGCAGCAGCGCGGGGCTCTCTCGCCGCTCAGGGACCAGCAATCCAGGGACAAGCGCGCCACCGGCATTCAGCTTGCCTTAACGCGCGCCCGTTGCGACTCGACCGACGCCACGCATGACTCGGCGGGCGCGGGCCTCCGGCCAGCTGGACGTGCTTTCAATGCCTCGACGATCAATTCGTGCGCGCTCAGCAGTGCAATTTCGTGCGCATCGTTCATCAGCGGAGGCACTCGCTGCTAGACATGTCCACTTGCGACTCTGACTCCGCTCGCCTGCCCTGGACGCCGCGCTTCCAGTGACGGACAACGATTCGCGGCTCGCAGCGCGACTGTCGGCGCCTCACGATTGGGCTTAGGCGTTCCTTACCACAGCCTCTCCCGTCCCTGAGCGGCCCCTGGGCCTGGGTATCATGGTCGCCTCCTCCACCGCGCCCACCTCGACCTCGGGCGCAACATCGCACTCGTTCCTGCCGCGCAAGCCCTCGCTTTTCCGCCGCGACAGATCGCGCAACAAAGACGGCAACGGCGCCGACCTGCCTCCCCGCAGCAGCACGCCCCAACCCCGATCGGTGACGCCCGTCCCGCCTATCGACGAGTCAGAGGCCGTTTCGAGCACCTCGCCGCCGCATCGCGGGAAGCATTCCTCGCGGCACAGCTTCGCCTCGTCCGTCGCAGACTTCGGCTCCAACCTGCGTCGCTCTGCCTCCCTGCGCTCCTCATCCTCCAATTCCGCCAAGGAGCAGCCGCTGCCGTCGTCGTCCCTGGCCCAGGCCACCCTCTCCCCCGACAAGCCCACCTTTGCTGCCAATGCCTCGTCGAACAAGCTCCTCGCCACTTTCACGCGCGGTCGCCAGAAATCCTACGACGCTACTGCCGCTGCAGCAGTAGGCCACAAGCCTGACGAGCCCAAAACACCCGGAATGGCCAACACCGTCGGCGCTGCGCACATGTGGGCGTCGCGCCCGTCGGGCACGGCGCACTCGAACCTGGCCTTTGGCCAGAGCAGCAACCCACTGGCCGCTCCCGCCAACATCCCGCCCGTCCCATCTGCTGCCGGCGGGCACAACCCGCACGCAATCTTCCAGCACATCCATGACATGTCGTCAAAGCGCATATCCACTCTGGACTACCTCCGGAAAGCGTGAGTCTTGGTCGCACTTGGACGCCCCAGCGACAGATGCTGACAGCTATCCACAGGCACGACGGCAGGGTATACTGGTTCAACACTCTTCTATTCAACAAAACCGACCTCAACAAGCTCCCTTACTTCTCACAAAAGACGCTGTCGAAGCGGGCGACCAACTACCTCCTCCTCGGTTTCTCGCTACCCACGATTCTGGATCTCAACTCTAACAGCGCTTCCGACTACCTCCGCGCACTGAACGCGTTGCTCATAGAGTTTGAGACATACCAGTCGATCCACCCGCCCGACGGAAGCATGCCGAGCAGCTTGGGCCGCGGGCGCGTGGCAGGCATGTTCAAGCGGGCGACGCACGCCGCGTCGGGCGCCGCAAAGGGCCGGCGGCAGAGCTCGGCCACGGAGATCGGGTTGATGGAGGTCAGCGACGTCAGCTCGGCGCCCATGCTGCCCAGCGGCGAGCACAGCGACCACCTGCTGCCCGGCGAGGAGTACACGCACCTCATGACGCCGCACCTGCCCTTTGAGCCCGACTTCTTCGAGACCTTCTCGACGCTGTGCGACGTGCTGATCGACTGCTACACGAAGATCATGAGCCTGGTCAACGGCCCCGAGACGTGTGGGCCCGGTGTGGGGGAGCTGTTCGCGAAGGCGGACGCACGTGTGCGCAAGATCATCGTTGCCGGCGTGGTCCGGGAGTTCGAGGACGCAAGTCGCTCCGGCGTGAAACAGGAGGTGGCGGGCGTCGGCAAGGTCGTTCTCGGTGGGCTGATGTAAGTTTGAGACAGCGGTGTATACCCGGGTGCTGCAAGCGCCCAATTTCCTATTCGCACAGCGGAGGGCGTTTCTATTTTCGTGGCTCGAGAGAAAGCAGGAGGACAAACAACACGGGATGGGGATCGGCATCATCATCATCATCATCATCATCATCAGCAAGACATGACCGCATGATCAGGGCACAACAGCATTGGATGCATCTAACGCCTTTTTCTTTTGGATACTTTCGGACACAAGGAGAGTGGGTTGAAAAGCACATGATACCTTCCGCTGCAGATGTGCAGACGGAAAAGCGGAGGAGGTTGGGTCGATGGGTTTCGGTTGTGTTTTGTTCGTGTTTTTACTGCATCATATACCACTTTGTCTGTTTTTGCTTCGTGGATTTCAAGCATCGGAGGGACGAGATGCAAATAGCACATAAGTCCAGTCGGGCAGCAGGGTTGCTGAAGGAGACGGCATACGTCGAGTTCAAGGAAGCTCAAGCGGGGTCGGGATTTATAGGGCATGGGGGGTGATAGGTGAGACAAGCGCGCGACCATACGTAATAATAATAATATCAAGCTTTTGTTCATGAGAATCCCTGTGAACGTCAATACTTGACGGTACTAATCGCTTGGCTTGTACCTGGGGGATCTTACCACGACCACGCTACATGGGTAGCTGAATCCAATGTCTGGACGCGATTGTCCGCGTTCATTATTTACATCCACTGCGGGACGTTGGATTCAAATATCCCTGTAAAATGATATATCTCTGAGGCAGATGCAGGAAATCTTCTGTCATCCGCTGTGACAAGGTCTGGTACAGTAGGGTACCTAGCTCTGTCTGCGGGACCGTGCCGATCCGGGAGCTGTCGGCAGGGAGCGGTGGGCTGGTCAGCCAACCGGCCGGGGATCGCGCGTATGGTGACGACATGAAGCTTAACGCGTACGAGCTGGTCCATGGAGCTTCGTCCCCTTCTTTTCTCTCCAATTCTCCACGCTCTTCTTCTTCCACACCGCCAGCTGCGACGCTTTCCCGGACAAATAGCCATGGCGATCATACAGAATTGGCTCCCGCCCACGCGGGAGAACTGGGAACTCATCCAGTCCGTGTGGCAGCTCTTTCCTCTGGTGCGTACCGCAAAATCTCCAATCTCGCCGCGCAGTCCCGTGGCATTCCGCAATAATGACTCGTGCCCTTCATTCTCTGCTCCATTCCACCTACGCATTCCCACCATGTTGTTTTCCCTCTCCTTCAACGCAATATTACGCGTCCTCGCAGGAGAAAAAAAAAAAAAAAAAAACCAAGAAGCACTCCCAGCTGACGTGATTCCATAGTTCGCCGCGGTCCAATGGTTCGTCGACTGGTACCCGCAGGGCAAGACGTCGACGGACTCGCGCTGGAACCTGCCGGGCAAGTGGGCGTGGTTCACCATGGAGATACCCGGCGCCGTCACGCTGCTCTACATCATGTACAGCCTGCCCAAGGAGCTGAACCTGGCCGAGCCGCTGCCCTGGGGCAACTGGACCATGGCGGGCATGTTTGTGCGTCTCGACTTTCCCCCTTCCCTCCCCCAAAAACTAGCATAGGTATGTATGCTAATTGACAATCCCAGACCATCCACTACGCCTACCGCGCCGTCCTCGCGCCCCTCGTCCTCAACCCCAGCATGTCGCCCATCCACCCCTTCGTCTGGGCCTGCGCCGGCGCGTGGCAGCTCTGCAACGCCGTCTCGCTCGGCGGCTGGCTCGCGGGCCACGGCCCGCGCACGCCGCTCGACTGGGCCGGCCGGCTGTACGTCGCCGAGGTCGGGCTGGTCGTGTGGGGCTGGGGCCTGCTGGCCAACGTGTACCACGACGACGACCTGCGCGAGATCCGGCGGGCGGCGGCGCGCCGCCAGGCGCGCGAGGCGGAGAAGGAAGGGGGAAAGAAGGCGGAGGGGGGCGTGGAGAAGGTGTACATGTTGCCCAAGAATGGCTTGTTTAGGTGGGTGCTGTACGCGCATTACTTGTGCGAGTGGGTCGAGTGGTGCGGGTTTTGGATGGTCGGCGGGTGGGGCTGCACGCCGGCGAGGAGCTTCGTGTTGAATGAGGTTGCGACCATGTTGCCGCGGGCGGTGCAGGGGAAGAGGTGGTATATCGAGAAGTTTGGGGCGGACAAGGTGGGGAATAGGAAGGCGGCGATTCCGGGAATACTATAGGTGACAGGCGGTAGGTTGTAATCGGCGGTAGACGTTAATGGCGTCTATGAGAAGCGTACAAGAATGAACGACCGAGGCAGTATAGAACATTAATAAATTCCAATATGTGCAAAGTCTATGGGCAAGAAAAAAGGGACATAATCTCGTGTACTCGGTCGTCTGTACGCAAATGACATCAATCCCCGTAGGAAAGCATGCACTCCTCCGGCGAAGAACAAGGGTATCATCAACGCCAACCAGCCTCGCTCTTCCCCCCTTCTCCATCTCAACCTAGCCCCTCAAACCTGAAAAGCACCTCTTGACCATCCCCATTCCCACACCATCCAACACCCTTCACCGTCCTTTATTTATCTCCACCACCACCGCTGCTTTTCCTAACCCTCTCCCACGCCCCCCACGCCGCCTCCTCGACCCCCCGCCCCACCTCGCGCCAGTCCGTCTCCTGCACGCGCCGCACCGCCCGCGCCACCTCGCGGTTCCACCGGTCCTTGGCGAGGTCCTCGACGCCGGCGGTGCGCTCGCGCATCGACGGCGGCGTGTAGAGGCGGTCCGGGTCGTAGATCTGCTTGAGCAGGTGCGCCGACTGCCGGAGCGAGAGCGATTGCTGCAGCCGGTTGCGCTGGTGGATGAGGGCCGAGAGGTAGAGCGCCGAGGAGGTGAGGGTGAGGCCGCCGATCTGTGGGGAGGGAGGGGAGAGCGGTTAGCTGGGAGGGAAGTTGGTTGGCGGTGGGGGGGCGTGTGGTGGGGAGACCGCCGGGAGAGAGGGGGCCTGGCTGGGTACGGGAGCTTGGAGGAGATGGAAGGGGGGGATAGGGGATAGGGGAACGTACGAAGCCGGCTGTGAAGCCCATGATGAGCGGTCGTTAAGAGGGTTGTATTTCGTTTGGAGTTGAGCGGCAGAAGCTGGGAGCTCTTGTTCGCGTCGCAGGGATGAGGCGAGCTGCGCGGCGTTGGTTCGCGTGCTGGCCGGTTGCGTGTCTGCGCGGAGGAAGAAGCGAGCGATTCGTGTCGAGCTCCCGAGTGAGCCACCGTAAATATAAATGTCGTTCGCGGAGCAAATAGTGCAGCGAGGGCGAGTGGGAGGAAGATGCTGCGGGATTGATTTGGGAGCTCCGAGCACGGCGGCGATAGAGAGATTATCAGCGGAGCGGAAAGCACGAGCTTCCATCGTCGCCGTCTTGGCGTGAATTTCTCCGGCCGAATGAACCACCACCTGCACCTCCGACGACGGTAGATCACCTGTATCCCGCCCTGCCATTGCGCTTCTTCCACCGCCGCCCGCCCAATTGCGCCCGGAAGCCGGGCTGCTGCTTGCCGTCCCGTCGGAGACACCCTACCGGTCCGGAGCGATCCCTTGAAGCGCGAAAACCTCAATTGAACCACCTCCGCGGCGCGCCCGCGTTCTCGATACTCCCGCACACCCTCCGACTTTCACGCCGTCACAATGGCAGGCGGAGCCGCGAAGTACAGACACCTGTCTCGGAAGAGCTCGCACAGGCAAGCCCTGCTGCGCAACCTGGTGACCTCGCTATTCGAGCACGAGAGCATCTCGACAACATGGCACAAGGCGAAGGAGGCGCAAAGACTGGCGGATAAGCTCATCACCCTGGGCAAGAAGAACACCGAGAATAGCCGGAGAAAAGCAACAGAGGTCTTCTACGTACGTTGAACCCGCGCGCCACGCATGCATACATACATCTTGCCAGATTCGCATATATGGTGGAACTGGGCACACATATCACGGGCCACGGCACCTGTCCCACATTGGTAGGCAAGACACCAACGAGCTGACGATTTTCCCCCAACAGCGCCCCGTCGAGCTCATCCCCAAGCTGTTCGGCCCCCTGCGCGAGCGCTACGCCGAGCGGCCCGGCGGCTACACGCGCGTGCTGCGCATCGAGCCGCTCAAGGAGGACCAGGCGCCGTCGGCCATCCTCGAGCTCGTCGACTCGCCCAAGGACATCCGCTTCGCCATGATGGCCAAGGTCGTCGCCCGCCAGCGCGCCGAGAACCTGCCCGAGACACCCATCACGCGCGCCAACCTGAAGAAGGTGCTGCAGTTCCGCGGATCCAAGGGCAAGAGCGAGATGGAGGAGATGATCTCCCGCTTCGACCAGCTGACGGCCGGCGGCAAGGAGGTGAAGAAGATCCACCAGAAGTCCGTCTACCACGACCCGTTGAATCCGAACAAGGGCAGGAAGGGTCCGCTGTACAAGCAATAAGTTTGAGGACGATGTTGCGGATTGGTGGGAATGGTTTGGAAGAGTGAAAAATTCCGGAATTGTTTGGGTGGGAGCGCTTGCCAACGGAAAGAGAGGGGGATATGTGTACATGTATTAACAACAGATCAATTCCGACTCCCGACGGTTTTGCCGCGCTTTCAGTTCATTTACAGCTTCGCGGCAGTGACCTTGGCTGCAGTGTCTCATCACAGCAGGTAACAGAAGAATTGGGGCCTCTAAGCTCCACCGATGACGCTACCGCCCCTCATACACAGGTAGTTGAATCCAAATCCGAATGT
Organism: Diplodia seriata; assembly: GCF_021436955.1. NCBI lineage: Eukaryota > Fungi > Ascomycota > Dothideomycetes > Botryosphaeriales > Botryosphaeriaceae > Diplodia > Diplodia seriata. The sequence continues at coordinate 3,322,463 of NW_027117309.1, read as the reverse complement.
AGATTCGAGTCCTAAATACGCACAAATGCGTCCGGATCTTGGAATCAATTTCTTATAAATATGGTGCAATACCTATATTTGAGAGGAAGATGCGGATAAACCCAAATGTTTCGCCCCCTGCTGTGACGGTAGCAAGTTAATCATCCCGATAATCAAGTGATGCACTCATCAATACGAGCCGTCAGCGAACAGTATCAAAAAATTAAAGCACTCTTTTTCGCTAATGACACATGAGTAATGGTTACGTCCTCAACACACGCCTTTCCACACCATAATCCGATCCGTCTCTCGGGACTCCTCTAGCGTAGACAACACTGATCCGAGAAGCCTCCCAAGTGCACTATTTCATCTCCTCGGGGAATCTTGCATCTACCAACTGCATCATGACCTCTCGTATTGGGTCGTAAATCCCCTGCGTTGGGCATCACGACCTTTCGACTCTACATCGTCTTGAATTCACCTAACCAGTACCGGAAACAGCCAGCCTAGAACATCATGTTAGTACAATTCCAAAGATGATCAGAGCAAGCGAAACTTACTTCATCAAGTGGTCCATGAACGTCTGCAGCGAGACATCGTCCGTGAAGATGGTCTGCGCCGTCTGTGCAACGCCGCCGTACGAACCAGTGGTATGGGTTGTGCTGGGGTTGAGCTTGGAAAGTAGGAAACGAGCTTGCGAACCGCCAGCATCGCAGACGATGAAACGAGGCAGCGGGAAACGGTCTTGAATAAGCTCCTTGGCGTCCTCCTTGGGTGCCTCCAGCAGGACACGGAAGTTCTCATAGCCCTCCTGGTCCTGGTAACCGGCCTTTCTCCACTCAGCCATGGTCTCTCCGTGGAAGATGAGAATGTGGAAGAAGGTGTCGAGGAGCAGGATCGTCTCGGGCTGAATAGATGCGGAATCGAGGAGGACCGGCTGGCCGCCCTCGTGATCGAAACCGTAGGAGTCGAGCGTAGGCTGAATCATAATGAGCGAGTTGCTGACATCCTCGTGGTTCAGGACGTGACGGTAGAAAGCGGTTTCATCAGGAGAGTTGTTGAAGACCTGCAGGAACTGACTGCGGCGAAGGTGGAACATGAACTGGGGGTATAAGGTGAAGTTCTTCTCAAGTCTGAAGGAGGAGGGATCGTCCTTCCGGTATTCAGCAAAGCGGGAGCAGAGCCTGATGAGCATGCGGTCAACCCAGCGAAGGACATCCGGGCCGTCATCTACCTCAGCCTTGAAGACGGCTATCCTGGACATCAGAACAGCAGCAGCTTCCTGGTCGAAAGACTGGGCAATCGCAGGGTCACCAGAAGGCCCGCTCAAATTGCGGGCAACCGTGGTAACTCTGAGGTGGTACTGACCAGACGAGTGCTGGTAGTAAGTCAAGAATTGCATCATGCCCTTTTGCGGACCTTGCTGCATCTGACTAGGGCCGCCCTGGCTAGCAATCTCGAAGTAAATACCGTAACTCGAGCCAGGATCGATACCACACATCTTCCACGAGCACGTGTTGCCGATACCACACTCGGTCTCACCCACGGAAGCAGACTTCTTGTTCAAGGACACCGCGTGACCAATCAGGCCGGTGACCTTGAGTTCCTTGGTGGTGAGAACCTCAAGGGAGGCATTGAAGCCCATCAGGAGGTTGTCGTCGCCGTCCTTGTCGAAAACGCGCGCGAACGACTGCTTGAACATCGAGGCAGTAAAGCTATCGGTCAAAATCATGTGGCCACCAGTGGAGTTCGACAGGCCCTTCATTTCAAGTAGACCAACTTGATCCAGACAGCCAGCGAAGATATCGATAATGTGGCCATTGTGGGCAGTCCTCTTGGCAAGCGCATCGTAGAACTGTGGAAAATTAGCTGGCGGCACTTTGCGAGAAATTCAGTACCATGTCTTACCTTCAGCGCCTTCTTGTAGTACTTGATGTTGTCACGGTCAATGTCGTGGTGGGAACGGATAGGCTCCCTCAGCTCAGGACCAACAACCATTCCGGGACCCTCAGTGCAAGCGCCGCCGGTGAAGAGCATGATTCTACCGCCGGAGTTCTGGAAAGAAGTCTCCAGAAGGCCAGTGGCAACACTCAGAGCAACACCAGTGCAGCGCAGCGCACGCTTGTCGTTCGCAACAGGCCAAGGATCCTTCTGAAGCTGCTCAAGGGCGTTCGTCAACTGGAACTCGCACTGCTGGACCGGGAGCAGGAAGCGAGCAGCGGGACCCATTGGCGGAGGAGCGCGGCCGGGCTGGGGCTGCATTCCCGGCCTCAGACCAGCAGCCATCAGGCCAAGCATCTCCTGGACCTGCTTTGCGGTATAGTCCTTGCTACCGCGGAAGACGTACGACTTGGCGCACTCAGTGTAGCCAAGCTCATGGACCTGAGTGGTGGTGCCGTAGGTGATCAAACCAACAAGAGCCCACGGCGGAAGCAAGCTCAAGCTCATGATGATCGAATCCTTCAATGCCTTCAGGCTGTCCTCCTCCTGGCAAGTATCGACGACAAAAACGAAGATTGGCGGCGACGGCGCAGGGCGGGCGAGGCGGTATTCGATGGTAGTGTTCTGGGGGTGGAGCTCGGGCGGGATCGCCTGGTCGGAGATGTCCTTGTAGTGAGGAGGGAGACCATTGCGCTGGAGACAGAAGGGGCATATCCATATCCTGGCGCGCATGTCGACCTGGCTGTGGCGGCGTCAGCGGACGGGCCCCCAGATGCGGCCAGTTAATACGCACCAGAAAGGGTTGAGGACAGCACGGCACGGAGCCTTGCAGGAAACGGGCTCATATTGGAGCAGCGGGGTGTCAGGCTTCTCTTTCAGTGGGGTGTAGAGAGCTCCGATAGGCACTGTCGAAGGTCAGCAATGGGGTCGGGCAGCGAGAGCCGCCGACTTACCAACGAGCCGCGAAGCTTCCTGCAAGAAAGTCAGTAAAGCGCGGGGCTGATGATTGGAGGATACGCACCATGCGCGAGCTGGGGAAGGTGTTCCAGCTGAGCCTAACGCCGTCCTGGTCCTCGATGTCGCTCCATTGCTCCTTTAGCGCCTCGTAGTCCATGGTGGCAGCTGGACAGGGTTGGCGGGGTGTGTCGTAGGCGGTCGCGTTGCGGGCGCTGAGAGTAGGTGTAGGTCGGGTTGACGGGTGCTCGAGCGCGCGGCGGCGGAGCTCTGGGAGAGTGGGCCGTCGCTTTTGAGGGTGCGACTGCAAGGGCAGGCGGGCGGGTGGACAGATGTGCAATGGGTGGAAGCGGCCACATTGAGGTTGTAGGCGGTGATCCCGAAGCGGCCTAGCCGGCCAATCGGCGCGGTGGGTCGCCGTGGCTCCGCGACCGGGGGAGGCTACAAAACCGCCGCCGAAAATCCTTTTTCCTCTCCTCATCAACTACGCCGGCAACAAATCACATTACTATCGACAGCTTCCCCCTTCAGTGGAGATGCTGTTTTCGCGCCGCGCGGAGACCGATACCCATGGCTGGGCGCCTGACTTCGATGAGTCGTTCCGACTTGTAGGAGATGTTAGGAATCAGCAGAGGTTACATATCGTGAAATCACCGCTCCAATTGCACACCTGGCTTCAATCATGGTGCGCTAAAGCAGCGCGAACACTCGGACCGGGGTTGTGGAGATGGCGGCGCTGGACATAATTCCATTATTGTGCGCGATTGTGAATAATACTGCTGCCATGGTCCGGCGCACTATCGCTGTATCCACGGTTGTCAGTTGCCAATGATTGGTTAAGCGTTCCACGCCCGTGGATGGATGATGCTGTTTGAGGCTCTCTTGCATGCTCGTAGCATCTGAGCTTCCATATCCATGTCCATATCCATGTTTCGTCCACGACGTTACCTTGGGCCCCGATTGAGCTGGCCTGCGCGTGGCTTAGGCATTTGTAGAATGGCAATGTGGGTTGTGAAATAATTGAGCCCACTGAGGCTATGAACCGTACCTACGGGGATAGTGAAATCATACGTCTGGATGCACATGTACAGTCCCTAAGGTTCCATTTTCGTCCGGATATTTGCTCCAACTGTCCACGTAAGAGGGCCAAGAAAACTTACATTTACGTCCGGACATCTGCTTCTGTCTATACAGGTGAACTCAAATATTCTGTAATTCACTGTGATGGCGCGGTTATCTCATCAAGCACCTCCAGCGCCTTCAGAATGCCCATGCGTCGCTGTGTGGTCTACGCGAATGATCTGGTTCGGTTTTGGGCATATGTGGGCATCGCCGCAACCATCGCAGGAGCGTTCAAGTGTTCCAAAGTAGCGCTTGTGATTACACTTCAAATTGATGACTTGGCGCTTTCGTCTTGATGTGGTTGCTGTGGACGGCCTCAAGCTGAATCAATGATTCGGGGCGCGGTGGGCGTCATCCCAGAGCAAATCCTCTCCACGACCAGTAACGGAAGATATTTTGCGTTCATTCTTGCATTGATATAGTATCGTCCCTACTATAGTCGAGTGATATTCGTTCTGGCGTTGCATTTGAATATCCAACGTCGTCTTAAAGTGTTGTGCACCGTCGCGGGTAACCAAAAACAGTCGAGCCCCACCCGCACCTACCGCACAGAGCTAGTGCACCATACTCAATGAATTCGATTCCAGACTGATTGCACGCGCTTCGAACTCGCCTCCATGTCTGGATATTGAATCGAACTTCCCATGTAGGGAGAGGCTCAAATCTTTCGTCAAGCACGGCCGGTCCCTGCAGTCGCGCAGCTAGCTCTGGGCCTGACAACTTCCTGATTTGGATAAGCAGCGAGCGTAATTTGGGCAACCTGCATACTCTGCACGAGCCCGAAATGTTTGTGATGTTCGTTCCAGGTATTAAGCACTGCTTGTGTGCTCCCGCACTCCGAATCTTCTCCGCCAAACAATCTCCTTGCCTTCAGTCCGCAACGGATGGAAGCCATAAAGCACCTTCAAGATAGTTCAGTATCTCTTCGAAGCCTCGAGCATGCTGCTGTTGTTTCTTCGTCCGAATTGGGCGTGGTGTTGGTGCGGCTCTGCCAAGCTTGTCCACGCGCCTCACTTCAGCTGTTCTCCGTACACCACCACCCTACGCGTTCAGCCCAAAGTTTTGATGCTCGCCGGTCGCCACCTCGCGTGGCTCGCGTTTCCTGGCTCACGTTTCATGTGTTTCAGAGTTCCTATTGTAAGTTCTTCTTTCACATGCCGCGCCACAGAAACTGACTGCTCACAGTACTCGTACACGGCCTCACCTTCGTTCAAAAGACCACTTCCGGTTTAGCCTACCCCTGCCAGCCAACCCAAACGTTTCAGAATATACCGATTCCTATTGTTTCAATGAGGATGTCATTGAGCAGGCAGGAGCCTTCCGCTCCTATTGTCCGGATGCCCTACACCTGCTCTTCGAACCTCGCCTTGGACCTCTTCCTTTCTTTCCTCTTCAGCCCCACCGTCTTCGAACTTCTCTTGACCATCTGTGATCGTCAGCGACTTTTGACAAGCCCCACCGACCTTTTCGTTTCACAGCCTCCCCGCACCTCCAAGCTCCGTGAGCACTTCATCCGGTACCGTCGTCTGGTTACGATTGGACCATCCCACCTTCGGCTTCAAGCTCCATCTTCAGCTCCCAGCACCCATCCAATACCTTCGTCTGGTACGATCGTATTGTCGACGTGACGATCATCTTCAACCTCCCTCAGCAGAGCAGCTCGCAACCTCATCCACTCACTTGGCACTTCGTCTGGTACGATTGTGTCCTTTTCCTTCAGCCGCCAGCTCTCCGTCAGCAGCTCACACCCGGTACCTCCGTCTGGTTACGTTGGACCATCCCACCTTCAGCCTCAAGCACCATCCGCAGTTCCTAGCTCCCATCTGATACCATCGTCTGGTCACGATCGTATCGTCGAAGTTCATCGTCACCCTCCATCAGCAGAGCAGCTCGCACCCTCAACCACCCATCCGGCACTTCGTCTGGTACGACTGTGCCCTTTCCTCACCCGCCAGCTCCATCAGTAGCTCGCATCCGGTACCATCGTCTGGCAACGATCGTATCGTCGAAGTTCATCGTCACCCTCCACCAGCAGAGCAGCTCGCACCCTCAACCACCCATCCGGCACTTCGTCTGGTACGACTGTGCCCTTTCCTTCACCCGCCAGCTCCATCAGCAGCTCGCACCTTCGACCACCCACCCAGCACTTCGTCTGGTACGACTGTGCCCTTTCCTTCAGCCACCAGCTCCATCAGCAGGTCGCATCCGGTACCATCGTCTGGTAACGATTGGACCATTCCATCTTCAGCTCGCATTCCCAGGCTCCACCAGAGGCTCTCGTCACCAAGCTCCATCAGCAGCTCCCTCCTCCAGCCACAGGCCCGATACCTTCGTCCATACGATCGTATCATCCATCACCAGCCTCAGGACCAAGCTCCATTGACGCCTCACGCCTCCGAGCTCCCATCAGCGGCTCGAATCTCCCAAGCTCTTCCCTCAGTCACATCCCGTCCAACACTTCCTCCCAACCGCCATCATGAACCGTGGTCTGCGCTCCCCCAGCAACCCTGCCTCTCCCGTCGAGGACGTCTTCCGCCCGGAGGCGCACGAGTGGCTCATCGAGCAAGGCATCATCCCAGCCGAGACCATTTCCGAGGAAGAGATGTTCCGGCGCGCCGTCGCCGAGTCGCTCGTCACCGCGGCGGCTCCGGCTCCCCTGGACGAAGGCGAAATCCTACACGCCGAGTCTTCCCGTCAGGCGGCGGCGCGCCCCCCCAAGAACGTCGAGGACATGACGAACGAGGAGCTGGAGAACCTCGGAATCCTCATCTCCCTGGGCCTGGTCTACCGCAGTCCCAGCCCCAGCCCCAGCCCCAGCCCCAGACCCAGCCCAAGCCCCTGCCCCAGTGGCCGGCCCGAACAGCAGGGTGTCGTCGAGGACCTGGTCCCCCTTGATGACAGCGAGTTCCTGCCAGTCCACCAGCTGTTCGGGTCGGTCCACCAGCAGGGGCTGTCGATCGACAGCGCGTTCGATCAGTTCGTGGGCTTCCTGGCCCAGGCCTACCCCGGTAGGCAGTTTGAGGAGTTCGCCGCTCGCCGCCTGAGGGGGCAGCAGCAGCAGCAGCTCCAGCCTGCCGAGGGTGAGGCCTGGGCCAGGGGAGAGGGCCAGGGAGATGAGGAGGAGGTGGACGCCTCCGTCCCCCCCTCCCTGCACACCCCGGGATCGCAACCTCCTGTTGCGGTCCTCAGCTCCGGCGGGCAGCCGCCCGCCCCCTTCGTGTCCCTGGTGGACATCGAAGGTCCGGCAAAGGAGGTGCAGGCACCTTCCTTGTCGGAGCCGGAGCTTGAGGACGGGCAGGAGCCCGCGGGTGTTGCAGAGGAGGGCGGAGAGACGGAGGCGTCGGAGAGAGAGGAGGAAGAGGAGGATGATGCGGCCTTGCCCGCCAGCCAGGAACCGGCGGTACCGGCCGCCAACACCAACACCACCACCAGCAGCAGCCCTGCCCCGCCGCCTGTCGAAGACAGGGAGAACATGCCGTGGATCGACCGAGACATCCAGGCGGCCGGCAGGGCCATGCAGTGGGTGTTGGCGGTCGACCCCGGCACATGGACCGTCGACGACCGCTACGAGCAGTGCGCTGCGCGCATGGAGCGGGAGTCGGGGATCCGCCGGTCCTGGAAGGCCCTCCGCTCGGCGTACAACCGCCGAGTCCGCCAAGCGACCGGCGTCGACGAGCGGAAGACGCCCAAGCCGCACCGGCTGCAGACCTCGGTGCAGAAGACCGGGAAGCGTTCTGCTCCCATCTGGAAGGCTGCAGCCGTTGCGGCAAAGGCGGGCAAGGCCGCCGACAAGGCGATGAAGGAGGAGAAGAAGAGGAAGAGGGAGGAGGAGAAGGAGGCGAAGAAGGGGGAGAGGGAGGCGAAGAGGAGGAGGAAGGGGGAGGAAGAGGAGGAGAAGGGGAAGGGGAAGCGTCGCCGGGCGGAGGTTGACGAGGAGGACGAGGAGGTCGAGAAGGCCCCTCGTCGCATTAAGAGGGTGCGCTTCGCTCCTCGTTCCTCCGACTCGCCGAAGCCCGGCGACGAGAAAGAGGAGGAGCCGGCCGTGGCGGGCGCGGCTGGTGAGGGTTCTGCTTCGGCGGAGCCCGATACCCAGGCTGCCCAGGTGGCCGCGGACGAGGCTCTGGCGCGTCGCCTCCATAAGGAGGAGACCGCCCGTACCCGTTCGCGCCGCGCTCGTCGCGGTTAGGCGGTGGCGGTGATGGCGGTGATGGCGGTGATGGCGGTGATGGCGGTGATGGCGGTGATGGCGGTGGTGGCGGTGTGGTGGGTCTTGTTTTGGCGGTGGTGGTGCTCTGGTTTGGTTTTTGTCTTGTTTTTTCTCTCTCTTAGTTTTCTATGCTTGGCGGCGGTCAGGCTCTGGGCTTCGGGCCCCTCAGATTTGCTTTTTGTTTGCTTTTGGGAGCCCGGCTGCTGGCAGCGCGGTGCCAAACTCTAGTGTAGTATCAACGTCGTCTGCTGGCTCTGCTTCTTCGTCACGGAAGCAGAGGCAGGATTGTTTCCACTATCGTGTTTGGCCCTACGTGATCCTGTTTCGTACTTTTTCTGAGTTGCTTGCGTTCGCATTACCGAACAAGGCCTTACTGGTTGGGCAATCTGCGTAAGCCCTTTCGACACGTCGACACTCAACAGCATCGTCAAACAATAGATCACTCAGCCGTTGTTGAGAAGTGAGCTCGCCATTGTATTAGATATAGTTCACTCAGACGAGCCGAGTTTGACACTTGCATTCGGGGGCAGGAAGACAAAGATGCGGAGATTGGGAGAGGGATGAGGGCCACAGACGGAACAATTCAGTCTCCACAAAGGCTGCATGCAAGGCATACTCCGGTTTGAGGATCAGGAGCAATCAGCCGAACGGCAATTCTTCAGTTCGCCATGACCTGCCGTTGGGCTGGCAAGTGCGGCTACGGCTGCCGCAGCGTGCAGAAAGCGGTGTTCCAGAACGCCGAGCGACCAAAGCGGATCGCATGTTTTTGGTGCCAATCCAAGGGCCGATCAAGCCATAGGAAAACACGGAGATGAATCTGGCACTCGAGGTGTTGGAGACGCTGGCACGACTTGCTTCGTTTAGCGTGGAGCTGTGGGTAAGGTTGGAAGATCTGCGCAGATACAGCAGGTGGACGCGCGCATAAGGCAGAAATGATTGAAGGGAATGCACATCACAGATGCAGGGAGGGCGAGTGTTGCGAGGCGGGGTGACCGGTGGCGTCGGGGAAGTGAGGTCGGCGAATCGGAGGCGGGCGCGGCTGATGGCGCACCCCCGCTAGCTGCTCCGTCCGTGCGCGGACCCGTGCCAAGCCCAGTCGAATGCTGCCGTTGCACTTCTACCTATCCAAACGCGCCGTCCTCTTAAACGCCGCCCTCGCCCGTTCCTCCTGCGAGCTGCCTCCTGCCAGCACCCTCTGCACCATGGATGCCAGCAACGTCCACCCTGCGGGCGGCTATGCCGCCGACATGGACATCGACATGGACATTGACCTCACCACCGCCGACGACATTGAAGCCTTCGACACCGAGGGCATTACGCTTGTGCGCCTTCTCGAATCGCCATGGCGTGCCCCTCTCGCTGACCCCCGACGCAGGATGATACCAACACGAACACTGGAGCTGGCCAACCGAATGCTCCCTCAATCGAGCCTCAGCTGGAGAAGGTCAACGTCGAGGGCGTCGACAACCTCACCACTGCCCAAGTCAAGGCATACGCCCTTGACCACTTCCCTTCCGACCAGTATGTCCGCCTTGAGTGGATTGACGACTCCCACGCGAATATCGTCTACGAGACCGGAAACGCCGCCCTCGAGGCCCTTATCGGCCTCACCGACCCCAACAAGCGCGATCCCGCCACAGCTGCCGACACGCTGGAACACGCCCTGGAGCAGCGCGACGCGAGACCCTTCTTTGACAACCCGGAAGTTCAGCTGAAGATCAGGCTGGCCGTCACCACTGACGTCAAGGCTGCGCGCGCGCACGAAGCCAGCCGCTTCTACCTCATGAACCCCGACAAAGACCCTCGTGAGAGGAGGAGGAAGCAACAAGGTGACCGACGCAATGGAGGCGGCGATGGATACAACAGGAGGCGTTACGATGAACGCGAGCAGCGACGGAGAAAGGACAATACCGAGTACGACATGGACATGTACGACGAAGAAGGTCCCTCCAGAGCTCGGGATGACAGCAGGCGCGGCAGACGTCGTTCGCTGTCAGATGATTCGATGGATGGCCGTAGGAGGAGCAGGAGGAGGGAGGCGCGGAGCAAGAACCTGGACGACCTACTTCCGTCTAAGGCTGACGGACGTCTGCGCGACCGCAGTGCATCCCCGCTCCGCGATGGCGATGGTCGTTACGGTTTCGGTGACGACGACAGTGCCGCGCATCGCCGTGTCCGCAGAAGAAGTTACTCCCCTCCGTCGAACCGTGGTCCTCCCGGCGGTAAAGAGCTTTTCCCGGGCCGTGGCGGTGCGACCAAGGAGCTCTTCCCAGCCTCAACCTCCAAGTCTACCCTTCTTTCGTCGACCGCCTCCAGCCCCAACCCCTCAACAAGCAACGCAAAGGAGCTGTTCCCCGGAAAAGGCGGACACACGCCTGGCAAGCGATCTCGCGAGCTGTTCCCGCACAAGACAGCTCACAGTAACCACCGCCGGCAGGATGCCTATGACTCAAGAGACCTATCTGATGTAGCTTTCACGAATGGACGTAGTCTTGAGGAGCGTATCACCGGAGGACCCAACAGCAATGGCCGCCTCAATGGAGATGACCAAGGATTCAACGTCAGGGGTTCAGCAGATGCGCCCGGATTTTCCATCCGCGGAGCTGCAGACGTGAAAGAGCTGTTCCCCATGAAGACCGGCGCTGGATCAAATGCTGGGAAGGAGCTATTCGGAGAGAAGATCCAGGGTCGTGGCGGTCCCAGGAGAAAGGCGGAGGATATGTACTTCTGAGCTATCAGTGCAGCCACGATGAAGCATTCTCGGACGGCCTCACAACCCAAAGACTTCCTTTGCTTCTTCTTCTTCTTCCGTGTCATTTCCTCGACTTTCTTTAATTGACATGCACGACACAAGGGTGGAGATTGGCATTTACATGGCTGGTTGGCTTGTTTTCTTCAACAGACTCACGTTATCGACGCAAGGCGCTCTGGATGTTTGCTGTATTTTTCACGTCTGGGTTCTTCGGGATACCACATCTCTTTTGATCTTTTCTGTTCGAAATTCGATATGATACTGCCAACGTACCAAATATTGCGAATCAAAAATGTTTACTGTTAATATGATCGCGAGACGAGCCTGATTTTATTGTCCGGACGTAGGTGTATGCCTTCAATGCTAACAGATGTGTCCTTATTTTAGATTCAACTACACGCGTACTGCTCTCAGCGAGGATCACAGAGCTCAAATATTCTATAGAGCGCTGTGGCCTTGTTGGAATCAACGACTGAATTGTGGCAGGGTGACAGCCAGTGTTCGCACCGGCACTGAGAATTCTTCGAGTACGACTCGAAACATTTCATCATTTCGATTCTTTCAATGATTATTCACTCATACATCGTGAAGCCCTTCAATTACTTTCCATTTAGATCCCTTCTGTAACCCTGAACCGGCCATTGCCTCCAGCGTGGCAGGCAACCGTACAGACCTCTCTCGCCCTAGGCCTCCTTGATCCGCCCATCCTTGACCATCTCCCTGATGGCCTGGATGCTCGACTCGACGGCCATCTGCGCGCCGGCGCGGTGCTTTTTGCGCAACTCGGCGACGGCCGCCGCATCGCTCGCGTCGACCTCCGGGTACCGCCACGCGAAGCTGTACGTCATGTTCAGCGCGTCGTCCTTGTCGAAGCTGACGATGTTGCTGACGGTGGTGCCGTCGGGCTGGTGGAAGTCGACCTGACGATGGCTTGTTAGCAAACTGACTGACTCCTCACATGCTATCGTTGGGAATTGTGAATATAGTCTTCCTCCCTTCTCTTTTTTCTCATTCCTCACAACAACAACAAGTCCAACCCAAGACGAGAGAGAAAGAAAGAAGAAAGAAAGAAAAAACATACCCTCGACGGCGCATAGCACTTGCACACCTCCTTCACCTTCGGGCTGCCCTGCCTGAACCCCTCCTTGAACGTCGCCTCGCGCACGACGACCGGCACGGCCTCGGAGCCGCTCCCCTCGGTCGTCTCCTCCAGCACCTCCGTCCCGACGATCACGGGCACGAACTCCTGCGCGAACCGGATCTTGCGCTCCAGCCCGGCCCAGACTTGGCCGACGGAGAGCGCGGGCGCGGCGCCGGCCGGGTTGATGGGCGACGTGAAGGCGACGTTGACGATCACCATTTTTTTCGGTTGAGGGGTTTCTGTTGCTGCAAGGGAGGGTTGATGGTGTTCTTTTGCTGTTGGACGGAACGGTGGGTTTGACGGCGTGTTCCGCTGGCTGTGTGGTATGGATTGGGATTTTTTTGGTTGAGGGGTTGGACGGAGGGTTTGGGTGGTATGCACGTGGAAGTTGTAGCTTATTTAGGAAGGGTGGTGGTCGTAGAGTAGCGTGGAATTCAGCTATATTAATGAGGGCGCCGTCGGTGTCGGGGTCGGCGGAGTGCGGGGTCAGTCCGAAACGCGAGGGTTGGAAAGCACTTTGGGGGCCACAGCTGATGTATTCGGACTTGGTGACGTCAGCGGCATGCAGGGAAGCGCGGTCACAGCAGGTGGCAGAAGATTCGAGTCCTTTGAGCTCACCGAGGATGATACACTTTTCCTACATGGGTAGTTGAATCCATTGTCTGGACAAATATTCACGTATTCAACATTCGCAATTACGTCCGCAGGCCAATTTCTTTTGTCCCGGTTGTGCGGTTGTAGGAATGAGGATGCCAAGAGCAAACGTGTGCGTCTGTTGTTCGATACGCATTGTTGGCTGTATCAGCAGACCCAGCACGAGGCGCTCGTACGAGCTGGTGCATGATTGATAAATGCTGGCCGAAGGGCGTTTGGCGTAAGCGCCAATGCAACTTTAATCCCTGCATCAACACCTAGTGTGCGCCGCACTGCACTACAAGGCACCGTAACACGTGTCTGTATTCTGGTCTTGTAATTATCCTTGTGCTCTTTGGCGTTATCTTGTTTATCCAATTGTCGTACCAACTCTACTTTGTGGCTTTTCTGTCTCACTTCATCACAACGACTCAGAGTGTGTATTAGGTCATTGTGGAACCTTGATACCAACTACTTCGTAGTTCAAAATAGTTTTAACTGCCATGGCGATTTCACATTTAGGGAGAAAAGGACCATAACCATCGAGAATGGTGACCTGGTCTGGCACGCCAAGCCTGTATTAGATGAACAACACTCCTTCAACTGCAAGACACCGCTCATATGCTCCGCAGTTCAATTACTGAGTTATTCATCCTCTATTTATCATCATACATAAATCTCTTCGCTGATACCTCATACATTGCTCGTCATTACGTGTAGCAGTATTTGTCCGTGCGCCGATGCCTTGATGTTCAGACCTTGGCTTTTTTACCCCTCTTAATGCTCTTCCCTTCTCCATAAATACGTAGACTAAACATACACTTCTATCCTCTGATTTGAGCTCCATCCTCTGTCAGAATCTACACCTCCAAGCCCAGATGCTTACTACAGCTGATACCTATAGTCAGGACTCAAGTCACCCATCTCCGTCTTCTCCCACTCGGTCAGTCCGAGATTGGTGGGTGTCTTGTCTCTCTTCCTGTTCGACCAAGAGCAGAGGACCCAGTAAAGGGTGCAGCTTAGCGCGCTAAGGCAGATGAACGCTATGCAGATGCTGTGTCCGGGAATGTAATCGGGGGCATCTTTGCTAAGGAAGGCAAAGACGGATATAATACCGCCTATGTTCCCGAATCCAACCTGCCACGCACTAGCAACTGACCTGCGGTGATGTCCGCCAGTGTTCAAGTTGAACCAGCAAACAATGACGGGCATTGCTGAGTAACAACCCATTGCGACAAGGAACAGGCCAGCATACTGCACATCCACGTTGTCGTGTACAGATATTAGAATGCCAAATCCGGCGATGGCAATGGCGATCGGGATCAGAGTGAAGAGGAAGCGGTGTCGAGTTTTGTCTGATAGCCAAGCAACTGTCATGGCGAGCCCGAAAGCGGCTGCCCAAGGTGGTACGCTGTGCAGCTGTGTCTGGATCGCCGAGTAACCATAGGTCTTGAGGATAGCCGGAGAGAAGTATGCGTATCCGTAGGCAGGGACGATCAGGCCGAAGTACATGAATCCTCCGACCCAAATTTTGGGATCCTTGAAAACACGGCCGACATCCCGGATGGTGATTTGGCGTTCGGCAGCCGACCGGCCTTGGTCAGCCTGCAGGCGGGCCTTGACGTATCTCTTCTCATCTTCACTGAGCCAATTCGCCTCCTCGGGGAAGTTAGGCAAAAGGAAGAAAAATATCACAGAGACCACAACTGTGAGAAGGCCTTCGAGAATGAAGATCCTGCGTCAATCGTAAGCCTTTGGCTTCTTACGCAAGGTATACTGTGTAAACCCACCATCTCCATCCTCGATATCCACGGATTCCATCCATCTTTCCGATTGCGGATGCGAGGAGGCCACCAAAGGCTCCTGCAAGGGTTGTGCTGCTGAAGAAGAAACTGTAGCGGCGCTGAGCTTCGCTGCGTCGATACCACATTCCTATCAAGTAGAAGCAACCGGGAAACATCCCACTCTCGAATAGACCGAGGAAGAATCCTGTTGCTAAATTAGAAATGGATTTAAGGCAAGCAGCCAACAAATCTCTCCGCACCGCAGCAGCCCATCTCAGAACCCGCAACAACACATATGAATATAACAGAGCTGAAAAGGCCTTCGCGACGGGGCCCTTTCCACTACTGTACCAATGGTTGTTGCGGTAGGCTAGCTCGATTAGGGTGCGCGGAGTTTTGTCAGCCGCATCTTTGGGGGTTAGCGCTTACTTGTTGCCAGCAGTCCAGAATAGTTCTGGACCAGTCCTTGCATAGCAGTAGTAAATCCAAAGAAGAACATGCATCCAGACACTGGCCTAGAAGTCAGTGTGGGTGCTTTTCAGGGAGTTGGGGTACTGGGGTATACGCACACCACACTCTCGGCGAGACCTTCTTTAACAACACGTTCGATGGAACCTCAAACAGAACGTATGGAACGAAGAAGATAACCAGCGCAATATTGTATTTCATGCTGTCTTTCGACGCAAGACCCAAATCCTCGCTCAGGCCGAAGACATTGGCGTTGGCGATGTTGACTCTGTCGAGAAAGGCCAACAGGTACAGAATGCACAGGTAAGGGATCACGCGGAAATCGATGCGATTGACAAGGCGACGGTCGGTGGTGTGCGGCGGGCACTCGACGTGGAGGTCAGAGTCGTATTCGACGGCAGCCGGGTCCTGGGCATAGCCGCCGTCGTCGCTCGAGCTGCGCGGAGCGACGACGACCTCTGCGCGAAGTGTTAGCACGCGGCGGCGGTGAGGCAAGGAATCAGCTAAATCTCACTTTCTGATCTCGAAAACATGCCGAGGAGCCGTCACTTTTCCACAGGCAAGCAAAGACGCAGGGAAAGGAAGGGGAGCGACTGACAGCCGTCAGCCGGCGGCGGACGATCCCTTATAAGCGTACGGCCATGGCTGACAGCTCGGTGAGCAAGCGCGCGAGGGCAATGAGTCTTAACGCCGGTATCGCAGCGCCAGCCCACATTGGTCTGAGGCACGACGCTTCCCCGCGTTCTCGGGGCGGTAATGCTGCCTCAAACGGATTGCCGTGTATTTTATTGGTTACGGGAGAGGCGGCGTGTGGAGAGAGGCAGATCGCACTAGGGCGCATGCGGCTAACGCTGTGCATCCGCATTGCCCCCACAGCGGGTGACAGAAGAATTGAGCCCACGCGCATCGGCCGCGTAGAGATATCAGAGCAGGTTCCAATAGGCAGTGGAATCCAGTATCCAGAGATGGGCGCGCGCATTCGACGCTCAGATTTGCGTCCGAATCTGGGATCCAACTGCCCGTGCAGGAGGAGCGCATCAACCTCGGCGGGCCCAGAGGGCTCAGATCTCCCGTCACCGCCGGCCACGTCTTCCGGGGCAGTGCTGGCACCGACTGACCGAGCCCTACAGCCGCGGTCCGGTGCCAGCGCAATCTCCAGAGTGGCGGCCAGGCCCGCTCTGCGTCAGCGCGCGGCCCGCTTGGCGAGAGGCGCCGGCCAAGCGCAGGGCTCACGCTGGACGGGCTCCAGGCCATGCGGCGACGCCGGGGCCTGCCCGGCGGTTTTGGCGCGGACTGTAGGCCGGCTGCCGATCCAACGACCACCTCAGGGCACCCTCGCTGACCTTCACCTGTCCTCGCCCTCGCCCGCCCGAGCCTTGAGCCTCCTCCCACCACCCGCCCTCTCACCACCGCCCCGCTGCCTGCCCCGGCTCCGACCTCCGACCCCCAGGCTGTGCCAGTCCTCGCCAGCCCATGCCGCCGCCCTGACACCGGCCCTCGGCGCCGCAACCCGTCTGCCTGCCATGCAGCCTTTTCACTGCACGGCACCCGCCTACTCGAGACCGCAGAGCGAAGCCACCGCTGCTGCTCCCTCGCTGCCGCTCGCCTATCGCCCGCCTGGCGCCTCGAGGAACGATGCCCGCCTGGCCGCCATTGCTCGCTGGAGCGCCCAGTGGCACAACGGACACCTCTTCCTCCGGGACCCCATCCGCGGCTACATCGAGATATCGCCTCAGGTGATACCGCCCCAGTCGTTCTTCAACGACTCCACCTACCATGATGAACGCTCCGATGTCTGGCTCTCGCAGATCGACCATGCCCAGTACCTGTATACCGTGCGTGAGGATCACGGCACCCTGGCCTTCAAGGTCCAGCCCCAGCTTGCCCGGCCAACTCTCCCCGCTCCCGAGGCCGTTCTGGGCAAGCGCGCTCTGAGCAGCGAACTTAGCACACCCCCTCCGCCCCCGAAGAAGACACGAGCCATAGCCAAGCATGCCGGCCCCACCAGGATACGGAAAGACCGCCGTGTTCAAACGCCAGTCTACGACGACGTTTGGAAGAGAATATTCGAGCTCAGCGATCCCGCTATGCTGTTCACATACGAGAGAGTCAACAAGGCCTTTCGCGGAGCCCTTGCCACCTACAGCCATATCTGGAAGAACAGCATGGTCGACCACTTTGGAGACGGCCTTCCAGAAACCCCCAAGGATCTTCAGGATCGTCAGTATGCAGATCTACTATCCGGCCAAGGCTGCATGTCATGTAAAGAGCCAAAGGCACGCAAGACTTATTGGGCCTTTCTCCGTCGCTGGTGCACCAAGTGTTTCAGCGAAAAAGTAATTAAGGTTCGTCGTATTTTTCCGGCCGCCACGTCGGTTCCGGTTACACGGAGCTAGCTAACAGCACGCAGCAAGAGGACTGCTTCGCCATCAATCGCAAATTTCCTGGTATTCTTGAGTGTATTCCTTGCGCAACCGTGGATTCTTGGAACCATTACTCGTACGCCGGGTGGGGAGACGAAAACGGTCGTTCGACTGCTTCGGGAAACCAACCGGTCTTTTTGAAGGATGATGTGAGCGCAGTTGCTCTCGCCTACGAGGAGTTCGTGGGGACCTTGGAAGAAGAGGACTCATCCGCCGAAGAAAAGGAGGAGAAACGGACCGAGTGGATAAAGGAGCGCAGGGAAAAAGCCAAGGAGGTCATGGACGAGCGCCTGGAAATCGACAAGTTCGAAAAGAAATGGATCGCTGCCAGAGCTCAGAAGAGTGTGGATCTGAAGAATATGCGCAGGGAATTCATCATCCGCAGGGCCAAAAATCTCGACCCCCCGATGTGTGAGGAGGTGCTCAAGCTCATCCCGGCATTCCAGGAAAACATCAAGATCAACAAGGAATTCAAGACGGAGAAATTCTGGAAGGTCCTGATGCCCAAGCTGGAGGAAGCTCGTCCCACGGCAGAGAGACTGTACGCGATGGAGACTAGTGCCAACGAGGTCGGTTACTGGGATCTCTTACCCGGCTTACAGAACCAAACCAATCAAATGAGCACTTGTGCCCCCGGTGCTTACCACCAGCTCATGGGGCTGGTAGACGCTTCGTTGAAACGGGTCCACAATATGGGTGCTCACAGCAAGGTGCAAATTCCTCACCAAGAGTTCGCACTTCGTGTTCTGAACATGGTCCGCCGGTCCTGGCCCTTGCAACCTATTGCTGCCCATTCGCAGATCCCGGATCGGTCACCTTTCATTGACTGCTATCCTCGAGATGGCCGATATGTCCTTACGATTGAGCATGCATGCAGGATATACGAACGGAAAGTCGTCCCCAACCTCGAGGGACTTTATCCCGAATTCCGTCAACCGACCCGCAACGTCCAGAAGTTCAAGTGCCCGGGATGCAAACGGAATGACGTTAGTAAGCAACGCACTTTCCGGCAGTTGATGAATCACATCCGTGAGGACCATGCTACGACAATTGGCGATTTCCAGGTCTTCCGACTTGCGGGATTCAGAACCGAGCCCTACTTCTGCGCAGTTCCCTGGCCCATGAACCTGCCCGCTCTCACGGACAAGCAGAAGTCTACTGGTACCTGGGACAAGGACTCCGAGCCAGAATACGGCACGGTCGACACATCTGCAGAGCAGCCTCAAGATATCCTGCAGTCTGCATTCGCGCGAAAAGATGTTTGCGCTCCCGAGTCGCTTCCAAATGCGACGTCTACGGGACCAGCGGACTTCGTCGGTAACGTTCGAGATGCTCTACGTATTCTCGAGGGTACAGGGCTGAGCGCGGCTATTCGTAGCAAAATCGTCATCGAATTCGCCGACCGCCAATGCAAAAAGGCAGAGGGCAAAGACGCTTCGCCTGACTGGCATACTCTGCGTTTCGAGGTGGATGCATTCCTGATGAGCAGCAATAACCACGACATCTTGGACAAAATGTGTTGTGGTGTTTGCCGGAAGGCCACAGATGGCAAGACACGTGGTGGCAAGAACTATGCCAGGATGCCTAGCTCCCGTGCTGAGCTTATTAGACATTTCGGCACACATCACCAATCGAACGTCCAGACCTGGCCGAAGGACATGTTTACGCTCCCTAGCGACGAAGATGTCACTCGGGCGTTGAGCGAGGCTTCTAAGGAGGCCAACAGGGCTTTCCATACGTTATTCCCCGACTCGAAGGAACCGCCAAAGAGGGAGTTGGTCGGTATGGACATTCTGGCAACCGTCGCAAACCAACAGCAAAGGTTCAATAGTCGTCCACTAAAGGTCACGATGGCTCAGTGGCGTCAACAACATCCCGCGCAAGATCCGATGTCTGCACAGCACCTCCGACCATCCATTCCTCAACCCTTCAGCCTCCAGCAGCATCAGCAACAGCCACAACAACAGCAACAGCATCAAACTCAACATCAGCACCAAAACCCGCACCAGCATCAGCCTCATCGACCGCCTCAACAGCACTCGCATCAGCACTCGCACCAGCCCTTCACTCCTATGCATCCTCAACAACTCAATCCGCACAACCGTCCGATGCAATCCCATCTTCAACACCAACAACACCAGCAACACCAGCAGGCGCTGCATTTGTCCGGCCAGTCTTCACAGCAGCAACAACAACAGCAGCAGCAACAGCAGCAACAGCAACAGCAGCATCAACAGCAAGCACAAGCCCAGCATTCGTATGGCTATCAACCTCTCCACCATCTTTCTACCTCGCGATATCGCCTTTATCAACCCTAATATCCCGTATATCTGGAGCGGGTGTGTCTTCTCTACACCTTGATGTGCAGGGAAAAGGGGAAACCCCCTCTCAGGAACCGTACCGACAATCTTCCGCTTTTCATACTTAGACACATATTTCCCTGTTGGAAACGACGACGCGAACGATCTCCGACATTGCGTGCACAGCAACGGCGACGCAACTGACTGAGCACCCGGTAGCTTGGCGCACGTTTCTTTTATGTTTCTCGTCTCATACTAATAACCATTTGGTGTTGTGGTTCGGTCTCGATTTATCCTCAGGCTACTTCTACGCATAGCGTCTGGCGGACTCGGAGTGATTAAGTCGTTTTCATTATCTGCATGAGACATCCCCTGGACAGCAGCATCACGAGTACCCACAGTTATTGGTTAATTGTCTTCTGTCTAGTTGTTTGAGTTTCCATTTTTGCATTGCATGCGAATAAGGGCATTCCTGGGTTCAGCGACGGTTTCGTTTTAATGGTTTCCTTTATGTTTTTCGGTCTGCTCACGGAACAGTTTCCAAGGTATAATCGGAGCACACAGGCCACGCAATGGTTTGATTGTTATAGAGGGCACGGATTGGAATGGGTGGGAATTCTGGCTTTCTCGGTCCGCAATATGTGTACATGGCTTAGGGAGATTGCGCTGGCATATGGACGTTTCTACTAGACGTTGGTAGTTGCGAATGACAGAATGACTTTCTCCTCAGGTCAGGCTTGTTCATCGTGCTTATGGGAGTTTCAACCGGGATATGACAGTACCCATTCTGCTAGCCAACAGAAGACACCGGTTGACCAGTGTGATGCCTGCTCGAATGTGCTTATTCTCTGCGGTGAAAGAGTCACCGAGCGGGTTTCCTATTCGGGTTAAGCTCGGAGGCGGATCGAGACGTCTCAAAAAGTGCGGCGACCAGACACGATTCATCCGCATCAACACATTTTGCTTCTCTCTATGCTCCCACGCCGCGCGGGTAATCTTTGGACACAAGTCACACGCGGATATCCTGCTCACGCCACTGCTGTCCCAAGGCAGACCCAGAACTTTCGTATCCCGGCATCATTTAGGGGTCCGATGCCTCGACCTTACGCGACCATGTCAACCACCACTCTCAGCAGCGATAACGCTGCCGCCCAGAACGGCACGCAGGAGCAGACGAAGAGGCTGAGATATATCGATGTCCGTCCACGCAACCGATGCATACACAGTAATCGCTTTTCGCCACCAAATCATGCGCTCTACACATCCACGTCGACAAAAGGGTTTACGCACGTGATTTGACTAATTTTTTGGTTCGCTCCTGGCAGATTGGCATCAACCTGGGCGACCCCATCTTCCGTGGTGTTTACCACGGTAAGCAGGCGCACGAGGATGATTTCGAGGGCGTCATGGAGCGCGCGCTGGCCGCCGGCTGCGAGAAGATGATGGTGACGGGCTCGGACTTGAAGGAGTCGGAGCACGCGGTCCAGATCGCGAGGGAGCATCGTAAGACTTCACTCTCTTTTCTCACCAAATCATCTCTACATTACTCTCTTTCTTACTCACCATCATCCATCGCTCTCCCTCTACTCCAATCCCACACTCACCGAAATCACTTTCTGACTCTCATTCCACAGCCGGCCTCTGCTACGCCACCGTCGGCGTCCACCCCTGCTCCGCCAAACAATTCGACGAGCACCCGGGCGGGCCGGACGCGCTGCTCGCGGCGCTCACGACGCTCGCGCGCGACGCGGCGGCGGCGGGCCACGCCGTGGCCTTCGGCGAGATCGGGCTGGACTACGACCGGCTCTTCCTGACGCCCAAGGAGCAGCAGCTCAAGTACTTTGCGGCGCAGCTCGACGTCGCGGTCGAGCTGCAGCTGCCGCTCTTCCTGCACAGCCGCGCCGCGGCCGACGACTTCGAGCGGCTGCTGGGCGAGCGGCTGCCGCGGCTGCCGCGCGGCGGGCTGGTGCACTCGTTCACCGGCACCGCCGACGAGATGCGGCGCGTCGTCGCGCTGGGGCTGGACGTCGGCGTCAACGGCTGCAGCCTGAAGACGGAGGAGAACGTCGACGTCGTGCGCCAGATCCCGCTGGAGCGGCTGCAGATCGAGACGGACGGGCCGTGGTGCGAGATGCGGCCGAGCCACGCGAGCGCGAAGTTCTTGAAGGAGGCAGCGGCGGCGCTGCCCGAGGTGCCGAAGGCGGTCAAGAAGGAGAGGTGGGCGAAGGGGTGCATGGTCAAGGGCAGGAACGAGCCCGCGACAATCCCGCTCGTAGCGCACGTTATTGCGCGGATCAAGGGTATCCCGGTGGAGGAGGTTTGCGAGGCGTAAGTTCTGCTGGGCCGCTTGCTCGCTTTCTATCTTCTTCTGTGCGGTTGGTGCTAATTCTGTCGATAGGGCTTGGAACAACTCGGTCAGGATGTTTGGGTTGGGGGAGAAGGTCGAGTGAAGTGGCTGACATGTAGGGTTGCTCGATGCTCGATGAGACAATACATAGAATAGAGAAGAGAGACGTTAGACACTCAGTATCTTCGGCATCCAGTGGACGGTCTACTACGAAGAGAGTGAAGTGTCAGGCTTAACAAAATCACAAGCCTTCGCGGTATTCCTTAAAGGGTGGGCGACTGCGTACATGCTACACTCATCCAAACGTGAAGCTTAAGTAGACTGTATGATGGAATATTCGTTGATTTGCTTTATTTCCCAGCACTTGGTATATCCACAATACATATTGTACAAGACACTCCTCGCACAACAGCCCTCTGCCTGAGAACTTACGGGTGGAGCATCGCACCTCCGCGAGCCGTCTGGCCGGCCTTTGTTGCCGGTATGCTCTCCTCGAGCTCTTCGGTGGCCGCCAGAGTGGCGGCGTCGTCGTTCTCCAGAGCGGCCGTCGAGTCGGTGCCGGTGTACATGGCAGCTTGCATCTGGCGCTGGACCTCGACCTCGTTGAGCGCCCAGGCCTTCCAGTCCTCGAAGGCCTCGTTCTCTAGGCCCATGCCCACCTCCAGTTCGCTGAGGCCGAAGTATGCGCCCACGGCCAGCGCCTCCTCCTTGGCGATGCGCTGCTCGATCGCCTCCTTGTGCCGGTACTCGTAGAATTCTTTACGGGCTTGGTCATAAGCCTCGGCTTTGTCTAGATTTGCATGCTGCATGAGCCAGTTCTGGCGCTGGACGACGCTGCAGACGGGAATCAATTGAAACGCTCGACCATTGAGTTTCCTCCCGGCTTTTGGGGGAAGGTCCACAGAGCATGCTCACCTCTCGCCGTCCAACTTCTTGCCCGGCTGCACGATCTTGCTCCAATCCCACTTCTTGCCGTCCTTGCCGTCGTTCTCGATTATCAACCTCGGCCGGGCCAATTCCCACGGGTGGTCCTTGAAGAACTCTTGACGCAGGCTGTCCTCGGGATAGTAGAGTTTGGAGGGCTGGAACATGCGGGACGGCTTGCGGTTCTTCCCCGCCTCCCGCGCCTTGTACGCGCGCTGCACCGGGCGGACGAGCTGCTGCGGCGGCGGCACGTTGGCGACCACGTCGTACCATGGCGGCGGCGCCTTTATGCGTTTCGTCTCGAGAAGCTGGGTCGCGGCACGGTGCACACGCGAGGGGGCGAAGTTGTAGCGGCCCATTGTCGCGCGAGGCCCGGGGCTGTCGGGCTGAGAGGCTCACAGGTCGAGGCTGCAGCGGCGGGGGGAATATCGCGCTGGGCGGGGAAAGCAGCGACGGCGGCGGGATCGGGATGGTTGTTGTCGTCGGCGGGTGGTGTTGGAAAAGTACGTAGCGTGAAAGATCGCCGGCGGACGGGCTGGCAAGGAAGCTTTCCGCCGCGCTGCAAACACCGCGCTCGATCTGCGTTCAATTATTTCAGCCCACTTTATTCCACCACCACCACCGCAACCACCATCGCTCAAGCCTGGAGCATCTGCTCCAGCCAGCACGCCGCCTGCTTCGGAGCCCGCAACGAACGATTCCGCGCAACATTCGCCCCGCCAATGGACCTCTGCCCGGCTGCTTAGCACCATGTCCGCGTCTCATGTTCCTCTCAACCAAGCCCTCGTCCCCGGCGGCTGTCTGCATGACAGCATCCAGGCCGCTTCTTGCCCTGCTCTGCCCAACCACGCTCGCGTCGCCGGACCGCAATCGCCACCACTCGCCTGCGCAGCGTCGCGCTTTTCACCAGAACACCCGCGCCGGTAGCAGACCGCTCGTCCCGATTTCGCCGCAGCAGATGGACAATTTTTTCGTCAACGCCCTTGTCCAGGCTGGATCGTGTCGGAAGCACCGTGTGTGGCAGGCGCCATGTGCCAATGCCGCGCGGATGCATAACTATGACCGTCCGCGGCGGAAGAGGGCGGACTATGGCGTCGGTGTGGCGGCAGAGGGCGAGACCAATGCGGCGCGCCGCCAATTTGGCCATTCCACCAAACTGCACCGTCGGCGGGCGGACGAGCGAATGGAGAAGCGGATCGCTGAATATGAGGAAGAGCAGCGGCAGCGGCAGCAGCGGCAAGAACAAGGACGTACTGCGCCTGCACTGGCCGAATTGAAGCGCCTGGTCGACTTCTACGGGCCCGCCGCGCGTCTGGAGACGTGGAAGGAGCAGGAAGAGAGGGAGGTCAGGGAAGCGGAAGAAGAGGCGGAAGCAAGTGGCCCGACGCTTTCGGAAGGCGACGAGGTCGAGGGCGAGACCGACGCGATCAAACAAGCATACGTACCGTTCCACCGCCGGCACAAGCCGTGGCCGAACAAGGACGAGGTGGAGAACGAGTCGATCGGCGAGCTGGAGGAGCTGCTGGAGCAGAAGGGACTGTCGCCGGAGATCGCGTACGAGATCTACTCGTCTCTGTCGTGGCCGCGCGCCGCGTATCTGTCCTATGACACCCTCCGTAACCTGCTGAACTGCTTGGGCGTCGTGAGGCATTCCACGGAGGCGTCGATGTTGAGGTACCTAGCCGTCATCGACGACATGAAGGCGGCGGATATCCCAATCGCGGTGGCGGATTGGAACATGGCGATTCAGTTCGTGGGAAAGTGCTTCCGCAAGATCACGAACGACGAGGTCGAGTCCGCGTTGTGGCTGTGGCGAGAAATGGAGAACGATGCCGAGACCAAGGGAAATCACATTACTTTCAATATCCTCTTCGATATCGCCGTCAAGGCAGGGAAGTACAAGCTCGCGGAGATGATCAGGAACGAGATGAAGGCCCGAGACTTGAAGCTGGACCGATATTTCCGCACGAGCACGATAATGTGGCGTGGGCTGTCGCGGGACGGAGAGGGCGTCAGGAGGGCATACAAAGACTTGGTGGAGGCCGGGGAGATTGTGGACTCGGCCGTGATGAACTGCGTCCTCACAGCCCTGTTCAATGCAGGGGAGCCTTCGGCAGCAGAACAGGTGTTCTTGCGGATGAAGAACATGGCGGGCGTACTGGAGACCACGAAGAAAGCGCCGCGGGACTGGCGGCAACGACGCGAGCTTGGTTACCTGTTGAACAAGGCGGCCCATCGGACGCGAGACGATGCCGAAGGCCGGAGGGTCATGCAGGATCATTCGCCGGTGGGGCCCGACCACGGTACGTTCAAGATCCTCATCAGGTACCATGTAAACAGATCCGGCGACATCGACCGGGTCACGCAGCTGCTGGACGAAATGGATCGCATCTACAACATCCCGGTCCAGGGGGATATCTACTACACGCTGTTCTGGGGCTTCCATGCCCACGGCGGTGTGCGCTACTCTCCGTGGACGAAGGCGAAATTGGAGGGCACGTGGCGCGCTTTTTTGATGTCTCTCGACAACGAGAATGTGGACGTCGGCTTGGATCGCAGCATCACCAAGGCCATCATCATGGCATTTTCCAAGTGTACCAGCGAGGAAAAGACGTTACAGGTTTGGGAGGAGATCAGGCGGAGATGGAATCCGTCCGAAGGGGATCTAGAAAGTACGCTCAAGCTCTTGGGTAATGTCAAGTACCCGCTAACGTATGTACCACCAGTGTGAACGAATTGCAGGCTATATTTTTGGCGTCATTTCTGGGGACTGTAAAATTCCAAATAGAGCCACTGGATAGCAAAAGCAACGGTTGGCGTGTACAAAAAGATATGTGGTGATTGTGTCTACCTAAGCAGTGTATGGTGATGTCGCATGAAGAAGTCGCTGTCTGGGAATGATATTGAAACTGCCATTTGGGGAAAGCCCGGCGGTAAAGTCGTTGCCTAAGTAGTGGCATGTAAGCGACGGCCTGACTTCGCGTTACCGCGTCGCCCTCTGCATCGACCACCAACCACGCGTCGTACTGGACAGGCATCCGCAGCCGCCCGCATAGGGCCTCGATCAACCATCCTCAAGGCGCATATGCCAGCGTGAACGCGTGCAGCGGACGATGAGGAGGCTGATTGCGTGGTCGCACTACTGCCTTATCCGTACAATCTCGGACACGACTTTTTCCCAATAATCTGTCTCCGTCGCTCCTTCCAAACCTATCAACATCGCCGCTCTTTGACCTTGACGCATCTTCTCTCTCTGCTTCTGGCAAATTCCCTCGCTTACGCCTTATTTGCAAATTCAGCATGCCGGCCGAGAGGAGGAATTCCGTGCCTGTGATCGACATCGACTTCACGCTCAAGAGGATCTTTGGCAAGAAAACCTTCAGGTACGTTTTGGGCACTTGAGTTCTCTGCTTGGGGGCGCTTTGCTAAGTCTCGCCTAATAGACCGCGGCAGCGCGAAATAATCAACACTGCTCTAGAAGGACATGATGTTTTCGTGCAAGCGGCAACATCATTCGGCAAAAGTCTTTGCTATC
This sequence comes from Diplodia seriata, assembly GCF_021436955.1. Lineage (NCBI taxonomy): Eukaryota > Fungi > Ascomycota > Dothideomycetes > Botryosphaeriales > Botryosphaeriaceae > Diplodia > Diplodia seriata. The sequence goes on along the minus strand of NW_027117309.1, from coordinate 3,295,953 downwards.
AGCTGCCAGCGGTGATAGACCATGGCCGTACGTACACAGTCGGAGCCTAACTATGCCAGCCCACTAACGGAACTAGTCACAATCGTCGTTTCCCCTCTTCTCGCACTGATGGTATTCCGCCGCACCCGTCAGGCACTGCTATACATTTACTAACTTCCGTTCCAGAACAACCAAGTGGCGGCTCTCAGAGCTGCTGACATCAGGGTTGCTACCATAAACAGCACAGTTCCATACTCACAAAAGACTGTCATCATGGAGGATCTGCAATGTGGCCATCCACGCACCCGTCTCCTCTACATCACTCCCGAGTACTGCCAACTGGACTCCTTCCGCCGCATTCTCCGCATCATCCATTCACACCGCGAGCTTGCCCGCATAGCTGTTGATGAAGCACACTGCATCAGCGAGTGGGGTCATGACTTCCGGCCATCCTTCAAGAATCTGTCGTTTTTCAAGCACGAATTCCCAGATGTCCCAATCATCTGTCTGACCGCGACAGCTACCGCTCAAGTCCGGAATGACATCATAAGAACCTTGGAGCTGGATCCTGGGAAGCTCAAGTTATTCACCATGACTACAAACAGGCCCAACCTTCACTATGAGGTTAGGTTCAAGAGCGACGAGGAAGACCACTATGACAACCTCATCGGCTGGCTCCGCGCCGCGCAGGCCCGACGAACCGCTGACCCAGTCCGCGTCGCCGCCCTCAAGGCCGCAGGCAAACGACCCGAAGCCATTTCCGGCATCATCTACACGCTATTCCGTCGGGACTGCGAGACATTAGCTCAGCGGCTGCGCGAGAGCGGCATCGGCGCACGACCGTACCACGCCGGCCTGTCGAACGCCGAGAAAGACGCAGCGCTGGCAGGATGGGTCGCCAACACGCCAGGCTTCGACGTCATCGTGGCGACGACGGCGTTCGGCATGGGCATCGACAAGGAAGACGTGCGCTTCGTGGTGCACTGGCAGCTGCCCAAAAGCTTCGAGGGCTTCTACCAGGAGGCGGGGCGCGCGGGGCGCGACGGCAAGGCGGCGGCGTGCATCCTGTATTACGCACGCGAGGATCGCGATCGCGCGGTGGTGATGATGGCGAGGGACATGCCGAAGGATGCCGCGCACAACAGAGCGGCGTTGGAGAAGCATCGGAGCAGGGCGGAGAGCCTGAAGAAGCTGGTGGACTATTGCGAGGAGACGAACAGGTGCAGACACAGGTTGATCGCCGCGTACTTTGGAGAGAGCGGGGAGGCGGTGTCGTGCGATTGGGCGTGCGATTGGTGCAAGGATCCGATCGCGCTGTGGAAGAGGAAGGAGAGGGGCTTGGCGAGCGAGGAGTGGTGCTCGACGCAGATGGAGAGCGGAGCGTACGGGGATGATGCGTATGGCTAGGGTAATTGATTGTCAGAGTTTGTCGGGCAAAGTTGTGGCTCGTGTAGATATTCAATGAGATCCGGTATCTGGAGACTGTGAAGGTAGTGAGTAACAGTGAGCTGTCGTTGTGTTATGGCTGATCGACCGCGCGCTTGCGCCCAGCGACCGAGGAAGGCGAACCTAGATAGTGAGACCCGTGGGTCAAAGGCCACTGTCGGGGCTTCGCTGTGTTGGTGAGGTTGGACGGTTGGGAAAGCGCGGGCAATGAATGGTAGCCGGCGATGAGCCTTTGAACGGATATATGTCCCTACGAAAGCATTATGAGCGACATGCTAAGCCCGACGTTGACGGGGACGCGGAGAGTGAGAACAGGTGGCGAATGTTGGCGTGCTGGTTGAACAAGGTGGGCGTAGGTGGTGGGCCATGCCGCCGCCGCTGGGTGTCGAGGTGAGGTTGGCAGCGTCGACGTCCGCCGGCGGCGGCGACGAGGTGGACGTTGCGGGCGCATTGCAGCATTGCGGGCGCACGGCAGGCATAGGCGGTAGTAAATTTCTGGTGGGGGGGTGGGTGGGTTTATAAGTTTTGCCGGCAACTGCTCTTCTCGCCCAAGGGCATCCGACAGATTCAGTCGTCCTCGTGGCGCAGTGGCAAGTTCTAAGATCTGAACTTGCAAAGAACCGGCTAACCTTGATCGATGATAGTTCAAATGTGCAAAACTAACAAGAGACGCGACCAAAAAAACCCCTCGGCGACAGTCTGGGGTTTTCTATAGAAGGATAACTATAGTTTTTGCCATTTTGTCTTTTGGTTCCGTCGCATGCTTGGTTTTTGGCATTGCTCCCGGTGGGATTCGAACCGGATAGGCGGCCGCGATGGTGTTGCGGGAATCTGCGGGTGTTTTTTTTTTTTGGGGGGGGGTTGGAGGTGAAAGTGAGGTCGCCGGAGCCCCGCCCAGTACGCGGTGAACACCTGCTCTCTGCCTTGACATGACGCGTATCACGTATATGGACTTCAGTGGGTATTCACGGTAGTATTTATTGATCTTTTACATTTCTGGTATTGCCCTTCTTCTCTCGTTTTGCTTTGTGTGTGCTGCATCCGCCGCCGACGCCGAGTTCTTGGCCTGCACTCGCACACATTTCCCATATGGAATTCTTACTTCTTCCAGCTAGCACGTAGCTAAACATCAGGAAGACATGCAAGTCATTCCCCTTCTGCGGGAGGACGCACTCTTCTTCTATGCCAGCTCGGAATCATGGCTGTGAACCACTCGTCCACGTCCATCCCAGTGATATCCGGCGATCCCGGTGATCCCAGCGGTGTCATCTTGTTGTTGTCTTTGGCGCCTTCGTGGTCTGTTTATGTGTATTGGTCATCTTTGTCTTGTTTTGGATATGGTGATACAAGATGCGCAATGAGAGAAGCTAATAAGCAAAGAAAAACAATCTTAAAAGATTCGTATTGAATACGTCGAGCTTTCCTATCATTAATCTAAGTGGTTACTCTATAGTTCTGAGTGTGTAGTAGGTGAAATTCGTGAATGGCTAAGGGGCCCGCGTAGGTGGCTAAGAAGGGCGTGGGTGCATTGTTCTCCTACAAGACCATTGTCTCTTCTCCGAGTTTCTTGGTTGTCCATCGAAAACTCCGCACTCGGAGGCATATAAATACAGACGCAACTCGCTCCAATTTCTCACAACCAACAACTCGAACCTTCAGTTCCGAGCACCTCCCAGCTGACAAAGCTCTTTTCCAAAAAGTTTCCACTACCTTAACCATCTTTCTTCTTTCTCCGACCAGTCATGTCGAACTCTGAGTCCGCCACCAAAGACGAAAAGGACGAGAGGGACGAGAGGCCTATGACGTGGACTTGCTGTCAGTGCGGCAAGATCAACTCTGGCGACTACAAGGAGTGCCCTACCTCCGGGTGTGGCCACTGCCCCGGCATGGAGGATTGCTGTGAGTGGGACTTCCACCCGATGATCATTTGGGTCTGCTGCCAGTGTGGCAAGGCCAACTCTCATGATGTCGAGAAGTGCCCCATCGCGGGATGCGCGCACCTCCCCAGCCATCTCCCCAGCCTGGAGTGCCACTGCGATTTCCACTTCGACCTCGGCGATTGGGTCTGCTGCCAGTGTAATCTGACTATTTCTGGCTATTTCTGGGAGTGCCCTAACGCCCAATGTGGACACTGCCCTGGCAGGGCGGGCTGTGTGGGTGGGATGACTTGTAGATGGTAAGCCGAGATCTGCTGACACTGTACTGACGTAGAAGGTGATTGGTTCTGCCCTGCGATAGCCTGAGATGTCTTGAAAGCATTGTTCACCGAACGAAAGGCTCATACAAAGAATTGCGAAAAACGGATTTTCCCACCAACTTGAAGTTCCCCATGTTTACAGTGAAAAGCCATTGATATCATGCAGTGCAATGTCTAAAGCACCCAGCCATAATATACCTCTATGAATAGTTGCCGTATCGGAAAGCAGCCACGCTCTTTTTCACATTGCAATCCCCCAATAATGCCTCACCGCGACCTCGACCTCCCCACCTCCGTCTTTCCCCCTTCCACCAACGTTCCGTCCACCGCAACCTCCACAACCACCCTGTCCTCCCCCTTCCCAGCCCCAACCCTCAATCCTCCCTCCTCCTCTCCGCCCCCCTCACTCCTGCTACGTTCAACCCCATCCTCCCCCTCCTCCTCCTTCCTCCCCCCAACGTACCACCTCAACGCCAACACAAACGCCCCGCTCGCGACCGCGAACGCCGTGGCCAGCGGGAAGCCCAGCGGGTAGCGCGGGGCGTCGGACGTGCGCCACGCGCGCAGCGGGATGGTGGCGTGGCCGGCGTAGACGAGCGTGACGGCGACGCCGACGGCGACGCTGCGCGCCTCGGGCTCGCGGCGGAGCAGCTCGGCCAGCCAGGCGACGAGCGAGTAGCCCCAAGCCGCGGTGGTGAAGGTGAGGAAGTAGAAGGTGAGGATGGTGGGGGTTGACGAAGGCCAGGCGGAGAGGACGGCGCAGGAGAGGGTTTGGATGGCCTGGATGTGGTGTTAGGTCGGGTCGTTTGCGTGGTTTTTGGTTGGCCCCAGCTGCATGGACGGTGGGGGATGGGGATGGGGAGAGGGGAGGAAAGAGGGGAATAACGTACGACGGCGAAGATGGAGACTTGCCAGCGCCAGCCTTTCCAGTCGCTGATGGCGTTGAGCCCGATGGAGCTGACGACGGAGAGGCCGTAGCCGCCGAGCGGGATGAGGTTGACTTTGTAGGTGCTGAAGAGCGGCGTGTGGCCGTCGGCGCGGGTGAGGCCCTTGAGGTAGAGGAGGAAGTAGGAGTTGGCGCGCTGGCTCCAGGCGTAAGGGAGGTAGGCTGTGCGTTACGTGTTTTTATGGTTAGCTCGAATGGGGGTTCTGCTAAGGCTGGATTGTGAAGCTACGTCTTGAAAGACGTACCCAGAATGAACAGCCAGCACACGGGATTGATGACCATCTTGCGCAGCTTGACGACTAGCTTCTTGCGGTCAATCATCTTGGCCGTCTCTGTCCCGTGGTCTGCCATGCGCGTGCGGGATAACTCGCGTTCCGCCCGGGTGAGCCACAGTGCGCGGGTGATGGCCGGGGAGTCTGGAATGGTGAGGAGACCCAGAAATCCCCAGAACATGGTTATTGCGCCCCTATATGGATTCATAAGGTTAGTTGTGTCTTAGTGGAGAGTGTTTGCCGGACTTCGGGAGATTCTCCGGAGCGTGACGGTGAACTCACGAGACGATGAAGAGCCATTGCCATCCCTCAAGCCCATTCACGCCATTGAGGTTCTTATACAAGGCCGCCTGAAGGATTCCAAGGAACATGTTGCCAACCACGCCACTGACACCGAAGATGGCGAGGCGAGTCGCAAGCTCTTTCGGCGTGTACCAGTTGAATATCAAGGCTACGAGACCAGGCCATGACGTCTACAATTCCGGGAGTCAGCACTGGGCACCTTGTTGGCTGATGATACGGGCCACTGACCGACTCGAATATTCCCAGAAAGAAGCGGATCGCATAGACAGTCTGTGCATTTTTCGACCTGTAAGTGCTGCAAACAAGTCAGTCGCTTGTCTCGTAGAAGATTCCAATGCAAATCGACATACACCAAGGTGAGAGTGCCCCAAATTATCTCACAGACCGGCAAGAATATCGAGGGCCGCCACTGCAAGAATCAACGCCTGAATGTTAGCAAGCAAGCCTGCGGTAAAAGAACAAGCGACTCCATACCATTGTCTGTATGATTTGCGCGGGCACAATGCCGAGCGCATAGCCAATCGAGAAGTAGGTAGTGAACTCCACAAGCTCATTGCCGTTGAGACTGAGAGCCTCCTTCATTCCCGAGACATAAGCCTGGGTCGTAGCTGATTGGTCCATGTCCTATTCAATAAGCGTCAGAATGGTTTGCCTGCATTGCCACCTTCCAAATCTGCTGACCTTGGTCAATCCTGCGACAAACGCCCAAGCCAGCAGGAAGATGTCTATCTTGAGCAGCAGACGACGCTCAGGATTCGCAAAAGGCTTGGCAAGCGCGCTCCACCATCGTGGGGTTTGGCCCTCTGTAGTCATTGTGGTGGTGGTGATGTCCCGCTGTCACTTGCACGTGTTGACGAAAAGGAACTGGTGGGTGGTATCTGGAGAGTGGACTTCTTCATCGCTGATATTGAACATCTATCTCAAAGATGCCTGCAGCACGCTGCGAAGTTGCCTTACGAATCTGAGCCCAATCTTGCGTGCTCGGTAATGTCTTGGTAGCGGCAGTAGCTCTCAGAGTAGGGTAACAGTCAGCGTCTACCGTTGACTCTGGTCAGGCTTGAGTCGATGCCAGCAAGGGATTGTTCTGTTCGTGCATTGGGTGAGGCACTGTTCACCATTTCACCTCTACATGTCGACACAGCCCGAAGCGGCTGAGGAGGTGGAAGCTAGAAGTCAACCTATCGGCGATTGAACAATGTCATCGGCTAATGCTGTTGTTTCCTTAGTCATGCTCCTGCATACACGGTGCAGGCCCATCCGTCATGCGGAGCAAGCCGTGCAGGTGAGTCTGGTCCGGTACCGAGAGCGGTTCCGGGCGTACTTCCGTCGGTGGACAGAGGCAAGACCCTCGCCGGGCCGGACCGTGAAAAGCTGACTGCAAGGTTTTCGGGGTTGCAAGGAATTCATGCAAGTGACAGGGAGCGGCAAATCAGTACGTGCATGATTGAGGACTGAAGCAAGCAGCCACAGCGTCCAGGCCAGCCTGATCACCTGTGCAACCCCCACACCACTGCCGCCACTACATTAACAAAAACGTTGCCACTTAGGCAAGAGATACTACCTCGCTATCGGCCAGAGCCGGCATCGTGGATCCAATATTCCGCGGAGAAGCAGCCGTCGGGAAAGCCTTCCTCGTTCACTCACTTCGCCGACATCGCCGCAATAGCAGGAAATTAAAGTTGAAGCACGTATTGTAGGATTGCCCTCAGTGGGGCCATGTCGACATGGTCGGAGGGAGCAATTTTTTGCGGGTCCCTTCCCGATGTGCAAATATCAGCTCCTTCTTGCGAAATCGCCTTGGCGACCAACACCAAGGCCGCCCCGCAAAGAAGCATCACGATGCCACTCCCAAAAATCCCATGATCGACATGGCTTTGAACCTATCGAGCAAGGCGCGCGGGAGCTAAGCACAACGCGTAGGCAGGATTGACAGCCGATGGTAGCACAAATGGACGGTTGCCGCTTCAGCCTCCGCCACTCGTTTCGTTGCTCCTCCTTCCCACCCACCCGTGCCACGCGTCCGTCCCTGAAGAAACGAATCCCAAGCGAAGCCTTCGCCTCCGCCTTATTTTCATTCTTGCTTCAACCGCGTTTACCCGCGTAGTGATCGACACGTACGCCCACCCAACATGGTCACCACCACCAACCCATCCTCGGCCTCGTCCCAATCCGAGCCCCTCTACCCGCACTACCTGCCCGTCCGGCCCGAAGGCTTCACGCCCACGCTCGCAGTGCCCCCCTTCGACGCCGCCGAGCCCGGCCTTCGCGCCGACCCGGCCAAGCCAGAACTCCTGGGCGCGAAGGGCGCGAGCGTGCAGAACATCACGCCGCGCATCGGGACCGAGATCCAGGGTGTGCAGCTGAGTGCTCTGTCCGCGGCCGGGCTGGACCAGGTGGCGCTGCTGGCGGCCGAGAGAGGCGTTCTGGTGTTTGTAAGAACATACCTACAATTCATTGATGACGTTTCGCCGTGCATTTCATATCGCTCTCCTCTATGCTGCTGGATTGGGATATTTTTTGACGCCATGTGCATGTGCGTGAGTAGAGAGACCAAGACTTCGCGGACATCGGCTTCGACCGGCAGCGCGAGATCGCAGAGCACTATGGCCCGCTGCACAAGCACCCCACGATGGGGCACCCGGAAGCCACCGGGCCCGAGTTCCACGTCGTGTACGCGGACGAGAAAGTGTGAGTAACTAGTAGGAGTAGACAAGCACAGTAGCAGCAGTAGCAGCACATCTTACCCAACCACCACCACTAAGAAAGAAACCAGAGGCACCCTCCGCACCCTCCTCGGCCCCCGCACGACCTACGACCTCTGGCACATCGACCAAACCTTCACGCCCAACACGCCCTCGACGACGCTCTTCTTCGCGCTCGAGACGCCCGCGGGCGGCTGCGGCGGCGACACGGCCTTCACCTCGCTCACGGCCGCCTACGCCGCGCTCTCGCCCGCCTTCCGCGCGACGCTGCGGCCGCTCTCGCTCGTGCACACCAGCGCGTCCGTCGGCGAGGTCGCGCGGGTCGGCGCCGAGCGCGCGCTCAGGGAGGCCGTGTCCGCCGTGCACCCGCTCGTCATCGAGCACCCCGTGACGCGCGCGCCCGCGCTGTTCGTCAACCCGACCATCGCGCGCGAGGTGGTGGGCTGCCTTCCCGAGGAGAGCGCGCACGTGTTGGGGTTCCTGCACGCGCACGTGCGGAGCTTGGATTTCTCGTGCCGCGTGCGGTGGGAGCAAGGGACGGTGGTGGTTTGGGATCAGGTGAGTTTTTTTTTTCTTGTCCCCCTTCTTCCTTTTTCTTCCTGGCTGGTTGTTGTTGGGGCATCGTATCTTCATTTCGTGATGGATAGTGGCCCTGCTTTGCCTTCTCTTTTGGTTTGTGGTTTTTGCTAATTCGTGGCTGGTGTCTTCGTAATAGAGAAGCGCGGCGCATACGGCGATTCCGGATTTCGAGGACGGGGAGAGGAGGCATATGGTTAGGCTGCTGCCCTACGGGAGCATACCGCAGGCATATGTACCAAAGGAGGGCGATGAGAAGTGAACGTGTACATTTGGCATGAGATAGATACGTTTGGCGATAATTGACTAGGACGGGGCGTTTGGGGGCGGATAGAGGTCCGGGTCGGATAGGGGCCCGGGGCGCAGACGGTTCGCTTGCCGGACGGTTTGTCGTCGCCTGGGTCGCACACAACAGTCAATGCAGAAAGCTTGAAAATTATATGTTCTGGAGTCCGAGCGCCAGTTGCTCTGAACAGTCAACTGTGTCACTGGAGAAGTAAGAAATGATGTGTCTGAAGGAAGCGGAATTTTCCAGAAGCTCTGAGAGTTTGCCGGATCCTTGACTTTGCGCTCTATCGGCGATGAAGTAGAGTATCTCGTCCCTGAGTACTGTGATAGTTGTTAATTGCAACGAATGTTGGATCTGAAGCTGCAGAATGCGTTGTAGACTCTGCTTGTTACGAAGGTCCCTTGTCAGTGGGTCGATTCGACAGCCCCTGAAGCGAAACTGTAGACTGCAGAAAATGCGAAACTTGTCGCTGAAGAAGCGTTATCGCAGCCGTGACACGATCTCGATGCACCTGTGAAGCTCGTGTATGGTGTTTCAGGCTCAGGTTACACGCCCGAGGCAGGAAGCATTTGTGCCAACGCACGCTTGCATGCGAAAGGCAGAGCCTCGAACGACAACACCTACCGTGAATACACCGATGGTAGCCTGTGAATCAGACAAGGCGCTCCTTACAATGTTTGTCCGTTCGACCGGCGCCGGTGGGACGGCTTCCTTGCGCATGCATCCTGGCATTCCCGGCATCCCTTGCCCAAGGCTGGCTCCAACTCGCCCGGAGAGATAACACATCAATATCCTCCGACCTGCGCAGCGAGCAGATCATCTACAGGCACAGCGAGGGCGAGAGACTTGTCGGAGCCGATCGGGGCGCAGGTCTGGGATGTCTGTGTCAGCAGGGTTAGGAAGCTAGGAAGCCGTGAGAACAAGGAGGAAAACATCGTCACACCCTCACTTCCAAGGCCTGATGATCACTTAGCTCGCGATGAAGACAACAACACGGTCGACGATCGACAGTCAAGAAGGGGATGAAGGCTCGAGCTGTGAGCGGGACCTAGGCAGTAAGTCGCTCAAGTGATGACGCCATGCATGATGACACTTCCCAGCAAAAGGGCGGTGTTCAGGTGTGGAAAAGTCGTTGCCGCCAGCCTCGCTCTTCAACGCACGCTTCCTTCTCCATAAACACGCCGTTATACTGTGCCGCCCGTACCCGTGTGCCGTGGCGAAGCTGATGTTCATTGCGTCCTTTGGGTGTGGGATGCCCCGCCGACAGTTGCCTGTTATGCAACGGGAAATGGACAAGCTAGGTAAAGCCAAAAGCACGCCATTCGACTCCAACCAAGGAAAAGCACGGCTTACGGCTCCCACGCCAGTGCCGCCCACGTCGGCCCTTTGCATTGATTCATGCAATTTACTACCCGACTCTCCTCGTGTTCTCGCCCAGCCATCAGCCTAGCACACGGGGCGAGGAGCAGGACGGCGAGAGTTTCGTAGACAGAACGCGAACAGTAAATCATTTGGGTATAAACATCAAGGCGAAGGGCGGATAAGGCATCCACAGCCAGTAAAATCATGAATGAAAGTGAAGAGCTGTTTAATCGCCCTTTGTTGCTATACAACCTCCGCATTACTTCGTGGATGGCTAGCCGTGTGCAGATAACCGAGACCGTGCCCATAGTTGACGACGAGAAGCCCAGCTAGATGCTCAAGGCATCACCGTGATAGGCATGTGGAATCGCGGTGTTGGCGGGCCCATCCACGGTTCTGCTGTTTGCTGCTCGTCGTCTCCAACCCCGCCCATGCCCTCGCGCCTCCGCAGGAAAGACGAGAAACGAAGAACAAACAAACTCCGGAAACAAGAATGCCGCGAATGTATTGCATTTAGGCCTCGCTCTTGGTGCCGACGCCGTCCTTGTTCTCCCCCTTACTTCTCTCCTCCTTGCTGATGTCGTTGCCGATAAACTTGCGGTAGAGCTCGGCGAACTCGCTGGTGTTCTTGCCGTCGTTCTTTTCGGTGATGAGGCCCTTGAGCCACTTGTTCTCCATTTCGAGCTGGGCGACGCGGCTCTCGAGGGACGAGACCTTGTCCGTCATCTCCTTGGCCGTCTTCTCGAGCTGCTGCTCGCGCTGCTTCTTCTTGATGCGGAAGCGGGCCGAGGCGGCGGTGTTGCGGCGGCGCTTGTCCTCCTCCGCGGCGAAGCGGGAGACATCCTCGATGGAAATGTTTTGGGCGCCTTGTGGGGTCAAGCCATCGAGCTTGCGCTTGCCACCGGCGGCAGTCGGAGAGGTGGCGGAGATGGGCGACGAGGTGCTGGTGCCGTTCTGGTGCTGGACGGGATACGGGTTCGGCTGGTGCTGGAAGTTGGGGTCCGACAGCCCACCAACGGGGAAGGAAAAGTCCAGCGATTGGAACTCGCCTTGATAGTACGACATTAGTACGGTATACTGGATAGAGTAGTAGTGTATACAAAGACTTGAAATATGGTCGGTGGTTGACGATGGCTCGGGCTACCCGCTGGGATCACGGGTGATGGCGTGCTCCGGAGCCCACTAGACTAGATACGCAGGCTGGGATCTCGCATCCCGCACAACTGCGAGCAGCCTAATAGGTGCATCGCGCGGCAAGCTTAGGCCCAACAAGGTGATAGGGGCCAGAGCAGCGGAATTTTGGGATGATGCAATTTCGCGGTCAAATGGCACCGTTGGTGCAGTGGGCGAGGACCCTGCCAATCGCCGAGGCGAAGGGCGCAGGGCCGCATGTGCGATGCAGAAAAGGCGAGACGGAAATTAAAACTCACCAGTGAAGTTGAAGTCCATGTTCTGCTTTGGCTGCTGCTGCTGCTGCTGCGCGGGCGCCGCCCCGTACGACGATGCAATCGAGGCGTTGCGGCGCTGCGCACGCTCCTCGGCGTGCGGATCAAACTTGTCGAGCGGCGCTGCCTGCGACACGTCCGGGAGCGACGTGCCCAGGTCGAAGTCGAAAAATTCGGTGTTGGTGAACAGCGAAAGATCGTCGTCGAGAGGGAAGTTGTCCTTGGGCTGCGCCAGCTCCTGCGGCGTGGGGACGGTGTTGAGGTCCTGGATGTACTGCGACACGTTCGGTGCCTTGCGGCCGGCGTATCCAGACATTCTGGACGTCACTGGAGGGGTTGGCAATGGCAGTGTTCGCGCAGTCGAAAGGGAGTGTCGTCGTCGATGGTGGTGATGGGGCGCCTATGTCGGAGGGAGGGCGCGCTGAGTAATCGGTCTGGGCGATCGCCCTGGTGGTCCACGCGGTCGCACCAAGGCACTTGGGGCTCGTTGCTGACGTCCTCGGCAGGGTGCGGATGTGCTGGAGAGATTGTGTCGAAGCGGTCGCTGAGTCCTGGTTGTGGATCGGGAGAGGATGGGCGCTCGGGTCGATGGGGTATTTTCGAGGTAGCAGTAGGTGGCGCGCCGCGATCGCCGCGCGGGTCGTCAGGCCGGCGGGTCTCTCGTGAGCCAATTCCGCGTCTTTGTCCGGAGTTGCAAGAGCTCCTGCAAATCTGCCAATCACTGCAGACAAAGACGGCCTCGCTGCAGTGCTGAAAGAACGGATACGCCAACTTCAGCGCCCACGCGGTGCTCTCTTTCTTCACCCCGCTCTCGTCAGGCATGCATCCCACCACGCCATCCCACCCACGTGCGCGGGCTTTTGCCGCTGAAGACGCCGGCTGGCTTATCAATCGGACGCCGACACGGCCGACGCTGCCGGTATTCGCCGGCGGGAACGGCAGCAGCGTCTGGGCCTGACTTCCCAATGCGGTGCGTCAAAGCGCCCCCACGCCGGGTGAAGCGCTAGGGCATTGCAGCTGCCCGCCGCGTTAGTCAACACCAAACGCGTCTCCGCCGAGCTACCGCGACGCTGCGCGCTGAGCACCACACGCCCCAGCACGCCATGTCGCGCAAGACCCTTACCGTGCCCACCAATGCGGCGCTGCCGCACATCCAGCGCCTGCCCGCCGACAGCCCTGACGTCGCCAAAACCCTGTCCCGCCTCAGCCGCCAGTCGCTTCTTGAGCTCGTTCTGGAATGGCTCGACAAGAAGAATCGCGCCTTCTGCAAACCCTATCTGATGCGTGCGTCCGACGAGGATGAGGACGAAGAATCGCCTTACACTCCCGCCGCATCCGAGGAAGAGATCGTGGAGGCGTACAAGGAGCTCAAGGGACGCAAGGGCGGCAAGCGCGAGGTTGCCGATAGGATTGTCGAAGGCGACTGGAGGCATGGCATCACGATGTATCAGCTGGCCATGGCCGAAACGCGCTACCTTCTGGACCATCCGAATTCCCTGCGCTGGAATGCGCTGCAGCTTTCCAAGGTCACCGGCTCTGGAGGTTCATCTGCCGAAGACAACATCGAGGTAATCGATGAGAGCACTGCTACTAGTCTGCCTCGCTTCAATGCGACAACTTTCGTCTTGAACCTGCAGAAAGAAGTGGCGCCTGTCACCAAAGCCCACTACTATATCACCCGCGTCAAAGCTTTTGGCATTTCCCTGCTGCGCGTGCATATCCATGATTCCCCCTACAATCAACCGCTTCCTGGCGCGGCCAGCACCGCTTCTGAGGGATCCAAATCCGTATTCCTGGTCTTTCCCGACGACTCGCCCTATGTGTATGTCTCGCTAGCTACGAATCTGGGCCAGACGGTTGGAATGGAAGGCCGCAGTCTCAGGAAAGTGGTTGTTGATGTCAGTTATCTCATCATTTACATTTGCAATACACTGATCCATGGTTAGGCTGTTCCGAAGGCGCTTTCGCGGCCCCATAGTCGCTACGCACTGACTACGACGTCGCTGTCTTCCCGCTCTCTCTCGACCCTCCTCTCTTTGCGCGGTCCCGGTCGTAGCAATGCTGCCCCTGCAGGTTGGTCTATATTCGCGGAGAACAGTTTTGGTCATGATGTGCTTGATTATGATGCTCGAGTTAATCGTAAGCAGGCCGATGGTAGAGTTGGTGCTGAACAAGAAGATTCTACGGAAAGACTGCACAATAGTACCTCCGTTGGTGGCGGCAAGAGAGGCCGTGGACACAAGGATGATGCTGCAGCAAAAAGAAGGAAGTCAGTTGCAGAAGCTCGATTTGGCCCTTCTGCGAAAGAAAACGATGGAAAGGGCCTTGAACGCTTGGACATACGTATGGAGGACCCATTTCCTTCCACGGCCGATCAAGCCCAATCTGGCGAAGAATCGTGGACACCGGATGTCCACCTCAGTTTTCAAGGCTCGCATGTCTTCGCCGGCGTGCGACAGCTAGTTGAGCAAGGCATAGTAGACGGAGAAAAAATGCCTGGTTGGATGGCAGGCGATGCAGGAGTCAGCGTTGGCGCAGTCAAGGAGGGACGAGTACGTGAAAAGGCTTGAAATTTGGATCAAATCGGGAGCATGAGTGGACGGAACAGGCGCTGACTGCCCTTATGAACGGCCTTGGGTTACGGTTACATTCTCACGATACCCTGGTTTTTGGCTAAAAATCGGCGTTTTGGATCGGGTTCGATGGGACTTTTTTCGTTGGTTGATCGTGACTTGCGTCACATATGACACACACTACGCATCGGCAGATGCAGTCAAAATAAGCATTCTAGGAGCTTGGCTCATTCGGAGGAGAGCACTTGATGAAGTCTCCGAATGGCAAATCTCTGATTGGTCAAGACCGCCTAAATATGTGGTAGAGGTCCGAATAGGCAAGTGCCTACAGTGCACGTGCATTTGATTGCTATACATACGAAGTGGCGCGCGCCTACGCGTCCTCCCCGCGTCGCACGCGCCCCCGGACTTTATCCAGACCTCAGCTCGACCTCAAAATTGCAACGACAGAGAATATCATTGATCGCAAGCTGATGAGCTACGCTTGATGTTCCAAAGAGCATAAGTAGGTAGGTCATGTGTTTGGTCATCCTTCATTTCCGTCACCCCCGGCATCATCTCCGACCGAGTAGCATTTTTCGTCAATTTGTGGCTTCAATCCGCAAAGAACCCTCATCACATCACCCAGCCGCCCCGTGGCTTCATGAAGCACTAATCTCTGGCTTCGATACATTGCCCGAGAAACTTTCGACAAGTTCCTGTTGCTAAAATGTTTTGACAAGAAACCCTTTTGGTCCATCCTTGGCCACATTCACACTCTCCGCTTCACAACACCTGCCAGGACGAAAACCACAAGCCACTCCCATTATCCATCAAAGGCCAGCAAATTTCAACAAAGCAAGGACAACAAACATCCCTCGACCCAACCCAACCCACACCGAACCACCACCACAACCACCACCACCACCACCACCGCAATGCCGCCCAAACCCACCGCCACCAACCTCACCCCCCACCAAATCAGCAAACCCCACTTCCTCGCCGCCCTGCGCCGCTATCCCGCCCTCGTCCCGCCCGCCCTCAAGCCCCTCGACCAGCTGCGCTACCACGACATCCCGTCCGCCCTCTCCTCCTCGGGCCCCTCCTCCTCCCTCTCCCTCGGCCAGCTGGAGCAGCTGGTCGAATGGAAGCTCAAGCACGGCACCTACCGCCCGACGCTCCTCGCGCTCGTGCGGTCGAACGCGGCGGCTGCCGTCGAGGCTGCGAGCGCGGAGGCGTTTGGGATGCTGCGGCGCGAGACGGCGGCGGCGGCGGCGGCGGCGAGTGATGGGGAAGGGGATGATGGAGAGGCAAAGGGGAAGGGGAGGGGGGAGGGAAAGGAGAAGGGAAAAGAGATCGAGGCGCTGAGGGTGCTTACGAAGGCGCTCAAGGGCGTGGGACCCGCGACGGCGTCGTTGGTGTTGGCATGTAGGGAGCCGGCGTCGACGCCGTTCTTCTCGGATGAGGTGTTTAGGTTGGCGGTGTGGGAGGAGGATGGGAATGGGAAGGGGAGAGGATGGGAGAGGAAGATTGGGTATACGGAGAAGGAGTATGCGGTGTTGGTGGGGAAGGTGAGGGACGTGGTAGGGAGGGTGAGGGGGTGGGGATTAGGTGAGGGGGAGCTAGGCGAGATGGGCGAAGCGGTGGCGGTGGAGAAGGTGGCGTGGGTTTTGGGGAAGGAGGGGGTTGATTGCGATAGGGTTGTTGTTGAGGGTGAGGATATATTTGATGAGCAGGTGGAAGGGAAAGGGAAAAAGAGGGAGGCGGAGGGGGAGGGGGAGGGAGGAGAAGTGGAAAAGGTGGGGGAAGGAACGAAAACACAGGAGACCGCGAACAAATCAAAGAAGAGGAAAGTCCAGAAAGCTGTACCTGTGGACCCTCCTCGCAGACAGACGCGGTCTTCAGCAAGGAAAACGTAGTTGTCAAGGGTGATTCTGAGTCTGACCCAATTTGCTTCTTCAATTATCCTTTGCTTCTTTCCACTTGTCCCAAATTTCGCCTGCCTGCTTCGAAGCTTCTATCTTCATAATTACTTCGATTGTTAATCATGCACTATCCCATCAGGTCCGCCCGTCTTCTCGCTTTCCATGCCGCAAGGCGGCATTCTGCTTAAAGGTTGAGCGTGCATGACACATCCGTTGAGCGGGCGGCCCTGGATGACATGCAATTACGTTCCGTTTATCCCCTGGTAGAGGCAGCATTGCACCCTCTAATTCGGTATACCCCTCGGTAGGCGCATAGGCTCCAAAGGTGAAGCTTTGGTCTAAGCTTGTCTGGTGGTATACTTAAGTCGAGGCTCCCTTTCGGCGGAATAAGGCAAGGTTCTTGTCCACCCCCAGTGGTGGTTTTCTTTAGGTCGTTGGGAGGAGGGTTGTACTCTCAGTCTCGGTGACCGCATAGATACCCTCATTCTGCGGGGTTGCCAGAGCTGGCCTGCTGAAGCAGTGGCGCCGCATGTTGAGTCGGAATACGGACGAGAGTCTGCGGGAGAGGGACTTCTTCCTTGGTGTCCTCCGCGCCCTCTTCCTCTTCGGTCTGTTTGGGCTTGGGGATTTTCACTATGTGTTGTTAGAGAACCGCGCAGACAAGACAAGCCTTGGGGATATTACTCGAGGCCATGTTGATGGCGCGCAGAACATTGTGCCAGTTAGATAGGACGGCGGCGACAGCTGTGAGAAGTATCAGCCTTCAAGTACTCTCCAATCGCAGTGTACCATGATGTGCACCTTCCGTCCCGTCTGACAGTGTGGACAGCTTCTTTTCCAGCATTTCCATCTGGTCAGCAAGACCTCCGCTTAGGGCCTGCAGCTCTTTGAGATTGGCGAGCTCTTGCTTTTTCTCATTTATGCGTGCGAGCAGCACAGGCGATGCGCCGCCGGAAGATGCGCCCATGGACTGGCCGCGAAGGTGGGACGCGAGTGGGCGCGAGAGCGTTTGGCGTTTGTTCTCCATGTCAACAGGAGTCGAAGCGGTCGGAGTGCGCAGCAGAACCTTATGGCGGACGAGCTTCAAGAGTCGCAAACAGTGGGCGGCGCGGAGCGAGTCGAAGGCGGCGCGGTGTTGTTGGTTTGGGCGGGCCAGCGGGCTGCGCAGGGCTGCGCTAGTTTGGCGGGCGGGCGTTCGCGCGAGTCAGATGCGGCCTTTGTTTACACCCGAACTTTCGTGAGCTTCCCATCTCCACCTTCGACATCATTCCCCATCCCACATCCCACCTCGCGACCGCCACCACGCGGCCCGCCGCTATCGCTTTACTCTGCTCCAGCATCAGTTTTGGCTGTATTGCATCCTGCGCCCATGGCGCGACTCAACGAGGCCCCGCCGCCACAGGAATCCGTCGATCAGCGCATGTTTACCTTCCCCGCTCGCCCAAGCAACCGCCGCTGACAATACCTGCAGTCAAGCGCCGCTTCATCAGACAAAATCGCGAGCTCGCAAAGTGCGTCCTCAGCACCACCGTGTCCGTCTACGTGGCGCTAACGCCGGTTATCGCAGGAACAACTCGGCCCAATCCGTCCGCATCCGCGCCCTTGAGAACGAGCAAGCCCGCATACTCGCCGAGAACCTCGCCCTGCGAGAGCAAGTAATCCAGTTGCAGACCGAGCTTGAGCAAAACCAAGGCCCAAATGCTGTCCACCAAATCAGCTCTGTCAAGGATAAGCTGGAGTCCAAGCTCCTTGAGATAGGCAGCTTGGTTGCTGAGCTGAGTTCGATCAACAAGCCGTCGCACAAGGCTCGACAGTCGGATGCCGGCCCGTCAAGGGCGGTGGAACACTTTGAATGGAGGCGCGCAATGAAAGAGCAAGTTGGTGAGCAGGATGACGAAGAGGTCCTGCCCACCATCAGAGAGGATAAATTCTATCCTCGTCGCACCCTGGAGTATGTCGGAAATGCATCCACTGGCCGATGATGAGTACTGACAAGTGACAGCGCTGATGAGCTTCACGCGGTACTGACGACCACGACCGACGATTCCCCAGACCTGGGCCCACCACCAGTCGCCCATTTCACCGATGAGGATCCCATCAAGTTCGATCCCAAGCCCGCAAACGAAGACGGCAATGACGACATGGAAGTGGACCAGAAGGACGAAGAAGTGCTCCCAGCCACCATATCAATCAACCTGGAGACGAGGAGGAAACGGAGGGACAGCTCCAAGCTCGACCTCAGGAAGATGTCCGTTTTCCAGTCGCCCGAGGAGGTCAACAAGGAAATCAGCAATGACCAAGAGCCGTCGAAAGCGGGAAGAAAGCGGAAGCTTAGTGCCACTGCTGAGGAGACCAATGGAGACGCCGGCGACAAGGATTATCGCGACGATTTTAGGTATAGCCGCAGAGGTGGTGATAGAGAGAACCGCCAACCTCTGGAGCCTACCTCCAAGCAGAACGCGAGACTCGACATGCTCATTACTACTGAGCGTAAGGCTCTGGGAGACAGTAAGTTATCCACATCTCAAGCCTTATCTGCCATGTCGCTGACTGAAGTTACAGAAACCAACACCTCTCCGAAAAAGGTACAGAGGTCGGAATCTAAATCGGACGCCAAGAAGCTTGAGATCCCAAAAGAAGCTGCTCGCAACCGTGTGAAAGAGCGAAAGTCAAGAGCTGCAATGGTCAACGTGGCCCCGACGGAGACAACCGATGTAGTTGAAACGGCAGAAATTCAGGTCGAGGATCCACAAGAGCAAGAGCAGCCAGAGCTTCCGCCTAAGACCCCGGCCGGCCTTGATCTCGCATCCCCTACGTCAACAGAGCCTTCCGCGGCTCGTCAAGAGTCAAAGGACACCCCTCCCCCGGGTGAGCTCGGCGCTACGAACTCAGAAACGTCTGCAGCCGGGCGCCCGTCGAGGCGTGCTCGTCCCCAAGTCAACTACGCCGAGCCAAGCTTGGTAAGCAAAATGCGTCGGCCCAACAAGAACCTCGTCGATGCAGTAGTGGATGGTAGGCGCTCGTCTGATGTACAATCCGAGCAGAGCCAATCCGCGTCTAGCTCAGCAAACCCGTTGCGGACCGTGGTAATCAAGCGAGAACGGCAGGAAGATGCAGGTTCGGCCTGGAAAGCACACCCAGCTTCATCGGAACCAGCCGAACCCCACAGCCCACTAAGCAGCAAGACTGCTGCAGCTCAACTCGCTTCCGAATCGCAAATGAAGGAGCCCGACGACCAAGACCTGGCGCAGGCAGATGACAAGCCGATGACGTCCACGAATGCAGGCAAGGACCTTATATCCAGGTCTACTTCCGCATCATCATCCCGCAGAAAGACAGCTACGGCCAAAAGCTCATCAACCGACTCGGTTGGTAAGGACCGCCCAGACCTCGCCATCTTCGACTTCAACAACACCGATGGATCATCACCGCCTGACGATAAGGACGGTGCTCGCGACCAAAATGTAGAGCAAATCATGAAGAGTAGCAGAGCTCTTGCAGCGAAGACGGCCTCCTTCTCGAGCAGTCGACGCCATTCCTCTGTGATGTCCACATCAACCAAGGAGAGGGGGAGCGGTGAAAAGGCACCATCGTCATCCAAGACCGTGAGCTTCGGCGATGAGGCCAGCCGCGCTAAAGCTTCGCGCCAGTCCAAAACCTCGTCCACAGCAGCCGAAGCAAAGCCGGAGAGAAGCTCGTCACGGAGGAAGAGCATGATGGTCTGAGTGAGACGAGAGTTTTATTTGCTTGTCGATTATTACGTGTACGAAACGAGAGAACGAAACAAGAACTGGGACTCGGTTGGGCTTGGGTCGGTTGATCTCTAAAATTGGGGAACATGGACAGCCGCGGCGCGGCGCTTGACACTGGTCAGATTGGATGTGATGGCGAGGATGAACCTCTTTCTCATATCCTCCCTCAGTTGGGCTTGGCTTCTTCTTTGATTTTCTTTGGGTTGTTAGATACCAATGCCGTTCATTGCTGATAATAAATTTTCTTGATTAAGATGGAAGTTGCGTTGAATGTGTGTGTGTTAGGGGATCGAGCAACTACGTTCTACACGCAACAGTCTCATTGCCCACCTTACTTCAAAAATTCTCAAGACCATCTGAGGGATAGCTTTACCGCAAAAGCAATATGTGTATGAAGCCTGTTTTTCGTCATACGCTTAAGTATGTATAGCATAGTTCTGCAAGTGGATTGCCGGACACACCTCCATCTTCCCAATTAGCTTGCGAAGTATTCATGACTCACCCTGAACTGCGCGGAAAAGAAGTTTGGGTCGATGACGAGGAGACCCTAGAACACAAGCTTGAGGAGTCAGAAGTACCAGTCAGAAGTACCCAGGGCTAGCCACGGTACTCCTCCAGGCGGGTCCCTTAGAAAAATCTTTTCAGCATAAAAAGTCCTCTACCAGCTCTGAATGTCGAAAAAACACCAACCTGTTCTCACTATTGGCATCTATGACCACGATCCTCTCTTGCGAACTTCGAATCTGTTTTCGTACCGGCAGTTGTCGTCGTGTCACGCACAGCCGCTCCGAGTCTTCGACAGCGATGCGAGATGTCGGAAGCTGGTTGGCCACGGCTATCCAGACGCGTCGGTCGAATCGACTTCCAAGCTGGCAAGGGAGGATCCTCTGGTTTTATGACGTCCGTAGTGCTGCTGCAGCAGCGCCCGCAGCGCCGCCGCCGCCGACGGCGAAGCTCGAACGGATACGTATGGATATTTGACCTGGTTTGTCTACAGCCTACCCACCCAGTCTGTCGTGAAGACCCCTTTGCTGACCAATATTCACAGTCGCATCCAAGCAAGTTCGCCATTAATGTGATTTTGTGTAGTCCTACCGCGACCAGCTGCAGCGAGGACGCCGCCGTCCAGCAGCGAGGACCGCCCAGCAGCGAGCATCGCTCCCTCGACTCCCTATTTCCGCCCTTCGCCCCACGATTCGGGCATCCTGTCCAGCGCACATCGGCGCCACTTCCACGTCTGGAACCTCACGAGCAACCGCGGAGCCGCGAGCCCTACTACCGCTAGTAGCGAACACTCCAGTTCTTCTGGAAACTGCCCGGAGGTCGTGAGAGGCACGTGCCTCCCTCCAGGGAACATGGAATCCAAGGCGGACGTTCTGTCCGTCTTTTTTTGCTCCATTGCAAAAAAGTTTCCCACTGTCACGGGGGGTGGGAAACAAGACAAGGGAAACGCAAGCATTGAGGGGACCCGGGGGCTCAAAGACTCAACACGGGGGGGAGTCATCCATGTTCATCCGAAACCGTGAACACTCTGACCTATACACCAGTCACTTGAGGGGAATGCGAAAAAGACTGAGGTCAACCCTTTGAAGAGGTACGTCGCGAAATGTCGGTTGATCCTTTCGACGTTTTGCGAGTACTGGATGACTCCATGAACCAGACCGATGATGCAAACCGCACCCGCTGAGAAAAGTCTTGATCCTTCATTCGTCGAAACAATGGCCCACAGTGCAAGGGTGCTGGCGAAGGGGACGAGTGCTTTCAGGGTCGCTGAGGTCAAGAGGGAATCAAAGGATCAGCAGCCGAGAGTGTGAATACAAAACCATGAAAGTGTATGGCCAATGATGAAAAGCTCCACAAAAACACAGCACGCCGGTCACCCCGTCCCGTACACCAGGTCCAGCTCGTAACAAGGCAAACTTAGGGGGCGGGGTGTCCACGCGCTGTCGAGTACTGAGGCCGTTTTTTCTTCCCTTTCTTTTAGACTGATCGTCAGGGTGCTTGGTATATAGATGAGAAATTATTGAATATTACATATTCTGTCTCGATTTTCCATTTCTGAAGGCATGGAAGGAAATTAAGATACAAAGGTTGACTTGTGTTGATGAATCTGGATATTGTCGGACTCTGACTAATCTGCTAACCTTGCAAGGTTTCCATTAAGCTGGATCCAAATGCTTTGTCCTATGAGTGAGTCTCGTCCAGCGGCGGACAGGGTATCTTCATTGCATAACCTTTGTATACAATCCAAATCCCTCGACTTCAAAGTGACTGAACGTGTAAGTCCGGCATGTTGATATCAGCATAAGACAGTACATTCTCAGGAATGCGAGGAGAATGACAAAGCCAATGGTACGACAAAGGAAAAGCCTTCTTTTGGTGTTGTATCATGGGGGATCCCAATTTGTACATGCATTCGTGGGCCCAAATACGCGGCCACTTGCGCAAGAAAGAAAAAAAAATAATGGTCAAGAGATCTACTACGCCTTGCAAAACCCTTTGCTGTTGTGTATCCATGCCACACCGCGTGCCTAACCAGCAACCCGCTAACCGTTGCCACATTTACTTCCTGTACCACATGCGAGTAATCTGGCATGTACGTTAGCATGAAACCAGGATATTGGCAAGCAGTGGCAAAATAAATTGACGTACCTTGGTGTGCCTCATCTTCTTCTGCAGCTGGAAGATGCCGTACATCAGCGCCTCGGAGGTGGGCGGGCAGCCAGGAACGTAAATGTCGACGGGCACGATGCGGTCGCAGCCGCGGGTGACGCTGTAGCTGTAGTGGTAGTAGCCGCCGCCGTTGGCGCAGCTGCCCATGGAGATGACCCAGCGCGGGTCGGGCATCTGGTCGTAGACCTGGCGCAGGGCGGGCGCCATCTTGTTGGTGAGGGTGCCGGCGACGATCATGACGTCCGACTGACGGGGCGAGGCACGGAAAATGATACCGAGACGGTCCTGGTCGTAGCGCGGCGTCGACAGGTGCATCATCTCGATGGCGCAGCATGCGAGACCGAAGGTCATGGGCCACAGCGAGCCCTGGCGCGCCCAGTTGGCGATCTGGTCGAGCGTGGTGCTGAGTTTCATGTCAGCCGTGAGGAACCAATCGTGTTGCGCATCCCCGTCCGCAATTGTTGATGTTGTTCTCCTTCCCGCCACCTCCCCATGCTCCTTTCCTCCGTGACCAGTTGCTTGCAGGGCGAACGTACAGCGCGTATTGGACAACACCCTTCTTTCCCTCCTGACTCGCCAGCGGCACGTTAGTCGGCATGCCCTTCTTCATGGGCGGCGGTGCGCCAGGGCCGTCGGCGATGATGGCGGGCTTTTGCATCGGAGTGGCATTGCTCTTCGACGAGTTCGAGATCCATGCGGCGGAGACGGCGCGGAAGGGGGTGATGGCGGTGGAAGGCTTGGCTGTTCAGGCGGCGCAGGCGTTAGTGGTGATTGATTGATCGAGAGTGGCGGGGCAGAGATGCGGGAGAGCCGGGGTAGGGTTGAAGTGGTGGTGGGCGGGCGAGCAGGCGTGGGTGGAGGATTGGCGTACCGCGCAGCGCCATTGAGGCGGCGGATCTGGTCGTCGACAGCATGGCTGCGGTGGGTATCCGGGACGACGCAAGGAAAGGGTGGAGTGGAGAGAGGTGGGCGCGGTGGGAGCGGGTGGCGGATGGGGACGCGCTTGCAGCAAGTCGATGTCGTCGACGTTCACGCTCTCTCGCTTGTGCTTTAGGGCTCATCCATTACGGAAGAGCCATAGCCTGCGCTCTGATTTGGCCGCGCCAGAGCCCCGCAATATTGCCGGCCCGGGGGTCGCGGCCAACGACGTCCCTGATGACTACACCCAACCCAAGCCCCGTGAGGCAACCAAGGCGCATCTCCAATTCAAATGCAAACGCGCGCTGCCCCGGGCCTCACCGCTAAATCTAATCCCGTCTGAGCGCATGTGAACCCACGAAACCGTCTGCCGTTGGAATCATGGCAGCCACCCGCGTGCCCTCTATAGCATGCATCGGCATCATCGGAAAACATGTAGGTAGCCGTAAACTCAAGCAAACCATCCGCCCGTCCAGAGCTCACGCAAGCACCAGAACAACCCTCTCCACGTCTCGCTCTTCCCGCCAGATGCACGCGCCCCGCTGGAGTTCTCCTTCCTGCTCTCGTCCTCGCTCGACATCTTCGAGGCCCGCATGCCGCACAAGACGGCCGACCAGGACTTCGGCCTGTTGCAGGCCGTCGACGAGCGCCTGGCCATGTACGGCTGGATGACCAACACCGGCGTCAAGTTTGTCGTCGTCGTCGACATGGAGGGCCGCCCCGCCACCTCAAGCGACGCAAAAACCACTTCCGCCATCGGCTTGAGAGATGCCGACATGAAGCCTGTAAGTGACTCTCTATCATATCCCCTTCTCCAAGGGAGGTTGATTCGTGGTGTTGATACTGTTCGTGCAGGCTTTCAAGGCGCTGCAGTCTGCATATATTGGGCTGCTGAGGAACCCCTTTTACGATCCGGACCAGCATTCTCCTCTGACTGCCAACGCCGAGCAGTCTGTCGGCTCCACTCAGATTACGAGTCGGCGCTTCACCAACGAGGTGAAAAGGATAGGGGAGACGTGGACGCCCGGTATCGGAAGCATGTGATTAACCAATCATGGAAGAGCATTTTAGGATTATAGAGCTCACGACGCATTCACGCAGACCACATAACTGGACGTGGCCGGTGGAATCGAAATAGACGTAATAATTGCAGGCATTCAATTCATCTGCCCTGCGGTCTATGGCGAAGGTCTTCACGTGTCGAAGCATAGAAATGGTACACGAGTATACCAACTCGTTTCGTTACAAGCCTATTTACCGGACGAATATCCACGCCATCGCAGCGAACCGATCATAATCAAGCATTGCGCCAGACCTTATACCAGGCTTTTTGCTGAGCAGCCAATCATCTGAACCGAGCCTAAAGTCAAATGCCGTGCAGAACAACACTGGGTATCCTCAGCTATGATAGTGTTGCTCATTTGAGGGTATATCAAATCAGAGCTTCGGCTTCACCTCTGTTGAGGCGCTAGCCTCCTTGTTCAGCGCCACGTTACCCGTGTTCTCGCCTTCTCCGAAGAAGATGACTTCAACAGTGAGATCGTCCCTGCGAACATTAACATTAAACTCCTCAAGAACACGTCGTTGAGCAGAAACTTACCTGTAGCGACGAGAGAAGGGGCTTGGCAGCGTCAGCAACGCGCAAAGCTGGTCCTGGTTCTTTCCACCAAGAGCGTTGCGCACAAGATGCGTTGCAGCGTTCTTATCTTCCACGATGAACCTTTCGGTCTCAGAGCCTGTCACACCCCACTGACGCTGCCTGATAGGAGCCCGCTGGCCACTCATGTCCTGCTGGACGCCATCCTTCTCGATCGGCAGGCCCTTCTGCTGGCTGAACCAACTCTTGAGCCAAGCATTGGTGTTGCTCTGGCTGGTCTTACCCTCGGCCTGCGACTCAAGCCACTGGCCGACAAGACCGACAACTTCCTCGTTGGTCAGCATCTCCCAGAGGCCATCAGTGGCCATCACGACGAAGTCTCCCTTTTCAGGCTGGACCTTGGTCGTAGTGACGATAGGCTCCGCCGTGACGTACGGCGGGGTCTTGAGCAGCGCAGGGGAAGAACGGCCGAAGTAGTAGTCCTTGATCTTCCTCTGAGTCTCAATGCTCCACTTGTAAACCGCGTCACCGAATGCTCTCGAAGGCTCAAGACCACCCAAAATGCGACCGTTTCTGGTCACATCCGGCTCACCGGGATGCTCCCTTCGCAGGCGGGCGGCCTCTTCGGGAGTACCGCCAGTCTGGTCCTGGGACAGAGGAGTGGCCGTCCACTTGCCGTTCGAGCCTCTCCGTCCAAGAACGGCACGAGAGTCTCCGGTACAAGCTACCCTCAAGAGCTTGGAGTTGCTGTCGTAGAAAGACAGCAGACCGCACGAGCCGGCCAATGCAGGAGCAAGCAGTTCGGCGGCCACACGCTTGGACTGCGCCTTCATGACCTTCTGCACCGACTCATGGCATATCTCGTGATCGAGACGCAGGAAGCCAGTCTTGATTGCCTTATCAATCGATTCCGCAGTGGGGAGCTTGACAGACGGGTCCGACAGGGCCGACTTGTATGTGGCGTTAAGCTCACGGGCGACGAAAGAGATGAGAGAGTTGCGCAGTTTCGCCGAGGTGATCCAGCCGCTAGAAGGCAAAGTTAACCAATGTCATCCCTGATCACTCCACATCCTTGCCCATACCTGTGGCCATCGAAAACACCCCAGAACATCCAATCGCTGTTGGAGGAGCCGTCGTCGGTCGACGCAACGCTCTGGGGCACTTCGACGATCTTCTCTGCGTGATCGTCTTCGATGGGATCGTTGCTGGGGATCTGCACGACGTCGTAGCGAACCACGCCCTTGCCCCGGCCGACAAGCCAGGACTCCTCGTTCCTCCTCAGCTTCTGTGTCGCTTGTTCGGGCGTCAGCATCTCGACGACCTTGCGTCCGTAGTCGTCCGTCTCCTTGGACAAAGGCGCGTCGGCCGGCAAGGTACCCGTCCAGACCTGGCCCTCGTCTATGACCAGCACTTTGTTGCCCCCGTCGGGAGCCTTGCCAGATGTAGGACCGCTGGTGTCTGCGGCGTTGGTGTAGACGCTTGACGCACTCAAGCCTCGGGTCTGTTGTCCGGAGACCGACACCGAGGCGGCGGGTGAGGCACCGTGTAGAGGATCGCCGTCACCGCGGTAGGCGAGCCAGGCGCCGGTAGCGACGGCGGCCGACACGAAGGCGTAGCTTAATCCGCGGAATTGCATCGAGGATTGAAGGATCTGGTGGCCGGATCGCTGTCGGGTGCTGAAAGCACGCGAGCTGACGAGGCTCGCGGGCGTGCGGACGGTTCTGCGAAGGCCCGGGCGGCGCACGGCGCGGCACGTCTGGAGGGCGGCACGACGCATTTGGAAGACCGCGCCCGAGTGCCTGAGTCGGCGGTGGAGCGGGGAGCAGGTGATAGGAGCGGTGTCCGAGGAGAGAGGGGCGGCGTGTCGGAGGTAAACGAGGGAGTGCTGTCCTGGTGTTGAGGCTCCCGCATGCCCGCCGATCGCTTGAGCTGCCGGTCGCTCGGCCCGTTTCGTTGGTGCTGCGGACGGACGCCCCGCCGTGGTTCCTCGCAAAGCTGCCCCACGTCATCACTCACTCGCGCACAAGCACCTATAATCTTCTAGTTTCTCGTCGTTCGAACCTGCGCTGCATCCGTACCACCAAATTCTTCACCACCATGTCTGCGCGTGCATTGCGCAAGCTCCAGCGCGAGCTTGAGGAAAAGAAACAGCTGGAGCAACTGGCCGCCGACAATGACGCAGACAACGAGTCGGAGGAGGAGCAGCCAACCGCCCCCCCTGCGAAGGCTAGCATGTTCGCCATGCTAGGCGCCGAAGAAGACGAGGACGAGGATGAAGACGAGAAGCAGGAGCCGCAAGATACTCCGGAAGCGCCTGAGGAGAGCGAGGAGGAAGCACCGAAACCGAAAGCTCCCAGCGCAAAGAAAAATAAAAAGAAGAAGAAGAAGGCTAAGGCGGCGAAGCAAGCTACCGATACGCCGACCAAAGAACAATCTGCGCCCTCCGATCTCGACGAAATCGACCTTGCGCTGCAATCTCTGAAAGTCGGCAGATCGGAGGACAAGGGCAAGTCGGCTGAGGAAAGCGCGGCCGATGCTGCGGCACAAGAACTGTACAAGCTGCTGGCGGTCGATACTCAAGGTCTGCATGCGCAGAATGAAATGCGGAAGCTTTTCGGAAGGGCTGCCTTGGAGAACAGGTCGGATGATGAGCCTGCTGGTAGAGGCAGACGCGGTCGCGGCGCGCAGCAGCTTGGTTTGGCGCAGGCTGTTGCTGCGCGCAACATCCCCGGCGGCCAAGGTTTTGCGTCACTAGGTCTGCGCCGGAACATATTCATTCAAGGGAAGGAAGAGTGGCCTAGAGCAACGAGTGGTGGTCTCGGCATGGAGATTGTAGAAAAACGCGCCGACGGAACTGTGGAGTACAGGTTCATACACAGCACAGCGTACCAGGACGTACAAAGGCAATTCGAGAGCTGTGTAGCCTCTATGGATCCTAATCGGCTGGTACAGTTGCTCCAGTTCAATCCATATCACATCTCGACCCTCCTTCAAGTATCGGAAATCGCAAAGCAAGAGCGAGACCACGCAACATCTGGCGATCTCCTCGAGCGTGCTCTGTTCTCCTTTGGCCGATCCATCCACTCAACTTTCTCCAACAACCTATCGCAAGGAAAAGCCAGGCTGGATTTCCGGAGACCGGAGAACAGAGAATTCTGGCTGGCAGCGTGGCGCTACATTGCCAACCTCGGTATGCGTGCGACCTGGAGGACGGTATATGAATGGGCCAAGCTACTTCTCAGCCTTGATCCCGAGAACGATCCGTACTGCGTTCGACTCGTCATCGACCAGTATGCCATCCGCGGTCGACAGCAGCAGGACTTTATCAACCTAGCTCAGAGCGAATTCTTCAAGAAAACATGGGCAGACCTTCCAAACATCCAACTGACGCTGGGCCTAGTACAAGTGCAAGCAAACGAACGCAACAAGGGGCAACAGAAACTTTACACGGCGATCGGCAAATACCCTTGGGTTGCTGCTCGTCTGTTCCAGGAACTCGAGGTCAACGACATCCCACCAGGGATCTGGGGCAAGCAGCCTCGCACGCCCTTTGAGCACCTACTGACTGAGCTGTACGTCATTCGCGCCAAGGATATCTGGAACACACCAGAAGCAAAAAACTTACTGGTCGAGGTGGCTTCGGCGGTGCAGGCTTCTGGAATGACAGACCCTGCAGACATCACCATCACACGAGACATAGGTCGTCACACCATACTTACCGATAATCCGGCACTCATTGGGGCAGTTCCGCGATCTCTGTCTTCTCAAGTGCAGTCGACATCAGACCCGCTGCCTCCGCACGACAACCTGGCTTCGTATGACCCCAGCCCAAGCAAGGCGAGCCGGCAGCGCGAGGGCCAGACAGCGGACGAGATGCGAGAGGAGTACAGCAATCTGAGGGCATTCTTCCAAAGTCTCATGCCGTGGTTCCAGGCACGTGAAGGCAACCCGGGCGAACAGCGAGCAGCAGAGCAGCTGGATGAAGCGCCAGCGCTGGATGCGGAAGTGCGTGACGAGGAGGTAGTCAGGCGGATGGTCGAGCGAGGGATCCCTTTCCAGGAGTTCTGGGAGCGCACGCAGCGGTTCGAGCAACTGCAGAACCAAATGGAAATGATGGGCGAACTGGAGGAACTTCCGGAGACGGAGGAAAGTCGGGCAGGTCAGAACCCCTCGGTAGAGCGGGCGGAGGGCGGCGGAGACAACGAGGACGCCAGGGGGGCGGATCCTGCGGCGTAGATAGTCGTCGATCAGGCACTGTGTACAGGAGCGCGTGAGCGTGCCGACACGCATCATCAGAAGTGGCGGGTGCTCAACTAGGCGAGGCTGGAGATCGCGGAGGCTAAACGCAAGAATTAGGTAGGCAAAAATAGACAGCTAGCATGCTTTGACGCGGCGGACACGTAGGCGGCGCCAGATTAGGCGGCCAGTTCAGACCCTGAGCAGCGCGGCTACGCGTCGCCAGGAGACCTTGCCGTGCTGGCCGCCGCTAACCACCGCATCCCGGCCGCAACACCTCTACGTTCCCACTGCCTGACGTCGACCACCTGCGGGGCTCGACAGCATTAAATCGCCCGACTGATCTCGTGCACGCCGACCCACCCCCGTCAGCCTGCCAGAACCCTCTGGCTCAGCCCTGTGAGGCAACACCCTTCCCCTGCCTTACGCAAGCATTCTCACTCAGGGCTGCCCGCATTACGAGTCCTTCCGTACGGCACATTCTTCGCACGCCAACAGGGATACGGCAGGGCCAACCCTCTTATCGTCCTACAGAGGAGCCACTCCTGCAGTATGTAAGTTGCCAATTCCCCAGATAGCCCCGACAGCCCCGCCAGGATTCGCTCCTTCTTTGAAAGTCCGCCCGTCCCTTTGTGACGCACCGTCTCGTCGTACGGGCAAAAAAGAAGTGGAGCATGAAGTCGCAGCACCCGCACGCCTGCGATTCCCTTCACCACCACCATACGTCTGCTATGGACATTCGTCGCCGACTAACCTGGTCCGGAAAGACAATGCGCGCCCAAATCGCC
Organism: Diplodia seriata; assembly: GCF_021436955.1. Taxonomy (NCBI): domain Eukaryota; kingdom Fungi; phylum Ascomycota; class Dothideomycetes; order Botryosphaeriales; family Botryosphaeriaceae; genus Diplodia; species Diplodia seriata. Next base: position 3,265,995 of record NW_027117309.1, on the reverse strand, counting down.
CAACGCGCGGGCCGCCTCCGCAGCACCTCCCTCAGCGCCGTCCCTCCTCCGCGCGCCTCCGCCGACTACGACCACGACCTGGCAAGAGTCGCCGCCAGCATCCTCTACCGCACCCCCGTCCCCTCCGACTCCGGCCTCCCCATTTACATTCTGAACGCCGCCGCACTGCCCGATGTCGACGAGGCCGACTTCGACAGCCTGCTCCCCTACGTGCTGGCCCGTCTGCCTGGCGAGGAGGAGCTGCTCAGTGGCACCGAATACGAGGTCATCTTCTTCGCAGGCGGCGATGCCGAGCGCGCAGCTGGAGCCAGGAAGAACCGCCCTGGCTGGGGCTGGTTCATCCAGGCCTACCACGTCCTGAGCCGCGCCATGCGCAAACGCTTGCAGAAGCTGTACATTGTACACGAGAGAAGCTGGGTTAGGATCTTGGTGGAGATGTTCTCAACCATTGTCAGCCCCAAGTTCCGGAGGAAGATCGTGCATGGTGAGTGCGCCCCATATCCGGAAAGAGTGCGCGTGAGCCAGGCCGCTGCATGGGGGCCTGGCGCATAAGTCTGGGCAAAATGGACCGCAGCTCCGTATTCGTACGAAGGGGTACGAAGTCGACTAGAACATCTCGTGCATATTATGCGCAGATAGCTGAGCTCAGCGGTTCCTGGCTTACCCGCGCTCTAGCTCACCCGCGCACATGGTGGCGGTGTGGCTTACCGAGAAGCATGCTGACATGAGATCCGCAGTTTCCACCTTGACGCAACTGGCACTAGAGCTTCCGATAGAGACTTTGTTGATACCGCCGTCCGCATATCTTCACGATCGACGACTGGCGCAGGACATCCACGCACCTTTTGCTAGCGGCCGCCGGGCTTTCTCGGTCCGGAATCCTTTGCCTCAGAATGCTGGCGGCGGCACACGACTACCGCGCATCTTGCGTGAAACCAGCACATTTTTGCTGATGGAGCCTAACATTGAGACTGAAGGCATTTTCCGGATTCCGCCTCATTCTCGGCTCAAGGAGATCCTGAAGGAAGCATACGACCGAGGCCAGAAGTACATTTTGTGGAAAGAGAATGGCGTCATGCTGCCTCTTCCACCTTTCGATGATTCGAATGTAACAAAGGCCATTGTCGAGGAGGTCGATGCTAGGGACTGCTACGGAGTATTCCTCGCTGCTGGTTTGACAAAGACTTGGTACGCCGAATTACGTCAACCTATCTTCCCTCAATCCGCATACCGGGAGCTACGGAGTCTCTTCGGAGATCCAGACGAGCCGCCATCGCGCAAAGCTCTGGTGGAGCTGATCTCGCCGAAGTCGGAATGGTCGGCGATCCCAGCCATATCGCGCGAGATCTTGGTTCGTCATCTGCTTCCCCTTCTGAGCATCGTGGCAGCGCATCAGGATTACAACAAGATGTCGGCCGAGAACCTGGCTGTCTGCTTTGCCCCAACGCTAGTCTGCGGACCCGATCAGATCGAAGACGCCAAAATGTCGAGCGTGGTTCGCCGCATCATGACCGAGGCCATCGACACTTGGGACGAGGGCCTCCGCGAGGACTGCGGTGTTGATAGCGCTACTTTCGAACGTGATCTCCAGCCACCGCAGGACCCGAAAGAATATGATGATCCCCTCGAGTCTTCTCGTAGGCCCCGTCCAAGGTCGGAAGACTTTGGCATCGAGTCGCCGTCAGAGGAGGATGCCGGGTTCGCGGATTCCGAAAAGCAGTTCTCGGGCATCGTCCTGCAGGACAACACGGACGTGTCGGGCCCCCCAGCGTTGCCGCCGCGCCCGTCGGTATCTAGTTCCAGAGACACACCTTTGAGCCCCACTGGTAGTGACGATTCACCTGTAAGACGCAAACCAGCACCATCTGTTCAGGTGCCCCCGCGGTACTCCACCATTCTTGCTGATGAAATGGGGGGAAGATCGGTCAACAACCAGTCGCCTCTGACGTACGCCGCAGCAGCGGATGGTTTTGGCCCTTCTCGCAGTTCGGGGCATAGCGTGGACGAGAAGAAAGAGGATAAGTCTAGTAGGCGACTTCCCGGTCCTAGCGTTCCTCACATCACAGCTCCAAAGCGTAAAGCCCTGACTGCCGAGCAGATTGCTAGCGCAGAGAGTGCGGTCTCTTCCCCAGAGCGCACCGTTTCTGCCACCCAATTCCCACAACAACAACACCAAAACCCTCAGCCTTCATCCAAGCAAACTCGGCCACCACCCGGTCTCGCCGAGATGATCGGTGCGGCCGCGGCGGCCGGTGGCGTCCAACGCAAGCCCATCAACTCTAGACCAGGTTCAAGTGGTTCAAGCAACATTTCCGCCATCCAATCACCCAACCTCATGAGCCCTTCAGCACACGGCACCTACGGTCGCCAACCTTCCCTTTCTCCCCAAGACGCCGAGTTCCGCAGAGCTGAACTCTCTCCTCCCTTCAGCCCCAACAACGATCTATCCCGCCGCCCTTCCTCCTCCTCGCTCTCCGCAGAAAATGTCGGTTCGGAATACGAAGCCAACAACGGACAGCAGCGCTCACGCTCGCGGGGGCCGACCATCAACTCGCTCGCCCGCCCCATGTTCCCGGCGGCGGCGGCGCAGGCCCCGCCCGGCAACAGCCACTTGCAGCGCGCGGCGACGATGGCGACGGAGCCGGCGACCAAGCCGCGCGCCCTGTCGTCGGGTCTGCTCCGGCGCATGCCGAGCCTCGAGCCGCCGCCGATCCCGCGGGACAACCCGCGAAAGCTGGATCTCAAGAAGAAGAGCGTGGAGGATCTGAGGCGGATATTCGAAAACAAGGCGGGCGCGGCGGAGAAGTTGGTTAAGGTGGGGAATGAGAAGGAGGCGAGGTTGGGTCGGGGTCGTTGATTTGGGGGTTGGAGCGGATGGAGACGTGTGTGTGATTATTACTGGGTTGTATTGTTCTTGTGGCTCTTTGGGTCGGTGGGACGATGGCGCTCTGGACGGGGTTCATTCTTGAACTGGCTTCCTCGATCTTCTTCATCATTCTTAACGCTTGTTATGTGTTATGCTGGACACGCTTTCTTGTTGTAGTATTTACTTCTTCTTCTTCTTTTGTCTGCGATAGCTTCTACTACCGGGTACCTTTCCCTTTACCTTGGAAAAATCTTTTTCGGGTCAGGTCATTCAGAGTAGTCACTTTGTTGCTGGTAGTAGCAGTTCGATTATCAATATTCTGAGCGCCAACGTGGTGCTTTCCGTACTCGTGCGTGGGAGTGAAGCAAGCACATGATGGGTGCCAAACTGACGAGTCGCAGGTATAAATACTCTGTCTCGATAGCCTTCCAATCGAACTTCCACAGCACCTATCGGGTTTTGGAGCTCTCCTAGATCTTAGTGAACATCACTGCGCTGGAGATGATACAACCACAGACTGGACCATGGACTTGGTCGTCGTTTGTCCTTCGGTCTATGTATGCAAGCTAGCCTCACCCCAGGCGCTGCGACTGTGCGTCATGCAAGCCTGAAGGGGAAGAGCAGCGTTTTGAGGGAATGGTGCTGAGCAGCGGGTTTGTTTGCTGACGATGTGCATGGTGGAGTCTACTGTGCGGCTGAAGTTGCCAATGGAACGGGAGTGTGCTGTGACTGTTCCGCAAGGCAGGACAGTTGAATGTGCCCAGTGTACTGGCGGCAACAGAGTGGTTACGGCTCCAGGACTGTGCTCCGATCGCGACAAGGAAGGGATTTGATGTATCGAGTTGCTGGGGACGTGGTGGGTTGCTTTTTAAAGGGCGTCGATATGGCTGTCTGTTGGTCAGCGGACGCACGGAGGCTCGGGCGGAGGAAATGACGGTCATGCGGCCGGTGACCAGGCACGTGGAAGAGATTCCTGGCTAAGAATTGGAGGTATAAGACCAAACATCGGGTGTCGGTGTTGGGTCTGCACTTGGGTTGTCGACATTTGCCATTGGTCTAGCTTGTCGCGACATCAACCTATGTCACTCCGTCTGTGGGCTGTCTTCTTCTTGCCGATCGGAGATTAAGTGAGCTCCACGCGTTCGGGGGGCATCATATTCTTCATCACTTCAAGATGATGAACGGCGTCATTTTGGACTAGTGCCGTGCAAGAATTGGTTTACTTGGTGATGACGAGCAGCATATATCGCTCACATTCGGAATGGTCCTTGCCGGGCGTTCGGCTTCCAGGAGCAACTGGCGAGAAGGCAAAAACACAAGTAAAAGAATAGAGAAATCAGAAGCATAGCCAAGTACATCTAGTTGCGGCTGCTTCGCAACGCTCAGTGTGGCTCTGTTTGAAGTTCCAAATCCACTCACGGAAACCAATTATAGAATGGAAGTCAGTCCGAATGACGTATGCAGGCGCATGTGGGTTCAATGGGAAATGAGAGCACGCGGGCTATGGACCAGCCGAGGAGATGCTTGGGGAATTCTCTGTTCAAAAGTTATCTTCGTGTGAGTAACATTGTCTACTTCGAATAGCCTGTCAGGCTTTGTTGGCCAATGAACACCGCGTTAACTCATTCCCTTTTCTCACCGCCGTCCATCAGCACTGGCCACCTTTGTTCTCTTCTCTTCAGAAAAGATACCCAAACAATGAAAATCAGCATTTCGCAGTACAGCTGTCAATCATCAATATTTTTTGGTGAAGGAATTCCCACGTACACTGAGTTGCTGCTTCTTTGGTTGCTTCGTGTCCTCTAACAGCGACCAGACGAGACTTCCACAGAACCAGACAGTATAGCAATTCTCGAGGCTCTTCATGGCTCTGCGGAAGATACATTAGGTGGATGCCGGACAGTTTCAGGTAGTGTGTGTCCCTATTTAAGAGGCATGGCGTAGACCGTTGAAAACGCCTTACTGAAAGGAGTCAGGTTGACCTGCAAGAAGCTATGGACAATGAGCAGCTGGGTAGTAAAGATCACATGATATGCTGTCCGCGTGAGGAGTACGCCTCACCAGTGGAGGGGTGGGTGTCGAAGACGATCACATAAAGACTTACTTCTTGTCAATGGTCTTGCTTAATCGACAACATTCGGCAGTCCATGGTCAACCACCGGTGCGTCAGACATCACTTCAGCTATTTGCACTGAGATGGCCGACAGCGACTCGCGTCTCTGCTTTGCGTTGGCTTGATCGACACATGGAGAACGCTTAAGAGGTTATCACAGCATTATCCAATACTGACGCATGTTTGGCACATGATGAGGCCACGCAGCACTCTCGTTTAACGTTGAACAAGCTAGAGGTTGGCAAGAGGCCACGTATTTGAGTGGTCCAGGTGTTATCAGATTGAATGATGAATACGCAACAGCCAAAGTTCTTAGGCCCCGTGCATTTTGTAGATGATGTGGAGAAGGCTCATCACCGGTGGCTGAAATCCATGGTCATACGGTGCGGCCTTTATATCGAGAAGATAAATGGATGCCGAGAGTGGGGTCACTTGACAAGGTGGTCTACCAAGGAGCAAGCATGTGAGAGGTATAAAACGCTGAGACTGAGTAAGAACTTGTAGATAGCCCGCCAACAGGACCAGATTCGGCCTTGCTTGGTTAATTTTTTTTTTTCCCTTTGCTGAGCGGAACGGAATACCCTGAGCCGCTCATCATTTTTATCACTTATTGAATTCTTTTAGTAATCTCCTTTGAAGATTATAAGCAGCGGTTCACAAAAGTGAAGGTCTTCGAGAAGGATGGAACAGCTTTAAATCCTTAATTGTGAGCTCATCACTGTTATATTATCACTTTTTATGTATAGTGTAGCAACAACCTGGATCTTATCCTCACTTACAGGACGTTGGTATGCTGTTTTAAGACAATTTTTTCGCCAAACTGAAGAGGAACCAGCCCGGGACATCAATATTCGCATGTCAGTCGTATCTTTACGAAGCATCAAAACAAAGCAGTCAAATTAAGCGCCGCACTACGAAGTCAGGTCCGTGTTTACAGTCCCCAGTCTTGTAAAAGACCGATTTCCATGCTGCCATTCCCACTCGACTATGCTCTCCCCTTCTACGGCATATACCCTACCACCGGATGATGCCGCAATGTTGGATAACTCCGTGGTAGATGAGAATGTGGAGGCAAGCGCACTGTTATTGGAGAAGGTTCGGTTCGTAAAGTTTGAATCCCACACCGTGATGCCACCATGCGTCCCAGGCTCGTTTACCAGAACTTCCATGTCCGACATCGTGTCATTGCCTCCGTTGTATCCGAGTGAAAAGCTTGCGATGCCGGCATTCGATTCTATCTTCCCTTTGAATGAAACTGTGTCACGCATTAATTCTCCCTCTGTAATTCCTGGTACTTGGAAGGAATAGCTTACGATCGTACGACCACGAGTCCTCCCAGGCCGTGAGTTGATACCACGTGAACCGTGTCAGGGTGCCCGTGTTGGCATACAAAGCCACCAAGCTCGAGTCGTTGTTCCATATCGGCGCCATAGACAGACTGCTCCCGGTGACGAGCGAGTGGTTCGAGTCCGCCTTCGCCGCTTGCGCGTACCAGCCGTAGTCGGAGATGTATGCGGCCCACCAGAGTTTGCTTTCGTAGTCCTCGTATGCGACCAGGGAAGTCTGGACGCAATATCTGTCACACTGTTGCCCGTATGCTGCGAGTTTGGAGTTGTTGCCGGCGAAAAGGGTTCCGTTCAGGGTGTTTGATGTTTGTTCCCCCCACATGTCGTCGGGATCGTAAGAGCCGCGCTCCCAGATTTTGTTGTCGTTGTCGAGGAAGAAGATGTGGTACTCAATTGCGGCCTACAGGTTGAATGTCTCAGAAATGCACACGAATGTTTCGGATGGACATTTGATACTCACATGTATTCCATCATTTTTAGTATATGCGGCTAGCGGAGTTCCTGGCCTGACTGACGGTCCCGAAGCATCCCGTGGGTTCAGCGGGGATACGTGCCATTTCTGAGTGCTAGAGTTCCATGCTGACTGGTAAAGCGCATTCGATTCGGCTTGGAAGTACAATCGGCGGTGTTGGATGCCATTGCCTTCGGTGTAATTGACTGCTGCAAGCGCCCCTGTCGGAAGGAAGCTCGTGTCTGCCTTGGCCCTCTTCGCGGCTCGTGAACCAAGTACCCCGCCGATAATGGCGACGATGGCAGCTACTAAGATCGCGGCCGCGAGGATTATCCAGAACCATAATCGACGCAAGCCGCAAATCTTTCTTGTGGATGCTTTCTCATCTGTCGTCTCTAACGCGTAAGGAGGTCGGCGATCTCGATTCAGCGGCTCAGGCAGGGATTCGTTGTAAATTTGCGGATAATTCTCGAGTTCAAGATGTGCTTGAGGTAGAGAGCCTCCGTGGGCAAGTTCGGCGTAGCTCACTTCGGGATAGCCCTGATCCTGGGAAAATGAGCCGTGTGGGGGTTTGTCGGCAGAGACAAGTGTCTTCTCATCATTATGTGCATCATGGTTATCGGGTACTAGGACTGCTTCGGGCAGTATGTGGTTCTGGTTGCTTTCGGCGTAGGCAAGTTGTGGATGGTTGAGGTCCTTTGAAGATGTGTTGGAGGTGGGGGATATCCTCTCGTAAGAATGTGCGGGATCACGCTTGAGCCGACTTTCGGTTGTGAGCGGGGCTTTGGACGAGTCCTTTGGTGGTACGGGCGGACCAGATCGCATCTTTGTATTGTCTGTGGATCCACGCGGGGCGCTTTGGCCAGTAATCAGGAGAGAGATAGTCAAGAAGACAAAGCGTTAGATGAGGGGGACTTGGGACGACTTCACGGCCAGCGTGCTCGTGATGACACTAACGGGACCTAGCGGTATCTATACGGATACAAGAGACGTGCACGCAGAGCTGGTGCGGCTCAGTAAGCCGGCTGCTTCTGCCCCCACCCGCCCAAGGCAAGGCAGCGATGGCCAGCGATGGTCTTGGACCGACCCATAATGATCAACCGGCTGTTCTCATGGGAAGCTAAGCTTAATCAGTTGGCGCGCGCCAAGTGGGCAAATCGGTCCAATGCCTACTCTTTTACATCTTTTTGCGGAGTCTGATAGGCACTCACCGCCAAACTGTACGGAAGTGTATCTGTATATTAGAGACCTAAGACTTGTCAAAGGACGCAATGAAAGTTGGAGTTCGACCAGAAGACCCGTTCTCAGTGTGTAGGTCATCCTGTCATACGTAGTTGCTTTCAGGCTGGCTATCAAATGTGGCAAACGGGTTCGTGTTCGACAAGACACATGACATGGATGCGATGGACTTCCCCAAAAAGACGTCTGGGCGTAAGCGGATCGCCGTATGCAAGACCCATCGGGGTCATACCTACTCTACGGATATCAAGAAAATTCATTCGTGAGCTGGACAGCCTGGTCTACGACACCCTCTTCGAGCTGAAGGCTGGCGCGATGAGTTCGGCTCCTTCGGACAAGGGACTCTGGCGGTAAACAAGTAATGTGATAGATCAGATGGCATCGAATGACAGTAAAACACCTTCGCGCTGGCCTTCGGCCGTCGAGCCCCCTCTGTGCGTGGCCGGATGTATCAGAGTGTGCGGCGTCGAAATCCTCCAAGGCCTTTGCTTCAGCACGCATGGTTGGCAGATAGGCCCGTGGTCAGACCCAGGAGCTGTGCCACATGCTTGCGGCACAGCTGCACCGGATACCGGTATACGGCCGAGCTGTGGGGGCCGAATGGGAAGTCATGCCGTTACCAACACTACGGTTTTGGTGGAGCTGGTGGAGTGCTCGCCTACATTCCGCGAATGACGATCAGCGACGAATCGCATGACGACGAATGGGGTTACCGCATCCTGTGCTCCTCCTCTTGTAATCATTACAGCATTTTCTTTGTATAGTATGCGGAACGCATATCATCCAAAGCGATGGGTCAGGGCAAATGAACTCTTCAGCTCGACTTCAGTTCAACGTTGTTACGCATCCCTCGTGGTATGAATATGCAGCCGGGGAAACTAAGAAGAGCGGCTTTGTTTTCTTCACGCACTTGTGTCAGTTACCGGCCAGCCGGAGTCGCGGGTGCCACGTAGGCTTACTCGGCAACCCTGAACCGTGCAAGGGGGCCTCTGCAGATCTCCGTTCAGTAAGAGAAGGTGTGCAGAATACAGCGGGTCGGCTAAAATCCGATTCGCGCATGAACCTGCTGCGTGATATGTGGGTCATTCAGCCACAGGGCAGAAAAGAAGGCTGCCTGCAGCGGCTAATTCAAGTCTAACTTGACGGGTCCTTCTGCTCTTCCAATTCATACTGATCCTTCTGCACTTCCAAAGCGCGAGGATCGCTGCCAGACACCTCGGGACCTGTCATTACCGGCTGCTCGGGCCTTGTGGAGCGAAAGGATACGGCCAAAGTAGGCTCAGAGGACACGCCTTTCTTCGAGTCGAACTTGAGGATCCTCCGCGATCACTGCACAGCCAAACAAGAACAGTTACACGTGCCCTTCGCAGCTCTGCGCTACTTGAATTACGACTTCTGGTGTCCGCGACACTTGCTCGGACCGTTGCCAACCCCGTCGCATCAACCAGCGACGGCAGAGCCTCATCTGACGAAACACTCGAACGACATGGAACGGTGGGTCATAGCAGCCTGCCTTGATCACTCTTCATTTCCACTCACGCTAACAGAGATCCTGAGGATGTCTGTGAGATCAGCCCTTCGAGATATGCCAGACCACACAACTCCCGCCGACCAAGGCCGTCACCAACACTGGTGTCCATATGGGAGCACTACCTCGCCGCGACCGTCATGATGGTCACGTCCTCCATGGTCAGCACTTTCTGGGTAGACAATCCATTACCGTTCTGCTCGCGATACTGGATAGTCATTGGCGGGACCGACGAGTGCTTCTGGAGGCCGAACGCCCTTATGATACTCGCCGCTTGCATCGCGTACTCAGCGGCCGCTCTCTGGTGGTACAATCAACACAAATACTGGCCTCATCAAACCGGAGCTATCGGCGTTGCGCTTCTCGTTGGACTCGGTTTGTCCCTGGCTCTAGGGGCTGATCTGGAACACGTCTTGAGGAACACCCTGACGTGGAGCATATTTTCAGGGCTGGTGGTTAGTGCCATCATGGATCGCCGGAAAACCTCTCGAGGCGGCAGCTCGCGCATCTAGATAGGATAACTTGGTTTGCGGCGTCTGGTGTTTGGCTTCCAAGTGAAGGGAGGACGAGGCCACAATTGTTTGAATCAAAGCTCTATATTGAGCTGCAACGCGTTATGTCATTCGCGAATTCTGCGATCATGCCTTGAATTAATAGACCGTCCCAGCCGCTGGAGGCAGCTACGTAGCGTGCGATCTGAATCCCCACCTTTACGACTAAGCCCCAAATGGGCCTGAGCGAGGCGAATACTGCTGGCCTCTGTCTGATCTTGCCTTCGGACCTCCACCTTGATAACTCCAGGCTTGCTAATGCCACTTCGCCGCCGAGGATCCTTGAGATACCATTTCCCTCCCGTGTAAAGCTTCTTGTCGCGGAGCAGGCATTGCCTTGAACAGCCCGAGGAGATGGGTCACGTATTCAACACATGACTGATTGCCTACGGCTCGCACGCGTAGTTGCACTGCTCAATCATCACGCCTGACACTCCTCTCATGAAGATAGCTTTTCAGTCTGATACTGTCCGCTCTCATATGCACTATGAGCTCTCTTCGAGCTCTCTTTATAATGACCAATTCCAGTAAGAAAGATTGCCGTGATCGCCCTTTGAGAGTGTCCCAAGTGCATGCAGGGGCTGCTTGGTTATCCGTGAAGGCAGCAATCAGATCGAGTGGCGGAACAGCGGCTGCGCCCGCTTCCTGCCACTCCCCGCCCGGGAAGCCCATCATGCACACGGCCAACAAACCCCAACAGGACTATCGAGTAGTGGGGCGGAAAGCATGAAGTGCGCATCATCTCTCCACTTCTGTAAGCCACCTCTTCGTCGCCACCCCCTGGAGCCCCGCAGCAAGCTGAAAATACCGTTATAAATCTGGTTTGTGCTCCCTGTACCTTGAGCGTCGGGTGTCGCTGGCAGCAAGCGGGTCAGCATGGGCCATGTGTAGCGCTCGCCGTCAGTTTGGATGGCTGCCATCTTTGGATATTCTCCGACATGGTCGCGCGGAGCTGTCGTCACTTCGCGTGATCCGTCTAATCACGTAGCCGCCGGCTTTTCCAGACATAGAGCAAAGAAAAATATGTGACGTGTAACAGCCTTTTTTCCGTTGTTCCAAAAGAGACTGCGAACAATCTGATCCAACTCTCTGGAACTCCTCAAGCATAGAAGACTGCGGGTTTCTGGCGATCCCCTTATTTACTGAGTACTAGACCAGTAACTCCGTGATTTGGAGAATGCTTTCCGTAGAAATTTCCCGACGCACGTGTCTTTGCTCCACCGCAGGAAGCCAGGGATAACTCAGCATCGACGATCACCGCTGTCGAGTTGGGCCCTCCTAGGCGCGCGGATATGATCCGCGCCGTCCGGTACATTAGCACGAATCCTCCGGATGATAGTCGAGCCATCCGGCGGTAGTGAAGAGTGCTGGGGTGACTTGTCCTAATATTAGCAACACGGTCTGCGCAAATCAGACCGCAAGGGCTGCGAGGGCGGTCTGGTGCAGTCTGCGCGGACTGCCGCCGATTGCTGCTCGCTGCTCTTCATGATCCTTCCCGCTCACTTCATCCATCCCGTCCTGTTCGTCTTGCTTCAAGTGCGCATCCATGGCACTCGAGAATCTGAAGTCGTGAGGACATGAAAGAACTGAAGTCCAAAGTCGAAACCAACAAATGAGCGTACATTCCAAGGCCACTGGTGTACGTGTCCGTGGGCACGCTTGGGAATGGTCCTACTAGCGCTCTGCTTCCGAGCTTACTTTTATCGGCTTGGGTTTCAAATGGCGACGTTATTGTTTTCTATTTGGGAAGAAGAATTGAGCTACAATCCTCATTCAGAGCTTACTGCAACAGTTTGCAAAGCTTGTCGTAATCTTCGATTGGTGAAATACCTGATCACGAATGTCACATCGTTCCAGATTACCCAAAGAATATGGCTGTACGTAAAACACGTGGCCGGATCATTTGTTCGCGCAACCACATGCCCAGACGTCACATTCTGAGGTCCCAGCACATGACGCTTTGGCATACAGGTCCCAACCCATAATGCATAAAACTCTCACTCCAGGAGCTCTATACTGCTAACCAGCATGTCTCCGACTTCGTCGGAGCTACAAGGCTCAACGGTACTCGCCACTTGAGTTCAAAGTCGACCTCACCATCACTTTCTGGAGGCTTCTGGCAGACTCCCTTGCCGCGAGGGCGTAGCAACCCGAACACCCCATCATCACCAACCACAGACAAACATCATCCAACAGTCTTCCAAAACGATCCACGAGCAGCATTTTCGCAAAACGATGAAGACCTACAAGATCGAACGAAAAACTGAACTTTGTTTAATCATGAATTATTTCGCTAATAGAGCCAGATCCCCAACCAACAAATCTGGACTTCGTCCCTCGTCGTGCGCCATGAGACACCAATGACCCGCTTTTTGCCTTTTTCCCAGCAATGGAGAATGCCCTCAAAACAGCGATGCTTTTTTTTCTTTCCCTTGTAGCGTTCAATCGAATAGACTTCCTGCGCGCCGCCGGCTTTTTCTTAATACCTATTTCCTCTTCTTTGAGCTTTTCCCAACTGAGACTGATAACGGCCGTCTTCCTCTTGACATGATTTGAAAATTGTAACAATAGAAGAGAAAGAACGAAATGTTGATACAAAAACACAAGCGCTGAAGAGTAAAAGTAGTAGTAATAGTGTAAGAAAAGATCCAGCACCAATCGTCAGCCCGTCATAACATGACAGACAGGCAACGACAAAAAGGCGCAAACTCCTTGCAATGCGGCATCTGGGTATCAACAACCCCGCTCGTTGGAAAAACAAGGGAAAAATAACAAGGGAACACCAAACTCGCAACAACTCCTCATCGACCCCCACTTACGAGTTATCCGCACAGCTGAACGCCGCGCCTCCCTGGCCCTCGGCCAACGCCGAGCCACTGGCCCACAAGCCGAGCCCGCAGATGGCCGCGCCCTGACACAGCATGTAGACGTTGACGACGGTGAGGACGCACTTCTTCCAGTTCTCGGTGTAGCGGCCGCGGTTCATCCAGAGCCACAGGCCGCCGCTGAAGCCGAAGCTGAACCACGAGCAGAACAGGGCGCTGATGAGGCCGAGCAGCAGCGAGAAGGACGGGATGGCCTCGGCGATGATCCACGCGACGAGCCAGCCGACGGCGACGATGGCGATCCACGAGATGAGCGGCCAGCCGCGGCGGTGGTGCAGGCGGTGCGGCTGGTGGCGCCAGCAGCGCACCCACACGTACTTGCACGCGACGTGGCCGCACACGACGCCGGCGATGACGATGGTCGGCAGCGCGAGCCCGTACGCGACCTTGGCGACGATGGGCGATGCCGAGCCGAGCGCGGGCGACTTGACGTCGGCGCCGGCGTAGTAGTAGATGACGACGCCGACGACGACGTAGAAGGACGTGGCCGTGATGTGCATGAAGGCGACCGACTTGGGGAAGTCGCGCGGGTTCTTGAGCTCGCTGCAGAAGGTGAAGAAGGCGACGTGGCCGGCGTAGGCTAGGATGATGTTGAGGAAGGCGAGCACGCCCGACTGCAAGTCCGTGGCCCTATTGACGGCCACGACGGCGCCCGCGTTGGGCTTGGTGATGCCGATGCCGATCATGGCCAGCGTGACGCAGATGAGGATCGAGATGCACGACAGCACCGAGAGGTACGAGACCTTCTCCAGCTGGCGCTTGAGCGAGAGGATGAAGCAGACGCCGAACCCGACGATGCCGAAGGCGATGGTGCACGTGCCGTGATTCGACAGGACGTTGAGCGCGACGGTGAAGGTCAGGAGATGCGCGGCCTGGATGAAGATGAGGATGAGGACTTGGGCGACGCCCATGATCTCGCGGGCGATGGGGCCGGCGATCAAGAAGGCGGCGTCGGCGAAGGTGTGGCAGCCCGGGTATTTCAGGTAGAACTGGCCGATAACGAAGGCGCTGTAGCTGGAAATAAGACCAAACAGGACGATCATGAATATGCCGCTGTTCTCGTTAGTACTCAATTGATGGGCTAGAGGGGCGTGATTAGAGCTTACGGGAAGAGACCCAGAACGGCAACAGCCTGAGGGAGTGAGAGGACACCCAGGGAGATGTTTTCAGCAACCATGACTATACTTTCAGTTAGTCCATAGCCCCAAAAAGCGACAAAAAGGAACAACTTACGCAACCCCGCGTGCCACCACTCCATGGTCTGATATTTGATCTCTGCGTGCTCATCTTCATGGCCGAACGGATTCACCTCGCCAGCCTGCTCAGACTTCAAAATCAGTAAGATGATGAAGAGCCAATGAGAGCGGGGGCAATTACGGCAGTGTCAGAAGTCGTGTAGGGCGGCGGGATCGCCTTCTCCAGATTGTCAATGCCCTTTTGCCGATCTTTCAACTTCTCAGCGTCGCCCAGATCCTGGCTTTCCGAGGTGCTGGAGCGGGTCTCGAGAGCAACGGCCGCCTCGCTGGGCTTGCTTTCGTCTCGCACGACCGGGGCAGCGGCACTAATGTCCAGATCTTGCTCGTTAGGGCGGACGTTGGCGGGGGAATGGTCCTGGACACCCATGGTGGGCAAGATTAGGGAGGGTAGACGAGGGTAGCGGCGGGTTGCGTCGGCTTTCGAGGGTGGAGTGGAGGATGGCGAGATGCAAGTTCAGATCGTGGGAGGGGCGGGAAGAAAAGAGAACGTGCAAGCACCATTGAAGTAGCCGGTCCGGGGGAGGCGAAGTGGATTCGAGGGCAGCGAGCGGGTCCGTCAACGGCCGAGCTGCAACCAGGCCTGTCGCGGCGCGCCATCAGCCAAGTGACTCAAGGAAAGCGGCGACGGACGACGAGAGGTCTGGCGACTACGGCGGCGAGCACAGCTGCGATGGTGCAGTTTTGGGACGTAGGAAAAACTAGGCGAGAGCTAAGACCAGGAGGTGGTTTCTTGTTACGTGATCTCGCCGCAGAGGGCCCAGCATACCCCAGGCCAACTGCCGCTGGAGAACAGATCTGGAAGGTTTTGATGAAGGCTGCGAGCCGTCGGGGCGACAGCCGGCTCGCGCATCGTCGTCTGGGATCTCCATGTGTGATTGTCGCCTGTAATGGGAGCCGTTGGTATCAGATTCGCGCGCATTGCTCGGCGGAGCAGGCGCAGGATGACTGTCTTAGAGCCGAGCCCCGGGAAGGAGGGGCCACGATGACAGACGGGCGATACACGGAGTCGGTGATTGGGCGGGTTGAACGCTCAACTGTTTCCCACGCGAGCCACGGTACGGAACGGCCCTCCAGCGCCTCCCAGCACACCAGTCTCGCAGCAGGGCTGATCTGTCTCCCTCGCTACCCGCGCCGTCACAGAATAGCTGATCGCCATCAAGGCACGTCAAGCGCGCGACGGTCGGAGGCGGGATCGGAGCACGCTGGAGGCGAAAACGCGCGGGAGGTGACGTCGGCTGGTGGATTGATAGTCTTCTGATGCATCCTCAGGCCGTCGGAGCCCAGCGGTCGGAGTGGCGCCCGGGCGGCGTTTTTCTCAGCGGTACCGGCGCGCGCACTGCCGGCCAAGCGTCTCCGCGCCGCTGTCGGAGGGCCTCGAGCCCTCGAAAATCCCAAGCTCTTGCATGCTCTTCTGCGCACTCGTACGAGACACGGCAGGGTCCGCAAGCCCGGGCGAGGGCAGCGTGTCTGATATATGCTGGCAGCCTCGGCGAAGGGCGCAGCCATTGACAAGCGGGGCGCGATAAGAAGGCCGGGCGGAAAACATGACATGGCCGGTTGGCACTGAGCTTCACCGCATGCAGGCTCGTCGAGCTCGCAACCGCCGGCCAATCAGCGCGGCCACGAGCGGTACCAATGGCGGATGCAGCCTCTCAGGGCCCAGGCCGAGATGCAAGCCGACGGGTGGAGAAGGGCTCGCCCGGAAGGACCAGCTCCTCGCCATAGCTCCCCAGCTTCCACAGCTCAGCTCAGAGAGACAACCAGAGCTGCACAACTTCCTCCCAACCCATCTCGTCGAGACCTCCTCTGCTTCGTGCGACCCCTACAGCTCTAGTCGACGTTACCGTTGCACCCGCGCGCCCGACCACCAGCTCACTGCACCGGCAGCCCTCACTGCTGCTCCCATCTGCCACCTGAACAATTCACGCCTCGCCCATCTCTGCCATCAAGCTTTGCCGTGATAGCCCATCTCCATCTCCACGCCCGCCATGGTCGAACTCCGCAAGCGCAAGACCCCGCCGCCCGCGCCCGAGAAGGCGGCCAAGAGAAAGCCCGGTCCCAAGTCGAAGACGACCAAAGCCAAAGCAGCCGCTGCCGACGCCGTTGAAACGGCCGCCGCGAAGGTCGAGGAGACGGTTAACAAGGTCGAGGAAACCGCGACCAATGGCGCCTCCACCACCAAGTCGTCCGCCGTCGGCGGCAAGCCCGAGGTGGGCTCGAAGCTCGACCTCGATGGTTTCGGCGGCGACATCGAGACCAACGACGGCACCAAGACGACGCTGAAGAAGCTCGTCGATGAGAGCAAGCAAGGCGTCGTTCTCTTTACCTACCCCAGGGCCTCGACGCCCGGCTGTAAGTTATCCCACCCACCCCCTCTCCCCTTCAATTTCTCGCATCTCCTCCCCACAAAACCACCACCAACCCCGCTTCGCGCACGGATCGCCCACTCCCACCGACAAATCCCACATCCGCCCTTCATCACCACCGCATTCGCAACCCTCCCTCCTTTCCCATCAACTGACACGAAAGAAAACAGGCACCAAACAAGCCTGCCTCTTCCGCGACTCCTTCACGCCCCTCACCGCCACCGGCCTCAGCATCTACGGCCTGTCGGCCGACAGCCCCAAAGCCAACACGACGTTCAAGACCAAGCAGAACCTGCCCTACACGCTCCTCTGCGACCCGTCGGCGTCGCTCATCCGCGCCATCGGCCTGGCCAAATCCGGCAACGCAAAGGGAACCGTCCGCGGCGTCTTCGTCGTCGATAAGAGCGGCGAGGTGCTGGCTGCCGAGGCGGGCGGCCCGGACGCGACGGTCGACGTGGTGCGGGAGCTGGTGAAGAAGAAGGGCGGTGGCGGCGGCGGCGAGGTCGAGGACAAGAAGCAGGCGGAGACGGCGGGCGAGGTGGCGGATGCGGCTGAGGAGGCCGGTGTTGACGGGGAGAGTAAGTGAGTGGTGAAGAGGTGATGTTGTCGCTGTTGTCGTCGCGGTGATGTGAGTGAGTGTTTGCGTGTGCGAAGGAGAGAGAGGGAGGGAGAGAGAGAGAGAGCAGCGCACATGCATGACGACGATGATGTTCCGTGCAGATGTTCCGTGTTGAAGCTCTTCGATATCTCTCTTTGGGTCAAAAAGCCACCACCGCTTTGACCTGGTCATTTTTTGGATTCCGCCCTTTTTTTGGTCACGACGCCTGTTTGGTTGATGATTCCCTTAACGTTTTTGATGTTGGATGTCGTGGTCTCTCACGCTTAAAATACCGCAAAAAGCCTAGTCATAGTGTCGGCCAGTCGATGAATGAAACTTATCTGTCTTTTCTCCCCAATTATTCCTCGAAACGCCAGCTACTCGGTGTCCGAGGCGTCTAAGACGTCATGGCACGCGCTAGGCTGCGGTCCGGCCCGAATGCCGTGCTTTATCAAGGGAGGCTATGCCTGTTCCTGAATCTTGTCCGCCAGACCTTCTGCACAGCAATGTTGGAATCCCATGCATCGAGCACGCAAATATCAATGACTTGTGTGCGTCTCGCGCGCCCTGCCTAAAGGCCAACATTGGAAATCTCGTATGATCTCATCAGCACTGGTGACACTTACAAGAGTTGGGACTTCTCAGCATCATGCGAATTTGCTGTGCAGCGATATGTATCTGTCATGGTGATATCCATCACCCATGGTCGGCGGTGCTGGATTGGCATGAGTTATCGCAATCGCACACTCAGCATATATGTCTTATCACAAAGTGAGGTTGATATGAGATGTCCTTGGAGCGCCACCACAGCCACAACAGTGGGAACTGTGGTGCACTTCGCTTCGCAGAGCTGAGGAATCGAGGAGCTTCCGAGCGCTCAGCCGTATTCAATACGTGGTGTGGAAACACAGATCACATGCTGCAAGAAGTCTCCGGTGACTTCATCTATGCAATCTGAGGGTCACCGGTCGGGAGCAGTGCACTGCCAAATTCCATGGTCAACGCGCTTTGAGGAAAGATATTCAAGCATGGCTCAAGGAGCGAGATCCCACGGTCTTCACTCACAGGGTTGCGCCGAACCCTCTGGAGGACATGTCAAGCTTTTACTTTGATGAAGTACTTGCCTTCATTGAGTGTTGTGCTCATGTATCTTACGCTCGGGGGAAGTTACATGCGGTGGATTGAACTTTGAGCGAGAACACCAAATGATGCTGCGCTGGATAACACAGTGATGAAGCTGATCAATACGTAGACATGATAATGGAATTACAAGCACATTGGCATACTGTAAGTAGAAATTGGAAAGAGCGGGAGGAAAGTGTACCCTTTCCAATCGTGATGGAGGCAGAGGAAGGAAACGCAAGTCAAATAAGGCTTTGTGCTTGCGGACTTATCTTGAATCCACGTAGCTCTTTCACAAACAGCAGAATGAAAATGACGATGTACACTCGCTTTTATCCACCGTACTTCAGGCCCAGAAAGCGACTTGCGCCCCGTGTGAAGTCAGCTGGGCGCTTGAAGCTATATTACACCCTTTTCTGGATGATTTTCCCTACTTACGCTCCAAAGGTGCCAGCTCCAGCGCGTCGAAGGTCTGAGGCAGGCTCAAGAAATGGGTGAATCTCCGTGTCCCGGACAACTCACTAATTGTCGTGAACTAATTGAGTCTGACCATAGGCATCTCCTGATTGTCTATTCAGCATCACCGCCTTCAACAGCAAGACCACCTGCTGCTCAGCCGAACTTGCACATCATGGCGATGCTCAACCGCAGTGAGATCGTGCAGAGAAAGCCGATTGGCCCGGTCTCTGGTCAGGAAATGAGTGACGGGGGAAGACAGTGACAGTCTTCGTTCTCGTCGACGCTGAAGTCCAGCCAGCGTGGTCATATCCTCGCAATGTCCACGCATTGACGCCATTTATCTGACTTTGCTGATGCCGCTTGGGTTTTATAGACCCCGAGCCTGCATAGTCGTAGTGCGTCATGCGCCGCGGCGCGGACTTCGCTCGCAGCAACGAGTCTCTCACCGCTGGTGCAGGAGTGTACTCATTTCGAGTATTTCAACCCTTTTTTGCGGAGGACTCTTCTTTCTGTCCGTACTGGTGTCACTGTTTCATTCGAAACGTTGGCCATGGCCATTCGCCGACTCGCGCGTGTCAACCTGCACAAACATGACTGCGGCTCTCCTGTGTGCGCCTGCTACAGGCCATCATATGTCGGAGAGGTCAGCGTCAGCTTTGTGCTATTCTCCGGAATGAAGCAGAGATGGCTTGATCATTTATCAAACCTTCACAATGGTCTCCATCATGGATAAATGATGATCGAAAGCGTCTGGCCTGTGACTATAACACGAAGGAAGAATTACGAGTACGTTGCTCCACCGAGCGAGAAATTCAAGTTTGTCAACACGATGGCTCTGGCCGGCGTTAAATATTGGAAATGGAGAAGGCACCAATACTTGTGGCGGGCTTCGTACTCCATTTCCCTTTTGGGCTCACAGCCTGCATTTGCACGTCATGCGAACCATCTATCGCTTCCCATAAAAATGCATTCTTGCTGTCCAAGACAATGACACGATACCACCAGTCCTGCAGCAGCAGATTTGAGTATTGGTCCGTTGAGACGAATCCAATCACCATCCGGACTGTCTCGTTCCAGTTTTTTACGATCATTTGATCTTTTTCGAAGACGGTTACACCAGACTTCGACCTTGTCAGCATCAACCCACGAAGCTGCGGCGCAGCATCTAGGCATCATGATATGCCTTGGACAAGAAGAAATGCTGTAGGTGAGATAAAAGCCATGGCTCGATGCATCAAGCCAAACACGGGAGTCGCAAGTTGAAGGAACATGGGGTGTGCATGGTTGTAGAATTGACGTACAGATATGAGCCTGTATATAACTGAATTGTTCGATGAAGGTCGACTGGATACTTGATTTTTGTATCAACTCTGCTCCACTTTGCTCACGCCGCACCGGTTTCGAGTCTCGGGTGTTTTTGTTCCATCAAGTGGCCTCAATTGGGCGCCATCTGATCATTGTGCAATCGAGGAACAGCAGGCATCAGAGTTTGGAAATGCTGAAGCATGTGATTTCTTTGATAATTAAGCACGCCGTCGTAATACCTCGATGCCGATAAACGACATCATCACACGCCGGCTAGCTCGGAGCAGATCCGCTTAAGCAAAGAAAGCATTTCAACGCAGTGAAAGGCAACGGCCGGCGCAACACCAGCAGTGACGTATTCGTATATCTTGTTTATTCTGCTTTCATCAAAGGAAACCTCTTCCGAAGGACATAACAAAGTAGCGCAACCTTTAGCACCCCCAAGCCGATTGATATATAGTCAGAGAGGAATGAGAATCTTGAGTCACCACTCGTGGTAGGCGCTTGTTGTCTGGTGGATGGCTCGATCAGTATACAAAGGCTGAGAGCTGGGAACAACGTCTGCTCAAGTGTTTCCGAATCCTTGCCAGCTTCAGAACTACAGACCGGATTATTGAACGGTGTCTTTTCGGTGAGAACCCACACGAACTTTTTTACACTCGTCTCTTTTTTCAGAAACACTTGGAGATTTTAAATGAGAGTTGAACGTCGGAATTTTCTATCAATGCTGCGTAGCAGCATTATGTGCCGAGTGATATCCGCAACATGGGAAGGGGAAGAAACATGCTCGGGTCACACAAAGAAGACGACAACAGGAGTGTATTCGTCTACCCAATTTCTTCTCTTGCCCCGAATTGACCTTTAGTTCTGACAAGGCGTAGTTTCGAAATGACTGCTCGCTTTCCGTGCATGTTTTAAGGTAAGTAAATACGCGAACAGCACCGGTATTGGCATGTGTGGGTCCCTGCACATCTGTATGTCCGCGTGACGGCGGCTGACCGCCACACGTCTCCGATACGGGCGCAGTGGCCCAGACTGGGGCTCCATAGTGTTAGGCCTCAATATCACAGGGTGAGGTCCATGCTACCGGCCTCGGCCACTTCCTTTTGTGTATAGGAGCTTTCCCTCGTCGCCGTTCGACAATGCATGAGAAAGCCGCAGTGTATCTACAGGCTACTCGTAACGTGGCCCCCGGCAAAACCAACACTTCTTTGGGGACTTGTGGATGCTGGGGCGAAGCTCGTTTGGCCAGTTCTTGTTTCATTGGCTCCACGGTCAATAATATCATGAACACCAGAGGAGCGTGCATATATGCATCTCCAACACTCGATGTTCAGCAGGGATGTCCCATCGTGCTCAAGGGTTAGGTCACAGTCCCAGATCCCTCGAATATGTGCCGACCTTGAGGCCGGAATCCCACACAGCCCAAGCGCCGAGGGAAGTATGATTCACCCAGGCTTTCTGCATTCGCATGGTGAATCCACGCATTCACGTCCACAGTTGAGACAAGACGACCAAGCCATGGGAGGCGAAAGGTTTAACGAGAGTTAGCAGCAGCCATCCGGCAATGCTGTTACCACTGGACTAATAATCTCCAAAACGTCAGCAGTGGTGCCCGCCACTCCGGGACTGCATATGCACCCGAGACTGCACATCACAGCGGTTCATGGCGCCAGTCCGAGATTTTGAAAAGACTCTCACGAAGCATTTAAAATAGACGGTCAAAAATTTTAATCAGTACGGAACTCTGGCGCGGAACAAAAGACCTTCGGTGGTTGAAGTCAAGACCTCTACACTATGATCGGTTCGGCTGGAAGCCGTGTACTTTGCGGTTGCGGCCACCTTCCTCTCAAAATGTGTGGTCTGTGGATCATCTTGCGAAAGAGGCGAGAGTTTCTATCATTGACGGCAGTTCGTGTTCACCGAACCGGTTCAACGCCGAGTTTTGGAATCACCTTGAGACTACACGTCTTGCAGGTGTTTTTTTATTATTGGGGAAAGCTGCCAGAACGGCGACACCTTGGGTGCTTGTAGTTTACTGAGGGATTTCCAACTCCAGCCGTTGACTTCTTTGTGAAATTAGGTATACTTGATGGTACCGGTGTTGGAGGTTTGCCCGTCAAGTCAATGGCACCGATCCGGCACAACGGCTGTATTCAGTATTGTCTTCGCCCCTACACTTGCGGAAATGATGAGCTTCATCATAATGACACGACAATTACCTTCCCCATTGTTAAGACAGATGATCAACAATATCTCCCAAGCGGAGCATACTATGCCATCCAGTGTAGAGTCTATCCATAAAATTGGAGTGAAGCGCGGAGTGGGTGCAGATGTCGCCCACCCGCAGCCTCCGCACGATGCGCATTAGAAGAAGAAGAAGCCGAAAGAGACCCTACGAAACAAAAATATATAGTCCCCTTCCCAACCCAAAAACTCCGCACCAGCCATCTCCACCCCGCGTGCGGGCGCCGCAGTACTCTCCACCAAACAACGCCACCCACCTATCCCTGCCACGCGCAAACACCCAGGCCACCCACCAAGCCCCAAATCCTCTGACTACCTACCACCCCGCCAACGTTCCAGCAAGGAACACCCCCGCCAAACCCCCAAACCTCTTATTAGCCTTTTTTCCATGCCATCCGTAGTTGGGCGGCGGTGGTGCGTGCACGGACCGGAGGATTAAAACAAGAAGGTGGTTCGTTTCAATCTCAATACATCTGCGACACTGGCTTCTGTTTTCGGTCTTCCCCATCACCCCGTATCTCTCTCTCCACGGAGCGGATGCTCAAACCAAAACACCGGGGGGGGGGGGGGGGGGGGGGGGGGGGGGGGGGGGCCCGGGGGCCGGCGCGCGCGGGCGGAGCCCAGATGGTTTTTGCGTGGAGATGCTTCCGCTGCTCCGCTCACCTCTCTCATCACATGTAATTAAAAATAGAAGATGAAAAGGCTTGGAAGGTAAGGGAGAGGGAGGGAGAGAAGTCTAGACCGCACGAAACTTGGCGACAAAGCCCCGCGAGAGCAGTACGCGGGCTGGATGAAAAGTGCTATTGTCACCCTGAATGAAGCAGGCGACGAAACCGAAACAGAAACACAGGTGTTGTGATAGCCCCAACCATGGTGGCGCACGCTTACGAAGGAACGAATGCCTAGTCCATCCGGTCGGTAATTCTCAGCCAACAAAGCACTAACAAATGACAAACGCCCCCAAATGATCCTTCGCTCCAAATCGCACTCACCAATACAAAGCGCCGTCGCCGGTGTTTCTCCGTCTGGCGCGCTTGATGTTTAGATGCCGCCGCACCGGCGCAGCTACCATCGCCGTCGCTGCTTCTGTACGTAGCGGCTTTTCTGAATCTATTCATAGAGCCTTCTTTCCGCCGCCGGGTACGGCAGATCAGCGAAAGAGCCGACCGACGCTTCGAGCTACTGACTACTACTACACCATCAATGGGCCGGATCACGAACACTCATCATCACCATCAGAAGCCAAAGCGGGACTTGAAATCTGGGGATAAAAATCCTCCGTCAAAGACGGGGGTCTCTCTTTCTTTCTCTCTTCCATCCTAGCTAGCTAGCGGCATAGTAATTGTTCTTCACCGCAGGCCCCCCCTGTTTCGAAATAATCCTTCCTGCTCCTCCTTCCCCCCATTCCTTCCTTCCCAGCTCTTTTCTTCGCTTTCGAGGAAGCCAGTCCCAAGTAGTGTCCAAAAAGAAAAAGGGAACAAAGAAAGAAAAAGGGAAGTACGCTTGTGGTGTGCAGGGAGGGGTATTGTACAGTTATGACTAGAGGGGTGCGGAAACCGCTGCAAACAAAGGAAATGATAGGAAAGAAAAATCGACGCCGACCTTTGAGGAGCGCCCAATGCGACCTTGAGATGCTGTTGTTTGTAATGACAAGTAAAAGGGAAAAAGCTCAGTCGCTCGGTTTGAGGGGCTCCAGTCTCCGTAACTTCATCATGGCAAATAAAACAAAAAGGAAAAGCACAAAACAGTGACTCTGATGAAGAGTACACGGATGAAGGGTATAGATCTACAATGCGCAAAACAAGACAATAAACACAATGCAAACTTTCCCACCAGTCTCTTTTTTGAGAACAGGGAGAAAGAAAGGGAGAGGGCTTGATAGTCGAGAAAAAGAAAAAAAAGGCGGTAAAGACGATTGGGAGGAACCCTGAGATTCTATCGAGTTACGAGTAGCTTGACAGCAGATGGTTCGTTGAAGAAGTGAATAGTTCAAAATCGGTCGGGCTCACCGAGCCGCGGTCCGGTTGCAACACCGACCAGCGATTAAACGTAAAACAAAACGCAAGTAAAAAAAGTGATTCTTGACTCCCAAGCTCCAGCCCTTTCTCTCTCCTCGTTCATGTCCAAAAACGGTCCAGCGCCTTTATGTGGAATGTATGTACGCTCTCTTCATACTTTGCACAGTGAGGGTTTGGCAGCCGTCAGAAGTAGCTTAGTACTTCTTAGCCGGGAGGCGGAAGCCGCTGGGGGCGGCGGCGCCCTTGACGGTGACGAAGCCGGTGCTGGCACAGGGGGTGCTGACAGCGGCGGCATCAACGTCCTGGGATCCCGGGGTGGGGTAGAAGGCGCTGTAGCTGGACTGGAGGGGAGCAACAGAGTGGGCGGTGGGGGTGGCAGTCGCCGTGACAGGGCACACAGTCGTGTACAGAGCAACCGTCTTGGTGACGACGTGCTCCTTGCCGGCGCTGGTGGTGGTGTGGAGCATGGTGGTGTAGACAGTGCTGGTAGTCATGGGAGCCGAGGAGGTGGCAGCGGCGTCCTGGACATCAGCGGTGGCAGCGGCGGTCTAAAAGCAATCAGTAAAGGCTGGCCAAATTCAGTGCTCATGTCTACGTACCACAGTGACGGTCTTGGCGGCCTCAGTGACAGTGACGGTCTTGGGAGCGCAGGTGCCGGAGAGATCGGCATCGGCAGTCTCGGCGGAAACCTCGCCAGAGCCAGTGGGGGTGACGGGGTAGACGGTCTTGTACTTGGTGGTGGTGGAGGTGGAGGAGATGGTGCTGAGGCCGGCGGAAGAGGAGACAGCGGCAGCGTTAACAGCGGCCGGGGTCGACTTCGTGGCGTAGACAGTCTGAAATCGGGTTAGCTGCTGCGCATCTATTGGGTTTGGAGCGGAATAAACTCACCGAGTACAGGGTCTCGTAGCTGGTCTTCTTGACGGTGGTGGTAACGACAGTGGTCGAGGCACCAGTGCCCAGAGTGTAGGTCAGAGTAGAGTCGCTGGTCTTGGTGACAACGGTGGGGGTCTGGCCAGCGGGGGCGGACTCAGCCTGGACATCGCTGGCGGAGCTGGGCTGGGCTGGGGAGCCAGTGCCGAGGGGAACAGAGGGCACAGCGGCAGCGGAGACCGGGGACTCAGGAGTAGGGTAGGGAGCCTGAGTGGCGCCCTCGACGCCAGAAGAGGCGGCGGGGGTGGGGGTGCCAGCGGGGGCCTCGCTGGAAGGGGTGGGGATGCCAGCAGGAGACTCGCCAGCGGGAGTAGGAACGCCAGCGGGAGTCTCGCCGGCCGGGGTAGGGATGCCAGCGGGAGTCTCGTAGGCCGGGGTGGGAACACCAGCAGGAGTCTCGCCAACGGTGGCGCCCTCGACGGCCGAGGAGACAGCGGGGACGGGAGTGCCAGCGGGGGCCTCGCCAGCCGGGGTCTGGGCAGCGGTGACGGGGCACACGGTGGTGCTGACGGCGACGACGCTGGTGACGACGGCGGGAGTGCCGGAGCGAGCGGGGCAGTCGGTGACCTCGGGAGCGCACGAGGTGATGGTGTGCAGCTGGGTAGCATACACGGTCGAGGTGGTCATCTCGGCGGGGGTCACGGCGGCGGCGTCAACGGACGCGGTGCCGTTGGCATACTGCCTGCGCTCGAAGTGGTGGGGAGCCTGGACCGAGGCGGCGGCGACGGCGGCCGAAGCCAGGAAAAGAGCACCGGTGAGCTGCATGGTCGAAGCTGCGCTAGAAGAGGCGACTGAGGACTGAGCGTTCTGGAGGAGTGATTGGTCGTGGGAGTGCAGAAGTCAATTCCGCAGAAGCCGATATTCCCAGAAAGAGCGATGGGAAGTAAGGAAAGTAAGTGTCTCTGAGAGACGGTGAACGAGTGTCGAAAGCGAGAGGCTCGGTGCAAGGCAAAGCAAAGGGTGGAGAGGCGGGGAGAAGGCGACAGTTTTGAAGGCCTCGCGGATGGCTTGGGCGGCAGGCTGCGGCCGTGGACCCTCCTGGTGCAATTTCAGATGGATCTCCAGGAACAGGCCTATCGACAGGGGCCACCCACGCGCGCCGCCAGGCACGGCCCAATCACCGCGCCACTCGGCCTCGCCCTAGCCGGCGCCCCCCAGCATCCCAGCCTACCGCAGCCCGTACCTGCAGCGGCGCCAATGTCGTCGCGAAGCGCGGCGCTTGCAGCTCACCACCGTCCGCAAGGCCGGCGTGCACATTGGCCGACGGCGCCCGAGCTGGCCGGCGTTGGCGGCGGTGGTGTCGCGCAGGCACCCGAAGAGGCACCCGAAGAGCGCGCATACGACTGACTGGCGCGGTCGGCAGCTCGCCTGTTTCCGCACGCCGTCGTCTTGCCCGTCGGCGCGGGGGCTCGTTGGTGGTGTTTGCTCCGTCTCCTGAGTCGCATCGGACGACCTTGGCCATGCTGCGCCGCTGATCGCGGCCCCCGCACACGGCGCTGCTGCATCCCGGCCGGCCTGTTTCCTTATCTCATCAGGTCAATCTCGTTTGTCGGCCGGCTCTTGGCTGGCTGTTGGCCGCGTGGTGGCCGCTGATGCGATGACGCGCCGGGCGATCCGTCAATCTGGCGGCAAATCGTCAGCACGAGAGCATGCAAGGCGTGTTGGGGAGCGGCGTGGGCGAGTTCCGTACCTGCAGGCGGCGCTGTACGATGGCGCAGGCGGTGATGCGACGCTGCCGTGGCACATTGCCTGCCGGCTCTGTGCGCGGTGGCGGTCAGCGGGCCGCGGCGGTGGTTTGGAGATGGCTGGAGCAGGGTGGTGTTTCACCATGCTGGAAAGACAGCTGCCTGCGCCCGAGCGCCGGCATGCTCGCCTTCCCACCACAAATCTCCGAGGATAAAGATGACGCCGCGGCCATGGCGAGCACCGTTATTGCGGCCGTGGCCGGACAGCACTGGGCCTCCCGGAGCCGGCGCGGATCATCGGCGATGGGTGATGGGGTGATGGGCGACGTGTGCAGAAAGCGCGGGTGCCTTGTCGCCTTCTTCCGCCGCCGGTGCCAGTGCCAGCGCCAACGCCGTGGCACCTCCCGCAGCACTGGCCATCGTCCTCGTTTTCCAGACGACACAGTCCCCCCAGCTGCGCAGTGAGCGTCCAAGCGCCCAGTCGCCTCAGTCGAGACTCGCCGCTGTGTCATTCAACAACACGCTTGGCGGTCCCCGACAGAGAGCGCACTCAGGACCGCCGACGGCCTTGACTGACTGCGTTCCGACCGAAATGCGGCAAAATAGCCGGCTTCTCTCGCGACGCCTGCCGAGCACCGGACGCCACGCGCTATCAGCCAATGTCCGAACCTTATTTCAGAGCCAAATCCAAGACTCTGTGCTGGCGCTCGCAGCGTGGCAGCGGCTCCTTCACCAATTTCCTGCCTTGTCTGGCTGATTTCCAGCCCTCAATTTTGCGCTGATTGGTGTCGTCGCACGTAGTCTCACCGGTGCACTACGACCATTCGTCTTCTGGAATATGTCTGGATGCCTCCTTTTCAGACCGCTCCGCCGGCGATGACTCTGCCGACCACTTTTGTCGCCTAGTCCGCGCGTGAAAAAAATCCTCAGCCTTCTTTTAGCGGGGCCCCTAATATCGCAGCTCCGGATCTATACAACTCGTGTACAAGTGGAGCGAACCAGCGGCAAGTGCCTGCGTACCTGGAGCAGAAAAGCGGCCCAGGCGCATTTCGGCGTAATATAATGCCTTTGTCCTATTCGCTAGTCGCCCACCCGACTTTATTGTACTCGTACTCTTCGCATACCCCCGCCCTACCTCGTTATC
Source organism: Diplodia seriata (assembly GCF_021436955.1). Classification (NCBI taxonomy): domain Eukaryota; kingdom Fungi; phylum Ascomycota; class Dothideomycetes; order Botryosphaeriales; family Botryosphaeriaceae; genus Diplodia; species Diplodia seriata. The sequence goes on along the minus strand of NW_027117309.1, from coordinate 3,237,886 downwards.
GCTACCGCCCTGCACGCTTTCTTCGTATCGTCCGAAAGCCACAATCATTTCGTCATCGTCAACCCAGCCGGGGCAAATTTCCGCTTTGCCGTGTGGCTTGACTGCGCCGCCGTGGAAGGAAGGAGGGGTATTATTCTTTTCCTTCCCCTTGGCGGCGGATGCGTATGATCGGGATTAGCCACAGGGGCTCTCAACAACCGCCCCTCCTCCTTCACCGTTCGCAGAAGGTGACCGGGAAAGATGCGGCCATGATGAGAGCGATCCGTGCCGCAGAACCCCTCCCCCTCCCTGTTCCCTGTCCCCTCCACCGTAGATGGTTCTAGAATGCGCCCACCAGCTCTGGCGATGCGGATCGTAGAAGAAGATCATGAGCTCATACGCGCGCTTGCTACTGCGTACACTGGTAGGTGTTCGTAGAAAGAAGCGGTGTCGCTTGGCCATGATCCTTTTTTTGGTAGGAGAGGCGCAGCAACAAACTATTTGCTTCGCCTTCCTTCGTCGACGGCTTGTTCCCTTGACCGCTCCAGGGTGAGGACCTGGCTTTGTGTTGGCCTGCGTCCACTCTATTTTGACGACTGGCGCATATAAGCGCTTCATAGCCCACCCAGCAGTTCAATGACCGGACGTGTATCAACGGACCGCGGCCCGCATCAGTCTTGAGCTACGGATCTATGAATCCGCAATCCAAAGGAAACTGGAAACGACCAGAAGTACTTCTGACTACAATCTCTCCATGGCGAGAGAACATTCTGGCCTCGATTTCGTATTCTCAATGAACCGCCCTGCATCTGAAAAATTTCTGCCTTGATTTTGTCTTCTTTATATCTTCCGGTGGCTTGACAGACGGTTTGAAGTAGATGGACAGCGGCCCCGATAGTGTCGTGAGATACCGATACGATGCCGCGCCCCGCCCATCGTGCCGATATCGCTTTAGCGTTGGTGGCATTGGTGGGGAACACCGCAAAGGAGGCCTGAGGCGAGGTGGGGTTGTGGAGTGAGAGACGGACGACGACCGGACGTAACTCCTTTTGTACGAGGTCTACCATGTTAAAACTCCAACTGACCTACGCCAATAACTGACAGCCTCGTCTTCGACAATATTTCACTGCAGGATGTGTAGCAGGCATTTGCTCTGTTGCTGCGTTGAGCATCGGGGATGTAGAGCGTACTATCCGATCCCGCAAACCTTCAGAACATTTCATCCTCAATGCCAATCCAGCAGCGGAACAAACAGAAAAACCATCAACCATTCCTTCTGGCGCTATGACTCAACCGTCTCTGTGGCATCGTCCTCTCAGAAAAACCTATGTAGCTGAATCCCCCATCAACGATTCACATTGCTCATTTGATACGGCACCACCTGACCTCGACTTCACAATTCACTTCCATCCACGGCTTCCCGCCCCGTCGACTATAAATACAGTCCGACCACGCTCCCAATAGTCCTCCAACAACCCGCCAATACTGGGCTCAGTGTGAGAGATTAGATCCCTGTCCTCCCTTGCTTGTAGAACAGCGATTAGTGAAGACACGTACTTGCGGCTCGACCTCGGCCAAGCCTTACGGCTTCGCCCACTTCGTACGGGTATGATAGATGCAGTGGTGCGGACGAGCGTGCAAGAGTGATGAGGCTACGCAGCGTCTTCGGTTCACGGCGGGGTGCTTTATTTTTCCATGGTAAGCATGATTATGTCAGTTTGCTGGGGAAATAGGTCATGAAGACGCATTAGGAAAGCTGGGTTGCTATCGAGGCCGCGGAACGAAGACGCACGAGTCCAATTCGCTATTGACAGCTTTGGGAGTTGCGTCTTTTTCCACTTGTGTGCCAGAGATATCTTCACCGAATACGGTATTTACGGAAACGGTGGAAAAGTGTTCGATAGGTAGTCTGGATATCCAGCCACCGGAGCAGTTGCTCATGCGTACACCGGCACGTGTTACACGGCAGCGACACTGAAGACCGAGGTGCCGCTGACTTTGCCACTCAAACGGTGACAGGCAGTGGCACAAATGGAAACAAACCCGTGTTAAAGCTTACATGACCTCAGAGAAAGCGTCTTGTGACGGGGGCAGTCAGCCAATCGGGTGCTTCACATGCAGATTGGCGCGGCCTCACTTGAGTTTGAATGGGGGCTGCTCGGCGGCACCTGAGCATCCGCTCGAGACTCATGCTGGCATGCCGTGCGACACCCATTTCCAGTACGCTTGGTTGAATTACGTTCAACCTGCTTCCTGCTAGCGGTCACCTTTCCAATCCATCCCGGGGTCCCGGAGTGGATGTTCAAGCTCAGACGACCAGCGACCAAGACTCGTTCCGGCGGTCCAGGTCTTGATGAAAAGGATGATCGTGCACTTCCCTATGCCAATCCTACACATATATGTGCATATATTGAGGACTGATCAACGGGTTTCAAATCATGGCGATGTGCAGTTTCACGTATTCGATGATCATGTGCGATCGTCGTTTCATGATGCTGGCGAGCGCCAACCATCGCAGATCAACACTGTCATCGCCCCCGCTTTTGGGGAACGTCACTGGAGCAGCAAGGTCGGTGAAGTCAATGATGAATGTCTTTACTGTAAAAGACAATATGTGCATGCTTGAATGCTGCACTGACCACAGGGCATCAAACCACCCATGAGCAGACCGCATTCAAGCAGCAGCCATGCTATTGCATCACACAAATTATAACCGTTGCCACATTACTCACATCTGCCAATAAGAAGGACACCATTGAAACCCTCAGCTGAACCGCTCAGACTTCGTTCCTGCACTGCTGGCTCCGCCCGATTGTTGGGAACCGAAATCATGGTAAACGTCCATTTGATCCCGGGTTTCTATGGCTTCAAAAAACATCACAAGCAACAGGTCGATCTAGAGCCTTCGCTGTCACATGAGAAGCTACTGAGCTCATGGACAAAATCGTACTCGATGTGGCACTGACCACGACACTCACGAGACCAAAAGCTGTATCGGAGCTTGACTGGGTTCGGGCCTCAAATATAAACGGCCCCTCGATTTCGATATGATCCGCGCTTCTCCAAAACTGAGCCTTCTCATCTGGTCGGGCGCCGCCTATGGGGACGACTACTGGGTCGACTACTGGGCCACTGTGTGCGTCGCGCTCCGATATATCAACTCCATCCCACCACTCTCCTTGCGTCGCTCAGTCAACTAAAGCTTCCTCGCATTGTCTTGCACAATATTGAATTGAGCTTAGCAATGATGGGGACCGTCTCCAACATGCTCAAATGATGGGTTCCACCAGTAAGAGATATCGAAAGCGGTTGTCGACAGAAAGGCTCCGTCTGGCCTCAGCGCAGTGAAACGAAAGAGGCTGTTGCTGTTGTCTGAATGAGAAAGCCCATCCCAAGAAGACCGCTTGTGATCGCGGAAAGCCACTCGTTGGCGTGACCAAGTTTTCGAGCCAAAGACCAAGTGCCAGCAGCTAAACACTCAGTGATCAGCTGGGGGAAGACAGTGTGCGCTTCATGCTTAATACGTTGTCATTCACACTGATGTCATCGGTGTAGACCCCACTTCATCCAATAGTATAGTCTCTCAAGATAGCCTCAGTCTCTATCCGAAAATATGCTACCATAGATTATGAGGCTTGGAGTAGAAAACCAATGTATACTATGTATACACACGTACTCACTCACGGCTAAATGCCTTGCAGTGCCGACCTGCGTCAAGTATCAGCATATATGACAATCCGCTTTAGCACTGTAGAATAACGAGGAGCATAATCAAAATTTATTGCTGCTCAACATCATTAACACCATGAATTCGTTCTCGGGGGCCACCGCACCTCGCCAGCCTGCGGTAAGAAGACTTCACATACAGCCAAAGACAAGGCCACAAAGTGAACTTGTCCTTTTGAAAGGCGGGTTCTTCACAAGTGTCAATTCTATGCTGGTTAAACAACATCCACCACGGAGCTTTATATTATATCTGAGGTACACCCCAGACGTGAAGCAAGGCTATGGGCAAGTTGAGTGCCTCTTGCAGCTTACTTCTGAGAAGCGAAATACCAATGCACCGCATAGTGCTTGCCACGGGGTCAACACCGCCACCTATTTCAGCATCATGTGGTGGCTTGTTCCGAAATCTACCGACGAAGCTCGAGTGAGTCCAATCTGTAACTTGATATTTGTACAAAATACTTTAGTTGGTCTCACTCAACGTCGGTGTAGGAGAGCTTTGACTATTGGTATGAGCCATTTTATTGTAAAGACCTGTTTAGATACGCCAAATTATTTATCACTTGGTTACCTTTTAATTATCTCATTAATGGTTGAAAATTTGATTCTATGTCTGCTTTGCCGAAAAATGTCACACAAAAACCCCCGATTCTTTCTTTAGAGCCAATCTCCGGTAGATTCCCATAGTAACTAATTAAAGCTATGGCTACAAGGCGGTGTTGTTCCCCTTACGTTATAGAAGCCTTTGTCGGCTTGTTCACGAGCCACTTCTTCATTCATGGAAAGCCAGAACTGGCAGATGTTTTAAGTCTTTTCCGACTGGCTCTTCCGGACTGAAGGTACCTTTTCTGTCTACGATCGATAATCGAGTATGTCTTCCTTAGAAGAGAAGATGGTACGCTGGCGCTGGAAATGTTCCTGAGCAAAATTCCAATAACAGAGTATCGTCACCATGCGGTCTTTGCTGATCCATAATCGTCATCTGTCGTGTTACTTTCATTACCGAAACTGAGTTCGTCATCATCAAGCATTAGCCTCCTTTTCTCTTTTTCCCCGGCAAACATTGCTGGCCTCAGTCGCGTCAGCCACCATGCGTGCAACTCGTGACGGCATAATTCATCATCCCAGAGTCAGCGACACCCTCCAACCACAGATCCACCCTACTACGCCTCTCAACCAGCCCACACCCCATCCGAATCCCCCGAGAACCGGCCAAAGCTCATCGACCCACAATCCGGCCCTCAGGCCAATAATTCGCCAAGTAAAACATTGTACGCGCTTCCTACTCCCCGCCGCGCGCTCGCCCGCCGGCACGTCCGCCCCAATTTTCCCCGCTGCAGGATGTCGGTGGCGGTTGCCCTTCCCTGCCCGGCAGCAGATTCTCGCAGACGCGGACCAAGGTCAGGCAGGTGGAAAGCGGCGTGTCTGAAAGCTCAGGTGAACGGTCCATAACGCTCAGCGTCGAATCGCTCAAGATGTGAGCTTCTATGAATGTCACCGATGGTGCATCAAAAGTTGATGACGTTGCGTCGAGATCCAAAGCAGTCGAGACGAGAACGTAGAGGGAGACAGACCATGCCCGTTCGAGCTTAGCCGGGGCCGCCCTCTATCCTGCGCTTGGAGTTGGAAGGGCATACGCAGGGATCCGCCAATTTCCGGGCACGGGAAGCGATCTTGACACCTGAAATGATAATGCGCCTTGACAAGCGCGCTTATTTCTTGTGACGAACCCAGGCCCGACACTGCCACAAAGCTGACCAATGACAAGTAAGGAAGCTCTGCAGCCCGCGATCGCTTCCGTGCAAGAGTCGTGGCCATTGCCTCCCAAACCACAACATGCAGTGCAAAGATGCTTCACACGGCGTGCACCATGAGTGATTCAAACTTGCAGATTGCTGCTCTCGTCCTGGGTGCAAGTGGCTCGCGTGGCGTTGGCGCTATGTCTCCAAGTTCTGCACAAAAGATGAGACCATGGCACACCAAGAACTCTGACATTTGGAGACTTGTGAGGTCTCCCACCAACGAGAGCTCCCAAAAGCAGTTCCGGCGGATGGTCTGATCATCGAATTCAAACGGAGCGGCACTATTCACCAGGCCAAAGAACAGATAAAAAATTCATCACCACCGCTAAGAGCGGATATGCTAACGCGTCGGAGAAAAAATCAATCTTGTCATGTCTTAAAGTCTATCCTACCTACCCATGCAAACTCAAAAGCCAAACTAGTCAGAAGCCAGGAAAGCAGCCCAGCAGCCCTCCAAAAACCTCCGTCCAGCATTGGCATAATTCTATCTTCCAAGTAACTCACTCAACGGAACCGTACATTAAGAATCCCGACTCATGTTGTCCTAGGAGGACGGGAGAGAAAAGATAAGAGATATCTGTATATTCGGGTCTCAACAAGAGAAGAGAAGAGAGGTAAGAGAAGTAAAAAAAGTAAGAAGTTTAACAATGAAATCCGTGTCCATCATCCCATCTGAATCCCGTTCCATCCCGCCAATCAACCAGCTATCCGTCTGTCCATACCATAATCATCACATCTTCAGCCCCGTCACACTCTGTACACAGGTACGTCTTCTCTTCCATCCCACCTACAACCTAGCCACTTTTTCTTTCTGTCAATCCATACTCGCACGCGCAACCGTTCCTTTTCCCCCGACGCCAACGCTTGACAAAACAACAAGAAACACACCACACGTATGGATACACGGGAAAAAGCGAGAATGCGGACGAGGAAGGAGGTGAAGGTAAAAGGACAAGGAAGAGAACCTCCGCCCTCCTGTCTGGCCCAACCCACACTCCTCGCACCACAAGCCTTCTCGAAACCCCCACCCGTTTCCAGGGCGCCGGGGCAAGAAGAGCATTGAGAGGAGGGGGGATATTGGACAAAAGGCAGGGAGAGTGTAGGTAAAGATGTACGTGTAGAGCAGCGTGCGGAAACAAAAACAAAAACGACAAAAAACAATAAAGCAAGAGAGTAGAGAGGTTTAGTCTTTTCAAGTTCGTAACAAAAGCAGAAACGTCATAACCATACAACGCGACAGGGGGTGATATGTTCCGAACGCAAAAAGGAGACAACGGAGACTCATAACAAGTACGCATGACAAAGGCCACCACCCACCCTTCTTCTGTACAACAAAAACAACGCTTAGGAAAACAACCAGCTTTTCCCAATCTTTCACACCGCGCGAAGACCTGCAAAGAACAGCCTCGTTCCGAGTTTACTTTTCCCGTTCCCCTCAAGAGGAACATAAACAAAAACAAGGCATCCGTACGAGACTCGGACAGGAGAGAATTGAAAACCAAGAGGCTCAAGAAATCGCTCTTCCTCGAAACGGAAGAGCGCTGAAGCGACGAGGAGAGAGGTATTAAAATGAGAGAGAGATGGAGCGTGCGCGATGACGCATCTCCAACTCATCCGGGCAAGAAATTAATCAGACACGTAGAGAATAAGTGGTGCTTTGGGCAAGCCTTTGTTCTTTTTGTGAAGTTTCGTTCGGCAAAGAATAAGCCAAGTCTCTTTCTTTTTGTTGTTTTTCTTGCTTTTCTTTCAAAAAAAATGCTTCACTTCCTCGACGAGCCGCCAGCTTTGGGCACAAAACCCTCAACACTTTTCGCTCTCCTCGTGTCCCTCTCAACGTCACTGCCATCTTCAACAACAACATTGTCGTCCCCGTAGTCCTCATCCCGCATGGCCACGCTGCCGCCGTCTTCCTCGTCGTCGTCATCATCCTCGTGATCCGTAACAAGTCCCGGTGCCGAATCCAGAGTGTGCGGGCTAAGCTCCATGGTGGGGGACTCCAGATTGCCACCAGCGGCACTGCTAGCGGAACTGTTGCTGTGCTGTAACCGAGGCGGGGCGCCAGGAGCGGGATGCAGACCCGTGGTTGCGAGGGAGGCCGGCGCCATACCACCCCGAGCCGGTAGACGGCTCAAGGGCGGGCCGCGAGGGGTTGCGTCAGAGGGAGTCTTCTTGACGGTAGCGGTAGACTTGGGTGCGGCAACCGGAGATTGCTCGGCATCTTCATCACTCTCTTCGGTTTCCATGTCGGTCAGATCAACCTTCGTCCGTGCAAAATCGACGAGCTTGTTCAGGTCACCGGCAAAACCTTGCTTCTGCAGCAGAGCGTTCAAAGCTGGCGTTTGCGGTGAGGGAACGAAAGACGTGCTTGGTGCTTTAGGCTTCGCATCCGGAGTCTGCACATTCTCGGAGGAGGCGGAGGAGTCCTTCTTCGGTAATGCGCGCGGAGGAAGAGGCTTCGACTTTGTGGGAGGATTGGACTTGATAAGAGGGTGGACGAAGGGTCCGTTCAGGTTCGGTGCAGCACCGGTGGCAGGGGTCGAAGGAGTGGTTTCGCTGTTGGGCAACACGACACCCAGCTCGTTGACGTCAACCGGAATACCGCACTCGACGGCAGCCTGGTCGTGGCTCTCAAACTTCTGGTTGTGCTTGATGCGGCAGTGGTTGAGGAAGCCTTGGGTGTTGGAAAAGTTGCTATGCCGGCAGTCGGGGTGGTGGCAGAATAGGCGCACCCACTTGCCGTCGGTCGAACGCTTGTGCAGCAAGGGATCGATCTTAGGAGCCGACGGGTCGCCCAGTGCCTGGAGCTTGGATCCTGCGGAAGCACGTGACGAACGCGATTTTCCAGCCATCGGAAGCTCGGCTAGACTTCCCCGAGTCGCGCGTCCTTCGGATAGGCCTGCGTGCGAGCGGCCACCGGCTTGCAAGCTCGCAACCGGCACCGAGTCGAACTTGGGATCCGGAATGAGCCACTTCGCGTAGTGGCGACTGTACGGGCCTTCCGTCACGCCCCAGGGCGCAGGCTGCTCGGGCGTCGTGAAGCCGTGCCGAGGCTGCAGCGCAGGACCCACGCCGCAACTGACGTCTGTCGACGCCGCATCCGTTCCAGGATACGGAATCAGCTGACAGCGACGAACCTGCTCCAATGCGATCTGGCACTTGGCAAGCTCCTGCTCGATCAAACGAAGCTCGTTGTGCTTGAGCAGGATTTCCTGGTTGAAGTGCGTCTCGATCGCTTGCTGGACCGGCGTATACGCGGTCGGATCAACCTCGACCGAAGTTGCCGATGATGCCTGCCGCTCCTCCTGAGTCGTGGCGCTTGGCTGCGAGCTCGGAGACGCGTTGAGCGCAGCCGCCGGGTCCGCGTCCTCCAGCTTGACGTCCCGCGGCCTCGCCTCCATTGCGGGTGCAGACGCGTCGCTGGCCTTCTCCGAGCTCTTCACACGTGGCAAGGCTGCGGGTGCAGGCGCCGGAGTGGGTGCATCCAACACTGGTCGATCAGGCTTCCCTATCTCAACCACAGGACGCACCTCGCTGCCGTTCGCGTACTTCCACTTCTTCGTGACGTGCTGCGGGGCGTAAGAGGGCGGGCAAGGCTCCGGGCTGTCAGTCCGCTTCCGCTTCAGCTTGCTCAGCAGCGGGATGTCGACAACAGGGCGTTGCTTTTGGAGCTGGGCAAACTGGGCCTTGTCCATAGCGGGGTTCTCGGTGCTCCATGGTAGGCGGAACATCGACTGCATGGCGGAGGAGGGGGTTGCGACCGTGATGCAACGGTCATCTGAATGCGTGAGGAGCGGTGGAGGGCGTAGAGGGTGGGATGGAAGGCGCGGGTGTGGTGATTGCGCGACGCGACGTTGGGTGTCGCAAAGCGGTGACGATGTCTCGGCAGCGCGCACGTTAGGGGGGGGCAAGTGGGAGCTCAGATATTAAAGTTGCCGGGCGCAGATCGCCAAAGAGTGGAGAGAACAGAAGGGCCGGTTGCTGGTGCAGGGCGTGGGTGGTGGGCGGCGTGGCCAACACGGTGGGCAGGCAGGCAAGCTGCGGTCGTGCGGACGTGCTGCAGCGGCGTGGAGGACAGAGCTCCCTCCTCAAGCAGGGCTCGGTGCGAGCTCAGATAGCGGGAGAAAACGGAAAAGCTCGGGGATTAGGGCGCAAGCGCGCAAAGGCAGCGGGACAAATAGAGCAGTCCGGCGTGCTGCAGAAGAGAAAAGGGCGTGCAAACAGGTGCGAGGGCGGAGTGCTGGTGCTTGAACGAACAGATGTCGTGGTGCTGGGGAGCTGCAGCTGTGCAGGAGGGTTTGGGAGAGGAGGGATGAGAGGCAGGCTGGAGATTGAGGGCCAGCAGCGCCTCCTCGGGCGGCCGATGCTGGGCGGCGGACAGGGATGCGGGCGGTAGTGCGCGGCGATGGGGCACGCCATTGGCTCAGGGGTGCCGGGGGCCAATCGCCCTGGGCGATGATGATGATGATGCCTTCGCGCCTTCTTCGAGAACACGCCGCGGAATCTGAAGCACCCGTCACCCCACGCAGACGCGCACTCTCTGACGCCGGCCAGCTCTGCGTGCGGCGCAGGAACGATGCGGCCGCGCAGGCACGACGCCGCAGCGCCCGCGGCTGGTGTTTGGTTTGTCCGCCTGCCCGCATTCTTTCGCGATCGGTCGGGGGTCGGGGCTCCCACCTCACGTCCGCGCCGCTGCGCCCAGCGCAGCCGCAGCTCGGCGGCCATGTCATCATAAGTGGGTCGCGATAGCTGTCATCGCCTCAGGCCCTCAAAACGCGCGTTTGCGACACCATGAAACTGAATCCCGTGGCCCCGCGGCGTCTCGCTGCGACGCTTGATCATTATGCCGCCGTCCGCACCGCCCAGGCATCCACGGCCCCATCTCACACTGCTTCCGTCTCGCCGCTCAATCTCACGAAAGCTTGTCTCCAGCCCGTGCTAGGGCAGCAGCGCCCGCGCTTCTGCCCGTCCACGTCCCGCCGGAAGGGCGCTCGCTGATGCCAGCTTGACGCGCTCTCCACTCATGCCCGCTTCCATCGCTCACAACGCAGCGTTTCGCCCGTCCACCGCTCTTCTACTGCGTGCTTCGGGCCTGCTGCTCCGCCAACCTTTTTCCCTTCCTTCCCTGGGTTGTTTGCCGCCCCATCCGCATTTGTATATCCCGCAGTCCGCACGCAGCCAAGCAGCCCGACTCTCCACCATTCTAACTCCACACGCCCGCCGCCTCCGGCCTAATTAGGCCTGCCAAAATACGCCGACGTGCGGAAGGCCTGCAGTCGTGGTGCGGATCTTCCCACCCTGATGGCGCTGGCTCCCCCATCCAATCGCACCCTGGCCGCACGCCCGCGCCCGGCCCAGGGCGCGCTAGCTGCTAACTGATCGTCCCGTCGACGCCGGCGAGTCCGCTAACCACGCTTGCTGCTGGTGTCCTGCTTTTCCTGCGTTCCCCGTGCTGGGTATCGCTGCAGCCCCTCGTGTGCTGCCGCATCCCTCTCCATGCACCACCCACGTCTGCGGCTGCGCTGTGAAGAATCGACCCCCGCAAATCACCAATTGCCCAATTAGCATGTCGCGCGCCAGTCAATGCTGCAGAACGGCAGCGTCAGATGTAAATCACTGCAATTGGCCATACAGCTATCCTACAGCGCATCCGCCCCGGGTGGTCTCTGACGCCAGCGTCTAAATGCCTCCACAAACCCGCTTTTCTCCTCGTCAGGCGGCTGTCCGTCTGCCGCACCAACAGACCCTCCAGCACCAAAGACCCCCAGGCCCCCGGCCACATCACCCCCAGGGTCCATGGCGGTCTGGTCTTTCCCGCGAGCGAGGTGACGCTGCGCCGCCGCCGTCGCCGCGGCCGTCCACGCCGTCGACGCCGCCACGCCGCCGCTGGCTGCACCCAGCTCGACCAACGGCACCATGCTCGGCCTGCCGTGCGCGCACTGGAACGGGAACGCGCACCCGGCGAGCCGCGCGACGAGCTCCTCGCACCCCGCCCGCGGCAGCTCGTCGTTGAACATGACGGCGCTTCGGCATGCCCGCGAGTTGAGCAGCTCCAGAATGCCCCGCGGGCACGAGCCGATCTGCGCGGGCCAGGACGGCGATGAGGAATGCGGCTCCTCCGCCGTCGCCGGGGTGCCCATCGATCCGTGGTCCGTTCCTGCGGGTTTGCTTGTGCGCCCTTTGGCTGTTCCTGCTGCGGCCGCCGCCGGTGCTCGCGTCCGCTCCTCCGCTAGCTTCCACGCCTCGGAGCGAAGGAACGAGAGTAGCAGCTTGGGATCAGCCTGGCACCGCTCGGCCACTCCTGGTGGGAGCGTCTTCACGACGAGAATGTGCCTGCTTCCTGATTTGTTGAGGTCGTATACGACGCCCCAATCGGCAAAGAAACCCCCGTACGTCTCCAGCAGGCGTGCTTCCTGGGCCGAGACCTCAAAGTAAAGCGCGTTTGCCATGACGCTTGTCTTGATGCGTGACATGTGACTGTGGTTGGAACGGCATTCCTTTCCCTCTGCAGATGAGTTGGGTAAACACAGCTCAGCGTACAGCTCCTCGACCCGGCAACGCTCATCGGCGGCATGCTGGTCGATTATGACGAGCAACTGCTTGTGCTGAGATGTCGCACGTTCGTGCATTGTCCTGGCCGTTGCACTCGTCGCCTTCATGACTGCCAGAATAAACTTCCTGTCGACCTGGGCCACCACTTTGGCTGTACTTAGTGCTTCCTTCGAAAGCTTGTATTCTCCAAGTGCAGAATATTCAGAAAATGCCTTCTTGATGTCCTCGTGGGAACAGTGCTCGCCACGGCCGTGAAGGAGACCGTTTACTTCGTTGCTAAACCCAGGCAAGCTGATTTGAGGTATAGCTGGAGCTTGTGCGCGGAAAACGGGGTTGTCCCACCCAGCCAGAAACTCCCCCAGCCATGCCCTTCCACCATCCTCACCCGGTGCGCTCGCAACTTTTCGCGACAAGCTTAGAGGTTTGTTGAATGCCGTTGAGATACTTGCCGGAGCTCTCGAGGGTTCAGACGATACGGTTTTAGATCGGCGCCCATCTTGGTTGATAACAGTTCCCGTACGAGAATTGATCGTGTAAGTTTCTTTGCTGTGAGGGTCCGTCCACTTCATTGAAGGATCTAGTCCCGATCCTGCAGGTGGGTTGTGATTTGTCTCTGGTGCATGTTCATCCTCAGGAATGTCCATCTCTTGCGGTGGACTTGAGAACGAGGGGCGGAGTGACGCGAGGTCACCTGGCATGACAGGGTCTGCCTGAAAGAACGTGGAAGCAGTTCCACTTCGGCCTGTCGAGGCTCGGGCCGATCCGAGCTCTCTAAAAGTAGCTGGTGTAGTTTGAGGTGTAGATGCCGTTGATAACCTCTTTGAACCCCAAATGCTCTCATAAAATGACGACTTCCCGCTCTTGATTTTGCTCCAATCACTTGGTACGTCCACATCGTCCGGCTTGTGGCTAGTAGTAGCTCTGCTTGGGTTATCGCTTGGCCTTTTCCGCTTTTGCCCTTTGAGTAGCACTGTTTCCGCCAGTTCCCTAGTGGATCCACCGTGCCGAGATTGTGACTGCAACTCATCATGTCCCTGCGATGCGGGAGTTGAAGCACGGCTTGAAACGGATTCTGGCCGACTCGCTACCTTTCTGGGTGGACGAAGGCGTGGTCTAAAGTGGTTAACTTGAAGCCATTGAGTTATTACGGCTCGGAGCACCTCTAGGATGGAATGAAGTCGAGACTCCGAGCTGAGCACGTCGTCTTCATTCCCACTAGCATCCGCGAGTCGAATGTGCAAGCAGAATTTGGGCCATCTGTCGACCCCTTTTCGCCCACCTCGGAGTTGTTGATTTGTTGGTCCATCTACTTTGTACCGCTTATCATGTGAACGGCGTTCTTTTTCTCTTTCGTCAAGCTCATGTTCGTCTTCAACAACACCAAAGCTGGAGTTGTTGAACAGGCGGTTGATCTCGTCGAAAAGCTCGTTGTGGCCCTCATCAGAGAATATCGGCTTGATGCCAACGGATAGGAACTGTGCAGATCTGCTGGGCGCAGGCTTCACAGAAATGGCGCCCTTGATTGATACAGAGTGCGTGGACGCTGATGCAGGTACCCATGAACTCCACTCATCTGGCGTGGTGTAGGATGCTTGCGATAGCATAGCGATGAACGGACGAAGTGGGCCGTTTATTTTCATCTCGTTGGGAAGCTTCTCTGTCAGCGAGACAGGTTGCTTACGATTGGCATTTAGAACTAAAGATCTGCCGCTTTCGGCATCTCGGAGACGAAAAGATACTGGATGCTGCCAAGCTAGCAGCAACCCTGTGACGAACTTCTTGAGAGACTCCCACTGGCGCTCTTGCTCGCCCCGGTCTTCGAGCATGGTGGCACGCTGCTTTACACGCACCGGCATACTGCCGAATAGATCCCTTACTGTGACGCGAGTGCCATGATCAGAAAAGCCAAGCTCCTGTTGACGAGGAGCCGGAATCTGACGAGAGATGACTTGGGACCGGTGGAGAGTAATGGTGTTGTGTGACCGGTGAAGCCAGTGATGCGACGTGACTGTCAGAAGGGACAAGGCAGCCACCGAAGCGAGAAAGGTGCCATGACGGCCATAGACCGTGTCAGAGCTGTCGTGCTTGGACGTACCTGGCGGACGTCAGCGTGGTGTTGCTTGCAAGCCTGCGGGAAGCCTACAGTATGGTTTCCCAAGGCCGCCGCCGTCTCTGAACTCTGAAGGCAGGATTCCAAGCCCATCGTCCTCAACGGTGCAGCCGCCACGCCGAGCATCCACAGCGACCTCGATCCTGGTTGCCCCGGCATCGAGCGAGTTCTCAACAAGGCCCAGGATGGCGGTGGCGAGGCTCGTGATGGCGGTTGAAGACTTTATCTGGGCAACCACGTCCGGGGGCAGGGGCGCGATGGGCCGCTGCGAGCGCTGGGAGCGCTGGCGGTGGGTCACATCATGCGGAGGCTCTAGATTCATAGAGACCAGGGCGCATCAGGGCTCGTTTGCTTCGGCTCGGAGGATCCAGAATGCTCTCCCGCATGCGGCTGCCACACAGAGACGCAGGGCGGAGCAGCGGAGAAGCGGCGGGAACAGATGGCGGAGCGAGTCGTGCGCGGCTTGGTGACGAATGAGCGGCGCACAGCGCGAACAGGCCCGAGGCGAAGAGGTGCCGAATGGGCGAGGGCGCAAGCGCAGAGGTACGTAACCACGCACGCTTTGGGTGGCTGGCAGGTGCAGCGCGTGCACGCTTTCTGCAGGCTCTCGGTGCGGCGCAGCGCAACGCGGAGGGCTCCTGGGCTGCCACCTGGCGCGCGCGCGTAGCCCTCGGCCGGCAGCGCAGTGCTGAGCGAGTGCTGGGCGAGTGCGTGGAGGAGGGCGTCTCGGAGCGGCTTGGCGATCACCTCAGGCCGTGGAGGCCGCTCGCGGCCGCATACGGTCGATCCGCGCTCTGGGCGCCACAGTCACGGACTTGCTGCGCAGCAGCTGAACTCGCCTGTCTCCCCATTGCTTCCTGAGGCGAACCGCCGCCTCCAGACGCGCTCCACGCACGCAGTGAACTCCCCCAAACGGCGCCTGTCACTCCCCGGGGTGCCAAGATGGCTACCGCCGAGCCAGCTCCCACGCCGCAAGGTAAGCCTAAACCCGCCCACGCCCGGCCGACGCATCCATATCCGGCGCCCAAACACCTCCGGCCCATTATTACTCCTCCGCCCACCCTGCTCACCAAGCCATGAAAGACCGTCACTCCCGCCGCCGGCCCTTTGCCGCCTGGATCAAGCGCGTCGCGAACCTCAAGGGCTCGTCCAACAGCGCGCCGCAAGCCTCCAAGGCCAAGAACAAGTCGCCTGCGAAGAACAACCCGTACCCCGAGTCGGGCCACCTGCATCGCCCTGCGCCCGCCGCGAGCGCGAACGGCCACCTTTCCTTCTCCGAGCCCGTATCGCGCCGCCAAAGCTACGGCTCAGACGCCTCCGACGACGACCTCGACCAAGGCGGCCAGCCCGTGAAGTCCGCAGCCCCGACCCTTGCGACAAATCCCGAGACAATATATTCAGACGCAGGGCAGTCCAAGGCTGAGACCAGCAACACCCGCGGCGGCGCGCTGAGCTCGCACGATGGCGGCGCCAACAGCACCTTCTCCTCTCCCAACCACTCGGAGCGCTCCCTGACGACCACCCTCACCACAATACAGTCGACCGCGCCCTCCGCCTTGCTCAATGGCGCATCCGCAACCGCCGCACCGCAGAACACCCTGCACCCCCAGAGCGTCCACTTCTCCCACCAATATCCGGTTTCGCCTGCATCCGCCGTGCCCGCGCATTTGCAGCCCAACCCACACACCTACCAAGCGGCTACCGCCGGAAACACCTTATCAGATAACGCCTCGATCATGACCCTAGCCTCCTCGTCGAAACGCCGGCGCCGCAACTCCCTTGACACGAACGCTTCGGTCCGCGCGCTAGCGCCCTCGTCCGTTTGGGGTGGCAGCCGTGAGTCGCTGCCACTCTCGGTGCTAAGCGGCAACGTTGACGCCACAAGCACCGCCGGCGGCATCTATCAGAGCCAGAACCGGCCCGGGCTGGGCGGGGTGGCCAGCGCGGAGCGAGCGAGCGTGTACTCGTCGTCAGGTGCGGCGCCGCCGGCGCTGAACTCGGAGCGGAACAGCTACTATGCGACCGGCAAGCAAGGGGGTGTGGAGACGGGCAGCGTGCGGAGTGGCCTGCACGGCCACCACGGCCGCGCGGAGAGCCTGGCTGGCAGCGTCAACACGGGCGTAGGCGGTCCGCCTGTCAGCCCGTTGGCTAGCCCCGTGCACCCTGCTTCCTCTGGGCCCGGCCGCATGGGCAGCCGGCGGAGCAGCAACCGCAGGGAGGATGACGACATCGAAGACATCGAGGAGCATGAGGAGTATCAGAAGTACGACGATTACGATCACGATGAGGGCGACGCTAATACCTCCCTTAACGGCGACAGCGTCAAGGCGCCCGCAAACGGCTTTTCCGTCAAAGAGCAGGACGTCGCTACGAATGGAAACTAAATTGGGAACAGCATTTCCTTACGTTACTGACACTGATGTTTTGACTTTGGGGAAGCTGGGCTAATTATTGGAAGGGTGGGCGTTCTTAGCAGATGCATTCTCTGCGCTTGGTGAGGCGTTGTGTTATTGTTCTACTCCTTTCCTTTGAGCAACAGTCGGTCGTACCACTGCAACTCTACTATTCACCGGAGGATGGATTTTGGTCACGGGAGCTTGATGGGATGGAATTGACACTTTCGATACCAGCCTTGGGAGGCTTAGTGCAGGGGTGATCTCTGTAATTGCTTTTTTTGTCATGCGTTCGTTGAAACTTGTGAGAGCACATGAAGGCTGTGGCATCAAACCGGAATATACCCTTTACTATACCCAGCCGTCTTTCGGAGAGCTAGTTTTATTTTTCCTTTATGTTCTGATAGGAACATGGATATTCTTCTTTTGAGTCGGCCATTTCATGCTAACTTGGTGATTGCTATATGTTTGCGATGGGATATATGGTAAGTAAAGAGGGAGTAAGGTGTGGTACCCTACCTCCCATGGTCTTCTGGTGATGTATCTTTACGAGCAACCTAGGTCCTTGCTCAAATTCATGTTTTTGGAGTCTTGATGAAATCGTGAGGAAGCCTTAAGGGCAAGTCGAGAAATGATTACCTACTGATGAAGCGCCCAGCCGAATATCCCCCAGTCACTTCCATTCTGGGCAACTGCCGGACCTGCCCCACTTCAATGGAGCCTGGACACCCAAGAATCGACTCTTTGCGCGCGTCTTCCTCCCACAACTTGCACTCTTCTTCTACCAACAACGTCGCCGCTTCTTGGTTGGCGGACCCACAATACCCGACTATGACACCATGGTCGACTCCGACAAGCCTGATGATGCACGTGGCGTGCAGCGTACCTCACCGCCGTCTTTCCGGTGAGTTCTTGGACCACCTTCACTTGCTCAGACCAGCCGAAATCTTCTGAGAGACCAGATACTGATAACCCGCTTTTTCAGTGACGGCTCCCTCAGTCACGCCGTTACCGCCATAGAGCTTGCTTCCGGTCAAGCCTTCACCGTGCATACCGATCTTCTCTGCTACTGGTCTCCAAAGCTACGCGCGATGCTAGCAATCAAGCCGCCGAAAGTACTCAGGTTCGCTTTGGATGCCAAGGTTTTCGGGATTATTGTACACTGGCTCTACACAGCTCAACTCCAGGATGCCTGGATTCGTACCACTTTTCCAGACCCTAGAATCATCACGGTTGATGGCAAGGAGGACATTGAGGATCCAGAGAACTATTACCGTCAGCAAGCCGAATACCACGCCCTAGAAATCTACATCTTCGCCACCACGTACGACATTAAGGCGCTGCGGAACGATACCGTTCGTGAGATCCATAAACACTCGTTCGTTGTCTCTTACGCTATTGTGCTCAAAGCTTACCAGCATCTTCCTCCGGCTTCGCTGCTTCTTAAGTACTTCGTGGACCAATACGCGCGGAAATACTTTGAGGAGCTTGATAGCATGTACCCAGGAGAGTTGGCCCTCCGCGAACAATTACCCAACACATTCCTGGTGTCCTGGCTCCTGCAGGTGGTGAACAAAACATTTGAGGAGAATAAACTTGTGGTAGATGACTATTTGGAGCCTATGTAATGGAACGGACAGGTCGGAAAGAGATGCACAATCAATCGGAAGGAAAATCATCTCAGATTTGAAAGCTGAGAAGAGGTACGTGCTAGTCGCGGAATTTGAGATATCATAGCATCTGCATTCAATGGAAATGGACAAGCTTTGCTTCATAGGGCGGCTGATTGGTGTGAGTACATAGCTTACACTTCCATGCAGCACCAGCTCAAATACAATTTTATGAAGTCACCTGTGAATCTTGCTCTGCTTGCGTTGCATCTACTTGAATTCGGGCGAGTCGTTCGCCATCCTGACACAGCTTGTGGAGATACCACCGGCGTTTCGGTCCTCAGCCTCAATACTTCCAGTTTCCTTTGCGCCCCCATCCAAATCGATCCGTCCAAAGTATGCTACGTACTGAGCAAAACCAGCCAGCAAGATGGTGCACCGCTGGCCGTCAGATATGGCGGTGCCGCTCGACTTGCCTCGACCGGGAAGAACGCGGGATCCCTACGCTTTGCGCCGTGAGAGCTGAGACTACCACCCGAGACAGCTGCACTGTCGCGTAGTAAATAGCGCCATCGGCTTGGATGCCTCGGCCGACCGGGAGTTGTTGGGGGCAAGCGCTCTTGGTCGCGCCTGCCTCAATCGGAGGTTGGACCCTGAAATGCGTCTGCCTTCGCGGCAAGGCGCTCTCTTCTACCTTCCGACTCACCCCACCCTCCTCAAAAGCCAACTTCACCCTCACAGGAGGAAGAAGACCAGCAATGACCATGGCCAAGGACAAGGCCGCGCCCAACAAGGCGCCGTCCTTCACGTACGTTGCCATCCCACGCGCTACCTCAACCTACTCTGCCTTAAGAGACCCACTGACAAGGACCAGAGATGGAACTTTGAGCAGCGCAACTACTTCCGTCTTCGTCGGATCTGATCGTGAGAAGTTCGTCACCTACACCGACCTCCTTCGACACTCGTCACAATGCTTCGACGCTCAGTTTGACGTGACCGACCCCAAACATCTGATGCTCCCGGACGTCAGCCCTGCAGTGTTCCGAGTTTTCCTCGACTGGATCCGTTCCGATGGCGACCAGTTGCCAGATTGGAACGTTCGCGAAGGTCGCGACATGTCTAGCGAGCCTGTCAAAGTCGGCGACGACGAGTTTCTCGAAAACGGCCTTGCCTCCTACCACTTCTCACAACCCGAGGCTGAAGCCCTTGAATGCTACATGTTCGCCGTTGAGTACGAAATTCGGCTGTTCAAGAACGACCTCTTCGACTGCATCTTGGAGATGAACTCAGGTGGCAATCTCGTCCCCAGCTACAGCATCGTGCTTAGGGTCTGGCAGGCATCCGTGCCCGCTCCACTAATGCGCAAGTACCTTGTCGATGTCTACGCTCGCAACTGGACGAACGCGGCCGATCTCGGATGCCGCGAAGAACTCATCTTGCGCAAGCAGGTTCCAGCTGATTTCTGGATCTCGGTTCTCATACAGAGAGAAGAGCATGGCGAGTTCAGTGACAACTATCCACCGTGGGAGGAGAACCTCTGCCAGTACCACGATCACACCGACAAGGACAAGCACACCTGCTACTGGCAGCACATCAACGATGGTGAAGGATACTGTACCGACTACACGGACTACGACTCTGACGACTCGATGTTGGATGAGTACGAGTCGGACTTCATCGACGACAGTGGGCTGGACTCCGAAGACGAGTCCAAGCCAGGATTGCCGCAGCTGGAAGCGGGTGATATGCAAAACGAGAACATGAAGCCGATGAAGACTGAGCCCGAATCGTATGGTGGATACAATTCTTCTGACAGCGGCGCGAGCAGGGGCTCTATGACTTTGTGAACAAAGATTTCAAGAAGAAAAGCAGAGCAATGCGGTTGAAGGCTTATAACTGTCTGGACGTGAAAGATGGCTTATTTGCTTTTCGGGAATTGCGAGGCACTATGTTCATTTCAGCGACCCAAATTCAGCTCGATGTAGCCTTTACATGTAGCAAACAGAGGTCTTCATTTTACCTTTCTTCTACGCTGATGATGCCTCGGTGAATCTTGATCGTCAGCTTCTCGAAGCGACTTGTTGGTACCTTGTGCATCTTCCGGGTCTGAAGGCGTAAGACATGCTCAGGTCCACGAAAATGGCAAGCCTCCAGTCTCAAGCAAGCAACCACTCCGTGGAGTAAGTATTTCAAGCATCGATTGATCGCGTATCAAACCGCCCTCCGAAACAAAACGCCATCGCTCCCAAACATATATTCCGTTCACAAACCGTACTAAACAAAGCATTGTGGCGCAACTTCCTTTACTGGCCGATGAAGAGGGAAGTCTGCAACACCGTGCCGTCAGCAAGCGGATTCTACGCCTCGAGAATCGCTGGGGGTGTGTGGGAGGGGGAGAAGACTCACAGCCATGACGACGCAGCATAAGCTGACGTACGGGCTCAACCGCTCGCCCACCCGGGCGAATTTCCAAAATATGCCGAAGACGCTGTGGATAAAGAGAGGGCGACGTCAGCAAATGCGCCCTTTTTTTTTCTCTTGGTTCTCCGCCGGCTTTTCCGCCGCTCGCTCCGGGTGTCCTTTTTTCTTTTTTTTTCCTCCGCTGCAGCGATTGTAGAGTCTTCGGCTTCTCTCTCGTCCTCCAGGTATGATATGAAGGTTGGGAGCGAGCGAGCGGTAGGCAGGCAGCGAGGAATAAGAGAGAGACGTTTGGGGAAGGTGGTGGGCCTTACCCGTCCTTGTTCCGGTCCATGATGCTGGGCGCGACGGCGTGCACGTAGGTGCTCGTGCAGATGAGGAGGAGGATGACGAGCAGGAGCGATTGGAAGTTGAAGAGGGCGGTCTGTATTTCGCGGCGAGGGGGAGTGGTCGTCAGTGGTTGCGGGCCTGGTGTGGGACGAGGGGGAACTGGAGAGTGCGTTGGGGGCGCGTACCATTTTTGACGCTCGTGTGTAAAGGGCGGGGGAGAAGGTTGGAGGAGTTCGTGTGAGCCAGCTGCGAGGCGTTTGGCGGGCGAGTGGTCGTGCAGGATGCCGCGGAGCTTGTGCGTCGGAGGCGGTACGGTTTGGTGGTGGACGTGTTCGGTTTCCGTTTGGGCGCGCGGTGACGTTGGATGGATGCGATTGGGCGGGCGGCAGGGACCAGGCGCGAAGGCGCGATGAAGAAGTCGTGGCCGCAGAGAGACGTCGACGGAGTTGTTGCGGAATAATGAAGAAAGATTCACAACGGGCTCATTATTTTTATGGGTAGCAAGGACGGGGTGAGCGGTTACTAGGCTCTGTTAAGTTCTTGCTGACAACGCACACAGTCGAAAAGAGTAATAAAATCATAATGCACATCGTTGCAGACCCCAACCAAGGACGGCCACGCTAATACCCTCCGCTGATTTGGAACCCAGAAGCGCGATCAGATGACGGCGCAGACGCTCCCTCCTCAGCTAACTTGTCAAGACGTTCTCAGAAAAGAAAAATCTTTACAAGTCAGCGCGAGGAATGCGTGCTTGCACCCGAGGATATAACCATCGATCCCGCCTTTGCGTATCGTATTCGAACTCAAAGCTTCTGTTTCAGACTTGTGATACAGTTAGCACATTCTTTGTGGGCGTTAGTAGATAGAGCATCGTACAATACCGTTTCTTTTCACTCTATGACTCAAAAGGCTCTATTCAGTGTTTTGTTTGCGCAAACCTGCGGCATCTGAGCGTGTGGAAGGATAGGGGAACCTGGTGAATAGTCCTGGTGCGAAAGGCCAAACCGCCGCTGGGAAAGAAGGAGTACTGCGCCAGACTCAGGAAACAGGTTCCCAGTGATAGGGTTTCCGCGCAAACGCAGCCAATATGTAGTAAGATGAGCCAAATTCTCCGTAGCGGACAACAAGGCCGTGGTGTCGACTCTCAACGCCAGATCCCATTGGAAGAATAGTGCTTGGTGGCAGCTTATAGATGCTTCCAAGAAATGATGAAACAAAGCGTAGCTTGTCGTTGTTTTGGGGACACACCCATCACCACCCATCGCACCGCAAAGCTCCAGCCATAAGCGGCTTCCACGGCTGCCCCTTCGGGGGCGCATCATCAACCCAAGGCGTCTCCACCGTGTCGAGATACTTCAAATGCTTGATGATATCGTCCTTGCTCTCGTCCGTGACCCAAAAGTCGGTGTCGCCGCGGCGCATGTACTTCTCCATCTCGGAGACGTCAAGCCAGTGCGTGCGCTTACAGTCGACGTAGCACAGCCTGGGCATCTTCTTGCCCCCGCGCAGCTCGACGACCGGGACGCCGTCGTGGCCCGGCGCCCGGCCGTCGGCGACCAGCATGAACCAGCGCCGGTACTTGACCGGGTCCTCAGTACAGGCGGACCACTTCTGCTCACAGGTCTTGCCTGCCCAAGTCGTCAGCGTGACGACGTGGGCCTTGCGGCCGTCGACCGCGAGGACGATGCCCGGGTGGCCGCGCCAGGACTTCTCCCCCGTGGGGTTGCGCACGTGGATGATGCGGCCGGGGGCTACGTCCCCGCGGCGCAGCCTCGTGCTGGTGCTGGTGCTGGTGTTGTTGCGGTTGCGGTTGCTGCGCGGAGGGCGCGGAGGGCGCGGAGGGCGCGGCCTGGCGGTGGCGGCAGCAAGAGCGGGGTTGGGGACGGCGGCGGCGGCGACAGGCGCGACTGGCTTGGAGGTAATTAGCGATGTGTCTTTGGTGGCTGGCGCCGTAGTAGAGAGGGACTTGCAGAACGGCGACGAGGAGGGAACTCGGGCGCAGTGTGGTAGCTCTCGTCGCTGCTACCTCCACTGCCACCCTCGCTCACCTCCCCGTCGGGACGCTCGTCGGCGAGCACGGCGAAGAGGTTGTTGCTGTTGTTGTCGTTGGCGCTGAAGCGCCCGGCAGGTCCACAAACCACCATCTTGGTGGCTTTGACAGATTTGGTGGTGTTTGGATGTGAAAATGGATGCTATCGCGCTTTAGCAACTCTTGAGAGCACTATGGGCGTGCGGTGTGTGAGTGGCGGGCTACTCACTGTCATGCGGTGGTGTCATGCTAAGGAGCGGACGGGTCGTGGAGCGGCGTAGAATATCTAGAGGCGCACCGGCGCGGAAACGTCGGCGCATCTGTTTAGGCAATGTGAATGTAGGAGACTCCAGTGCTGGAGCATCAGGCAAGGCGTTCTGAGCACTCAAGCGGGCCCAGACACTTCAAGACTCGGTGACAACCGATCCTGGAACCTTCCCTCACTGTAGCTCTGCCGAAACAATGTTATAAACAGTTTGAAGTTCTTACGTATCTGACAAGATCCGCCCTCAATTTTCTGAGCACTGTAAGTTCAACAGCGTTACACTATTGCGGGCGATGCTTGGCCAGATCTCTACAGTGGGCGGCGAAGCTGACTTTCTCGTACAGATCGAATCCACCTCACGCACCCGTATTCAGCACGGTAGTCCGAAGTGGCTCCTGCCATGCGGCCTTTACGTGCTGTTGATTTGGCCGGCGACCTAACCGAGACGCACTAGCCAAATTGGGAAGTCGCTCGCCTCTGAGCGAACGTCATTCCGTGAGTGCAGAGCTGTTCACAACGCCAGAGGGCTTACTTTGACACTCAGACAAAAGAATGGTACTATTTGTATACAGATATTGAAACGATTTCTAGATATCATCGGGAAAATGATCCGTATGTCGCAAGTCGTGCTTTCCGCCGTATTTACAATCGAGCTGAAAGTTGTTATTCCCGAGAACTTTGATCTCTCTAAGCTCTTATATATGTTTTATCGAAAACGAAAAAATACAGACCAGTGGCGCAAGATTTTGCTTAGACTTTCATCTCGTGCTCCGCGATCTGTTGCTCCGCCCAGGCGTTACCAGGCGGAACGCCAGTCCTCTTTGTCTCCAGATAACGCTTTATGGAAACAATGTCATTGGAGTCCCAAAGAATACTCTCCCGCCTGCTTGATGCCCTTGGGGCTGCAGCCCACCGAAAAGTTTTCGCAGAATACCTCGATCCGCCAAAGGCTTTCCTCGTACATGAAAGCCTCCCCATGCGCTTTCTTTCGGCTTCCGTCAGCTCTTCGGGAACAGCAGCGTCTTCCTTACTCCACAGCTTCGCCACGTACTGCTCCACCTCATCCGTCCTGGCGGCGCGCACACCGAGGAAGTCCTCTCAAGTATCCTTCTTGAAGATCCTACCTCCGGTGAAGCGCATCATACCCAGCCTGTCCTTGCCTGCCACAGAATGCACTGCTGACGAGTATAGAATGGCACTTTCAAATGACATCATCAACCACTTGTGATAGTTTCATTGATGGGCAGGTGACTCTATGGGATAACCAAAGTGACAATCAAGAGAACCAAACCAACAACAAATAGATGTACCTCCCAACAAACCAACCTACCGCTTCTCGACCTGTTCCTCATCCGAAATCTCCCCTTCTTCCTTTCCGTCCCTCTCCTCTTCTGTTTCCTCTTCCTTTGGATCTTCCTTTGGCTCTTCCTTTGGCTCTTCCTTTGGCTCTTCCTTTGGCTCTTCCTTTGGCTCTTCCTTCCTGCCCTCACCCCTCCTCTCCTTCTCGGCATCCCACCTCTCCCACGCCCTCAAATCCCTCAAATCATTCCGATCCCACACCCCATTCCCCCTCCTCGCCAACTCCCTAAAATGCGCCTTCAACTTCTCCATCGACCTCTCCGTCACCGCCGCTTCCTCCACCGTCCCCTTTTTCAAATACCGGCACAACTCCCTCTTCCTGACCCTCCTCACCGCCCTCCCATCGACATACGTCTCCTGCTCAAACACCCTCGCGCCCTCAATCTCCACCACCACCATCCGCGACGATCCCTCCTTCTCCTCCTCCCTCACCTCCCTCTTCTCATCCGCCTCATGCACGACCGCGCAAAACGAGCCCACAAACTCGTCCCGCGTCGCGGCCGACGCGTACTTGAACTTGTCGTCCAGCCCGTCGAAGTCGCGCCAGCTGGTCGTCGTGGCGACCCACGCGTACGATTGCGGCGACGCGTCGCGCGCGTCCTCGGCGTCGAAGACGACGCCCGGGTGGCTGTGCCAGCCCTGCTGCGCCGCCGCCGTGTTGGGCAGCTTCTTCACCCACACGATGCGGCCGGGCGTGCACTGCAGCGGGGGCAGGTCTTTGGGGTTGGGGTTTGGGTTGTTGGGGAGTGGTGGTGCGGGCGCGGCCGGTGCGGCGGTGATGGTGGAGGGGTGTTGGTGGCGCTGCGGCGGTGGAGGAGGAGGAGGAGGCGGCGACGGCAGAGCGAGTGGTTGCTGTCGGTGGGGGAACGGGCCGGGGACGTTAGTGATGCTGCGGTGTGGTGGGGGTGGGAGCGGTGGCTGGTCGTAGTAGCGGTGGACGGGTTGCGGGCGGGGATATGGCTGCGGGTACTGCTGCTGTTGCTGCTGCGAGGAATATAGAGACGGAAGGCTTGCATTGCGGCGGAGCGGGGGCGAGCTGAAGTAGTAGTCGTAGTAGTCGTGCGGCGGCGGCGGCGGCGGCGGCGGCGATCGAGAGCGAAAGCTCTGGTGTCTCGACGGACGGTAGGTGTCAAAGTACGGGTTTGGCACAACTCTGCCACGCGTGGCTTCGGCATAGGTATCGTGGTGATAGCGTGTGGCATGTGCGGGCCTGGCACTGGCGGCGGAGCCAGAAGAATAAGAGGACGAGCGGTTTCTCGGGCTCTCCAGTGCGCGGGCTGGGAGCGGATGCGTCTGCCTGCCGGCCCACGGCCCGCCAGTGTCTTGCTTCTTGCGATTCGGCTCGCTGCCGTAGTGCGCGGGACCACCATAGTCGGGAGCCCGCTCGGGCGAGTCTGACACTTTGCGTTTCGGCGCAGCATGGCCGTAACCACCGGCGGGCCGGACACACGTGCTGTACGAGTCGATCACGGGACGCTGAGTGGATCTGTCGAAAGGCCTGGAGCCAAGAGACGGAAAAGGCCGGGATGCCTCGCGGGGCGGGCGGTATGAATCAGTCACGGGTCGGGGTCTGGCCGCAGCGCTGCCATCTTCGAGCCTGTTCTGGGTGGATGGCGAGGGTAAGAAGCCGGGCGCTGCGCGTTTGTTCTTGGAACGTGCGGAAGGGGAGTCGGAAGTCATGCTGGCTGTTTGGGCCGTTCGCGATGACTTTGTCCCTGTTGAGCGACGTGGAATAAGTAGGCACTTGGAAAGGAGGGGAAAGACAACACATCTTACGAGTCTGGAAGAGATACTTGGGTGGTAGAGACGGGAGGTCGACAAAGAGCGGAGCGATGCTTCTCAGCCGGGTTGACGGTCAAGATGTGCGGATGGAGCGGCGACGCGCTGCAGGCGGCGGCGGAATCGGGACGCGATGGTGGAGCGCGTTTGCGCCGTGGTACGGGCGATCGGGTTGCTGCTGACCGGGCTGGCGATGTCCAAGTGCGCGACCCGCGGGCAAGCGAAGGGCCGTCTGCGGCGGGAGTTTAACGGGAGGAGTGGCGTTGTTGTTGCTCAGAGGGCGGAGGGAAAGGGAAGAAGCCGTGTCGGGACGCGCGAAAAATAGATCTTAAGCAGAGCCGACAGAGCCAGGTCGCTCCACTCCGGCTCAGCACCCTCATGCGATCTCTGAGTACAGAGAGCGAGTTTGTCATTTTTGATCGTGAATCATGTTTGTTCTCTACTTTAAAACGACGACGAACGAATCGGGACGCCATCAGCTGAATTTGATTTACATATATATATGTATACGTATACCTGAAAGGTAAGTACGATTATAATAACGAATGGGCTACTAAATTGTATTCGGCAAGTTGGACGAAAGCACTTAGTGCAGTAGCCGGTTATGGAAGCAGTCCAAGCAATCAGATACCATCAACGCAATGCACCCAGGTAGTGGACTGATTGACTCTATTGCTTTGTTCGATATCAAGTACTGGATTTTGCTGTGATGCATCATGATCTATGTACGGAAAGGATGTCGTGCGAGCTTCCAGACGGAATATCGCCAGCAAAAGCTCAAAACCGTACACCCCAACACTGAAAGGTCGGCCAACGTGATTGAACTAATATGATGATCCGCTTTAATATTATAATAAGCCGAAACACACTATTTCAGAAGTATGCTACCAAATTCAACAAGTAGCGCATGCTCTTATTTCGCAAGTCTTAGAAATCCTTCACCGCATGCATGAAATCCGCCATAGGAAGATCACTGTCCCACAAAAGTCGAAGCTTTGATTCAGCTACCATATAGGCTCCACCATACTCAAGCTCGTGCCGGTCAGTTTCCTATTCTATACCCGGCGAGCAATCCAACAACTTCTTATACTGCGTATCCACATCTCCCTCAGCCGTATCAAAAACCGGCCCAAGCCAAACAATCCCACGCAAAACTGCCCACTCAAAACAAAACACAACTCGAAACGCCACCACCACGATCTGCGCCGCCGCCGCCCTCCGCCTCTCCTCCGCCTCTCCCTCCATCCTCAGCCAATCCCTCAACCTCATCCGACTATTAAACGCCCACGGCGTCATCGTGGCGCTCAGCCCCGCCAGCATCCTGCAATGCTCCTTCATCCTTATAAACGACTCCTCCCCCACCCACGCCTCCTCCGTCGTCGTCCCGCGGCGAAAGTACTTCTGCAAGTCTCCCGCATTCACCACCCGCACCCCGCGGCAGTCGACATATGTTTCCCGCTCGAACACGTCCGCGCCTTCCAGCCGCAGTATGGGCACATGCGCGGGTGTATCAGCACGCGCATTCGACATCAACATGCTCTCCTCCTTCGCGGTGACGCCGGCGGGAATGAAAACAAGCCGGCAGAAGCACTGCTCGCACGCGACACGGTTAGCACCGGTGTTGGCGAACCTGCCTGCGATTCCGGATTGGAGCTTGGACCAGCTGGTGAACATCAGGACGCCGATTTGGTCGTCCGGTTCGGGGAATTCTTTGTCATCATTGCTACTGTTCCCCAGGCGCCCGAGTATCACGGCGGGGTGGTTGCGCCAACCTTCTTTGGGGCATAGAGAGTTCTTTTTGATGTGCACGATGCGGCCGGGGACAAGCTCGTGCGGGAGAAGGGCACGGGGTTGTGGCCGTGGTGCTGGGGCGGCTGGCTGGCGAGGGACGGCGGAGAGGGTGGTGGGAGCGGCGCGGTCAGGTTTCCCGTTGCTGTCGTTTTGGATCAGGGACGTCGACCTTGAGGCGTTGGGCGTTGGACGCGATTTCGACTGCCCACGACCTGCGACTGAAGCATAAGTCTGGTCTGGGCGTCGAAATGTTGTTGGTGCCGAGGCCACAGAGTGCTTTTCGTGCTGCTGGCTGCTTGGAACGACGCTGGATCTTGCCAGAACGGACGGACCAGGGAGGGAACGTAAGGCGATGCCAGCTGATTTGCTGGGCTGTGATGATGCGGTAGTCGGCTTGGTGGAAGGTCGGGGACGCGACCAACTGCCCTGACCGGCTTGTAGGTCGCGGGCTGCAGACGATGACTTAATGACGGTAACTGATTTCTCGTTGTTGCTTTCACGCCTCCACGAAGTCATATCCATGAGCTTCTTCCATCTCGGTTGCTGTTGCGATGGAAGTACCTCAGCAGCCACGTTCCAGTTTTTGTAGCCGCTTCCCCAGGAACTCTGGCTCATATGCGGGGACTGTCCGGCAGAAGTCTTCCTGATGCTTCCTGATCCGGATGAAGGCAGCATACTGGACAGTAGATACGCTTGATATTTTGTATTTATACTGTTTTGGTAATAATTAGCTCGACAGCCCGGTGCGAGCGGGAATGCCTCTGGCTTACCTGAGATGATGCGGTGCTCCAACAGTGGATGAGCGTGTCGAGAACAAGACTGAGGAGACACGGGTCTTCGTGCGTAGAAATCTCATTCAATGCGATGGCGTGGACTTCTACGGCTGGATTGTATGATAGATGCGACAAACACAGACGTGGAGTGGAGTAGAAGTGGGGAGGTGGAGGCAGAAAGTAAGGTTGCGGAGAGCCCCTGGAAAGAGACGCAGTAGTATATGAGGACCAGGCGCACAGGTAAACACCACGCGCGTCCGAGTGACGTGTGACACCCGCCCAGTGGTGTTTAGGACCAACCGCGAAATTGCGCTGGATCGCGCTGTTGCGCCAAGAGAGACAACACTGCAATGTGCTGAACCACATGGCGCAAAACAGTTCCACTCAACATCAATGTCAAGGCGAAACCCAGATAAAAATTTGTCTGGAGAGAAAGTACAGAATAGGTATCATCGGTCAAAAAAGCCCAGTAAATCGGCTTGGGAAGAACGAAGGAGTGAGGACTCCCGAAGCATGGCTCGGTAGAGAGAGGTTGACTATGGCCTGCTAGCTTATTTCACCGCTTCAGGGCGCCATGCCAAAATTCAACTCTTAGAGTCATGTTATACCGCTTTGACAATGTATTGCAAGTCTGAAGACCAAATAGAGAAGGGGGCAAGATAATAAGAGAAGCTGTCGACAACGACATAGCCTCTGACGATAAGGTTCAGCGAGAGAAAGCTGTACGCAGGCGCAAGCAAGGCGTACCAAGAACAAGAACAAGGAGCAAGAGTCTCACGCAATGCGATCCTCCATCGGCACGTCCTCCGTCGGCGCAAAGCCCTCCCGCTCTTTGAACGCGCGCCACCTCTTCAGCCCCCCATGATCCGCCGCCTTCCACGGCACATCCGTCAAGCCAGCCAGATAAAACAGCTGCTCCTCCAGATGCCGCGCCGACGCCGGCGCCAGGAAGACCTCCTCCCTCGTCCCGTGCCGGAAATACCGCGAGCACTCGTCGCAGAAGACCGTCGCCGGGATGAACCGCACCGCCCGCCCATCGATGACCGTGTTCGCCGCAAACGCCATCGGCCCGTCCACGCGCATCATCATGCGGTCGCCGCCGTCATCCGTCAATATGGGCTGATCATCCGACTTTCCGGATATCGGGAAGAAGGATTTCTTGTACAGCGCCTGGTCGCCCGCCCGGTCGAACTTCAGATCCGCCCCCTTGCCGCCCCAGCTCGTCGTGCCGACGACGCCGACCAGCCCGTCCCAGATGCCGACGATTACGCCCGGGTGCCCGCGCCAGCCGTGGTCCGTGACAGCTTGTTGTTGTTGTTGCTGCTCATGCGCAGCATGATCTAGTGATGTACTGCCCAGCGCCGCCGCCTGTAGCGATCCGGCCGAGAGCGGCTCGATGTTGACGAAGCGGAAAGGGACAATGTCTGCCGGTGCCAGGCGCTTGAACTTGGGTATTTGCTTTGCGGTGGTGCGAGGCTGCTGATCGCGGGGAATGTCGACGGGGATGACGGGGATGACCTTGGCGGTGGAGGCTTGCCGGGCCTTCTCCAGCCAGGGCTCTGGCTTGCCTGTCCACGCGGGCTTGGATGGCGGCGGCGCGGCGGTGGTTGGTTCGCGATCGGCCACCGCCTTGCTGAAAGGTGCGAGTGCGCGTGCCACCTTCTTCTTGCCCTTTTGGATGCCGGTCTCGTTCTTCACGTGCTGCAGGCTTGAGAAATACGGTGTGGGGTAGCTGATGCTGCTGGCGGCTTGCAGTGTCTGCTGAATGCTGGGCTGGCCAGCTGGAGGGTAGCCGGTAACGGGCATTGCAGGCACTTGACGATAGGCATTGGTTTTGTAGACACCAACTTCAGAAACACGGTTGCGAGCGGCAGAGAGATTGTCAATTGAATGGCCCCTGGTTGAGAGACCGGGTCTGGGAGCTGTAGAGCCATTAAGTGTCAGACATAAGCCTCAAGCATATGGATTATTGTGATATTTACCTTGACCAGGGGTACATGTAGCCATTCCTAGTGACTTTGGTGGTGGTGATACCCATGAAGGAGATGGGTGTGTTTGGGGAAGTGAGTGCGGGAGTGGAACCTGGGAGGCACATGCAACATTCTGCTGCTGGGGCGTTGGAGTGGCCGGCGGGTTGCTCGACGGTTCCTTCGCCTCGTTGCCGGCACTTGAGTGGGAACCTCTCTTGCGGTTCTTGCTGCGGCTTCCAGACATGGCGTAAGGGTTACTGCGTCGCGAAGTAGTGTCGTCAGTGTAGCGGGCGAAGTTGCGGGAAGAGTTACAGGAAGGAACGGTTGCTGGCTCGTCGGCGCTCGAAGCAAAGCCGCGGGTGTCGCAGCCACTCGCTCTCATGTGGCTTTGATGTGCTCAGCCAATGCCATCACGCTTGAGTGGCGCGCGGTAAACAACGCGGGAGAGCATGCAGTCCGCAGCCGGGCGACCAACTGCCGGACTAACCTGAAATGGTAGCACCCATTCGCCCGTCTGAACCATCAACTTTACAGGTCTGGAGCTCGCTATTGACGATTGCGATAAGCCGAAACATGCTGATTCTAGAACTCCCCAAGGAGAGACCTTGAATCGTGAATCGTGTGCGTGAGACAAAGGGGAAAGAGACAAAGGCGGGCCATGTATCGCTCCTACAGCACTCTATGTCTTGCCGAGCTACACAATGCGCGCTCATCGGGTATCAATAATTCAGACTGAATGTCCGCGCCCAAGCGCCAGATGTCATCCGGCGTTCGAATGTCACTGCGCACCGACGAACGTTACAAGGAAGATAGACAATGAACTCGAGCAACGGACAACGTGACCGATGCTCGGGCGCCCCCAAAGGGCCTTAGCATCTTTTGTGGTACAGGCATGTACAAGAGAGGACAGAAGACGGAAAAAAATCATGATACGCAGAATGCAGAGTGTAAAAGACAGCCGATTCGTATGTGTCCATACTATGCAGTTCAACTGCTGCACGAGATGCAACTGATGGGAAGGACCTACTTGTATACGCAGTTGCCTTAGTGTGCTACTGTGGACGCAAACATATCAGTATTGGCGGGACAAATAAGTCGTTTTCATGGCGATCATCTGGTCGGGATCTTTTCCCCGTGAAACCCTGCCCGCTTGGCCGTATAGCCATATGTCATTGCTTGCAAACTGAAGAACACAGCGCTTGTAACTATTGTTGTTCTTGGATATCAGGAACGATTGGCGGATTGCTGGCTGTGAGGTTGCTTTGAAATATCACGCCCTCACGATGTGGTATGGGGTCGAAAGAGGACTAAAGGTAATTCAAATGTGGTGCGGCAGCGTCGAGTAGTCCGTGAGGTGCGGGCGGGCGCAGAGATTCCCCATGGCCAACATCACTTCCGTGAAACCGTTGCAGCGACAGCGCCTTGATCCTACCTACACTCTCCAGGGCTAGATTATGTCAAACTTGTTTTACTAACGCGTACTCTTGGCTGGTGCCTGCATACTCACTGGGAAAAGTTTGAGTGCGTGTTTTTGAGCAACACCGCTCTCGTGCTTGCGGCCAGGACAAACGTTGACGTTGTACGCCTACCGTAGTACGCTCGAACATGGCCATTTCTCGTATGAAGTAAGCAATTTTTTGTATACATCTACACCTAAGGTTACGCGACATCGGTGGCAACAGCCGGGCTGCCGACTCCACTGGATTATAAGCCACACCCACAGTCAGTGTCGAGTCTGAGATATGCCTGTCAGGAAGGGACTAACAGCTTAAGTAACCTTTGAAGCCTATTGGCAACCCATTCAAAATGTTTGAGCTCGAGCGACTCAATCTTCGCGGCCAGTACTGAACTCACTCCACACAGCAAATCCATCTCACGAATTGGAAAGTCAAACATTATGGACTGATCGGCAGGGCCTCCTTCATGAGGCTAGCGGGGTTTTTGCTACCAGGTGGTATATAGCACCACCAGCAGCCTTCCTGATCGATCATCCTGCTTCACCATTATAGACACATCTCATTACTACACCAGAATACTAGGAGGCAATATCCGAAATCGGCCAACCGGATATAAATCCATCGCGCAGCGGAACCATGACGCCCGAACCAGCCACTTTCTCGCCCTCCGCTCCAGTCCCCAAATAGAACCGAAAATGTCCTCGATCCCACAGTCCAGTCTCTCACATGCCGCCAAAAACCCTCCTCCTCTCCGGATACCGCCCACTCTCCATGCCCCGCCTCAAATCCTCTATATCCTCCCTCTTCACCCTCGCCATCCCACCCTTCAACCGCCTCAACTTGCTATAATGCACCAACTCCAAGCCCATCCCCACCTTAACATACGTCCTCTTCTCCATCCAACACCCTTCCTCCAGCCTCAACAACCCTGAATGTTGCTCGTCATCGACGGCATCCCCCGCACGAACCAAAGGCACGTTACTCCGCAGAAAGCGTTCTTTCTCCTCGACGCTCCTCCACGGTATCGCCGCAGCCTTCTCGGCGACGGTCAGGCCGTGGAACGAGGTCGCGGCGAGGCAGCCGACGTAGCCGGTGACGTATCCGACGGTGTGGTCGACGGTGACGACAAGCACGGGGTGCCGCGACCACAACTCGCCGTTCCACGGCAGCCATGCGAGAAGGCCGGGCGTGATGTCGGCGAGGGAGATGTGGCGCCGGGCGGGATTGGGGTTGGCGTGGTGCGGGGGTGCTGCTGTGTTGAGGGAGAAGGGATTGGGTGGATACGTCTGGTAGTTTATAGGAGGAGATGTGGCGAGCGCGGGGGGAAGCGTCGGCTGGGCGGTGTACTGGTGTTGTTGGTTTGCAGGCGGGTAGCTGGTGATCTGCAATCCGGGCCTGCCTCCGTTGACTGGGGGGTTGTTGGCGTGGGGTGGTGGAATCCAGTAAATGAGGGTCCGGGGTAGACACCCGGGTGCAAGGATGGCGCGAGTGCGGGCGGAAGGATCGGCTGGGAGGTATGGTGTTGCTGGTATTGTTGATATTGTTGGTTCTGCTGGTAGATTGAGAGAGGATGCGTTGGGACGCCGCTGTAGGGTAGCCTGGGAGTGGGCTGGAGGATACGCCGCTGGCCCGTGACGGCGTGGCCTCGAGGTGCAGGCGTACGACGGTGATGGCCTTGATGGGCTTACTAGCTGCGGCGGTAGTGGTACGGGGTGGCGGTGGTGGTGTTAGGATGATGTCGGGCGTGGTGGGTGTGGTGGTCGCTACGTCGGTAGGTTTACTGGCTGCCGTAGTGAGGCGGCGGCGGTTGCGCCACTGGCTGCGGCGTTGATTGCGACGCTTTTTGGCTGGCCCCGACGTGTCAAGCGCTTCGGTGTGGTCCGGGGTAGGAGAGGCGGGTAGATTGTCGTTTTCGTCGATGGGGAAGGAGGAGGTACTCGCTGTGCCATCATCCCATTTCCGCTTGAGAGGCCGGGTATCAATTCTGTTTATGGGAGGAAGATCTTTGTCCGGCGGAGATGGTATTGTCTTGACTACATCATCTGTAGCTATGTTTCCGGCGGCTGGGATGTTCGCTAAGACGGAGTCTGGTGTTGGTTGGCAATGTAATCAAGAGATTGGGGTCAACAGGGTTCTGAATTACCTTCAGTGAAATAGTGAGCATGGTCATTCTCAGCTGGTAGTAGGTTCGCCATGATGTACTACAAGAGAAGGATATCGGGATGTGAAATGGCCAAGGAGGATTGCTGGAAAAAGAAAGTCGGATCCTGAGCGTCAGCGAGGAGTGACACCAATGGAGGAATGTGTTCGGGAAGGTGGTGGTACTCCAGAAAGGGCACTTATGAGAGCATGGACCAGTGATGACGTACTATCGCTAACACAAACCCACGCCTTGTTCACCAAACACTGAGACGCACGAAAGCGCAGGGACCTTCTCAGCTGTCACAGGTAAGTAGGCCACTTTTTGGGCAACTCTGAACTTTTGTGCAAGAAAGAACTTCTTTGGTCTACATCTACTCAGTCTCTGCGAATGGTCATCAAGACTCTACCCCGAAAATCCCACCAAGCCACGCACCAAGCACCGCCTACCGGGCGCTCTCGTTCTCCGAGTCCTCGTAGATATCTCCGATGTCTACATCCGCCGATCCATCCATCTGCCACTTCTCCCTCTTTTTCTTCTCCTCCGCCTCCCTGTATTCCCTGTCCTTCCCCAAGTACCACCTCGAGTAGTTCTCCAGTGTCCTCATCTCCTCCTCCGGAAGGAACAAATCCGGGAAGACGCCGAACCGTGAGTACTTCGAGAAGTAGTCGATGTGGAGCTCCGTGTCGCCGTGGATGTCGACATAGCTCCCCTTCTCCGGCATCTTCTCGCCGTTCGCCAGCCTCAGCAGTGGCGTGCCGTGATGAGGCTTGGTGCTACCGTCATCGACGAGCAGCCACTGCTTCTCGTGCCACTTCTTCTGCGACTGGTTGACGTATTCACCGTATTTCTCCATGAAGCCTCCGATGTTCTTGAAGGAGGACTTCTTGAAGAACTTGATGGTCTGCGTCACCGGGTCGATCGAGCGGACGATAGCTGGGTGACCGCTGTAGTCGAGGCCCGGCAGGTCGTCGATGAAGATGACCTTGCCGCGGTAGCACTCGCTCAAGGACACCTGGAACGCAGGGTTCCGTCGTCTGCGAGGAGGTGGCTGGGTGGCAGCCTGTCGCTGTTTGCTCTCGAGCGGTGGCGCGCTGCTGGGGTTGAAGTCCGTGAAGGGGACAAACCTGCCGCGGCCACGGCTGGAAGAAGGCCTGGCCTGGCCCTCAGGCGCTTGAGGAGCTTGCTGGCGAGGCGGGCCGGTCACGACGTCAAGCTGTTGGCGAGGAGCCGGCTGACGGGGTTGGCCCATGCCGAGGGTCGGGAAGTCGTCTTTGCCAAAGGGCCTGGGAGAAGCACCGGCGCTGGGACCGGTAGGAGTAGGACGATCACGCCGAGGTGCAACGGGCTGCGAGTTCGCGGACGACCGGACAGGCGGATGTTGGCCTCCACGCTGGCCAGAATTGCGACCATGGCCTCGCGATTGGAAGCGAGGACCGGTCGGAGGTGTGCCGCGGCCTGAGAATTGCTGGATGGTGGCCTGCTGGTGTCTGCGAAGAGGATACGGTGCGTTGAACCGAGGGCCCGTAGGCGGCAACCGGCCGCCACCAGCACCACGTCCAGCAGGGTAGCCTCGACCGCGGCTTGCGGCGGGGTGGTATGACGGAGCAAAGTGGCTGTTGTGGTAGCCACGTCCTTGACGCCGGTGGTAAGTAGGCACATGGAACGAATGTGTAGGATGTCTGTATATACCGGACGCATTCATGTTGTGCGGCTGTTGCCCATGCTGCCCCACGGCCGGCGGACCCCTGTAGTTGGGGTCGAAGAGTGAGGAAGACGAGGAGGCGGCGGGTTGGTCTTCGTCTGTTGTGGTGCGTGAGCAAAAGATCTTGAGGTAAGCCATGGAGCGGGGCATCACTTACCTTGAAATCCACTCTGAGCGGCAGCCTGACGCTCCGCTTCGCGCTCCGCCTCGCGCTTGTTGTTATCAGGGTCTTGATGTCCAGACATGATCACGGTTCAAGGTTCTTTGAGGCGTAAGGAAGTGGTCTATGGAGACGTAATAAGTAGTGTTATGATAACATCAGTATAGAAGAAGGGGTCACAGGAGACTTAAAGAGCAAGAACGGAAGTCACGTCAGGAAGCTTACTTAAAAAGGGTGTGAGGGTTGTCAGAATATCTTCGCGCCAGGTCAGAGAGGGAGGGTGATGGTAAAGGTTTGAAGCTGGGTGGCGGACGAGATCTTAAGTACTCCCGCAGAATCTTAGCGCCCGGCAGGCGCAGCTGCCCTGGAAACTGCGGTGCCGGTTGGCACATGCACCGCCTGGCAAACTTTTCACCCTTCACCTTCTGTTTGCCGGCTGGCAGTTCCATGCCATTCGGCGACAATCCGCAAGTTCACTCTCAGTCCGCCTGAAAGAGGAAGTCGCGCTCGGACGTGCCTTACTGAAGCACTCACACGTTAGCCCATCTTGTAACTTCACAGCTCGAATGAAGAAGCTGCGCCAGCGCTGCGGCTCTGATCCGTGCCGCATGCTACACCAAGGACCCACCGTAATGCATAGAAGCGGGGTATGAGCCGCAAGTCACCTTGCCAAACATCTACGGCGCTCTGTCACATGCGGGAAAGCAATTGTGGGGATCGATGCTGCCTGTTGCTTGCATTTATGGCAAGCACAGCGAAAACCACGCGCGTGCCATCATGCAACGTAAGGTGAGTGATTGGATCTAAGTTTTTTTCACAGCGGTGACCATGTCACTGACACTCTTGCTTGGGAATCGCAAATTGTATTGCTAGCAAAACGTTGTCAAAAGAGCCAACATCCAGTTGACACGTTTGTCTCGTCAAGCCAAGATTTTGGCCTTGTCCACACGTAGGCACACACGAATTCAGTCAGATTTTGCTTCGATTGTCAGTGGCTCAGG
The DNA here is from genome assembly GCF_021436955.1 of Diplodia seriata. Lineage (NCBI taxonomy): Eukaryota > Fungi > Ascomycota > Dothideomycetes > Botryosphaeriales > Botryosphaeriaceae > Diplodia > Diplodia seriata. The sequence goes on along the minus strand of NW_027117309.1, from coordinate 3,200,540 downwards.
CTTTTGTACTGTCTCTAAGGCTTCACACACGAGTTGGACGTACGCATACGCCGTACAACATGGCTTAAGACGGCTCGCTAGACTTCGGAGTCCATGACTCTCCCAGGCAAGGATCGTTGTCTTATTCAAGAAACTTGTGAGACAATTGAGACGGTAGGTCCTGGAATAGAATAAATCTTCTTCTGTTGCAGCCGATTCGGCGGTTGCCCAATTAAGCTTTTGCCGGGCTTTGCGCACTGCGCGGGTCCGAATGTATGACACTTGAGATGGAATGAAGGGCCACATAGAGCCTTGTATACTATTTCAGATAGTTTAACAGCAACTTCCTTTTTGTTTAAGTAAGGCGAAGCCTCAATTTCTGTTCTAACAGAAGCCCTCTAAGCCATGTTCTTAAGTTACGCTCCGGTGTGCCTACTGCCCAACCTCGCAAAACAAAACAAGATCTATCAACTTTTCAGTAAGTTCATCTTAGCCAATACAGGAGAGTAACTTATTTATCTTTAAAAAGATGTCCAAGCTTAAATTTCAAGACCGTCTTGCCAATTAGGGGCCCCGTTGGAGTCGCTGTCCACGGTGACGACGAGCGCGCGTAAAGCCAGCCACAGAAAAGACTAGCCGGTAAGACCCTGCCCCTTAAGTCTCCGCATCGCTAATATCGGTATTTCGCTTTAGAAATTTCGCATTTACAAAATATTTATAGCCGTAGCTTTCCGTAGGAAAGTTCACTGTTTAAATCAAGTTTGCTCTGTCTAACAAGGAGAATTGCTTTACTATCTACTGTGGTTGTATTACCAATATTCGTGAAACCCTTCCCAAGGCTCGTTATAGTGCTCCAACAATCCATTTTCCTCCGACGGAAACAGATTGTTCTTCATGTAGTGTACGTGCGTCTTCAGGATCTTCATCTGATCTAGAGGCAAAAAAGCCTCCATAAACACCCCGCCAAGCGAGTGTTTACTGACCCTGTCAAGAGAAAGCTCCAAGACCATCCCAGTATTTACCCAGCTGTCTTTTCCCAGCTGGTCTCCGCTCAACCGAACAACAGGCGTCCCACAATGCCCCTTTCTTGCTCCTGGTGCGTCACTGCTAACGAGTATATGGCTCATCATGTCATGCATCCTTAGAGCCTGGTCTTTCTTGTTATAAACGCGTCCAGCATTGCTGAACCGCTTATACAACCCACCCGCTTTGGCGAACGAGTACATGGGGAATACTCGCACACGCCTTGCCGCCACGTTGATCCCTGTGACGATTGCTGGACGATCCGTCCAGTGCTCGTTCTCGACCCAATCGATGTGGATCAACTTGCCAAAGTGCAAGTTGTCGATGTCGAGATCGAAGGCTTCACGGTGTGTCTGACCAGGGATCTTCCGTGCCCAGTGACGCTTTGGGTGTTGTTGGGGTGGCCAAAGGTCGTTGTGCGCTCCCACTGGCTCCGGCTTCCATGGGATGTCCTGTCCCTGACAGCCAGCAGCATTGGCGTCGCTGTCTGCAGGCTCAGGCCCATGAATGTTATGGCAGAGTTGGGGGACATCAAAGGGGCGCCGGCCAGTCGGAAGAGCGGATTTGGGGATCTTGGGAACGCTGTGACCGGGAGATGTCGAACGTTTTGGACCGGAGGTGGGATGCGACCCGAAAGCAGTAGGGTGGTTGGAGTTTATAGAAGGACGAAGACGTCGCAAGTCTTCCTCCGCATTCTCTGCTGAAGCATGTCCGTTAGCGGGCTGATCACACGGTTTCGTCGGAGGTCTCTTCAAATTGGCGAACTTACTCTTTGTAGTATTTATAGAGGCACCGCCCAGATCCTGCGACGCGCCGACGGCAACATTCTTTCCGGGTTGTCCGTCCGGTGCCGATTTCAACACAGCGCTGTAAGCCCTTTTATACACCTTCTGGCTTTGGTGGTCAACGCGGCGCTTTTCCTGCTGCTCGGAGACTATTGTTTGTAAGCTTCCATGGGTTTGGGCCGAGCGTGTAGGAAACAAGGATGTACCTTCGTTTGATGGAGCCATGGGGAACAAGAGAGCTGTGTTGTGGTTGGAAGAGAAGAGAAAGTACAGTGCCAAGGGCCGAATGGTCCGATGAGAAGCTCTGCGCTGAAGCGAAATTCCTTTTCGAAAGTTGCGACAATGGAATTGCTTCTGGGTTGCGGCAGCTGCAGAGTGTCTGGTGGATGGTGGTCGGTGTAGGAGAGGCGTAGTCGGGGAAGGGGTGGGGGCGCGCAGGTCATGCCGCTGGGAGAGAGAGAATGGCATGGCTGCGAGGCGCGTCGCGCCGTCCGGTGGGTCCTCCGAACTTCCTTAACACCCATCATCCGCGACAGGGGGTACTTGATCTCTCTCCGACCGCCAATCAACTTCAAGCATCGCGGTCATCGCAAGTCTTCTCACGGAACTGTCCGCGGAAGAGCTCGCCAAGGAACAGAGCAGCTACGAAGAAGCCATGCAGAACAGCAGACTTTGGGACTTCTCTTCATACAACGACCCTGCTGTTAGACGGGCCTGATCCATGCTGCATGTCGCACTTTGGCTGGCCACTCTGCCTGATACACCACCAACTACCCATTATGGTACGCGTCGGACGACTGTGTACAGACACAGCCACACAAATGTATGCTGTTGAAGCTGCTTTGGCCTGACGCAACGGTTTTTGAGTCCTTTCAAAGTCAGCGCAACGTCAATAATACAGGATACGATGAGACTCGAGTTTCACATACCTATATCGGGTGGGGAACATTCCGGAGTTTGGATGTCGCTTTGGACGTACGCGGTAGTTGGATGATTCTACATTCATGTCCGCAGTCTGTTGTGATTTATATATGGCTCCATAGCTAAAGGTGCAAGAAGTTTACCAGGCTACCAAACAAGCGCAAGCGCGGGCACACAACTTGCTTGGCAGCAATCTGATTCGCCCATGCTTGCCAATTGCACTTGAGCAGGCGCTTGAGTTTGGCAAGCATGCTTGTTGATAGCCTTGACCATGGCGCCTGATAATCTGTTTGTGCATGGAGAGATGCTGCGGTAAGTGAGATTCGGCCTCAGAAAACACTCGCGGCACAATTAAAGCAACTTTACAAGCAGTTTCCGTAGTAGAATGGTCTGGCTTGGTCCATACCAACTTATCACTCATACACTGTTTGACCAGTCAGCTATCTTCTTTCGAGGTTTGATCTGGTCGAAGCCATAAAACGGTCGCCTTTGATGGATCGAAACACTGGTCGCTGTCAGGGGTCGCAACAAGCAGCAAGCGCTTGCAAGCGTTCAAGCAAGCGGCTTGCAAGCGGGCAGATCTACCCCGCTTGATCGATTTACGGCATTCAAGTGCTTGGCTTGCAAGCGGGGTAAATTTGCCCGCTTGATTGCAAGCGCTTGATAAGCACAAGCAAGTAATCTTTATTCATATATTAGATAGAAACTAGGCGTAAGTACGTCTTATCTTCGCTTTAATACTATAACAAGTATTTTAAATAGCGTCGGAGGAGACGGGTGCTAAAGAAGAGGGAGTGGGGAGGAAAGGAAGAAGAGTGGGCGTAATAGAGGCCTCAACACCATGCTAAGCATCGTGGCCTATAAACGAAAGGTAAACCGGGCACGGACCGGGCACGGGCCTCTTACTACTAATTACAGTATATATACGCGCTTGCAAGCGCTTGTCAAGCGTTCAATTAAGCCAAGCGCAAGCATGGCCGCTTGCTTGATCGCCTCGAGGACCCCCCTGTGCTTGCAAGCCGTTCAAGCTGCGACCCCTGGTCACTGTAAGACACAGTGTCAATGGTCAGATGACTCTCACACATTTAGGGGAGACATTGACATTGTTCAAGATGTCTTGATTCCACACAAGAGTATCTTCACTGCAGGGTTGAAGCATGGTATTGCATTGTTTACGAAGGTGTTCAGGCGATCGGCCACGATTATAAACAACGCCCGTCCGGGTATTTGGGTACTATACAGCATTGTTCACGCACAATCCTCGCGTCATTTCAGTTAAAAGAAGGTTGCAACATCGTCCCTATGCCTCCATCAGAACCGCACTCCGATCAAGAGTCATGGCTTACTGTACGAGTACCCTCGTCTTCCCCCGCACCTCCGACAAGGAGGCTGTGTGCAACCTCTGCTTCGAGTACGGCGGTGCCGCGCGCAACGAGCCTATCTTCGCGCTTCCGTGTGGGTGCAACTTGCACTTGTCCTGCCTTACGCTCGCCTTCAAGACGCAGCATGCCATGGCCTGCTTCTTCAACTGCCCTGCTTGCTACGCTGATCTGAACAGCACTGGCGAGCGCTCCCGCGAGCTGACGCCGCCGTCTGGCACCCTTCTGAAAATCGAGACTATTGGCGATCATAACCAGGTGTCGGTGTTCCATGATGAGGACTCCGAGGACGTTACTGGACATCTTGTCTACCGTGAGCACTATGATAGTGCGGCCGGTACCTTGATGATCTCGGTTACTCGTGTCCTGGAGAACGCCATCTTGTTCTAAAGAACGACACTCTTGAGCGCATCACTTGATGTCGATGTTCGTTCTGCACGTGGACTTGGGCTAGAAGGTGGTCAGCTATTCATGATATTGGACTGCGATTAGGGTTGGATATGCATTGGTTAGCATCTCAAAATTAGAAAAGGATTTAGTCCACCAACAGAGGCTCTTACATCTAAAGTGAATGTCGTTTCGTTTCTACGCAGACTAATGTGGAATAGTAGAAAAGCTGTTATCATGAGTATAGGGTTATGAAAAATAGTCTAAACCAGAAACTGTTATCCCTCCGGCATTGTGTCGTGTCATCAAGAGATGTCCATCAATACGAATCATAGATGGCGGATCATTCTGAAGTGGCATGGCTGTGTAGGCATAGGCGCAACTCAGTTGCATTGTTCGTCGTCGTTCGTTCGGGCCAGGGGCAATTTCAAGAGGCAGCATCGCAATGAATCACGCACGGCCGCAGTGGCGAAAGCGGCGCTGAAACGCAGGCGAAGTTGCACGAATGCGGCCCTGTTCGGTTCAGCGCACACGACTGGAGCATAGTAGCAGTCGGTCGCAACCTATGAAACGGCGTAGAAACTTTCAAGCCACTTCAGACTCGTGGCTGCATGACCGTTGCCCAGAGTCGATGATTGGTAAATTGATCGCAAGTCCTTCGCTCGACTGCAAAGGATGCACGTATGCTTTCTGTGCACCGCACAATCTCGGATACCCACCTTTACCAGAATCTCGAGTTTTTGACCCAACCCAAGGTCTGCCGTGTTTTCCTTTCCTCTTTCGTGCCTCAAGGCCCATGGCGTGTGTTCGGCAGTTTCCCGAAGAGGAAATTATTAAACGACCAATCAGAACCTCCGCACGCCGAATGCTCCCGGAGAAACGCAATCCCGACCACACGACAACAGCCCGAGGCTCGCGACAGGTTTGGTTGCTTGTAGATCGCTTGGTCGCTTGGTCGCTCGCTTAGAAGCAGTCCATCTGGGTTGCTTGTTTGGTGAGTTTTCAAGCAAGTACATCTGCTCGTGAGCGGTCCATGTTGGCGGGGCTTGTAAGCAATAGCATCCTGCTTGATGTTGCTTGATGCTTGCTTACAACTGCTCGCGATAATTTGTGGGGCAGGCCGCTCGTTTTTCTTGATCATTTAGCGCTTCCGGCTTGCAAACTCTTGTCATTACGCAACGGATACGTACTTAGGTGAATCGCCAATTTCTTCATTAGTTCTGAGCGCCGCGACGTTGGCAGGCTTGATTCAAGCCGCGCGCTGCCCGCAGTTGCAGAACAGCAATGCCAAAACTGCGACCGGACTGATGCGGGTGGCCCGTGCAGAACGTCGCGCTCGGCTGCGATGCGGTTGGCGCTATGGCTCTGGTACCTGTCAACGTCAGCCGAAATCTGCGGACCACTACTTGCACACTGTCAGGAAGTCCAATCACATTAGTGAGACGTCAATCCGGTTCTTTAGCTTCCGCATTTTGCTGATATGACCCGTGGTTCATAAAAAGATGACCTTGGTCCTTGGTCGCAACGAAGCTATCGCTATTTTCTCTCCACGAAATCACAAGAAGATGGAACGCAAGTATCACCTCTATTAAATAATGAGTATACTACAATGAACGAGATGAAATGCTCGGGTTCCTCAGGTGCGGCGAGGACGGACTTCGTTGTGCGTGCGCGGTATACTCGAGAGATGCTCTGACATCAGGCGGCTTGCCAGGCTGGCCCTTGAGTTGTCAGTTGGCCTGAGGCCACCGTGAGCTCGCGGGGAGCACATGCGAGCGCGGTCGCGTCACTCCCCCTGCCATATCTGGCGAGACACGCGAACCTTTGCTCCCACCTGCTTGCCTCGCTTTTACAGGCGCTTCCAACTCATGTCAACAACCTCGCCCTCAACAACCCTGCGTTCCATGCCGCGACAACTTTCACTCATTTCCCTCAACTTGAGATTTCAAGAACAACACTTTCAGATCTTGCCACGTCGACTTCGCGAGACATGGATGCACATAACTGCGCGGAGAGTCAGAACTGGCCCACGACCGGTACAGTATCTAACGCCTTGCCATGGCATATCTCTAATAAAGCTGCAGGCTACCCCAACTCTGGCATTTTCAGTGGTCCTCGCGCTTCGAACATTGGGCATCCAATAGCTCACATGCAGCACATGGCCTCTGGTCAAATGCATATACCAAGCGCTCCAACAGCAATAAGATCAACAGGCCCTTCCAGCCTCGCCCAAATCTCGAGCTTAGCCAGCTTCTCGACTACCGGCTACCCATCCACCGCATCGGCCACCTTCGGCCCCTATACACCCCACACCTTGCACGCACATGGTCAGGCTTTTCATCCTGTCGCTCACAAATACAATCAACAAGTTCCTGTAGTCCAGCAGCCGTATGCTGGCTACGCTTCATCGCCGTATGGTGCGGGCCAGTTCAGTCATGGAAACCGCCCGATGAACAACCAGGCATACTTGGGAAGCGGCGGCGGCGGCGGCGGCTTACCTCAGGTCTATCCGCCGCAGTATCCGGCAAACACACTACCTGGCCTCGCCTTCAACACTTTCAATGCTGGTGTTGCTCCTTCGATGCACTACGGCAATGCTCAGGCTGTTCCGTTCCAGACTCCTCCAGCTCCCAAGGGACGCAAGCGGCACATTGCCAAAATCTACGAGTGGCACCATACGAGTCCGACGACCTCGAGCAAGCCGGACGCATCCAGCCGTCCTGCCGCCGAATCTATACACGCGCCAATCCAAGCTGCTCCCCAGCATCTCGCCCTTCCGACAACCGCACAAGAACAACAGCCGACCACATCAGACACCCAGGAGCGCCTCGCTCCCAGCAAGCCCACGAAAGACCCACAGACCTCCCCCGTTGATGACAGCGGCATGAGCTCCGCTCTCCCTTCCTCCCCCTGCCCCACGCAGCAGCAGACGATCAGCCGCACTAGCTCCGCCGCCCACGAGCTCCTCGTTGACGACTCCCCGGGCGGCACCAACCCGTGGAAATTCACGCTATCCGATCTGACCGTCGGGCTCATCGTGCAGATCAAGCCCAACTCGTGCGGCTGGAGCAACCACCCGGGCATCGTGCTGGGCTGGGACGGGCCGCGGCGGATCCAAGTCGCGCAGATCACGGGGTTCGGGGCGGACAACAAAACCGTGCGCGAGCGCTTCGCGCACATTGTCAACCAACACCAGGTGGAATACCTGTCCAAGGCGTTCCTGCTGATCGCCGACAGCGGCCGGACCGAGACGCATTACGGCTGCCCCGTGCTGGAGATTGCGGACGGACTGTTCCTGCCGAAGCGGTCGTATGTCAATCTGCGCGTGGTCAAGACGCTGAGGTTGGCGCAGCTGATGCTGTTTACGCCCGAGAAGCAGTTCGTGCGGAGGTGCTTGACGCCGGAGAGCGTGAGGGTGATGTTGGAGTACCGTGAGAGCATTGCGGAGCTCTTGAGGAAGCAGGATTGGGAGGATGAGATGCGGAGAGAGCGGGAAATGTTGGGGAAGCGTGGCAGGTATCTTGGGCAGCCACAGCAGCATGTTGTTGCGCAGGCACCGTGGCAGGGTCAGCAGTGGCAAGGACAGTACCGGGGTCCGCAGCAGTACCAGACCGGATGGTACTGATTGAATATCAGCGGGGCTTTTTGGATTGGAGTTTGTTTGATTTCAGAGCTAATTGGAGGGCTCCTTGATAGCCTGTTTGGTGTTGGTTTTGGTTTCTACAAGTTTAATACGGTCTTTTTTGACAAAAACGTCTGCTGAGCATTTGGGAGATATAACTCATGGTGTATTTCAAGAAGAACCAGTGACAGTTGCTAGTCAAGCTCTTGATTAATTAGCATAACCATCTTTGCTTCCTCGATACAGTTCCAATTTCTCACTTTTCGGCAACGTACAAGCTTATGCGGAATGATTATAGTAACAAAGCCCAAACCATGCCGGCCTCTCATGCAAACAAAATTGGGATCCGTTGTAGCAGTACAATGCCCTCGTGGCAATGGGCTGCACAAACAATCACGACATCAAAGAATCAGCAAATTTCACGCGATGTCTGGCAAATGCTTGACCTTTAGAGCCAGTTTTCCGTAATTGGTTTGATGTTTGGTATGGTGGTAGCAATGTGACTAAGGTCTCCTATGACCAAAGCCTACGAGCTACGCAGCTACATTATATAAACCTCTCGCTCTCCTTGCCGTCATTGCACGCTTCAGAAACAGTATATGCTATACTAAACTCATTGTTAAGCAGGTTGAGCCTCTTTTCCCTGATACCTGAGATACCAAACAGCGGGTCGTCAGGCAACGCACGGAGTGAAAGTTAACCTCCCCTCAAATCACCCGCTAGTCAGCCCCAACAGTCGTAACCTTGATTTACTGCATGGAAGACCGTGGAAGAGCTGAACAGCCAAGCGAGGCGATCTGCCGCTGCGCTGAACTGCTTTACTTCTTCGCCGCCGCCGCCGCCGTAACTTCAACACCAACCTTACCATTGCCCGGACTCACCCTCGTGCAAAACTTTTCAAGCCAGCACTGCTACTGTCACCAGTCTCATTCAAAGGCTTTCTTCAATCCAATCGCCCGCACTTGGAGCTCTATATACCACCATGAGCAACCACAGTATGTACACCCGTCCCGTCATTCCGCGCCGTACTCTTCTGACAGAAACCCCCCAGACCAGTACGGCAGCACCCAAGGCGATCGCTATACTGGTGGTCGGACACCGCGCCAGATGCCGCCACCGAACGCGCCTACAGGCCCTCGGCCCATCTGCTGCCAACTGCACTACCTGAACCCCACTTGTAGGCTCAGGTGCAACGGTGTGGCCGTCGTCCCGGGCTCTTTCATGACGCAGCCTGCCCCGTACGGTCGTGACGGTTCCGCTCCATCTGGTCCTTATAACGGCCAAGCAAATCCCGGCACCTTCACAAATGCACCATACCAGCAGATGCTACCTGTTGGATCGCAGGCCCATAGTGAAACTGCTCCGCCTACAAGAATGACACCGCCATACGGTGCCAGTCGCCACACCCCAAATGAGCGCAACTCGCCCGCTCAACGGATGCTGCCATACGCCCCGCAGCAACAGCCGGCACAGGGCAGGCTACCCATGGGCTACCAGCAGCAGGGCTTCAGCTCTAGCCCTACACCAAACCCCTTCATGCAGCAACAGCACTACCACCAGCAGCAGCAGCCCTTCCCTCATCATACTCTCCCCAGCCGTCCACCCAGATCAACCTTCGAGTACACAGCCACCTACGGCGCCGCGGCACGCGACGAGGAAGAGGACTTGTCAGGACCCCTCTCACTCGCCGGCCTAAGGGACGTCTCCTTCTCACAGCCCGCCGCCGGTGCCGCTCCAGATTCCGCCATGCCTTCTCCTCCTCCTCCCGCCACGCATCAGCGCGGCGCCGACTCTCACTCATCAGCATCGACACCACTAGCGATGCGGAGCAGGCAGAGCAGCGTCAGCGCCGTCAGCGGCGCCGCCGGCCCGCCGAGTGCGTGGCAACAAGACACCCGCAAGCGGTCGCACGCGCGGTTCGACCTGCGGCTGGGCGACCTCGAGCGCGGCATGATCGTGCACCTGAAGCCCAACGACACGTGGGGCACGGGCCGGCACCTTGGATTGGTCTACGCGTGGAAGGACGCCGGGTACGTCGAGATGCTCATCGGGACGAGCTTCGCGGGCCGCGGCATGGCCGACAAGATGCGGCGTATCCGCGAGGGCCACGAGAAGGCTCGCATCGGACGGGAGTACCTGCGCGTCGGCGACGGTGATGACGGCGATGGCGCCAAGGACCGCGACTTCGCGCCGGCGTACGCACGGCTGGGCTTGCCCGTGCTCAAGCTGAGGGGAGGGCGGACGCTGAAGAAGCCCACGTACTTCAGGTTCGTGTACCGCTTCCACTGCGAGCTGACGGACATCTGCAAGTACGCGGATGGCCAGAGCCTTGACAACAAGTACGTCCTCGACGAGCAGAGCTGGGAGCTTTGCCAGCGGTACTTGGAGCACCGTCTACCCGTCATCAAGAAGGCGGAGGCGGAAGTCAGGCGCCAGCAGCGGGAGAAGGAGATGGCCGATGAGAGGGAGCGGGTCGAGAGGGAGAGGGCAGAGGAGAGGCAGCGGGCAGAGAAGGAAAGGGCAGAGGAGAAGCAGCGTATCCAGGCCGAGCTGAGGCAGAAGATTGCCGAGGCCGTGAAGGGTCTCAGCGTGGTGTCTTCGCCGGAGACGGAGTAGGACGTGGTGTAGGATACACCTAGGTGATGAGAATGTAGCTGCTCTTCTTGGCCTGCGTTGGCGTTTTGTTTGCGGCTTTCTTAGGTAGTTACTGCAAGACATCTTACTTCTCAGAATCTACTGACTCTTCTTTTACAGTGGACTCCACTCTATATATTCTATTCAGATGCGACATGCTGCCTGCAAGCGAGACGTCTTCTCACACTCACCCAATATGCCCCGCTGAAGACTCATAGTCTACATCTATACCGGCCCTGGTCCGGCAGCAGCGCATAGCCAAACTCCATCCACTCGCCTGCGCCGCCGCAGTACACGACGGCCGCACCGCAGAAGCGGTCTGCAGGTCGACGTTGTTTAAGCTCGACGCGGACCCGTTCAATCATTGTGCGTGGACAAACCCATTGTTCGGGTTCGGTCTGAGCGAGGATGCTCAGCTGTCCAACAGACCAAATCAAGTTTGAGGCTCATCGAGGCGAAATCATCTGGGGAGATATAGGAGCTGAAGCGAGCCACGGCTGGCTGCTGCTGGTACTGCTGACGGTGTCTTCCGGTACACCGTCGAGCAGAAACTGGAGATCTTGGATCATCTGATCTAGTACACAGTCGCCCTGCGAGTAGTACGAGCGCAGGCGCAGAAGGAGGAGCAGAAGCACGAGCAAGAGCAAGACTAAGACCAAGACCAAGCGCAAGACGACGACGCCACACCACCATCGCGCCGCCCCACCACGCCAAACCATCGCGACCCCCCGCACCGCCGGCCAACACGCCCACCGACTACGACCCTCGGCGGCCCCCCTCCGGCACGATCCGCGGCATCGTCGTGGTCCGCGCCACCGGAGCCGCCGCCGTCGCCTTCGCGAAGCACTTTAGCGCCGCGCGCGCGGCAGACACAGGCATCCTCGCCATCTTCACTAAAGGCGGATCCATAACACACAGGAACTTCACATCCCTGATTATCTTCACACCGAGCCCTGTACTGAGGACTGAACTTGCAAATCACACCTACGTGCACTGCTACCGCAGGAGCTGTCTTCAAGTCCTCATGAACCTACCAATCTTCGTCAACTGGTGCCCCCGGATAACAGCCAGCAGCACCGCAAGAAGGGCGACATCTACTGGAAGGTCGACGTGCAGCAGGCCAGGGCCGAGACCAATAAGGGTCAGAAGAGTAAGAGCAAGCAGGGCGAAAAGGCCAAGGCCACCAGCCGTAGCAAGCCTGCTACCAAGGAAAGCAACGGTGGGAGCAAGGCTGGCAGCTGTGGCAGCAAGACGCCAACGAGCTTATGGCCTTCGTCCCGAACCAGCAGCCAGGCCAGACCCCATATCATTTTGACAAGATGTGTCAGGAACGACTGGCAATATCGCAAGGGCCTCATCACTGGCGGATGGAGGTCATCCATCTGGATCTTCCTTGGCTGGACTTTCTTAATCCGACATTAAGCTTTGCTTTGACACTCTTGATTCAACCTTCTTACTTGTGATCTCTTGAAACAACACACGAACTACCCTTCTAGCACCCACACCTCCCCATCTCGCCGTCTGGCCCCATCCAACCTCAGCGTGGAGAGGTGGTACAATGGGAATATTGTCGATGATGAGGAAGAAGTAAAGAGGGGAAGGAGAAGTGAGTACGTGGTCCATGGAGAATATGGAGGTGGTCGTGGAGGCGCATGCATAGGAGGGAGGTACTTTGGGCGGTAATGGGGGAGGCGCAGAGGGCGGGCGGATGAGGAGAAGGGGAGGGTGGTGGGGCCGAGTAGTATTTGAAGGGCGTGAAGAAGGACTTTCGGAGGATGGCCGTGGAGAGGAAGAGGAAAAGGAAATAGGAGGAGAAGGAGGCGAAGAGATGGAGAGGGCGTTGCGGGGCTACAGCTACAAATAATAGAAGAAACAGGGGGTGGGGGAAAGGACCTATTCAGAACGCCAAATTCTGACGTGATATGTGTATGTATGTGCCCGGCTGCGTGAGTAAATGGAGAGAATATTGGGATACGAATGCACGATAGAGAAGTTCACATTCATGTCTATGCGTGTTCTTCAAGTGCCCAAAAGTATCGATCAATTGTTTCCAGAAAACCCTCCCCGAGAATCCAGTGAGAATGCTACGCTATGCCGAAAAAAAGAGCCCAACACGTCGGACTCAAAACAGACAACCAAGAACGAATCAAACCCGAGCACCCTGCAAGCCAACTGAGTGATGACTAGCGGTTCCGGTAGCTGGGACGATAAGAGCCGCGATAAGCCTGGCGGCCCCCCCTCCTCTCTCCCCTCCTCTGGCCCCTCCTCTCGCCCTCCCTCTCCACCAGATGGCTCCGGTCGAAGTACTCGTAGGGGTACGTGTCCTCCAGCCAGCTCGCCCTCATGCGGCCGATTGTCTCCAGCGTCCTGCGCTTGTCGTCCAGCTCGATGTGGCGCGGCGCCCAACCCGGCATGAAGCGCGCCAGATCCACGGAGCGGAAGGGGCGAACCCAGTGCAAGTCCAAGTAGGACTGCTTAGGGAGTCTGGGGCCGGTGGGGTTGAGCGGGAGGACCGGCATGTCGTCGTGGCTCCTGGCGCCGGGATGGTCGATGAGGAGGTAGCGGCGGCGGAAGCACCGGGCCTTGTGCTCGCTGGCGACGCTGTCGCCCCACTTCTCGAAGATGGAGAGGCCGTTCCAGTTGGTGAGGCCCATGATGGGCCAGTCACCGTGGATGTCCTGGCGGCCGACGACGAGGCCCGGGTGGCCGGTGAAGTCCTGGTTGGACTTCTTCTTGATGAAGACGATCATGCCGGGGACAATGTCGTCATTGGAGAGCTTCCTGATGTCGCCCAGCTCCCTGGAGCCCTGGGGCGGGAGAGGGTTTGGCAGAGGCGGAGCGAGAGGAGCACGGGGGAAGGACTCATTCGTGCTGGCGGCGGGGAAAGGCAGGTTGGGAAGGACACGCAGGCTGTTGCGCTGCGGACCGACCGCGGTCGTCTGCCAATCCTGAGGGTAGCCCTCCAGCTGATGGGGTTGCCTCTGGTGGTGTTCAGGACCTAGAAGATCTCGCGAATTATCTGGGTTCTTCACCTCATTTTCAGTTGCAAACGTTACCTGGTGATGTACGGCGCCTGTTCCGCGGGCGATAGGTGTCCTGCTACCAGCGCTTTAGCCCGTTCTATGTCGTGGATCAACAGTTGCAACTTACCGCCTCGTCGTCGTCGAGCTTGCGCTTGCGGCCAGCACCACCGCCGCCGCCAGCATGAGGAGGAAGACCGCCCTGACGCGTCATGGTGATTGCTGGTGTGCAGGAATGGGGGAGAGTGTGATGTGGTAGTGGGGAAGGTAGCGGGTGCAGAAGATCTTGGTGTCGCGAGATGAAGAGGTGGTGGTGCAGAGGGGAAGTGTCGCGAGCGGGCGCGGAGTGGATAAGCAAGAGCGCGCTCAGAAAACAACCCGCCGCGCGCGCGTTTTCTCAGGGTCCAATGGCTTACCGCCTGCTGTTCCGCCGCCCTATTTCTAGGTGAAATGCAAAAATCAGAGATTCTGCCGTTTTTATCGCGCAGTGAACGCAGGCATCCGTCGCAGATTTTCCCAGAGCTGTGCCGGCTATCATGGCGCCTGCCAAATTTCGCGCCAACACTAAGATTGCGCCGCCACAGCTCAACTGACAGCTGTTCTCCCAAGCTCTAGTTTTTCCCAGCGCGTCACTGTTGACGAAGTGCCGCGCCGCACTTTAACTGCCGCCTCCGCATCATGCCAAAGCTCTGGCAGGCCCCTGTACCAATTGCGGCGGAAACACTCGCAATTGGCCTTGCTTGTTCCTTTATTTCCGTGGTTCCAGCGCTTAGGCGCTCCTCCCATGCCGCCGTCGCACTCGTCGACGATTTTCCCAGCTACACGAGGAGCTTGGCACAAGCTGCACGTTGACACCGACCCGCAATCAGCCGCACACTCGCCGCCTCAGGCACCCAGGCACTGCGTCATACCCAAAGTTCTTTCCTCCATGAAGGCACATTCAGGTACCATCTTTTCCTTGGTAGGTCCAGCCAGCCTGAGATGATGTTTCCGCTCCCAACGGCCGACTTTACCCGCCCAGAGCGACCGCACCCACAAGAATCTGGCATGAAGAGAGGAGGAGAAGAGGAAGCACACGGAACTATGTACACATATCCATCCAGATGGCTCCCGCGAGAGTCTGCTCGCAAGAAGACGCAAAGTGTCCAACCCACGAGTCCCTTTCCTGTGCAGCCGCATCTCTGCTGACGTAGCAGCTGACGAGGGAGATGGGCGGCATCACAAGCTCGAGCGGTTTACGATCATATTCTCCACACACAGCGGGGTCAGCCAAGTTTCTGCGCTACACTTCGTAACGTTTTGTCATCACCACAGCGCTTCAGACCGGCCACCCGCGCCACCCAAGCCGCCCGTTACGCCTCGAATCACGCAGCCCTCGGGTTACACAGGAAGGAACAGTCACAGTGGGCAATAAGGTACAAGCTCCGCCGCTAGAGGTCCCATCTTCTAGGCCGTAACGGCTTGTGTTTGCCTATTAGTACGCACGTTCTGTCCGATAAACAATGCTACGACTAAGTCCTGCTACCCGATGCATCCGATGGAGCCAATCTTCAACGCTATGAAAACGAGTGATCAGGTACATCTCAAGACGGACGCGGCGGACGGTTACTGTGCGGTGCCGGTCGCTGAGGAAGATTGCTATGGAGCGTCTTCTTTACAGCTACGGTTCACGGTTTGGGCTTTAAACGCCACCTACGAGGACACTGGCCTTCTGTTGACAGGATTAAGGTTATCATAGAATATCCAGTACTGACCGATGACCGATTGCCTGTACCAGATCCCATTTCTCCCGCATGTTGAACCCGGGACGATCAGATTTGTCGGCCGTGACGAAGAAGGCACCGCGCACGAATGAGATCGCTTCCTGCGCCTCGCGCCTGGCGGCGGTGTCCCGCCTCTGTTTACAACCCCGAGGCATCTCCGCCATCCGCTGCGAGGGGATGATCCGTTCTTGCGCACACTCATGGCTACCTCAGCCGCCGGGTCCCTGATGACGCCGTGATTATCAAGCCGTTGCTGGGAGCAAAAGGTGCATCCGTTGAAGAATGCGTCTCAGAAGCGGATTCGGCGCTGGACAGGCTCCACCCCCAAGGACCCTAAGAAAATGTCAGCCTATCTCAGGAGCTACAAGACCAGTCCCCAAAACCTCCCAGTTGTTCTGAACACAGATCGCCGTGGCGATTATGAGGATGATTGGACATGCCGTCTACGCGACTTCGTCAAAGTAGCTGGCCGTGACGACGTACGCCTGCATATTTGCGCTTGACTACGGCCGCACATGAGTGGGCGTCCGCTTAGTAAATATGCCCGTCGATTCGGCTCTACACCTACGACATTGGCCCGCGGCACTGTCAAAGCGGTGTCGACGACCGTCCCATTCCACTTCTGTAGCCAGGTGCTCAGAACCTCTCTCGTCATAGTACCACGCCGTGTGTAGGCCTTTGGAGAGAAGGGGTGCTGGAATGCTCTTGATGGAGAGTTCATTTTGGGGTGGTCAGGCAATATAACTGGGCGGCGCCGTTTGAAGATACATGGTGTTGAGATTCCCAGGTAGGACGCATATCACATGAGAACAGTAGTAAAAAACAGGTCATCTCAAAGCTTCTGTATTGCTACTCTCCAATCCTCCAGCACGCCTCCTCCGCATACGATCCCACACAACCATCTCCTCCGCCAAACGCCCAAAGCCTCCAAGATCGTCACCAACAGCAACGTACATACATACAAAAAGAGGCTCGTCTTAGCTTCACCCACAGCTCGCCCAACAATGGGGGACGCCGGAGGCTACTAATCGCCAGCACCAACGCAGAGGTGCGAGCCTGACATCGCTGGCGTCCCTCCGCCTTGTCCTTTTGACAACAACAGTAACAACAAGAATAGCCCAAGAATAACAAGATGTGTGGTAGGACGTAAAGGTCTTCAAGGAATGTCCCACGGTTCGAATCTCGTATGAAGACTATCGGTTTAAAGCACCCGAGGTCATCTTCTGAGAACGATTTGCAGGAAAGGCTTGGGTCAAGTATCGTATTGACGAAGCCCAATCGATAAGTGACAACAAGCGGGCGCGACATATATTGTGAAGAAGTCCGAACCCAAAGCACAAGAGCGAAGACGGGCTCGAGGCAGAGTCGGAAGAAAGGATGCCGAATCGAACGGTAGCAGGCCTGCAAGCAGGTGTCGCCAACCGGGAAGAATGGTACCGAAACGGACGGGGTGCGAGTTCGAGAGTTGTGAGTTCGAAACGTCGCGATCCAGCGCTGGAGCTCACAAGGAGTCGCTTGCCGGGATTGTCGGTGGTTGGCCACTTGGGTATGTCAGGCCCTTGCCGGATTCGCCTCTGGATGAGGTCGATCCCCACCTGATGATCTACGAGCAGCGCCACAGCTTCGTCAGATCCTTCGCAGAGAAAGCCATTGGAACCTGCACATTTGCGTCTTCCTCGCCCATCCAGAGACACGGATGGACGTAACGATACAGCTGCATGGCAATGTAGTGCATCGCGGAGTCGGCAAGAACAATGTCGGAATCATTCCGTACAGTGTACGGAGTGAGGCAGTCAACCTCAAGATTGAAGATTCCGTGTTCGATGTGCAGGTACGACCTCTTGCGGCATGAGAAGGGCTTCGTGAAAGGAAGCACTTCCGTACCGCAGTGCGGCCTCTCCCAGCCGTTCTCAAGCATGAGCAGCTGCTGCAGCTTGGCTTGTTTCATCGGTCCTTCCCTCATCTTCCCCCACTTATGCTCGGCCCGCTGACCGCCGTACGAGGTGATGGGAATGACTTGAACAATCCCATCTTCGTCCGGGGCTCTCCAGATGAGAACTGGATGGTTCTCAAACCCGTCCACCCGTTCCTGACACGTGAGACGCTGGCGGATGACCGACCTGGGCCCGATCATGCCAATGTCCAGCCATGCAAGCTTTCCTGGGCAAGCCCAGTGAAGCTCCTTGGCAACTTCGTTGTCGTCGGGAGTGGCAAGGATGTCGTCACCCGGAGTGGATGGGTCAGCCTGGGGGGATGGCTGGGGGGAGGGAGAAGAAGAGGGGGTGAATTCCGAAGCGAAAGGCGAGAGAGAGGTGGAGGGAGTGGAGGAGAGAGTGGAGGTGGAGGGAGGAGGAGTAACGGGTTCTGTTGGAGCGGGCGAGGAATTCTTAAGCATCGCTGCATAAGAGACCTGCGCGGGCGGGACGGCTGCCGCCTTCTCCATGGTGGCTGGTGTCGCTCTCTTGAGAGAGAGAGAAGTAGAGAGAACAACCATGATTGTGTGTGTGTGTGTGTGTGTGTATGCTTTCAAGAGTGAAGAATTCGTCAGGATCAAGTTGAATGCTTGATCAGAGAGATGTGGGATGTGTGTTGACGGAATGCTGTGAGATGTGTGTTCACTGGAAAGCTGTGAGATGTGTGTATGTTGGGGGGAAAGCAGCAACGAGGCGGGACTCATGAATTATACCAGGTCGCCAGAACGAACTCTGGAAGCGAGTCTGAAAAATCTGAGAGGCATTTTTTGATAGTGGTTGTCTTTCACGATGGTTCTGATGAGCCACAGGTACGGCGGCAGGCGGTCACTATGGGATTCGGACGAAGTTTGGTACAATGTAAACACTGTCTCCAATGATTCCAAGAGCCCCCGGGCAGCTACAGTGGCAGGAGTACAACGAAAGAGGGATATCGACTTGAAAATGCCGCCTTTTGGATGTAATTTGCCCGTCGAAGCCTGCAGAGGTGTCTTCGTCCAGTTCCTCGTCGAGTGTAGATCCCGTATGTTCGTGCCAATGCCGGCTCATCAAGTACCGCAAAGCGGCTTAGGGGCAATTGGGCTGGCTTGGCTTCCGGAAGCACAAGGTACGGCAGCGGGTTCCTGGTTGATGGTAAACGCACGTCATCGTGGGATTGGCTTGCAATTGCGCTGCGGGATATCCTATGGGCGATGTGTGGGTAGAACAGCGGTGAAGAGTGTAGAATTCGAGCGACAATACCAATCATCAGACGATGGCGGTAGCGGCGGCGGCGAGGGTCCCCGTTCCTGACTGTAGGGCTGCGGCTGCCTTCCCCGCAGCTTCCCTCATGCAGCTTCCCTTTTTGCGAGCGCTGCCCAGCCACGGCAGACAGCGCTGGCACAAGCATCACACTCCATCACTTGAGCTCTGCGGGCTGCATTCCGAACCGCACCCAACCCCCTTTACTCGAATGCCGAGCTGAGTCCCTGAACCCGGTCAAACGTCGCTCATCATTATACCCTTCATCACGGGGCCGCGCGGAGTTGACGTACAACGGTGATGCTCTACCATGGTTGGCGTACCGCTGTCTGCGCGGAGAATAATTCGACGACCATCTTTCCTCGGCAACTTGGGACAGCCAGTTCCACTTGAAATCTCTTCACTCTAGCGGAATATTGCGGCGGCCATCGGCATGGAATTGCGCCACCGCAAAGAGATCTACGTGGACTGCACAGCCGGGAGGGTAGCGGAGCGGATTGGCCTTCCAGTGCTTAGAGGAAAGCCGGAGAACTTTTGCTGTGGAACCCGGTTCTGAAACGACTCATATCTGTGGTGATGCGTCAGTTAATGAAGTCCTCGTATGCGTGGGCTCTTAAGGCAATACTGCAAAGCTTACAGTGTTCAGATGAGAATGGAATGATGGTGCGGTGCAAAAGAGGGAGAGAACATTAATGCGGTTCTTGCACATATATACCATTACCACTTCTGGCCATCTGCATTCACTCAGTCAAAAATCCAACACAACGTACCGAACAAATTTTCCAGGGAAGACAGAAGAAACTTTCTGCGCTGGTCAAAAGGTATACACGCACACGCTGGTGAGCTACATATACTCCAGGCCCGCCCATGGGAGACGAAACATTCCCAGAGCTGCTCATCGTTCTTCAAACACGCAAAAATCCATCCCACCTTTCTACAAAATGGCACACAACGGCACCTTCCCACCCCATCAGAAGAAGAACAAGAAGGGCAAGGGCAAGGGCAAGGGCAAGGGCAAGGGCAAGAAAGGCCAAAAGCCCTCCACCAACACCACCACCAACACCAACGCCGCCGCTCAAAACAACGAGAACGCACGGCCATCCACCTCCACCGCCGCCGCCGCCGCTACCTCCGCCACCACCTCCTCCTCCTCCTCCCCCTCTCCCGCCCCCACCTTCCCCACCGCCCCCCTTCCTCCGCCGCCGCGGCGCGGCACCCCACTGACGCGGGACACCGCCATCCCGGGGCGCATCGTGTGGATGCCGGCCTTCGCCGCGGACAGCACCGCGCTGAAATATGGGGCGCGCCCGAGCGCGGCCGAGCACCCGGGCGTCATCACCGACGTCGACCCTCTCCCTTCGGTGCCGGACGGCTCGCCGGCTCCGAAGCCGACGGTGAAGGTGCTGCCGATCACGTCGTGGGGCGGGGTGAAGACGGCGGCGGAGAAGTGGAGCGTGGGCGAGGGCGGCGTCGCGCTGCGCGCGTACTACCGGCTGATCGCCAACGACCGGCCGGCACCCGCGGTGGGCGGCGAGGGCGAGGCCGTCATGGAGGAGGCCGGCATCAAGGTGTTGTGGTTGAGGGATGGGAAGCGGATGCGGTCGCGGAGCTACATCTCGCTGCGCGATGATAAGATCATCATCGAGATTGAGGGGCTGGATTTGTTCTCGAACGGGGGGGATGAGGACATTTTTTTGGAGGAGAGGTGTTTGGAGGACTTGACGGCCGATCATAGGGCGGTGACGCTGAAGAAGCTGAGTACGTGCTATGTACCATGATCGTCGGGCGGAGCTGGGAGTTTGGCTTTTGTTGGCTCTTTTCATGTGAGTGCTTATTGGGTTCCTGGAACTTTTTTTTGGTTATATTCTTGTCGCGTGCTTGTTTGTAGTGATAGCAAGAATTAATCAGACCTTCTGATCCACGATATGATGTCGGGCGGCGTGAAGAGGAAGACCATTCAAGATCTTGTACCCGTCCAGCAGTCACCGAAGAGGGTGCGTCAACCCCAGCCGCACCAAGCGCTGTTGGCAGGCGCGACCGACAGGGGGTAGTCCACAGCTTCTTCTGCTCACCGATACGACACCTCCTCACCTCACCACCATCCACCCGGACCCGCACCTCAGCGCCGGACGAGCGTCTGCAACAACGCGCAGCGGCGTACCCGTCCGGATATCGCCAGCCGCACGGCCTCATGGCCCCCAGGATACCTTTCCAGCCCGCGACAGGCCATCAGTCCCCCGGCCCGTGCCAGCACAATGCGCACACGGTCCTACTACAACCAACACCGAGGCTCCTCAACTCTACGTCCACCTCACTCTTTATCAGCCCGCCTCCCTTGTCAGCCTCCGAGACCTCTACCCTCCCACTCCCAAAAACGCACAGGCCGAGAATACATTCGCCGAGCTCATGTCCGTTGCCCCTCCTATAGGCGATTGACGTCCGGCTGGGGTGCTTCTTTGAGGTTGCATGAGGCCGAGTATGTTCTGACTCAGAATGTGCCTAGCTCACCCATGGTTCACTAACATCAAACATCGGTTAAGAACGAGATGTTCCGGTCAGTAGTCCAATGAATAGTATGCATTTGATGTCCGGTCAGAACTACGACTGACACTGCACCAGGGTGAAAAACCTCCATTTCCCCTGTTTTAACAGAGATTCAAGCCGGTCAACAAGCATCTTGCTACACTGATACACCTCCCATACCTTGCTCATATCCAAGCAGTTGACTCCTTTACCATGTCTGCTATCCTGATACCCCACCAAGGCCCCCATGAGGAACGAGGTTGCCAGGACCCTGACCCGTTCGATAACAATATCCACCTCTTCGTCGCTCCTATTCCTCCTCCTCCTCCTCCTCCTCCTCCTCCTTCTCCAAGAACACCACAGATCTTGCTCACACCGGTGACGGCGATACCGGGCCGCATCGTCTTCATCACAGAGATCAAAAAGGACTCGATCGTTTGGGAGACATGCAACATCCGGGAAGAAGCCCAAGGCCATCCGGCGGTGATTTTGTCTCTGGGCAGCGCAAACTACAGTTTCGATGAAGCGGTGCAGGTCTTGCCCTTGACGTCCTGGAACGGGTTGACAAAGGAAGAGAAATGGAACAGGGGCAGGGGCGTCGAGTTCAGATCCCAGTATCTGTTGATAGACCACGGGGAAGGGGGACCGGAGGGTGAGTCGGAGCTACTGTCGCTTGAGGATGGAAAACAGATGCGCACGAGAAGTTACGTCTCGATACGCGATGACTCGTACATCATCGAGCATGCCGGACTGGTGCTGTATACGGACGCCGAGGGCACGGACTCAGATTTCTTCTTGACCGATGACAGCCTGAAGCGCCTCGTAAAGAAGTATCGAGCCGCCCAGGGACACAGGTTAAGCAGGACGGTCACACCAGAGTAGCTCGCCTCCATGGGCGTCCGCAAGGCTCGGGATGGTATGCTGCCTTTTTACCTCTTCCTTTTCCAGCCAAGCAGGAAATATTTGCATCATCGGGATAACAGGTGGACTCAAGGACGCTTGGACGTTGTTTCGATACCTTGTGGCTCGGATAAGGCAAAGACAATTCGAGCCAAATCGGGGCTTACTCGTTCGGTCAAGGTAAAGGTTGGCTTTGCCTACTGGACCACACAAGGAAGATACTAGAGCGGGCTTTATTGAGGATTCATTGAGGCGTGGTTGGTTAATATACTGAGAGGGAAGCGGAGCCAGCGCTCTTTCCTGAAGCAGAAGGAGCAGGAGCGTGGCTGCTGCCTGGCTTCCGTATCGCAGAACACCAGTCATCTTTCACCGCCTCACACCAGCGCCCACGGTCTTCTTTTTCTCTCGACGTTTGGCGTCATGGCCGACTCACAGCTCCCGCAGAAGCGCAAATCTGCCGCCATGGCCGACTTCGACATTGCGCCCGAGCCGAGTGACCCGCTCACCTTCCGCAACATTAAAGAAGAACTGCTCTCCATCAGTTCCAGCGAGCCATTCGGTAAGCTCACCTGTTTTGCCGCTGCAAGCCACGGTTCATTGCTAATCCCTCCGCCCTCAGAGGAACTCAGCAGTGGCTGCTGGCATACCCTTACCACACCGCCCGACAACTCTCGCCACCCACCCGCAGCCAACAGCTGCCCCGAACCGCACACCGACAGCCCGCCCAGCTGCACGCTTCGGCATTCTCCCAAGCTCAGCCTGGCCCATCCATCCGGCTCGCCTGTTCTTGGCACACCTTACTCATCCCCACCGCCACCGTCGGCCCAAATTACCACCTCGACCGCCAAGCTCACCGCGCTCCGGGCCGCTGCAGCCTCCAAACGAACTGCCACAACCAAGCCGACCGCTCACACATCGACCGCGCCCAACCGTCGTATCGAACCACACGATATGGTTTTCCAAAGCACGCGGCGAGCTCAGGACCTCCCGAAGGGCAGCCCGGTTCAGCTCCAATTATCCTCCCCCACCGCGTCAAAGCCAATGAAGCGGACCGTCTCGTTCGATGATCGGGAGCGGTCGACTAGCCCTGACGTCTGGACGCCCATATCCTCCTCCCAGAATGCCTCGCCGACGGATTGGTACGTCGCTTGGCCGCCGCGGCGCTATCCGTCTCACGTTTACAAGCGGCTGAAGATGACGAGGCCTGCAGAAGAGATATTAGAGCTGCAAGAGCAAGAGAAGGAATGGGAGAGGGGCATCAAGGAGCGTGAGGAGCGAATGGATAAATTGGTCAATCAGGAGATCGAGCTGGAGGAGTGGACGAGTGAGATAGATGACGAACGGGATTGGTTGGAGAATTTGAACAAGGGTCAAGCGGAGGCAATGAAACAGAGGATGTTGGAAGAGCTCGAGAGGTTAGAGCGATTCAAGGAGCGAAAAAAGGAGCGGGAAAGGCGGAGGGATGGGCGTGAGGGAGGAGTGCTGCAGCAGCAGCGCTGCGAGGATGACGGCGATCCCAATGACACTCAAGAGCGAGAGACGCAGGCACAGGAGTGTGTCAACCAAGCGCCAGAACAGACGACCCAAGAACAGTCACAGCAGCAACAGCAAGGTCAAGGCCAAGCCCGCCCTCAAGAAGAAGTACACGTTCCAGACACCGTTTCCCACACTACTACGCAGCCAACCTCGTCCAGCAGCGCAGCCCCACCACCGCAAGGCATAATGGATGTGCAAAAGCTCGTAGCAGTATCGCTGGACAAAGAACTCATGTCGAGGGTTCGAAAGGTCACTGTGACGACGGTGGTTTACGAGCTCGATCCCGCCAGCAATACTGATGCTTGAACGGATACAGAGACAACGATACGATGCGTAATTGGTTCGAAGGATGGTGTGAATAGTCAGGCTGTGACATGGCTGTTCGCGAAGGCACTACTACTATAACGACACTGGCACATCTTTTTGTTTTTCCAAGGGTCATGAATACTAGCAAAGGAGGCTGCAGCTTTATTCAATTTCGCTGGTACCGCCTGCTTATGAACAGAACATCAAAGAGAGTTCGCTAGCTTCACAGACGTATATACACCAAGGTAGCTCAAATCAACCCCTACTTTTGACCCTCCTTCTCCTTCTCCATCTCCTCCTTCTCCGCCAACTCCTCCTTCTCCCTCCTCCTCTCCTCCAACCCCTCTACCCCCTTCCCCCACGCCCCGGCCTTCTTCCCCCACGTCATCGTCCCCCAAACATGCGTCCACCCAATCTTCGGCGGCGGACCGGGATGCGTCCTGAACGGACTCGCGCCCCCATGCCTAAACAGCACCTCATCCCTCTCCTCGTGAATCTCGCTCGCAGCACCCATACCCTCTTGCTCAGCCGCAACCGCCGCCGCCGCCGCCTCTTTTTCCTGCCGTTCCCGCCTCTCGGCCGCCACCCGCTCGGCGACGGGCACCTCCCACCGCGCGCGCACCTCGGGCGCCACGGGCGTCCACCACGACCGCGCCGGGCAGTCGCGCGCCCACCACCGCGCGCCGCACATCTCCCACAGGCGCGAGCGCGCGCGCTTGTAGGCGAAGCGTTCGTCCTCGCCGGTGAAGGCCGTGGTTTGGGCGAAGTTTAGTGATGATGATGGACCACCACTCCTCCTCCTCCAGCCGTTTGCTGCTGCCGCTGTTTTGGAGTAGTAATCCCTGTCCAGGCCGAAGGAGCCGGTGGATGTGCCGCGGCGGACGCGGTTGGGCGGGTCGTCTTCGAGGGCGTCGGGGGCGAGCATGTTGTCGTCGTCGGCGGCGCCGAGCATGGGCGGCGGGAATTGTGGGGGTTCGGGCTCTTCGTGAGCGGGCTGGGGGGATGACGGGTCGTAGGAGGAGATGTTGGGGCGGAAGGGGGCGGTGGCGTCTTGGTAGATGTCGGAGAAGGTTTCGGAGTAGACTGCGTCGCTTTCTTGTTGCTGTTGCTGTTGTTGTTGTTGCTGCTGGGAGGATGAGGATGTCGACGAGGAGGATGTGGAAGGTGCGACGCGGGATTCCGGGAAGAAGATGTCGTCGGGTCCGCCGGCGGCGGTGATGAGGAGCTTGCAGCGGGCCTCGTAGAGGGCGTCGAGCAGGGTGATGAAGCGCCGCGCCTCGTTCTTTTGGAGCAGGGTGAGGACGGGCACGTCGGTGAGGATGAGCGTGTGGAAGGTCGAGGCCAGCGTGATGTAGTCGGCCGGGCCGAGCTGGCTGACGCAGAGCTCGGAGAAGGTCCATGACGCGACGCCGTTGTGCTGGCGGGGGACGGTAACTTGGCGGCCGTAGACACGCATCGTGCTGGGCGACCAGGGGATGTCGGCGGAGGTGACTCCCGATGCTGTTGATTCGGCCTCTTTTAGCTTCAGGAGCCATTCCTCGTGCTCTGATGTTGATTTCTCGGTGGAAGGCTTGACGAAGTAGTTCTTTGGCATGGACGCCATCTTCGGGACCGAGTCCTTCGTCTGTGACCCGAATGATGGTTGCGCGGTTGAGGTGCCGTCGGTTGCTACTGCCGCCTGGACAGCGGTCTCCAAGTCTCTCTCAGCCTCGTGGAGCTCTGCCTCGGACTCGCTTCTCCTATAGTCCTTTCCGCCCTCCATTTCCCATACCTCACACCTAGCCTTGAGCACTTCAAGGAAAGGAGCGAAGTCACCGCGTCCGGTAAACATGTTCTCGCTCCGACCTCGCACGCCTAATCTCCATCTCAAAGAATCCATTCGCGTCGGCGGTGGTGTGAACTCCATACCAGCGGCTTTCGCCAATTCCTCAGGCATGCGATTGCTCGTTGCAATCAAGACACCGCCCAGATGAAAGAAGCTCGTCATGAGATTCGACATGATTTTCGACGCCGCACGATCCGGAAGTTGAAACTCGTCAAGAAAGAGAATGGGCGACGTCTCGATCATGTCACGTGCGAGGACGAGCAGCGAATGCTCGTCGTCAAAGACGGAATTTTTGAAGAACCTCGTTGAGCTTCGCGTACGCCTTAGGGTCTCGAGTTTGGACAGGGTATCGAGCATGAAGGTGTTGAAGTGCCAGCGGCGCTTCTTGCGGTTGGGAAGGCAGTCGGCGAAGAGGTCGATCAGCATGCTCTTCCCAGTGCCAACTTCGCCGTGCAGCATCAGGCCTTTGGGCGAGTCGAGCTGCATAGCCTGCTCATGGCTGGTCAGCACGCGGGTCAGGGCCATGCTATCGCGCTTCTCCTTCTGCGCGAGCAGCGAGGACCAGAAGCCGCGTGGGTGAACATCTTGGATCTCCTCGCCGGACGTCTTGGCGCGGCCATTGGTGCCGACAACGCGACTTATTTGATGCAGGCGGTGGCTGTACTCGGTGGCGGGCTCATAGTCTTTCAGACGCTCGTAGAGCTTCTGCAGGTGGAGAGCTGCGGCGGCGTTAGTTTGTAATATGGAGGGGTTGTGCGATGTGAGCTATGACGTACCAAGCCGGTGCTGGGATGGATCAGGGCGGATGCGGCTCGTGGCCAACAACGCACGGTAAAGCACGAGAGGGTTGGTGATGGCGACCCCAGTCGAGTACTTGCGGACCAACATGGAGCCAGATATATGCAGACACGCGCGACTGCAGGGGCGAAGAACGCTGTTCCGAACTCGGCGGCGATGGTGGAAACGAGCACATGTGCGCCTCAGGCCTCCACCGCCCGCTGTACTGGCGCCTGTCCCGGCACCCGGCTGTGTACGGCGCGCGCAGCGGACGCGGCGCGCAGAAGCGGAACGCACCGGTGTCGGGGCGCGCGCTCCTCCGCCCGCCAGCCCGTGTCAACACCAGCCTAGTTCTTGCGACGGGCTAGGGCACCCAGACAAATGCAGCCGAATTAGGCAGCTGTGATAGCTGCCGGCCCGGTCTCGATGCTGACGGCCCAGGTCCTGCCGCTTCCCCAGAACCCGGCGTCATCAGGCGCCCGCCACGTGCCTATGGCCCCACCCCAGCCCGACACACAAGCTTCTCGTCTCCGACCGTCGGTGCGAAGCCAAATCGCCAGGACGTTGGAAGTTGCGGCAAAACGGCTCTCGAAGCCATCCAACTGCAGCCGCGCCCCGTAACAAGTTGACAGCCGAAATAAAACATGCCCAACACCGTGCGGCAACTTCCACCTCACGGCAGCCGGGATGCTGACCACTCCACCCCATCTTCACCAGCGAGCGAGTCTCTCGGCGCGAAACTAAATCATTTGGTTTTCCTGTCCCCCGCAAGGGTACCAAATTTGGGAATGGAATCTGACGTGAGTAGACGTTCGACCCGCAACTCTGCCTTCCCAAAAAGCACCCCCCTATTGCCGCTTTCAGTCACTTGCAGCGTGACAGCGAATGGTTGTGAAGTGTACTATTTATTGACATGCTCCCTACCCGTTGGAAGCTTGTTCCCGGCGACTCGTCTACCTTCGCGGCTGTGCCCTGGCGATGTTTGATCTGCTGATCCCTACGCTCCTCGCTGACACACGGACTCCCTCTTCAAACTCACGGCCGGCTATTGTTTCCCCGCAGCTAGCCTCTTGACCTTCCTTTCCCATACTCAGCCTTAGCGCCATCACTTTCCCTCGTGGCTGTGTCCTTGTTCACTTGGATACGAGACTATATTGCTAAGCTCCAAATTCGCTTTCACACCGGCGTTTGCGCCGGAACTTCCTCTAGCGGTCCAATTCCGGTGCTTGTTGCGCGAAATCTTGCAGCTTTCTCGGTTTATGTATGCCCGTGTCCGACGGCTTCTTCTCAATTGGGTCCATTCTGTGGCCCCGAATGCAGATAGCATTGCTTGGTGGAAAATGCAAGATTAGAAGCAGGTCGCCCATCGTACTCATGTCACCCTTGGTGACAGCTCATTAATTCAGGGTCAAGGATCCCACAAGCAAAATAAGTACCAATATCCCGCAACCTATGCCCGCTTGAGGCTAGACCACTCAGTGAAGATCATAGCCTCATCCCTCGAACGCAATTTTGCAAGTATTGCCGCATCTCGGCACGCCAGTACGCAGAGGATCATGACCTGCATCTGAAGGCCGGATGGTTCTGAGCCAACATTTGAGATGACAGCGAGAGCTTACATAGTACTGTCAATATTAGGAGTACACGTGAAACTTTTCAGTAGAATAACCTATGGCTATTCTATGACTATTTATATTCATAAGTACTCTAACATGACGAACGTGCCAATTGATGCCGCTCCGATGAGGGGAGAGCGGATAGCTGGAGTAGTTGGCACAATTCTGCTGCCAGCAGCTACATCATTGACGGCGGTCAAACTCTTTGGAGTGGTAATCACTGGTTTGCCTGGTTCTTTCATGATTGAACGGCGGAGGATTACCTTGTGTTAGCAGACAGCAGCCTTTCAACATCCGAATGACCAGCTGAGAAGGTTACCGGCAGCGCAACGTTAGTGCAAGTGGCATCTTCTAACCATGATCCCGTAGATGTATCTCACAGAGCTCAACTTCGGGCATCAGTCTCGACTCCGGGACTCAGGGAGGTCTTCCACACCCCCATCGCTGAAACCAAAACTTCACGGGCTATTCAACCCCATCCTCTCCTCAATCACACCCACAATCTCCTTCCACTCTTTCATCCCACCACTCCCAGTATCCCCACACGCAATTGTCTTCTCAATCGGCCTCAGCACCTCCACCCAGCCGCCATTCGTAACACCCCACTCTTCCTCCAACACCCTAATCTGCTTCCCCGTAATCGGATGCTCCCACATAGCCGTATTCATCGCCGGCGCAACAATAATCCTCTTCTTCGTCGTCTTCACCACCGCCGCATCGCCGCCCTCACCACCGCCACCAACCTCGCCCTCCACACCCTCCACATCCGGCAGCCTCACCGGATCCAGCACCCCCGTCGTATCCCACGCCCTGATGACCGACAACAGCAAGTTGTCGCTGAACCCGCCCACCATCTTGGCCATCGTGTTCGCGCTCAGCGGCGCCACCACCATCAGATCCGCCCAGCGCCTCAGCTCGATGTGCAGGATCGAGTTTCCGCGCACCCACGGCTCGCGCCACTCGTCTTCGTCGAGGTAGACGCCGTCGACGTTGGGCAGCGCGGCGATGGAGGCGAGTTCGGGCTGCTCGGGCGATTGGCCGGCGAGGAAGGCGCAGGCGGACGCGGTGAGGACGACGCGGATGGAGAGGCGGGGGTGGTGCCGGGAGAGGGCCGCGATGATGGAGGGGATCTTGATGGTGGCGACGGAGCCCGAGGCCGCGAGGAGGAGGTGCTTTTTGTTGTCGGCGAGGTGGTGGGACGAGGTGAGGTGGGGTGGTGGAGCGCGACGGCGCGGTGGTGCGGAGGGTGCGAAGGCGGACATCTTTGTCACGACTTGCGAAGGAGCGGGATGCACGGATTGCAGAGCTGCAGGTAGAGGCGGTCACTGAGCGGTGGAGAGCATGGTGTTTGAGTCACAGACGCGAGATGAGATGTGGGCTCGGACGAGTGGGAGTCGTGCGATATGTCAGCGCGGCGAAAGGATGGCGATGTCATGACGAGATCTGCGGCGAACTTTCTGTGTCGCCGCGCCTCTCCACCGAACGACGCTGCTCTCCGCATAAACCCCTCCGCACAACACACGCCCGCACACCCCGAGCCTACCATGTTCTCGCGAACCGCATTCTCTAGTGTAGGGACTTGCATTGCTGCATCAATTCCCTCCGCTCGCCGCTAACAATCGACTGTTTCCAGGCCTTCCGCGCCGCCGCGCGCCCATCGCGCAACCCGCTCACCTTCGCTCGCTTCGCACCCCTCCAGATCCGCCTGCTCTCGCAGGAGACTCGTACCGCGATAGACCAGGCCGTGGCCAGCGCGCCCGTCGTCCTCTTCATGAAGGGCACCCCGGAGATGCCGCAGTGCGGCTACTCGCGCGCCAGCATCCAGATCCTCGGCATGCAGGGCGTCGACCCCAGCAAGTTCACCGCGTTCAACGTGCTGGAGGACAATGATCTGAGAGCAGGTATGTGCACACAGTCTCTCAAACTAGGCTGGAAAAGGTCAAGGCAGAGTGTGGGACCATGGTTATTGACGGGCATACAGGTATCAAGGAATACTCGGAGTGGCCGACCATCCCGCAGCTGTACCTTAACAAGGAGTTCGTGGGAGGCTGTGACATCCTGATGTCGATGCATCAGGATGGCTCGTTGGCCAAGCTGCTGGAAGAAAACGGCGTGCTGGTGCCCGCCGAGGAGGAGGGCTCGCAGTAGATGCGGCTGATGAATGGAAATGAAGTAATTGAACGAGTATAGAGCTTGTATCCTGGGGGGCTGTCTGCCCATAACCTTTTCTTGTAAATTTAGTATGCACACGAGTGATGCGGCTGCAACATTTTCTTGTTCTGTTCTCTCTTCTCATCCTTTCTCGCCCACGCCCGGTTTGGTTGTGTCACGCCCACTCGTGCCTTCCTCACAAATCTTCCGCCTCCTCACTTCTCCGCACACTCAATTCGCTCGCCCACCCAATAAACTCACCATGGCGCCGCGTATCCCGCCACCAGCGCAAGGCAATGCCGCTGCCCGCAACCGCGCTCACTTCACTACGAGGCCAGAAGCCATCGTTCACACCTCCGATATGTTCAAAAACCACGCCCACCACACCACCACAGCCCGGGGCAGGGCAGCGCCGCTCACCAAGTACGATCTAACATCTAAGCCCCATGGAATCACAAAAAGCAGGTCACACGGACGTAGTCTTTCTCGTCGAGTCCACAAACCAGACCACCCACTTGCCACGCTCTTCGACGGTAACTCACTTCACCTCTCACCTCATCTCCTGTCCTGCCTTGCCCCTCCATCCTTACCCTCACCGCTTTACCAGCCGCCACGGTACTCCCCAGCATCCCAAAGACTCACCTTTCTCCCACAGAATCATCAGACTTCTACCGCAGCACCATCATCAACACGGCGCAAGACTCCCTCTTCGCGACCCGCCGCGTCCTCATCGACCGCCTGACCAGCACCAACGGTCCCGGCGAGCAGCGGCTCCCCACCACCGCCGCCCCCAGCCCGCCGTGCAACGCCTTCTCCTTCTCCCCGGCGTCGAACCGCGCGTCTTCGCCGCCCAACCGCCTCCCCACGGCCGCCGAGCTACAGACCGCGCACAATGCCGCCGTGGCCAAAGTCACGGTGCCGTTTGGGGACACGCCGGTCGTCAAGGGAGGAGTAGGAGGCAAACTCGGCGCTGGCGGGGGTAAGGAGGAGAAGAAGGCGGACGACGCCCTCCTGGCGCCGGACCTGCACAACGAGCAGCCTCTCTCCGCGCTGATGGCGGACTTCGCGGCTGTGGTGGCGCGGGAGGAGAAGAAGCTCTTCGAGCTCGGTACTAGGTGGATGCAGACGCAGGCGGAGATACGATTGCTGGCGGAGGACATCTTCGGGAAGGAGGCGGTGAGGGATATGATCAAGGGGAAGAATGTCGATAAAGAGGTGGCGGAGGTGGGGAGGGGGTTGGCGGAGGAGGAAGTGGAGGCGTTGAAGGGGATGGTGGATGCGCTCGTCGAGGAGACGGCGAAGGAGGCGATGGCGGTGAGGGAGAAGGAGAGGAGTGTGAAGAGGGATCAGAAGAAGATGATATTGGCGACGGTGAAGAGGATCGAGGAGTTGTAGGCCGATTGCTAGGAGTGGCTGGTGAAGATGGGAGATGGCAGAGGGGCTGGCTGGGTGGTCATGCGGGCGATCTGAAGTGGATTTGCTATGGTGAGGTGTACGGCGATGGAGCTTCATGGCAGGCATTTTACGGACATGCAGCACATGGGATGAAAGAACTGGCTACAATCTTTTATAATAATATATTGAGCATTACAAGATTCTACCTCAGCGCCTTCACTTTGTATCCTCAAACAAGCGGGTACATCCATCGACGCTCAGAACTGTGCACGACGGACTATCATTTCTTCTACTGTCCCTCTGGGGGCAATTTCGTTACACCTGGAATGCTATTCGGTCATATTTCATCACTTTCTCATCCAGAATCATTCATGCAACTTGCTGAACGTCATCGTCTACGATAGATACCAGGTCTCAGCTGCTTATAATGCAGCGTATAGCCATCGCTTTTCCACAATCCAATCGACAAGCCGCATCGTTTGTAAGAATCCAATACATTGACGGGAAATGCCACTACCATGGCTACCATTGGCACGAGGCAGTTGGGAAGATCGGATGCTGTAGACGCCAGTTCCGGTTGAGATCTATCACTAGTCTGTTGGTGTGGCATATCTTCACGGAAATGGCTTTATGCACAAGCTGTGTTCTTCGCTTCAGAAGCGTTCAGCTGCAGGCAACAGCGGGCTTGTCATATTCCTCTGAGAGAGATCACGGAGAAATGTCACCTGAGATGCCCCACGTAAGGCTGTCCATCGGGTGCCCTTTTTTTCAGTTTAAATGGTGGTAAGCCATGCGATTGCTTCTTAACCAACTTCTCGGGGTACAGCAGCGTCAAGTCGCAAGATGCCCAACCATGTCCAGTAATAACGGAAGACAGAGAGGCTGTACTTTCTCTTTTCTATGGCGGAGAAGCGGAAATTATGAGGGCATCTACAGACTTTTAGAGGTAGACGCAGATACTGATTACCATTTCAAACCGGAAGTCAAGCGCATCATCATGTGTAGATGCTCATTCACTATTTGAGCAACGTGTTTGGTCACAAACCGATTGTACTCTCGAAGTACCGTGAGAGATATGTCCCTAGGCAGTTTCTCCAGTCGTAAGGCTCCTTTCTGTTGGACTTTGTCTTCGTGCATGAGTCTGAGTGTGAGGCGTGCTTCGGTGGTGGTGGTGGTGGTGATGACGATGTTGGTTTCCGCGGTGACAAGTCACCCAGCACAGACACTGAAGTGAGGCAACCCCAGTGACGCAACAACCGGTCGCTCCTTCCCCAAGCGCCGCCCCTGCCCTAAACGGTCCGTTGCCCCCAGCAACGGGTAGACCCTGAGCAGCTGCCAACGTCGCCTGGCGGGATATATAAACCCCTCCTCCCCCCACCTCTTCCTCCTCTTCTTCTTCTTCTCTTCATCAGTCCTTCTACGGGGTCCCGCAAGGGGCTTCGATTGGGGCAACGGGCGAAGAGCCCAAGGCGCCGATCAGCATTCAGAAGTAGGGAGCTTGCCTCTCTGCTCGTGACTAGTTCGTGTTGTCTTGGACATTGACGCGTCCGGGGTGACGACTACCTCAAAGGTCGGGGTTGGGTGGGTCAACAGCACAAAGTGCTGGGGGCAAAAGTAGTTTTAATTTATTTTTTTAATTGAATCTCTTCTCTCTCTTTGCTTTTGGTTTCACCTCTGTAATTCCATCATGTTCACGGTGACCCGCTACTATTTCACCCTCAGACACGGCGGGTCTGCCCTCTCCTCCAGTGATCACTGCCAACTGTGACCTCTACCAGTCATGCTAAACCTTCTCCATCAGCAATAGAGATGATGCTACCCCCCATCGCTTGATACTGATGCAGGGGAAGCCAGTCAGACAATGGAACAGTGGAGATGCTGTCAGACGGTATCTTCTGCGACCGGCGAAGTTGAATCCTGACAAGTCCTCCAGAAAGGCCGAGAGTAGCTCGTTGGTAGAGTTCAGTTCCCTTCCATGACAAGAAACAAGGTAGTAGATTGAAGAGAACCCTAGCATGAATTCTGTCCTTTTAAAGACGGTGCCCACGGCGCATTGCAGGCAGCAAGTGAGTAGGGGACAGCCGTGTGCACCTGCAACTCGTCGCGCATCGGGGGCGCTCACGCGGCTATTCTGCTAGCCGCCGACACGTGGGCCATGACCTTCGTATATGATTGTTCCTTTAACTCGCCAAGGTTGTTCCGTGTCTACACAAACAAGCTTCATCTTGAGAGCACCGATATAGGACAGAGGTCGCATACTTTCCCTTTCTTTCCTCAGACAAGCAACATCACTCCGGTAACTCGTTAAGAAGATACGATAGAATTTTACACAAGCTGGCTACTCAGAACGTATTCTGGAATCATGCTGGGCTTCTGCATTGGGCGATAAGGATGATGTTTCCTCAGCAAAACATGTTGATGATGTGGACCGGGAACGCAGAAGGAAAAAATACTCAGGTCAGTCCTGTGTGTCATATCGGAAGCGAGTGTCGGGGTCGGTTTGCATGTCGAGGGCAGAGCGGCGGTCACAGTGCAACGTTGCAATCGCTTGGAAGCTCTTGCTGACCATACTCCGGTCCGGAAGCTCATCGAGACACACCAGCGGTTGACCAAGGCACCTCTTTCAAATCCATGCCGCCGCGTCCGCGTAGACTTGCAGCACATGCCTTCGATCTGAGCCCCCGAGATACCGTGCCGCGGCCACGGTCCTTGGAGCACGAGTCGAGTTCGAAGGTTTGAGCCAGACCTGCTGTTTAAGAAGCTCCTCCAGCATGTTCCATTTCCCAACTTCACAGCGGGACAGCGGGACAGCCGTGAGTCCCCACAAACCTTGCTACACCGTCAAGAACAAACACAACAAGTCACTCCTACTCCGTGGAGACTGGAAACCAAAGGCTTAACTTCCTTGCATCACAACAGCACCCCTCATTCGTCTCAAAGATCCCCCAAGGCATGCAGCGCATCAAGCTGAGCTGCAGACTTCCTGAATACATATGGGCTTCAGCACCATTATCCATTATCAATACTTCTCAGCATTTTGGCGTAACAACAAAATGCGGCGTCTACTTCGGTGCCGGCTCACAGACAGAAAAGTATACTCTTCCAAACGACCCGGCAAAAAGGCCAAAAGTAGCATAATGGCAGTGAGGATGGCAGCACCAGCATCCTGCTCGACATCTTGAATTTCAGTAAGCCATTCGAGTAAGTAGATGCGGTTGTCTGCTCTGATAGATGAGTGACAAGCGCCTTTTTAACCAACCATCTGCGTAGCTGATCCTGCGCGCAGCTGGAACGCGAGGACCCGTTCTGGAAGCAGAAGAATAATTTCCGCGCGGGGATACCGACGGGGCGCAACCGTATGACTGGGAACCAAATGGAGGTTCTAAATACAAGAGAAGACTCCAATATTGGCGAATGCGTGATGACGATTCACCGAAAAGACCAACCCACTCCAGAGGTAACGTGGGGAGGCGTTGCCCTCCGAGATCGGAGGCGTTTGATACATCGTCCTGCAAGGGAGAAGGAACTTTCCATCATGTTTATATCTAACATTGAAAAGATCGATTGACTGAACCGCAGAAGCGAATGCTTCCATCCTCAAGCCTGAGCACAAACATCACGCATCAAATCACACTCAGACACCAGAAGATCTTGTGACTAATTATTCCATTGATTGATCATACAGTGCAGGGTACCAGTATCACCTAGCGGCGACATTCATCCACTGCTTCGTATCTTGTTCACCGTCCATGTCCGACCTTTCGTGATCAAGAAGAAAAAAAGAGGCTCATCACTTCGTTTCGGCAATCTCAGCCAACGTAAGAACGCGCATTAAGTTCCGCCGCTCACCCTTTAGTCGAAGGGGTTGGTGCGGGTGCCCCACCAGGTGAGGGTCAGGGCAAGGCCGACGGTCTCCAGGAGCCTGGAGACGCCGCCGACGGCAACCTGCTCGAGGGGACGCTTCTCGGTGACGACGTGGGCGATGAGCTGTTGCGTACTCAGTTAGCATGTAATCAATCCCAGAAACCGACTGCCCCAATATGGGTGCGTGCGTGTGTGTGAGAAACTTACCGAAGGCGCAGAGCTGGCGAAGAAGATGAGGCCGCCGAGGTAGGCGGCGCCCTTGTAGCTGAGGGTACCGGTGGCGTTGATCAGCGCGCCCACGCCATAGGCCTGGACCGCGCTGCCCAGTAGGCTAGAGCCGTAGCTGGCCGCCGCCGTCGCGGCCTCCTTGGACTTGAAGAACTCCTCCTTGGAGTTGGCCGCCTGCGCTTGCCTGTAGGTGTCGCCGAAGACGGGACCTAGGACTGCCAGCGAGACGGCGTGCGTGTAGACCGTGCCGAGGGCGATAGCCGAGGGCTTGACGGGAGGGAGGTCTGTGTGTGCATTAGTGAGGGGCTGCAGGGAAGGGAGGCGATTGCAGTCGAAGGAAACGTACAGTGGAGAGTGGCCATTGTTGCGATAGGGTGGGGTTGTGTTGATTGGGGGGTTTTGAGATGAGAAAGTCGTGAGGAAGAGATGGGATTGTGTGGTGATGGAGTGTGACAAGAGACGAGGGTCGCTCTTTAAAAGACGGGAGCTGCGCGACTGCTATGATGATGACGAAACCCTGCACGCTTTGGGACGCCCTTCCGTTTCCAAGGAGCAAGAGCAAGCGGAGCGGTTCCCGGAGGAACAAGGCAAGGCCAGAAGCGCCACACTAAGGGCCAGAACGCCAGTGAGCCAGTGAGCCAGTTGCCAGCAGCAACCAGTCGAACGTAGCTAGGAAGCGCAACCGTTGGTGTCCTCATCACAGCTCATCGCCGGCCTGCAGCAATTGGAGCCTCTCGTGTCTGCAGCTGCCCGCGCCCTCCTCCGTCCCTCCATCCAGCGCCGCGAATCTCCGAGGCCCCGCGCGCTCATGACGTGAAAGCAGAGAAACGCTGCGCCATAGCCCATTATGCTGGATCGACGTCATGACGGCTTGGCGCACGGCCTGTGGCTGGTGACGCAGGATCCCAGCTGCGAGGAGCTATGGCCTCCTCTCTCTTCCCCACGCAGTCCAATCGGCATTGCAAACTGGCCCATGGTGAATCTGACATCGAGATCACGTATTTTTCTGGTCACGGGCGATGGCGGCCCTCGTGCGACATCATCTCCGGCGTGCATCTCTTCTGCCACCTTCTGACTCTTTCGGGAGTGGGCCCTTAGCTCTCCGCCACGCCCGGGATCGCGGCCTCGATCGGTAGGTGTGCAAATCATCAATTCCTTGCGCACTGCCGCTGCAATGCCTCCAGTCCTCTGCAAACCGTTGCTACTCCAGAATTGCACCGTTCTGTTAAGCCGAAGCGCGAGCTGAAAGTAAGTCATTGACGTTTTGCGTCCCCGTTCTGCATCGATGACGCCACACGCGCGCGCGTCGCGACGCCAACAATGCCCCACGCTGTGCCTGGTTCACGCTTGTTGACGCCAGGCAGCTTGCTGCGCCTCGTATTTTTCTTTGCGGGGGATCCGCCCCGAGAAAGATCAGAGCCGCCGCCGCGGCCCCACACCTCAAAAACGTCAGCGCCTCGCCAAATGCGCGTAGAGTCATCATTTTAATCAATTGCCTGGTCCTCGTAAAGAGCTCAAGCGTATGTGGCAGCTGTCTCTGAGAAACTGTTGAGGATCAAGCAAGACGAAATGACGTCTGAAGGTGCCCCGCTTTGCAGCCGCACCGCCGCTCCCGCACGGGCAGTTCCCGGTTGGCAGTCAAGCAAGCTGCCGTAGCCGACGGGAGAAAACAGAGGCTTTCGCTAGCCAGTTGATGTAACATGCCAAATCCGCCCGAACCGTAGCTGAAGTAGAAGCGCTTTTCCCGAAACCTTTTGTTTGATTGAACTATTCATCGGCAGCGAAAAACAATGTATCAATTTGATTTCTCCCAACCACACGCTCGCCAGCTGCCAGACTTCGACTCTTCTTCTATCTTCTGAGAAAGAAGTCGGGTATAGATGATGATTTTCCCTTGCTTCAAGTGTTCCTTTCAACTTTTGTTGTTCTTTCTTTTCCTTGCATTGATTGCATTGATCCCACAATGAGACGCAGTTCCCGAAGCCGTAAAACTTCTGCCCATCTCATTTCACCTTCCAAACGCCAGACCCGCTCTGTTCCTTGAGTATACCCTTTCCAAAGATTCTGAAATAATCATGCCTAGTACAGCACAACAAAAAGATAGCTAAAAAGCATTGTAAAATACGGCTCGCAGAGCAAAATGAGAAAGATACGACACCCGG
Organism: Diplodia seriata; assembly: GCF_021436955.1. Lineage (NCBI taxonomy): Eukaryota > Fungi > Ascomycota > Dothideomycetes > Botryosphaeriales > Botryosphaeriaceae > Diplodia > Diplodia seriata. Next base: position 3,162,532 of record NW_027117309.1, on the reverse strand, counting down.
GTGGTGACGATGGTGCGGTAAGTTCACGCACCAAAACAAAGCCTCCACCCTAATCTAGCAACTCCATCGTCTACGCCTCATCCCACGCCCTCTCACGCTGCTCCCTCCTGGGAGGCGTGCCCTCAGGCATGGGGGGCACCAGGCCAGCACCGGTCCAGAACTCTTCAGGCACGTCGTCGCGTCGCGCCAGCCGTCCCAGGATGTCGCGCATCGACTCCAGCTCCGGGTCCATCTGGGGCTGTCTTTCCGCAACTCTGTCCAGGATGTCCGCGAAGTCCGTGAGGGCCGGGGTGCTGACCCGATTGCGGCCGCCGGCGCCGTCGCCGCCGCTGCTGCTGGTGTTCGCGGCATCGCTACCGACTCCGCTATCGCGCCTGTTTTCGAAGCTTCGCTCGACGCCGCTGCTGTTCTCTCGGTACAGGCCTGGAAGGCGGGGAAGGACATAGCTCGTGAACTGAGAAGAACGCGGCGGCGGCGAACGGGGAGGGGCCGAGGGACTGGACCTGCCAGAGGATGACGCACGCTCGGCGAATGCGAAGTAATTCTGGACAAGCGTCGTTGCGTCGTTGGAGCGCGACCGAACGGAAGGTGGGTATGCCGCCGGGTTGCGCATTGGCGGGCCATCCTGACGGGGGTGGGAACTGAACTCGTACGATCTATGCCTACGAGAGCGCATTGCCGCGTTATGGGGACCCAGTCGCTCCTCGCTCTCCGTGTCGTTTCCAGACATATCATCGTCGGTCTCACATCCGCGTTGCGGTAAAGAGGACGACTCGTCTTGGCTCGGCCGGCGAGAGGGCACGGTGAGTTGGGTATTCGGAGAGTCCGTGGAAGCCGCGCGAGCCGACTCAGATCCGTCCTGAGAGTTATTCGAGGCAGAGAACGAAGCGGAAGCGGCTGCGGATGTGAAAGATGAGTCCGCGCTAGGAAGCTGTGTGTCTGGCGTTATGGTAGTGAGCATCGTCTCCCAGGGATCGGCGGGAGGACTCAGGCTGCGCTCACGATCTCCGAGGCCATCTATGGCTCCCGGCGGGCTCCAGGACTGGCGCAGATAGCTGGCTGGCAAGAGGCCGTTCGTTACTTGTCTCCTGCCCATGCGTCTGAGCGGAGGAAAATCGCGTGTAGCATCCGCCACATCACGACCAGCATCCGTTGGCGCAGATTCCTCGTCACCATCAGCAGAATCACTCGCGAAAGGCCAGTTGCTCGGTGCACGACGATATGTGTGTCTTGGCAGTTCTCCAAGCGGCTCTTGAGTCCTGCCCGGCCACGCGCGGCGCCGCCTGCTGGACATCCTGGGGATCAAGTCCGTGCCGCGCGGCGCGGAGCGTGGGCGCTCCCCAAGCTCTCGGTGGAGGGGACGATCCGGATCGCTACTCGACTCTCGCTCGTGGGCCGCGGGACGGGAGCGGGAGAAGGGGCTGTTCTCGGGGTGGTTGGGGCCGAAGCGGCTGGCGCGGATGCTGGGACCATCGGTGCTGATGTACAAGTGGACGCGGTCTTCAGAGCTGCGGGTCTGCTCGCGCGATTCGGAGGCGATGGATGCAAGCCGGTCAAGGTCGGAGAGCCAGTCGTCAGCCATGCTGCTCAGGTCCGCGGTCTGGCGCTCCTGGCTGCGCCTATCCGCTTCGCGCCCATTCGCGCGACGCGTGATAAGCTCCGCGACGTTGATATAACGACGAGTGTAGCCGTTGGCATCACTGCGCCCTGATATGCGCCCCGCCGGACGCGATGAGGCTGGGGAGGAGCGGCGTATTGGGGAGCGTGTCGCGGCAGACGCGTCGTTCTTGACCGCCTGGGCGCGGTGGTCGGCAGGGGACGGCGCGCGCCAGATACTGCGGGGTGCGTTAGCGATGCTGGAGGCGGCGCGCCTGTGAGGCTGAAAGATACGCGCGTGTTGGTCGCGCATAAACAGTGGCGTGAGGAGACATACGGGAGACCCATGATGCGGAGATGGTTCGGAGGAGATGCGCGACTGGACGATAACGAGCGACGGATGATGAAGGTGCCTGGTAGGGTGTGCGCGGACGGATGTGGAGGATGGCTGCGCGGAGTGTTGGCTGAGGCAGAGAAGAGAGCATGCAGCAGCCGCAGAGATCTGGGGTCGCGCCGCCAACCGCTGGCTAGCCGGGTGAGGCGGACTGGCCCAGCCCTCTCCGCTGCAGCCAATCAGCGGCCCCTGCATCTCGCGTACAACGCCGCTGCAGGTCCGCCGCGCGCGACCCAACGCCCCCCGAGCGCGTTTGCTTGGTCGCCGCCTGTCTCTTCCAACGTCACCCAAGTCGCCGTCATGATCGAGCTCGGCCTGGCCCGTGTCGGTCAGCTGCTCAGGCAGACGCCGCTCCCGTGGCGCGCCATCCACGTTGCCGGCACTAACGGCAAAGGCTCCATCTGCGCAACAGCCGCCGCCATGCTGCACAGGGCTGGCATCTCGCACGGCCGCTTCACCTCGCCGCACCTGATCGACCGTTGGGATTGCATCAGCATTAACGAGGAGCCTGTTGCCGAGTCCGTCTTCCGCGAGGTTGAGCATCTGGTCGTGGGTCGCAACGAGCGCGAGGGCATCAACGCCACAGAGTTCGAGCTGCTGACCGCCACTGCCTTCGAGCTTTTCACTCGCGCGAAGATTGAGATTGGCGTCATCGAAACCGGCATGGGCGGTCGCTTAGATGCCACCAACGTCTTGCAGCACCCCTTGGTGACTGTCATTTGCAAGATTGGCATCGATCACCAGGCATTTTTGGGCGACACCATCGAGAAGATTGCGTTCGAAAAGGCTGGTATCCTGAAGCCAGGCGTTCCGTGTGTCATCGAGGGTACCAATAGGCCATCCGTCATCGAGGTGATCCAAAGGCGCGCCAGGGAAATATCCGCAGGCCCGGTATACATGGTTAACGGCCTACCGGAACCGCCGGAATCAAACACAGAGTACAAGAACTTCCTAAGAGCCAAAGACCTCCAGCCCCACGAGATTCTCAACACGGCATGTGCTCATAAGGCCACTCTCTTGGCTTTGGAGGCCCTCGGCCGGAACCCTGCCGATGAGTTGAGCCTTTTCGACGGTCTGACAGATGTCAAATTGCCCGGACGTCTGCAGACTTTGGGTCTGGGGCGGGTCACGGAGCGGAAGAGCCCAGCCGTGTTGGATGGTGCACACAATGTTGACTCGGCTGAAGCCCTTGGTCGGTTTGTAGAGTCATTACGCGAGAAGACTAAGGGCAGTGTAGTTTGGGTGCTATCAATCAGTCACGGCAAGGCCATGACTGAGATGCTGAAGCCGCTCCTCAGAAACGGCGATTCTGTCGTCGCTACAGAGTTCGGCCCGGTTGATGGAATGCCCTGGGTGAAGGCAACACCCGCTGGAGAAGTGATCGCGGCCGCAAAAAGCACCGCAACGCTGAGCGAAACAGTCGAGTGTGGACCAGACGTCCTAGCTGCTTTGAAGAAGGCCACCGAGCTAGCCTCCACTGACAGTCATGAAGCACCCCTTGTCATTGCTGGTAGCCTTTATTTGGTGTCGGACGTCTTGCGACTTTTGAGGAGCGGCTGACAGCGTTGAAAGAGTGGGCAAAGATAAAGAAATTTCAGAACAATGAATCACACGGCCGAAGTGGTGAGCAACCATACATGGAAGAATAAATCTAAAGCCAACAACATCCAGCATTCCGAGCTTCTGCAAGTACACATTACATAAACATTCTCGGGGCCAGACAAAGTACAGTAACACTTCAAAAACTTGGCCACCCGCGCCAGCCCGCGTCAGAACACCGCTCCATTCAGCCACGAAGGTGAGCATAGCCATATCGTTCCTCCGTAAATCCCGCCCCAGCCCAGCCCCTTCGTCCCCTCTGTGGTCCCACATCCAGCAGCTCCCTCACCCAATCCTCCATCCTCAGCCTCACATGCGGATTCTCGCACGCCACCGTCCCCGCCCAATGCTGCCCCCTACACCCGCTCGGCACCCACACGCACTCCTTATTAGTGTTTGATATGATGTATCGAATCGTCTTGTCCCACGCGTTATCCCTCGCCAAGATGCGCGGCACGCACACCCTTTCCGGCCGCAAGCCGACCGGCAACGACGCACGCACGTGCTCCTCCATTTCGTCCCACGCGACCCGTTCCCTCGAGGCGTACGGGATCGTGATGCGGCCGAGCGCCGGGACGACGTCCGGGAATGCCCTGTGCAAGCGTTCGGGCAGGGCGTTGAGGAGGATCTGCGCGAAGAAGAGGAAAACGGCGATGCGGAGGGCCATCGACGCCGGCTTGACCGCGGCGGCGTAGACGAGGAGGCATAAGGCGTGGCACATGAGCCAGAGGGCGTGGAGGCACGGCCCGATGATGGGCACGCCCGTGTCTGCGATTCGGCGGAGGAGGCGCAGCAGGGCGCGCGCGACGTGGACGATGATGTCGAGGAGGACGATGAGGCAGGCGGCGGTGGTGAAGACCGTGACGGGGTGCTCGTGTATGGAGACCCAGTGCAGGATCGGGAGGATGGCGTTGAGTGTGAATTCTTTCATGACGTTGAGCGTGTTTTGGAGCATCATGGCGTTGGTCATGATGACCACCACGTCTACTTCGGCGGGGAATGCTGGGTAAGTTGGTCGAGTGTACGGGCGAAAGAAGGGCTCTAAGCAAGTCTTCGCTGTCGTGTATAACCAATGCAAAATGTGGAGATAGAAACAAAGAAACCGTTAATTAGGAAAAGGTTATCCTCAAAGAGCTTCACCCTATTGCATGGTCTTTGACCGATAAAGAAATGTTGAACCAGCACGATGGTGCCACAAGCACATTTTACCTTAACGAAATAGCCCTACCAGCAACACAGCAGCCTGCCTACCTACGTGAGTAGCTGAAGGCTTTGTCTGCATATTCTTAAGCAAATCCAAATATCTGTATCCAGATGCACGCTCTCACTACCTAAGTAGGTACGTAGTGTTTCTTCAGGATACTGAACGACAAATGTTTCTACAGGTCACTTGTAAGTTGCTAAGGTCCACTGGTAGAGTTCATGATATTTCTCATTTGAACTTTACAACATGCATTAAAATGTTCATAGAAGAAGGGGAATCTCGTCAATCACTCATGCCTTGACAGCCTGACCTTTCTCATCAACAAGGTGCTCCGTCACACTGATCGGGCCCTCGCCAACTCCAGTCAGAATGACCCTGCTAACACCCTCCTTGAGCTGTGCTGCGGTCTTCTCGTCGACCTTGGACTGCGCCTCGGCGTTCGCCTGAACAGCGGCGCCCCTCTTCGCCTCCCAGCCCTCCTTCTCCCCGAGCAGAGCCTTGAACAGGCCAGCAACCTCCTTCTCGTGCTCCTGCAAGTAGTATACCACGGCATTCGGTCCGGCATCAAACGTGTACGCCGCAATCGTCTTGCCGGCAGCCTCGTTGATATACTCGACCGCCTTGATCGCCGCGCGGGACACATCGTTCATGTAGAAAATCGGGGGCTCGGTATCGAGGCAGGTAGCATGGAAGCTGTTGCTATCCTTCATCGTGACCTTTCCGAACGCCTCGAAATCGCGCGCCTTGATCGCGTCCTCCATCTGCTTCATGCGCAGGGGCACCGTCTCGTTCGCGCGGGCGGGGAAAAGGCTGCTGGTGGCAACCGTCGTCTGCATGCCGGTGGTGCTGCTGACGCCCTTCTTGGCGGCGCTGACGACGAGGATGACGGCGCGCATGTCGGGCCAGTGGGCGGCGGGCGCGACCTCGTACGCCAGGCTGTCGCTGCCGTCGGCGGCGGCGCCCTTCTCCCACGCGACGTAGCCGCCGAAGAGGCTGCGGCACGCCGAGCCCGAGCCCTGGCGCGCGATGCGCGACAGCTCCGTCGGCGTGGCGGGCAGCTGGTACAGGTCGGCGATGGCGCGCACCAGGGCGGCGAAGCCGGCGGCGCTGCTGGCCAGGCCGGCGGCCGTGGGGAAGTTGTTCTCGCTGACGACGCGCAGCGGGTACGACGAGAGCTTGGGCAGGCTGGCGTCGGCGGCCTCGAGGGCGGCGCGGAGCGCCCTCAGCTCGCGGAAGCAGGCCTGGGTGCGGGCGCCCGACACGTCCTGGTCCTGGCCATTGAGGAGGAGCGAGTCGGCGGTGGAGTAGGAGGAGGAGCAGGAGGCGGTGGTGTGGGTGCGGAGGTCGGACTGGGCGAGGGTGACGGACAGCGACGAGTTGGTGGGCAGGTTGAGCTTGGGATCACGCTTGCCCCAGTACCTGTGATTTGCGGGCTTGGGTTTAGTCAATGGCGCAGAGCAGCGGGACGAGAGGCGGACTTGATGACGGCGATGTTCACCGGGGCGGTGGTGCTCGCTCTGTAGACTTGAGAATCGGCCATTTTGAGGGGAGAAGATTGATTGCAGGAAAAGCGAGAGAGCTGAGCGGTGTGGAGGAGCAGTTGAGGGGCACTGCTCAGGCATCGCACCAGGAACGCCAGGGTCCCCGCGCTCGGACGGACCGAAAAGGAAGCCCGAGTGGCCGGTCACTCAGCCGCTTCGCTCGCTCCGAAACTCTGCATTATTATCTACACTTCCTTCTCGACAAGCTTCGGGCCCTCGATCAGCTTGACCTTCCGTCCCTCCCACCAGCACATGAGGCCTGCAAACAGGCTGACGCCGCAGCCCAGCCCAATGAACAGGCCAGCACCCCAGCTCGGCCGGTCGATGCGGTTGTATTCCCACATCATGAAGGCCATGCCAACCTGGAATAGCGTGTTGAGCACGTACATCCAGACCACGAAATCCAATTTCCAATACTTCGTCGCCGGCGCACACACGCCCGAGGTAGTGACTCTCTCGGCGCTCGCTGCATCCACGTCTTCCTGGCGGAGTCGAAACCAGCTCACGTTCTGCTGAGCGAGCCTGCGTAGCCCGACTCTTCCGCTCTCTGGCCCAAGCCCGAAGCGAAAGGCTGCAATGAACCACAGGTCCCTGAACCTCCACGGTGCAAGCCCCCAGGCGGTGAGGCAGAACAGCGCGTTCAGGATCTGCGAGTCGATCTCAATCCAGATCTTCCGCGGAGACGAGTCTGCATCGCCATCGTCGGGGTGGTTCATGGCAGGCGCCGCCTTCAGGAGCAGGAAGAACAGCATTGCTCCCCATGCTACTACGTTCAGCCCGTAGATGGTGATGAAGAATCCAGTGGGAGTGACGACGAACCTGCCGGCTGCGATGAGTCCACGTTTGATTACGGTTGTCCATGGTGCTTTCGGCTCGGCAGTCGCGTGTTCTGCCTCGGTTGCAATGGGAGTGGGAAATGCACGCAGCGTGGCCGTGTCGGCTTCACGTGCGCTGTGGCCGTGAGCGTCGAATTCGACGTCGTCCTGCTGCAGGTCGGTGATGTTCGGAGCGTGTGCGATGGCAGTGCCTGTTGCTGCCCACATTCCAAGCTGCGGGTTGTACTGCAGCAGCTCTTTGGCCGCCGAGACGGACCCGGAGCGCAGCCTGCCAATGACATTTTCGGTTGCCTGTCTGTATTCCGCAGTTGACAGCCTGCCGAGGACATTTGGGGAGGCCTCTTTGCCGGGGGGAGTTGAGGACATTTCTTTTGCAGCGGTGGAGAAGCGAGCGGACGATGGGCGTGGACATGATGCAAGACGCAGCCTCAGCCCCCACTTGAGTCAATACCTACCTCTTCCAGCTTGTGTCCGGCGCATCCGACAATCCGAAAAACGAGCTTGCGCTTCTGCGCCCTCTTCAGCTAGCCCTGTGCACTCCATGACAAGCAGACACTCATCTCGCCAAGCTTTGCCCGACCTGGCCAATCTTGCGCGACGGGAACCTGCGGCTGCTAGATCTCTCTTAGGCTGCACGCTAGCCTTCCAGCACTTCCGTCCCATCTCAATCAGCTTTTTAGCTGCTGACTGATAACAAGCCACCGTCTTCACTACTGCTGTTCACTACTTGGTTCAGCGAAGCGCCCGATCGAGCTGTCCCAGACCGCCGTGCCCTCCTTGCATCATGTCTCGACCCGGTGTTCACCCACGTCGCGCTTCCGCCGTGACCGTTCTGCAAGACGATGGTCGTGTGGATATCAAAGTGTTGGGCAAACTTCCTTTTTCCTTCAGATCCTATCGTTCATTCGGAAAGAGAAGGAAAGCGCCATGGAAGAAACACAAGGAGCAAAGTCGCTTGGACGAAAAGGTATTGCAAGACTTCGCCCACGTTCCGCGCATGAACATTGCCATCCTTATTACTGGATCACGCGGAGATGTCCAGCCCTTCCTCGCTCTGTCCAAGGTCCTCCAAAGTCCGCCGTACTGTCACAGGGTCCGAATTGTCACCCATCCAAACTTCAAAGGATTTGTCGAGGAGAACGGCGCCGAATTATACTCCATGGGCGGGGATCCAGAGAAGTTGATGGCCTACATGGTTCGAAATCCATCAATTCTGCCATCGATGGCGTCAATGAAAGCCGGAGACGTGGGCATGAGGAGAAGAGAGATTGCAGAGATGCTATTCGGTGCATGGCGAGGATGTACCGAGGCAGGAGATGGGATAGAGGATCCCAAGGACGATGACATCCCGTTTGTCGCCGATGCCATCATAGCCAACCCTCCAAGCTATGCTCACATCCACATTGCCGAGAAACTCTCGGTCCCACTCCACATAATGTTTACAATGCCTTGGTCCCCGACCACAGCCTTCCCGCACCCGCTGGCCAACGTCCAGTCAAGCAAATCCAGCAACAAGGTGGCCAACTGGACCTCCTACTACGAAATGGATCTTCTCACGTGGGAAGGCCTCGGGGACCTTATCAACCGTTTCCGCGTACGGACCCTTGATCTCGACCCACTAAGTCCTATCTGGGGTCATCAACTTTTCACCCGTCATGAAGTTCCACATACATATTGCTGGAGTGAAGCGCTTATCCCAAAGCCAGCAGACTGGGGACCACACATCAGCATCAGTGGCTTCTTTTTCTTATCTCTAGCATCGTCCTACACTCCACCGCCCGAGCTTCAAGCATTCCTCGACGCCGGTCCGCCCCCGGTGTACATTGGTTTCGGCTCAATCGTTGTCGACGACGCCCAACGGCTCACAAATATGGTCCTTGAAGCGGTTAAAATGTCAGGAGGTAAATAGATGGCACATATCCTGATCCTTCAGAAACTCATTCAGATGCAGTGCGAGCGCTCGTCTCCCGAGGCTGGGGCAAGATGGGCGGCTCCGACGTACCCGACAACGTCTTCCTCCTCGGAAACGTGCCTCACGACTGGCTCTTCCCGCGCGTGTCCGCCGTCGTCCACCACGGCGGCGCCGGCACCACGGCCATCGGAATTGCGCTCGGCAAACCCACCGTCATCGTCCCCTTCTTCGGCGACCAACCATGGTGGGCGAATATGGTTTACCGCGCGGGCGCAGGCCCCGAGGCAGTCCACTTCAAGAAACTGACAGCCGAAAAGCTCGCGCAAAACATCACGGAAGCGTTGAAGCCCGAGATGCAGGTGCGCGCGAAGGAGCTGGCAGCCAAGATCCGCGGGGAGAGGGGCGCCGAGAAAGCAGCAGAGACATTCCAGTCCATGCCTCAGATGCGGGGCATGGCCTGCGCGTTGTGTCCCGACAGAGTCGCCGTGTGGAAGGTCCGGCAGACAGGCATCCAGCTAAGCGCTGCAGCTGCAACCGTTCTCGTGGCCAAAGGCCTCGTAGACCCGCACGACCTGAAGCTGTAAGTCATCGAAACATCTACCCAACCACCATGACGAACGTAGCTCTAACAGGCAGCACCCAGGTGCGAGCACAAGCGCTGGTACGTCGAAGAAGGCCCGGCAGACCCCCTCGCCGCCATCGTCGGCACCCTCGTCACCTGGGTCCGCGCCTACCAAATCATCCTCAGCGACTTCAAGAACGACCTCTCCAGCTCTCCTTACCCGACCACCCACCACCGCCCTCCGTCCTCGTTCAAATCCACCCCGTCAGAGCCGTCCTCCCCTGCCACCACAACCACCACCAATCCCTCTGCCCTTCAAATCTCCGCCTTCCACCCCAAAAGAAAGCCAAAATCTAAAAAGAATCGCAAACTCCCCACCGCCCTCGCCGCCCTCGCGTCCCGCACCCTCCAACTCACCCTCGTGCGCGGGCCCGCGGCGTTCCTCTACAACTTCGCCAACAGCCTGCACAACGCGCCGTCCGTCCTGCTGCGCGACCCGACGGTGCGCGGGCCCCGGCAGCGCATCGACGGCGTGGCGTCCGGGATGCGGCTGGGCTGGCGGGAGTTCGTGTTCGGGTTCGCGGACGCCGTGACAGGAGTGGTCGTGTTGCCGGTTCTGGGGTGGAGGGATGCCAAGCCTCATCGCGGTGGTAGGGACGCCGACGAGGAGAAGCAGAAGGGAGAGAAAAGAGTGAGGAAGAGAGACCGAGTGCTCGGGGCTACGAAAGGCGTCGGGCAGGCGCTGGCGGGCGCGCCGTTCAAGGTTGGGGCGGCGGTCATGGGGCCGATTGGGTACGGGGCGAAGGGGGTGGAGAGGCAGGTGGCTGGCTGGCTGGCGGAGGCGGAGCGGAAGAAGGCGCTGAAGGGAAGGGAGTTGGTGCTGCCGGAGGATATTGGGAGCGAGGATGTCAAGAGGAAGGTGAGGAGCGCGTGCGAGAAGGCTGGGGGGCATGAGAGCGTGAGGTGGATCACTGAGAGGAGGGTGTTGCAGGGGTGTTGGGAGGTGGCGCGGCTGAAAGACGAGATGGGGGGCAATGTGCATGAGTTCGCTGAGGAGGTTATTGGGAAGTGGGAGGCGTTGAATAGGGGGAGGAGGGGGAGTAGAGGCGCATGAGCGATGGTGGGTTGTAGTGGGATTAGGCTCGCTTTTGCGGCTGAAGCGAGAACCAGGGCTCTCTCGTCGGAGGATTGACCTACGCTATTAGGCTCCCCAAGTCGGAGTCTGGGGTGATAGGACTGTTGATTCTCATGGGAGACTCTAGAGCAAACAATAAACCATTCTTTTCTTAGCCGGACGACTGACCGGCCAACATCCGCCGACATCACCACAAGTCCGCGTCGATATCAAATTCCAGACAGCCACAAACTCAACTTCATGATCGACAGGACTACCTACATCAAGCTTCGGCCGATCGGCGAAGCCACACCCCGACCGCCGACTCGACGTGCCCTTTGTTCCGGAGCAACCGCCTGGCAACCACCGGCAGTATCCGGCGATACCCCGCTCGCCCTGCCCAAATGAGATCATAGCTTCCCGCAAGCGGCCAAGGTTGCGACCGCCGTACGAAGCGTGAGCCGTCTACCTCGCGCCCCGAGATGGTAGTAGGCGCATCTGGTAAGGGATGGGCGTCGTGAGGCTCGGGGCTCGGTGATCCTCAGCCCAGTGGTTCCGAACAAGGCAACTACCTGGACTTGAACAAAAGGCAGCCGTGATCCACACCACGATAGGAAACGGACAGCCTGAGACATCACACACCTCACTAACTTTAATCCTCAAACCTTTATTTCCTACGTCGCCCTCACCATGGCTACCGGCAATCGATCCAGCAAAGCCTCCACCTCATCCGACGCCGCAACCATGGTCGCCGAGAAAGAGTTCTGGCGCGGCCGCAAGAAGCAATTCGGCATTGCGGTTGGCGCTTCCTTCATATTGATTCAGCTGCTCTTCCTCACCACCCTCTGTTACCTATTCGGCTCCATCTACCGGCAAAGCACCCGCATCCACAACCTCAAGGTTCTCGCCGTCGACTACGACGGTGGCCTTATCGGCCAAAGCCTCCGCGGCGCCTACGAGAACCTCGCCGCACCCTCTTTCCCCGGAGTCGAGTTCAAGAACGAGGCCGACGGCTACGCCGACGTGTCCGACGTGGTCGCAGCAGTGCGGCGCGGCGACTACTGGGCAGCCGTCTACACCCACGCCGGAGCTTCGAACCGTCTGGCTGCGGCCCTCGGCGGCGGCGACGCCGCCTCGACCTACAACTCGTCCGCCGCCGTGACGTACGTCTGGAACGAGATCCGCTACGCCACCGTCGCCGCCGGCTCCATCAAGGGCAACCTGGAAACCCTCGTCTCCGTCTCGCGCGCCGTCTACACACACCTCAACGGCAGCGCCGCGCTCACCTCGCTCGCCCAGTCGGACCCGGCCGCCGTCGCCGCCTACCTCAACCCCATCCAGGCCTCCTCGACCAACATCAAGCCGTCCCCGCAGGCCGCCAAGACCGTGTACAACACGATCCCCATGGTCATGGGCATCATCATGCAGTTCTTCTTCCTCATGGCCGTCAACGGCGTCGCGTCGTCGCTGCAGCTGTACTCGCACCTGCCGTTCGCGCAGAACCTGGCGGTGCGGTTCGCGCTCTCGCTCGGCTACACGCTCGTCGGCGCGCTCTGCCAATCCGCCTACTTCTGGGCGTTCAAGGAGTCGTGGGAGCAGCCGGCGTCCGTCTTCGCGCTCGTCTGGCTGTGCCTGTGGCTGTACCAGCACGTGCAGTTCCTCGTCTTCGACGTCGCCACCACCTTCATCCCCATCAGCTTCGTCCCCTTCTTCGTCCTGTCGTGGGTCATCGCAAACGTCACCAGCACCATCGCGCCCTTCGAGCTCAGCCCCGGCTTCTACCGCTGGGCCTACGCCCTGCCCGCCCACGAGACGTGGCAGGTCCTCATGACCATCTGGTCCGGCGGCGCCGTCAACAGGCTGTATCGCGCCCTGCCCATCCTGTTCGCGTGGGTCGTCGTCATGGCGCCGTCGGCGTTTTTGGCGTTGAGGTGGCGCTGCGCGAAGGCGGTAGAGGCGGCGGCCGAGGAGGCCGAGAGGAAGGAGAAGGAGAGGGCGGAGATTGAGAAGGAGGTCGGCGGCGGGCTGCGGGAGGAGAGGGAGAAGGCTCGGGGAGCTGCGGCTGGCCGCCCTAATGTTGACGGTGGATCGGAGGAGAGGAGGGAGTCGGAGTACTTCCCGAGTTTGCCGACGCCGTTTGAGAACACGCTGAGGAAGGTGTTTTCGGCTTGAGGGGTGGGTGCTGCGGCGGAGAGTGGGTGTCATGGTTTGCTCATCTTCCTTTATATCTTAATACTCTATACTCGTACAATACGAAGTGATAAGCCAAATATATATATTGGTTCCAATCCGAGTTACCTATAAGCGCCGATTCCATCAAGCCTTCGATCTCCCACAGTATTTGCTATACCAGTTGCTGTCTACTCTTCACCTCTTATTCAACACCGCACTGCATCAGCACTGGGATTCATGCCGTACACCTTCGCGACCTTGCCCATATGCAAAAACTCTTTGACACATGACTCACGTGAGCATATGAGAACGACACTGACCGAAACTCCGCTTCCCTCCTCACGTTCCCAACTCTATTAGTGCAACAGTCGAATCAATACGTCGTTGGCACAAGAACTGACTACACTGACGTGACCGTAGTTTGGACAGCTTGAGCAGTGATCAAAAGCAAAGCCGTGATTGTTTTTTTCGTGAACGTTGCATGAGGGGGGATTGCAGAATGCGGGTGAGTGGAGCAGAGTTGAGGGGAGCGAGAGAATATTGCCTCGTTGCCATCCTCAAGAGATGCCAGGGAGTGGAGGGGCTCGCTCACCTCCGCTCAGTGATGGAGAGAGTTCGGGTTGCTTGGCGCAGTGAGTGAGTGAGTGAGTGAGTGAGTGAAAATAAAAGTGGGGTATATGTACCCAGTCCGCAACTTCCTTCACTATCATCCAGCTAATGACGGCTACGTGGTTCAATGGTTTACGAACCGCCCACGACTCCTAGGCAGCGCTTGTGGGATAAAGCGTACGGATACAAAAAAGGCGATGGCCCCTCGTGTCGCCTTTCTGCAGCAGTCCATGCCTGCTATGCCAGCTTAGGGAGTCCTGCGGGGCCTTGCCCATGTAGCGCGGCGGTGCGGTGCGGTCCAGTCCTGGGTTCAATTCCCTGCGGCGGCGGCTTCAGTTTTGCTATTTTTTTGGTGTTCTGGAGGGCGGTTGATACGAGTCTACGTGCAGTTGACAGCCACCCCCCATTGAGTTGACACTGCAAATTCCCACGCCTGATTTGTCTCACTAACTGATTGTGATAGTCGAATCTAACAAATCTTACCCAGCGAAGCCGCGTAGCTAGTCTAGTTATTTTATATAGTCTTTTGCTATCTGTATTGACAACGTAACGGTCACCTCATAGCCCTTAGTCGAAAGATTCATCCGCCTCCTCTGCGTACCGCTTATTACCTTCTCACGTGGCAAGAACAGCCCTAGTAATATGCCTTGTCTTATGTCCGCTGACAATTATGTGGGTCCAGGCGTCTAAATCCGGTGCCTTTCGACGCCGAACTTTCCCTATTTAAGTCGAGAGAAGACCGGTTCCTCAAGTTCATGCATGTTCATGCTTGACTTTGCCAATCCCACGAGGCTTAGTATCAATCGAAAGGCCACCACGGATATATTTACATTACTTGTCCGCCTGTTCGTCCCCCACTAAGCTTTTCCTCTTAGAATTCGTCCTCCCTATCTAAGTATCTCTGCTGCCCAAGGTGTGTAGGGAATACCGTCTACTATCATTATAATCCTATGGAGTTCGCCATCATGTCTCTACCATGATGGAGATCGCCATCGGACCATGGTCATCATATTTTCCGCCAGCGTTTAGTACAATTAAAAGTCGTGATAGAGCCGCTTGCATCTAACGAAGAGAACCGGAGGCGACCGAGTGTATTCGATACTCATACGCTGTACTTTCGAGTAAAGAAAGCCAGTCACACTGGTTGGGTATTGCACTGAAGGCTCCTCTTGACGTCGGCAGGAACATCGACAGAAGTGCTTAAATAAAGAGAGCATTGAGCTACTGTTGCACTGCGCAGCTGCTGCTCTCATGACCTGCCAACAGCAACCTGTCCAACTCGTGATCCGAGTAACTGCCGTAAATTGGCACATGCGTCGTCACCCGCATCACTGAACCTCCGACGACTCTGAACGCGTGATGATGACACACGAGCAAGTTGGTTTCGGAAGGGCGAAAATCAAAGTCGTCCAGGTGAATGAACCCATTTCGATGAATTAAAGAGGTCTGTACACTCGATTGCCTTATCCAGAACAGAACAACCAACCCGTCCTATGTCAAGCTTGAAAACAACTCCATCTCTCTGCTCATTCCCCTTCCTCACGACTTCCCTCCCTATTTGCCGTCCGACCGCCCGGTCGGCTCACGTTCCATTTTTGACGGTCCGCTTGACCATCGTGCTACACATGCCGAATGAAAGAGATATAGAACTGAGAAGACATGCAGAACGGCAAATGTCGGAGAGAAACTCCATCGACACCGCACTACGAAACTGGCAGGAAAGACAAGGAAAAACGGACGCACGCACCACTCCAACGATCCGCTCGCCGTTTCGCACACCACGAACCTAGGAAACCAGGCAGAGAATGGGGAGTTTGAACAGCATTCGCAAATACCAGCGATATCTTGATAATCAACACCTCGAAAAAGAAGACGTGAACGAGGAAGAAAACCGACCGACCCATGCTTTCTCGACCAGTTAAGAAATACAGAAGAGAGGAGGG
Source organism: Diplodia seriata (assembly GCF_021436955.1). Classification (NCBI taxonomy): domain Eukaryota; kingdom Fungi; phylum Ascomycota; class Dothideomycetes; order Botryosphaeriales; family Botryosphaeriaceae; genus Diplodia; species Diplodia seriata. The sequence continues at coordinate 3,147,050 of NW_027117309.1, read as the reverse complement.
AAAAAATGCCTTATCATGCTTATCCTCGTGCCCCAACCTCATGGTCTCTTTATTATTACGTTTGTTCTCTTTGTCCACTCCTCAACCTCCTCACCTCATTCACCGTCCATAGCCCAAGTCCCTGAGCCTGGTACAGCTCGGCTTCGGCATCTTCCTCGCCTCCTTCATCTTCGTCTCATCCACAAAGAACCAGCCCTGCGCGTCCTGCATCAGCCGAGCCTGGCGCTGCTGCTCGATGTCGCACTCGACGTTCAGATGGCTCATGTACCGCACCTCGGCCGTGCGGTCCAGCTCCTTGAGCTTGCGCCCGCTCAGGTCGTCCACGTCGGCCGGATTGACCCAGTAGGGGATGTTGAGGCGCGCCGACGTGCGCTGCAGCGTGTGCGGCGGCACCGCGCCGTCGAAGCGCACCGACGGGCCCGCGGGCGTCGAGCTCGAGCCGGAGAAGATGGACGACAGCAGCGGCAGGATGAAGAGGAATAACAGCGGCAGCAGCGACGAGAGCGTGCTGCTGATGCTAGGTGCCTGGGCCGCTTGCTCGGCCGCCGTCGGCCGTCTGCGTGGTCTCGCGCCGCCGAATTGGTGCACGCGGATGCCGGGGCCGCCGCCAAGGTTGAAAACGAAGCCAGGGCCGGTGTCGAAGCCCATACCGCCTGTGATAGAGAAGACGATCCAGTCAGTGTCGGCCGTCCTTCCTGTAGTCTACCCATATTCGCTCTGGTTGGTAAAAACTCACCAAAGGGCCCTCCTCCAAACCCTCCTCCGCCGAAGAACTGCCTGAACAGCTCTTCCGGCGACATCTCCTCTTGGTAGAACCCTCCACCCTGTGCTCCTCCGGGCGACCTCGCGAAGCCGCTGAACGGCGAAGCGCCGGCCGCCGATGCACCGCCGCCGAACCTGCTTTCCGGATCGCCGCCAAACTTGTCGAACTTGGCCTTCTTATCAGGATCCGACAGGATCTGAAAAGCCCTCGATACCGCTGGACACCAAACATATCAGCTCTCTTGCCCAAGAAAAAGGGCCCCGCATCCCAGGCCATCCCGCACAAATGAAAGCCCCCCACCCAAGCACCATCAACGGATGGACAAACGACTTACACTTGAACGCCTCGTCCGCGCCCTCGTACCCGTTCTTGTCCGGATGCGTCAGCAAGCTGAGCTTGCGGTACGCCTTCTTGATCTCCGCGTCCGACACCACCGCCCGCTTCTCCTCCAGCCCCAGGATCTCGTAGTATGCCGTCGGCGAGCACTTGCGGATGCGCAGCACCGCCGCCTTCTGTTCCACCGTGTACGCGCGCCCCGCCGACCCGTCATGGTGCTGCCGGTGCCGCGCGCCGTCGGCGCCGCCCGAGGCGTCCGCGCCGCTAGCTTTGGCTGACATTTTTGTGCGTGATGGTGGAGATGGCGTTTGTTTGGCGGTCGTTTGCTAGCGGTGATGGTAGATGGCGGTGGTGGTGGGGGAAAGATGCGGTGGGCTGTTTGTCTCTGGTTGTGTGTGTGTGTGTCTTTGGTGGCCGAAAGTGACGGGTGCGAGTGTGTAGATTGATTCGGAGTCCGGCGGCGGTGGAGACGGACGCTGTTTGTCGGGTGGTGGTGTGGGTGGTGTGTCGCTGAGAGCTTGCCCGGCGCAAGGCGTGGGAAAAGGCAGTCCGCTGCAGGCGGGCGGTCCGAGTCTAAAATCCCGTTCTTCGCTCCTCTTAAGCGTCGTCCTTTGGTTGAGTTGATGCAGCGGTCAAAGAGTCGTGTGCGGTATCGCGGCGTTGTTGTGTGTTGGTAAATTTCCCCCGTTATCTTTAAGATGCCACAGTGGTAGTATCGACGTCGGTCTGCCTCTCTTCCGTCGGCGGGTCGGCCAAGGCCGGGGGATTCCAGGAAAAGGCGGCGGCGGCGACGGGGGGCGGACCAGGGCCGGGCTTTCTTGGGGTCGATTGCTTCAGCGAGAGCGCGGGCTGCCACGGGCGGAAAGCGGAAAAAAGCTCAGACCTTCCATTTCGGAGAGGCAGGAGCAAAATCGGCCCTGCCTCCGCTGCAGGTGGCCGCTCTCGCCTCTCGTACGCCAGCGCTGCGGCCGCGGCAACCCCCGCCAAAATGCTGGCCTGACGCCAATCCCATCGAGCTTACCCTGGCTGCTGTATGACGAAACCGTCTTTTTTCGTGACGCGCGCGACACCACCACCTCTAACCCGCGCCAACGACGACGTTCCTTCACCCTCCACCCTTCGCAATCACAACAATGGCCGGCGAACCTACCGAGCAAAAAGTCAAGACCGGCGTCGCGCAGACGTTGCGAGCATGGGGAGGTGCGTACAATTGCACAACATACCCATCCCCACCAACAAATGCGCCGGCAATGGCAGCATACGCCTTCATCCAAGCCCCAATGGATATCCAAGAGCTAACCTCTGCCCCAAAAAATAGACAACCCCCTCCCCGCGACGCTCACCGCGACGCTCATCACGGCCCAGCACATGCGCCCGTTCCAGCCACTGCCCATGCTCTTCCCGCCCGTCCTCCTGCTGTCAAGCTACCTGAACCTCAACGGCTACAAGAAAGACGCCGCCGGCATGACGGCTGCCTGGAGTGGCTTGTACGTGTTGCTTGCGCGGAGAAGGAAGCAGGTCAGTCAAGCCTCGTTGTGTTTTGCCCCCTGCTGCAGCAAATTGGGAAGAAACTTTTTGGAGGCATTCGTTGCGCTGTGGGAGCGGGTCATAGGGCGGAAGTGATTGATTATCGATGCTGACGTGCTATGTTTTCCCACAACAGAGATTGTACTCCAAGTTCGGCGCTAGAGGTATTACCCGCGGCGCGACGGTGGCGATGTGCGGAGCCAATTTGGTCGGCGGTGGGTTGGCATACGCGTTTGGAACTAGGGAGGCGGAGGAGGATTGATGATAGAGACTACAGGTTACCAGTGGTTAGAGTAGAAGGGCAAGTCATCACGAACTTACGATAACAAATGTAACATACAGTGTCACAGCGGGCAATTTCTTGTGTCGCCCGCTGTGGTGTAATCAACTGATGCAACATAAGCATTGAAGACAAGCATTTTGGCCAACAGGTGGGCATTAGGTAAAACGGCTCAATATCCACACATGAATCCCGCAATCAGATAGGTAATCATACCAAAAACAATTTATGCATGGTTCTATGGTACCACCTCCCTTCCGTTGCACCTCATCATTCATGGATGGTTCTCGAGCCATCTAAATTTCCAGTCCCGCATTGAACGCCCACCATGCATCCGCTCCCAGAAGATCAACCCATCATCATTGCCCTGAGCTTTAAGACGTGTCCATCGCTTCGCCGCCGGCAGCTTGGGCGCGTTCGGCCTGTTTCAGAGCCTTCCTCTCGGCCTTGAACGCTTCGATCTTGCCCTTCAGCTCTGTATCCGGAATGACATCCTCGATCTTCAGCGGTGCACGGTTGAAAGGGTCGTGAGGATCACTGAGAAGATGGCTCTGGATGACAGCACGGTCGATGGTCATCCTGCTTTGGGGGAGGATGACTGGATCTTTCATGATGTCGAAAATGAGCGGGTCCAAGAACTCGTCCGGAATATCGCCCAGATCAGCCTCTTCTTGATCATCCGCCTCCTTCGCTTCCTGGACCTGGATTGCCAATCGCTCCCATTTGCCAATCTCTTCCTCGGACTTCAAAGCAAACCTCCTCATGATACTAGTAGCCTTGTTGAAATTGTCCGGCTTGTAAGAGCGGCCATCTCGCGCAATCGCAAGACGGAAGTTCTCCTTCTCCATGAGGTTAATGTAGACGTCGACGATTTCTGAAAGCATCGACTTGGCATTGAAGCCATACTCCTGCGGGTTTTCGACCTTGAGATTTGTCTGCTTGGGACCCACCAGCGCGTCCAAGTTGTAGTCCAGCATATCAGCGAGACGCTGCACAATCTCCGGCATGGTGAATGAATCGCTCAGGGCTTCTGTGAAAAGCTTCAACATAGCCACAGTCTCGTTGGTTAGACCCATATAGCTCTTGGCCCTGCCCTTGGCTGACTCGAGAGCCTCTTCTTTCTCCTTTCGGATGTTCTCATCCGGAATGAGACTCGGATCGCGAAGTTGTTTGGTAAGATCATGGATCTGGGTGAAAGCTGTGAATGACTCATCAAGGACGAAGGTAACGTCGTTGAGAAGCAAATTGACGAAACGGACGAAAAAGTCCAGGTTGACCCTGCTCAGTTATTAGTATCAGGAGAACATGGGGTCGTAGAAATCGGAAACAACGTACTTGGCCTCGGTTCCCAGATGATCCCGGTACACAGGGTTGCCCCAGACGCACTTGAACACCTGGAAAATTTCGTATCTGATGTTGAACTTATCGTAGAATTGCGTGTGTGCGCCAGTGCTTTCGCACTCAATGTAGAACTGCATCAAAGCATGCAGGAGGTTGTCGGTAGCAAACTTAGTCGCAAACAGAAGATCTCCAAGCACGCCCTTAGACCTGCCTTGGAAGGGTAGTGTTCCGTAGTAGAGGATGGTGACAAGTCCAGACTTGAGATAGGGGTTTCTGATGTAGGCCGAGCTCCGCAGGAATGTCAGGCAAATTGCGATTAGTTCTTCGCACTGTGTCGAGGTAGCAATCTGAGGCATCATGCGTGTGATGAACTTGAAGTTATCCACAATGTCTTCGAGAAAGTACTCCGGCAGACACTTGAAAGCCTCTGGTTGCTGTGCAGGAAGCGGAAGCTTGAACGGCTTCTGAGGGTAACCGGGGCTGACGATACGAAGCAGCCAGACAATGACGTATCGCATGAATTGCATAGCTCGGCCTTGGATCGTCTCATCGAGCAGAACTCCCTGAGTTGCCAAGATGGTGCAGTGGCTACGTTCGACCGCATCTTTGTATTTCTTCAGAGCATTTTCGAATAGCTGTAGCTGCGCCGGGTTCTTGGTTGAAGTAAGTATATTGCCACGATCAGAGAGATTTTGCAAAACTTACATGAGCGTACTTGTGCCTCTCCGTCTCGAACTTCTCAAGCTCACGTTCCATCCATTTGAGGTCCTTCTGGAGCTGGGTCAATTTGCTCTGAGCAGCCTCGGTACCATAGTGATGAGCTGCTACAGTGAGGAAGAAGCACTCTGAGATGAAGTTGTTTTCTCCTTCGACTTTCGTGGAATAAAACTCGTCAGATGCAGTCTGATCTGCGTTCATCTTCGTCTCGTCGCTTATGTCGACACGTGGGTTTCTCCGCAAGTACTCGATATCAATACGGTCGATTTTAGAGAACGTCGAATCCATGAACGGATCGCAGAGGCGATCGAGTATAACCGTGATATTGTTCATGAAGCCATCAGAGGAGACCTGCTTTGCATCGACACGCATGGCGCGCCGCTTGTGGTTCTTGTTGACCGTCGCCGCAAACCAATCAAGCATGTTCGATCGGGAATCCTTTGCCCGAATGAAGCGGTTAGCCACGTCGAAGAGCTCGTCCTGGTGTGTTGCCAAGGTCATGCGGAGAGCCCTTTGCGCGTTCATGATGACAGACCTATCCCTCGTTCGTGATCCGGCAAAGTAGTTCAGCGCGACTTCGGCCTGTAATGGCGAGAGCTTGAAGAAAGGTCCCAGCAGAGTGTCATTCTCCAGACTAGGAGCACCGATATCCGATGGCAAGAACCTGGGTGACTGCGAGAGAGCCACTACAAGTGAAGGATACTGGCAGATGTTGCGCAGGGCCTGCCAAAGAGTCACTTATTTGGGTCGAGACTGAGGATCATGTTACATACCAGCATGTAAGGTTTGAATTGGTCGTTCATGCTCTTCTTGCTCAAATCCTGGCTGAGCTGCTCCACTGCACCAACCAAGGCTTCCTTTATAGACTCGTCTTCCTCGAATCGGGAGACAGCTTCGTTCAGGAAGTCATGGCATATGCCGTGTTCATCTTCAGGATCGTTCAGCAGGTGCTGGGCCAGAGGATTCACAAGCCAAGCGTCCAAGCCGAACATGTCGGGCACGTTGACCGCGAGCATGGTGTAGCTCAAGGTAAGCCTCCGAGCCTCCCTCATCACCTCAGCTCTTTCCGGGTCGCTCTTGTCTGCAGTGGTTGCACCTCTCGAGACTCTAGCAGCACGTTTCCAGCATGAAAGTAGCCAGTTCAACGGCTTGCCATCAGGCCGGTTGGACGCACCCTCAAAGAGCACCCCTTCCAGCACAGTTGTGTTCAGCAGCAGCGGGCTCCCAGCATCCTCTAGGTCCCCCTTCACGCCGGGCACGTACGTCAAGCGGTTTCCGTGCGCATCCTGCGCGTGTGCCTCATCCAATGTCACCCTGAAGATTGTGCTGAGTATCCTATGCTGCCACGTCTCAAAATTCTCAGGCGCCGCGGCGGGACGGGGTCGTGGCCGAGACTCGCTCTCATTATCACGCTTCTGGGGTAACGACGTCGGAGCTTTCTTGGTTATGCTGATCTTTGGCGCGGAGACTTGGTCCTCGGTCACGGCGGCAGGCGTGGAGCTCGGGCTGGGCGATGGTACTGTAGCCGGTGTCGGACTTTGGGCGCTTGCGGGCTGCGGCGTCGAGGCAGAAGGCGAGGCAGCTCCCGATGGGGGGTTTGAGTCGCCTGGAACAGGCGATGCTGGAGCAGAAGATTGGCCTCCGAGCTTTGCGAGACGCTTGTTGCGGATCTGCTCAAAAGTATCAGTGCGATGCGGTTTGGGTGGCCAGGTGGGTGGGGCAAAGGTACCTTATCCGCGTCGGACAGCGCGTCGGACATGGCGGTTCAGTCTGCTTACAAGATCTGCAAGAAGCTCTGACGTGGGGTGCAGCGGGCGCAGCAGATGAGGAAAGGCTTGGGGGTGGTGGGAAGTTGGAGGTGTGGCCGTTGAGCCTGGAGCTGTGGTGAGGCCGGCTTGAGCTAGAGGCGATGATGTACCCACGGCACCAGGCACCCGCTCCCTGGCTTCCCCCGCCGCCCGCTAAACTCCGCACCTAAAGTTCGCTGCGGCAGGGCTGCAAAATGTCTAAATAACGCCTGCTGCTTTACCTTTACATGTCTCGTCACACTCATGGGCATGGATTTCTCGAGCGGCGTCTCACGGGGCATTGGCCATGCGCTGCATGCCAGATGTACTAGACTGTGCCTTTGACCATGGAAAGCGCTCGAATGTGAGAGTCATGATTTTCAAGTACGGACCACTGGCACGCCGGCTCAACTGTCACAGCGGGCGACAAAAGAAGGGTCCCGATGTAAATGTGAGCTTTAAATGCGCACATTTACGCCCGCATCCTTAGATTCAACTACCCATGAATATAGTGCACAATCTATGGGAGGGCAAATTTCTTTTGCCACCCGCTGTGCCGTCACAGTGTCCCAAGCTGCTGTTCCAGAAAGAGGCAGTGGTGAATCAATGATAGCGATGTCAGACGCAGAGAGAAGCGGCCCAACGACCCTAATTACGCTTTTGGGCAATGGAGTACCGCAGGTTCGACAGTTGCTACACCGCATCTGCTGCTACATACAAGCAAGATAGCTAACGGAGCATATCGGACACCGATCTACTTCGTACTGGCATCAACCGCAGCGGCGGCCGATCCGACTCGCCAAAGGCCTGCAAATCGAGTGATTACCTGAGCGTGCGGAAAACTGGGGAAGGCAATAGCAGCGGTGGGTCTTCAGCCCTGCAGATTGCACCGGTGACGGCCGCGATATTCAGTGCGTCGGACTGGCGCCGCCGAAAAAGCGTCGCATCCCTTAGAGACGACTGCCGAATGGGGCAGGATTGAGTGCCAGAGGCCATCCTCATCCACGCCCACGCAGCGCCGCGGCGGGCGATCGGCGCGCAGCTCGTGCATAAGGCTGCCACCCAGCTTGTGCGCGCGGTCGTCAGCACCGCGTTGATCCGGCGCCCAGCTCCCACGAGCGCGCGGCGTGGGCGGCGGCGGCCGGTGGCATGGAAATGAGCACCAGGGCCGGCAAGGGAAGGGGAGCGGGCCCGAAACGGAGGCTCGCCACGGACTCAGTCAGGCTCAGGCTCAGGCGCAGGCCTGGTGTGCTGGGCGTGCACAAAGGCGTGCTGCCGGTGCACGCTCGTCGTCGCCAAGCGGGGAGGGCTGCAACTGCCCCGGGGCGGCCAGGCAACGCCCGCTCTGGCTGCGACGTGGACTGCGTCGGGCGGTGATGTCAAGACGGGCCCCAGAGTCCCGCGCGGTCGCACCTGGAAACATGGCCGCGGAGGACGCCACGTGAGGCGCGAGGGCGGTGTTGCTGTTGCTGGTATCGCGCTGCGGCGTGATTCATCGTTATCTGCTGGCCCGATGCACGCGGGCCTAGCCGAAAGGGGGCGGTGGTAGTGAGGACGTTGCCTGCCCAGCAACAGCCAGCGGCAGCTCTGCGTCTCGCTCCTCTCGCTCCAAACTCACTCTCTCCTGCACCTGCTCCGTCCTCACGCGCGCATCCCGCCGCCCTGCACCGCCATCGCCAAAGCCACCGCCCGGAGCAGCTTTGACCGCCCCCTTAGTCCAGAAGACGTATTTGCGGCTGTGCTGTTTGTTAGCCCCAGAAAGTCAGTACGCCTCGCTCCGACCTTTACCTCCCGCGACACTCAACCACTTCCTCCCCCGACATCACCGTCCTCCACCCACCCGCGCCATCTCCCACGACCCGACCGCACGCCTTCCTAACAAACTCGCACAGATGGCTGAGATCCGTCGTAAGCTCGTCATCGTCGGTGACGGTGCGTGCGGCAAGACCTGCTTGCTCATGTGAGTGCCTCCCCGTTGTCCGCCGCGCTGCCGCCAGCGCCTGGCAGCCTCCTGACGCACTGCTAACGTCGGCCGTCCGCCAGCGTCTTCTCCAAGGGCACCTTCCCTGAGGTCAGCACCCCTTCTTCTTCGCGGCCGTGGAACCCGTCGCCGGGCGTCAGCTCCGCCGAGCGCCCTCCGATCGTCGCCTGGCCCGACGTGTGAGCGCATCGATGCTGATACTGCGAGCAGGTCTACGTTCCCACCGTTTTCGAGAACTACGTTGCCGATGTCGAGGTCGATGGAAAGCACGTCGAACTAGCGCTATGGGATACCGCCGGTCAGGAGGATTACGACCGTCTCCGCCCGCTGTCCTACCCCGACTCGCACGTCATCCTCATCTGCTTCGCCGTCGACTCGCCCGATTCGCTCGACAACGTTCAGGAGAAGGTTTGCCGCCCTGCCGCTGACCGCTCGCCCGCTGTTTGCTGACGGAGCCCGACCGCAGTGGATTTCCGAGGTCCTGCACTTCTGCCAGGGCCTGCCCATCATCCTCGTTGGATGCAAGAAGGATCTGCGTCACGACCAAAAGACGATCGAGGAGCTGCACAAGACTTCGCAGAAGCCCGTCACTCCTGAGCAGGTAAGTTTCGTGGAACGGCTGGTGCAGGGCCGGTTGCTGACGCCCCACTCCAGGCCGAAGATGTCCGCAAGAAGATCGGCGCGCTCAAGTACCTCGAGTGCTCGGCCAAGACCAACGAGGGCGTGCGCGAGGTGTTCGAGCACGCAACGCGCGCTGCACTGCTCACCCGCAAGAAGGAGAAGAAGAAGTGCAGCATCTTGTAAATTACCCCCGCGAACCAACCACCACGGCTGCTTCGTTGGGTGCCTGCGCATGGCCGACACATCCGTGGCTTGTGACACTGGGCTCATAACCTCGAACGAAGCTCAATGCGAATGATGGAGTACGGTGAATGAAGACAAGCGTGGACGCTTCTCTCAGTTACATGGTCCATTCCACATACTAGAGCTTCTCATTCTCGGCAACCTGAGGCGTTCATCTTGCGCAGGGCTTTCGGATTCAATTACACCGGCAGGAGTCTTCAGTGTGGAAGTCAGATCTCAGGTTGACGAGTAGCGGGTTTGATGGACACGGAATGAGATAGGATTATGCGCGTTCCCACTACCCCAGTACATCCGTCATCCCGAGCCATTTCACCCGTGCCTGGTCGCTTACTTGGTCTGGGAATTGGAGGCACCTTTCTTTTATCTCTGGCAAAAACGCTGGAAACCCCTTTCGATTGTTGGTGTGCTTTGCTGGTTTCCTTTCTGGTCTTGTCCTGTCATCTTGCGCATAGGAGGTGTAATAGTTTCTAAATAGGCGTCTCAATCGATCCTTTGAACCCAGCGTGTGAAGACGCACTGGATCGACGCAACCCGCACGGAAAGCCTGGGCCCTGGGCCCTGGGCCTTGTTTGCCCGTGATGCATCCACTTGTCTGCAGGTCCCCCATGTTCTTTGATGCGAGTCAGGATACCAAGGCCGTATGGGCGCTGCTCCCCCTATTCTGAGAGGGGAAGGGACTCTACGGCGACGGGGCCGTCCAAGACAAAAGATAGCCAATCTTTCTCTCGGCGCCACCGGAGCATCTTTGTTTTATTGAATGTCTCGCGCTCGCGTTGCCGCCTTCACCGGGACGGTGTCCCCCAAGCGCCCGGTCTGTGTGCAGCGTGGGTTTTGTTCGGTGTCGTTTTCATATTATTGTGCACGGGAAGCTCATCAAACGGGTTTGACAGCCTTCTTTCCTTGCCTTTCCTTCTGCGGCGAAGCGTCAATTGACGTCGGCCGCGCGAGGTTCACGGGGCGGAAGGGGAATCCGCGCTTGCCGTTATCCGATTTTCTCGAAACGAGACGGGCGCCTTCCTTGAGCACCAACGAAAGTACCGGCGGCGCCGTTAGCCGCGTGAGATGATGGAAAGGAAAGAGGGCCCCACAAGCCGAAGCAGGACGCCTGACGCGCGTCTGCCTGCGCAGCCAGCAGCTGGAGCGGAAGTCGACGATGGCACAAGCGAGCGAAGCAGCGCAGAGAGAAGCGCCGGGGACACGCAGGCCGGGTACCTTGCTCGGCTGAAAAGGAACGACAAAACGGGGCACGGTTCGAAAGTCAGCCTTGAGGGCAACCTCGCAGCCTGCTTCAGCATGACGATGGACCGTTGCGCATCGGTGAGGCTGGCTAGCTGCCACTACCGTCTTACCATCCTTTCGGTCCGTCCGTCCCTCGGGACTCATCGTGCGCCGTCCCGCCGCTCAACCTTGGGCGGAGGACTGCGTGTCTCTTTTTTTTTTTTTTTGGTGCACACTGTTGTCTTTTTTGTTTTAATTGCTCTCTGCCTTGGGTTGAAGAGGGAAGCAGGTTATTTTTAAATTCGGTGATCATGCAAGCAGCGAGTACGAGCAGCCACAGCAGGTACGTGCGGTCGTCCTCCGACTCCAGCGTCGGCCATCACGGGACTGCACGTTTAACGAACGGAGGAGAGTGGAGAAGAGTCAAAAGCTTGGCTCCTGGCAGCGGGACCCACGCGCATCCCCCTTCCCGGGCACATCCAACGGCAGCAGACACCCCTGTCGCCCTTCACCTGGCACCTACTACGTAGGCCCGAGGACCTTGACAGCGTCATCCGTGGCGCCGGTGCTCATTCCTACCTTTTGCCTACCGCTATATTCTGTGAGCAACGATCCAATCAAGCCGCTCCGATGGCTGGCCTCCATTCTTCAAGTAACCACAGCCGGGCTCCGCCTCCGCTCCGTCTCGCCTCGCCTCGGCTGTCTCTCTCAGCCCGGTTAACCACTCGCTTCTCAACCCCTGTCTTCACCCGTGATCGCTGCGAAGAGGACATGTTCGTCCGGAAATGTCCTTAGCACCCTTGCTACCATCTGATATCCGACCTGACATAATGTCGTCGCGCCGTCACACGTACCGGGCGCTACTCACACGTGCGAATCAGAGACGCTGGGTGGCATCTCCCTTGCACTTACCAGCCAGCCCTTACATTCCTACATACAACAAAAACAGGTAAATGAGAGCCGGTGTCCACAGCGGAGCGGATTCCGCCAGCCGCCGACAAGAGTGCATCTCCCGTCGATCAGCCATGCAAGACGTGGACAAGGCGGAAATGTGGAACCACAATGCCCCAACAAACAGAATCCATCCTCCACGTCTTTCGCTCTGCGCTCGGATCCGCGGACTTAAGACACGGAAAAACGAAAAAACAAAGAGGAAGAGAGAAACCTGTCTGATTACCCGCGTCCGCAGCTCCCAGGTCCATGGTAGATCGACGACCGGGGCAGGGATTGGCGGAGCTGCGGGAAAAGCGTGAGGCGAAATCTCGACAGCCATTCAGCCGGCCGTTGATACATGGCGATTTTCACGGACGTACCGCCTACGTCCGTTTCTCTTTTCTTTTCTCTCTCCCTCACTTCCCTTTTGACTCCGATCCCAGCGGTCCGGAACAAAAGCCCGCCTGACTGCTGCTGATGGGGAACAGCAAAGCACGCCAATTGGCCGCACCAACTCCCCCAACCACTAAACTTGGTCCATTCAGAGGCCGCAGCCTGCCGGTCAACGCCAATCAGGCAAGGGAAATAGATCGGTCATGCAGACGGTGCAGCTGCGAGCGGACTGCACCAAATCGCCACCACGAAGTACGTACACGATGGCAGATGCGCAATCGCCCGAGCTCTGAGACATTTGGGATTTCCCCGGAGAGCTCGGGACGATGGCGATATGTGCCACTGCATTAGCTGCTAGTGTCATTATGTATTCACTACTGTGATGCGCCATTTGTTCCTCATCTCTCTACTTCGCTGGCCTCCTCTTCCCCGCTCGGAGTGTAGGGACGACGGACAAACTTCCCGCCGTGCTTATCGTGAGGGGCGGTTTTGCATTGCTGTGTGGTTTGGTGACCAACTCATCACACATCCACCGCCTATTTTTTCGCCGTGCGGAACAAAAACCCCTCAGCGGTCGATAAGAGACGAGACAAGTCAATTCAAGGGAATACATGCGACATTGACTCATTGCCTGTACTTCAGTCTCTGCGGGTGTATTGAACAACGAAGAAGCAATGTGATTGGATAAATATACGTGGCTGCAGGCCAATCAGACGACGCCAACGCCAACCACGAATGCTGTGTCCGCTATGCAAAGATGCACGAGGCCTTCTGATTGAAGGGCGAGCTACATAACCTGTATGTATGTACAAGCAGTAAGCACCTCGCGCCTTCCCGACCACTGCCCACGACAAGACTCGCGCCCCACAAATCATTCACTCTCGCACACAGACCATGCGGCGGTTGTGTAAATAGTGTTCCATGCTCTTCTGCGCGGGCGTGACCACCACAACGGCCTTGCAGGCAAAAAAATGGCCCTACAGCGTTCCAGAACGCGGTCTGCGCTTGGAGCAAACGACGGCCAATAAAAAAACAAAAAAAAGCCAAGCTGCCCGGCGCGCACACACCTGCAATTTAATATATTTCCGGCGGAGAGAGCGACCTTGGAACAAACCTTGCGGTGGGGATGATGATGAGTACCTAGTGAGAGCCAAGGGAAAAAAGCGAGTATACATGAAACGCGCCGCCATCATCCGTTTCTCATAAAACAACGACGCCGACGCCGACGCCAACGACAACGGCGAGGATGATTTCAAGGAATTATGTTTTACTGGTGAGGCCCGAGGTCGAAACAGAGGAAATCTTACCATCATACGACCATCCTAATGCAATATGTGCCGATGCCCATCAAAACTTGCAGTTACGGTAGGCCTCGTTAATGTCGTGCATGGGAGGTCGCTTTTCAAAAGGATGAAATTTAAATAGGATAGAAGCAGCATGCCTCTCAAACGGCCGCTAAACGCCGATTCCAAATGGTTTATATACAGTCTATGGTATCTGAGCCCAAGCGACGCTATCGCATGAAGAAGGGAAGAAAATACACACATATACACACACCCAGATACCTCCCTCCCTACCTCCCCCACACCATTACCACAACACCCTTTCTACTCCTCCCCAATCCCAACGCCGGCGTCCATCCTCATCCTCCTCCTCCTCTCCCCCCACCGCCTCAAGCTCTCGTCCACGCCCCACCCGTCCGCCAGCAGTCCTCCCACGTCCTCGAGCCCGAGGCCGGCCGTCTCCGGGTAGATGCGGTACACGGTCCACCAGCAGGCGGCGCAGACGAGCGCGTAAAAGGCAAAGGTGCCCTGCGGGGTGAGCGTCTCCATCATGGGCAGGAAGGTGAGGCCGATGAGGAAGTTGCTGCCCCAGTTGGTGGCCGTGGCCGTGGCGGAGCCGAGGGAGCGGACGGAGAGGGGGAAGAGTCTGGTTATTGTCAGCGAGAGAGGTCTTGTTGCTTTTGTCTCTGTGTGTGTAGGTATGCAAATCGGATGAGATGGAAGGAGGGAAAAACGTACTCGGACTGCTGCCACGGCACGTTGCCCATGCCCACGGCGTAGCTGGCCACATAGATTACCATCGCCAACAAGATCGCCACAGCCCACGGACTGCCACCGGGAGCACCAGCACCAGCACCACCATCATCCCCCTCCACAACCCTCCTCACGACCCTCGCCACCACCGCCCCCGCCGCGCTCTCCTCCCCCCCGCCGCCATCGCCCAGATCCAAGAACCCAAACGCGACGCTGCACAATCCCAGCCCCAGCACCATGACCGGCACCGACAGCAGCAGGATGCGGCGGCGGCCCACGCGGTCGATCGAGTGGAACGCGACGAGCGTGAAGGCGAAGTTGGTCAGCGCGATCGCCAGGCTGGTCAGCGTCGGGCTGCGGAAGCCGACGAGGGCGAAGATGGTGGCCGAGAAGTACATGAGCGAGTTGAAGCCGCACAGCTGCTGGTACCCCTGCAGCATGCACGCGATGGCCAGCGCGCGCCGGTGCGCGCCGACGGCGACGAGCTCGCCGAAGCCGTCGCGGACGGTGGCGAGGCTGGCGGCGAGGCTGCCGGGTTTGTGGTCGTCGTGGGCGTCGTTTGGAGAGGAGTTGTTGATGCGGCGACGCGAGTTGGCCGCCTCTTCTTCCTCCAGCACCTCCCGTTCGACGCGGCGCAGCAGCGCCTCGACCAGCTTGTCCTTGCGGACGTCGCCGTCGGCGCCGTACACCTTGCGCAGCACGCGGCGGGCGCGGTCCTTCCGGTTGGCCTTGACCAGCCAGCGGGGCGTCTCGGGCATGAAGCCGAGCGTGAGGCACTGCAGGACGGCGGGCAGGGCGCCCAGGCCGACCATCCACTTCCATCCGTGCGGCGTGGCCGAGAAGAGCCAGCCGACGATGTAGGCGACCACCTGGCCGCCCGTGATGAACAGGCTGGAAACGGTGACGAGCCGCCCGCGGAAGGGGGAGGGGGACAGCTCGGATATGTATCTGTGTGTCGGTTGTCACGTTAGTACATGATGTTCTTTCACTCAGGAATGCCTTGCTCTTCTCTGCTCTTTGCGTCCTACCCGCCGCTTCCGCATTGAAGGGGAGATGCAGCAGCATACGGCGGGCGAATGACCTCCCTATCCTAAACAACAACGACAGGTAAAAAGAAGATGAGGAATGGACGTACAAAGGCACGACGAAGCTCGCGCTGCCCACGGCCAAGCCGACGATGCTCCTCCCCAGAATCATGCCCCACACGCTGCTCGCCCACGCCTGGCCAAGCGAACCGAGAAGGAACAGCACGTCGGCGACGAGGATGACGCGCTTGCGGCCCCACGCATCGGCCAGCACGCCCGTTACGGGGCTGGCCAGCAGCGCGAACAGGCTCGTCGCCGACGTCACGAGCGACTTGTCGAGTGTCGTCAGCGCGCGGCCGGACAGGTCGGTGCCGATGCTGACGAGGGTGCTGGAGATGACGCCGGTGCTGGAAGCGGAAAAAAGATAGAGAGTGATTCATAAGCCCCAACATGTTCACATGGCATACACAACGCATACATGTCCTCGCATGCGACGCTATGCTGTATACACACGTACGCCTGCGGGATGGAATTGGTTCCCACTCACTCGTAGCCAAACAGCAGCCCGCTCACGCCCGCCGAGAACGTCAGCGCCCAGATGAATAGCCCCGGCGAGGCAATCTTGCTCTCGTCCACATCTTCGCCGTGGTGGTCGTCGCCATCATCGCCGACACCAAAGTCCGTCGCGCCCTCGTCGTATTCGTACGCGGTGGGCGATGGAAGCCGGTCCCGCGAGCTGCGGCCGCCGATCAGCGGCTCGTGGGCGGTGGAGTCGTCGCCGCCGCCGCGAGCACCGTGGTCCCGCATTCTCGAACGTCGCCCCGTCGCGGAGGGTGGTGCGTGTGCGTATGGGGTGGCAGCGGTCGTGCGGGAGTGCCGTATTCGCGGGGCAGTATAGGAGGTGTTGGAGGCCTGAGCGGCCGGCGCGGGTGGACTTTGTAGATTTGGAGGGGTGGAGGGGGATGGCGGAAGTGATCGGAGGTGTGCGGGAATGCTGCTGCGGAGGACAGTACGGCGGTGGGTGGAACCGGTCAGCGACAACGAGCTGCGATCAAGGGAGAGTAGTTGCGAGAGACAACGCGAGAGGAGGGACAACGAGTCGCCGGTGGAGAATAAAAAAGGAGAGCGTCGGGGAATGCGCTGGCGGGGCGCTGTGTTGGCACGCCCTGGGTTTCCATCATCGTGAACTCTTTCCCCACGGTTCCCAGCGCGAGTACATGCCCCCCGGTGTCTCAGGCGGACTTTCCTTTGTCGGCGATGCGCGTCGTTGTCACTTGGCGGCCCCGGCTGCCCAGGTCGGGTCAAGCTCTGCCGAGATCGCCAGGGACCGGCACGTCCCACATGACCCCAGATGCCCACATCCACCCACCATCTCTCCTTCGAACTCCTTCCAGAATGTCCGCGTGGCTCTGTTTGACGTCCACTAGCTAGCTGGTGCGGAGGCGTGCATGCGCGTGCGGACGATAGCGCGTGGTGCTTTTCTCCATGGACCCTGAGAGAGAGCCTTGCGACCTATGATTGCTTTTTTTCCACTAACTAATTTTTAGCTGAACGCCGCTTAAATGGCCAACGACGCCTTGTCTTCGTGGATCCAGCCATTTCACAGATAACGGCCTTCACTCACACCTTAAGTCGACTTGACCTGAAGGCCTAAGGGCGGCGGTGAAACAGGAAAGATGACCTGACAAGTTCAGCCCAGCTTGTAACGGACTGCAGCACCTTCACGAGAACGAGTACACATGCATCTTTCCTCTATTACAGATATATACCAACATGCTACCATGTTGTTACTCCTCTAAATGCTGGTTGGGGGGATATATGAACAATAAGTAAGTAAGGCCATTCAAACATCACACGTAAATACGCCACATCTCCTCTTTCGAAAATTAACATCAAGCCTCCCTCAGACCGTCATCCCATCTTTACCCCTCTATTACCCGGTCCTCGCTCATCTAGACAAGACACCACTCACAACGCCAGCGCCGCAACAACACCGCCGACAACGCCCATAGCGCCCGCCGCCCGCAGCTTACCCGCCGCAGCATTGTCCGTCTGCTGCGCCGGCGCCGCACCGCTGCTGGTCGCGCCAGCGCTGCCGCTCGGGCCGCCAATCGTGGTCGTGGCGCCGCCGGCCACGCTGCCGGTGACGGTGAACTTGCTGATGTGCGACGACGTCGACGTCGCCCTGGCGCCAGTGCCGGTAGCGGACGCGCCGGCGCTCAGCTTGTCGGCGCCGGCGGTGACGGTCATGGCGATGGTGGTGATCTCCGACGCCTGCAGGGCGGACGTGGAGGCGGGCAGCGTGCTGGAAGCGTAGTTGCTGATGCAGGAGCTGGTGGCTTCGTCGTCGTCGTAAGGCTGGGGGCGCAGGCGTGTTAGGAGAGGAAGGATTTTTGAATGGGTGGAAAGAAGGGGAACTTACCAGGTCGGCAGTGTAGGAGCAGTACTCGGACCACGCCTCGGCGCCGGCCGACTGGATGGTGCAGAAGGCGGCCTCCTCGCCCGACGTGCAGCCCATGCTCAGCGTGTAGTCGTACTCGCCGCCGTAGTAGTTGTCGTAGCCGAAGACGGTCGTGTACGCGAACGAGTCGGGGCCGACGGTGGCCGTCAGCGCGCCGCCGGCGAAGACACAGTCGTTGTAGTAGTCATAGCTGCTGTAGTAGCTGTCGCTGTCGCTGTCGAAGTCGTTGCTCGTGCTGTACGGCCAGTCGGCCGAGGTGGTGGTGGTGCCGCCGAGGCAGGAGAAGGCGACGACGGTGTGGTCGGCGTCCTGGACCTCGATGACGGACAGAGCGATGTCGCTGTATTCATCGTACGAAGGCTCCTCGGCGGGGTAGAAGAATGAAATGGACGTGGTTTGTGCGCTGGCGGCTGTGGCGGCGGCCACGAGTGCAACAACGGCGGAACGCATGGTTATCAGGAAGAAGTGAAGGTAGTAAAAAGAGCGGAGACTAGATAGATAAATCAAGTGAATGTTGGTCTTGGTTAAGAGACGGGAGGCTGAACGGTGGAGAAGTTAAAAACACGCCGCAACGCCATCGTCTCTACAGCTCATCTTATAGTCGGACAAGAGGCGCTGTGGATGCACCACTCAGTCCCATTCTCACGATCCTAGCCGGGCCATGGCACCGAGCGGCTGGTGCCGACGGGCCAAAGCGAGGATGGTTGCCTGGCGCTAGGCCGTAGGTGGTGCTTCTGCCGTCAAAGCGCCTGCCCGACGTCTCTGCGTTCCCTATTCCGGTAAGTTCAATGAGCTTGGCATTGCTGCTTGTGCCAACGGGCCAGGCACCACTCCCCACCGTCCACCACAGCCGATGATGGCCAGACTGCACGAGAAGCAACGCGACGGAGTTCTCGGCCGTTGGATCGCCATTCTCGACCGAGATGCACAGAGAGTGTGCAAGCTAGCTTCGTCTCTCTTCCAAGTCACGCGCTCAAACGACATTGTTGCAAAGGAACCTGCAGCAGCCCGTCTGCCACAGTGACATTGCATCCTTTGCCAAGCATCGCGTGGTCCGACACGCCCCCAAAAAGTCCCAGGATAAGAACAAGCGGCGGCTAGCGCAGGGGCTCATTTTAAAATGTGGTTAGCACCGGCGGAAAAGCTTGGCGTCTGAAGGATTCACTCCTAATTTTAGAGCCCTTTTGGCCGCTGGCGGTGCCGAAAAGCCGGGGTGCGTGCATCCTGCGGGATCATGAACGGCGACTGAAAAGTTGACCGACACCAGTGACCAGATCGCAGGTAGTCGTGGACAGGATTTGGGGAGCTGTGGGATCAAGCATGGATGAGTGGATCCTCGACCGGGTTCTGCCCCATCGTAGACGCGAGCAACCGAGATGCCGCTTCCCGTTTCGGGTATCCATCTCTCTTGCCACGGCTTCTGTCGGCATCTTCCAGCCGTGCTTCGCGCCTCGACTGTGCGCGAAGGATGCATATGGTGCGGCTACACGGACCGCCACTCCATCATGCCTTATGACCGGCCCTATTCTTCAATAAAGTCCGGGCCAGTCATGTTTGTGTGAGCCGTCTGTTCTCGTAATGCTGACTTCAAAGGGCAGTCAGCCGCATACAGAGCATCACGGTGTATCAAACGAACTCCTTCCGGATACGAGCTGCATCGTCAGGTCACAGTTTTACCGGCACATGAAGCCATTTGCCTTCGCATGGTTGCGGATACGCCAATAAGTATCACCAGGCCATAGCTCTGAGGTGACGGAAGCTGTAGCTGCAACTGTGCATATGGCTATTAGGGAATTATACATGAACTCTAACCTGTCTGGGCTCCAATACATTTGGGCACATCATTATTTCTGCCATCAAAAGGACATCCTCTCGTTCCCACCCCCATCTTTAAGACATCCAGCATAATCGCGCGGCACATTTTCCCCATAGCTCTTGTAGATAGGACACCTCGGTGTGTATTTATACCCAATCTTGATTGCTCAATCTGAACGAGAAACATTGCAACGTTTCAGCATGAAGCCCGTAGGATCATGGCGTGATAGCAAACAAAACCATAATGAAAGCAGAAAAGAAACTCCCCGTCGCTAGACGACACCCTTGAAATGCCGAACACGACCGAATTTAATGATTACTCGCTCAAAGACGCGTCAGTGGAAGGAGGGGCATTGGAAGAAAAAAACTAAACATAGTTACAACGGAAAGGCTGGGCAAAAAAAAAAAACGATAATAAAGAACAAGGATCCGAGATCACCATCCAGCCAATCCTGTGATGCTATTCCAAAATGATCTCGTCTTCCGAACGCTCGATGCCGACTTTTGGGTCGGTAGTGAGCGCGTGGGGGAAATGTTTGTCGTTCGTTCAGCCGGCTCCCTAAGCGTACGCGGGCTGATACTATGTCCTGATCGGCCATATGGACTATTTTTCATCTGTGTGACAAGCATATTTTCCGAGCTTTGAGAATGATGACCAACGAATCCTCTCACAGTAGCCGCTTCGTAGCGCTGTGGATGTTGAGTGTTGGAGATCTCGCGCGTTCTCAAAGCAGTGGTGGGCTCGGCCTTGGTGCGTTGAAGCTGCGAAGATTTGAGGACACCCTTCAAATGCGGCGCGTCTGCATCTGAGGGTAGCGAGAGCTTTGTACCCTGTCCTACTCTTCATTAGCAGACGGAGCGAAAGGAACAGGGACTTCAGGAAGAAGCATTCTCACCACCGTTTTCGGTGGGTGCCTGCTCCTCCTTCTTTTCCTCTGTCGCCTCTGCCTCAGCTGGCTTCTCAGCTGACTCTCCCTCTGCCTGTGGAGCCTCGCCATTCGCAGGCGCTTCTGCTGCTGCAGCGGCGGCAGCAGCCTCGGCCTGAGCCTGCTTCCTAGCTTCAGCCTTCTGTCGCCTTCTTTCCTCGGCTTCGATAGCCCTCTTTGCTTGAAGTTCGAAAACTTCTTTTCGAATCTTCTCGTCTTTGGCAATTCGTAAGCGCTCTACCTCCTCGACGCCCCCGCTCTTTTTGAGCTTGCCTTCCTCGACAAATTTACCGAGCTCCCTTTGGAACTCGCCCTCCTTGCGGCTCTCAAGTTCTTTCTGCCTGATCTTTTCGGCGCGCTCAATAGCCTCGAGACGGCTTTCATGATTAGGTTGCAGAGCCCTGACTTCGTTGAGCATTCCGTCCTTGGCCTCGCGAGGATCGGCGGAGGTATCAAGTGCAATGGCAGGCGCGTTCCTGACGCTTTGGTGGCGGTTGCCAGATCCTTGGACATTCTGCGACTTTGTGGCCTGTTCGACGAGGCCAAAGGTCTCTGACAGCTTCTCCAAGTCGTCTTGCAGATCCAGGGCCAACTCTTCTTGCATCGTGAGCATCTCCCGATCTTCCATGACCATCTGTAGTTCTTGTTCCCAGAGCTTGGTCCAGATTGGCTTCTCTTTCTTGAGGAAATCTTGAAGCTTCTTGACCTCTGATGTGGTGAAGGAGATCTCCTTGGCAACCACCTCGAGCTGCCTGGGACGAGGACGCACACCACGGGCAACAACGTCCTTCCGCAGATCCTCCACGAGATCCTGAAGATCATCGACGCGGTTGACCATCTTCTCCGAATCCTCGTTCAGAGTCTTCTTGCCCTTGTTAACGTAGGAGCGGCCCGTTTCGCCAGACAAAGCAGGGACCTCAGCGTTAATAGCTGCACTCTTTACAGAAGAAGCCTTCGAACGGATAGCGCCCATGCTCGCTTCGATGTCCGAAACAAAGGATGAATAAGTCTGGCGAACGACTGCCAGGTCACGCCTAAGAGACTGGATCTCGTCGAGCTGCGCTGCAGAGTCTTTGAGGTTGACCGTTCCGATTTTGCCGGCTGGACGAGGTGACACGATTGAGTTACGGGAAGACGGAGCAACGGACAAGCCGGCCATTTCCTTTGCAGCTTGAGCCTGGCGATCCGAGACTCGTTGAAGAGCCGATTGCTGGTCGACCACCGCACTCTTGACACTCTCAACGAGCTTGCGGATGTCGCCGAGACCGTCATCGAAATGACGCTTCACTTCATCTAGGGCCTCAACATTCAGGACAAGGACCGAGCGATCTTTGATATCGCTCAGATCCTCAAGTTCATGTCGAACGCCAGAAATCGGGTCTTGAACGTAAATTTCTGGTAGATCGACGCCGTTGTTGTGGGTGTTCCAAGCAAACTTCTCGATAAAAGCCAGTTGTAGGCGCGCAATCGACAGATCGTTGTAGCCGTCTTGGAGAACAAACTTTTTGATTTTGCTCTTGTACTGCAAGAACAAAGTCAATTCTTTACCAGGCTGCGGAGACTGGTCCGGAATGAACTCCTGACTCTGTGGAGGCGTCGCCGGCTTCATTTTACGAGAGTCGCTACGAGTGGGCGTGACTACCGCTTGACGTTTAGTGTTCTTCTCGTCGTTATCTTCTCCCTCTGTTGCCGGGACGTCATCGGCCGGTCCGGGTACGGGTACGCTGACTTCAGGCTTTTCCTCACCCTCGTCATTCTGAGCGTCTTGATCGTCCGCGGCCGATGCGGCTGGGCTTTCCTCTTCGGTGGGAGGTAGGGCGGGAGGAGGCGCAGTAGCATCACTCTGGCTGCTTTCTTCGGAGATTCTGCGAGATGCCAATGTGTTCGCGCTAGGAGAAGCATCGCCAGCTGGCTGCTGAGTAGACTGTTTGCGAGTGTGGAGCAGCGAGCCGCGTTTGCGAACGGCATTCATAGATTCGCGAACATCTCGCCCACGGTTTGGGATCGGGGAATTCTGGCTCGGTGGCATCATGGGAACACCACTCGATGCACCCAGGTGCTTTTGGATCTGATATGCCGAGAATCTCCTTGAAGCTCTTCTCTCCAGCTCACCACCTCTCTGGAGCGCAGCCAGAGCATCCTGCTGTTTCGGAGGCGGTGGCGGCGGCGGGAAATCTGCAGGAATCGAGGAAGGTGGGTTTACCACGGGCATGCCACCTTCGTCTTCAGGGTATGGAGCGATGATGGGAATGTTTTGGGCGGCGTTACTCGATAGCGAGGAATCCGATGTGTTCAGCCCGTCCCGACTGCCAGTTGTAGACCGGACGCGCGAATGCGCGCCTTGGCCTTCATACTTGCTGGGCGACGCCCTGCCATGAGCAGATGAGGTCCGTGGAGGAAGATCCGGGTGGTCAAGGCCCAGATCTCCGCTCCCCTGACGTCTTTGCTTCTGTGCTTCGTCCTCACCCACACTCGCGTGTCTAGAGCTCGACCCATTCGATCCAGACGAGTCCCTGCCACTTCTTTGGCGTAATCTCTGCTGCTTTTTCTTCAAGCCATGCAGCAGGTTGATTATGATGTCTCGTATCCTCGGAAGGAACCGGTCGAGACTCGCTTGGGAAGCTTCCTGGCTGAGGGTTTCCTCCAGTATGCTTCGGAGAAGCTCTGGGACATTTCCCAGGTCCGATGTGTCGACACCGATCGCGTTAAAGGCGCGAGAGGCAATGTTGAACTCATATCCGAGACGCACATAGACGTCAGAGACTTCGCTCTCCGTTGCAGTGCCGCGCGACCACAGAGTGAGCGTTTCGAGAAGCTGCTTCGTGGCGACTAGGAGGTGCGTAACGCTTTTCTCAA
Source organism: Diplodia seriata (assembly GCF_021436955.1). Classification (NCBI taxonomy): domain Eukaryota; kingdom Fungi; phylum Ascomycota; class Dothideomycetes; order Botryosphaeriales; family Botryosphaeriaceae; genus Diplodia; species Diplodia seriata. The sequence continues at coordinate 3,123,791 of NW_027117309.1, read as the reverse complement.
TTTGTGAAAGTTGCTGCTGGGGCTGTCGAGGGACTGAAGTTAGCCAGAATTCAGGCGGCGGCCCGCCCGACGGCGTTGAGGAGAAAACGCTGCGCGACTCACATTCATGGGCCGCCGCGACTGGCTGCCGGCGGAGCGGTTGGACGCCGACGACGCCCTGGAGCCGGCATCGTCGCCGGCAAGCGTCATGCTGGAGGTGTTGGAGTAGAAGGTCTGGTCAGAGTCTGTGGCGGGCGACCGGCGGTGTTGTCGTTGTGCGGTCGGGGGGCTCTGCATGACAGCTTAGATGCAGATGCGAGCGTGCAGCATCTGAGCGTGTCGGGTGCTGATGATGCTTAGCCCAGCGTTCAGGGATCCCGCCGGGCGTTGTTGCTTGGACTCCGCTCCGCGCTGTGCGTACGTGCTCTTGCGCCACGACCGCCGAGAGACGGCGGAAAGACAGCAGGGCTGACAGCTGGAGTGCCTGAGACGCGTGCAGAGCCACAAGGGTGCGGGCGCAGATGCAGGCGCAGGCGGCGTAGAACAAAGACAGAGACACACAGGACGAAAGTGTTGCGAGGGCGTTTTTGTCGGTGGTTAGCGGCGGCTGCCAATCGCGCTGGGTCCTCCGCCCTGCTGCTTTGGGCGTGCGGAGGTGTGGCTACGAAAAAGTGGCTGGGCTGTCTCTGCCAGTCGCCCGCCTGCTCACCGACTGGGCGAGCCGGAGGGCGTCCCGCGCTGCACCTGGAGGCGGGCGAGCCCAGCGCTCGTAGCATGCCCGCGCGCGGCGGCTGTTTGCATGGGCGGTGCGAGGCGTTGCGGAGCTGGAGCGGCCAGCAAGCTCATGCGCCTAGCAGCTCCACCGCCAGCAACGCCCGGCCGCGACTGCGTGTGCAACGTCCAGCAGGCAGGCACACCCCCAGCCTGGCGCCCCGTCGAGTCGCTTGCGCGCCCCGGCACTGGTTCCACTGACTGCGGCATCGTTTTCTGCGCCCCGGGCTGGTGCGCGGCGCTGCTGCCCGTACATAATAGTGATTGAGACTCGAGGGTTCCCGCGGGCAGCCCAGGATCTCCGTTTTAGCGTGAAACCACGCTCGATCCAACAACCTTCAACGGCTCGACACCGGGGCCGTCACCTCACTTGCAGAGGACACCCTTTCCAGGACCTCGCCCAAGCACCCTTCCTCCCCCCGCCGTGCCCGCAGCGGCGACAACGCTCCGTTTTCCTGCCTCCCGCCGCCGCAACCACCGTACGTTGGCGCTCCCCGGCCAGAGCTCCCCGGCCCGTCGCGGTCCTCCTCTTCCTCCCTGCGTCCCGCCAACGACGAGGCTTCGATTGACCCTCACTCAACCCGACCATGGCGTCCATGAACGCCACGAACGGCAACGCCTCCCCGTCAGTCAGTTCTGGCAGCAACAAGGCACAGCTGAAGACGACAACGAGCGGCAAGGCCATGGACGGCACGCGCAAGCAGGCCGCCAGCCCCATTGACGCCTCGCAGAGGTAAGAAGCTCCCCTTCACCCGCCCGCCGTGCGTGGTCAATGAGCCTCGTTCGTGGCACAATGTGACCGTTTCTCACCCAGCGAATCCCCTCCGCGCTTGTGGTTCGATTCGACTTCTGCCCGGGTTCGCGGTTACACCATCGCTGCAGCGATTGGTCCGCCTGCGCTCCCGCCTGCATCTCTCTCCTTCATCTTCAATGCCCGCTCACTTGACCACGTCTTTCCACTTGGGCGCTGTCTGGTCGCAACTCCCCCTACTCGGCCCGCGGCCACACACTTGAGAATTCTGGCACTCAAAGCTAACGCCTTGCTTCATCGTAGGAAAGCACCCGCTCCCAAGGCTTGGTCCTCAGGCACGAACCCGATTACCCAACGCCCCAACAATCCGGCATTATCGAACGGCGCAGCCGGCGCAGGCAAAGGTCCTGCTGGAGCAAAGGGCATGGCGGCTTCTTCGAAGGAATCCTCGGCCGCGGACAACAATAAGCATGCGCACGACCGCATGATCTTCTTAATCAGTAATTTTGTTGTAAGTGCACCACTTCCTGCGTCAGGCTATCGCGAAAGAGATACAATCAACATCTCCTGGCGACACATTCGCTGAAGCGCGTCATGCAATGACGCATTTTACAACCACCCCGCTAACACCAAAAATTACTAGGGTATGCCTGCGACTGTCACGCTGAAGAGCGGCGAGCGCTTCTCCGGTATATTCTCGAGCTCTTCTCTCGAGCAACAGGAGTACCGTTACACTTTCAAGATGGTGAAGCGGCTGCAATCCCTCGGTGGTCAGGTCAACGGTACATCTGAATCACAGGACGACTACTGCGGTGTTGGCCAAGACCATCGCATGGTTTTCGACGTGAAGGATGTTGTCGTTCTAAACGTAGAGAATGTCGCCATGGATAAGACGAAGGCCAAGAATGGTGTGTACCGTCCTTGCGATTCGGGGTAAGAGCCTGCTGACTTATGACCCGCAGGCGCCTCTATTGGCTTCAAGACTGATAGCGACATCTCCGGTCATCTCCAGGCGCGGGAGCGCGACCTCAAGCGCTGGGTTCCTGCAGCAGACACCGACGTCGACCTTTCGCTTGGCGATAACTCCGGTGCCGGGTGGGATCAGTTCGAGACTAACGAGCGCTTGTTCGGTGCTACCAGCAACTACGATGAGGACTTATACACTACTAAGATCGATCGCAACGATCCGCGGTACAGGGACCGGGCAGCGAAGGCCGAGAGGCTTGCGAGGGAAATCGAGTCCGGTTCCGCGCTGAATGCTCACGTCTTGGAAGAGCGTGGCCAAGCAGCTATCGATGATAGCGGGTTGGATGAGGAAGAGAAGTATAGCGGGGTCAAGCGCGACTTGCCATCGCTTTCGTCGGGTCAGTCCAACAAGTATACTCCTCCCGCGAGGAGGGCACCTACTGCGCAGGCCACCACTCAAGGCGCCCCGGTCGATCCAGCCATCATATCTTCACAAATTGCGCGTCCTGAGACTTCCGCTGCTCGCCCTCCGCAACCCCAGGCCGCCGACACCAAGGATCAGCAAGCTACCAGCGCCGCGCCGAAATCTGAGGACAAGCAACCTGCAGCGACTGCAACAGTGGGAGAGCAAGCAACTGCAGCCACCAACGCGATAAAGCCTGTAGAGACTTCAACTGCTGCGACTACCGCCGACGGTAGCAAGAAGCCGCCACCAGCGCTACAACAAACGACTTCGGATATGGCAGCTCGGAAGCCTGGACGGACTGGGCCCAATACCGTTGAGCACGATCTTTTGGATTCCTTCAAGCAATTTTCTGCCAATGAGAAGATGAAGATCCAGGAGAGGCAACGTCATGCCGCCAGGCACGACAAGAATGTGAAGCTCAATGACCTCAAGAAGTTTGCGATGAACTTCAACTACAGTGCTCCGATTCCGGAAGACTTGATCCCGATCCTAGCCAAGGACCCCAGCAAGCAACAGGAAATCAAACAGAAGTCCCAGAAGGCCGCTGAGGATCGCAAGTCTTCAGTGGTTTCAGCTACCGATGTGAAGGCCGCCGCCAACAACGCCGATGTCAAGACGCAGCAGAGGGCCTCCGGGCCTGCGGCACCGGCCCCCGTTAACCAGCGTGGCGCAAGGCCGAATCAAGGCCCTTACCCTCAAGCTCCCCGTGGCGACAGGAACGCTCAGAACATTCCGGGTATGCCACCTAGGAATGGCCCGGGAATGCTCAGTCAACGTCTCGCGATCACGCAGCAGCAACACAAGGCCGGTGTGGGCATGCCTACCATGCCGATGCCGATCCACGACTTGCGCATTCCGCCCTCGGGTCCTGCCGCGCCATCTAGTGGATCCCACACCCCTTCCTCGAGCATCTCGACCAGGTTCAATGTCAAGGCTCTCGAATTCCGGCCCAATCCTGCCGCTAACACGTTTACACCCGGAGGCAACGGTAGCAACGCATCGAGTCCGAGGAAGGAGTCTGCTCCGCCTCGTCCGGAGCCACGTAGGGCGCCGACGACTAGCTTCTTCGGATCGCACAAGCCTACCCCAGCTGCTGAAAAGCCGGCTTTGGCAGACCTGTTTAACCCCGTCAAGCGTATGAAGAAGGACGCCCAGGCGGAGAACAAGAGCAAAGAGTACGTGGTCAACGGCGGTATTCCTCAGGCTTATAGGACCCCGCCCAGGTGGGACGTCACGGAACCAAACCGTGAAAAGTTCTTTGCAGACTTGTTTGAGCGTGCTCCTATCACAGTCCAGCCGAACTCAGCTCCTCAAGCTACTCTCAACAGCGTCCAGCCTCCGCACCAGCACCAGCTTCCCACTCATTTGCAGCAGGGTGGGCAGGGGATGCCGCAAGTGCACACTCCCCAACACACGCCTCGCCACCCTCCTGTTCAGCCCCATCATCCAGGCGCTCCCCACTTTGATGGCCATAACATGCAATTCTCAGCATCCCAGTCTTCAATCCATCCGTCTCCTCGTGCAGGCATGCCTCAGTTCATCTACGGCCAAGTACCACAGCATATGCCCAACTTCCAGCAGGGTGCTATGCCGGCAACCTATGCGATGAGCCCAGCAATGCGTGCGGTACCTGTTGGTCCGCAGCCGGGATTTGTTGCTCAAGGTCCTGTTATGGGTAGCCATCCCATGATGAACCAGCACTCGAACGGTCCCGGAATGTTCCCTGGGCCTCAGATGCCGCAAATGCCTCAGATGCCCCAGATGCAACAAATGATGCAGTCTCCGGCTCCAGGCCAAGCCTATCCTTACCAGCCCGGCATGATGCCTGCACCTCCTGGTGCCAATGGTTTCCCTAGTCCGAGGCCGGGTCCAGCGCCCATGATGGTCCACCAGGGCTCTCAACAAGGCCATGCCCCGCAGCAGTTCATGCCCATGCCCAATGGTGGATACCCTGGACTGTTTCACCAAATGCAGCCGGGGTCAAGTAAGTCTCCTTCGCCACGCAATATGAAACCGGCTGACTTTTATCCAGTGACACCGATGCGTGGTCCTTATCCACAACCGCACATGCAGTACGCCTCGAGCCCTCACCAGCACCATCAATACCCTCAGCCACACCGCGGAACCCCCAGCGGCGCCTACAGCCAGCCGATGATGCCCCAGCATTCTTTGCCGCCGCAGATGCCTCCCCCCGCTGGACCTGGACAACACGTGCCTGAAGCTGGAGAGAAAGTTGAATGAGCACCTTGAGAGCGCAGGGTGACTGCATTCGCGAAATCTTCTAGCTGACATGGAGATGCCTTGCTCCGCCGGAGGGCTGACATTGCTACTTCATCCTATACTTCTTTTTCCAGGCTTTTCCTCATTGCTTGCATTAGCGTGGCTGGGTCTCGTATCGCTTACTCAGCGATTTGCTGGTACTCAAAAGGCAATTGGCATTTAGCGGTCGGCGTTCCTTCTGGCGTCTCACGGTTGCGATGGCATGCAGACTACGGTGGACGAAAGTCCGGTGGTCATGTATGCAGACGATGGACATGCGGCATGTGTCATGGTGCGGATGCTGAGAACGAATGCTTATAGTCATCAGCGAGTGGCGTTGCGGAGGCGGAATGGCTTAGGCGATTCGAGTGGGCCTGGATACGCAGGACTACGCGGCGGGAGCGGCGATGGATAGGATAGGGGGCGGGAGTTGATCAGGATACCTAAGTCGCTGAGGAGCAGTATCAGGGTGAAAGTCGAGCGAGCAGAGTGAATTGCCAGAATTACAGATGGATGAGCCATGTAGCCTTCGCCGTGACGCGTGACGTATGCTCTGTTGATGTCGTGCGGACTATTCACCGAATAGGACAGGTTGCGTTCGGCACGGCACCGTCTGGCATCGTACGCTGCCTTTTTCGGTGTTGTCCAATGCCAACGCTAAAGATTAGATATGGGGGGTCACCTCAGCCACAGCGACTTCCTACCTCGGAAGGGGGAGGTGGCTGGCGAGCAGCGCTAGGTCCGAAAAAATGTCGGGATCCTGGCCAGAGCATCATCATCTCTTCCACGCGCTCTAGACCCTGTTGTCGTCCACCTTCCCCCGAGCGTCTGGCTGCGCGCACAACCTCTGTACGGCCATCCGTTCTCTCAGCAAAATGCGCATATGATGTTGGGTTTCCCTTTGTTTTCCCCCCTGCTGAGGAGGACCGCCGCATCCCCGTGGACCTGTAGGACCTGCCTTCGGCAACAGCAACAGTCTCAACAACCTTTGCGTCAACGTCTCGACTACGCCACCCAATCCAATGCAAGGAGTATATCGAGACAGAAGAGAAGGCGCCGGCTACTTATTGCTGCAGCTGGCGGCGGTGCTGTCGCTACGGCTGTGGCGGTGAGCGACGATGCGAAGCACGCGGTCACGGCCGTTCGGCGCTCAGGGCGAGTCGTTGCAACCCTTTACGTGAACATTCAGGAGTAAGATGCCCTCCTACATCCACGTATGTCTGACTAACGACCCTTGCCTCAAAGTTATCGCAAAACGCTCAAGCATGACGCCGACCCCGGATATCCCGAGCTGCTCAAGGCGTGCCACAAGCGCTGTGCGGAGAGAACGTTGTGGACCTTGGAAAAGAACGGCTCCATATTCATCAAGCTGGGACAACATCTGAGCAGCATGAACTACCTCCTGCCAACCGAATGGTGCGACACATTCATCCCGCTGCAGGACAAGTGCCCGGTGTCGTCGTTCGAGTCGATCGAGGAAATGGTGAGGAAGGACACCGGACAAACTCTCATGGATTACTTTTCTGAGTTTGAGGAAACGCCCATCGGCGCGGCGTCGCTAGCCCAGGTACACTGCGCCGTGGTGAGGGAGACTGGACAGAAGGTAGCAGTCAAGGTGCAGCACCCCGCACTGGACGAATGGGCCCCGCTCGATTTGGCTCTGACCCGGTTCTCTTTCGCTACATTGAAAAGATGGTTCCCCGAGTACGATCTTACATGGCTCGCCGCCGAGATGGACATTTCGCTGCCCCAAGAACTGGACTTCCGTAGAGAGGCCGAGAATGCCATGCGGGCCAAGGAATACTTCTCCAACATCAAAGATGCGCCCCTGATTATTCCGGATGTACTGTGGGCGGAGCGCCGCTTCCTGGTCATGGAATATGTCACCGGACGTAGGCCGGATGATCTCGAATACCTTGATTCCCACGGCATCGACCGCGACGAGGTGTCTGCTGCTCTTGCGCGTATATTCAACGAGATGATTTTCGGTGCCAACGCCCCGCTTCACTGTGATCCCCACGGAGGCAACCTTGCCATCCGGCATAATCCTTCCCGATGGGGTAAGGGAAACTTCGACATTGTTCTTTACGATCATGGCTTGTACAGAGATATTCCCATGGACATTCGTCGTTCATACGCCAAACTTTGGCTCGCCGTGCTGGATGCGGATGAGACACGAATGAGGAAATACGCAAAGGAAGTTGCTGGTATCCCTGATGAATACTTTCCCTTGTTCGCGAGCGCCATCACTGGCAGAGATTTCACCGCCTTAACGGCGGGCGTGGACAAGCCGAGGGATGCGGCCGAGAAGGAAGCCATCTCAACCGCTCTTGGCGAGGGTATGCTGCAACAGTTGGTCGATCTACTTGGCAAAGTACCTAGGGTCATGCTGCTTATTTTGAAGACTAATGACTTGAGTAAGTGTTGATACGGGGCAAACAGTTGCAGGACTAACAACCACCCAGCACGGTCGCTCGATGAGAACCTCCACACGCGCCAGGGACCAATCCGGACGTTTTTGATTCTTGCGCGCTATGCATCCCGGACCGTATTCGAAGAGCACATGGAGGCTTTGAGCGGCAGCATCCTGCGGCCGAGCAACCTCTTCCGCTTCTTGCGGGCTTGGCTCTCGTATGTGAGGGTGGACTTGGAACTTAACTTGTACGAGTACTACCTGTCTATCAGACGGGTACTTGGGCTGCACCCGGTGATGTAAATAGGAAGCTCGAGGAGATCACATTGTGGCGTTGAGAGGCACGCCGTGGACAGGCTCGCATGTGGTGGCGCTGGAGGAGATTTTTATTTTTATTTTTTAGATGCAATGGAAGCGAAGCGCAGGCTCAAGATGCTTATCAAGGACTGACTGAAGTGCTCCCAAGGACGCGATGTGGGGCCGAGGGCCAGAAAAGTGCTGATGAGACAAAGACAAAGCATTTCAAAGCGTGCTGCGGCAGTGCATTCGGCGCAGGACAGATGTTCATTCGGGTATAGCGGCACGGCAGGAGGCTTCTCCAGGCTGCAGAGCGGCAGTGCGCGAATAGGGCGCTGCGGGCGGCGGCACAGCAAAGGGCACAACGGGCAGCGCTCCAATTGCTCGCGGCCGGCGCACGAGCAACGGGCCTGGCGTTGGCGGCGGGCGCGTCGTGGGCAGGCGGCTGGGCCTGAGGCGGATTACATCATGCGCACAGCCTGGAGGAGGCGTCAGTGTCGAGGGCTGTGGAGGAGAGCCCCGGTCAGGCGAGGGCGGAGAGGCGACGGGGTGATTGACAGCATGTCCCCTGCACCGCTGCGATCGCTCACTGTCCATCGTCGCCCATCGTGCCTGTCCGTTGTGGTGCGCCGCTCTCGCTCGCTCCCGTCGCTCGTGCAGGCCCGCCGACCGGATTGATCGCATTAGTCGTAGGGATCCTTGCGCTTGTAAGCGCGCCCCGCCGCCCAAAGCAAAGACCCAGTGCTGCCGGCGGACAGACTCGACACCTCAAAGATAGAATTGCACCGCGCCTCCCACCCACGCAACAACCCCCGTTCGCTCCTCGCCGCCGTCCTGGCCACGCAACCCGCCAACGTACGCCCGTCCGATCCTCCTCTGCTGAACGGTGCTGCCACAGCGCCCGCGGGCCGACGCCTGGCCCTTCCGCCGCCGTCGAGAGCTGCACAGCCCCCGGCCATCCTTGACACCGTCCTGCGCTCAACACGCGCTGACATAACCGCTGCGGCGCGCCCCAAGCCAGCTCCCTGAGCCCTCTGACGACACTTCCCTTCCTACGTAAAACAACGCTCGCGGCACCACAGCGGAGCCCCCAAGAGCGCGCCATGGAGCAGCCCGCCCAGCCCAACCTGCGCGTTACCAGTGAGTCCACCCCGCAGCATGCCATAGCTCCAGCCCGCCGCCGAGCTGACCTGTCCCGCAGTCATCGCCGCCGATGGCCTGTACAAACGCGATGTCTTCAGTAAGCCGCCCTCTGCCCGCTGCTCAGCGCCCGGATATTGACCACTCCTCAGGGTTCCCCGATCCCTTCGCGGTGGCAACCATAAATGGCGAGCAGACGCGGACCACCAGCGTCATAAAGAAGACGCTGAACCCGTACTGGAACGAGAGTTTCGACATGTAAGCATGCGTGCCCTGGGCTGCCCGCACTCGGGCTCCAGTGGCCATCGCTGACACGGCGCAGGAGAGCAACCGAAGATAGCATTCTCGCCGTCCAGATATTCGACCAGAAGAAGTTCAAGAAGAAGGACCAGGGTTTCCTGGGCGTCATCAATGTGCGCATCGGCACCGCCATAGACCTGGATGCCGGCGGCGACGGTAAGCTAGACTGGTGGCCCATGCCACTCCGGTTTCAGTTCTAACGAATGCTACCGCAGAGATGTTGACACGCGACCTCAAGAAGTCAAACGACAATATGGTCGTGCACGGCAAGCTGATTCTAAATTTATCGACCAACTTGTCGCAGCCCATCAACCAGCCTAGTGGACCCCGCCCTTCCTCCGTTTCCGCGCATTCGTCCGTCAACGGTCTGCCCGCGTCGAACAACCCCACCACCCCTCTCAGTGCTGGCCCGTCGAATTCTTTGCATCCCGATATGTTTCCCGGAAGCCGCCCCGGGGCTTCTGCTGCTGCGGCTGCAGGCCGTCCGAATCAGCCTGCCCCGCCCGGAGGTCCGCCTAACGGAACCGGTGCGACCAACGCACAAAGGAACGCGGGATACAGTGCGTTTGAAGATGCTCAGGGCCGCCTACCTGCTGGCTGGGAGCGCCGGGAGGACCATCTGGGACGCACGTACTACGTTGATCACAATACGAGGCAGACGACATGGATTCGACCAGCCTCAAACGTCAACGAAGCACAACAGAGGACCCAGCTGGAGGCGCAGACGCAGCAGGAGCGGACGAGGCACCAGAACCGTATGCTTCCAGAGGACCGGACCGGTGCCAACTCTCCTACACTGTCAGAACGTCAGCCCTCGCCTGGATCCACTACTCCATCTGCAAGCGCAGTTTCCATGATGGCCACAGGGGCTACCACAGCTGGAACCGGCGAACTGCCTTCAGGATGGGAAATGAGGCATACGCCCGAGGGACGAGCGTATTTCGTTGACCACAACACCCGGACCACTACCTGGGTCGATCCCCGTCGCCAACAGTACATCCGCATGTACGGCCAAAATGCGCAAAATGGCACCATTCAGCAGCAGCCTGTATCGCAGTTGGGACCGTTGCCTAGCGGATGGGAAATGCGCCTGACCAACACTGCCCGCGTCTACTTTGTTGATCACAACACCAAGACGACCACCTGGGACGACCCCAGATTACCGTCTTCTCTGGACCAGAATGTGCCACAGTACAAGCGTGACTTCAGGAGGAAGTTGATCTACTTCCGCTCGCAGCCTGCGCTCCGGATTGTGTCTGGCCAGTGTCACGTCAAGGTCCGCAGAAGTCACATCTTCGAGGATTCTTACCACGAGGTTATGAGGCAGAGCGCTGGTGACTTAAAGAAGCGTCTCATGATTAAGTTCGACGGTGAAGATGGTCTGGATTACGGTGGTCTGTCCAGAGAATTCTTCTTCTTGTTATCCCACGAGATGTTTAACCCGTTCTACTGCTTGTTCGAGTACTCCGCACACGACAACTACACCCTCCAGATTAACCCGCACTCTGGAATTAACCCGGAGCACTTGAACTATTTCAAGTTCATTGGTCGTGTTGTGGGGTTGGCCATTTTCCACCGCCGGTTCCTGGACGCATTCTTCATCAGTGCTTTCTACAAGATGATCTTGAAGAAGAAGATCACTCTCCAGGACATGGAGGGTGTGGACGCTGATTTCCACAGGAACCTTCAATGGACAATGTGAGTAATCGAGCACTCCCTAAAAAAAAAATTTAAGGGGCCGCGTCACTAACAGAATTGATAGGGACAACGACATTAACGATGTGCTCGACCTCACTTTCTCTACCGATGACGAGCGGTTTGGTGAGACGGTGACCATTGATCTGAAGCCTGGCGGAAGAGATATCGAGGTGACCAACGAGAATAAGCGAGAATACGTTGAGTAAGTAGTAGAATCGCTGCAAGGAGTGTCGAACCATGAGCTGACTCGACTAGACTCATCACGGAATGGCGTATTCAGAAGCGCGTGGAGGAGCAGTTCAATGCCTTCATCACCGGTTTCCACGAGCTGATCCCGGCGGATCTGATTACAGTCTTCGATGAGCGTGAGCTGGAGCTGCTCATTGGAGGTATTGCAGATATCGATGTGGAAGACTGGAAGAAACACACCGATTACCGTGGCTACACCGAGAGCGACGAGGTCATCCAGAACTTCTGGAAGGTAAGAAATCGAATCCTGCTGCTCGGAAATGCTTGAGCATAAAGCTAACGTCAATCACAGTGCATCCGGAGCTGGGACGCTGAGCAGAAGTCGCGTCTGCTCCAGTTCGCTACTGGTACTTCTCGTATTCCCGTGAACGGTTTCAAGGATCTCCAAGGCAGCGATGGTCCAAGAAGATTCACGATTGAGAAGGCGGGCGAGATGACACAATTGCCCAAGTCGCACACATGGTGGGTGGTAATCTTTGATATGGCTTTCCGTGATTTGCTAACGACGATGTTTAGTTTCAACCGTCTCGATCTCCCGCCTTACAAGACGTACGAGGCGCTCAACCAGAAGCTTACGATTGCCGTTGAGGAGACGGTCGGTTTCGGACAGGAGTAAGCGTTCAAGCGTTCTCGAGACTTGAAGAATTGTCGCGGAGGAAACTCGAGATTGGCGTATACCCTGCTTTTTTGCCGTCATCCGGACATTTCTTCAACTCACACATTCAACATTGTTTGCCCGCCCGCCCGTCCGCCCGCCCGCCCATCAGACCCTCATCTTGCGATCTTTTTGTATAAAAAGGAAAGAACGCTTTTTTATCGTGTACAGGCCCAGGCGCAAACAGGGGAGTGAGGAATATCCGAATTGTTATTTTGACAGCGCTCGCACGATGACCGGCATGGGAACAGATCGATAAGATGACAAAAGCGAGGTGCGCTGCATCGTCTCGGGGAGAGATGGGTAAAGAAGAGAGAGGCTGGACCCTCTTCATTAGCTGATGCGAGTGGGGGACGAATGAGGTGGTGAGGCTCGACATGCGGACGAGGAAGGAAATTCGAAGCTTCAAGGGAACCAGGAGGGAAGGAGATGCCAGAGAGTAAGGGAAAGGGAAGGGAAAAATCATCACTTTTTTTTTATTGTTTTTGGGCTGCGGGCTGCGTCTTGAGGGACAAGACACCTCTTTTGTAATACATCGTTACCGGCTCTCCATGGGTGTGGGTTTCAGTCGGGAACGAGAGAGGATATCGATCGCTTCTTTTTTTTTTAGACATTGGCTCTTTTTTTTTTCACTTTAGTTCCCTCGCAATGATTATGGGAGGCGCCTCACCTTCCTTTTCCTTCCCCTTCCCCCTCTGTTCCTTGGGATTTGATTGTTGTTTATGTGTCGCTTTCTTTGCACTTCTTGCATTTCTTACCTTCGCTGCTCTTTTACAGTATTTATACTCCCCTCATTTGTTTGCTTATTTGCTCGTCTGTATTCATGTTGAGGTCGGTGGGGTGTGGATGCTTCTACTCCCTCTCCGCCCCTCTCTCCCTTTCTCTTCTTTCTTTGCTATGCATCAGGGTCAAGAGCAGAGACGACTGTGGGTTACGAATGAGTGATTTCTTCGTGAGTGGCGTGGAACGCAACGGGCATAACAGAAGGGATGGCAGTTGAGAGAGAGAGAGAGAAAAGGAAACAGCAAAATAAGGGCGGTGTTGAAAGAGGGATCGGTCGATGATTGACGGTAAAGCCGAACGGGAAGATAGACGCGACCATGGTAGGGGGGGGGGGGGGGGGGGGGGGGGGGGGACATGCACCAGAACGTGGGAAGAAGTGGAAAGCATTGATGTACGGGTGAGGGGGATGTTTGATCTCTTTTTTCTTCTTCTTTTATATGTGTGTAGCTTTGTGTTTGGAACGGCTGGTAGTGGGAGGGGCGTTTACTTTTGGGGTACAGTATCAATCATGCTAGTTGTTCGAGTGCTTGAATCTGGCTACTTGATGCTTCGCCACCGCTCTGCTTCTTGTTTCGTGCGGCATTTGCGCTTTGCGATGCCAACTTTGGTTGTCATCTTATGCCTTTGAGCGGTGTTGGTTGCTCTTTTCCTCCCACTTTGCTTCCCTTACACTTTGATGGATTCCGTGGACAGTATGGGCTTGGCGAGGTGAAAAAGGATTGTCGCTGACCACAACGTTGAAGCGACGTAGATGACTGCATACAGGAGAACGATGGGAACATTGGGAAGAGGCCGCGAAAGGGCTTCCAGTAGAAACAGCTCGTAACAATACCATATTCGATATATGAGATGATATTTTAGGGTTGTGAGATAAGTTTACTCTGCTAGCAGCTCGGTTGACAACAAGCTTTTCGGGGTGTCTATTAATATCGCTGCACACCGTTCTTGACGTATTCGGAGGACGCCTGACGATGAACGAGGTGGGGGGCATTGCGTGATATAAAATAGAGGCTATAGTATCTGGCCGACGATAACGGCGAAAGCCGGGCTAAATTTGGCTTTTCTGATTGCTGTAAAATGCCGTAGCTATAGAGATCTAAACGATTATACGAGCTGATAATATTGGTGGACGTTATAGGTCAGGATTGGCTAACTTGGCCATTCTTCGCTTCGACAATGATGTAGGAGGCCTCACACAATAGATAGTGGACCTGATATCACGGGACGGACCGTGAGGCGAACATTGTACGGGCATTTCCCGGTCGGTATGCCGACGACCAAGCATCGTAATGTCTATTACTTCATGCGCTAGCGCGCGTTTGTGATAGATTGCGTCAAGACCCGAGTGTGGATTTCATCACGCTGGCTCAGGTTAGACGGAATGCGGCGCCGCCGAGGTCCTGAATAGATTGTGCAGGGGGGGCAAATCTCCACCGAAGACGTGGCCAATGCGGAATGCGTGCCATCGTCACCACCGCCATCACCATCACCACGACAAGCGGCGGGGGCGGCCAGCGCGCGCGACAGAAAGTTTACCCCAGCGATGCGGCGCAAGACGATCCCAAAGCGGAATGGTTGTTTGCGTACGGCATAAGCATTTATGCACGCCACGGGAGGTGGCTGAAATGTACGACATAGCTGTCACACTGCGGGCAGCTTGCAACGCCGGAGAGAGCATTGTCGATCACCACTGATCAAAGCATTCCGCGGAAGGACGGCTTCGCTCCAACCGAGTCGGAGAACATGGGTAAAAATGGGATGGTTGGGAGACAAGGAGATGGAGGGCAGATGCGGAGGGCGCAGGCAAGCTAGCTTATCACGGGAACGTTCCGCGCTGTTCTATGGGGATTCTACGGGGCATTGTTTGGGCCAGGTGGATCAGGGTTCGTCGATGGCGCCCTTTCCTGATGTGAGGATTGCTGGCCAGCGCTGCTGAGGGTTGGGGGTTGGTGAGGGCATGATTGCAGGAAGAGCCGACCGGAGGATGGGGCGAGAGGGGAACGGAGGCGCATAGCGGGTCGCGGGCAGCGATGCGGGTCTTGCGGGTGAAGGACGGGCAAAGGGGCGCATTGTGGCCGCAGCGCAGCCATCAATCCTCGACGACCAACAGCGTCGTCTGATGCCGAGCCGGGACCATTCCTGCTGCACTTTCTTGTGCTTGTCGCGGTGAGCAGAAGCGGCGATCGCATGACCTGGGGCTCGCGTAGCTTTGCTCCGCCGTCGATCGATGGGGAAGGATACCGACTCGCTCGTCCGATGTCTTGTGGTCTTCCCAGTTGAGGCGCGCTGCTCCGCCAATAGCGATGCTATGGACCAGGCTGGCGCGCTATCATTGGCGGCCTATTCCCAGCGGCATGGCCCAATGGACGAGGGCGGCTGACAGCATGGCATCCGGCGGTGGAGGTGCGGCTCTTCGCTGCCTGGGGGACGGCTGGGTGGGATGCGAGGACATGGATGCGGGCGCAGGCTAGCGCGGACCGGGGCGGAAGTGTGAGTGTTTGAGAAAAAGAGGCATCGGAGCGCAGCTGCGAGCAAGGCCGCGGCACTAGCAACGGGAAGGCAAGTGCCCCTTCACTCTGTTTCCATCGCTGTTTGCACCGCGCTCGGCCAGCAGCTACAGCTAGCCAGCTAGCCAGCTGGGCTCTGCTGGTGTGACGCGAACACGATGGCGGTTGCCACCAGCGGCCGGCGGCGGCGCGCCGTGCAGGCCGTGTGTGGAGAGGTGGTCTCGTATGTGGCTAAGAATATCCACCGTGCTGCAGGGACGGCTGCTTTATACAGCGCCCCATGCGGCTAGCCCGCGCAAAGATTGGCCGATACACTCAACCAAGAGGCTGCGGCATATGCACGGATACCAGACACGAGCGGGCTCCATGTGATGCTAGGTGCTGCTCCCGGTGCTGGCGCGGGCCCCTAGCTGCTGTCACGGCCTGCATTTAGTCGCGCCCTCCCCAGCGCTGCTTCCTCGCCCAACCTGTCCGCTGCTTCCGTTCCCAACCCGACTCCCAAAAGAGAACAAGCCCATCCACTCGCTCTGGGCCCCAATTGACCTCTCTTTGCTCGCCAAGAGAACATTCCGCCTCAACAAACAACAAACACCATATAACTCATTCCACGGTCCCGTTCTCTCCTCTTCCAACACCTCTCCAACTCCATCTGCCACAATGCGTTTCACTGTCGCTGTCGCTGTCCTCGCCTCTGCCGGCTTCGCCGCCGCGCAGACCTCCACCGTGTCTGCCGCCTCCTCCTCCTCGTCCTCGGACTGCGATGCCTCCAAGTAAGTTATCCCCGTACCTCAACGCATGCCCATTCACTAATTGCCTTGCTCCTGCAGCATCGTCGACGCATGCGTTGCCGGCATCAAGCCCCGTACCGAGGCCTGCGGCGGTAACGATTGGAGTTGCCTGTGCTCCGCCTACACTGATCTCGCGACGTGAGTACACCACCTGCAGAGCCATTGAAGCCATTGGAAGCTAACACAGTCTCAGCTGCTACAACAACTGCCCCAACGACCCCACCAGGTCGTCCGTCCAGAACCAGGTGACGCAGTTCTGCGCCGCGGCCAAGGCGTAAGTTGCTCCCCTCCCTCATCACAATCCCCACAAAAGCCCTCCCCCGCTAACATGTGACATTTTCTCCCGCAAACAGCAACAGCTCCTCCTCCTCCAAGTCGTCGGGCTCCGCCACGGCCACGTCCTCGTCCAGCGGCTCCAGCTCTGCCACGGGCAGCTCCAGCTCGGCTTCGGCCTCGGGCTCCTCCACCTCGAGCGGCGACTTCGACTCCTTCTCGGGCGAGACCAGCACCGCCTCGTCGTCGAGCTCCTCGTCGACGGGCGCCGCCGCCCCCATGCACGTCCCCGCCGGCGGTGCCCTCGGCCTGGCCCTCGGCATCGCCGCCATGCTGTAAAAAGCATAATGGGGATGTTGGGGTGCATGTCATGGCATTTTCCGGAGCGGAAAGATTTCATTATCTAGTTTCTCTCCAGTGTTGGTCCATCGTTGAGTGGCGGGGGATGCAAAATAGGGTGACGAGAAATCGTTTTCTACTGGTGCCGTGGAGGGTTGTAATGCATAATGCTTGGTCAAGATTGGGTCTGCTGCTTCTAGCCTGTATATTTGCCTGATTTATTGGGGGTGTGGGGGAATGGAAAAGGGCTTCGTGCTCGACGCATTTGTGAGACGCTGCACTGGGGGTGTCCCTATTTTCTTGCTGTCAAGGGGAAACTATAGTAGCTAATATCACTGAAACGCCGTTTGCTGTATCACTGAAATGCCGTTGCTGCATGATATCTGAAGATCCTTCCACTCAGTAATAGTGTATTGATCACAATGTTCTTGTCCCGTGGAACGCTTCGTTGCCATAGCAATATAGAAAAAACATGCTCATGAACCGAAACCTTGTTTTCTCAATCGCCATCCGCCTTATCTTTCGCCAAGATGAAAAGCTGCTGCCCCTTCCCCCATTATTTTTACTCGGTCATATCAAGAGAGTACAGCGTTGCATCTTTCCATATGTTTCCAGAATACATTATTAGCCAATTAAAGTTCCCCACATGTGATCCGACGGTCCCGGAGAATAAGAAAGAAGAAGCTGGGGGGGCTGCGAGGCCCAAGAGCGCGGTTCTTCCGTTCTTCCTCTACCGAGTTTACCGGAAATCGGGACCCACATATATCGCTCGCTCCTTTCTCTTTCTTGCGTGGCACAGTCGGGATCGGGGGGGCCGAGTCATGCTGCTCGGATGGGGTCGGATCGGGCGGGTGCTGTTTGGGATTTAGGCTTTTCGTGTGGAACGTCGGGTCGGGCGGGGAGTGGATTGTAAGTGGATCAGCGTTCGCTCTTCCACCCCATCCAGTA
This sequence comes from Diplodia seriata, assembly GCF_021436955.1. NCBI lineage: Eukaryota > Fungi > Ascomycota > Dothideomycetes > Botryosphaeriales > Botryosphaeriaceae > Diplodia > Diplodia seriata. The sequence continues at coordinate 3,106,209 of NW_027117309.1, read as the reverse complement.
TCCAATATGGTGGGCCTTGAGTCGACGTCGCATGCGTTTTCTTGTACTCTCGAAGTGAAGGTCTGCTTCTGTGGAACTTCGGGGGTAGAAAGGGTTTCTGGAAGCGGGATCTTGCATCTCGTTCCACGTATGGGGTTGTCTCTGGCTGGTTGGGGTGAGCTGAGATGTAGTTTGCATGCGTATCTCGTCGGGCTTGTTGGCCTGGGTCAGTCAGGGTCTTGACTGATCGTCGTAGTGTGGGGGTTGTTTTCCCCGGAAGATCAATCTGCAGATCGCGAAATGGTTTGAGGGTCCGATCACTTAAAGGCCATGACTGGACCAATGGTCACCCGCGCAGATCAACCTGGGAAACTAAACTAAGCTCGGAGACGGGGTGGCACAAGAGATTTACGTGGGTGCATTTATCACCCATCTTGTCCTTTCTAAAGGTATCGAGTACTTAACGCCGGTCAACTATATTGTTAGCCTGAAGTGCCAATGGTCTTTCGAACAAGTGAGTGAATAGTTAGTGGAGACATTGGCTCACATTACTGTGGGGTTTTTGGTTTTCTCGCTCCATAACAGATGTACGTTTTGCGTTGTCCGGTTGAGCGTTGAGGTGAGGTACCTGATTAAAAGAAATGGCGGAGACCACCATTCTGTGAAAATGAAGCTAGTCGTTGGTTTATTGTGATTTGGGAAAGAATACATTTCTCTCCAGCAGTTTACAACAATGTCAATTCGATATTCCATAGCCAGGATTTTATCATGTAGCCGGAGGAAGCACGGGCAAGCGTTAGTCATTCGCCGCCGCAATTTTAGAGCCTTAAAAGATGGGCGGAGTAAGTTGATTATGGCCGCGATATTACCCGTAGAGTTAAGAGCAGGTGCGAAGAGACTTACTGATAATACATTGATGGAGAAAAGAAAAACAAAGGTGGTTGAAGCGGCCAACCATCCATCTACGGGGGCCTTTGCTTCTTTTGGTGAAATGCGACGTTTGCATGCTTACATGTGTTGCATCCTGGAAGATTGATGCTGGAGCATAATCAAGCACTCAAGCCGAATACACTGACTGTTGATTTTTTTTATACTAAAAAGCCACGTTTTATCTTAAGACTGAAATGTCTTGGCCCTCACCGTATTTACATACGCGCTATTCCCTTGTTGATGCAGTCATGGATTTCTTGACGTGTGGATGTGGACAGATGGAAATATTCGAAAGTACTTATAAAGTTGATGAAGCTCTTTTGTATGTCTCTCTCATTCCATTTCTGTTTGGTGATAATATAAAAGGTTGAGCCCGGCCAACTATAGACACCGAACGCCTCAGTGGCTCTTCGCTTCGATGAATGACTTCAACGTCGCGTCTCAGTTCCTAATCATCTTGTAAACTGGCTGAGGGCGTAAGCAACGTCATGTGGAATGTGTAATTTATCAAGTGGATCGGCTGCAGAATGATTGAATGAAAGCAACGGAGCTCCAGTGACTGGGTGCTATGCCATCTACATCGAGAAACTGCACAGTATCCTTCATGAGCGTGATCTGGCGAAGAGTCCTCTAAATGCATGTCCTTGTTGTCTCATTTTGGACTGGAAGCCATTAGTGAAGCCCTCACTGGCGAAGAGCAAGATTGGATAGTGCGGCTTACTCGCGCCCGTTCTGGGGGCCGAGTATGGAGGAGTGGCCAGGCCTGCTCCTACTTTACTATTCGTCAAGCTATAGCCTTCTGGCACCAGTGGACAGCGGACATGCCGCTTCGATACGATGTTATACGAGTTGTGCACCGCCTTCCACTTTCTGCCGACAGTCCACTCCCGTTACCACATTCCCGAATCTCGAGTCAAATACACATAACCGCTTCATTGGGCATCTGAACGCGCACGTAGAGCAAAAACGCTGCTGTGCAGCATGGAGCGCAAGATGACTCGACTCAGCATGGAGCTTAAGTGATGACGAGCCGCATCAGGGCAAAAAGCATACTCACTTTACAAGTGTTTGACTCCGGCGATTTATGTATGCTGTACTGGGGGGGATTCGAGGGTATTTAAAGGCAGAAAAAGCACAGGAAGGTATGGGAAAGTGTTGAGTATGGCGATGTTGGAGACGAGTCCAGCGTATCAGTGGCGGGTCCAAGAGACGAAGAGAGATGTTTGTTTTTGTAGATGAATCTGCTGGTCTGCCTTGCGGGATGGTCGGTTGATGGCACCAACTTACATCACGGTGAATTTGTGAAGCAACAATAGTCAGAAGCGACAGAAGCTAACTACGGGTTTCGAACGCGAAGATTGGAAAACTGAGTTGCCAAAGGTGAAGCCAAGAAACCATGACAGGTGATCCACATATGCTACAGACATGACAGCCCCATCCTTACGCACTCACCTCGCCCAGGTAACCCAATTTGATAGTATCTATGGAAGATTCACGTGTAGAAGTTCGAAGTTACAAATGATCTGCTACAGATTTGGGCTACTTGCGTGCACGCTGAATATCCTGTATCTAACCTCATCTGAATTATTTGGAGATGGGTAGTCAACGATGGCCAAACGATGGTGCTTTTGGTGATCTCGCCAGGGGAAAGGAGTATGTGAGAGTTGAAGGTAAGCTCTATCGAAATATTGCTGGCCCAGTCTTGGTAGGTGGACAGACGATTTGATAGCGAAGTCATTGGCTAAGACAAGGGTATTAACTTAAGATGCGGTGGAGGAGCACATAGAAAGAGGTACGTGTACCTTCCCTTATTCAAGAGACTGGGAGATAAAAAGAGATAGGAACATCACCGAGCTTGACAGACATTGTGCCATAAACATAGTCATGAATTAAGATGACATTCATCGATGTATGTTCTTCAATGGGCTATCTGCCACTATGTGACTCGTAAGTGGGGGCAGGCATCCAATATCCAATTAGCTCCAAAACCAATTACGCAGCATCCCAACCATGCTCACCTGTGTTCATCATTTGGCCTCCAAACAAACGAGCTCTTACCATCCCTACTCTACATCCCCACTTCTGCCATAAGCTGAAAGATGCGAAACAGCCACGGGCGCCAAGCCGCACGCCCTCGAGACAGCCCCCTACGAAGTGAAGTGAGCGCACTGCTTAGGCACCCCCAACGCCCGCCAGCCACAAAGGCAATTTGTCGAGCTCTAGAGGAAGATGCTTATGAACCCGGACCGATAGACTCGCACGAAGTCTGCCTCATGGTGTTTCACGCGAGCAATAGCGCAAATAGTGCGGCCGCTAAGACACGGTATGGCAGTTGGGAAATCCTAGGCCGCGTCCGCTTGTCATACAGACTTCCCGTCCCTCCAGGGAGGGATGAGCAGGGTAGAAAGTCATTGCCGGCCGGAGTATGATAGCGGCCACAACATCTCAGTTGCTCAAACGGGTTGGGATCATGCGAAGAGAAACGGATTCGGTCTGGGTTGCGTGGCTGGATGAACTGACTTTTCCTTGCTCCTCAATGATTCCTCGGCCGGCCAGCCCGCGCGCCAATCGTGAAGTGCAATGGCTCCATCTGCCGATCATGGTTCCGTCACGGCCACGAGCGAGCGCGTGGTTCGATCGACGCGTGTGCGAGTCACGGGCGTACGGTTACGAAAGCCGAGTAAAGGGACGGCACACGAGGCGTGGACGGCACGCAGAGAAATTGGCCAATGTGGTAAAGGGCTGCTCTATACCGCTGGTCAGGTCCTCGAGTAGTGCATCGCGCGCTGCAGCAAGCCGACGTCGGCCATCGAGACGGAGGTGGAGGTAGTCAGCCACTCCCAACTTCGGCCGAAGGTACATACAAGAAGGCAGACATATTCCGCGGCTGCCGGAGGCCTTGCGTGAGGGTGATGCAGGGCGTGGAACGTGTTTGCCTGCATGCCAGCCAACCACCCCCCATGATGATGCACAGCCATCGCGCAGCCACCCAGCAGTCATTCTCCGAGAGATCTGACGGAGGCGCCAAACTGCTCGGAGGCGCCCGAAGCAGTGCACTAACAACCCCGCCGAAGGAATGAACGTGGATCTACCAATTCCCCTCGTCATCAGCGGCTGGCGCGCACCACGCAATCCAATCAATCGTCTGGCCAAAACGCCACTCAAGCGCCGCCATGTTTCGCGGCGGCTTGCTGCAGAAAGCAAGGCCACAACGTGCTGCTGCTGCGGCACTTGAGAGCATGCATATCGCCAGGAAAGCTCCGTTCGCAGCCGACGCAGCACAGATGGTTCCGCCTAAGGCCAGCAATCCAGACCGTCCCTCCGGAAGATGATAGCATGGCAGCCAGCTCTAGACCGCTTCGGGCGAAGGATAAAGAAGAACCAAAACGTCCCGTTCCCCGCCAAGGTCGGGAGCCCGCTACTGTAGACTACCAATAATCTGTAGGGCCTCCCAGCTCTGCACCATCGTTGCTCCCCCGCCCCTCCTCGTCCCGGACTACCTTCCCTCCCACGTCGTCATTCTCTTTCAACCTTCTCCAAGGAACGAACAAGGCCAAGCAAGAGACATTCCACCAGCATTAAAATCTCCGGTCTGGAGTATCTTGCATGCACTAGAAGCCACCCCCCGCACCTGTTCCTTACCACGTTCAGAATGACCTGCATTAGTGGCTACCGACTACTATCCGACCAGCCCCCTCCCCTCCGCGGAGAATCTTCAAGGGAAGGGAAAAAAAAACGTTTGGGTGGAACAGTTCGTCCGTTGCGCATCACCGCCGCTCCCATCTCCTTTTTTTTTTTTTTTTTCGCTTCCCGCTCCACACGCACGTTATGCGCCCCCTGTCTGGGGGCTGCGTCTGGCCTTCTCGCCTTGGTTTTGTGTGTAGTGGTTTATTTCGCCGATCGATATACCGCACCCCTGCTTTGATCGTTATTGCGTTCCTCAATGTGCTACACTGCACACCTCGACCGTTAGAACAATAATGGAGACAATACTCGTCCTCTTTCCCCCTCCACCGATGGCCCTGTGATATGTAGAGCACGCCATTATAGACCGAGAGCGGCAAAGATAACCAGCAAGGAGCTAAGAATACTCGAAATCATCGTTCGTTTGGACGTAGGAACATGTTGTCGGACAATCCGCTTCTACACTCATTTCCCCTGTTAGCCTTGCGTTTGTATGCCTACCACGACCCACTTTCTCCCCCCCTTCGCCCTTCCTTTCCTCCCCATCTTGGAGTATTTGCTGCACGAGCCGTCGCGTGCGCACACGCGCGGATGGAGCAGAAAACGGAGGATCGCCCCGGGGCGCCCCCCTTCCCCCCCTCCCAGACGTTCTAGAACCTTGGGGAACCCCTGCCTCTTCCACCACTGTGCCGCGGCTGGAACAAGACCTTGATCTGAACCCTTCCCACCCCCTTGCATGCGATGCAACAAATGTCGTGGAATGAGGCGAGCATGATAATAAAGATTCTCCTCAAGGAGCACGAGATGAAAAGAAGATGAGTTTGTTTTCCTCTCTGTTTCCGTATCGGAAAGATCTAGTAGTAGACTTTGAGCGGGGGCGATAATGCAAGTATCCGCGTCCTATGTACTCTGTGCTGCCGTAAGCCTCGCGGCAAGAGCGGGGCAGCAGAGAAAGGAAAAAAAAAAGGCCACCTGCTCTGCTATCTCTGAACCCTCCTAGCTCAATGGTGAGACGCATCGGTGGCTGATGATGGTGGTGAACAGAAAACAGTCGAAAAGGAATCCCAGTAGTTGATCGCTTCCCCTTGTGCTCCAATGCAAGACCCTGACAGGCTGCTATCCCATGCCCATTTCTATGCAAGTGACTCGTGTCCCGCCCGATGCCCTCTTTCCCCATCCCCTCTTTTGGTACAAATGGTGATATAATACAATTGAAGAATCGAAAGAATGCGCGAAAGTAATCCACCAGCTCTTTCCGATGCTGTGGAAAAAGCAACAATGCTGAAGGGGGGTACTCGATGTGGGCGATAAACAAAAATCCGCGCCATGTCCCCGTGAACAAATGAAAAGTGGCCTTATCCAAGAACCGATGCTGTGCGACGCCCGATATGTGACAGGGAGTCGTGGCCTTTCTTAGGAGGCGAAGCCAGGTGTGTTGGCTTGACAGTGGAAATCTGATGTGATGCGAGATAAAACGAAAAAAGCCGCCCTTTCCGCTCCTTCTGGATAAACGCCAGGATGATCCTCGATGATGGCAATATTACAAGTGAGTTAGAGTTGTTGGTTGGTGTCGGTTGACTGGTGACTGCTGGTGGAGAATCCGGTCCGTGACACGGGGTCAATGAGGGTGTTGTGATGTGATGTGGGACCTTCTATGCGGCCTGGCGAGGCGAGTGCGTGGGTGTGGGCAGCGGCGACCGCGGCTCGTCGTCAGGAACCCAACCCTGGAACCTGGCCAACCAGAGTACGGAGCGTTCGTCGAAGCCATCCACAAACTGCTCGTCGAAAGCGCGGGCCTTTTCTGCCGCGTACGTCTGATACTCCTCTTTGATCTGCTTCTTGCTCCTTCCCAGGACCTTTCCAAGGCATGCTACAACACAACCGGTGCGATGCTGTTTTTTGTTTAGCTGGAATTCGACTTCCGGTACATCCGAAAACGGTATGGCGAAGAGTGATTTGCTTACCTTTCCCTTGTTGCAGTGGATGAGCAGAGGGTAATTGCTCCGGTCTAAAACGACCATGAGAGCATGCACCATAACCTCTGGCGGTATGCAGACTTGACCCTTGTTCGCGGGAACGTGCACACGGTAATGGCGGATACCATTCTCAGATATGAATTTGGCGTAGGGTTCAGGACATTCTTCCTTGACGAGAGTGCTGAGAGACGCATCAGCAAGGCAACCTCTCTTGCGTCTGAGATACTCAGAACTTACAGTATGCTCTTCAGTTTCAACGTCTTCAGATAGCCGTAGTTCTCCTCCTTGGGGTAGGCGCTTCGGAAAATCTTGCCATCGACGACGGCGCCGAAATTGTCAGGCGGCGTGAGGCGCGTCAGACGGGCGGGCGCCTTGTCCTCGAAACTTGAGCGTCTCGAAGACATCGCGGTCGAGCTAGCTGTCGTTACGGACGAGCTGACGGCTGTGACTAATAGCACGGAGTCAGAGGGCGTTCCCGCCACAGTGAGGCACGGTGCATGTTACCTGCTCCCGCTTGGACCGTTCCCTCGTCGCAGATCATTCCAACCTTCTTCTCCTTCGCCTCCTGCGAACGCAGCGAAACTGACCCCTTAGGACCAGGTACAACCAATCCCCTGAGCGCCGGTGTCGCCATATCGGTGCCGTCCACGAGGGTGTCCACGCGAGTGGGCTTGGCGGCAGAGTCGTCAACTATGTTGTACATTTCGGCCCCGGAAGCCAAACAAAGACGTGGTGGTTCAGGTGCCTTGTCGCTGATGCGCAAAGGCATGAGATGTCGCGGGGTGGAGGTCGCGTGAGGGTGAGGGATTGTCGGCAAGCGCGTCAGGTGTCGACGTTTCGGGGTTGAAAGTCGTAGAGGATGAAGGAGGGTTTGCTGCCTCTGAGTGCACCGGTACGTGCGGAGAGAGATTTGAGATTTGACGACGCGAAGCTGCGGGGTGGGCGGGCAGAAGTGTGATGTGTGCGTTTTGAAGCGGCCTTGAGGTCACCTCAGCTGCGAATTGCGGCCTTGCTGGGGCGCGGTGAGGGAAGCCATGATGTGTGTGTGTTGGCGAAGGTGTTCGGTGGGTCTGGTGTCTTGGTCGCGAGGCTGCCGGCGGGTTGAAGAGCAACTGGGGAAGAGAGAAACAGGGCTAGGAGGCGTGGGCCAGCCGGGGTTGTGCGGTGGGCTGTCGTTAAAAAAAGGTGGTGAGAGCTGGACGCAGGCAAGCGTACCACGGGCGGCGTGGTCAAAGAGCCCGGCTGGCTGGCGCCGCCTTGGCCGATCCGAAGCGCTCTAGGTGGGATGAGGCGTTCGGGAGCTTCCACGGCTGCCGCAGGCCCAGCACCTGCGACTCTGTGGCCGGCAGCGAGGGCGGCGTCAAGGGACCTGCACCGCGGCTTTCCTCATCTAGATGGCACCGGCAGCGTCACAGTCGAATATTTTTGTCCGGAATCCCTGCCAGCTGGCGGCGCGCGAAATCAAGACGCGGCTAACGAGTGGAGATGGCTATGACGGTGCCAGCGCGGCCACTCGGCGTTAGGCCAGCGCCGAGAAAGGCCGGTCGCCGTTCCCTGATTCACGACCCAACTTCTTCACGTGCAAGCTGCGAGCCGATCGGCGCAAAGTCCCCGGCCATCTCCGCAATCCGCTTGCCTCAAACCGGCCGCGCTAGGCAAAGTATCGTGACGGTCGTTCGACCTCCACAACACCTTGCAGCGCCTGCGAGTACAAACTGCAGTGCCGCCCGTCGCGGTCCCCGCATCCCAATCCCCCATCTAGATCCATCATGGCCCAGTCCACTGCAGAACAGCCGCGTTCAGGCGCGCGCACGCCCGTCCGCTCGTCGCGCCGCTCCCATCCCAACATACAGCAGCTCTCCCTTGCTCCCCTCAGCTCCCAATTCCAGGACGAAGCTGTTACCAGCGACATCCGTCCCCGCAGCCCCCACAGCTCCTACATCCAGCCCAAAACGGCACCAACCACGCCGGGCATCCTCAGCCGCAGTTCATCGCGCCATCGCCATCACGCCAGCCACGTCCACTACGCGCACGATGGCTATTTTGCGGGCCCGATGAGCCCTGACGGCATGAACAAGTCCAAGAGCGATGCCGCCCTGCACGCCGACATCGCCTACTACCCGCGGCACCACCGCCGCAAGCACACGGCGCCGCCGGGCTCCCTCGCCAACCTCAGCAACACCGGCCGCAAGCTCACCACGCCGAAGCAGCAGCACACCCGCGAGACCCCATCCGACTGGCTATATCGGGCCGGGCTCGCGATTGCCTCGGAGACGCGCGAGTCCAAGGGCCAATCGTGGCTGTCCCGCCGCGAGAGCAGCACCTCGCTCGTCCGCCAAGACGGCGACGGCGACGGCTCGGGCGACGACGACGGCGGTGGCATCGGCAGCCCTGTGGGCGGCAACTCTGGCCGCCCGTCGCGGAGTCACAGCACCTTCTTCGCCGACGACGAATATAGTCCAATCACGCCCAAGAGTCGCGGTGGCAGCCGCACGGGCAGTGCGTTCAACAGCCGGCGCGGCAGCAGGGTCGGGAGCCGGGTCGAGCTGCGGGGCTTGACCGGGCTCACGTCTAAGCCGCCGGGCGACAGCGTCGAGGACGGCTACCTTGCCGACCAGCATCAGTCTGGCATCCCGCTCGAGCCGGACTTCGTCGAGTCGGACGAGGAGGGCCTGGGCGACGAGGAAGAGGTCGCCCGGCTCGCGCAGGAAGGTGGGTTCGGGGGGTGGATGGAGAGGTTGATCGGCTGGTCGTTGTTCAGCGTTGAGGAAGACGGGGAGGAGACGGATGAGGAGGAGCAGGTCACGGAGCAGGAGGCGCCTCAGGGCGAGGAATTCAAAAAGCGGCGGGAAGAGGAGCTGCAGCGCCGGCGAGAGGAGCGGGCGCGCATTCAGGCTGCTAGCAGCGCGGCGAAGGAGAGGAAGGACCTGCCGCAGCCTGGCCAAGGTGAGGGTGAGGGTGGCTGGCAGGATGCTGCGTGGTTGTTGAGCGTGGCGTCCAAAGTCTTGTTGTGATCGAGACTTGCATTCTCGCATACGCTGCATCATTTCCCCGTTGCAGCACATGCATCTGCTACATAAAACTAAACATTGACGTAACGATCTTACGAAGGGTATATTGGAAGGCAGGCCGGGGAGGTGGGATGGGAGGACTCGGAGTACCACTGGCGCATCATGTTCAACAATCTGAAAAATAATTTAATGAGGACTTCAATGAACCTGTTGGGAACAGAGGAAGGCATTCGCTCGTGCCGTGCGGGATTTCCTACAATGTCCGATCGCTCCGAAGAGAAAAAGGAAATACGTGGGAAATTTACGGCAAGGCGATTGGCGGCGCCATCCACGATAGTAATCTCTTAGCTCGCAGAGAACGCTGACTTTACTTTTTCTGCCTTTCCTGTCTGAGGAGCGGAGGCAGTGGGGTCCGGGAAAACGTGGCTTGCAGCGCATGCGATGTCAGCAAGAGGCGGCTCGAGAGGAAACCGGGTCACGAAGCGAAGGAGCCTTGGACCAGCCTTGGACCCTTCTGGTGGCTTGATGGCTTTGCCGCCGGCTTGCGCAAGGGTTTTTTCTTATGCTTCGTTCCGAGACAGGCGAGCAGGCGATGGACGCCACGCGGAACGGGAAGGCAATATGCAAGGCGTTCGAGCTCGCTACCTATGCAGGCAGAGAGAAAAGAAGAAGCAAAGAAAAAAATAAGGGTGGGCGCTTGATCGGGAACGGGAGACGGGACCGTCGACTTAGATTGCATGGCCATGTGCGCAGCGGAAGGGGATGGAGAGTTCCGGAGCAGCCGCATGACTTTTGTTTTTTGATCTCCATATTATCAATCGACGCTGTCGGGATGACGATATTCTTTCCCTTCGAGGCCGCTGGCCGTGATGAGGCATGCTTTCCAAGGGAGGGTGTGGGTTCTGAACCGGATGCGCTAGGAACATGGGGTCGACGATGTGTTTGCTCGGACGAGGCTGGTGGTAGTCCCCGTCCGAGCCGTCCGTCGCTTCGACAGTGATCCGAGTCCGCTCACGGAGGTCAAACACCGATAATGGGGATTAAGCACGCTTCAAACATCGCGGCTCAAGCGGATCTCGGAGGCGAGGCTTTCGAGGCGAGACGCCGACTGCAAAATAGCGCTCGGAAGGGAACGCGATAGCATCATCCCGGAGATACCGGAGCCATGATCAGTAAGCACTTAATAGTGGCCATTGCTACCGCGTAAGCCATCTGCTCTCTTAACCGATCGAACTTCGTGAAGAAAAAGGAGACAAGCCATCGGAGGATCTGAAGTGAGGGTGTGATGACTGAGGCAAAGGAGGTAGGCCCGCGACTCCAGGAGAGTGGGTCCAGAGCGGACGAGGCTTGCGTGGTTGGGGGCATCTTCCCGTGGAGAGCTCCCTTGTGCGGCAACATCTTGATACGCGATTGGATTAAAGTAATGCGACAATATGCAAGGGTAGAAGTCGAAAGGGCTGCTTCCTCCCAGCTTCTCTTATGCTACGGCATGTCGTTCGAAAAAGGAAACAAATCATATTTCCACGCCAAGTCCTATTCCCGTAGCTTTCCCATCCCCCATTGTCCAGAGCTTATCCGTTCTTTGCCAGGCAATCCATGCTGCTCGGCATGGTCATGAGCGGCGTCGGCTCCGTCATCGTCTAAGCACCAAGCGACCACGTCGCCCTTTCGGCGTGAGTCGTCATGGAAATGGCTGTTGAAACCACGCCAGCACTCTTTGTACTTTGTTCCCCGCAGAAAGTCGGCGAGCGTACCCTCAAGTGGCTGGAAGAAGACAAGGTACTTGGGCCAGGGTCTCTTAGGATCGCTGCTATGCGTCTTATGTTCATCCTTGTCTTTGCTGACATGTCCCTTGCCTCGGATGGTGCCGACGCTCTCCATGTGCTGACCCAGCCACGCGACAGGGCCGGGATCAATGTAGAACTCATCTGCCTCATCAAGGTAGCTGGCACGTCGGTCCAGCGGCACGTCAATAGGCGGCTCACATGTAAGAGCCCAAGCATTGATATCGGGGTAAACCAAATGTGAGCGCCAGGGTGTGCTGTGGCAAGGCATGAGAAATCCCACGGTCGTATTGCCAGACCCTCCGTCCAGGGCTTGGCTTTCGTGTTGGCGTCGAAGCATATGCAAGACGTCGACAACGCCACGCTGGTGCACCTGCGAAGCGTAACCTGCTACGAGAACGTTGATGGCGAGGAGGACTCCCAGCACTGCCTTTTTGTAAGGCGTAATAGGGTAAAAGAAGTGTGAGGCGGGTTGTGCAGCGAGAACATGGAGCATTGGTAAAAGAGGGTATATGAAGCGAACCTCTTTGTGAGCAATGAGGCTCAGGGTGCCTACCATGATTCCGCATGTCAGTACAAAGCATGAAAGCATGGGGCCTGTACGGCCAACCCTGCGTACCGCTTGCTGGGCACCATAAACAGTGAACGGCAAGGCGGTAGTAAGGAGCAGCGGTAAGCCTTCGGTTAGGTAGTAGTCTGGCCTGTTCGTGCCGTAGAAGACGGCCAGCGACTTGGCAATATTGAAGTGGACGAAGCGAAGAGGCGGGAACGTCCAAAGGCCATAATAGCGTCGATCCGCCACAATGGATAGTGCAAGGACGCCACAACTGGAGAAGGGAACCCTCGTGCGTCAGCAACAATGAAATTATGAGGTCGCATTTGCAGCACATCAACGAGCCCGCAAGGTCTGGTGGCACACTCACCCGCAGAGCACGGTCCATTTCACTAATGCAAGGCGCTCACGCGTCGAAGCTTGCCACAACGTGGGTGCGGAAATGCATATCCAAATGAGACCGTTCGTTGGCCTCAAAACACAGGCCACCGCTGCGGCAAGCAACGAAAGTCTCAGACTATGCCCCGGTTGATGTCAGCCACTCGTCCGTGCTGGCCTAAAGGGGCAGTCAGGCCAGCGGCTTACTGATGGATGACCCCCAAAGGAGTTGTAGGAGAACGCTGTGCAACGCCTTTCTGCACGTCAGGCCGGGTGGCCGTCGAGCTTGAGCAAGACGTCAGCGGCCACTGCCATGGCCACCAGACCAACGCGGCGGCCGTCAGCGTTGTCTCCAAGCAATTTGACAGCGTGCGCGTGGAGCAGAACCACTGCCAGGGACTGCATGCCGTCAATGCAAGCTGGGAGAAGGATCAGCCGAAGTGATTGATCGCCTGCGGGCGGTGTCACCATACGCTTGCCCAGGCGGCGCTGCTCCGGGCTCCGAACGCTCGCTCGGCCAGGCGCCAGGTGAAGTAATCGGTCGACGCGGCGAGGGCGGCTTGCGTGATTTTAGGTGCAGCGATGAGTAGTTCAGCCCTTAGCGCCAGAGACACGCTGCAAATACCCGAGATGGCGGACACCCCAGCAAACAGGCCGGCGAAGAGCGCTGGATGCAGTGATGAGCGCAACTGGTTTTTCCATTCCTGCCAGACATCGTCAGCACTCGCCCGCTCAGAGGGCGTGGCGGCGGCAAACCCATGTGATCCAGGCGCCGCTCTGCTCGCCAAAGGCCATCTGCCACGCCGGCTCGAGTGACTGGAAGAACTCGTCGGGCTGGAAGAAGGTGCGCGTCGTCAGTGCGTTGACGATGCGCATGGCCAGCAGTAGCAGGAAGACATGGAGACCCGGCTCCTGCTGCTGCACGGAGGAGCTACCTCCGGGAGCGGGCGCGCCGCGTCGTTCGTCCGCAGGGGCCGCCCCGTGCTCGGCTTCGGCGCGGACATGCATGAGGGGACAGGTGCAAAGTCGCGGTGCTGGTAGCTGGTGCTGGACAGGAGAGGCGCGGGTGCAGTGAACGGTACGCAGAGTGCGAGTACACGGGCCTCCCTGCGCGACGGGGATGGCACAGGCCGCGGCGGGAGCGCAGTCGCGGCTTGTGCAAGCGTGTCGGCGGCCACCACAACATGGACGATCGGCTGAACGCACGCATCGTCCCTCGAGCGTGGTATCGTGAATTTCCCAGTTCAGCTAGCCGCGAGTGCTGGGCAGTCTCGCCCCAGGTGCTCGACAAGGGTCGCGCCGAAAAGTGATAGCTCACACGGTAGCGCGTTGTTACCTCCTCTCGTCTTTCCAGCCCCGCTAACGAGCGAATCCTGTCTGCCTCCACAGCGTGCGTGGAGACGAGTTTGGGGACGGCGATCCTGGTGGGCCCTCCACACCATCCGCTCCATCAGCGAGGCATGACACGGCCAAGCGCAGGCGGCAGCCAATGGCGCGACGCGATTCGCCTGTATCCACCCGCTCATCACGCCGCGTCTCGTGTGATGCTGGGCGCTGAGCGGGAGCGAAAAGCAACGAGAAAATCTGGGGAAGGGCGGCTCCGATCCTGCAAAGGGCGCAGTGCGGCCGGGATCCCGGCGGCGGCGAGCAGCGCACTGTCTGTCGGCTTGGGCGGTTGCGCGAAAATAGCAGCTCGAGCGAGCCGGAGGCCAGGGGTGGGCGGTGCTGACTATTCTGTGAGCGTCGAGGCGGCGAGGCACCGCGCCAGAGCGCCCGTCGCTGTCCCTAGGTCCAGGCCCAGCGGCGCGGTGCTTGGCGGCCGGCGGCCTGCAGAAGCGCAGCGCAGCAACTCGAGAGGCATTTTCCCAGGCTCGTCAGGCCTCCCCCGACGTGCTGGCTGCCGGACACGGCGCAGGCAACCCGACGCTGCGGGCACGCTGGCTGTTGAGCGACCAGGGCGCGGCGACAGCAAATGACGGGCGTGAGGGCGGCTTGGAGCTGCAGGAGCCAGCAGCAGGCTTCCCGCCATCGCTCGTTGCGGCTAGGACGCGGCTGCGATGATAATTGCTCTGACCCCGGTCTGCCCCGTTGCAGAGCTGTGTGCATGGGCGGGCAGAGATCAGACAGGCGGCCGATTGCCTTGTCCAGCGGGCCGTGGATCACCGCCAGCGAAAAAGACGGCCATCGCTGGGATCCCAACAACCTCCGAGCCCGGCGGCTCTCGACGTGTGCCGTGATTGGCGCCCAAGCTACTCAAAAGTTGGCGGCGCGCGACCAGCGCGGCCTCATCTGCTCTTGTGCCCGCTGCTGCTGCGGCCCATTCTCGCTGGAGCTTGCCGAACACACCGATCCGCAGCGTCGCTCGGTAAATCAAGCTGCTGCTCTTCCACCCTCTTCGACGGCCCGCGTTGACGTCGTTGCACGCGCCGGTGCATTGGGCCCTGCTTGACCCTCGAGGCAAAAAATTAACGGCCGGCTCCTGGGCACGACATTCGCCCGCCCGCCAGAGACACCACACCACCTCGTCCCCTCCACTAGCTCCGCCGGCCACACCCTCCTCAGCCACTGCCTCACCACTCCCTCCACGCCCGCGCTCCGCTCTCAGCATTCATAATACCGCCCGGTCCGCAACACGTTCACCGCTGCACGACGGCGGTGCTCTCCCGGTCGCTGAGGTGCACCATGATACGCCCGCCTCCAGCGACGCCCCCCGCCCGCGACTGACTTCGCCGCCGCGACGGCTCAGATGAAGGTTTCTGCCAGCTAGGCACCCGCACCATATCCCCAGCGAACGGAGCGAGACGCCTGCGAGACACGCATCATGGCGCCGCCAGACGCAGCGCCCGACGCTGCCGCCCGCAGCCCTGATAACACGCACGCCGCCGATGCGCACCCTGTCTCTCCGCGCTCCAGTCCGCCACCCGACGCTTGCGAGCCTGCAGATGCTGCGCCGGTTGCCAGCCAGGGCCCTACTCAGGAATTGGATCATGCAACTCCCTCTGCGGGGCCCCCTGTGCACCCCTCACAGCAGGCCTTCCCGTCGACTCATTACTCCTCAGACCTCCCATACCACTCGCCAAGACCGGTGAGATACCACACCGCATACCTTCCGACATCGAATACTGCCTCCGCGGAGCCGACCCCCTCTCCGGGCAATGACACAAACACATCCCCTAATGCTCCGGCCGATTGTGAGTCAGGCGGGGCTCAGTATCCGCACCGAGCTTCGACAGCAACGCCAGAACGCCCGTCCCTGCGGCGAGACCAGCTCTCGACAGCTTCCACCATGAGCAATGCCACGATCAGGGCTTACGCTACGACTGATGCCATACCGACTATGGCCACCCTGCCCAGTCCGCCCCGCCAGTATCCCAAATACCCTAACCAGGCATACTCTGCGTTGCAGACCCAGATCGAATATCCCAGATTTCCGAACCCCCCTCTTCAAGCCCATCAAAATCCACCGCCTGGTCCCCACGTCCTGCGGACTCGGAGTTCCCACCCTTCACAGTATTCCTCTCTTTCTTCCGCACATGTCCCCTCTCTACATCCCACCCAACACTTCGCACATGAAACCACTGCGCACGAAGGCGGTTCTCGTACGGCTGGCAACTCACCCGCAGGAAGCCCAGGCCTCTTCGACCCGAACCACGTCCCGATCCGACCTGTGCTCGCCTCGACCGCGGAATCCGGGTACTACTCAAGCCCTTACCTTCATTTCACCCATCGTCAAGTCCCGAAGGAAACCCACGTTGCCGACGTCGATGTTGATCCTATATCGGGGCGCAAGATCATTAATCAGTATGAAATTATCGACGAGCTTGGGCGCGGTGTACATGGAAAGGTCAAGCTAGGGCGCAGTTTGGAAACGGGTCAATATGTCGCCATCAAGATCGTTGAGCGGTACTCTAAGAGGCGTCGGCTGGGCAAGAATACAAGTCATGAGGACAAGATCAGAAGAGAAATCGCCATTCTCAAGAAAGCACGCCACCCTAACATTGTTGGCTTGCTGGAGGTTATCGATGATCCGTCCCGGAAAAAGGTCTACATCGTTCTCGAGCACGTGGAGATGGGTGAAGTGCGGTGGAGAACGGAAGGTGCGAAGGAAATTGTTCTAATTGAACACAGGCGGTACGAGCGCGAGGTGAGAGGTATTTTCGATAACGAGTCGGCGGCTTTGGAAGATCAGAGGATTTTGCTGGAGGCGCAGAGGAAGCGTGAACGAGAGGAACGACGACGGCTGAGGCGAGCACATCGCGCACAGAACGATGAAAACGACGCCCAGACCTGGAGTTTCGAGTACGGCGGAGACACCGATGATGAGGATACGAACAGCGACTTCTTATCCCGGACCTCAACCGCAACCACCGAAGATCCAAACGGCATCGGATTGAAGTACCGTAGTCGACCTGCGACCCCGACAGAGTTCGACGCTGACCAGACGCCGCATGCGCCTCTGAACGAGACAGTTGCAGAGTTTGCGGCATCGAAACAGTCAAGCACTTCTCTACCCGCTCTCGGCAGGGAACCCATCGAGGAAGAACCACGTGCGGCATCGGTTACGGGTCTTGAGGGGACAATGTGGGGTCCGTACGAGGAGATACCAGCACGAGGCAGGAATCCGAGCGTCTGCGGAAGCCTGCTTTCAAACAAGCCAGAGTTGCCTGGAGACTTGCCAGTACCAGAACATTTCCGTTACGTTCCACTCATGACGCTCCCGGATGCTCGCAAGGCATTCCGTGACACGGTCTCGGGCCTTGAGTATCTCCATTACCAGGGAGTCATCCACCGCGACATCAAACCTGCTAATCTCCTCCAAGCAAGAGATGGCCACATCAAAATTTCCGACTTTGGTGTCTCCTATCTCGGACGCAGAACCGCAACTGCTTCGGCATCTGTGTATGGTAATGGCGACGACCAGTCGGAATCAGACGCTCAGGATGTTGATGAAGCAATTGAGTTGGCAAAGACTGTCGGCACTCCCGCTTTCTATGCTCCCGAGCTGTGTCAAACCGACACAGACTGTGACCCAGACGCCTTACCAGTCACAGGACAGATTGACGTTTGGGCTCTCGGCGTTACTCTGTACTGCCTGGTGTTTGGTCGCGTCCCTTTCCACGACCTGAACACGTTTGTGGTCATGCGTCTGATAGCGGAAGATGAGGTTTATATCCCACGCTTTCGTCTCAGAGCCGTCGATGATCGTACCGCTTCGCGTCCCAATTCGCACAATCGCTTATGGGGCGGCATGACTCGAGACAGACGTTCACATCATGAACTCATCTACGAGGAGGTTGACGATGAGCTCCACGATCTTTTGTGTCGGTTGTTGATCAAAGATCCTCGTCGACGCATTAAGCTTCCGGAAGTCCGACATCATCCGTGGGTGCTACGGGACCTCGAGCATCCGCTTCTCTGGCTAGAGCAATCCGACCCTTCGCGAGTACCGGACTACAAGAAGATCGAGGTCTCGAGAGAGGACGTCGACGATGCCGTCGTTCAGCTCAATCTGTTGGAACGCGTCAAATCTGGAATGCGCAAAATAGGCGGAGCTTTGGGAATCGGCACGAAACACTCTTCCAGCACGTCCGCTTCTGGAAAACGGAGGGTCAAGGAAGGAGGGATTTCTGCTGCGTCTTCGAGCAGTACCATCAGCCAGGATGCGCGAAGGCCTAGTTTGAGGGTCGACGACATCAGCGCCGCCCTGCGAGCTTCCAGAGAAGGTGACCACCCGTTATCGCACAGCGTCACCGCCAGCCCCGAGTTAAGAGAACGCACCCAGTTTTTCATAGGTCCGCATTCAAGGCCAGGTACTCCCGACATCGGCAGCATTGATGATGTCGATGAATCTCCACGAGGGAAAGTTCGAGACAAGCACCACCGGCTCAGTTTCGCTTCTCGAGCCGAATCTACTATGTCTACTGCCGGATCAATCAGGACCATTCGCCCATCAGACTTTGAGTACCTCAACAGGCGGCGGGGTGTGTCGCCAACAATGCCTCAGGGAGTCCCCAGCACTCCTCTTACCCTGGACACGCCCGGAGCATCAAATTTGAGTGGGATCTTCGGAGGAGTTCGCCGTACCCTACGTTCGGTGAGAAGCAAGGAGAGAGGCATGGGCGGCGCCAAGTCACACAGCCGCAACCCCTCAATTGACCGTCTGGTGGCGGGCGACGATAATGCGCATGGCGAACCTAGCATCGCGTTAAGCGAAACGGTTGCTGCTGGACATGTTGACCAGCCGGCTCAGCTGAAGGAGTCCTCGGCGGCAAGCAGCGTTGTGACTAGTCCAGGATCGCCGATGGCACCATCGCTCACCGAGTCTGACATCCACCGAAGCCGGGAAGGGACTCCGTCTCGCCAATCGTCAATTTCCTCGGCCTCATCTCATCGCCCCACGAAACGCGAAGATGATGTTCTCTATAACTCGCCCGTCTTCCATGATTATCTCAGCGATATCAACTTTCAACGTGCTCGGGAGGAGAACCGACGGAAGCACATGCTTGAGGAACGCCTTTCTTCAAGCCGTCCGACTTCGTCCGCAGGCAACCGTCCTAGCAGTGCACTTAGTCATCCGCCATGCCCGCCTAGTCCCGATGATGAGGCCTATTTTGAGCTCCAGAGGCACACTCTCACGCAGAACGATGTGACGCCGAAGGGATTTCAACAACCTCTCACATCAAGCTCTTCGGAAGATCAATTCTACTCCGGCATGTCCCAATCGACATCCAACCCTTCTATTCCCTCGGTTGCGTCCGCAAACTCTTCAGTCATGCAGGATGATCTCGTTCCCGCGGATCAGAAAATCCATTCTCTGGTCGTCACGACCGAAGCCGCCAATCCAGTGATCAACGTGACGGATGAGCACGAGCATGATCATGCCGGATACGATGGCGATCATGCCATAGAGAGCGACGACGAAGAAGATTCCGATGACGACTCCTCCGACGATGACTTGCTAGTGATGAACCTCCGTAAGAAGCCTGCGCCGAAGCGACCCTCCCGAAGCGAGAGCATTTCGTATGCGGAACTGTCTCGCGGCAAGGTCTTGGCTGGTTTCGGGGCTTCGGTTCGGAAATCCTCGCGGAGCGGCAGTAACGGCACGGTTAAAAAGGTTCGCAGTCATAGCGATTCCGACGGGGAGGCTCTTCGGCACGACGCAGCTGAATTCTCGTCTTGATCCATCTTCCTGGCTCCTTACCAACAACTACAGTTGCCCTTCACAACTCTGTATGAAAACACCAATACCGGTTATTATTTCATTCCTGCGGCACACGAGCAGCAGCATCTCCAGCACGGAAAGAAGCTGTGCCGCAACTTACCTCTTTAACGACAAACACATGACAGACACCGTTCGGCTAGCATGGGATGGGTTTCTCCTACATCGTCTCGAATTTCCAATTTCACCAGCGAAGGCGCAAAGGAGTGCGGGGAAATCGGTGGCTCAAACATTTCCGGTGGTCGGTCGGTTTCAAGTAAGGAAGGTTCGTTCGAGGCGGGCGGCGTACATATGAATTCACCTTGCAAGTCGGGCAACTTGTTTCCTGTATATTTCATGCACACCCGAGGGTTTCTTTGGCAGCTGGCGCGCAGACATAGACTCCTCTCCGCTTCTCGTTTTTTCATCTGGCAGACGACGCTAGGGATGCCGGCGGGCTCCGAGGGGTGGTGCTGTCGTTGCTGCGCGCGGAACAGCGGCGCGGGTGCTCCGCGACGGTTGCGTTGATTGTCTTTTGTATCATACACGCATCTAGACTTTTTGTCGCGGTCTCTTTTGGGCGGGTCAATCTGTTTTCGTGGCGATTGAGGCTAAAGCAGACAAGAGTCGGCCTCTGCAGTCGTTCCCGGCTTGAGCGGGTGGAAACGGGTGATAACGGATGATTTCAGGGAAAGCGTGGGCTGTATGTAATATAGGCTGAGACGGAATTGACGAAGATTGAATCTTGGCTGTGGTGCTGCAAGGCGTCTTGGTGGTCTTGGGCTACCTATATCGACAGGTGGGGTGCTCACAAAGCGGTGGAGTAACACCAAGCAAACAGGCTAAGCATCATGATGTGCTCGCTTGCGAAAATGGGCGTCTTATCTGGCGACCGGCGCTCATAGCGCCCATGTCATTGCGCACGCCGGCTCGGTATCTGATACGCCCACAGGCACACATTTATCCGTCCGGGCTGGTGAACTGCCGGGTTCTGGTTGCCGATGGACGCGCAGTCCTGAGGCGGGTAAAGGCCGGCCGGCCGAGGAGGGAGACAGCGGCGCTGGGATTGGACAGAGTGGTGATGGAGCATGGCCGCGTCGTGGGGATGCACGTGCGCAGTTGTTTTGCGGAGTGCGGGGGACGGCGTCTATTGGCGGAGAAATATCAGGCTGAACGGATCGACGGGGTTCGTGGAGGAAAGCAAGGCCGACAGGATCTTCAACCGTAGCATGGCGCCCGGCGCCCGTGCAGCGTGCAAACCGCCAATCCGCCCGCCGATTGTGTCTCGTTGTCGGCAATATTCATCGCTCGACGACAGCAGCGCACACGATCGAATCGCGCGCAGCGCTCGATTGCCGTCTGGCCTGCGCCGCCGCCGCTCCGCCGCCGTTGCGCTGCCCGGCATCCCTGCTCGCGCCCTCTATATGGCCATGTAACAGGCCGCAGACCTATCGCCGAATTCCCCGTCAGGCCTGACAGTCAAGAAATACCCAGCTCCACGGCCGCGCTACCTCGCTTTCCCCGAATTGCATATGGAGATGCGTTTCGCGACGCTCGACGCGCAACAGCCTGATCCCCAACGCCGCATCATCGCTGAACTTCAACTACGCATCAACGGCTATAACGTCTATTCCTGAGCCCACCCCGGCGACAGGCCGCCCTTTCCCTCCCGACAGCCCCCTCCTGCGTCTGCGTGCCTGGTCGAATGCGCGTCAACGCCGGCCTGCCAGCCATGGCTACCGAAGTTCACGCCGACCAGGTCCTCGATACCACCACCAAGAGCCTCAGCGTCGTGCACATCGAGTCGCTGCTGGACAACGCGAAGCCGTCGCTGACGGTGCTGTATGCGCCTGGCGAGGAAGCCATTGTCGAGCTGATCGCGAGCGTGCTGGGCCAGGCCTACTCGCTGGCCGCGTCGCTGAGGGAAGCAGAGACGCTGAAGCCAGCGACTGTCGCCGGTCTCCTGAGCGCGCAGGACCCAGGCCAGCTGGCGCAGCGGAGTCGCGGGCGTCTGCTCATAAATACCCACTGCGTCGAGAACGACTCGGCTCCTAGCGAGGCCCTCTCCGAAACTTGCGACTACGAATATCTCTACACCCACTCGCCGTTCCTCCGACGGGACGTCACCCGCTATCTCGCCTTCATCCTCGGGCAGATCGTGCCCCACAACGACCTCGCCAAGAAGGCAAGAACGACCCTCATTTCTACCACCTTTCCGGACGTCCATGCCGCCCTCCCGAACCTCGACATCCTCTCGGTCGGCGCCGATGCCGTCGAGCTGCGTGTCGATCTGCTCAAGGAACCGCTGTCCGACGGCTCCTTCAGCGCCGTTCCGAGCCTCAAATATGTCGGCGAGCAGCTCATGATCCTGCGCCAACGGACCGAACTCCCCATCATCTTCACGACGAGATGTACCAACGAGAACGGCAGGTTCCCCATGGACGACCCAATGCTGTTCTACAAATACCTCTATCGCGCCATGCAGTGGGGCTGCGAGTACATCGACGTCGAGCTGTGGCTACCCGAGGAGGTCCGGCGAGACCTGGCCCACAAGAAGGGGGCGAGTAAGATTATCTCTGCTTTCCACGACTTCTCGGGCACATTCAAGTGGACGTCGCCGGAAGCGAAGGAGCTTTTCAAAAGGGGCACCGTGTACGGCGACGTCGTCAAGATGATTGCGCTGGTCCATCAGATGCAGGACAATTACGAACTGGAGTACTTTCGCTCGACCGTGCAGGCCGAGTTCTTCCCGCACCCGCCCTTCTCCGGACTCAACATGGGTCCCACTGGGCAGTTGTCGCGCACGCTGAACAAGGTCTTCACCCCTATCACGCATCCACTGCTGCCGATGATTGCGGCGCCGGGGCAGCTCAGCGCGGCGGAAATCAACATGGCGTTACACAGCATGGGGCAGATGCCCAAGCTGGACATTTACGGCATCGGCAGCTACAAACTTGCGACACAGGCAATGTTCTTCGAGAAGTGCTTCAACGAGCTCAGCCTGCCGCATCAGTTCATGTTCGTCGACAAAGTGGCCAGGGGCGCGGTGGAGACGGTCGTGCGACGTGCGTCATTTGGTGGTGCTTTTATCAACCCGCCGCTCGCGCCACCCACACCGTATTTGACGGTGTTGTCGGAGGCGGCCAAGGCGACTCGACTCGTCGACACCATCCTTGTGCGGACTGAGGGCGGCACGCCGGTGCTTGTCGGTGAGAACGCGACGTGGAAGGGCATCCGTGCCACGCTCACGCGCGATTTCGTGCCGTCGGCCTACAGCGACCGTGCCGCCTTGGTGCTGGCCAGTGCGGAGCCCGACGCGGCGGCGGCCATCTTCGCGCTCAAGAGCCTGGGCATTGGGCCCATCTACACGATAGGATTCCATTTCCGCAGCCAGGGCGCGCTGGCGGCAGACGTCGAGCCGTTCCGGTCGGTCGAGGACGTGAAGCGGCTGGAGCAGCCGTTCGTCATCATCAACGCGCTGCCGGCGGAGAAGTCGGCGGTGGTGGGGCCGCTGCTGAAGCATTACAGCAGCACCGGGACGGCGGCGCCGACGAACAAAGTGTTCCTCGACCTGGCCAACGGGCCGCGCAAGGTCGACCCAATGGCGATTGCAGCGTCGTCGGGGTGGACGGCATACGGCGTGGCGGACGTCAATGCATGGACGACGGTGGAAACGATGCGGCTGCTCGTGGGGCAGAACGTGCCTTATGATTTCGTGCGCCTGGCGTCAGGGCGGAGCATGTTCTAGGGATGTTTGCTTTCCGCTTAGGCGCCGACCGGGATGCTGGGGGTGGACGGGTTCTGGGGCTCGGCGGAGTCCCTGCTAATCAATAGACGCCGGGCGCTCGACGCGACGTAACCTAAAGTCTTATAGATGAAGCCCTTGGACGGCAGCTGCAGCCCACGTGCGCCCCTTGGGCTCAATTTTCCAGAAGATTTGCATCATGGCGGTGGCAAGTCGCGTTAATCTAGGCAAATTGGCGGTGGTGCCAGGGCGGCTGACACGCAGGTCTGGCTTCCCCCGCATTTTGCTGCGAGCATCGGGCGCCTTGCCGCTTGCGGAGCGTGCCTTTCATCAATGCAAGAACCGCAGCCGGGCAGGGAGCGTCGGTACTTAATTTCGCCCGCGTGGGCGGCAGCGGCAGCGGCAGGCAGCGGGCAGCGGGCACCCAAGAAGCAGGAAGGAGCCGCCGTGGGTAGCTGCTGCGTCTTTTACTGGGGGCGTCGCTGGACCCCTCGTCTCGTCTCGGCGCGGCGCTTCTCCTCCTTCTCGAAGCAAGCACGCTCCTCTCGCGCGCCCACCGGGGCAGTCTGGCAGCAGCTGCAGCCGCTTCGGCCGTTGGGGCGTTGGCGAAGCTGCAGCGCTGTCAGATCGTCATGTGGCCGTCGCCAACCCCAGGGCGCTAGGCCGCAGCGGGCATGTGTGCTCCGGGGGCGGGCAGCTGTGAGGCTTGGGGTCGCGCTCGTGGGTGGGGAAAAAGGAACCTGCGTCCCGTTTAATATCCTCTCGAGTCCTGAGTCGCGCGGTGCGGGCGTGAATTTCCTGCTCTATAGTTAGCGGCAGTGACGAAAGGCGCCCTAGTCGACGTCCAGGTGCCTGCTCGCCCGTGTCAGCGCGTCTCGTCTAGTACCGCGAGACGCGGGCCTGGCTCCTGTGAGGCCTGCGCCGCTTCTTTTCTCCAACTCATCTTTCTCTCGTCCTTTTCTGCGCCCCGACACCAAGCGAGCGCCGAACCCCCCGCCCCAGCTGGACATTGCCATGTCTGCTGCTCCGCCGCCGTCCCAGCCCGCCGAGCGCCCCGCCAGCAGAAGCAGAAGCAGCAGCAGCAGCAGCAGACCCGCCCTCCTCGCCGCCTATTGAACCCCGCATCCGCCGCCTGTAAACATGTCGCGGCCTCAAGTCGGCATCGACCGCCTGCCGCAGCGCCGGCTCAGCACCGAGCCGAGGGAGGCAATGAACTGCAAGAGCTGCCGCAAACGCAAGGTACCACCGCCAATTCACTTGGGTCCGTGGAGAGAGAGAGAAAGAGAGCTCACGCTCGTTAAAGATCAAGTGCAACCGCCTGCGTCCCACGTGCGAGGCCTGCAAGGTCTTCGAGTGCCCGTGTATCTATGGTTCGTCCTTCCGCCGCGGGCTTGGCGCCCATCCCCCATAGTGATCGTCCTATTGCATCTCAACCGGCCATTAATGCTGATCACCTATAACCTCATTTGTAGACGCTGTCCCCAAGAAGCGCGGACCCAAGACGGACGCCATCGGTGAGGAAACGCAGCCGCCGAGAGATGATGGCCTGATCGGGAGAGCTGACAGCCGCCACCAGAGGCGCTCCTTAAGCGTGTCGACAGCCTCGAGAAACGCCTCCATGAAGAGAGCAAAGACAAGCTGCCCTCCGACAAGAAGGATGACACGCCCATCGAGGATTTCAGCGTGCCGCCGCAGCCCTCAAAACCGCCGCAGCCTTCTCCTTCGATAGCCCAGAAGCCATCGATAGGCATCAACCAAAATGCTAGCATCTCGACAACCTCCATTTCACCTACCGACGTCAGGTATGCTGGGCCAGCCAATCCAGAATCGTGGGCTTTTGTGCTCATGGATCATATGCAGTCAACCGACTCCCTTCCAGCGCTTAGACATTCTACTCGATACCTACTTCGCGCGCCTCCACGGCAAGCCGTACTACGTCCTGGACGAACTCACCACACGGCAACGCCTACAGCATCATCAGCTCCCGAGTCATTTAGCATACGCCATCTATGCAGTGAGCGCGCGGTAAGCCTCGGATCTCTCCACTCTACACCTTCCCGCCGTCGGTGGTTCGCGCGTCCGGGAATGACTACGAATGCTTCGTCGATGGGCCACTTTCTCTCTGCAAGGATACTGGGATCTCGTATCCGGGATTTTCCATGTCTACGGATGCTTGAGCGTGAAGATTTCGTATTCATAACCCGGGTCACGCATGCAACCGTCGGCTGCAGGGAGAGGGTCTGTATGCAGGTCGTTTCTTTTTCCTAACTAACGTACGCAGATATTCGTCCCACCCTGCAGGATACAATGCCGCGGTCCGTGTCGCCGAAGACTATACGGCTCGCGCCCGCGCCGAACTCGATACGGATGAACCGTCGATAGAGTCCCTACAAACGCTGCTCCTGCTTGCTATGGCTAACTATCAGTCTGGGCGTGGAAAGAAGGCGTATATACTTTTGAGTAAGCTACTGCAAAATGACTAAGTGGTGTGAGGCTGACCGCAGCCCAGCAACTGCAATCAGCATGGCGTTTGCCCTGGAGCTCCACCGAGAAATGCCCCTGATGCTAAACATCCCCCCTTCGGAACGCGAGGGACGCCGACGCCTGTTTTGGGCATGCTACCTGATGGACCGGTTTTCCGCCTGTGGATCAAAGAGGCCTTCTCTCATCGCAGACGAGTCCGTCATGCTTCGTCTACCATCCGCTGCATCCGGACCGGGATCTTTGATGCTCGAGGGCGACTTCTTCCGGAACGGCTCGAACCTGCAGTATATGGCCGGACCAGGCAAGCAAGGCCAGAGCAGTACAGTGATGCTGATCGGGATTGCGCGGATCCTCGGAATAACAAATCGATATCTCGCCGCGGGTGGTGTGAAGGGCGATTCCCACTTCCCGTGGCACTCGCTGTCAAATCTTTCGAAAATCCGGCATGAGCTGGATATGTGGGCATCGGAAACCCAGGACACATTCAGCTCACTAGAGAATCTGTTCGGGCATCGCGAAAGCACCATGCTTGTCCTCAGCAAATTGGTGTACCACTTGATCCATTGCTTGATTTACAGGCCATTCCTTCCCATGGACCTTGCGGAATTGTCTATCACGGGCCAGCATCAATCATGGCAGATCGAAGCAACAAACTTGTGTTTTCTCCACGCTAACGCGATCGCGGAACTCGTGGAGATCGGAAGGGCATCGTCCATCATCGACTGGCCGGCTTTTGTCGGCTACTGTGTCGGTACAGCCGGCACCATCCACGTCCACGGGGCTCATTACCGGGGTCGAGAAGGAGAAGTCTACTCAACCAGCCCGGAGCTTCTTTCCAGGGAAATGCAACAACTTGCGGAGCTTCGCTTTATCTGGGCTGGCGTGCAACACCAACGGGATACCCTTCAGTGGATTTACGGCTGCCACTCCGAACTTGTCAAATCCATGGCCGGCAACGCAATGCGGTTCTCACCAACCTTGGATCTTGAAGACTTCTTCGATCGGTATCCTGGTCATGCAATAGATGGGGCACACATCACGTTCCAGGATCTTTCTCATGACTCCATACGTGAGAGGTACGTTTCACTTCGCCAACACCTGCATTTTACCCTGCTAACCTCAAACAGTGTGTCGATGTATGCCGCTTCCCCGCAGAATCCCTACTATGGGGCCAATTCTTTCCCCTTGCCTGCCCAACCTCCGCTACTCCCGTCGCAACCCAACCAATCTCCTACGAGCCCACTAGAGCGGCGCCGGAAACGCCGGTGCACGGTAGCTTCCTCGGCGTCGGGGCATTCTACTGCCAATGCCGGCTCGAACAACCCCAACATCAAGTCTGAAGAGGGGGGAGCCGGCGCTGGTATCTCCGGCTCTGCGTCAAACGATCAGAACGGTGCAACCAATAAGCAAAACGGCTCGCCTGAAGTTCAGCATCGTCAACCTCAGCAACAGCAGCACAACCAGAACCATCTTAGTATTGGGGTAAGCAACGACAGCAGCTCACACCTCCAGGCGTTTCCACAGCAGGTCATCACACCATTCTCGCCCAACTTCACCTTTTCCGCTGCATTCACGCCGGATCCGAGTGGTGCTCAGGCGAATCAGAACAATGTCAATGAGGGACATTACGACCCAATGTTTAGCATGCCGACTCCGTACGAGCAACAGAGAACGCCAGGCGCGGCCAGCGCGGCGGGCAGCAGCCACACGGAGGCAAGTTCGGAGAAGGATCCATTCTTGACTCTCCTGGAGCAGTTGGCGGAGAACGAGCAGAGCAGGGGCGGCCCCAGCGAGTTGGACTTCTTCCTGAGTGGGACGCAGTGAGGTTCGAAGAACTACCCTCACGTACACTCTTCTACATTTAGAGGGTTGACATGCAGTTCTCACACTAGCTTTTCTACTCTACATGTTTAGTTGGGAGTTTTGGACGATGCACAAGGGTAAAGGGGCTTGAGTCATCTATCCTTTTCGCATGTTTCAGCGGCACACATACGACACTACGAATTACGAAACAGGCAAAGGAGGGATTCTCGGTCTCTATCTACACAAATGACGGGTAGGTATGGCGTATTTGGTATCGGATCATCGTTCTCGTTTTTTCTCGCGCTTCAACGGAGCAAAAGGAGAAATACCCAACGTCTTTTTCGGTCTCGGGACTCGCATTTGACACAATTCAGCGAATGATATTCTGGCGAAGGGAAAGGAACTTTCTTGAGATTTGTCACATCTAAGCAGGTGGGGACGAATGTGTATTATGACCGTTTCGTTTGTTATTTACTTCTCCTTGGGTTTGGGTGGGATGGCTGGGAAAGACGATTTGTATGAGGATATGGTACAGTGGATGAACATGCAAAATCTCTAAACAATAAAATGTAAATGTAACAATCTTACGAATGGAAGACCTCTTTGCGTCATCTCTCGGACTCAATGCTTCGGAGTCCCGATGATGAGCTCATCGCTGCAAGCCTTTCAATTTGGACTTGCATGCAGGGGAGACGGGCAATCAAAGTTGCCTTGCCCTATTCCCCTTACAATCTGCCAGGCACGCCTGCCCACCTGTAGGTATACAGTGACATAGCACGCAAAACAAGATAGCCCTTTCGCATTCGTGCGCCCCGCGCCCATTTTACCCCTCAAAGTTCTTCATCCCACCGGAACGACATGCACACATCCTCTCCAATCGCAAGCCGAAAATACGAAAACGAATGCAGCCCTTTCGTCCGGAGCGCGGGCAGTAGTAAGATCAATAAACAAGTGAGGCCAAGTGGGTCCGATGGTACCGAGAAGGGTAGGTACCTATGCTCCGTCCGACTACCTGTCTACCCATCCAACCGGAACGTGCCGGCCGCTCCATCCATCTCCGCGCAGAAAGCGGTAATCGACTTCCATTGCCCGTCGGGTTAAGCAACGAGGCAAAAAAGCAAGAGTGTGTCAAGTCAGATAAAAATCAATATAGATCGCGAAACCGAAAGGCAAGGATGGCCATGTTTCCGAGGTACGATGGAGGGTGAAGATCATCGCCCTGTGTGTCATTTCTCAACAACTGGTTGCTGCAAGGCACGTCGAATGCGTGACCCTTGTCCGTGTTTCGGATTCCGCCCCGAGGCGTGATGGAGAGGGTCTGTGTATCGTAGGGCTGCGCTGCAACAATGGAGACCCGTGGGACACGTTGCGGAAGCGAGCGGTACGCATGGGGTTCTTGCTGCATGATAAATTGATGCATGGAGCTGTTTCTGGGCTTCGCGATGTGCGCTGCGGCTGCTGTATCGAGGCAGAGTACCATACCACGTGGTGGGTGGGAGGCTTTCGTGCCCGGTGGGAGCTTCGGTGGGAGCTTCCCCTCTCTCATCGTCCTCTGTTTCTCGTTCTTCTTGTGCAGGTACGCCCGTCGTGCAGACTGTATAGTGGTGGAGTCTGCCCAGATGTGCCGAGCACTGGGGTGCATGTTCTGCCCCACTACGTTATACTCAAGGAAAGGAACTCCACTTATTAAGGTGGCTGTCTTCATGCTTGTGCTACCTTTCATCTCGTATCTGCGAGGGCAAAGTTGACGACCGCTGGCGTGGAGTGGAGCTTTTCCTATGTGACAAAAGCCGCGATGGAATCAAAGACAAGGCACCTGACCTATCATATTAGCCCGGCAATCGTCTCTTCGCTGCCCAGGTAGTTTCCGTGCTAGCTATCGAAGGTCGTAGCTTGGCAATTCATGTAACAGATAGCGCGATTACCGCGGGAGCACTCGAGCAGGGGATGCTGGAGCTTGAGTTGGGGTTGCGATAAGTCCAGATCGGTCTATGTTACTGCCTTTGGCAGTCGACAAACGTCTGTATGTACAGGAAAACAGAAGTAGCGCTAGCTTTGGCACGCAAAGTCGCTCTGTCGATTGAGTGATAAGCATTTTGGCGAGGCCCCCGACAATTGGTCAGTCCCCTACGGTTTTTACGAGGCTCCATGTCTACTCGATTTGACTTCCGCCTTGCTATTGACAACAGCCGCTGGCAATGAGGAGAGCACATGAGAGTGCGCATCGGCCAGTTCGAACCGGATATCATGTCCGTTTTTGGGAAATGCAATCGTGGTTCAACGTCCTGTCAAACGCACCGCAAGGTCCATGTTCCCATGACCAACAGTGAGGTTAGTAGACACTTTGACCGCGGAGTAGACAGACGACAAGCTGCTATCAGAGACGATGCTCCGGAAATGGTCGTAGGAGCAGTGCTTAAGACAGCCTATCCCAGACTCGGCACCACATAGCATCGACGGTGGATTCAACGTAAGGTGGCACGTGCCCTGAGGTATGAGCATGAGGTCTGCGAGCGGCGGGCTTCATTGGTCCAAGTGGCATCCTAGCCAGTGCGCTGCTGGTGATCAGTGCATTCTACGTGCCGGACGATGCCCAAGGCATGCGCTTACAAATGAGAGAGATCTTCCGCAAGCGGAAGCCGTTGGAGAAAAAAAAAACAATTACAAAGTAAAGGAGAAGAAGGGAAGAGAAGGCAATGGAGGCGGGTGCGGTCAAAAGGGGCAGATGTTACAAATGAGAGGGCGCTGCACCGCGGACAGAATACGGCTGGGTGGTTGGTGCGAAGGGCGGCACGGCGCGATTGAGGCAGCTGAGCAATTCGTCCGCCTGCCACACCACCGTGCCATGCCTGGCAGGATTTCAGACCAATTTGAAGCATTCCGGCTCCAGCGCGTCCTGGCCTAGCGCACGCGGCGACGGAGCGCACTTTGCCGTTTCGCTGAAGGTGTGACGTGGGCGCGGAGGCAGCGGAGACAGACGGTGAGCGAAGAGCGTCGAAGAATATATCGTTGCGCCACTGGCAGGCAGGCGCGCCACAGAGGATTGACGATTGCCGGGCGGGTGACAACGGGCGTGATCCATTGTTGCAGCAGCGATCGCTTACCAACCTTGGCCTCGTTCCCGGCTCTGGCGCGCGTGGCCCCTCTCGTCCAGCCAAGCCGGGCACCCAAGCGCGAGTCTGTCTGACGCAACTGCAATCTTCCATTGAGACCTCGAGGCTCCCGACTGTCGTTCCCGCCCACCAACGACCCTCTTTGTCTTCCGCATCGGGCGGCCCTCGGAGCCCAGCGCCGTGCGAGTGCGAGCCTGCAGCCAGCGCCCAAGCCCTGTCCACACCTCCTCACCTCCTCACCACCACCATGCAGCACGCCGACGAGGCGCAGGACAGCCTGCCCGAGCTGCAATCGCCCACCACCCCCGTCGACTGCTGCTTCGACGACGACGACACCATGGCCGTGTCCGACGACGACGACCAGCATGACGCCGACCGAGTCCACCCGCCGCCTCCGCGCATCGCCGCCCGCTTCTACCGCCCTCCAAACCCCCGCCGCAAGTCCTCCGCCCAGTCGTCGCGCCGCAACTCCATCTCCTCGACCCACTCGCACCAGAGCGGCCTGTCCGCCGCCTACCGCACCCAGGTTTGCCAGAGCACCCATGTCGCCCAGCACCTGCGCCGCGCCTCCATACTCGAGAGCCGCAAGGCCCGCCTGGCCGACCGCGCCGCCCATGCCGAGCAGGTGCGTCTCCGCGCTGCTCTGGCCAAATCGTCGCCGCGCGCCTCCAACAGCGAGGAGAAGGCCCTGGCCGCCCAGCAAGCCCGCGAGAAGCACCTGGCCCAGGTCGCCGCCGCCTGCGCCGAGGAGGTGCGCCGGGCCAAGAAGGTGGCCGAGGATATGAAGGAGCGCAAGGCCCAAGAGGAGGCGCGGTACCGCGCCGAGATGCAGGAGAAGCTGGCCGAGGCCGAGCGCCGCCGCCAGGAGTACAAGCGCAACCAGCGCCGCCCGCGCACCGCGAGCGTGCCCTCGTCCGAGCCCAAGAAGCCGTCGCCCGACGCCATCTCGGCGCTGGACGACGAAACCGCCGTCCGACGCATCCAGAGAGCTTGGCGCACGAGGCGCAGGCGCCGCATGGTGGAGCTGTTCTTGGAGCTTGGACTGTCGATCGACAAGGTGCACGATACGAGCTTCGAGGACATCAGCGCCCAGATTGCGGAGGAGAGGGTCATTTCAGCCACCTCGAACCTGCTCAACCTCTTTGGCTTGCGGGGCTCTGATGAGGACTTGATTGGCAGCGATCCCTCTGCTATCCGCACTTTCTTGAGCGCGTACTTGATCCTGGGCCACCCAGCAGCCGTTCTCAGCAGCAAGGACGGCGACCTGGAGCAGGACCTGATCAAGAAGGCAACCGATTTGATCATCTCCTTCGAATCAACGCTGTCGAAGCTCTGTTCGTCGAATCGATACACGCCTCCGCCAACGCAATTGGAAACCGTCGTTCTCGCCCATAGTGCTTTCGTTACGGCTTTCTCCAACTGGAAGGCCCAAGATTCTCACACGCTTGTTGAGATGATGGTCGCTTCTTTCGTAAACCTGGACGCCATCTGGCAGAGCGTCAAAGATGACACACGCGGCGAAGTTGCCAACGATTACCGCCAGGGCATCCGTGACAATCAAGTCATTCTGCTCAGCAAGATCCGCAAGCTAGCGGGACCCGAAAGGGCGAATCAGCTGATCAAGAAGGCCATCAACGAGAGCAGGCGAGCAAAGGCCAAGGAGAGGCGCCGTCGTCCAGTCGGAGACGTGCGGCCCAGAGCTGCCGAGAGCGACTCCGCGTCAGAGACTTCCGAAAATAGCAGCGATGCGTCAGCGTCCACCTCTGCTGACAGAACCGCGAGGGGGCGTGATCTGCTGCAAGAGGACGCAAGCATCGCATCGCATGGCGATATTGATATTGAGGGGGCGCAAGCCGATGCGCTGGCGAAACTTTTCTCGCCGATGCCGTCGAACAGGGTTCTTGTGCACGAGCTTGCTCTTGACAAGGGGTTCAGAATTGACGAGGCTCAGCCCTCGGAAGTCAGAGATGCTCTGAACCGCGAGATTTGCGAGAGCATGAAGCGCGGCTTCGAGCGTGGCGAGGGTGCACCATGGACGACTGCTATGGCAGACAACATCAGAGGCAAGCTTCTGAGATTGTTGAAGCCGGGTAACTCCATGTACAAGCTCATCTCCGAGGCGTTGGACCCCGAGTTCGTCCACCAACAGGCCACCCAGGGCGTGTTCTCCTACGATAGGTTCTTCTCCTTCATGGCATCCATCCTGCCCAAGCTTTGCGCGCCTTTCAGAGATGTGGCGGTCAAGGCTCTTGCTGCGGAGTTGGAGGAGTCTGGAGATCTCGACCAGATGGTTGGCAAGCTGTTCAAGCTTCTCCACGTCATCGATTTGCTCGCCCTGGATTACCAAAATTACTTGCTTCACACCATGGCGCCCACCCTCATCAAGGAGGCCCCGGGCTACGAGCAGCGTGCTTTCGCTCAGGATCTGGAGAGCAATGTCATCACATTGCAAAAGACCAAGCGTTGGTTCAGCAGCGCCAGCGTTAATTGCCTCACGGAAGCCGATCGCCGCGATCCTATCTACGGGCCTCCCACCGCTCAGAAGATCTACGCTCGTGGTCTCGTCGATCTGGCCATCGCACCTCCCCCGCTTCAGGACTCGGAAGTGCCTGAGACGCTGGCCCTTGACCAGGCACGCCTCGCCCGCATAAGGCAAGACGCAGTCAAGGTCACCACTGTCGGCGCCATCCTCCTGACTGCGAAGAACCTGCTCCGCCGTGACGTCCGTTCGCAGTGGAAGCCGGAGGCTCAGCGGCTGTGGGCTCTTTTGAAGGAGGGCTACGTCAAGGAAGACGGTTCCATGCCCGCCAAGATCCTCTCCGTCCTCGAGTCTTCGCATGCCATGCCGCCCAACACTCGCGCACAGCTGTCCAACACGATCACTCGCCTGCTTTCGCAGGCAGCGGCAGGCCGTCTCGCCGACCCTGTCATGAAGGTGCTGTTCCAGCGCTTGAAGACGCACATCTTGACCCGCATCAGCGCCAGTACGAGTGGTGAGCGGGTTCGTGCGGCTACGGGGGCGAGCGAGGGACTGGCCACGAGCGGCTTGCCCGAGTTCGTGACACAGGTGGGCGATGTCGTCGAGCAGTTGACCAAGATCAGCGAGGTAGACCGGAAGGCGCACGGAGCGTGGTACGAGCAGATTGCGGCAGAGGTTGAAAGAATGGGTAGCGAGGAGGAGACGACGGTCGGTTAGACCGTGCGATATCCTTTGTTCGCGGAGTGCCGATAGACAGATTGACCGAGGAGACACACGGCGGGCATGGCATCGTTCCGGCTTTTCATTCCTCTCTTTTGCTTTTATCGTTTGCTTGGATTGGTAACGGGTTCTTTCCTCACTACTACCACTACTCTCAGATTGTTCCACACTACTGGCACACGGAGGTTTGTCCATTCGGTTGCCGGTGTTCTGTCATTTTTGCTGCTCTCTCTTTCGGGAATCATGGGAAATAGGAGCGTTTGATGGGATGGGTACACATGGCTTGGAAAGGCGTTATCTTTCGGGGGTATATACCATCACTTCCCTTTTTTATCGATTGCCAACCCCAAAGGGGAAAAAGATGGGAGTTGGCAATCCGTGCCGTCGTCAATCGGCCTTTCTATGTCGTTTTCTCCTTTTTGACGGCTACGATACGCTGTCGCTTGACTGGGGCACTTTTGTTTTTCGGTCTGGCTTACAAATATTGCATAAGGCGTCAGGTCGTCGTAACGGTCTCTTCCTCTTCCGTTTCTCCTCCCTCTCTCTCTGTCTCTCTCTCTCTGTCTCCGGTTTGGCGATATGTTCCGTGGTGTATTGGACTTTACTTGGTTGCTGCATTTAAAGTTGATATTCACATTTTTGGTTTCATCTCTTTGTCGCCTTCGACTGCAGCTTGGTTTTTCGATATACGTAAAAAGGAGTTCGCGTAGACTGAGAAGATAGGGAGGGGCGGAGGCTAATGGTATGATATTGTTGATCTGCTCACGTTCTTCTTGTGTGTGCGCGCGCTTGGGTTTTGATGTGTTGTGTTTATTTAGTCGTACGCATGCGAACTGCCTTGTTCGGTGGGTGCATTATGTCACGGGCTCTTTTGCGAGATGGTTTTCAGAGAGGAAGACTCGTCGTGAATGGGTTGATTATTTTTTCCCCGACTGCTCGTCTGTCAGGTACTGGGCTGCCAAGCGCAGCGGAAAGAAAAAGGGTGTCGTCTAACGTGGTAATATCCGTTCCAAAAAACAAAAACTTTTCCCATCCGGGGCAAAACAAAACAAGAAAACAAAGCAAAGGAACAAGCTGACCAGCAAAACCCCAGACCGAAGACCCGAGAAGCGAAGAACCCGCAGCCAACCGTTCTCTCCTCTCTCTCCCCCTCCCTCCCTCCCTCCCCTCCAAGAATCTCCCACCAAAAACGATTCTCCTCTCCTCCCCCCTCATCTCCCCCAAGAAATCTCTCCCCTCTCCCTCTCTCTCCCCCTCTCTCTCCACACTCTACGACCACACCCCACCAAAGCTCTTCCTCGCCTCCTTCGTCAGCTCCCGCAGCCGCTCCTCCTGGCCGGCCACCGACCGGTAGCCGGTCGCCGCCTCACGAGGCGCACGACCGACCAGCTCCCGCCTCGAGGCCGGGGCCTCAAGGACGGTGCCCAGGCGAGCGGCAGCGGGGCGGCGGATGATGGTGGTGCTGCTGCTGGTAGTGCTGCTGTTGCTGCTGGTGCTGGGGCGGCGGTTGCTGCTGGTGTTGCTGCTGTTGCTGGTGGTGGTGGTGCTGCTGCTGCTGCTGGTGGACGGGCGGCGGGCGGCAGCGGCGGGGGAGGCAGCGGGGGCAGCGGCGGGACGGCGGCCCTGAGGCGGGCGAGCAGGGCGACCAGCGCCGGGAGCAGCGGCGGGAGCAGCGGCGGGAGCCGGGGCCGGGGCAGCAGAAGCAGCAGGCTGACGGCGGGCAGCAGCCGCCGCCGCCCTGGGACGACCGCCATGGGGAACCAGGGCGGACGGCAGCTGCTGTTGCTGACGGCGGCGGCGGCGGCGCTCGGCGGCAGTGGCCTCCTCGGGGGTGGGCGGAGCAGCAGCAGCAGCAGCGACGCCCTCCACGCGGCGGGTGGTGGTGCTGGTGGTGCTGGCGGCGGGCTGGGAGGCGGCAGGGCGGGCGGGCTGGCGGGCGGCGGGCTGGGCAACGGCGCCGGCGCCGCTGCTGCTGCTGCTGAGGCGCTGCCTCTTCTTGGGCTGCTCCTCCTTCTCCTCCTCCTGCTGGTGCTGGTGCTGAGGCTGAGGCTGAGGCTGGGGCTGGGGCCGGGGCTGCGGCTGCTCGGCGGCCGCCACCTGACCAGCAGGGGCGGACCGCTTCCTCTTCTTCGTCTCCTCCTTCTCCTCTTCGGCGCGCTTGGGGGCGGCACCGGCGGCGCTGGGGCGGGCGGCGGACGGCTGACCAGCAGCGCCATCGGCAGGACCAGCAACAGCAGCCGGACCAGCCGGCTGCTGCTGCGGGTCCGCCTTGTAGATGATGGCGAAGAAGCGCTCGCCGTTCTTGGTGTATTGCCTCTGTTGTTTGGGAACTTGTAAGTGGACTGCGTGTGGATGGGTGGATAGAGGGTGGATGGTGGAGGGGGAGGTGGGTGTGGTTTGTGTGTGGACTTACGGCGCAGTCGAAGACGAAGCCCTCCGGGGGGCCGGTGGGGGCGCTGGCCGGGCGGTTGGTGGTGGTAGCGGGCATGGTTGTGGTGGTGGTTGTGGTTGTTGTGGGTGTGGTGGTCGTGGTGGTGGAGTGATTGTTGGTGGAAGGTCTGGAGAAGGAGAGGAAGTGGTCGTCGGAAAGTGCGGCGGAAAACTTATAGGCACGGCTGCGTGGTGAGTGTTTCAGAGTGACAATAGTAACAATAGGAAGAAAACTGGGTCGGCCGGCGGTATTGTGTTATTATAGCTGAAGTGAAGTCGAAAGTGAAAGTGGTCGAAAGTGGAAGTGAAGCAAGCCCTCCCATTGGCTAGCGAAGGACCCTGACCCCAACCCCGTCCCTCCACAATAGCAAGAGCAAGAAGCAAGCCGAAGCAAGCCGAATCAAGCTCAACCCTCCAACGGCGGGGTGTCTGCAAAGCACGCTTTCATGAAGGCCTCGGGATAGCGCTCGCCCGCCACCTCGGCGCCCTCACTCGCCTCCCGAATCTCCCTATCCTCCTCCTCCGTCAGCTCCACCTCCAACGCCTTCAGATTCTCCTGCAGCCTATCCACCCTCGTCGTGCCCGGGATGGGAATGATGTCCCTCCCCTGCCTCATCAGCCACGCCAGCGTCAGCTGCGTGCTCGTCACGCCCTTCTTCCGGGCGATGCCCTCGATGCGGTCCACCAGGGCCAGGTTCTTGGGGAAGTTCTCGTCGCTGAAGCGCGGCATGAGCTGGCGGCGGAAGTCGCCCTCGGCGAAGTCGGCCGGGCTCCTGAGCGCGCCCGACAGCATGCCGCGGCCGAGGGGGCTGTACGCGACGACGGCGACGCCCAGCTCGCGGCACGCGCGCAGCAAGCCGACCTGCTCGCTCTCGACGTCGAGCGCGAACGGGCTGTACTCGATCTGCACGGCGGCGATGCGCGCGACCTTGGAAGCGCGCCGCAGGCTCGCCGCCGAGCACTCGCTCAGCCCCAGGTGCCGCACCTTGCCCTCGGCCTGCAGCTCCGCCATGGCCCGCACCGTCAGCTCGATGGGCGTGACGCCGTCGAGCCGGTGGCAGTAGTACAGGTCGACGCTGGGCAGGCCGAGCCGCGAGAGCGACCGCGCGAACGCCTCCTTGCAGTACGCCGGCGACGAGTCGATCGAGCGGTTGCCGTCGGCGTCGATGCGGTTGCCGAATTTGGTCGCGAGGAAGATGTTGCGCCGGGCGCCGGGGTTGGCGGCGAACCAGCGGCCGAGCAGGTCTTCGTTGTCGCCGTACATGTCGGCTGGGAGTGTGTGTGTTAGCGGTGTGTTCTTTGCGTTTTGTGGCGTCTAGGGAAATGGCGTGTACACGGCATGTATACGTTGCGTGTCCGTGACAGATAGGCGCATGTATATTCCAAGCAAATGAGAGAAGGCGAAATGTAGAGCACAAAACATACCAGTGTCCCAATTCCGCTCGCCCAGCTCGTACGCCTTGTCCAAAAACGCCATCCTCTCCGGATCAGGCTTCGGCACGCCGTAAGCTATGCTCAAGCCCATCAAGCCCAGGCCAAGTCCCGTGACCTCGGGGCCGTCCTTGCCAAGCTGACGAGTAGGGAGAGTCATTGTGGTTGTTGCGGATCAATCGAGTCCTCGAGTTCTTTTGCCGCTGGGAGCTTCTTGTTTGTGTACAAAGGTATCAGGGTCGACGTTGAGGGCGGAGTGCAAATCCAACCATCACGACAACGGGGTCTTTATACATACTGCTCCCCCTGGACCCCGCAAGCTCGTTGCGTGGGCACGCATGCAGGACGTCGTCAACCCCGCCGCCCATCGCGGAAATAGAGGAGTCTAACTCCGTCTCTCCGTGGAAAAGTCGTTGCCGCTCTGCCCGCCAAGAGCAGTCTCAAGGCTCGTACGAAGTGAGCTGATCTCCGCATCGAGCATCACTCCTGTTCCTCCAAGGTCCCCCAGCGTCGTATTGACTTTTGCAGAAGGACTCAAATTCCGGACTTAAGCTCCTGTTACCTACTTCCATCATCATCTTTCACAAAGCTTATTCTGTGAAATAATGCCACGCTTTCACGGATGCACTGCACTCCAGATACCAGAGCTTTATACTCAATGACGTTTTTATTATGCAATTGATTTGCCGTTTCCTGCCTCCGCGGCGACATGATTCCTCCGCTATCATGCCGCTGCCGTATATGGAGCGGATAAAAACGCACATGTATGTACATGACCGGCTTTTTCCCTGATCGTCTCAATCCCGCGCCAGCCAGCCAGCGAGCCACATGTACATACCACGAAGGATGTTTCTCTATACATTAAAAAAAGAAAAACACCAGAGCGTTAGATAGGCGGAGCTCAAAACTATTACAAAAAGTAAAGCGTTGAAGAGGAAGAAGAAGATCAAAAGACCACCCCGGGGATATCATCTCTCCGCGAAAAAAAGGTTTCGAGCGAATATCGAAGAAAAGGGTCAGGTAGATGGCCACCCAATGGTTTTTGGAACATGTCGGACGAGAGAAAAAACAGATAACCCCCGCACATTGGTTTTTCGTAAGATTCGCAGATTCAGATCGTCAAGAATCCCGCGCGCGACCATGCTATGCAGTGTACAGAATAATGATATCATCCCGAATGACATGAGTTCGAGTGGTAATGAAGAAGGTGAAATGAAAGCAGCAAACCTCCCAGAACGCCAGCCAATGCTTATGTACCGCGATCTATGCATCGCCTGAAAGTGAGATTCATGTACGGCGAGGTGGTCGACAATAGTTCGACATGGTTCTCAAAATGGTTTGGAGGGCAGACGATGCCCTTCAAGTGCTTGGAGTGGTGTGGAAGGTCGAGTATTCTTCGTCGACTGGGGCATGGCTTCTTCTCATGACTCCAAGCTCGGCCAACTTCTCCTTTCTTTCTGCTGTATCGACGGTGCTTCTTCCTTCCCGTCCATCCTGCGCACAACCTTTGCGATGCTACCCCTCAGCACTCGCGACGCGCTCCACGGCGTGCCGAGCCTGGGTGTTCCCAGCCGTGGCGTGCGCAGCCTCGACCCCGGTGTCCCTGGCGCGCCCGAGGTCGGGCTCATCGGAGGGTCTAGCTCCGCTGCACGCGCCTCGTCAATGGGATCGACCTGCGTAATGGCCTTGGGGAAGAGGTTGCAGTACAGCGGCATTAGAGCGCCACAGGCAGCTGCGGCAATCGGGACGATGAAACCATATCCATACTGCCCGGGTTCAGCGCCGTTCTCCACGGCGAAGTTGATGGGTGGGAAGATGGCACCTCCGGAGATGCTGGCCGTGAGGAGGGCGCTCGCTTCCTTGGTATGCCGACCCATGCCCCGTAGCGACTGGGCGAACAAGAGCGAGAAGATCGGTCCTTCAAAGAAATAAACGAAGACGATACCAACCGCGGCCGTGTTCCCCGTCCCACGGAAACAAACGCCGCAAAAGGCTAGCACGCCGGCGTAGCAGACCATGAGGACGTAACGGGGCTTGACCCAGATGGTTGCCAAAGCTGCAAGGAAACGTGAGACAGCGAAGGCAGTGTGGGAATAAGCGAGGTGGTCGGTTGTGTCGATATACGACGCGACGTCATTCATGTACGTGACAAAACTTGTAGAGATGGATTCCTGAAGGCCGCAGTAGAAGAACTCGGAAAGGACCCCCATTGCCAGGGTGATCCAGATGACGCGAACGTTGAAGATGCGTGCATGATTCGCATCATCCCCGCGCTCCGCAATGTCTTCGAGTTCTATGTCCGTAGCCTCGGGAATGGGAATCCAATAGTATGCTACGGCGAGCAGTACCACGAAGAGCGCAATGCCAAGGTAGGTCCATTGCACGTCGATGAGCGAGTCGGCGTCAATTTTGAACAGCACCTTCTTGGCCAAGAGCGGGGATAGAACGGTTCCGATGGCCTGCACCCCCTGAGAGATGTTGATCCGTGTTTCCGCGTATTTGGCAGGTCCGCAAAGTACAGTGAATGGGTTCGCTGCAATTTCCAGGGTGGACAAGCCAAGGCCCACAATGAAGTTCGAGATGAGAAAGGCCGGGTAAGAGGTCAAGACTGCTGAGGGCCAGAATACCAGTGTGCCGCAAGCGTAGATACACAGCCCGGACATGAAGCAGGCCTTGAATCCGTATTTTTTCAGGACTATGCGTCCATAGGTGAGCGGTCCGACAAAGTAGCCAGCGTAATAAAGGCTGTGGATGCTGACTGTTTGACCGCGGGACATGCCGGCAATGGCTTGGAACTGTGCGTTCAAGACATCCAAAAGACCGTACGCAAAACCCCACAGGAAAAACAGGATAGTGACCATGGTAACGGGAAATACCGACTCGGCATTGGTCAACTGGACCAAGCTCTTCTTCCTCTTCAGGTAAACAAAATCAAAGAAAGTGGGAGTACGCGGGCTCGTGTGCCTCGTTGTGTTCGTCAAGGCGGTTGGTGTTCTCTCACATTCCGGCAGTTCCCTCATATTTGGAGTGGTCAGGAAATCCAGCATTCCCATTGGCTCCTCGGCTTCCGTGGATGCGGTTGGTGGTGGTATGGCTGGAGATTGATCAGTAGCAGATGGTATCCTCTGTGCGTTGATCATTTCGTTGTCCGTATATGTCTCGCGGAGGTGGGTGACGGAATGAACGGTCTCTCCCGCATCCCGAATGAATCTTGGTAGGAACCGAGATACGAGAGGCTTCAATGCAGGCACGCATCCACAGCAGATTCCGACATTGACCTCGATGCTGCTCCACAAGAACGATAGGGAGGCGTACCAGGAGAAATCGCTCTGTTCGTAGTTCCTCGATTCGTCATTCTTGACATGGTTCTGAATGTCCCGTAGACGAGTTGTGGCGGCCGACTGGAGATAGACGATCCGGACAACGTCGACAACAGCCACGAATACACCAAAACCAAAGGTGATGACAAGGATGGTCTTCTGCTTTTTCGGGAGCCGCATCGATGTCAGAATAGGCATAGGCAGGAACAAGGTAGCGAGATCGGTGATGATGTTTAGCGGCGCCGATGACAGGTAAAGGGTGACGATATCGGTGCAGGTGGCACCCGGTGGCGCGGGGTTTACGAATGCGGCGCTAATCGGCCGGCACTGGACGATGTTGAGTACGGTGAGGGCTGCACCGCCCACATTGACGACCAAAAGGTCGGCAATGACGCCCCACCGGAAGGCACGGTGGCTCTTGGATAGGGAGAGGTAAAAGACCAAGATTGACGTTTTGGTGGCCATTAGACAAGGGTTCTGCCGCACGGTCAGCTGTGATTGACCAAACGAGGCGCAGAGTCGAGTGCAGTGCGCGTCATGGAAATTGCAAGGCGAGAGAGACACGCAAACCAGGGGAACCTACGTAAAGAACGGTGAAGACATATTCCAGTCTCCTGAGTGGCGGGTCCTGAGAATTGGGGATGTTGACCTCGTGCATGCCCAGGCCATACTTGACGCCGTAGCAAATGGAAAAGGAGAGGCCGAAGGCGAGCAACCAGGCAAAGGCCATGAAGTAGTCGTCCCAGCCGACCTTCTTGACAATGCCAATGCGCGAGGTCAAGCGGAAGCCGACGAAGACTGTCGAGCAGACAATCATCGCGATCGACACGGTAAGCACGATGGGGCCGCGGGATTCGAAATCGCCATCGCTGGTCGACATGCTGCTTGCTCAACCATTGTCCCAGAGGGGAGCAGATGGGAGGTGGGTTGGAGGTTGAGCAGGCTGGGAGCAGGACGCGCCTGGACGACGCCCTGCACGCCGCTCGAGGGGTGCGGGCCTTTTCTTTCTTCCTTTCCCTTTGCGGACAGCCGGCGGCGCAGCGCTAGCTCCCTCGCTGTGGAGGCGGGGACGCAGTCGAGGCTCGCCGGGGCGCGGGCCTTTGGTGGTGGCAGCTGGCAGCTGGTTTCGAACTGGGGGGTGGTGGAGGGCAGTGGCGCAACGTGAGGGCTGGCGCGCCGAGCGATCGGGACGGGTGGTTAAGCTTATTGGCGTGCAGCGCGGAGAGACGGCGGGAAGCACGCTTCCTGGGGCGAGAGCCGGGCGGGCGGGCGCCTGGGGCCTGGGAAGGGCCTGGGGAGGGGAGAGTTAGGGTTGGGAGTGCGTGTGTGTGTCGCAGAGTCGCTGTCGAGGCGCGACGGCCAGGTCAAAGAAAGAGGCAGACCCTGTCGGCAGACCGCTCATCCCCCATACGTCGGCAGGGCCTCGTACCGCGCACCTGGGCTGGGGGGGTGCTTTGGCCGTGGCCGTGTGGCTTGCGGCATAGAGTTTTCCGTGGCCTGGGGCTTGGCGCGCTGCCACTGCCGCAACGAGCAATGCGTCGCGACGCGTGCGGAGACGGCCAGACGCTTCCAGCAGGGACTGCCATGCGCAGCGCCGGTCACACAGGCAGCTGCGGAGGGCGAGCACGTTGAGCGCGTGCTAGGCCCGGGGCTGCCTCGGACGGGACAGACGATGACGACGGGTGCCGTTTCGTTTGGCACATTTGGCCTCGGGGATCCCTGCTGCCCGCCGCCGCAGAGGCTGCAACCTGCAACCCTCCCCGCCAGCCAAGCGGGATCGACGCCAGCAGCGGATCCGCTGCTTGCCTCGAATTAACAAAGGATTTTTCGTCAGCAGCGAGCTAGCGCCCAGCCCCGAGCCCTCCTTCCGCCCACACGCCGGAGACTGTCTTCCTCCGGCAGAGGCCGTCTCCGTCACTCTCCGCCCAAAGCCTCCCGCCACGAGACATCGGCTTGATGCGTCGGGCAATCTTGAGACACGAGCGCCCGCCTGCCCCGAGTCAGCCAGATCGTCCCGCATCGGCACGCAACGGTTTTGGCTCGGCTCGGCTGCGACGACAGCAAACGGCAATGGTGTGAGGCGTGGCCTGGTAGGATCGGACGTCGGATGCAGACCTGGTTGGGTGAGCGACTGGCCGGCACCGACTAGCGGAACCTCGCCTCGCCGCGCAGTCGGCCGGCCGGCCTCACTCGCTCAATAGCCCAGCCGCTCGAGATGCGGGAATAATAATGATAGCGAGGGCTTAGGAGCGGGCTGGGCGGTGCCACAGTGCACCAGGATTGCTTCTTCGCGTGCACGGCCGGAGGTTTCCTGCACTGTGGCGCAAGCTGCCCCAAAAAGCCATAACTGTCTTCAGCCTGAGGCGCGGCCAGTGCGCCGGCTGCCGCCCTGTGGCCCTCGAGAGCCCGTGCCACGTGCGGCTGCCTCAGGTCGCTGCCGCAGGTCGGCATCCAAGCTTTCGCTCAAACCGCCGCACTGCACTTTAAACAGACCTGCACGACATGTCACCACATCGGCAGCCGAGAGGCCAGCCTGATGCTGCCATTACCCCGCGCGGGACCCGGATCGCTCTGAGCCCTGCCGCCCGATGCCGGCACGGCAGGGCAGCTTGCAGCAGGGCAAACCGCCGTCCCTGGGAAGGAACAATACATAGCTGCGCCAGCCTGCGCCGCCTTGCCGCCTCGCGCCGACGGCCCCGGTCCAGCCCACAGCCAGCCACGGTGAGGATGCGGGGGAGAAAGCGCGCACCATCCCGCCGACGCCCTCGCGAATCCGAAACCGCCCAGAACGAGCTTCTAGCCAGGAACCGACTGGAGATGTCGGATCCATTGCCGCCGCCAGGATTGTGGATTGCAATAACGCGAGCCACCAGATCCCGCCGCGCGCCGAGTACTTCTTGCGCGGTGACGCGACTGCGCTATTAATCGAGCGCGGCTGCCCCGTCTCTCGCACGCGTGCCCATTGGCTCCGCTTGCCGCCGCCCACAGGCCCGGTCCGAGGCGCATCGAGAGTTGCATGAAGGACCGGGGGGCGGCAGAAGTCACACAAGTGACCTCTAAAGTGGAGAGAACGCTCGATGCTCCCATTTTCATCAGAAACTCATCCATCACAGGAAATCAACCGGCTTCGGCCTGGCCGTCACCGCCACCAGCAACGTGTACACATGCTCTCACCGACTTCTTTGCCGCATCTTTCGCAATCTGAGGCTTGGCGGGCAAGATGTCAATCAAACGGTCAAAGG
This sequence comes from Diplodia seriata, assembly GCF_021436955.1. Classification (NCBI taxonomy): domain Eukaryota; kingdom Fungi; phylum Ascomycota; class Dothideomycetes; order Botryosphaeriales; family Botryosphaeriaceae; genus Diplodia; species Diplodia seriata. The sequence goes on along the minus strand of NW_027117309.1, from coordinate 3,061,949 downwards.
GTCCCCATTCGATAGGGCGCTACACCGCTCGACTATCTTTCTTCAGATCTCAATCGGACGCCGAAGCGATGTATGAAGAAGAGCGCAACGTCCGTCCGCGGGTCCGAGAGCGGGTGCCCTCTGCTCTGTCTCCTCGCTCGCGGCGCGCACCGGGCGGCGGGGACATTCGACAACAGTCCTGCGGTAAGCAACGAAGCGGCGCGATTCGGGCCCCGCAGAGCGGTGCTGCCCGACCGGTGATCTGCCTTCTTCCCTTCGCTTCGCTGCCTCCTTCCATGCACGTTGTGTGTGAGAGGAAGAGCAATAATGTCGATGATGTGTGGAGACGACGCCCGCCCCATTCTTGCTTTTCCCTCCGTTCCCCGTTGGCTGCGCTTTTTTTGGAGGGGGCCATCATGCCAATGCGGTGGAGTCGGAGCAGTCCAGACCCGCTTGACCGGTCGCCCGCCTTTTTCTTCATGCGTGTGGCGAGACCAGACGACCGTGACTATCTCGCAAGCAGCAGTATCGTCCGTCCTCGCTGCCTTCCTTGAAGAAGACAAGACGCAATGCATATGCGATGCCATGCGATGCAACGCAACGCAACGTCAAGTGCGCCAGGTCTTCGGTGGGGGCATTCGAAGCAAGAAAATGTGATAGATCTGAAGGTCGGTTCCTGCGTGCGTGAAGTATGTACGTCTGGGCCGACCGGTTGGCTTGAAGCAGGCTTCTTCCCCATCAGCTGCCCCAAAGGTGGCGGGATAGTCGCCACCGGTGTCGAAATACCCGTCTGCCCGACTCCTACTGTTCATGTAGGGTACGTGACAGAGGCAGATACACAGACACAGTACAAGACACATTAAGTTGGCAATTCAGACATGCATTTCGCTTCCAGCTTAGCTAGTCGTGCCAACTTATGATAAGATCGCCAATAGAAAGCTCACCCCTTCCATCGACAGCCGTGCCTGGCAATTAGAGAAAAGAAAAAAAGGCATCCATCCCAGAGATGACCGATTGTGAAAAGAAGAAAGAAACCCTCAGAATGTCCAAGACTTCAATCCAGATATTAGAAGGCCGCCCCAGAGTTATCCGTGTTTCAAGAGAAAGCAAATGAAAAGAGAAGAAAAGCCGGTGACTGTATGCAAAGCCGTGCCGGAAGAGCGGAGTGGCCGAGACATTCAAGCTCCGTTGACGTTGCGCTTGTAGCTGTCCCGGGTGATGCTGCAACACAGAACACCATGGGTCAGCATGACGCACTCACTCGCCACCTCGGACAGAGGAAGGGGGCAAGGCAACTCACGTCTTGTCGGACCCGTCAGACTCGCAGCCATACCTGTACTCCATCCGATCAACCGCAAGGTTCAGCATAGCCGCATCATCAAACATTTCGACATCTTCGTCCAGGCGCATGGGAAAGTTGTCGTCTTGGTCCAGGCGCATGGGAATGTCATCGTCGTCGGAGTCAGGTGCGAAAGTAGCCGGGTCCTGGAAGTGGATGGGCGAGCCGAGGATGGTGTGGACACTAAATCAGTCGAAACTTTATGGTTATCAAGGCTTCCACTCGGAAATGAGGGGAAGGGAATGGAAGGAGCAAGCGCGACACCTACACATCGTTTTCATCCTTGACGGTGACGGCTTTGCCCTTGGGTAGCTTGCTTTCCTCAGCCGCCGTCAAGCGGATCCTCGAAGACTGGCCGTCCTGGACCGCCTGGCTCTTCTTCTTCCTGTTCGCAGCTTTAGCCTTCTTCTTGGGCGAGGCGTGGCTGAGCACGAACTCATCCTCGCTGGGGCGCTCCTTGATGGCGCGCTTGGAAGTGTTGGCGCTGCGCTTGTTGTTGCGGGGACCACCGCTGGAGGAGGCGACGACGGCAGGGCCGCCGGACGCCTTGAGGAAGGGGGAGCGGTGCGAGGACGCCAGCGTGGCAATCCTGTCGTTGTAGTCGTCGTCATCCTCGTCATCCGAAGCAGGAGCGGTGCGGGTCTTGGTCCTGGCAGCCTTGCGGCGGACGCCGCCAACCTTGGTAGCGGCAACGGGGGCCTTCTTCTTCTTGACGACGCTGGGCGCCGGAGCGGGCATGTTGTGGAGCTTGTCGAGTTCATTGCGGACGACGCCGCGGACGACCTCGTAGTCACGGCCGGGGACGGGCAGGCCGAGGAGCCTCTTGAAGCGCTGGTTCTTGGCGAGGTTCTTGGGGAAGGATTTGACGCCCTCGCAGATGCACCAGATGTGGTCATCGCGATTCCACGGCTTCTCGCCCTTCTTGCGCGGGTTGCGGGTGCGCTCGATCGTCTGCGCCTCGTACACCTCGCGGGTGAGGACCGTGGTGCGGCGCGGGCCGAGGTTCTTGTAGGCGCGCTCCAGCTCGGCATTCTCGTTCATCAGGTCGACGTTCTTCTGAGAGCAGTACTCGGTGCAGATCTCGAGGATGCGGAACGTGATGGGCTGCCAGTGCAGGCACCAGAACTCCCAGTCGCAGTCGCGCAGACGCGCCGGGCGCTGCAGGAACATGAACTCCATGATGTACTCCAGCGGGTTCTCGTTGAGCAGGCTGAGCGGCGGGTGAGGCGTCTCGAGCTCCATGTTCTCGTGGCTGAAGGCCTGCTCATCGGCGAAGTCGACGTCGCGGATGACTTCGACGTCGGTGCCCTCGTACTTCTCGAAGAGCTTGTCGTCCTCGTACATGAACGGGACCTCGGTCATCGGGGAGATCACGTACTTGTCCATGGTGGATCGTACGTGGGGTTGTTGGTCAAAGGTGCGGAGCGTCGGACCAAGGTGAGGGTGGAGGAAGAGTCGGAAAGTGACGAGAGGCGAATTTTTATACCCGGCTGTGGGCATGCGGCTATTTGGGAAGCCGCGGCAAACGAGGAAGGAGCGACCGGTGCAATGGCCAGCTCTCTTTGCCCTTTGGCTGTAGTTACAGTGGTGACATGTCTGGCATCTGGTGCCTCATCACTTGCCAACTAGAGGTGACTGGCGACTCTGACAGACAGACGAAGTGGCTCGCTCGCGTCACCTCACTCCAAAGGTCCCTTATAGCCCAGAACTTCCATCCCAGATGAGAGGTCGAGAGATATACGCAATTGGGGAAGCATGCCCTGATTGGGAATGCCAAGCATCAAACCAAGGATCAAGAAGAACAAGGAGACTATTACGCCAGCTATTCCTTTCAGAACGCTGGTATGCCGACTGTAATGAATCATATAGATAGTAAGAGTGGCGCATACTCTGAAAATCTCCCAGTGAAGTCATGGTATGTGCAGTCGATATAATTCTCATTATCGATCAGAAATGACCGAGCTAAGCAGTTGTGTCCGAACGGGAACTTCATCTCTGGTGCATTGGGGAAGCAATGTTTGTTCCTTTTGATACTCATAGTCCTGGAGCTTGCTGTACTCGCATGCGAGGAAATGAATCGCCCGCGCGACTATGAGATTACAAGCTTTTTCACTTGACTTTAAGATCCAGCCCACCAACAGCATAATACAGCAAGGAGCCGATTTTAGTCACGAAGCGTCGAACAAACGCTCGACTCTAACTCACCACGAACAAGAGTGCTCGCAGCCAACAGATTCCCGAATGACCACGCATACCACGACTAACCCGGCGCCAAACCTAATTTAACCTGGGTTCTCCAGGACTATGTGCATCCATGCGTGTAGATTAAAGTGTGAATGAGAGGGGTATCCGTCTCTCCTTTTCCAGGGATAATAATACATCCGACACTACATATTTCAAGCCACCCAAACTCCAGCCCAATGCATCATGAGACATGTTCATACACTCTAAAAGCCCCAAAACCGCGACACCCTCGTCTTAACACCCTCCCAGCTGTTCAGCTTCGGCCTAACATCCAGGTAAAAGTTCAAGCTCTTCCCCGACTTGCCCTCGTTCCGGCCCGAGTAGAAGTCAATGACGTACTCGACCGTCGTCCCGCACCGATCAATGACCCAATCGTGCCTGTCGAACGGCGTCTGGTATCCGAGGATCGAGTTGAACCGCGCGCGGGGCGTCAACTTCTGCGAGTTCCCGGAGAAAGCCACGAGCTTGGGACCGCCGCAACTGAAAAACAGAATAAGTCAGCCAAATACAACCAAGCCCAATACAGCTTTATCCAAGCCTTTCCGGCAGAGAAACCTCCACCCCCCAAAAAACGCCCCCAGGAGAAAAAGCTTACCTCTCACTCCCTCTCCCCTCCTCCCACTCCTTGATCTCCTTCCACGCCCGCTCGTTCACCGCGTTGTGGATCGGCACGATGCTGCGCATGTCCTCGACGCGCGGGTCGAACTTCTTGCGCCGCATCGCGTTGAAAAACATCTCCTCGCTCGGGTAGATCCAGTTCCCCGACGCCCGGTCCCTGCCCGTCTCGCCCTCATTGTTCGCCGGCGCCGCCGGTGGTTGTCCCGCCGCCACCTGTTCCGTTCCCGGGATCGCGCGCGGGATCGTCGACACCTCGCGGTCCTGTCGCAGGCCGAGGTAGCCGAGGATCGAGGAGCCGCCGCTTTTGGGGGATTGGTCGAGCTTCGAGGAGTCGCAGCCGTCGGCCACCGCCGCCGCCACCGCGGCGGGCTTGGTGGGAGCGGAGGCTGGGGGAGTAGGCATTGGGTGCGGTGGTAGCGGCGGCGCGGCTTCCCCGGCTGCGGCGGCCTTTTGGGCTTGCTCCATCCACGCGGCGCGGGCGTGGTGGTCGACGGGGCAGGCCGTCGGCTGGGCTTCTCCGTCGGCGGCGGCCATTGCGGGACAGGAGTAGTGGCAGTGGTGGTAGGGGACCGGGAATACGCTGCCGTTGGGGTGACGAATGCCGATTGATGGACGATGGGGAGGGAAAACAAAAAGTTCGGCGATGATGCGATTAAAGTTCGGGCCCGCGCCAAGCGTGTGGTCGCCCGCGGAACGGACCCTTGTTCCCGGTTGCCGGTCGTCCGCGCACGGACTTTGTTCCATCTGCCGGACAGCTGCTCCACTCCATACGGGACGATTTTGATTGGTGGAGGATGTGGGATTGTGGTGTGGTTGAAGCCGTTGCAGGCTATTATTGCGCGCTATCAGCGAAGAGCACCCGAAATAGATGGCTCTGTACGGCGTCTCAAAATTCATACCGCGCTTTCTCAACTCACAAAACACCCGCTTTAGCAATTTCAGTTGCAACGATCACTTGCCAACGATTCTCCCCAACCGGTGTTTGGGGTCTCCGATGGAACATAACCAGACTGACAGTCACGTCGAATTGATACAAACGTGAGAATATTCATCTGGCTACATGATTGCCGAAGTGTTCCGTCACAAATGCGTGCGTCACTTTATAGCCGTATCCACCTGTTCAGTATGTTATACCTTTCCCCCTATCCTCGTCATCGCCTCCCCTAGTGCTTCGGGCTGGTTTGACTGAGCGCAGCTTGTTTTGAGCTTGGAGGACAGATGGTTGACGGTAGGATAGGTGGCGATGGTGGTGTATGCTGGAGAAGGATCCAGAGGCGAAGGAAGTGCGGTCTAGGTTGTATCAAAACTCAGTAATCTTGCTGTACAGCTACCACCCTCGACAGTATTCCTCAAGCACAACATGGTTCCAAGACAATCAATTCGCATTGACTATCCTGGAGTTTTTTTTGCGTTTCTATGAGGGCATTCGGGGACTTCCCGTATAGTACAAGCAATGAGGCCAGTTGACCGCCCTCTCCAGCCTGTGAGATCTAGAAGGAAAGAAAACAAAAAAGCAGACCCGCCGTCCGTTAAACACCCGTTTATCCTGTGTCCCATGATCGTTCCCATGTTTGCCGTTTCGTTGAATTTTGCACCGTCTTGTATTCCCCGGAATGGAAAGGGAAGAAATCGCCAGTCGTAACCGATCGTTTGGAATCGTGTGGCATAAGGAAAAAGAAGAAAACAAGCCATTTTGTACATCGTGCGTGCCGCACCCAGCGAATCCCCGATTGTGACACTTTCGTCCAGAAATCCGATCAGATGTATTGAGCGAGGCATTCGTATCGAATCCAGCCGCAGTTGAGCGTAAAACGATCATCTCCGGGAAAGGCCTGGTTGAAAGCAAAAGCCGAAATGAAGACCAGATGAGACTCCTCATATGCGTAAGCCAGGTGAGAGCCGAGCACAGGCGCTCGGAAAACATGCCGAAAAAGTGAAGCCGCGCCGTAGAACATTATGCTGAAAGCCGTGGAGTGAAGCCGGATGAAACAGGGCGATGACGAAGGATGCTCGGAAGGAGCAGCAAGTGATGGAAAGAAGTACTCGAGAGTGGAAGATAGGAACGAGCCTTGGTCGTGTCACTGGAACTAGCCTTTAACCATCGAGGCCTAGTTATCGAGTGTGAGTCTTTCAGAAATGCCATCGAGGAGTATAGTGGCGAGTCGATGTGGAAACCCAGTGAGGACCTTGTGGAAATGTCCTTGTGCAAGCCTTCGAGAACGGTAGGATAGTCGAAGGCACCCTAATGATCAAGGGACGTATAGCGGCGTATCGAGAGAAACCCGGAGGATAAGAGTCGTGTCAAGGCTGCTCATGACACTAGATGCGCTTACAACGCGACCGGGTAGGGGATCTCCTCATAGTGGTGCAGGAATCCATTCACGTCGACCAGCCATATATCGTTTCCCATGACAATCATGTTGCGGTTGGGGTTCTGTCCGCTAGGAACACCGTCAGTAGTAACGCTCAAGCTCTCACTCGAGAGATTGACAATGAGGCTCATACCAGAGGAGGCCACAGAGGAGGAAGAGTCCATGGCATTGCTGGCATAATCGCCGACGTTGCTCAAGTGCGACACTCTGTCTAAAGTTGCAGTTAGTCTGTCTTTGGCATGATTTCGGGTAACTAATCGGGTGGCTCACCCTCTCGTCCACTGGCCTCCGCGGCGTTCTGTCCGGAGATAGAAGTAGCACCGCCGACAGCAGAGCTCTGACTAGCAACGCTTACGGCCTTGTCCTCTGGAATGGCGGCCATGCGAGCAGGAACAGCAACCGAAGGGGCCTCAGCGAACTCCATGACATTGGCATGCGAGCGCAGAGGGTTCATGCGGTGGAATCCGTTGTGTCCCGAGACCTCGATACCCTCAGGCATAGAGCTCTCCTTGGCGAAAGCAGGAAGCTCCTCGGTGGGACGACTGGCGTAAGCGCCCTGTGAGCTCTTGGGCGCCGTAGCTGAGACGTCGCGGCTATCTTGGCGAGGGCTTTGAAGCAGACTCATGCTCGAAAAGGTCATGGCGGGACCTGAGTTGATGGGAGGTAGTTCGGGGGGTGCCATCGTGCTTTCACTAAGAGCAGCCTCCATGGGTGGAGAAATTCCGCCATAGCGCTCGGAGCTTACGGCGGGCTGGGAAGTCAGGAGAGCAGCGGAACGAGACGTGCGCAAGCTGCTTTGAGGCGCAGATTCATGGAAGTCCACCTGAGTCTGGACTGTAGTGTTACTGCGCTTGTGACGGCGCCCTTTCAATGTGTTCTTCATTTGTTCGAAGATCGAAGACTTCTTGGGGCGGATACGCTCCTGCTGCTGTCGGGCATCGCCAGCATTCTCAGCGCGACTGTCACTGTCGCTACCCGCGGATGGAAACGGGTCATTGAGAGCCAGCCTACTCAAGCGATGGGCAGAGGCCATCAATCCGCGAAGACCATTGCTGGCGGGGGGCCGCGGAAGGGCGGTAATCGAGCAGGAACTACGATCCAAACTCTTCTTGTTCACAGTGGAGTTCTTCTGCTCGGCTTCAGAGATGCCCGTAGTGTCATGAACTGGGCTCGTCGAGTGAGTGCCACCAGTGCCCGAGTTGCCGTCTGTCGTCGTCACCTGAGCTTCAGACTGCTGCTCGATGCCTCCAGGAAGCTTGGGTTTCGTGTCGACGAGGTCGGGAGTGCCCCAGGTGCGGGCATCCTCACCTGCCTTTGGACGACGAGGCGGGGTAGCCATGGCTCCAGCTCCCTGGCGCGCATTGAAAGGAGCACCAATCTTCATCTTCTCAGTCGGCTTCGGCGAAGTTGTTGAAGCCTTAAAAGGCAGGGACCGCTTCAGGTTGGTCGTCTTTTCGCCTAAGACTTCACCGAACTTGTTAAAGAGACTGCCGGAGCTGGCGTTACGCGCCTTGGACTGGTCACGATTTTCGGGCTTCGGACTCATTTTCGCAGTTGAGGCATTCGGGTTGTCCATCTTTTCGACGTGTCTGATCGCGCGCCTGTCTCGGAAGCTGAACTTTGGACGCGGCGCAAGAGAAGGAGCGTCAGTGAAAGCGTCAGTGAGGGTGACGTCAGTGGAGTCGGACGCTGGCTGCTGGACTGATGAGTCGTTTGTTGTGAGGGTGTCGGAGTGATCTGACAGTGATTGCTGCTCAGCGATTGGGTTGCCGGAAGAGGTGTTTGCGGCGAAAGGTCTTGAGATCTGGTAGTGGTCGGCCGGAAAGTCGTCGATCCCGCTTGCTCGGAGCGAAGCACGTTGACAGGTGACCGGACTCAGCTCTGGTGAGGATGGCGTGGACCAAAGCTGGCTTAAAGCTGCGGGCGCGCGGCGGGACAAAGGCGTGGCTGCAGGATCAAGAGTGGACGACAGGCGATGGACGATGGCCCTGTCAGTAGAGGCTGAAGTTGAACGAGCGTGTCGCGGAGCCGAACGCGATGCGGATGCGCAAGTGAGGTCGGGCGCGCCGGGGCGTCCAAAATGAGTGAACAGCGGCTGGAGCGAACGGCGGGCAAGAGGCTGCGATGCAGGCGGCTCTCGTGAAGACAGGCGCGGCTCTGGATCGCGGGGCAGATCAGGGCTGGCCAGGGGTCGCGAGAGATCGACAGGATCGTCGGAGGTGGTAGAGGAAACGAAGGCGGGATGCGGAAGAGGGGGGGTGGTTGAGGGTTTGGCGCGGGTGAGGGTGGTCTTGCCGGGGCGCTCACGGGGGCGGTCGTCACGGGGCGGGCGCTTCTGCAGCTTCGAATGGCCTGGGATGCTGTGAGCGAGGCTGCGCCGTAGTGTTCTCCGGTAGCTGGGACGCACTCTGAGCGTCTTCCCCCGGCTCTCCATGGTCGTCGCGGAAGACACTGAACGACGACGGGCCGCGCAGGCGGTTCCCGTAGGTCGCCATGCTCTTGACAGACGCGGAACGAGAGAACGACGAGGCAAAGACGGGGGCGAGATGGAGATGGAGGGCGGGGAGGACGCGGTCGAGCGACTTGACGTTGGAACTGGCGTCGCGCGTGGTCGCGGCGCCCACGCGGGGCAGGCGCGGATGCCATCTCGAATGGTAGTTGTTCTGGCCCATAGCTCCTCCTCCAACTGCGCTCAGCCCTGCGACGGCGACGCGGGAGGGGCCTGTGTGCCGCTCTTATACAGCCCCATCCCCATCCCGGTGGGCTCATGGGTGCGCTCCTACCAATGGCTACGTGTCGGTCGCTCCACTTTGCCGCTCCTGTCTGGAGCGCTTCACCGCCGAATGCCCGCGAATCCCCCGCGTCCTTCAGGCTTCCCGCAATAAAAATAGCCGCATGGCAAGATCTGTGCCAATCCACGTCTATAGCGACACAGGTTGCGCAATAGCAGCAATGCGGGCAGGGGCCGGCGGCCCAGAGCCGTTGCGGGCGGCAAGAGCCGGCGCGGTGGGCGGGCGCTGCGTCGGCGACGGGGCACGAAACAGAGCTGGCGGCAGGACCCCCGACGACCCCTTCAGCAGGATAGTCGCGCCGTGGTGTTGAGGAGTGCAGTCGGAGAGCAGCGCTCGGGGCAATAGTCCGGGCGGGCTGTGATTGGCGGGCTAGCTGCAGCGTCTTCTCAGCCCTCTGCAGTTTCCCTGGGCGCGTTGCTCCCTAGCTCGGCGATTACACCAGCAGCCTGCTCTCGGCCGGTTCGGCAGCGGCGTCCACTCAGCGGTGCCGTATTCGGGACTCCGCTTTCACGGCCTGCGCGCTGATTCGCACTCGCTGCCCCATCCTCGGCCCTTGTCGGCCGCAGCGCCACTCTGCGTTCAGACCCTTCTCGTCTCGACCCGCCCTTCCCGAGCCTCCTCCATAATTTAACCCGACTCGACCTCCAGCGCCTACTGCCCCTCCGCTGCTTTCCCTCTGCATCCCGCCCCTTCGAACATGTCTTTCTCCTCGCTCGTCTCCGACCTGACCTACCGCGACAACGGCGACGACCGCCGCTCGCAGGTCTCGCGCGCCCGCTCTTACGCCAGCACAGCTGCCACCAGTGTCAGCATCTCCGGCGACATCAAGAGTCAGCTCCATGGCGGCTATTGCCACCCTCTCGCGCGCTCATGGCAGGCCGAGCGCCAGTTGACCAAGGTACGCTTCGCAGCATCCTCTCGCCGTCTCGTAGCTATTTCTAATCGTGCCGCAGTCAATGCTCATCTACCCGCTCTTCGTCTCCGACCAGCCCGACGAGGAAGTCCTGATCCCCTCGCTCCCCAACCAGTACCGCCGTGGCATCAACCGCCTCGTACCTTTCCTCACTCCCCTCATTCGCAAGGGTCTGCAATCTGTCATTCTCTTCGGTGTTCCAATGGCGCCCGGCGCCAAAGACGCCCTCGGAACCGCCGCCGACGATCCCGACGGCCCCGTCATCCAGTCGATTCGCCTGCTCCGCAAGGCCTTCCCGAACCTGTTCATTACCGCCGACGTCTGTCTCTGCGAGTACACATCACACGGACACTGCGGAATTCTGCGCGATGACGGCAGCCTGAACAATGCGCTCTCGGTGGACCGAATCAGCGATGTCGCTATGGCCTATGCGGACGCTGGCGCACACTGTGTCGCACCCTCAGACATGAACGATGGTCGCATCCGCGCCATCAAACTCAAGCTCATCGAGGCCGGTATCGCGCATCAGGTCGTCCTCATGTCCTACTCCGCCAAGTTCTCCGGTTGCTTGTACGGTCCGTTCCGCGACGCCGCTGGCTCGGTCCCCTCTTTTGGCGATAGGCGATGCTACCAGCTTCCTCCTGGCGGCCGTGGCCTTGCACGACGTGCAATTGTCCGCGACATTAACGAGGGCGCTGATATCATCATGGTCAAGCCGGCTTCGCAGTACCTGGACATTATCTCCGATGCCAAGGAGATCGGCAAGGACCTTCCTGTTGCCGCATACCAGGTCTCTGGCGAGTACGCAATGATCCACGCAGGCGCAAAGGCGGGCGTTTTCGACCTCAAGACCATGGCCTTTGAGGCTACTCAAGGCATTCTTCGCGCCGGCGCGACCATCGTTGTCAGCTACTTCACTCCGGAGTTCTTGGACTGGCTCAGCAACTAAGCTTTCTTGTCATATTCTTCTTGCATAAAGTCATTACGGTTATTCCCCAAAAAGCTCCCTCACAACATTCTTTGGGACGGCTAGACACTGCTTCGGTGTTAATTGGTATACGGCGTTTTGGGAAGGTAACTGGTTCTCGGGATTCCCACTTGTAGCATGTCAGGTCAATTTTTAAACTGTGGATGGACAAAAAAAAGGCTCCAAGATGTATCGGAGCTGCCTAGACATGACTACTGTCTTGATATAGCGAATGATATCCACGTCGAAACTTCACCTACCTCCGCGGTGCCTCGGCCTCAAGGGAACCAGTACGAGCTAACTAAAACAGTAACTAATTTCGTCGACCGGCACATACTCCCGCCACGGGTGACAAAAGAAATTGCCCATCCGGATCTGCCTTATAGATCAATTCTACGTGGGATAGGTAGTTGAATACAAGATCCACACGTAAATTCACAAATTTAAAACTTATATTTCTATCCGGATCTTGTATTCAACTACCTACCTAAATATTTTGTTTCGGAATCTGTGTGGAAGGCACATGGGGGTGTGCGTCTTCGGGAGGATCTCATATCTTATACTTTGCAGACCTGGCACACTGGGCAGTGCCTCAGATAGGCTCTCAATTTCTTTGCCAGCTTTCGGATCAGGAACCCTGTTCTGATCCTATTATATGCTCGCCAGAATCCTCCATGGCACTGGTTATCGTGTGCCATTTGGAAGATTTCCTGCTCGACTGAGCTGGGAATGCATAGTCGGTGCCTTCCGTCTTCCGGATCCACGTAGTAGATCAAATTGTTTCTCAAGAAAAACCTTAAGCCCCACATGGCTTCCGGCGCTTCGTTAGCCTCCGGATTCTCGGGGTTGTCCATGCATAGTGCCCTTGCCAGTTGCCTCCGACGCGCTCGTCGTCGGCCCTTCTGCCTCTCCGTCCCCGGGGGTTCCATTGGTGGATCCCCGCTCTGTGAATGTCCCAATTGCTCAAAGGAATGGCCAGAAATCAGAACGCTCATTACTGGTCAGTAGTGCCGGTCGGCCCAGCGGTTCGATGCTATCCGTGGGGGAACCCTTCGTGGTGTAGTTGGCTGGCCAGTATTGATGAAGCTGGCGGATCGTGAGGCAACCGGTGATTAGAGCCACGCGTAACACCTTGTATGCCAGGTTGTCGGAGAGGATGACGTTCTCCGGGGGCAGGTTATCTTCGCTGACGTTCAAAGGCACGTCGTACAGCATCAGGTCCTTTGTTTCCTCCATCGTGATGGAGTGCTTCGCTGTTCCGGACGCCTATTTCAAGGTGTGGCACGAGAATGGTGGTATCCTCGTGACTGCATTGATGTTGTGACAGCTGATACCCAGTTCTCTGACCGAAACTGCTGAGGCCATGGGAAGTTGGTATAAAATAGTTCATGTTTTCCCCTTGTGTTGTCTTTACCTTCTCTTATTATCAAAAGAAAACGGGTTTGAGAGGTTTTCCATGAACAGACCCTCTTAATTGGTTGTATCCACAATGGTGTGGTACTTTTGGTGGCCTTGTGTGGTCAAATAACGGAGGGCTTAGTTCGGAGGATCCGTGTGCCTCTTCCAAGCAGCAGAGAGCTATCAAGGATATACAAAATCAAGGATGGAAGACCGCAGCATTCTAACACGCTGCTGAGGTCTCGTAAGTAGCCTTCATGCCTCATATCAGCACCAATATTGAAGAATAGAACATGTGGACGGCTGACCAGACCCCCAACAGCCTGACTCTGTTGATTTCACTTCTGGCATCTTCGTTAAGAGATAGTTCTAGTCGGTCTGTTATCATATTCCTGGATCAGAAAAAAGGCGCAATGCCGATGGAAATTGCACTCACCGCTGACATCCTGTTTCCTTTATGGAAAGTGCCTAAGCAAATGAATCGGTAGAGACAACGGTCGAATCCAACCGTATGATGCTGCAGCCTGTATCAGCCAGGCTGCGACATCAGGTCCAGGATTACGGCGCGAATTTTTTCCAGCAGGGAATATAAGCGCTGCTTGCTCGCTCATCAACTCTGATACAGCTTCTAGACTGCGCAGCGTCATGAGATCAGCATGTGACGCGTTTTCTATCAATTTACTTGGATGTTTTCGACTGGCGCATAATCGCACATACGCTCAATCCGTTGCCACGAGGAAGTCCATGACGCAACTTCTTTGTTGCAGGCAGCATCATAGAGAAACACCGATATTTTCACACGAAAAGAAATGCAATTACGGAACAAAGCCTTATCATGATGTCGTAGTCCAGGCAGCTCCAATGCCATGTTCATGCTGTTCAACATCCAGTGTTTGCAACATGCTCCTCTTACGCAATGAGTCCGACGACTGTCCCTGTAAGAGCCCCGTGGAACGACAAATACGAGTGCGCTTTCCCATCCCATTTAAGATTTCCAGAGAGATTGACTGCAGCGAGTGACACGTCCAAAGCGCATTTATACGTGAACTCAATCTCCCACGGTCGTGACGATAATTGTCCTGGGCTTACTCTTTATGTTGAGCCTTTCACCTAAAAGTGCTTGGACCAGCAAAGTCATGGACACGTCATTCGAAGGAAAAACCACCTTCACCTCCACTCGTTTGTCTCCGGCCATCTAGAACGTGTTGCAGCACCAAGTGGGCCGCGGTCGTACGATTAATTATCTTCGCCTACTGAGAAAATTGTGGATGACGAAGCCGGCGTCAGCGGCAGCGAGTAGCGGCATCTTCGGCAGCAATTCTTGCGATGTGCTTCCCAATCGAGACAGAATCGCGAAAGCAGACCGCGGCAGACCGCGAGGTAAGGAAAATCGTTCATTGTGAAAAGAAAATAAAAAGTGCCAGCCAGCTGGGCCCCCGGCCATCGCGCTCATCTTCACACCTAAAAAGTAGTGACATACGAAGTGTGGGGAGGACGGCGAAACACGGCGCGAGGGTGCGGAATCCATTTCCAAATGCTTTCTTTCGCCAGCTTCAGGAAGCCATGGCTCAGTCCGTTCCCAAAGCAGTACATATCTTCCTGCGCGGGTCGCCTTTCCATCGCCCAATGAGAAGCTCTTCCCTTCGTCGGGCCATGTCATCGGGAAACAAAATGCGACACGCAACAATCCAACCGATCCCTGCGAGGTATCAAACGCCTTATTCTTTCCCCCACGGGGAAATCGGAGACAAATGGCGTCACACACCGTTGCGCAACAACGGGTGGCCGGAAATGAGTCCTTGAATCCGTTTGCGACCCTCGATCACGCCAGCGAGCGGCTGAACGGGAGTTAGGTCGTTGAGTTGGTTGCTTACGTCGTTGGCACGCGCTATCCCTCCGACCGTCCTGTTGTTGCTCTTAACTCCGTCCGACGAGTCGGCGTACGCGCTCTAATTGCCCATCTTCGTTTACTACTCCATCCGGACTCGGTGCTCTAGGAATGATTGGTGCTCCACCCACGGCGTCCGAAAGGACTTCTTTGCTATCTGCTCTCTAAATCCGCTAAGCATCCTGCTTGATAGCACAAGGAGCACTATGGTAGACCCAAAGCTTAGCGTAGCGCGAACGCGTGATAACCACATGATCCGGTTGTCCGCTGGCGGGTTGACGGGCGCGAACGGGTTCAAGGATCTCTTGAACAATGCTGCGCACTGGCCTCATGTTTCCCCTCATTTCGCGGGGCATGGACCACCTACCCTGCAAAAACTGTGGCGTGTCTGGCCTGCTCGCTCACATGTGTTGGAGACGCAGAGCGTGACTTGTCAAGATAGCGATAGACGAGATGCAATTGGAAGAGCTTTGAGGGGTATGAAGTGACGTGTAATTGATGACATCCGTGAACTACTTGCAGGGCTAACATCGACGAAGGACTGGGTATCTGGCGACTCTAGCCTTTGTGTCCTTCGAGCAGTGCCAATCTCTATTCGTTCCATCCACCCGGCTTCCGTTCCTCCAGTTCCCACCTGGCGCGAATCAGCGCGCGCCGTGATGCCTTTCGGCGACCTCCCCATGGCAGTAGCCCCCCGCCTTGATGCTCATCAATAATCCACGTCGAGCCATGTGTTTTCACAACACTATGGGGTCATGACCATTGCCGTTATGCATGTCTTTTTGTGCTTTTCTGCTTCCTTTTAGATTGCGTGCGCTCGTCGCTCATGCAACGAGGCTGGCACCGCCAGACTCGACGGCCTCGATCTCAGCCGCGCTCCAGCTCAGGCGGCCGAAGCGGGGAGGGAGCTCGCTGCGGTCGAAGTACTCGCCCTGGCCAGGCTGGACGGAGCCGAGAGCAGAGCCGGGCTGGCTGCCAATGGAGCCACTGGAGAAGGTGCGCTTGTTGAGGGGGCCGTGCTGCTGAGCCTTCTGGCGGTAGCTGGCGAATGACTCGGGCAGGGACTGCGAGGGAGCGGCCGGGTGGGCACGGGGAGTGTGGTCGATGTCTGTCGGCACGTGGAGTCAGTTACTGGTCACGCACGCGAAAATCGAACGGCTCTTCCGAGGCGCATGTGAAAGCGCAGGTGGGTGGAAACTTACGGGCCGGAGGGTTGTGCTTGCCAAGGAAGCGGATGAGCGGCTGGCGCTGAGCAAGACGGCGGGCGGTGGCAGAGAACATTTTGGCGGGTTGGGGAGTTGTGTAGTTGCTCGAAGACGTGGTGGAGTGGGAGAGGTAGCAAAAGTAAGTCGGAAGAGTGCGCGAGAGCTTGATATAGTATCGGAGCGGAACGGCTAAAGTCGGCCGGAGCTAGTAATTGCAGGTGGGTCCGTTGGAGAGCTTGGAGGCGTTCGGCGCTGATCGCAAGATCAAGTGCTGGAGGAGGAGCCGGGTGGAGGAGGTGGGCGGCGCAGGATGGGGAGACGGAGATTCAATGTGGGCAGGCGCAGGTCTAAATGTTGCTCGAGGCAGGCGCGTCACGGCGGAGTGGGCTGCGGTTTTCGGAGTGCGGAAACGAAGACGCGGGCGGCGGCAACGGCCTCGGAGACGCACGAAAGCCAGGGTAGACTGCCGTCTGAGGTAAGGTAAGCGAGGCCGGCGGCCGGAGACAACAAAAAGGTGGACTGACAATTGTTCGAGCGGAGTCCGGCGCTGCGGGCGGAGGTGCGAGCGGGCCCGGGGGTCGTGCCCTTGCGGGCGGATGTCGCCATCGCAATTGCATGCCGCGTTTGGTGCGCGCCTGGACTGCGTTTCTAAGCAAGCGCGGGCGCTGCTGCCATTGTTTCCCTCGATTTTTTGTGTCATCCGGCCTTATCGCGCGGTCGGACCACCCTCCCCACACCATCGCGACTCGCGCCTGCCCGCCGGCGTCAACCGCGTCCGATCGTCGCATGCCTGCCACGCCACAGCAGAATCAGCGTCCTACCCCGCCATGCCGCACGAATTGCTCCTGTTCGCCCAGCTGCCAAATTCCCGCCTCGAGCAGCTGCTGAACATCGTCGCCGGAATCGCCGGCGCCCAACCTCAGCGCGTCATCGAGCACCATGTGGTATACCGACCCCAGCGCGACCCGGTGCAGCGCCAGTACGCCGTCGGCGCCAGTCAGAATGTGCAGACCACCCAGCGCGCAACCTCGCGCGAGCAGCTGTCCAAGGACATGTTCTACTGGCAGACGGTGAAGGAGCTGGACGAGGCCGAGTTCGGCTCTGCGCAGGCAGACGGTGCGGCGTCGACAGAGCATGCCCCAAAAGAGAAGGCGAATCCCGACGCTGAACGCAAGGGTTGGGCTGTTCAGTTCCAGGACATCCCAGAGGCTGGCCAGAGACCCGTCACCACGCGTTGGGTTCAGACAACAGATCTCATTGCTGGCAATCCCCACGCACACATGAAAGCGACCATGTACAAGTACGGAAATATCCCTCCGCAATGCTGGTCCGAGCTGGGCTGACGTATCACAGCTACGTGTCTGAGTACATTGACGAAGGCTTTCAGTTCGTGCACAAGAACGCAACGATCCTCCTGCATCGTATCCTCCGTTTCCCCAGTCTCGAGCAATCGCGCGATTCCCCCCTCGAGAGTCTCCCTCCATTCAAAGACCTCCAGCCCCTCGACAAGAGTAGTGCATATGTTGTGCAGGTGTCCATCAAGATTCAGGACAATTATAAGCCAGAGACGCGAGAAAAGGCTCAGGCGGAGCTCCTTGCGCTGAAAGGAACGTTGAAGGGCGTGATCGATTTGGAGCCTGCGGAGAGACTAGCTCTGGACACCCGGGTCAAGCCTAGACCAGGGTGAGAATGTGCAAGCCAGATTCCCAGGATTTCGGAGAGCAGACGACCGCATAGGATGCCGCCGTGTGATAAGATTACCAGACTACCTGAGGTGGAGCTCCACCCAGAGACCGGCGTTGACAAAGTGCCCGCGTAATGTGCCACCAACCTTTCAGAAAACAAGGATTGAGGAAGAACAACCCGAGCTGGCCTGTGCCAGAGGTCTACTTTCTAGAGTGAGAGGTTAAAGTTATGGTAGAAGAAGAGGTATCCTAAATTCCGCAGAGGACCCCCTCGTGAACCTATAGCTTGGATAGCATGAGTGCCCGTGAATTGACGAATGAGATGAAATGAAGCAAACTGCAGACCAATGATACATACCGTAGGGCATCAGTGAAATTTCTACTTGACATACGTCATTCTTGGTTGGCCCGGCGTGGTCGGGTGGTGAGCTCAAACGTCACCGCGAAGCGAATTTACCTACTTACGCGCGAGAACTCAGCTTTCGCGTCTCACATCTGACGTCTTCACTGCAGGAGTCATAGCTTCTCCGATCAGGACAGGCGTGAATCTCACCACTGTGGAATGAACGCAGCAAGGTTCCAGCTGGAGCGGCTAGGCAACACGGTGCACGTGCTACCGCGACTCCGCGTTCGCTCCTGTCACGTCGGACTCGCTCCACGCCCAACACCACGACGCACCTACAGACCCACATTCCGCCACACTGCTCGCGCCGCTCACCCCACAGCGATCATGAGCGACCAGGCGCCACCTCCCAAGCGGCTGCGCATGGAAGACGGCTCGGTATCGCCTCCCGCAGTGAAACGGAGGCAGCCGTCCAACACCACCAGTATGTCCCAAAATAGAACAGCTGAGGCCAAGGGTGACCGACTGACACGAGCAACCCAGACAAGGCCGTGGCGGACTTCTTCAAGCCATCTTCGCAGAAGCCGAAGCCTGCGGAAAAGATATCCTGGGACGTCGTCAAGGACAGCCTCCTGGCCGGGAAGCATCAAGCCGCCGACGCAATCCCAGCCACTGAGGCGGCCCAGCCTCGCAAGATTGCTATTTTTGACTTTGTATGTACGAACGCCAACGCGTTTCAGCCATCATATATGGACTGCTTGGAGGTGGGCGTCAGACTGACCCTTGCTCTCCGCGCTGCAGGACGCGACCCTCATCAAGACCGCATCCGGCAAGAAGTTTGCCCGCGATGCCACGGATTGGCAGTGGTGGCATGCAAGTGTGCCCACAGCACTGCGGAGGCTGTACGACCAAGGGTACGTATGCACGCCATTGTCTCAGCTGACGAACGCTCCATCTGCTTTCATTTACCCCTCTCTTTGTGCCACCACCAGCTGAAGCTAACGTACTTTTGCCATTGCGAATATGCAGCTACCTTATCGCCATCGTGAGTAACCAGAGCGGCATTTCCCTGAAAAGCAACAGCTCCAAGGCTCCCAAGGCGGATCTCAAGAGGCTGTCGGACTTCAAGGCCAAAGCAACGGCCATCTTGGCCCAGCTGGACCTGTCCATCAGCATCTATGCAGCCACTGCCAAGGATGAATTCCGCAAGCCCCGGCCCGGCATGTGGCGCCAGCTACTGCATGACAATGGCCTGGAAGATGCGCCTGGAGCCGTCGATCTGGAGCAATCTCTGTTCGTTGGAGATGCAGCCGGTCGATCTGGCGGCACGACCAAGGACTTCTCTTGCTCCGACAGGTCTGTACACCCCGAGAAACGGCCTTGCATTCGCTGCTGCAGACCATCCACTAACCGCCGGCGGTGGCAATAGAGACTTTGCAGCAAACATAGGCATCCCGTTCCACACGCCGGAGGAGTACTTCCTAGGCGAGGAGCCGAAGCCCTTCGTTCGAGACTTCGACCCAGCCAAGTTCCTAAAGGACGTGGCTGGAGCCGCAACTGATGATGGTAAGCTCTCTATTGTCACTTTTGCTTTTTCCCAGTGCGCCGGTACACAGTGAAGCAGGAAAGCAGGTCTCACCAAAGTGCGCGTCTAGTGCCGCTCCTCTTTACCAAGAAGAACCCCGTCGACATCGTGATCCTTTGCGGCAGCCCAGGCTCGGGCAAGTCGACCTTTTACTGGAAGCATCTGAAACCCCTGGACTACGAGCGAATCAACCAGGATATCCTGAAAACGGTACGAGCTGTTGTGTTCCCTTATGGCCCGCCTTCCACCGCGTATGCCGCATATAAGCTTGATGGGGGCCGTCGCACGTTCTGTGCAACCAAATTCTGCAGAGAGCGGATAACTGCGAGATGCAAGCGCGGCACAGATGTACGTTTGACTGACGGCTTTGCATCCAGCGTGACAAGTGTTTGAAGGTCGCAGCGGAGCACCTCGAAAAGGGAGTTCCCGTGGTCATAGGTGAGTGAGACTATTCTCGCCGAGAAAAGAAGGAGCATCGGGGAAGACGGCAACGAATGCAGACGCAAAAGAGAACGCAGACTAACCTTTGGCGCTCCACCGGTCAGACAACACGAATGCAGACCCCGAGACACGTGCCCACTGGGTCCGACTGGCAGAGAAGCACAATGTGCCGATCAGATGCGTCCTGTTCACAGCAACGGCGAAGCTGTGTGAGCACAACGCTGCCGTCAGGGCGTTGAGTGGAGAAGTATGTTCGGGCCCTCTCTCCCCACCCCCCCTCGCCCCGTTACCTGGCGTCCAGGCCATCCCACTTCCTCCTGTTGTCAGACCATCCCGTGAGGCGTCTCTTGTACTACTCTCTGCTTTCCTGCATAGCCGTTGCAGCATGCTGGTGTAATCCCGGTTCCCCGTCATTCACGGCAGCCGTGGGCCGCGAACTCAGACACCCAGGATCTCAGCGCCTCGCGGCGGCTGTGCACCTGACACCACGTCGATCCTACTTGCCACCAACCATGCCCACCAATGATTCTGTGTTATGAAAGGGATCCCGGATACGGCAAAAGCTGACAAGAATTCGCGCAGACGTTGAATCCTGAGTCCCGTGCCATGCTACCGAGGATGGCCTTCACCTCATTCGCATCTCGTTATCGCGTGCCGCAGCTCAAGGAGGGGCTTCAAGACATTACGAAAGTCGACTTCATGGTAAGGATGTTCTATGGTGTATCCATCACTCTCGGAAGTTGCCTTCTGCTTTGATCCGTATGCTTGTTCCCGCATACACGACCTTTCTTCAGTTCGCCACAATCAAGCCCTTATAGTTTCAGTGGAAGGTCTCCTTCCTCGTTCTCTTCTCCGATATAGGACGCACTAAGGAATGCAGGCGTGTATTCAGCTAACATCTTTCACACGGACAGTTCGAAGGCAGCGAAGAGGACCGCAAGGTCTGGAGTCAATACTGGATTTGAGTCAAACTGCGCCACCAGGACCTTGTGGCAAATCCCTGAACCACTATACGCTCTTTAATATACCATCGGTCAGATCGTGGTCGGCGCCCCGGAGCGGCTGACCCAGGAACCTGGAATCGCGAGGTCCGATTCCATCGACCCCCCTGCGATGGGGCGCGTTTCGAAATGACGATCAAGGCCTCCTGATTTCTATGTACCGCGTGCCCTGCGCCTTCACGGTTGCCCTGCTTGGGTTTGCGGTTGCTTGCGTTACAGCATGCTCTCTCTCTCTCTTTCCCTCTCCGAGACTCTTCTACCAGAATAGGCAGGAGGGCGATGATCATATTGGTGGGTGCTTGGTGCTGGTTCGAGACCATCTCCTGCATTACCACTTTGCACTCTACGTCGTACCACTGGTGCGCAACGGCGCATTAGTCAAGGGAAAGACTTATCCATTTCCTTTCTTGGCACATCTTTGGCGCAAGGATCAGGAAGAAAAAATTCAGGTATACGGTATACGGGCATCATTCTCTCAGGTAGACGAGTGAGGAGGCGATCTTTCTTTGATTGGTCAGGGTCTATTTATTGGAAAGCACGTGAAAGGCTTCTTCTGCTTGGCAAGAGGGAAGGTCTGCCGAAAACGAACACCACCATTGGGTCGCTTGGCGGGAGGCAGGATGGCGTGTGGGGCCCAATACAATAGTTCATCCCGTTGAGAGGTGAGAAAAAAAAAATAGAATTCTCTTCTGACAAGCTTCTACTAGTTGGTTCCCTTTCTCCTTCTCTCTCTTATGTCATTTTCCAGTATGGTTCCTTGTTTTTTTCTTTCCCCGTCGCCTGCCTTTCCATTGGTCAATTGGAAGGGGAGTGGATGTTGTTCCTCGGCGGGAGGGAACGGATGCAGCCGGGGGTTCTCCCCTTGCGAGGGTATATCGGGGATTTCAAAGGACGGAGTTCATCAGCACGAGCTCGTTCTCCAATTTTTCTGTCCGGTCAGGAAAAAAACAACAACGCCGAGGCAGTAGTAAGTGGGTATCATTGCAGGTTCAGTAGCACTACGCCATGCTTGCTTGTTGGTGATAGCCAAGCCGCTGTTAAGCGTTGTTGGTTCTTGCTTTTTCTTTCTTTCTTTTCCCCCACACCCCCCATCTTTCATTTACACTGTCTCGTGATATTTGCACAGAGGCTCCTCTTCGCTCGTCTCGGTTGTTTTCGGGATCGTTTTGGTACGTGTTTACATGTGCAAAGCAATATGATCATTCGAGACCGAGGGGACCGAAGCGAGAGGCTTCTTCAAGGTAGCCCGAGGGCGTGTGTGTATGCATGTGCGGGCGGTGGGTCTACATGATTGCTCCATGATTCATCTTTTACTGATTGATTGATTGATTGATAGCATATGTATGGATGTATGTTGTTGAGACCGAGGACGCTCACGTTTGCTTCTTGGGGACGGGATTTGTTTTGATGAGATGCAGAGGCGGAGTTGAGTTGCCGGATGGGCGAAGGGATCAAGCGTGGGGTGATGAGAAAGCGATTGCTGGGGGGAAATGATTCTATGGGGGCTTCTCCACTCGCTGTGGAAGCTGTGAGGGAAGGGAAACAGTGCGGCGAGTTGGAGTGGTCTAGGTCTCTCGATCGTGGTCTTTGCAGATGATGCCATTCTGGCCCACTGTTCATCGCGCGCGTTATCGTATGGATGCCACCGCCGCACGCTTGCATCGCTGCCATGCAGAGACCACTGCCCTTGTTTTTTTTGTCGCCTTACATTGCGTAGGTACACAAAACCATTTGGTCCAATGCTGTGTCGCCGACCTTGAATACGGGAAACAAGCGCTGGCTAGGCAGACAAACAATAAAGTATATGCGTTTAGCGGTACGTATCACACATAATCCTCCTCTTGCTCTTTTCTCTCACGTAGGGCTATCGCAGGCAGGCAGGCAGGTAGGCAGCAGCATACGACACACGCGAGTAAGGAGGTCGGAGCTGTGCGCGAGTCGTTTCTCCCTCGGATATTCGGGTCCTCGGTTCATCAGCAGATGGGTTGGATGGGGAGGGAAGCATGTGTTGTGTGGGGAACATTATTATTGTCTCAGATGCCTTTTCTTCCGACCGACTCGAAGACCGCCGAGCTTTCCCCACTATTCGCTGAGCAGAAAGATATTGGCGTCTCGCTTGGACGGCATCCTCGCCAACTTTGTCTTTCACGTGTTCTTCCGTCGTCTCTCGATTTCGGCCGGCGGACCTGCAGCAGCAGCAAAAGTCCGAACGGAAGCGAAAGAACAAGTGGAGAGAGAAGAAAACCAGAACGGCGGGCGGGCGGCATGCTCCGAAAGTTCCCATCAATGAGGGGCGCGCGCATGAATGTCAGCGCCTGAAATGGTATATGCAATTGCCGTCACGCCTCAGGGGATGCTACCTAGGTATGCAAGCGGGCGACGAATGATAATAGTGTTGAGTCGCCAACGTGCTTCTGCCGCCCGCGGATTCGCACATCACAATCAAATGCAAAGACAGGATTTAGAGTAAAAGCCAATTGCCTCGGTGCGGGAGACGGGGTTCTCGCTACCGCGCAGCGGAAAAGAGGGAATCAAAAAAGTTCTGTGGAAATTTCTTTAACCCTGCATTTTGCAATTGTGTGGTTCGCGGTAGGCTAGTCGTGCTCCGCCGCTCCGTAGCCTACCGTCCAAGCTTACCGGTGTCGTTGTCGCTGCTGCACCGCGTGCGCTGCCGCCGCCATCCCACGCAGGTTCCGCTCGCGCGCCACGGTACCAGCGCGGCTACGGCTCCCCAATTCAGTTTGCCTATCGTCACCGGCGCGCGGTTGCGTTTCCGCCCGCCCATCGGGGACTCTTCCGACAGCACGGGCGGGAGTTGTAGGAATTAGGGAGGAGAGATGAGAAGGTGGGGTTTTGGCGGCGGGGTCTCGAGCCGCCTCGCCAGCGGCCATAGGGCGATGAAGAAAGAAGCAACGAAAGGAAAACTGGTTCCAGGCATAACGCCCGATGAGATGCATCTTGCCTGCACTGGTACTAAGGACCAGCAATACCCTTATTCAACGACCTTCTCCAATGGCGACGACCGGTGCCTTGGCTTCGGGATTGGTTATGCATGTGTGCAGGCGAAAAAGGAAAGAAGGCGACAAAAAGCCATCGTACCATGCGTTTCCCTAATAGGCAGTCCCGTGATGGCGAGGCGCCGACTGGCCGCTTTTCCTTCTTTTGCATTGTCATGACCATTCGATTTTGGTTTTTCCGCCTCTCGCTTTCTGACGCGCGTCGCGCATCCGCCGTTTGTTGTCTGCTGCTCGAGAGGATTGCAGAAATGCAACGCCGAGTTTGCGCGCCACGCCTACATTGCGCGCGCGCCTTGCAAGGTTTCGGCCGGCCGTTGATGATGACGGCATGACGGGACGGGGGGAAGGCGGCAAGGCCGAAGAATGGGCTTCCTGACGGCTTTGCTACTACTTTCAGGCAAAATTGGATCGATGTCCCCTTGCGGCACGGCAGATTGATCGCAGGGCTGGAACGCGCAAGGACATGGGCGCGCAGGGCTGTAGAAGAGGAAAGAAGCGACCATGTGCGGAAACGATGGGCGTGACAATAAAGACACCGGCGCACGTGTATGGCCGGCGCCCCTGCCAGGATGGACAGGCGACGTATGTCCCGACCACGTACTGGAGACTGGTAGGCGGGCTGCATCGTCGGCGACTTGGGTGTAGCTGTGCGTTGTTCCCCAGCAACCGGTACCGGGCCAAAACGTTGAGCGAAGATCACCGTCAGGCTTCTGCCGCGCGGATCATCCGCTGATTTACGCCCGAGCACGAGCTGCTGCTACAACCTCATGCGCCGCCGCTTGAAGACGAAAAAGAGAACATGCATGGCAGATCAGACTACTGCGACAGCTAAGACCGCCGACAGACTGGGCAGATGGTCGAATGATGCAGACATTGCTTTTGCGCGTGCGTCTGAAGCTGTTCTGGATGGATATTCGCAATTCGTACATACCTTGACTTGTACGCTGTCATTCGCCCAAATGCGGGGAAGCGCCACTGAATCTTCACCCAATTTTTCTTCTGCTTGATCGTCCGCGCCGGAGATGAGCTGGCAGCATCGGCGCGGAGACGCGCTTCGCAAGGGAGGGTATCCCCGATCAAGCATGTCACTCACAAGGCGACCGTTGGACGAGCCCCATTAGCGAGGCGCCACATAACAGTGTGAGCAGCTGAAGAGAGATTGTAGGGTACATGGGAGATGCCATTGACTAAGGCGACCCGTCGAGGCTCACTAAATCGGTCAGTTCCGGCCCATGGCTGGTTGACTTGCCTGAAGTTGATCGGGAAAGGTGCCATACGGGGCAAGACGAAAACGGTAAGAAGCGGCAGAGGAAAGCGGATTGAAACCTGCACTGCCGATCAACCACGGCGGCTGGCTATTTCGCTCATAACAAGGAGACCAGGCTATACGGAAAGGGGGAAAGACATGATCGAGGAGGAGAAATAGCTGAAGTTTGTATCACCGTAGCGAGATTCGAACGGGAAGCAATAGAGGGCGGAGCATGTCGGAATACAGAGAGGCGCAGCGTCGTAGGGCGGGTCGCTTGGGGGGCTCAGGTGCGGCTGGCTAACGCCATCGAGCATGGCGGTCCAGGTGGTGTTCGGAAGCGCGAAGTGTTGAGGGCGACACTGCAGACATCCTGAGGCGTTCAGGCGGGCGTCTATACCGCGTCGGAGTAGGAAGGCGATTCTCTAGGTGCACTGGCTAGTCGGGCCTGTCGCTGTGCGCAGGGAACAACGTTGAGGTGCCGCGCGTTACGGAAGCGGCTCGCTTAACCTACAGCGCGTTGTTGATACAATGGCGCGAGTGATTGACGCGCTCTCGACGACTCCAACGCTCTCGCCGCCGCGCAGCTGTCGTACTCGTTGGCCCCGGGAAAACGGAGGAGGCTGTCAGCCAGCCATGGCAGCTGAGCCGTGTCGACTTGCGGCTGGTACCTTTCAACTCTGTACCTGGTCACCGAGATAACCATAATTCCACATCCAGTCCTTTACCCGCCGCAGACACAATGCTTACTGGCTCAAGCATCTCCGCCGCGACTCGGCAGCGCGGAGTTCCCTCATGGCCAGTCTGAAGAAGCTGACATACAGACGTCGCTGTCATGGCCGGGAGGTACAAGCGGAGCCAACAGCTTCCAAAAGGGTATCGCGCGCGAGCGGAAACGGTTCCAGCATTCCGTGCTGGGGGCGACAGGAGGAGCGCGCCGGGAGTGTCTGCTGGCAGCTCGCCGTTTGGCCATTTCTTCAGTCGGCTGCATGCTGCCTGACATGGCTGGCCACAGGCCAGCAAACACGTGAGAGGAGGGCGAGTCGTCTTGTTGTTTCGGTCAGGCAGTGACCACGTGTGCCTGGGCGCGCAGCAGGAAGATAAGTAGCTTGTGGCTCATAGGCACACAGGCAGCTATCCGGATGCAAGTAGGAATCCGCAACACCGGTCCTCACCGACTGTTGCGATATGCGAGATGGGCCCCGTTTCCCCGCCGCCCGCACGATGAGATGAGGGCTCTGTGCAGCCGGCTGCGCTCTTCCGAGATCGCAGCCGGGCCAGAAGTGCCCGAGGAACGAGATTCCGGAGCGCCCACGACGGGGGAAGCGCACGGCGAGACGCGCGGAGGAATTGGTCCGCTGTTACGTGCACTAGTGTAATCGCTGCGATCCCCCGAGCTACGAGCGACTCTGGCTAGCACGGCGATCGTCTTCTGTCGTCATGGGCCTGGCTCTTGCTGGTTCTGGATCTCGTAGCTCCCGGGCTTCCTACCGGCCTGGTGTGCTGCCCCGACGGCATGTATGTACACGGTACATAGCTGGCCGGGAGCAGAACGGCGCTCCGCCACCACCGCGCGGCACGAGAGGAGTGGCGGCACTGTGGCATGCATCGCGAGAAGACGGCACAGTTGGCTCTGACATTGCAGGAACCCGCGAGAGCGTTGAGGGCGTGGAGCAGCAGACGTGGCCGGGGGCCCGATTCGCTGGCATCAGCGATGGCGGTACCTGAGCAGGGATGGGCCTTCTCCGACGTGGCCGGGCACCGCTGTGCCTGGGAGAACCTGGGACGAGGTCTGGGGGGGCCCACGGCGTGCGGCGTGCCAGGGACGCGGCCAATGGGCAGGTGCAACGGCTCCGGGCTGCACATCCCCGGCGGCCCAACGGCGTGCTTTGCTAGGTTTCGCCGCGCGGTGACGAGCGTGGAGGGCGGCGCCTGAGGCAGCGGCCGTGATTTTCAATGCGAAACCCGCCAGCGACCCAGGGCCGTGGGTGGGCGTGGCCCCACCGCGCAGGCGGCCGGCATTGTAAAGCAACGTCGCTGCTCGAAGCGCAAAAGCAAGAGGCTGGCGCCAGCGTCGGGGCAGAGGTGCTTTTGCGCGCGCGAGGCCTGACGTAAAACGTCCGTGGCCGTGCTGGTTCCACCACTACTCGCCGCGGGCAGACTTTTTTTGCGGGCGCCCACGAGCGCAGCCGAAGCGAGGGCAGGGCCGGGCAGGCAGGGCAGGGCAGGCCGGGCCAGAACTGGAACTGCAGGCGCAGCCGCTGTATGACGGCGAGGGCGAGTCATTTTTGCGTTCGAAAATTCTTCCTGGTGGGTGGTGAGCACGAGGGTGGAGCTGCGCGCAGCCGCGCTCTCATCAGTCAGCTCGCGCGTCCGCTTTGGGATCCGGGTGGAGCCCTTGGGCGCAGCTGCCGGGGATGGGAGGTGGGAGCTTGGCTGCGGCGGGGGTCGGGGGTCGCTGCGCGGACGGGGGCTGGCCATGATCGCATCGCGTGTCGGCGGAGGCTGCAGGGCCGGGTTGACGCTGGCGTTGGCGTTGGCGTTGGCGCAGGCTCAGGCGCATTGCAGGCGGCGGGCCGCCCGCGGTGCGGTGCTGCGCTGCCAGAGCGGCTGGGCAGAGCACCGGAGGGGTTGCGCGCACGGCATCGCTTTGCGACCCATGCCGGCGGCACTCTCGCCCGCCGTGACTTAATCATGGGCGGCCGCCCATCACCGCTGCTCACTGGACCACAAATTCCACACCTGCTCACCACCCAGTCCCGGTCCAGTCGCGCGCTGTCTTTTCGCGCCCTCGCTCGCCCACCCCCGCCGCTCGCTCGCCAGCTGTCTCGCCCGCCGTCCGCTTCCAGCGTGCTCTGCGCCTGCGCCTGCCGACGCCTCCAGCCGCGCCTGACTGAAAGCACCGGGTGAGTGTGACGCCTGCGGCCGTTGTCTCACGTGCCGCTCACTGACCGGGTTGTCCAGCCGCGCACCATAAACAAATCTGTCAGCGACGTGGACTGCTCGAATTCGTGCCACCCTCTCGTTCCTCGCGCCCACGCCACTGCGTCGCAGCAAGGCCCGCGGCTTCGTCACGCCCAAGCCCAAGCCAAAGAAGCCCATGCCCGGCTCCTCTGCCTGCCCGCGAGGAGCTCTGCCGAAACCTTCCTTTTAAGTGGTGATGGGAACCCAGTAGTCCACTCACCACGCCGAACTGCTTTCCAAGATGCGCGACCTCAAGCCGCTGATGCTTCCCAAACTGGCTCCCGCCAGAAATCCCCTGGCCGACTCCCCCACTGCCGACGAGCGTGCTTGCCAAGCTTACCCCGACTCGTCTTTCTCTGCTTCCGAGTGCTCTACGCCATTGAGCCAAACTTTTTCGACCAACGGCCATGTCCGCCATTCGAGCTCCCTCTCCTCGCTCTCCTCGTCGCCGCCCTCCTCGTACGAGCACCTGGACAGCATGACTGGCTCCAGCAAGCTGCCGCGCCTGCCGGAGGATCCTTCAGAGGGCCCGTTCGCCTCTGACCCCGACGACGACGAGGAGATCGAGGGCAAGCTTGGCTCCTGGTGCCTGTGCAGTACGTTGCATCGTGCTCCGCCGCTCCCACCCCACTTACTGACCTTGTCACAGGTGTCGCTGAAGGCTGCCCGCATGGCGACAGCAGGACCTCTTACTCAACCCCTAGCTTGACGAGCCCGACGTTCGACTTCGCCGACGGCCCGTTTGGCGAGGACGGCGAATCGAAGTATTTCCCCCGCCGTCGCAGGTCGGGTGACTCGCCTGCAAGCATCTCGTCACGCGTTGGCGAGCGCTTCCCCTCACTCACGCGAAAGTGGAAAGATCGCAGGACGCCTTCCGGGCTGTCCAGGGAGACAACGCGCACGTCCACGCCGTCTGGTGGCCGTTCCAGCCGGGCTTCCTCCACCGCTGGATCCGTTGTTCCCTCGGTGAACGCCAGCCTGACTGATCTCCCTCAGAGCCCAACCAGGTCATCCCTTGAGCGCGACGATGAACTGACGCCGACTTCACCAATCGACATTGTCAGTCCACGTGCAGAGGCGGATGATGCATTGGAGCGCGAAAGGCTCGCGTCGACTCCTCTGCTCCCGCCCGTGATGTGCGGCAACCTGGCGTCTTCGGAAAAAGACTGGCAATCCCCGCTGCAGTCACCCACGGTCGCGGACTCGAATGCAACCTTCTCGGCAATGAACAGTCCGTTGGGAACCCCGCAGGCACCTATGATGCAGACCCCGCCGCTCTCCACCAGGCCCTCGATTGCATCTTTCAGGCATGGTCGTCCCGGCGGGATGGTACCGAGCTCGGACATCCCACCAATGACGATCAGCGACGACGACAGCGAACAGGACGAGTGGGCAGAGAAGCTTGGCCACGCCAACTTCACAATCCTGCCCAAGCCGTACATGCCCGAGGTGTGCGATCGGGCCGCGTACCGCGAGCTGTTCGCCAACTGGGAACGGGCGCGGCTCAACTTCACCAAGCACCTCGTCCGCACCGGCGAGCATTTCGGCGCGACGTCGAAAACATACCGGCTGACGGAGCAGAAATGGGCCGAGGTCGACAGCCAATGGAAGAAGTTCCACGATGCGGCCGTCGCCTGCGCAACCGGGGACGGGCTCGACCACGCTAATGGCCCAACGCCGAGCGAACCTCCGCCACTGATGACGCTGCCTGCGCTAGAAGACCCGAAGAAGCCCGGGCAGTTCCCCAAGCTAGGCGACGAGGACGTTGTTGGTCCCATGGTTCAGGCAGCGGCGAGGAACCTGCCGCGCTCGTCCAAGAAGGCGTCCTGGGCCAAATTCCTCAGCGACATCAAGTCGCCCGGCACTTTCTTCGCCCGCCCCAACCAGCCGATCGGCGTGGGCTCGAGATAGGTGCGCCTGCCAGCTTTGGCATTCTTGAACCTCCGTTGTAACTTTACAATTACACCATTACGAGGTACGACCGGATACGACACTGCACCCTAGTATTTTTTTTTACTGTCAGCTGCGCGCAGCTGTAACGTTCCTTGATGACCACGAATTTCTTTTGTATCTGGGAGGCTATCTAGACGGTTTACACGACAGACGCACGGCGCATTCCAGCAGAGTTTACTGCTGCTCACGAGGGCGGAAAAGGGGGAGGTCGCAAAATGGTTTGGATCACAAAAGGAGCGGTTCAAAAAGTTTTGCGCGTCGGATTCTGTCGATATTTCTGCGCGTATTACCCCGGCTGACGCGTCGGCCATGTCTTGTCTCGTTTGTTTTCTACCTGTGGAGGCACACATTTTTCGGCGGCTATACCCATCCTCGGCCTCGGTTGAAGCGAGCGCATGGCGAAGCGCAGTCAGATGTTGGATGAAAGCCAGGGGCAGGCCTCTCGCGCGGCCGTGTCACTGGCATCACCCATCGAAAATGTATTTTGTATAATTATCACGGAGAGGCTACTATATGCGGATACAGACGACGGGTCTAGCACGTCGTAGGCGCAGCACCCGCAATATAGAAGAGAGGATGACGATAGACATGCGGTACAAAACAAACAGTAGAACGAAAGAGACACTTCCACCACATGAACGAGAGCGCAGTGCTCCCCGGGGAGCGGTTTGCTAGCCATGTACGTCGCTGGGAATAAAAGAGGATTGCTGCATATACCGGCCGCATTGGGAAGAAGCTGCATGGGGGCCTGCCGATGCGCCGAAAGGGTCCAAAAGCAGGGAACCCAGCGAAATAAGGCCACACTCGTTAATCTCGTGATCGGCGATTTGTGTCACTGGTCCAGATGCACTCACTCTCGACTGCCGGCAGGATTGCTTGCGCAGTGTGCATTGCAGCAGTTGCTTGATGGTCTGGCCCTGGTCCGGTGCCGTCTCGCCCTGGCCCCTCATTTCGGCGGTGTGTGCCTCGTCTTCTATCTGGGGAAGTCAGGGAATGCATGCCGAAACTCTGATCGTTTGTTTTCTTATTCTCGTGCGCGATCATGCTTGTTGTCCGTTTTACAACGGTGGGGGGCGTCAGACATGGGTTGCGTGTGGACTGATTATGAACCAGGCCAAGCATGCGGGGCAGATTTGCTTTTTTTTTGTCCTGTTTGCTTGTTTTCTGTCTCCCGCGCATTCTTCTCTCCCAGGCTGTTGGTACGGCAAACGGCTTGCCGCTTCTCCTTGGCTCCCGTTGCTCTGGTCGTGGCCCGTTGCGTCCTTCTGTCTCGAGAGAGAATGCATCATCTCGCCACCAACGCAATCCGACCGGCCAGAACGCGGTGGAGCTGGCTGGCGCGCAACCAAGCGGGGGGCCGTACCGGTATAACGCGCAACAGGCTGTTGGTAGGGGTTGGTTGTTGGGCGGGCAGGCTTTCCTGCCTCCCTCCCCCACCCTCCTCCCTTTTTCCCCACACGCATCCCTTTCGTTGCTTTTGGACATGTACCGGGGCTGCCCGGAGTGTTGGGCGGTTCGCTCACCTGAGCTCAAATGATGAGGTGTTTGTTCGTACCTACGCGTCGTCGATTGCCAGCGGACATCCCTTCAGTCCTCGATCTTACTCACTTACGCATGAAAAGGAAAAACTGGCCAGATGATGACTTCCTCCCCAGCAGACCGTACCTTGAGCACGTCCGTCAGTCGGCCAGTCATGTGTTATCGTGGCATGCGGTCGCTCAAGTTATCGCAAAGGAGAAAGGGCTTCAACTGCATTGTTTCTAAGACCCTTGAAACGTCGTAGAGCGCCTTGGGGAACCAACAGCGAGCACGTGGCGATGGAAGAATTGAACAGCAAAAAGAAAGGGTTGTCATGGCACTCGCCCGTCCTCTTCTTCTTCCCCGCAACGTTTACCCGCGCGAACAGGCGTTCGCAGAGCGCCGTACTTTTGTGCGGCGTTGTCCTGAGTCAAGACAATTCTCAAACGAGGAAGGGATGGCCGGCGGCTGCGAGAAGGGAGTAGCAAGGTTCGGCGTCGGGTTGGTGGCTTGCCTCGTTCTCCCCTTCGTCCTCCTTCTCCTACCGGGGCAAAGCAACGACGATGACGTTGCATGCGCGTGCGGTTGTCTGCAGCTTTGCAACCTCAGTTCAAGGCGGGTTGCAGGTCTCGGTCGCACGTTATCATTGTCTGGTGGCGTTTTTCCTTTTCTCTCTCTCGTTGCTTTTACTCTCTCGCGATGGCTGTGCTCAAGCTTTCTCCATCCATCGCCACCATTCCATTGGCACGGTTTCCGGGATGGCAATCAGCTTGGCAATCACGGCCGTGGTGTTGTTCGAATCGGTGGTTCCGTGGGTACCGGTGGGCAGGTAATGGGTTCAGCCTCCCGTCTCAGCCTCCTCCGGCCTGGAGCTTCCCCGCCATCCGTCCTTTCGTTCCTCCCTGCCTTCGGTGCTCCCCGCTCTCCCCTTCAGGCGAGACAACCGCCGAACCGGTGTTGCTACCTCGTCCCTTTCTTCACCACCTACGACCCGGTGCTTGATCTGGGAAAGGGGAAGAAAGTCACCATCCCTCGAGACGGATGGTTCTCCGTCAGGATAGAGTGCCCTGCTACGTACGGTAAGACACCCGCTCGCCATTCGGCACCCAGCTCCACAGAGGCCAGCACAGCGGGAAGTGGCGTCCGGCTGCACCATCCACGGCGCACAGCCTCCTCATTCGTCCATTTCCAATCGCAAAGGTTCTTCTCTTCCACCGGCCTCGGCTCCGCGTTCTACCTCTCTCTCTCCCCCTCCAATGAATAGGATATCAAACCTACGTCTGAATCACGCATGGGCGCTTAGCTGCTGTAGAGACAAACTTTTTTTTTTACTCACTCCGAAACGTAGCGTAACCCCCCGCCCACCAGGTTATCTCGCTGCGGAAAGCTGGGACCAACCGTTCACGTTTCTTTGCTTTGCCCCGCTTTAATTTTCTTCTGACCCCATACATACAGAATGAAGTGGTGAGCTGTCCAGACCAAGGAGTCTCTTTGCAGATGCACGGCGATGGTCAGCAGGTCGAGGTCTCAGAGGTCGAGCTGCCGGTCCTTCTGGGTTTGGGTTATTTGCCGTAACCGTACAGACTTCATCGTTTGGTACGGTGGCGGTCGTGGGCAATGGAGGCAATCGGCGGTGTAGCTGCTATTTTCGGTCCTTTTCTCTATTGGTGAAGAAGGAGGCTGCGGTGTCGGAGGTGGTGATGGGGGCAGGGGCTTGACGGGTAGGCGCTTCCTCTCCTTCACGGATTCCCGCGCCGAGCCCGTGCTGTTGTATCATTCTTTTCGGTTGATGGCTGCTTCTTGCGCTCCCGCGAAAAAGCCGCGGTCTCTACGCCGGTTGTTGGACACCTTTTGTTTTTTCCTCCCCCCTTCTGCGGGCGAGAACGTGGAACGGTTCGTCTCATCTTCAGCTGGACGGAGGGGTGGTGAAGATGGGGAAAAGAAGGAAGGGTAAAGGACCTTTTCTTTGGTTTTTCCCGACGGTCTCACTCTGCTACAGCGCCACCTTTATCATTTCTTCTTCCTTTACCGCTCCGGCGGAAGCACTTCGTCAAAAGCAGAAGAAGGTGGAAAAAGCAAAGACACCATTTCTGCCGAATCCGACGTCCCGAGGCTGAACGCCACAGCATGTACGACGCCGTTTGCAGTCATCGCAGAAACCGGGCGTGGCTGGCTGGTTCGCGCTGCGATGCTACCCTTTTTTTCTCTGCTGGCTGTCAGCTTTTGGTTGGCAGGCGGACGTCTCACGTGCGAAGATGTGGAAGATGCAAGTACCCGTCAATAGATCGCACACAAAGAGAGGGGGAGGAGCCGAACAGTACTCGCACAAGGCGAGGGGAGCTTTCGCCTCGTTCCGCTTGTGTCGCGGTCCTTGCCCGCTATAGTACCGCGCGGCATATAGCTCTCTTCCTGCCTGCGTCACCCGCGCTTATCTGATCAAACCTCGGGACCGGAGAAACGGTAGACGGGGCGTGTGTCTCGATTGCTACTCCATGAAGTGGTGATACATCATACGTGCTCCTTTCCGGTCGCAGCTCTCCCGTGCCCTCGTTTTTCCTATCACCCCCGTCATACGTGCTTTGCGAGGAATACGAGCGTGTTACCCTTTTTCGCGATGGCTATGCAAAGCGCCCGTTCCACGGAGAGACCGATGGCGTACAGCGGACAGCATGAGTGCCTACTGCTGTAATGGCTGCAAAAGTTGCGTCGGTCCTGGCCCTCCCCGTCGGCATCGCTCTGTTCTAGACCGAAGGATCTTCCTCGGTGCCAAAAACGGGAGGTGTTGGTGTACACCAAATCTTAAAAGCGCAGAGGCAGGCATGACGATCCTCCAGCAGATCATCAATGCACCTCGCGTTCTAGGCCGGCTCCCGTCCCGCGTCCTGTCGGTATGCCGTTCCGGAGCAGTGGTTGAGCCGCGGCCGGGGATCGGTGACGCAAGGTGGCCGGGGAGTGACGAGGAGGATCCTTTGTGCTACCGCCGTTGCTTGTGTGCTCTTGTGCTGCGCGGTCGTGGCAGGGGTGCGGGAATAGACGTTGATGTCAGACGGTGCGGAGATAAGCGGGTAGATACAGATGCGTGTTTAATTAAAGTGGGATCGTTCATTGGCACAGTCACAAACATCAGATGTATAGTGGTGACAACGCCAAATCAGCTCTTATTCCGGACTTACTGGGGGTGGGTTGAGATATTGGCGCCACCTCCTTACCAGCACTGCTCATTTAGATAGAATATGAGATAGGATAGTTTCATGCATTGAGACTATGTCTATCTTTTCATCAGGGCTTTTTGGCGCCGCGAGTGAGCAGAAGCTGCACCACTTCCTTCCAACCCCGGGCTTCCGCAGCTGTAATAGCAGTGCCATATTTACCCACTTTCACATTAACATCTGCGCCATGGTCGAGAAGCTTGAGCAAAGCTTTAGTGGTCTTATCAGAAGCATGACCCGACGGATCTCTGCCATCCATTATGGCTGCATGCAGATCACCACCATACTCTCCATCCCGCAGATGTATGTCTGCACCGTTGTTCAACAAAATTTGCCGAGCATCCGCTGCCGCGTGGAGTAACGCACGAGCCAGAGGCCTTTTGCCCTTCCAGTAGCGTTGGAAATATTTCATTCCAAAGAGGCCACTGCCGTATATGATAGTGCTCTTGTCCGCTGCTTGTAATGCCTTGAGCGGGTGGGGACCGAGCGAGTCGCCATTCCGTACTTGGAGGAACGCCTCAAGTGAATAATATTGTGACAAGAACTCATTCAGCCGCTGGAGAAGTGGCTCCTGAGGTTCGTTTCCAGGAATCGGTATACATTAAATGCATAGTAATCAACGAATTTTGTGGCATACCAGGCAAGAGTGCGCTTGTCCCGGATCCTGCTAAACTTCCGTGGCTCACCCTGACTTCCGGGTAGCTTTCTCGTGAGGTACTCTAGACAGATAATGCTGATTTTTATGTGCTACAAAACATCAAGATGGTGGTGCAGATCCAGCTCGATGGTCTCGAAGCGCTCGTTGATGTCCCATTGAGATTTCAGAAATACTTTCCACGTCGGTCATGTTCTGTTGCTTCCGTCCGAGGCTACAGAAATTTCTCGCGTCCGTTGGCAGAATTGCAGCAGGTCTCCATAAAAATTGGCGAGGGGTTCGAGAACAAGCGGTGCATGCGATGTGGTCTGCGCGTATTTCGTGAGGGGAGTGAGGAAATTTCCGAAGCGGCACAGCATTTCTGCCACCTTGTTGAAGAATGTGATGAAGTGGATCGCAATGTCCAACACGATACGGATACCGCCTACAACGACGGAAGATATACCAGCATCGGCCTGAATGGCTATGGAGATGCCCGTCATGAAGCGGTCGAGCACTCGAAAGAAACCTGAAAGTGGCTGGACAAATCCACGAACGCGAGAGCTGTCTCGGTGTTGTTCGTCGAGCTTTGAGAAGGAGATCATCTGCACTGCTGTGGGCACCCGCCTTTAGGAATGCCTCACCGGCCTGAGGAGCGGAGCCGTGGCGGGAACAGGGCTTTCGGGTGATCTCGCTTCAGCATCATGTCGTGGCTGTTGTAGTTAGGTGAACGGGGTTCATCCGGAGTTTCTTATCGGTCGGCGGGGTGGGCAGTCTGGTGAGCTGTCAGCCCCCCTCCACGCTGGTCAGATTGCCAAGGGTACTGGTGTTATGTAATATTTCGGTCCCAAGACCAGGAATTTGTTTGCATCCGACTCCATTGAATATATATATGGAGTGGAGAAGACCGTCACTGAAGAATGACGAAGGGCAACGGTGAGTGGAAAAGCTTAACACTGAATTGAATTGTTAATTGATGTGTGTACAGATGGCGAATGCCTACATCTGCTGGAATGAACGCCTTATAAAGACTAACAAAACCTATGCACAGCATATACATGCCAGGAATGATATTACACAGCCGCTTCTTGCTTCACCTACTCCTGCTGCGCGGGATGATAAACATCCTTCTTCTCCACCTCCTCTCCGCCAACATTCTCCCTCCTCTCAGCGCCAGGCTTCCTGATATCCCTCGCACCCGGCGTAAGGTAAGTGTTATCCAGGGTTGTCAAGTCCTCGCCCTCCGGGGGCTGCCAGTCCTTGCTCTGCCATGCCTTGACGCCAAACACGTACATGGTGTCGATCTCCTCGAGGCTGCGGCCCTGGCTCTCGCAGAGGAAGAAGTAGACGACGAAAAAGGCCGCGAAGAGGCAGCCGGCGAAGACGTAGCCGTAGCGGTAGTCGATGGCGCCCGTAATGTACGGCGTGAAGAAGGAGATGAGGAAGTTCCAGGCCCAGTTGCTGGCGGTCGCCATGCTCATGCACTTGGCGCGGTAGCGGGACGGGTAGATCTCGCCGACGACGGCCCACACCATCGGGCCCCAGGTCGAAGCGTAGGCGGCGATGAAGAGACAGGCGAAGACGATCATGGCGCTGCCGGCCTTGGGCGTGTTGGTCGGGTTTTCCTGGTCAAGGGCAAAGTGGCCGACACTGGCGAAGACCTGGGATATGGTTAGCAACATTCATGAATAAAACTGACGAAGGCGCGCAACTTACGAGGAAGCACATGAACATCCAGGCAGCACCGGCCATCAGGCAGGGCCGGCGACCGAACCGATCAACAAAGTACAGACCGGGGAAAGTGCAGCCGAAGTTGACAGCGCCAAGGATCATACTCGTGACATAGCTGTTCGACAGGCCGGTGGCAGTGAAGATGGTCGTTCCGTAGTAGAAGAAGAAGTTTGCGCCAGTAAGCTGTTGTAGGGCCTGGAGGGTGATTCCCAGGAGGGTGCGGTATGCCATGCGAGGTCCGGTGAAGATTTCGTACCATGGGTGCTTACCACCACCAGCGTTCTCAGCGTCGAGCTTCGTTTTTATCTCACGGATCTCGTTGTTGACAATGGGGTGGGTGGGGGATACACCGTAGCTCTTCGCAATGGTGTCACGGGCAACATCCACCTTGCCGTGGCGGTACTGCCAACGGGGAGACTCGGGAAGCAGAAGCATGCCAAAGGCCATGATGGCGGGCCAAATGAAGCCAACGCCCATGGGAATGCGCCAGGAATCCGCATTGTCCATGGCTTCCGTCCCGAAATTGATGCAGTACGCGACAAAAATGCCGAGAGTGATGAAGAGCTGGTAAGCGGAGACAAGAGCACCACGGACTTGACGCGGGGCAGTCTCAGACTGGTACATGGGAGTCAAGACGGAAAGGCCGCCGACACCGAGGCCAGCAACCCAACGGCCCAGCGCGACCTGGTACCATGTGTACGTGGTGACGATCTGGACGATGACTCCGACGCAGAAAACCAGGTTCCAAAAGACGATGGAGTACTTGCGCCCGAACTTGTCCGCTATGGGAGCAGCAATGAGGGCACCCAGAAGAGTTCCGATGGAGAGCTTTCACATGTTAGCATTGTCCGATGGTATACATAGTCTGGGTAGGATTTGCTTACTAAACCAACAATGGTTCCAGAGCGACCATTGCTGAATTTGGGCTCGCCCGTTTTCGGATCCGTTGTGTCGGCAAAGCGGTGCAAGAAGTCTGGCATCTCAACGAAGCCGGAGATCTGACCGGTGTCGTAGCCGAAAATCTGGGGAAGTGTTAGCCAAAACGACCAAGTCTGGTAGCGACGAATGCGGGGAGCCGTACGAAGCCACCCATCGAGACCAAGATGCCCATGTAAATGACCCTCCAGTTGAAGATATGCAGAGGCCCATCCTGCTCTTTGTTGAATTCCAAGTCGGTGGGAGAGTTGCCCTGCGAGGCGGCTGGGGTGGAAGCGGCATTCGGCTCACGCCGAAATTTCGAGAGTAGGCCCATGGTGGTGGTCGGAGAACAGTCAGCCTGGGGTGAGATGGATCCAAGCTCCGAGACAGCAACGCGACCAAGGGAATGCGGTCGTCGGCGGGGCGTTGAGTTCAGAGAAGCGCAAGTGTGCGGGGAAACAGGCGCATTTTGTAGGACGGCGGGTTGGCGGCGACATGGTCACTCTTCGCGCGATTTGTCACGCGGAGAAGCATGCGGAGAGGATCGAAGGCGGGATTGAGGCCCCGGGACCCAAGCATCAAGGCCGCAGACGATATGTTGACGACGTCACTCGTCGGGGTGGAGGTGAGGGCGTTGGCTGAGGCTGATCGGCCGTTAGCGACAGCCCTAGCGGCTGGCCGTGGCGTTCCCATTGGCTGCAAAAGCCGGGCCCATACGTCAACCGCTGCATCGAGAGGTCGCAGTTTCCCCAGCGCTCCACTGCGACAATTTCTCCCCACGGAGGTCCCCAGTCCCCAGGCCCACAGTGGGCGTTCTCCGGGGCTCCGCCTCAATGCTCTTCCATCGTGAAACCCAGATTGGCGCCCAGTCAATGCGCCTCCGAGGTGAGCGAGCGCTGCGCCCTTAGGACTTGGTTTTCTTCACAATCGATGCGGCTGTCGGCAAGATCGGAGCAGAGCGCCACGCGAATAGGCTTTCGCCGGTAGGAGCCGCATCCGCCAGCCATCAAGGCCAGCCAAGCCGCAGGCTAAGCCCTTCCATCTCTGTTCGATGTCTGTGCTCGGTCAGCATGCATCGTCATAGGCGCTGCCCATCCTGCCAATCGCAGTCAAACTGACTCCGGCCGCCTAAGAAACTGCGCGGCCTTTCTTCCGAACACAGTAGCCAGGAATCCACATTCTTCATGTCGCTGCGTGCCTGACAGGTGTGTCAGCGGCGGATGCCGTCCATCAGCCGCGCACTTACGCACTTAATGCTGTGACACCCACCCTCTGACAGCCGCCGGGCGCCGCAATTTCGACGATTCACTGACGATTAGTCGGACGAAGATAAGAAAAAGGCAGTTTTTTCGGAGCTCGGAAACCGCACAGCCGTCACCGTTGCACCCGCCGCGTTCCATCAGCAAAGTCCGACTGTCACGAGGTGCGATGGTGTGTGTTGTTCTCCATTTGAGATCATCCACCGACAACTTCCGTCCGGCACACTTTCAAATGCCGAAACGGACGGCAAATGCTCGGACCCTGCAGGATGCGCATGGCCTTTTAGCTGTTTGACACCTCTCAACTGTCAACATTCTTAGCATGGCACCGGCCCCTTCGACGACCCAAAAATGGAACGCACCCTTTTTCTCTGCTGGACCCTGGCTGTCGGAGAATGACACCGGCATTGTCTTTTTCTATTCCCTTCTTCGATAAAAAAGGAAACGGGAAGAGGGTAGGTCCACAACTTCGGTTCTTGCTTGTTATATCCACTTGCCCGCAAAATCACACAACACTTTGGACCAACCCCGTATAATTTTGGCTTGACCGCAAGGACCGACGATGGATTTCCAGTGCTCCGATAGGTATTTGTCTGAACCCAACTATTATGTGGCCAGTAAGCTTGATACACAAATGACCAGGTGCCATTCCCAGTCCTACTTTGTGGCACATAATCACGAAGTATTGCAGGCCCGGCGCAACGAACACTAATGTCAGTAAAGGCCATGGATTCCTGCATAAAAGATTGCAGCTCGAATCCGCTGGATTATTTCCTTGCATCAACGCCCTTAGCTGAGAAGTTGTGCTACTGACAAGCATGCTGTTTTGGATGCAATTACTGAATGCCATGTCATCCGTAAGGGGAGTTGAGGGCAAGGATACTCATTGGTGGGCGCAAAGTCCGATACACGTTGCTCAGCTATGCAGGGCATCGAGAACTCTTTTCCTCCACAAATGCAATGATTGGCTGCCCGCCTCTATGCTCCGTCACTGATCCGATCGCCAGGAACGCGACCTACGTGACAAACGGTCATCACCTTTACCCTTATTTGTTGTAGTCTCGACCTAAACCTTACTGATTTCGGCATTAGGTCCTCTGCGCAATCAGTCTTCCAGACCCCATAGGCCATATCCAGGTGGTATGTCATCACACCACGCGGCGTCCAAGGCACGGGTAACAGTCCGTTGCAAAGTCAACAAAAATGGACCTTAGCCAAATCCGAACAAGAAAAAATGGTTGCTGAAGTTCATGGGCGTTCGAATAAAGTGGCAGCCCAGCGCGTAGGTCGACAGTTGCCCCCTGCGTCGACCCGCAATACTTTCTTTGAACGTGGTGTTTAACCTTTGCTGAACAGGTGAGAATGGCGCGTGCGCAACTGAAGGGTAGGAAAAAAAGGGACGTGCCGCAGCGGCCTCAGCTCTTTATTTTTTTTCCCCTGCTCCATCGCACGGAGCATGGGAAATGAGGAATGACGTCGCTTCCCGCTGATATCTCCTCAAATGTCTCAGGAGGTGAAACCGGTCCCTCTGATCATCGTTGGCGTTTCGTGATGGGGTGACGTATGTGGAAGCCCGTCAGGAAGCTTTTGGGCTTCGCGAACGAGCATGCTGAATCGCGCAAGAGAATAGTGATCAGGCGCAGGCTCCGGGCTGCCGCGATTCATGCACGAATGTGTGAAAGGAGAAGCGATTGCCCGTTCGCCCACCGATTGTAGCCAAGCTTCCGCCGACGTGGGTCTTGGGCTCTTGTCTACAACCTGGTGCAGCTTCAGACGCGGCTGGAGAGTCGCACCGATAAGGTTGTCTGTGGCTGACAGAACGGCGCTGACAATCGGGATGCAGGCGTGACGATGCGACGAGCTGATGGTTATGCTAACGGTAGCGCATGCCAGCCAGTGACGCACGAGGAGGAACGGTCTCCGATACTGGGAGCGCATGCGCAGCGAACATCGTTTCACATTCATACAGCTCTGCCCGGGCAGGGTGATTCGACAGTAATCAGCAATACTGCGTAAGCTCACCCCGCTATCTTTTGACGTGACGGGCGGGGGCTGCTGCTTGATCAGGCCCATGGTCCGCGGTCCAAGGTTTTGGAAACCGGCGGGGCGGCGCCCTTTGACGCAATTGGCGACTCAGGGCCCTTAGGGAGCGCATGCGCGATGACATCGTTGATTTCAAAACGTGTTCGACCAAAGGCAGTCAGCGTGCGTTGCGAGGCTTAGGAATTGGCCAACAGCAATGCGGTACGGACTGGAGTGCAGCTCGCTTACGCATCACGTATCTCGTGTGTTAGTGAACATATGCTGCTATTTCCGGGGCGGCAACTGTCTATAGAGAGCCGGGTTATACGAGTTATCATGGTGTCAAGCTAATTTGGCATGCCCCGCCGACAGTCCCGCAATGCATGCCAACTCGACGCATTATTGGTGCTGTGGCTCCACTGCCGAGATCGGTTCAACGGTTGGCGTGGTTCGATACAGAGATTTGCCACCCCGCTGGACCCTGAGATGTCGCATTTGATGCTTAAAAGTACGATAGATAAGGGCCCAGGGATGACCACGGTGGGCGCAAAAATAGCCTTCGACGCGCACATGGCTGAGGCCACACCGGCTACGAATCACCCCCGCCGGACTCAATAGTCCATGCCGGCCCTTGCTGGCCCAATGCTAGCTGTCTCGCTGACCTCCCCTCGACCCCTCCTGAACACTGCAGGGAGGGAGGGGGTGACCTGGCATGCGGAGGACGGTGCAGGCCAACTCACGCGCACCGCTATGCCGCTGCTGCCCGCCGCGACGCCGGCACCGCAGTGGCTCAGCCCCTTTTTGCATCGTCGTGCGCATGGTCTTGGTGTTGTGTTGCGGCTACAACTCAACAAAAGAAAAAATAGCTGCATCCAGGCCCGTTTCTCCGCGGTGTTTCCTCGTGTGGTTGCAGAGCGCGGAATGACTCGGCATTTCCAAGCGATCTGGAAGGGTCCGACCGGGGGTTCGGAGGGCAGCGTGCTGCTCAGGCCGCCCGGCGATAGGGTGGCATTTGTTCGGACCCCGGCCACCCCGGCTTGCGCATCCGGACATGCCCGCGCGCTTGCGTCCTTTCGGCCGCGTGGTAGGCGCT
Organism: Diplodia seriata; assembly: GCF_021436955.1. Lineage (NCBI taxonomy): Eukaryota > Fungi > Ascomycota > Dothideomycetes > Botryosphaeriales > Botryosphaeriaceae > Diplodia > Diplodia seriata. Next base: position 3,019,615 of record NW_027117309.1, on the reverse strand, counting down.
AAACAGCCCTACGATGCACTCAGCCACGCTTGCTCCCTGCAAGCCACTGTGCTTCCGCGCTGCAAGGAGACAACGGGAGTGCATCTCGGCCTCTTTCGCTGACCACCTGGCGTTCGTTCGTAGCTTGCCGGTTCCTGATCCTTCGGTGCGGGTCTATTGCATGCCAGCGCACGCGCGCAGCCGCACCGCGCGAGCCTCAAACGCCCGCTGCTGTGTGTACACAGTAAGAACCCTGTACTGCTGGATCTGCATCGGTGTGCCCCCGGCCGCCCGGCTGGACCCTGAGAAAAAAAATTCACTGGGGCGCACAGATACCCGCGGCCCGTCCGCGTGCCCGCTGGTTCGCCGACCGATTGCCGGCAAGACGGCGTGAGCTGAGCGTGGAGACACCGCTCGCGTTCTCACCTGCCGGGCGGCCCTGCGCTCGTACGATGTCTGTTCCCCAGGCCGCGTTGCCGGGTGCCGGTGTGACTGGCAGACTTTGAACACAACTCGAGTGGATAGCGACTCGACCTCTCAGAGCGGACACAGAGATCTTCTTCCCTTACCAATCATGAGCAATCCCAAAAATATCCCATTGTCGAGTAATCCGCATGCGAATTGCCGCGAATGCGAGAACCAGAGTGCCATCGATAAGCGCATCTCCACGGCATCTAGCGTGCCCTCGCCAGCCCTCACCCCGCTGCAGACGCCCTGCTTGGCGACGCCAGAGCCGTCTCGCGTGGGTGCTATTGCTGAAGGTGTGCTGCCGATTGGCTGCCGAGTCCAGCTTGCGCCTCGTTGCTCGTTCCGGGGACCTCGTGGTTGGCCGACAAGAAGGAAGCGGAGTGGCGGCGACCCCGAAAGCATGGAGACACCAGCCACAGCAGCTCCCCACACGCGGGCTGCTTGTTCAGCATCCGTTGACAAAGGGCGGGCGATCACGCGACGCCGGCGCGGACGTATGATCGCTCCCAGCCGCGGGCGCCGACGGCGTTTGGCATCCATTGTGTCCGGCTCACCAATCGGCCGGCGCGAGCGACACGGCCGGGCCTCGTCTGGGCGCGGCTCAACAGCGTCCCGACAGCCCCTGTGCGTGTCGCGGCGAGGCGCAGCGCGGTCGGGTGTCAAGCGAGCAGCGACACAAAGCGCCGAGCGGCTTTGAGGAAGAGCGCGCTGCCGCGTTCCGGCAGGCGCTAGTTTCGGCTGGAGTGCAACGGGGCGTCGACCGAGTGTCAGATCTAGGGGCAGCGCGGGAGGTGGGCAGCGAATCCGCGGGCGCGAAAACTCTGAGCATGGGGGAGGTTGCAGCGTCGCAGGGCCTCGATCGGCAGCGTCCGGGCCCAAATGCAGGGTAGGGTGAGGGCCGTGCGTTGCGTAATGGCACAGGGAAGGCGCGGTCGGCCGTGCGCAGATCGTTGACTTCCAGAATCCTTGGCCAAGCCATGACGCAACAGAGCATTCCACCGACTGTGAGAGGGCAGCGCTTTTGTCTCCTCCCGGCGCGCCCCATCTGCCAGCGCTCCCTTAAAGTTCGGCGCATTCAAACATCCGCTTCTTCTCCCCGACATAGCTTGGCGCACCACAAGATTCTGCATTGCAAACCCCGAACGGCGAGCGCGATCCAAGACCGGCTTCGACGGCATTCCACCGCACCATTACTTGATCACCTCACCAGCTCCTAAGCCCGGTCCGATCTGAGTCAGGTGGTTACTGGCTTTTCCCTTATATTCGCCACCCGTCCCTGACCCGGTCCGGTCCCCACTAAGACGTCCCGCCTACATCATGCTAGCCTGCTATCCACGACGTCAACACGCCGACACCTCTAGTCTCCCGTCGCCAACCCCCTCCCACGTCAACTTCCTCTCCAACCTCCACCACCAAGGCTCCGTACCATCTCCCACCGAGCTTCAAAACGACAAACTGCTGCGCAACTACTTCCAGCAACAATCTTCGACATCGCTCCCCACCTCCTCCAGGCCCGACGCAAATCAGTTTGCCGATCAGTACATGCAGAGCTCCTTCGACTTCTCCAACCCATCCATTCGGATACAGCAGTCGACCCCGGGTACTCAGCTGCCTGACGCATACCCGACCGCCAACCTGATGATGGATAACGGTGCAAACGCACTAAGCTGGGATTTCGCGAACAACGGCCAGCTGAACGCCGGCTCTTCGACGCTCCACTCTTCAGCTATAAACAACAGCCGCCGCACGCATCAGCGGTCGCCCTCTTCATCAACCAACGCCTCGAACGTCTCCGCCACTTCGGCTTACAACCCTGCGTTCCATTATTACCCTAACTCCGAGCAACATCCGTCAACACCACAGGCTCCCAAAGTCGAGTCATCATATAACGCGGAAGATATCTCTGGCACCTTCTCGAACCATCTTCCCACTCCTTCACACACTCCGACTCAAGATACCTTCAACAACACCAACGGCTTCTCGAACTTCAACAACATGAACGTCCACGACGGAGGCATGGCAGCACATATGGCCATGAAACAGGCATTGATGGACCAGCACCATCAGGCCGGAAACGATGGCAACTGCCCTGACTTCGGACACTCGTCCCGGCAGTCGGTATCAAGTTATGGCGCAGACTCCCCAGCCACTCCTCACAACGCCCAGGAAGACTACAGCGATGACCGCTTCAAGGTGCCGTCCAATGGTGAGAAATCCTATCCGCGGGTCGAGAACTGGATCGATGAATACTTACAATACCCCGATGAATTAGACATGCGGCCAGTTCCCAAGCTTGACCGCACCATGACGGACATCTACGCGGATGAGTTGTTCAACCCGAATGCCATGGCACCAGCACCGACAAAGCAGTCATCGCAGCAGCCTGCCAATGCACTCCTGTCTCCTTACCGGAATGTCATGAACGACAGGCTGCAGGCGGCGCACCAAGCCCGCTCGCAGTCACCAGTCAGCGCTATGTCGCGCGGACCTTCCCCGTTCAGAAATGGCTCACCGCTTGCGCCCCCGAACAACTCGTTCGCGTCGCCGCAGGTCCGACTAGGCAGTGCTCAGCAGCTGCGTGAGCAACAGAAGGCGGAGTCTGACGCGTACGCCCTCCAGCGTAGCCAGCGCCAGCCGGACATGACCGAGCCAACGACTATTTCTCCCAAGGACGCTCTGCTGGACTACCACGAATCAGAGGAGGATGCGAAGATGCCCCTGTTCCCCGAAGCCAGTGCCAGCGACTACGACCACTCATACACGAGTGGCGACCAGGCGCACTACGACGGCTCTTCCGAAGTGTCATATGCAAGCACAGCCACAAGTCAAGGCGGCAGCTGGTCGGGCCAGGGCCCGGCGAACTTTCCATCGGTTTCGGGGCCCTCGCCACCGCAGTCGAATTTCAACTTCGTGGCTCCCTCGGTGCCGAATGTGATGCACGGCCTCAACTTCACCAACACGGCCACGCCGTACCGCTCAGTCACGAGCATGCCCAACGCGGGGCCGGACGAGAACCCGCAATTCCACCCTCAGCTTACATCCATGGACTCCAGCGCCAGCGAGATGCCCGAGTCGTCGCAGACCAGCAACGACGACTGCAGCACGCCGGTGCAGAGGCCCGACAACCTGCACGCCGACACGGGAACATACACCTGCACGTACCACGGGTGCTCGCTCCGGTTCGAGACGCCACAGAAGTTGCAAAAGCACAAGCGCGACGGGCACAGGCCTCACCCCCCGACTCCTGGAGTGGGATCCGGGATGACGTCAGCCCAGCTTTTGGCTCGCAACTCGCAAGCGGGTCCTCACAAGTGCGAGCGCGTCAACCCGACGACTGGAAAGCCGTGCAACACGATCTTCTCGCGGCCCTACGACCTGACCCGTCACGAGGACACGATCCACAACTGCCGCAAGCAGAAGGTTCGCTGCGCGCTGTGCGTCGAGGAGAAGACGTTTAGCCGCAACGACGCCCTCACCAGACACATGCGCGTGGTGCACCCCGAAGTGGACTTCCCCGGAAAGCACCGCAGGCGGGGCGGCGGCAGCTCCTACGAGTAGGCAAAGCAGCGCGCTGCTGGAATCCTGTCCTGCCCTGATTCGGCCGAGCGCCGCGGTGATGCAGCGATGAGTCGGCTACCCGAGCCTTCGGATCCTGGAGCCGCTCCCTCGCGCAACTTGGAGCAACTGAGTTTCCACTGGAGCTCCAACGCGTCATAGGCGCTCGCTTCCACGCGCTAGGCCTGCGTCATGATCTCCGCACACGACGTCGACGACCACATACCTCCGACGCGCTTCTGGCGCATAGGCTTCGCCGGCGACATCATCGTCTCGTGAGATCCGCACCGCTGCATCGCGTCCATTTCCTAGCTTCCGGTTAGATTTCTTTGTCTCACATTGCTTTCCGCGCTCGGTGCAACGCACTGCGATGCGCTGCGATGCGCGCATTGCCCTGATCGCCGTCTCGCGACAGCGACGGCCGGCGTTGTTTCCAGGCTAGTCTATGTGGCTTTCTGATATCACCTCGCGCGCATCTTCTTCTTCGGCTCTCCTGCATTTCTTATCTCCTTGCGTCTGGCGTTGAGCGTCATTATCAAGCTTGTCAAGAGCGGGGCTGGTCATTGTCTGTTTTATTGATTTCCAAGCAAGCGAGCGAAGCAAGAATGGGGCTACCATTACTACGGCTGTATTAATACCACACCCTGCACGACGAGAAGGATGATGACGGATTTGAAGCGTGTTACCGCTACGACGAATTGCGACGATTATTGGAAGTGTGCAACACAAAAAAATATCCATTTTAGCGACTGAAGATTCAGTTCTTCTTGTATCATCATCTCATGTCTCGACCACCAAAAGATTGTGTACTTTTCTCTGCTTGATTTCCTTGTTCCTTATCGCTGTTGCTTTCTTCGTCTCATTTCCCGGGTTTTGGTTGGTGCGCAAGGTAGAAACGGAGTTCTCAATTTGTAGGTCATATGGCTGGATTTCTATCGATTGTACCAACAGGGCGGAACCTTCTTACTGGTGTTTTTGGTTAAGTGGACAGATGTCTGGTGATTTTCGATTTTGGCTGTAGCGGACTACTCGATTAGCGAGCGTGTCATTATACCCTTTCTTCAGGCTGAAGGCAGATTCAACATCCATTGCTTTTCTCCAGACTCGTGTGCCGTGGACCCATATTATCCCACAACTTCACTTGGAGAGCAGCGCATTAATTGCATCAGTGGATGCAGCCCACGATTAATGTGGTGCCGATATCGTGACCATCCTTCCCCCTCTCCCCCCATTTTCCCCGAGACAGATCCTCGGCGGGTCATGTGCATGATGGGGTATGGTGACGCAAAACCTGCTTATCCCCATGCAATGATCTTCCCATCGTGCCTTGCTTTTCCGCTTGCGGCTCTCAGGGAAAGGAGGGGGAGGGGGGAGCATGCACAGAGCCTCATCATCATCATCTCCCCTTCCACTTTCCCACCGGCCGGGCTGGGCTGGGCGGTTTGTTGATCTTGTTTTTTGTTGGCTCCCCATCAGCCCGTACCCCTTTTCGGCCCGCTCTGCCGCGGCACTTGGGTTTTTCCCCTCCCCTTCTTTGCGTTCGCTTCGCTCATCATCATCATTGTCGTCAATCGCTCCACTTTTATCTCTCTGTCTCCTTCGCACCAGCCCGGCCGGCCGCGGAGTCGGGAAGGGTGCGTGCTGCCCTGTGGTGCGTGTGGGTCTTGCGTTGACAATGGCGGAACGGACTGCCCTCCGTGTGCACACGCACACACTACTCTACTCACGACGCTCCAACTAATCAATTCTGTTTTCCTTGTTGCCCTGCCCTGCCCTGCCTGCCCCGCCGCCCCATCATCTCCACGTTTGCGGTGTGCCCTTCAGGGCTACTAGTACGGAGTAGGTCTTTCAGGGCTTCTTTGAGTTCTGTTTGCTTGCGATTCGACGCCTTGCTATTGTTATTGTTTCTCGTATGTGTATTGAGCCCTCTCGGCTGATCATCGTGCCGTAAAACACACCGTAACATTCGCTGCTGCTACTATTAGTTTTGCCCCAGATGCTCAGCCTCTTTCCTCCCCCGCACACCGGTGATGGCGTTGTGTCTATGTCCGTTCGTACAGCATGCTATCGGATCTACAATATCCGATTCACAGCCGTTGAGGGTTTTCACATGCATTGGGGAGGGGGGCGAATATGCATGCATGTAGACAGAATTAGACGGGGGAAGGAAAGACGCAGAAAGAAGGCTTCTGTAAGACAATCCCCGTAACGACAAAGTCCAATCGCACTGGTTGGACGCTGACTGGCCAAAAACCCTGGATAAGCTGGAAGTTTCGCGAAACGTTACGGCCGGTCGACCAGTCACGCGCCGCGCAGGCGCAGCGGTTGTGGCTGTGCCGTAACAGCGCATACTGCACAGCCAATCGATACGTGACGAAAAGAGATGCCGAGGCTTACCGGATGAGGAAAGCGGATGCGTGGCCAGGTTTTGCCAAATCCGCACCCCCTTCCCCACTCAAAAGCCGCGCCACACACGCCGGCGGCGGCGACGGCGGCGTCGTCGACAGAACGACAGACGACCCCACACGCCCCGGCACGTGTCGGGTAGGGTAGTGCTGCCACTAGCCCGGGATGCCACACACGCAACCAAAGAGAGCTTTCATCGGCAGTTTCACCATTGGGCAGAGCAAAAAGAAGATGGCCATCGGATGGAGACGATTCCGCCTGCACGCTGTGGGCTAAGTCTCAGCTTGCAACGCGTCAGCCACACCCATGCAGCGGTGGAGATCTTTCCATACTTACGTCCGCCAACCAGATTCCCGAGTCATTTCTGCTGCCTATCCTATAGGCTTTGATGATTCGCTCTCGTTCTTTCTTCTCTCCCTCTCTTTTCGCCACCGCAGATTCACAGTTTGCCCTAACCTTGGATCTCACCGCTATCGAGAATAGGAGATGCCCATGTTCAGCTCAGATCGGCCGCGGCTCGGTTTCAGCCGGATCGGCTGGGTACATACAGCTGTACAGCTGGTCCAACGACGACCGCGCGGCCCATGAGCCCAACCCCCTTCTAGCAGACATGCATGGCCATGAGGCGAGTGCATGCATAGTAGTAAACGGGCAACGAAGAGTCTTTGTGTGTGTATGCATATGCGATCGACACTGTTCAGTGCGCAAAAGGGCAGCTGCCCAAACACTTTTGTTTTCCTTTCTATTTTCAAATATCGGATCCCGCGGATGTGGAGCCGAGGGCATAGGGAGTGAGAGGGTACGGGCAGGCAGCACTACTATGGGTGGCAAACAGCAAACGTAGTTTGTTGAGGCTGATAGACCTGCCTGTTACGCTTTGCTGCGGCTGAACTGTTCGCCGAGAACCAAAAAAAAAAAAGGGCTCAGAGACATGTGAAAGACTAGCAAACAAAAGCCGACCAGAGCGAAAGACGCGTTTGACTAATGATCCCTCGGCTGATGCCTTCAGAAGTGTCTGGCTGTTTGTCAATAATGCTCTGCCAATAATGCATTGGCCACGTGAGCATGGTACCTGCGGCATCTGGGGTGGTACAGTCATGCCACCGGGGCTACCCACCAACGCAGGCTACCACCACACCACGTATCAACCCGGAACATGCCTTTCGCATCGCGTGCCTGGCCAAACGCGAATCCGCTCTCATCGCTTGCGAAGGTCCGAGTTCGAATGACTCAGAAATATTGGGCAGCTGCCTGGACAAAGCGAACGCGCGTGCGAGTTTGGGGGGAAAAACGGAAATTGCCCGATCGGGCAGTCATGAGACAACTGGTGACGTTTGACGACGACGACAACAAAAAAGCCGATGCCGGCGCAGTTCCGGCTACCGCACGCGCGGATAGTCTCACTCAGAAAGCCCGTCCCCGCGGTCAGCGCCCTCGATACAGAGGGATTGGGGGCGTTTTCGCTTGGTGGATTGATGTGGTAATCAGGGCCGCTGTTTGGAGGGTGCGACGTAGTGGTGGTTCTCCATAACTTTAGTTCCCGCATCCCCCGATCTGCTTCCGGCCCGTCAGATTCACAGAGAGCGGGACAACCCAGTGATTGGGCCGGGCCGAATGGCCGACCCAAGACGTCGCAGATCCACCCACCGATATGCTCTCCAATTCTCGATCCAGTGTGGCTTTTTCGGAGAAAGGTGTGCATTTTTTCTTTTCTTTTCAGCCCTGGCTGAACTAGTGGTTTTAGGAGCGGATTCTTCCTTCTTGGTCAAAGCGATCCATGCGAGAGCGCGAAGGAAGGGGTAGCGTGGTAGTTCGTCTGCACGCTTCGCTGCCCCCTCTCCATCTGCGCCGAAGGGCATCGACTGGCAAGCCCATCGTGACCATCACTAGCGCCCGTGCTCTCCATGCTTCCCCGGCTTCCCATGCCCTGTGGCGCAGCTAGCTAGCCCCACACCCTTCAATGCATCTCAGCACCGCATCGCATCAGCAGTCGGGTGCTGTGACCAAGGACGACTCCCAGTCAAGCAACGCAGTAGCCGGTGCTCTCCGCATAGACGCAGAAAGAGAGACACCAGCACACTCCATGCAAGACCCACCATCCAAACTCCCTCGACTCTGACCATCCCACCTGCCATTCCCCACCTTACCCTCTGTAAGAACACCCACACGCATCCACACGTATACCATCCCATCACCCATCCAGCGCATAGTACATGTTCCGCAACGTCTGCATCGCGACCCCCTGCCCCTTCTCCAGCTCAGCCACCTTGCGGCCCAGCGCGGCGTTCTCCTCGCGCAGCGCCTCCAGCTCCGCCGCGACAGCCGCCCGGCGGCGCTCGTGCTCCGCCTCCTCCCTGTCCTTGCGCTCCCTCCACTCCGCCAGCTCCCTCTCCCGCCGCTCCCGCTGTTCCTCCTCCTCCCTCCGCCGCCGCTCTGCCTCCTCTTCCTCCCGTTGCCGCTCCCGCTCCCGCCTCTGCCTCTGCTCTTCCTCCTCCTCCATTCGCTGCTGCCGCTCCCGCATACTCGACGCCATCGACTCCTCCATGACCAACGTCTCGACCGCCCTGCTGCTCGCAGTGCGCTGGTGATGATGATGATAAGGAAGCGGTGCCGTCGTCGTCGCCGCCGTCGCCGTCGTCACCGGCTTAGTATCCTCCATCGCCACATCTTCATCCCCACCAACACCCCCAGCCGTAGCATCAGGCACCACTCCCGACGAAGGAAGCTTCGACCCTTGTCCTTGTCCTTGTCCTTGTTGCTGCTGCAGCATGAGCGGCTCCTCAAGCTCGGCCAGGCGCCAGCGGAAAAAGCCGTTTTCCTCGCGCACGATCGCGTTGTCCTTGCGCAGCGCGTCGACGTGCCGCTCCAGCAGCTCGAGGCGCGCGGCGAGGGTCTCGAGCGTGAGCGGGAGCAAGGTGGGCGGCGGCGCCGAGTGTGCGTGGGGAGGGGGCGCCGAGGGGTCATTTGGGAGAGGAGGCGGGAGGTCGGATTGCGAAGGGTGGTGGGAGCGGTGGTGGTGGTAGGCGGCGTGAGAATGGTGATGGGGAGGAGACGATGGAGGGCCGGGGGAGTGGGGGCGTCTTTGGTGGTGGTGGTGTTGGGGGAAGATGTGCCGTTCTCCCGGCGGCGGCGGCGGGGGGTACCGCTCCCGCTGCTGCTGCTGCTCCTCGAGGGAGTTGAAGCTGTGCCGCTTGGCGGTGGGCGACTGCGGCCAGCCGCGGCCGTGCCGCTCGCTCGGCGGCGTGGGCGAACGGTACCGGTGGTGTTCGAGGGGAGGGGGCCCCGGGCTGGGGAAGCGGTGTCTGCTGCCTTCGCCTCCTCCTGACCCCGAGTGGTGGAAGGGCGAGTGGTCGAGCGGCGGGGGTCGTTCGGGCGGCGGGCGGTTGTCCCGCAGGCCGACGCTGTTTCTGAAAAATGGCTTTTGGTCGCGGCCGCGAGCACCAATCAGCATGTTGTTGCAAAGTTCACGTAGCATCGAGAGTAGTAGTAGTAGGGGCAATTCGGCTATCACGTTTCCACGTCCTTGAAAAAGGCATGGCCCGACAAGGCCACAGCCTGGGTTCCCTCTCTTGCGAAAATAGAAAACGACGGCCGTGAGAGCGCGTATTGATACATACATTAAGCGAACACACGTTAGCGGTGGCGCGGCAGCGGGCGCAGACGTGCGTCTTGAAGCCGTAGCGGCGCATGGCCTCGCGCGAGTAGACCCAGCAGCCGCGCGGGTCGCCGGCGTCGCGGCACTGCTCGCACGCCTCGGGCGCGGGCTCGCCCTCCTCCGTCTCCATGATGCGGCCGACGTGGGTCCAGTTCATCTTCATGGCCGGCGTCATGTGCTCCCAGGCGGCCTCGGACACGGCCCACCAGCCTTCGCGCGTCGACGAGGCCGACGGCCGGCGCCAGTCATTGACCCCGCCAGTGTACGTCTTGCGCCGCTTGGGCGGGAAGGAGGACGAGGTCGGGGATGGGTTGGGCCCGTTGGAGTAGTCGTCGGTGAAGGCGCGCTTGGGCGGCATGGCGGCGGCGGGTGGTTGCGGCTGGGTGAGCTACGTGGACGCGTCGGACGTTTCGTGTCGCGAGAGTACAGGCACGGCAGGCAGGCGGTCCTGCTTTTTTGTGCTTTTGTGGACGGGATCACGAAGCCTCAAGACGGACCATCGGGGGCGGACAGCGACCTGCGGCTGGTTCAGGGTGTGCTGAGGGCTGCGCAATGGGGAGAGCGGGGTGAAGAGTGAGACGAGGTGTCGTTGTCGCGCTGTGGTGGAGCGCAGCTGCAGCAAGCAGGTAAGCAAGCAGACGTCGCTTGTTCGCAGTGCTTCCTCCACCATCTGGCGCCAGTTTGTGCGTCGCTCTCGCTGCGTCTTGTACGTCGATGGCGAGACATATCCCAAATAGAAATTGGTGTCTTGCACGAGCAGGTTGCGTAGCTTCCCCTCGAGCTGGGCTGTCAACAAGTTGTGGCCGAGCACTGCCGCAGTGCCGTGGCGCCGGGGCCGGCAACGCTTCGGATGCAAGCACCCGTTCCCGTCTCGAGTCCAGAATACAAGATTGAATTGACTCACGGCACAAGGTCCCATTTTCTCTTTCGGATATGGGAAATCGCACCTTTTTTCGCATCAGTGCGTGTTTGTTAAAATTGGTCTGGTGTATAGTGTGCTTCTACGCATTACGGCCTTGTCATTTCACCTGCACCTCACAAGCTTGATCCCTGCAGCAAACCGAAACTGTACAATGCATGTTTTCCAAGCTACAGTTGGCTATTACTCAAAGCGGCATTGCACTTGTTATGCTTTACGTTAATTGCGTCCACAACAGATCTCCCAACTCCTTCGATAATGTCACAAACAGTTTCAAAATCCGTTAATGCTGATAATTGAGATATGTTCATTTCGGAATATGTGCAATTCGAAGACTAAAATTCCCATCCTCCATCCCATCCGCACACAGACCCAGCGCTACTTTCAAAATAGCAGCCTACCACAAGTCCGCCGTGGCGTCCATGAAGGCCTGGGCAACCAGCTTGTGGACGGCCAGGCCGGGGTGGTAGGTGTCGGTCCAGACACAGCTGGTGCCGTCGCCACTCTGGCACGTGGCGTCCGTGGCGCCGTAGCTCGTGGGGTCGTTGATGACCTTTTCGAACGAGGGCGTGGTGTTGAAGACCTGGCCGGTGGCGCCGCTGTTGGCGGCCTGGAACGCGGTCCAACGGGTGTGGAGCGCCGTGTTGTAGTCGGCGATGTCGCTGCGCATCTGCGTGAGCTTCGTCTCGTCCTGCGATGCGAACGCCGGGGCCTTGTCGAAAGCTGGTTCGGGTGTTAGCTGGGTTCTACATGGAAACATGCAGATGAGCAAAGGTTAAGACATACGCGGCACGGTGAACAGCACGAATTTCTTCAAGCCGGCATCGAACAGGTTCTCCAGCAGCTCGACGTAGCGGTCCATGACCTTCGTAATGGGCGTGGTCGTGCCGTCCCAGAACGACTCGCCGACGTCGTTGATGCCGGTCCAGAAGACAACCAGTGAGTCCGCGGTCGGGATGGTGCCGTTGACGTACTGGTCGAACTGGTCGACCTGGTCGTCGACGCACGCGCTGGCGTAGCTGTCGACGATGTCCTTGTCGGTGGTCGCGCCCGAGACGGCGAAGTCGTAGGTCAGCGTCAGCGTCGTGTTGAGCTTCGACGTGACCTGGCCGACCCAGTTGAGGCCGCCGCTGGTCGTGCTGCCGGGGAGCGAGACGCTGCCGAGCGGGCTGCTGGCAGAAGGCGCCTCGCCCTGGGGCCAGAAGCCGACGGTAGAGTAGGAGTCGCCGCTGTTGGTTTCGATGGTCAGTTGTGGATAGACAGATGGGAATGGAGGGGGGAGCTTTACAAGACCAGGAGGTACTTGGTGTCATCGGTCTGCGCGGCGACGGGGGTGGTGCTGGAAAGGAATAGAGTTGCCGCCAGCGGCAGGGCTTGAGCGAAAGACTTCATGATGTTTATAGAACGCAACACTATTATTACAACCAACACTATACACGAAATCGATCCAAACGGAGCCGGCAAACGCTTATAAGGACATTCTTCACGCGCCACGGCAAAATTAAAGGGCGTCCGCACACGTGTGTTCGTTTATAATAGAGTGCATGGACGGGTCCATATTGGCGAGGCGATGAAACAGGTGGTGTTGTTTCGCATGATTGGCGGAAATGGCATCGTCTGGCTCGAGCGCCCACTGTTCGAAACATCGGGTGCGGAGCGCTCCGCCTAAACGGGATAACGGCTTCAATTGCCGAGAGCCCACCTATACCTAGTCGCGCGGCCAAGCCATGCTACTTAATTTGCTCTAGCCGACATCAGGATATCTGGGCAAAGCGCGACTGAATGCGGAGAACAAGAGCCGCCATCCATTGGCCTCTCCTTAAAAAGCACCGAAGAGTCCGCGCGTCTTTCTACATTACCAGCATGCCCGATACTGCTGTTCCAGTAGGACAAGGCGATGAACAAACTCAGCTGTTTCACGCAGTTTGTGGAGCTTGTTCGCAATGATCGCCAAAGAATCAATGCTATTCGAACAGGAAATACACATGGTACGGACGACATGCCCCAACCGGTATCCACTTCTCCCTGGAGTGCTAAAAGCAATCGAGTACCATCTTCCTTCCATGCCATCATCAAAAGTCTGGATCAGAGGCAGTCTCACCGCCTTCGTCGTCCCCGTCGTGGGCATCTGCGCCACCACCTGTGGTTCCATGCGCTCTGCCGAACCCAAAAAGTCCTGTAGCGCTTGTGGCGGCTGCGCCATCAGACCTACCGATTAGCACACCTCTCCTGGGACTCCTCCTCAACACGACGCGTATTTCACGCACCTCCTTTACCATTTGAAGGCCCTTACGGAAGTACTCGACCTCGTCCTGCTCGATACATGCCAGGTTCCACTCGGCGTTGGGATTCCGCTCCTCACTCTTCATAGTTTCGAGTAAGCCGTCTACGAGCGCCCGCTGATGCGGCGACCGCAGCGAGTTGTACTGCTCTGACACAGCGCTCGACTTGGTTCCCTTGCTTACGATGCGTAGCAGCTCGTCGGGGCTGTATGGTAGCGTCACCCGGCGCGCGTGTGCCCATGATGCCTCGGCATCCGGATTACTATCCTTGCGGAACCCCCAGCCATAGAAGCTTCTAGTGACGGGGCCCGTCGCGTTGCCCAGCTGCTGTTCGATCAGCCAGCGAGTATTAGCGCTGTAGCGTACAGAGTCCGTGGCTGAAGCGTCGTAGTATTTTGTGGAGATACGGTTCCAAAGTGCATCGCCGGACTCCGGTACATCCATTTGTTTCTCCAGCTCTAGTACAGCAGCACCGTCTTCTTCTGGTTCATAGTGCTCAGTGGTTGCAAATGGTTCGGATGAAATCACTTCACTCTCATCGTCCGAGTCTGATTTTGAACCTGGACTGAAGACAGACCACTTGGCGTTTTCATGAGATAAGGAGCCCGCATTATCGTTCAAGACTTCATCATCATCTCCATAATCTGCTCTAGGCACGGAAAACAGCGCGACCTGTTCCAGATGCCTTGCGATGTGTCGCTTCAGAGAAGTGGTTTGGCGTATGCAAAGGTTGCAGGTTCCTCCGGTAGCTTGAGTAGGTCGCCGGAAATTATAAAGTAATGACGGTGATTTGGACAAATGAACAGCGTGAGAGTGCTCCATGTGCGCTTCGAAGTCAGCCTGCGTAGAATAGGTACCATGGTTGTCGTCTCCACAAGCAAAAAATATGCGATGTTCCTGAACCTCATGCGCGTACCAGGTATCCCGATTGTCAAAGAGATGGTCTGAGAGACTGCATTCCTTGTGCGTACACACATAGGGCTGCAGATCAGTCAAGAAGTGGCGTCTGGTGATCCATATCAGTAAGGGAGTCAGTGCATGAGGTTTAACATCGTGGCTGACTAACTTCCATTTGTCCTCACTTGAGATTGTCACCGCGATTTGGCAGTACGGACAACGAAAAGTGGTTTTGAAAGACCCGTCTTTGTCCTTCCGCGGCCGTGGGGGAACTTCTATCTTGAGCTCTCGGGTTGCTTCACTGGCGACTATAGAGTCGTGAGCTTCAGAGCCGGCAACAGACGGGGCGAGGAGTTTGAGTGGCTCCATCGGAGGTAGCTGAGGGAGCGTTGTGGCTTTCGAGTACAAGGTCTGGTGGTCGCTTTCCGGCTTTTCTATGCCATCCTTCTCGCTGTTATTCCTGACCACAGGAAGTACGTGTTGCCTTCCTTTTATTCGAATGGCTGGGGTGATGTTCTGTTGGTGTGATTTGCGGTATTCGAGCAACTGCCGCCTCCGGGTAACCATCTTGGCCAGGCGTGCCGCCACATCTGGATGAAGCCGGGGGAACTTGTCCTTCACGTAGGACAAATCAAAAGTGTGAAAGTGTGCGGTGGTGTCGGTGGAGTTATCTTTCAAACGGTCGACCGGAGCCGGGCGTCGGATTGGGAGCTTGTAGAGGCATGTGATGATTTTTTGGATCGAGGCGTATCGACTCGTGATGTCCCCGCTATCCAACTCCAAATTTTCAGCGTCGGAATGGAGGAGCAGCGACTGCTCATTCTGACCGGTCTTCACATGTTGCTGCTTGGTTGATTTCCTTTCCTCAGACTTTTCGTCGGAGCTTGACGATATGTCCCAAGGCGAGTCATAGCCGTCATCTGAGCCATATCCAGTGGTCTCTGTGATCGGGTTGAAGTACCCAGGTTCTGTGTCTAGATTTTGCGCAATTTTTTCGACATTTTCCTTGAGGATTTTCAAAAACGTTGCAACCTGGCACAGCCGTGGTTGATTAGCCATAGACTGAAGACCTTTGGAAACGTAAGCTTTAAAGAAGCTTATTACCTGATCCCTGAAAAGCGTTGCCTCCCTCAATCGATAGTCCAACGAGTATTTGAAAGTCGTTCCAGTGTATGCGGCGCCAACGTTTCCAGCCCAAATTTTGTATCTGTCAAGCTCATCTTCTAGCCTTTCGGTGTATGGATGCTCCCTCTCCCCTAAAATGCGGCACAAGTGCTCGAAGGAACATTGGCATTCGTCATGAATGTGGGCGATCGCGGTGTCCATCCCCCAGGCTTCCGTACGGAGGCCGCAAGCACAACGCGATAATTATCTGCTTTTCTTTTAGGTACAACAAATGGTTACAATGACAAAAAGAACTTTGAAATGCTGGAGTTATACCACAACAAGCACAAGCTGAAGGTTGCTGTTGAGACGTGTCGCTGACGTGGCAGACTGAGTCGTGTACATGCATGTTTACTTAATCACCGACTTCGCTCAGCCATCTTCCAATGCAGCCCAAATTTCTCCGCAAGGCTGAACTCATCGCTTCGGACGCGCTGATTACAGAATACCTCACAATCCCAAGTAACGCAAAATGTCAGGCTTCGAAGTTGTAGGCGTTGTACTTGGAGGCATCCCTCTCGTCATAGAAGCGCTAAAATTCTACCGCGATGGTGTGAGTATCTTCTGCTACAGCTAGGAGAGCACAAGGCTGATGGACGCAGATCGGGACAGTGGGCGACATGTTCAAATACCTGGATACCTTCGACATGATCTACGTGGAATTTTCGACTACACTTTCTCGTTTCCTCCAAGAGTGCGAGCACCTTTACCGCAAGGAGCTCGAGCTCCCCGACCATCGATACAGAGAATTCATGAAGGACGGAGGGAAGCAATGGGAAGAGCGCTCCAGAGTGGATTTCGAACAAAAATTGCGCGGCAAATTGGGTCATGACTTGCAAGCTTACATGGACCTATCGAGATATTTGGAGAAGAGGCTCGCAATCTTGAAGAAGAAGCTGGGTCTCAGCGAGGACTTCAGCGTAAGACCCAAGGGTTTCACGCTCGGAAAGCACGTCTGACGCGATTTCAGGTTCCATTTGTTGATGACGATGTCGCAGGGAAAGTTATCAATCGAGCCAAATGCGCTGAGTTCTTCACAATCACAAGACGCATCAAAGGAGGAATTAGAAAGGGTCATTTGAGGATGCTAGTCTCAGAAATCAGCTGCGACGTCGAGAAACTGGGCCGATTGACTCGCTGTGCCATCGAGCTTGAGCCGATCCGTCACCGACATAAGGATCTGGACAAGTCGAGGAACATATCTAAGCACTGGTTTTCGATGCAGTCACATGCCATGCACGTCTATCATGCACTGTGCTGTGCATGGCCGCAAAGCTGCGCTCCTTCGCACCGTCACTGTGCCCAACTCCGCATTGATCTTCCAAACAAGCAATGCCCAGCTGGAGAGTTTCCAAGTTTCGCTTTCTCTTTCTCCCTGGAAGAAAACATATCGTCTCAAGTGACATTGCCTTGGAACAATCGAGACGTCAGGATGATATCTGTTCCTGAATCAACCGCTGTCAAGCCGTAAGTCATATTCGAGGACGAAGACAAGTGAAACATTATCGCGTCGTTGACCAAACTCCAGACCACCAACAGTGAGATTTGCCCTTCCACCTGTCACGGTAGATTCGACGCAGCAGATACCAAAAGGTTTCTGCCAATCATTACACAAGGTCCATGACTTGTGCAGTGCTCTGGGGAAACCATGCACCGGATCCAGTTGCTTGGGCGTATTCGTACATCAAGATCGGCGCTACCATATCCATGAAGAGAGCGCTCAATGCTCGAAGAAACCACACCGTCTACAGAAGATATTCTCTCGACAATTCAGGAAAGGCTTGAGACCAAATGAAAGGTAAACCAGCTTACTCAATTGTGTTCATGTCTATTTCAGACCTCGAGCTGACTTCATCTCAGAACGGCCATAGCTTTCGGTCTGGCTTCAGCAGTGCTCCAACTCTACGATACGCCATGGCTGCAAAATGATTGGAATCTTGACGACCTGCACTTCAGGACGTCTGGCAGTAGCTATGAGCTCGCCGTCGCGGAAACCTTTGGGCACGGAACTCCTCAACAACCCTGCCGGTCACAATCGGGGAAAAGAGGCCTCCATCCATTCATCCGGAACAAGACTATATATTGTCTTGGGGTTGCACTTCTCGAGCTTGCAAACGGACAACCTCTATCTCAGTGTCAAACCGATGAAGACCTGGACGACGAAGGGAATACTGATGCATTGACTCCTTACCGGACCATAGACCGCCTTTTGAGGGAACTGCAGGAGGATGAGAAGGAAAGCAATTTCATGTTCGCTGTAGACTACTGCATTAACCCCAGAGCTGATGGCAGCGACCGAGGTCTCGGCAGCAAAGCGTTCAGTCTCGCCAATGAGAAGTTTCGGCAGTGCTTCTTCGATGAAGTAGTGGTACGGCTGCAGGAGGACTATGAGGCCGTGTTTTCGGTCAGTAGTAACTGAGAGTGATTAGTGTTGAACTGTTTACCAAATATCCTCCGATCAGCCGTCTGACTTTTGTTCTGCTCCAGAATGGATAGCTCAAACCGGGGTATCGATTCTCACCAAACTCCCGGGAGCAACCAAATCCAACACTTGCGCATGCTGCAACATTTGATGCACCCTTTAATAGTCAAGCCGAACTTCTTATCGGTCTACCACTTCAGACACGGAGATCTCCTTTCCCAGCGATGCACCCCTCTCAATCTTCTTTACCTTATCGAGGCTCATCCTGCACCCTCCCGCAGACCTTCCGACCTCCACCCCTCCGCCTTACGCACTCCAGGAACCTTGGAAGATCAGGTTGAACATCGTGGTGCAATCCGTCGGTAGTCGAGACGACGTCCAGCCTTTGGTCGCGCTCGGGAATGACTTGGATAGTCCGTGGAGCCGAAGGCAGACGGACGATTGTTCGAGCATTGGTTCGAGCAGAATCAGTGGCTACCATACTGGACGTCAGAATTTCGGGGACCAAACCCCCTACTCAGAGGCGCTGCCGTATAAGAGCTACCCTTCCTCCCTTACTCAAGGCCCGGCATGCCCCCACGACTTGAGATCAGCGAACAGACCCTGCCACAAGCCGTCATCGACGCGGAAGAAGGCGAGGAGGTTGTCGAGGAAGTGCGATCTCGCGCCATGGAGAGGGCCGTGTTCTGCAGGGTGCGAGTGCGAGACGAATAGCCTTCGGTGTGGTAGAACAGTGAGGTGGCAATGATTTTGGCCTGGAAATCCTCGAGCGAGCTCGTTGCGATGCGGCGTGAGAGTTCCAGAACATTCAAGGCAGGAATATTCAAGACGCGGGCAGCCTCCAGTGCATCCGGTGATGGCAGAAGCATGTATGAGGAGATGGGATCGAAGCGGGTGGCTCTGGGGCTAGTGCTTGTATACTTTGCAACCTTCACTCCTAATGCTTTACATTTTCGAAACATCTGGACGTGCATTAGTACTTGGGACATAACCTCGGAGGTGGAGACACGCATGCCGGTACGCTCAAACGGCTGGTATTCCTTCCAATGCGCCGGTTCAGACGCGACGCCTGCATACTCATTGTGCGAAGCCGACCGCTGTGGCGTCATATCTGTAGATGGCGCCAGAGGCTCTTGCAATCGCTTTAGCCGAGCGAGGATTGTAGGGATCCCATGGACCAGACTCTCGGCTCTGTTAGGCTGGACCTGATGAGCCTGCTGAAAGTTGCATGTAACGCCGCGGGCGGAGCAGTTGGAGCACGGTTGCTGGCGGCCGCACTTCAGCTTCTCCAGCCTGTAGAGCTGACACGACGCAGGGTCTGCCGCCTATATGTTTTCATGGTGCTGCGGAGATGAAGACGGCGTAGCGCCCGCGGAGGTACGGGGGTGATTTTCTGCGGAGAGGGGGTTGTGCAGGTGATGTGTTATTTGTTCCCTGGACTACCCGACGCCCTTCCGACGTCGCTTATTTCTCTTGGAAACATTGCTAGCCCTACAATCGTGCTTCTTCAAGTCACTCGGTCGTTCTTTTGGGCATAGGTCAAGTCTGCGTAGATGGGTTACTTCTCTGCAGATACATGACTACTTTCCGATACATCGCCTTTTGCCGTATCGGTATATCTCTCCTTCACCGGATTACTCCTTTTTTAGCGAATAAGTCGAACGTGTTCAGTGTACTCCAAATTCATGAACGAGTCTGATGTGAGTTGACAACGAGACAGACTGTAGCGTCGAGTGACAGAATAGAATATACACCAAGAAGTGTGTTCGCCTGGTCGACTTAATATATTTTATGATCCCGTGGTGCGATACTCCCTTGTTGAGATGCATCGTGTTGTTGTGGTGGCTCGATGACTTAGTGTACCCAACGTACACGGATATAAAGAATTCTTCTCCGCTTTCACCCCTCATCACCAACCCCTTCACAAAACTCAACCATGCAAGCCGGAATCTTCCTCGCACTGTGGGCCGTTGCAGCATTCGTCCTGCTCAAGTTCATCACCTTCGTTGTGTCCAGGGAACGCCAGGCAAGAAAATGTCGCGAGCTGGGATGCAAACCGACAGTTGCCGCCAATCCCGACGACCTTTCCCTAGGCATCTCATACCTACGCCAAATGCTGAGAGCCAGTGAGCTACACCGACTACCAAACTACCTTGTAGAGCACGTGTTAGAGATCAGCAAGCGCGAGGGGAGACTCGTCACCACCATGCAGCATGTCGTATTCGGCGAGCGGACCTTCTGGACATGTGAGCCAAGGAACATCCAGGCCATCCTTGCCACACAGTTCAAAGACTTTGAGCTCGGATTGCGACGGACCGGCAACTTCCACCCTCTGTTGGGTGACGGTATCGTGAGTACAGTGCAGTTGCTGAAGGCGAGACCGTGCCGCTGACGTACCTTACCAGTTCGCTTCAAACGGGAAGAAATGGGAACATTCCCGTGGCCTCCTCCGGCCCCAATTCGCCCGCGGCCAGATCAGCGATCTTGACCTGGAAGAAAAGCATGTGCAGAACATGATGAAGGCCCTCCCGGTCAACGCCGCTGACCGCTGGACAAACATAACGAATATCCAGACTCTTTTCTTCCGCCTCACCGTCGACTCCTCAACCGAATTCCTCTTTGGCGAAAGTATTGACAGCCAGCTCGCCGCGCAGGGGTACCCCACCAACAAAACACTTCCCCCCGAGTGCAACGAACGCACCTTCGCCTCCGCATTCGACCTGTCGCAGTGGTATCTCGCCCGCGCCGTCCGGCTCGGAAAGTTCTACTGGGTGGGCCACACGGCCGCCTTCAAGAAAGAGTGCGAATCCGTGCACGCCTTCGTCGACTACTTCGTGCAGATGGCCCTCGACAAGAACCTCGCCGAAGCCGAGCAGAGAGAAGAGAAGAAGCCGTCCTTCCCCTCCTCTTCATCATCATCATCATCATCATCATCATCATCCTCCTCCTCCTCTTCCAAAAAGGAGAAATACATCTTCCTCCACGCCCTCGCCGCAGAAACCACCGACCCCATCGAGCTGCGCAACCAGCTCCTCAACATCCTGCTCGCGGGCCGCGACACCACCGCCTCGCTCCTCTCCTGGCTCTTCCTCATGCTCGCCCGGCACCCATCCCGCTACATCGCGCTGCGGCGCACCATCCTCGGCGCCTTCGGCACGTACGACGCGCCCAAGGACATCACGTACGCGTCGCTCAAGGCGTGCACGCCGCTGCGGCACCACCTGGCCGAGACGCTGCGCCTCTTCCCCGTCGTGCCGTTCAACTCGCGGACGGCGGCGACCGACACGACGCTGCCGACGGGCGGGGGCGCCGACGGGCGGGCGCCCGTGTTCGTGCCCGCGGGCACCGAGGTCGAGTACAACGTGTACGTGATGCAGCGGCGCAAGGACCTGTGGGGCGACGACGCCGACGCGTTCCGGCCGGAGCGCTGGGAGAGCCGCCGCGCGGGCTGGGACTACCTGCCGTTCAACGGCGGCCCGCGCATCTGCATCGGCCAGCAGTTCGCCCTCACCGAGGCCGCCTACGTCGTCGTGCGCCTGCTGCAGCGGTTCGATCGCATCGAGGGCGAGCGGCTGGAGGTCAAGCATGGGTTGACCCTGACCGACGCCCCGGCGGGCGGCGTGCTGGTGAGGTTGAGGGAGGCGGCGAGGCGGCAGGGGGAGGAGGCGGTTGAGCGGGGTGCTGGGAAGGTCGGGGGTGGTGGTAAACCATTGGGCGTGTTGTCTTTTTAGCATTGTGGGTGGGCTGCGTGTATTTTGTAA
This sequence comes from Diplodia seriata, assembly GCF_021436955.1. NCBI lineage: Eukaryota > Fungi > Ascomycota > Dothideomycetes > Botryosphaeriales > Botryosphaeriaceae > Diplodia > Diplodia seriata. Next base: position 2,998,107 of record NW_027117309.1, on the reverse strand, counting down.
AAGGTTGGGTGTCCCCCTCAGATGCGTCTCGGTTTCACTCTCAGCCTCGCCAATGTAGCTTCAGTTGCCGTGCTGGGAGAGTGGTCCAGCCCGGCTGAAGATGACGCAGCATCATGAGCTGACGTTGCGGCGGTGAAGCTTCCTTCCCAGTGGTCCATGTGTCAGCTTCAATCTGTAAGATGATTAATCCAGCCATTAGTATATACAGTACAGTGTTCAATGGTGGTGTAGAAAGACTATCGAATAACGAGCGAGAGGTGGCCATCTGATAATCCTGGAGCAGCGCCCCAGAAACTGAGTAGTCGCATCATCAAGCCCAATTGTCCAAACTGCCCGGTAGTATGCAAGACCCAGGAGTGGCAGGTTCGCTCCGGCAGACGTGTTCCTCGAAGGGACGGCGCCGGAAAAAAACAAACCTTTGCGTCAGTTGGGTCAGTGCGACATTCAAAAGCCACTGGATATTTTTGCCCCCACTTGAGCCTTTAATGTAACGCGCAGGGGCTCGTACTACGTTACAGTGCATCCACCGCTCCTTTTATCTTGAGATAAGCCTCAGTATATACTGCAGTTGGGTGCCAGCCTCGCTCACCACGGAATCCCTCTCGCAATCCCGCACCGCTCTTTCGTTTTCGGGACCAAGGGAAGAAAAGAAAACGCCTTACTTCAAGCCATGGCAGAAGGATGCTCTGGTGTCGATGCCAAGTGCGCCTTGGTGTGCTGCAAGGCTGGAACAACGTGTTGCGGAGGCACATGCTGTGCCGCCGGCTCCCTCTGTTGTGGCGACAACCTCTGCTGCGATGGCGAAGATACATGCGGCCTGTGGCTGAGCGTGGCCGATGCCACGCGCTCAACTTGCACGAGGACGGCGTCGCAGTATGCGAACACTACCATCATCATGAATCAGCAAACGGCAGATGCGACCATGACTCTTTCCTCGAACACAACGTCTGATGTCGATCCAAAGACCTCCTCGACGGACACTCCGATGATTTCAACGACGTTTTTCTCAACGACGACGGGGACGTCTGGAGTACCCACAAAATCTGCTACGGCAGCGGCAGATCAGAACAGTGGAGTGTTGTCTGCAGGAGCAATTGCTGGAATCGCCATTGCTGTTGTGGTCTTCTTGCTCGGAATCTGCGGAGGCCTGCTCTTCTGGAGAAAGCGTCACCAGCGCAGAAGCAAGGCAACTGATGCGCTATATAAGCCAACTGGCGGAAGGTACGAGCTGGCAGCGAACAAGGCCGATCCTTCGGGGCACAGAACAGAAGCGGATGGACTCGGTATGCAAGAGATGGAAGTTCCACCATTGGAGGTTGGTGGAGGCGGGATTCATGAACTCCCTGCTGAGTCTCGGCCAGTTGAGGTTGGGGATGCCGCATCAAGATAAAGGACGAATTTTGCCTTTGCTACTTCCCGGGATAACAAATCTTCGACTGATTTCTCAAGTAGGAATACAGTCTACTTGGAGACTTGGGAAGCCTTTGTGGAATTTTTGTGAAGTTCAGAACAGTAAACATGGCGCTCGAGTTACCTCAGCGCTTTTCAATATAACGAGTTTATGTCCTATACTCGCAAATCATGTCTGACGACAACAAAGGCATCAGTTCCCGGTGAGTGACACATGCCAATTTCCAGGAGAGCCAAGAAGATCTAAAAAGGGTGTCTTGACCAAACACCGCTTCTTGCCCTTCTCCGACGCCACCGCCAGGAACGTCTACTCCCACACTTTCTTGCATCGGGAAGTTGGGTGACACTACGCAGTATCTAGGACAACAAGTCTTCGAGTCACAGCGGGTGGCCAAAGACATTATTATAAAAGGAATCGATAGTGGTTGCGTTCTGAGCGACAGCTCCATACTATTTGGCTCTCTCTGCCTAAGGCATCATGCCCTCCACGACAACAACAACAAAAAAAAAAAAAAAAAACTCCCCAGTTCGAACCACGCCGCGAGCACGGTCACTCACCATGAGCACGCTCACCACCACCAAGACCAGAGGCAAAAAAGGCAAAAACTTATATGAGCTTGCTCAACCCGAGGGAAGCGTGCTATATAAGGACAGGCTCTTCGAGAACCGCCTGTTTTTGACCGTACCCCAGTCTCACCTGGGGCGCCCACGCTCCTAGCTGTCGTCCGTAGAAGAATCCTAAACCTATAGGGAACGGTTCCGCTAGTACTCGGCCAGTTCGTCGCTTGGACGGGTCATTAGTGGGGATTTTGACTTTGTTAATTATATGGCCAAACCCCGCCTCAGTTTGCTTCCTCAGCCTCTGCTGCGCCTTTTCTTCGATCTGCTCTTCGCTCGTCCACTCTACGAGTTCCTGTCGGGCTCCTCGTCACCTCTTCGCCCAACTTCTTCTTTGCCTTTTCCTTGGGTCACTCACTCTGCGCACCAATCGTCAACCCGCCGCCCGCCGCCCGCCGCCCGCTGCCCGCTGCCTACCGCCCGAGCGCCAACGTCATTCCAACGCGCCTCTTTCCCAGCCCTTGTCCTTGCGCCGAACCCACCCGCATGAAAGTCACGTACGAGCAGCTCACCCAGCCATTCCCCCTCGGCGCCCACACGAGCGCCAGCCCCGCGCGCGATGCCGATAAGCAAGAACCAACAACCAAGAGCGGGCCGGGACGAGCACACATACACGCGCTCTCTCGCAAGCACAACCACAGCACTGCGCTTCCTCCCCACAGACCGTCCATGCGGACAACCCCCCGCCCCGACTTGTGTTCGCGGCGGTATACTCCAAGTGCTCCGCCCGGGCGCATACCGCGCATCCACCACACTTCCATCCTCACCCTCACCCTCTCACTCCGCCCCGCTCCGCCCCGCTCACTCGGTTTCCGCGCGCTCCAATTCACCGTGCCGTGCTGCAGCTGACCCGAACCAGCGAATCCCCACGCCGCTCCGCCTCGACATCGAGCCGCGCCGCGCCGCACTACGCTCTTCGAACCCACTTGAGTTGCTTATCCTCAAACACAAACAGACAGGCCGCGGCGCCGTCAGCCTTCCCTCTTCATCTGCGCCGGGAGGGAAGACTCCCCCACCCTCAGAAGGTTGAGCGACACGGGAGACCCCAGCCATCTCGCGGTCATCGGTACCGGAGATGAAAGCCTGTAGGGCCACTTGTACCTGGACGTTGACAGACTGCTACCACTCTATTTTCAGCGACGACGAGAAAGAGCGCCCATGTATACGTAATGTGATCCGATTGTACTCTGGCATAGGTAATGCGCAGCCAGACCCGGGACATGTTCCGGAAAGAAAAGAAAGCCCCCAACCTCTATCGTGTTCCCAAACGCCACATGATGAAATGCCCTGTTCTTTCAATTTTACGGGGTCAAAGATCAAAGACGCCAACCTAGATGCGTCTCTCCCCCCTTCTTTTCAACACCTCTCCCGAACTGTCAGGTAGTGGCCAGACCTACTTCCCCGCTTCTCCCGACCGGACCTCGACTCTCTCCTCATATCCACCATCGTCTCTTCGCTCCGCTCCACCCTCTGTTCGCTCTCCTTCGCCAACATCCTCATCCTCTCCATCATCAATACCCTCCACAAGCCCCCTCTCCTCATCCCTCACCACACCTTCCTCTCGCCTCCCCCCTCCGCCTCCACCGCCCCTCGCCCTCTCCTTCCTCACCGCCACAAACACCGCACTGCCCAAAATCAGCAAACTCCCCGCCCACCCCCACCCATCCGGCCCGGTCCCGAACACGACCTTGTCCCCGGCCAACGCGAACAGCATCTGGCAGTACACCATGTTCGTCGCGCGGCTGCTCCTCTCCTGCTGCAAGCCGGCGGCCAGCAGGTACTGCATCAGAAAGCCGCAGACGCCGAGGAAGACCAGCAGCGCCCAGTCGCGCGGCGACGTCGGCAGCAGGAAGGGGACGGACGGCACGAATGTCATGACGACGAGGGAGATGAAGGTGCACCAGCCGGCGAAGTAGTTGACCGAGATGAGGGCGTGGGCGCGCGGGCCGATCCAGCGGAGCGTCGTGTAGGCCGTGGCGGCGCCGAGGACGCCGAGGAGGGCGGCGCCGACGGCGCTGGCGCGCTGCGAGGGCGTGACGGACGTGTAGTCGCCGGCGTCGCTTGGGAAGGGGGCATCGGGAGCCGAAGTCGTGCCGTTGGATGGAGGGGAGGGGGAGGAGGCCGAGTTGGGGAAGAGGGAAGTGGGCCGCGCGATGAGGACGACGCCGAAGAGGGAGACGAGGGCGGCGATTTGCTCCATGCGCGTGAAGGGTTCTTTGATGAGGATGGAGCAGGCGAAGCAGGCGAGGGAGGGCGCGAGGAAGGTGATGACGGTGGCGTCGGAGAGGGGGAGGTAGAGGAGAGCGTCTGCGGTGGGTCAGGACGGGGGAGCTGGGGCTGGGACGACGGTGGGGGGAGAACTCACAGTACATGCCGGATGTACCGAAGAGTCCACCAAAGCCTCGTAGAACAAGCAACCAGCGGACTTCTTTTGGCCCCAGTGGCGCATGCTCGATTTTCTTCCACCACACGTACATCGAGCATAGCACCAGGGTGATGCCCATGCGGGCAAAGAGGACCTTGGTGTGGTAAAGTGGTTAGCTACACTTCCGTATCAGGACGGTCTGCGGGAGTCTTACCTGGAATGGGTGGTAGCCCTTCCCGTTGTTTCCCTCAATCTCTAGAACTCTGGTCGCGACATTCATGGTGACGGCAAAGAACTGTGACACAAGCACTAGCACAAGCCCTTTGTTGTGTAACCATGACGCCTGGAGCCGGCCTCTCCACGTCTGAGGTCGTTTTTCTGAGGGCTCCTCTTCACGCAGAGATTGAGGCAGCAGGAAAGTCGAGGAAGTGGCGGTATGCGCGGATGGATAGTCCTCCATGGAGAAAACGGAAAGCGTGGGAGAAGCGGCCCGGCGGTCAGGAGTGCGGGGAATGCTCAGGCGCAAACTTTCTCCAGAAGGCTTGGAGACAGGCGCGCGTGTGAGGGCATCGTTCTCGGCAACGGCAGCAAGTGCAGCCTCGTCGTGGGCTGACTGGGGTTTCTTGCCATCATTTGTGGCGTTCGATAACGGACTCATGATCTCTCACGGGCCTGTGTTCCGTCCAAGGCGGCTGGCGAAAAATAAAGTATGAAGGAGGATCTCGTGGGACAAGGCGTGAGAAAAGAGGGAGCGGGTTGGTGCTCGATGCGGAAGAGTCTGGGGAAGCGGCGCATGAGCGGCACACGACCCACCCCCAGAAAGGGCGCAGCCAGGCCATCTGGACGGTCTCCCGTCACAGCCGTCATCGGCATTTGCGATGCGTGTGACTGGATGTTGTGGAGGGCGGGACGGGCATTGAGCCAATCGGCGGGTAAGCGGAAGTGGATGATGGCGTCAAGGGTGCGGAAAGCTGTGGCAGGCGGCAGAGCTCGGGCAGTCCTGTGATCGAGCCGCCGGGAGATCGGCTGTGTCTTCTGTGGACGTCCATGGGCGACACACTGCGCCCTTGACCGGTGCGAAACAAATGCCTGTTTACGTCTGGTTTCGGTGGGAGGCCGTCCTCGTGATGGGCATGTTGGTGGTGCGGCGACATGTTAGTTTGCCTTCGGCTTCGAGATGCCGGCCGGTTTCGGCCTGCTTACTTATCTTATCGCGCTCCTTCTTTCCCCGCCTGCCCGCCCAACACATGTGCTCCCACGCTCCTTTCTTCGGCGCCTCTGGGAGCAGCTGCGTCAAATAAATCCGTGGTGGATGCTGGGCTGAGGTCATCATGCCAAGGCGCTCCAGGACCTCTGTTCCCGCTGCCCGCTGCCTCTACCAAACCTCCAACGACGTCCACCCGTCGCTTCCGGAATCAACCCCCGGATAGAGATGTCGCCATTACCAGGGTATCGAAACCCGGGAATCGCCATTTTGGAGCCATGGAAGCTGCGCAGCCAACAACTCACTTTTACTCGCCCTGCATCAGACATGCTGACACCATCATCAACTCCAATGGCGAATCCAGAACTTCATTGGTAGCGCGGACAGTGATTCTGTCGTCGCTCGTAAAGTCGTTCTGATCACTCGCAATCCTTACAGCCGGCACGCCTCATTGTTTCTCGTGTCCGTCGGAGTTGAGCGTGCTCTCTTTCTATGGATTCCCGGCTTACAAGAAACCAGTGACTTGTGCCACAGTCACTGTGCCTTCATGTTGCTGTTTTTGTCTTTTCACGCGGTCTCGCCGCAATGCTACTCCGCCACGTGTGTGCAGTCATGACCGGGTACTACTATCGTATTCTCTCCTGGGAACCTGAACACCACGCAGAGGATATAAACCATACGTGCTGATGGGAACTGATGATATAGATCTACAGGCAACCATGGGCACCAAATCCTCTCCAACACGCAACATGGCCGGCAGACATGGCAAAACGAGCGGTATCCTTGCTTCGCTCCCAACTTTTCTGCACCCAAGAATGCCACAGCGCACCCCCAGCGGCAACATTTACTACGACTTCGCCGGCTTCCCAAAATCCCAAAACGACGCAAGTCAACGATTCAACAGGCAGCGTTTCGTTTGCTGTCAATGCCATCCTCCGCTTGCGACACCCACCGTCTTTGACGACTTCGGTTTCTGTCGACAGCACAGCCACAACCGCTGCGAAAAGTGCAGAAAATTGCACAGCGGAATGTGGCCACACTGGACCTTTACTCCGGGCGCGCCAGGTCTTGGCCCATGACGACGGCCCAGAATGCATTCCTGCTAAGGTCTGAGACTTCGGCATGAACGTTTTCTCCTCGCTGTGGCTGGGGTGAAACCTTTACTTACGCCCGATGCCTGACGAACTTTCGACTTGAACACAACTCGCGATACATACTGAAGTCTCTCTTTGCATGTCTTCAGCTTCGCTGATGTGAGCGGCTGATTTCCCTTTTCGATATGTCTCAAGCGCTGCTGTTCGGATACCACTCTTTTTTCCCACAAAGACAGAGACACGAGGAGTGAATTGCTGGGAAGAAGTAACGTTGCAACCGTACAGCCGGTAATGCTATCTATCCAACGAGTCTGAATAGTCCACATCCACGTTATTTTTGGCGCTATCGTCTACCCACTCATACCAATTTCCTCGCTCTCCAAGCGTCTTCCACCACCACCCGCCTGGTCCCGACTTCCTGTCCAACGTCCCACCGCAGCTACCTCACGGCCTCAGCCCCTCCAACCACTTCCTCCCTTCCTTTCCGCACGCCCCGGAGGCCGCACCGCACCGTCCCACCACACCACGCCCCAAATCATCCCCTCTTCCATCCAACCCCATCACCGACGCTCCGTCTGACACCACCACCATCCGTCGATCCTCCTTCCGTATCCGCGCTGATCTCCGGCTTTCGCGTATCACAACTGCAGTCGCCGCTTTCTTTTCTACCCGATGGTTAGTGGATCTTCGCGGTTCGCCGAGGAGGCCGGCCGGACGACCTGGTGTTGTACGAAAGGATGGGGCTGGATCTACTTTGTAGGGCGACTTGCATGCATGAATTGTACGCTCGTAGCGTGGCGAGATGGGGTGATTTGATGGGGGGCGCGGTGCGTTGGCTGTCTGCCGCTTTCTTGCGGACGATGGCGCGGTGGGCTGCTCTGTTGCACGTGAACAGTTGAAAGAAATATTATGACGTAGATGCGAAAATTGAATCTTTACAAATACATGTTGACATCGGGTTCAATTATCCACGGAAGTTGGGGTGCAATATCTCTGTGAAATAACACGTCCAGCTGCGATTGTGAGGAAAAGACCAGGATTGATGGTCTAGCGGCGAGGGATGGGAGGCTTCTCTTGCTTTTAGGAGGTGGCTGATTGCATAGAAGACCTCGGAGATGATTCAATTCCCTTCTCTCCTATCGAGCCTGGAGGAAAGCTGATGGGAGGAATGCGCATAGTAGCCCAGCAGGCCGGTGCAGTATTTTACGACAAACACGATCCTTTCTACATCACAGAAATATCGTGGCCTGGCTATGTTGGCAACATTTGCACATTTAAAAGGCCCAAATCTACGTCCATATACGTGCTTCGACTGTCCATCCATCCATCCATGATGAAAGCGAACCGTTTAAGCGCTTAAACGCACGAGGTGCCGAGCCTCCCAAACGCACAAAGCAAATTTCAGAGTGTATCGCATTTGCTACAAGTCCATCAGATGCCACTTTCTCTCGGCGTGCGTGTTCCCCGGTCGTTCAACCTTCACGTGACCTTCCACCTGCAAGTGATGACGGAGGGTTCCATGGCACGGTGCACCGGGCGCATACTGCAAGAAACCCATCGAAAGCCATGGAACACTTGACCCACAAACATGCAGCCACGCCGGGCGCCGGGCATAGCAATTTTCCGCTCTCTGAGCGGGTATAAAAGGCGGCCTGCCCTTCGACCTCTTCCACGAGCCATACTTACCTTGTCGGGGCTTCCGTGATCAACAAGACGGACGGCCTACCAGGCTGCCCTGCATTGCACAGCGCGGTGGTGGCTTGGTATGAATCTCCTTCGGGGGCTTCACTGGCGCAATTTTTGATGGCTTTCCGCATTTGCTTGAGGAAACTTTTCGTTGTCGCATCCGCCGCGCGCGGATCTTCGAGGAAGAGTTTGTTGTGGTCGCGTTTTGCGTTCCACGGTCGGTCGCAAACGCGTCCGACCTCCAAGCCGTCCTTGCTGATGCGCTGTCCTCCATCCACTTAACGCATCGCTGGAAATTCCAATTGTGGTGTTTCGCTTCAATGACGCGCCACCACTTTGCAGTTCTCAACGTCGTCTCCATCAACGCTGAGCTTTGGGCCGTGCGTTTGCAGAATGTTATCCGCAATGACATTTCATGGTCTTCTGGAAGAAATTTGGTGTTGTGTGGCCTTAGGCATCCAGAAGCGGGCGATTTGGCGAATGGGAAGGTGCCGGCAGTGCACGAGCCTCCACAGGTCGTGGTTAATCTGTCATCCGTTCCTGCTGCACAGGTGTTTGATGGACATTTTTGAGTTGTTGTGTTCGCCTTCGAGGAAGATGACTTTGATGCATGGCGCCATCGTCTCCTCGCCGAACGACCCTTCGATTTCGCCCGACTCTACAGCTACAAGCACGGCATCCTCGTGCAAGGAAGCCGTGTGCTTCATCGGCACCTTGTTTGACGACTACGACTCTTTGGTCAGTGCCGCACGCCGGCCAGATCGCGCTCGACGACCAACGGGCACGGTGTTGCGTCGCGGCTATGCTGTAGGCTAGGGCCACGCGGGCGACACAGGAATTGAACAATTGAACCCATCCACATCTGCTGCACCATAGGTTTCACTATCCTTGTGGAGGTAGTTGAATCCAATATCCGGATACAGGTTTGTGCATTTCAAACTCACATCTACGTCCAGATCCTGGATTCAACTACCTACCCACGTCAGAGTGGCGAAGCTCAGGTTTTCTGATGGATTGTGCGTGCATAAGCGCCCGGACGCTCCTCTTGCCAAGGAACGTCCTGGTTGGCTGGCGACGACATGTCCAGCAGTTGTGGGTTGATGAGCTGTAATAACTTGTGTAACTTGCAGGTGCGGGGGCCTCCATTGAGATGCAGCAGGCAGGCGCTGGGGTGGTGGCCAGCGGTCGCATCACCGCGCTTCCTCTAGCTCCCGCAGCACTCTATCTACAAACCTTCTGCCACCATGGCCCGAAGAAGTGCACGTCTTCAGCAGCGGGCCTGCCAATCTCTCAGCCCGCACGATAGCAGCAGCCTTGACGCTTAGGTAAGCCCTCCGTACTGCCACGGCCTACTTCGAGCTGACATGAGAAGCACAAACGAGATACGTCCGATGAACCCGTACGCAAACGCCCGCGATTATCTCCGGGCAACGAGGAGGAGGAGGAGCGCATTAATCCTATCGACTACTGGCGAACACACCAACGCTGGCCGCGGACATTCTTCGAGCCAGACGCCCAGAGGCGGATCCCTCCGCACCCGCCGATAACGTCGTCCTCGATAGGCGCACCACTGCAACGTCCTCCACGCGATCCTCGCCAGCGCATTCGGATCACGATACCATGCCCGCCAACGTCTCCGGGCACATCTTCCAAAGATGGTCCTTCGGCCAGCGCCCTGGCTCGGCCATCATTCGTAAGCCTCAGGTCAAGGTATACAAGCAGCCCGTGGCCATCAAGGAGATTATGTCATACCGCGTTCACGACGCGCCTATCGACATTGGTCGACTGGTTGTACCCTCTCCCGAAACATTGTACGAGCGCGACGGCTTTAAGAATCTCGAACCTCTTATTGAGTCTGTCGACGAGCTTTGGACTAAAGCTATCCCTCTACACCGCGATCTTCCTCGTCCGAAACCCAACTTTTCCGTTGGCTTTAGAAGCTGGTCTTTTACGGGAAGCAGCTCGAGAAACTGAAAGTCCTAGGCGTAGCTTCTAACGACAAAGTAAACTCGCTTGACGGCGCTACGGAGCTTATGCACTTTCCTTTTCTTACCTGTTAGGTTAAGTGTGCTACGCCTGCGCTCGAACTTGCAAACCGGCAAAATATCCATAGCGCGACGATCGCAGCGCGGGCTGTGGTAGAGCGATTCAGATTGGTCAAGCGCGAAAAAGAGCTTTATCGCGAGGTACTAGCTTTTTCAGTATCCCACAACACCAGCATCGTTAACATCTATGGCCACTATCCTGTCATCGATGAGAAGATACTACGAAGTACTACCGCCACAAGATTCGCACGCTCTACCTTACGGATCAGAACGGTAAGGAGAGATGGACAGCCTACAAGTTCACGAAGAACGTCTACGACAACTGGATGCCCCCTCACTTCAAGCGGATCTGCAATGCGATTGACGAAATGCCACCCGGCACTACCTTTGGCGTCCCCAAAATGCGCTCTACAAGTTTGTCGCCAGAGTTGGAAAACCTCCCCCCCTCTTGACCGTCAACAACTCTCAATTCCTCTCCGCAAGCACAATCGCCTCCGGCGTCTCCCCAATAAACTCATCCGCACTCCCGCTCAGCCCGGTAGGAACCCCACCACCGACCATCTCCCCGAAGAACCTCAGCAACAGGCCCGTCACGACCTCGGTCGACCTCTTCCCGGCAATGGTCCCCAGCGGCAACGACGAGTTCGCGCCGCCCACGGCGCCCCTGAAGCCCAGCTCGTCGACCAGCAGCGGCAGGTCGGTGTAGTCGAGGTGCGCGGTGCCGTCGACGTAGACGTCGCGCAGCCACGCGCTCTGGTTGCGGTTGAACGTCGCCCAGGTCGTGTCGTCGCCGGGCCCGCCGCCGCCGTCCTCGCGCCCGTTGAAGCGCGCGCTCGCCAGCTCCAGGAACGGCGTGCGCAGGTCCGGCGCCCCCGCCCCGCCCGTCGTGTCGTTGGGATGGACCGCCTTCAGCAGGTTCGTGTACGCGCCGTCGAGGTTGGCGCCGGCGCGGTAGCGCTTGGGCGGGGGGTATTGGGCATAGTCGTCGTCGTCGGACTCCTCCAACGCGGCGATGATGACGCCGGCGGCCCCGGCGCCGCCGATGCTGTGGCCCCACACGCCCAGGTGCGTGGTGTTGATGGGCGCGCCGTGCGCGGCGATGAGCGCGGGCAGGATCGGCGCGGCCATGACGGCCCGGACGTCGGCAACGCGGTAGTTGTAGATCTGCGAGTAGGCTTCGGCACTGGCGGTGCCCGCCATGATGCTCGGCGAGCCTGCGATGCCGGGCGCGCCGGGTTGGCCGGGCGGGAGCGCTGTGTAGAGCGATTCGCCCGGGTGGTCGATGGCGATGATGGTGAAGCCGTGCGAGGCGAGCTCGCTGAGGTAGGCCTTGTAGATGGCGACCTGCCCGCCGGCGCCGGGGGTGAAGATGAGGGTCGGGTAAAGGGACGAGCCGTTGCCGAAGGCCGAGTCGGTGCCTAGCAGGGTGGGGGCCTGGTATTGGAGCTGGGTTGTGACGGTGTTGATGGTGCCGTTGGGGAAGCCGAGGGCTTGTTCGTATGCCTGCGCGGTGGCGGCGTCGAGATAGGGAACGGTGGTGTTTGGCGCCTGGAGCGTGGGGTAGAAGATTGATACAAGCAGTATGCCCGGGTTCGGCGTCGGGTCAACCGGAGTGGAGTGGTTGAAGACATGCTGGGTATAGCCGACGTGGTATTGTCCGGTGGGTTCCCATAGCGAGACAGCACCGGCACCAAGAAGTTGTGGAAGCAACGCGGCGGCGAGAAGTTGCAAGCGCATATTGGCAATGTATCCTGCGACGCACTCGCGGGGGTTTCGTCGTCCTTAAGTATGCATAAATACGCGTACGGACGATCCACGGGTGAATCCTCCGCATCCTTCGATGGGGGCCGATTGTAAGTACCGTCATCATGGCTCATTTTCTCGTAAAATAACTCTTGAAACCTGTCGGCGCAGACCCCACTCCAAGCGGAGTGCCTAAATCACTCGGCAGTGCTGCATGCGTCTCTGATTTTGTTCTCCTTCCGCTACGACCACATGCGCTTAATGCATCCATTGTTACTACCACTGCGGTCAGCTTCACATGGTCAAGATGGACTGCCTGCGTTGCAGCGCTTACAAGATGAAACCCCTTGGAATGCTCTGCTGAGTCCTTGTGCTGCATGAGCTTCGTAGGCTGTGTTGTACGGCCCCCCTTAACTAACCCTTTCCTGTATATGATGCATCCTCGCAGCCCGTCGGAATCTCGTTCTACCAAGATTCATGCTTGTCAGTTGAGAAGGCCCAAGGTACTGTAGGTGGGAATTATGGGGCACTGGATTAAGCCCGAAGCCCAGCTAGACCAAAAATAATGTTGTTTTTTGAGGCTGGATTGCGGGCAACTAAAAAGTAAAGCAAGCGTATGTACAATGATGAGGTAAATGGGTCTAGCCTTAAATCCTTTATTAAAGTTCGAGTAACGTATTCTACTAGGTCATACGACGCCCTGGGTTACGAGATGGCCAACCACATTCTGCGTTTAAATCGTGGACTTGCCTCTGTCTTCAATCAACCGGGCTCTCATTGGTGCATCGCATAATCCAGTGGAAAAAGTTAATACTGCTAGGAGTTTTCAACGTTCAGTGCCGAATACGAGGACTGCATGATTCAAGTCGCCTGTTAATTGCCTCGCTTACCTATGATCTGCACAAGAGCCGAAACCACACTTGGTAGGTAATCTGCATGGGGGCCGAAAATACTTGGCATGAGTATAAAGCAAGTGGATTCCTGCCTTGTAGGTATAGGAGAAACCTGATGAGGCTGAGTGGGCTTCTATCACAACGTGATCATCCGCCCATCAACGGCCTTCCCTACTCTTTTCATATTCTCTCTAGCGTAGTCTCCATGCGATCTGACCCACATGCGACAAGATGAGGAATGACGCCAAGCGTTCTGGTTCATGTGAGACAATGGCGGGTGCGATTTCAGCAACAACAATGGCTGACCTTGGAAAAGGGAAAGAACCCGCTACACACCAATTTCTAGTCGACGATTCACCTTCGAAACGGCGACAACATGAATGGGTACCAAGTTTACTGCAGAAGAAAGCTCTCCTGCCCCTGGCCATATGCTGTTTCGTCTTCGCCGCGATACTTCAAGTTCTGGATGCCATCGTCTCCAGAAATCAGGGTATTCCCCTGGACGACAATGCGTACGTCATTCCAATGCGCTACCTGCCGACCCTGTGCTTGGTCGCCATCGGGTTGATATGGAAATCTGTCCTGGGTGACATCAAGAGAATCATGCCCTGGTCAGCCATGTCCGCTGACGACGAAGCCACCGCCGAGAACTCGGTTCTTCTGAATTACGTCGGCAAAGTCGAGGTTCTCTCATTGTTTGAGTCGTTCAAGAGGAAACACTGGGCTCTGTCTCTGAGTCTGGGTGTGGGTTTTCTCCTGGGCGTTTCCGTCACCGCGGCCAACAGCTTGACCTATTCGGAGCTTTCCGCCGAGATATCCCATGACGCCACTCTTCGAAAGACCACTGGTTTCGAATTCCATGGTACACTCGTCACCCCAAACGGATCTCTCACTATTGCATCGGATCATGTCGGCAATCAACCCTACGGTGCCGTCAGCGCACAACGTGTGGTCGGGGGCCCGTACACTTCATGGACCAGCGGCAAGTACGTGTTTGAGTCTTTCCAGTTGGCAGACGATCAAGATTCTGTCGAAGGGGCCGACCTGGATGCGGAGGTCTCTTCGTTTGCCGCTTCCTTCGACTGCAAAGAGCTGGATTACTCCTGGACTCTCGGCAGCCCAGATTCCACCATGGAAACTGCGAGACAAGTCAGCTTTGTTGCCAACCAGACCATTGACGACTGTGTCTTGTCGGTGTATCAGGAAAGAGACATCTTACCCAACAGTACAGATCCATCCCCTCGAGGATGGCTCAACATTACTTCCTGCTTGAACGAACCAAAAGACATGCGCATCCTGGCAACGTTGGCGAGCCCTCTTGAGAACTCAACCGCTCCTGTGAGCAACAATACTCTAGACATTTCAGTATCTGGAATGGTATGTTCTCCAGTTTTCACCATGCAACAAGCTCGTGTACGGGCTAGTGCAAGGACCGGTGAAATAAAGAATTTCGAGATATTGCCAGAAACGCTTGTGGCGGCGGATATCGAAACACCTGTCGAGGCCATTTGGCAATACTTGAGCAATCCAACTACTGCAAACATGGACTGGTGGAGAGCAAGGCGATGGGGTCCGTTCGACAATCAGACGGAGAAAATCTTCAACTTGACTCAGATGTACGCTTATTGGCAACTTAGCGACGATTTCTTCGAAGCCTTCTTCCAAGGCGTGGATCAAGACAAGCAGAGGGACCTTGTGGATCAACCCGCCGAGTTCAAATCTGAGCTGGAATCACTGGCCAGTAACACCATAGCACAAGTGGTTAATTTTATCGGTCGGTCAAACTCATCCGAAGAGCTGGGTGGAGGAACGGTGTGGAATGGCCCCAGGCTTCTTCTCCGGGATGCATCGCTGCGAGTTCTCCAGGCAATCTTTATTTTCATCGGACTTACGGGAATCCTGCTCGCTACCTTGCTCCGACCACGCTCTGACCTTCACCGCGATCCTGGATCGTTGGCTCAGACTGCAATCATCATTTCCGCCTCGCATGATTCTACCGAGGAAGCGTTTTCATCCCTTTCTCGGTCCTCGAACATGAGTATGGCCAATTCTCTCCAAGGAACTCGCTTCAAGCTGCATCCAGAGACGGGTGGGGTCTCTCTTGCTGGCCAGCAATTCGAAAGCGATCGGCCTACTCAGTCAATCGCAGAAGAAATCAGGCCATCAAAAAAACTCAACAAAGGATGGAAACCTCTGGCCTTCCGACTGGATGTAAGATCCACGCTTATTTTCGCATTTGTCACGACCATGGTCACCCTTGGGATTCTCCAATCAATATCTCAAACGCACTCTGGCCTCTGCAGGAACACAGATACGGCAGCGCGGATCTACTCCTTCGTACCAACACTGATTCTGGTTCTGCTGAGCTATGCATGCTCTGGGGTTGACGGAACCGTCCGCTCGATGAATGCCTACAAAAGCCTCAGCAACCCGTCCAAAAAGCAGCCCTTACTGCTGAACTACAGAGAATACAACTTTTGGGCATCGGAAAAGCTTACTTCGAAGAGACACAATCTGGGATTTGCAGTTGTGGCTTCATCCATTGCCCTGGTCCTTTTTCCGGTCATTAAAATCATTGCTGCTGGTCTTTACGAAACCACGGTCACTACGTATCAACGCGATATTGTCGTCAACCTCGACGCAAGTCTACCTGAGAACTGGGAGAGCACATTAACTGCGGATGACCCATCCGAAACGGGCAGCAGATTCGCCGAATGGGCTCGCATTCCAATGTTCAACCTAGGTGAACGGCCTGGCATCTTGGGGAATCTCGTCTTCAGCAACATCAGCGGTGTTGTTGACGAGCTCGGCTACGAAATCGTCCCAGGGGATACCATAGAACTGCCCGTCCCTGCTGTCCTCGTTGATGTCAACTGCACCGCCCTCTCCAACGACATGTTCATCTTCAGAGCCGTAACCACATCTGGCTTTGATGATGATTTCATGTACTATAGGATTGAATGCATCTCACCACTTTGTGAGGACTTTTTAACCAGGCACTACGACGCATTCGGCGGGTACAGATTCCTGGGACGAGTATATTCGCCAACGACGGCTCAGTTTGGGATTGCCCTTTCCGACTTTGGAAGTTCATACGAAAGCATTACGAATCTGACGTTGGTAGAAGATGGTGACATTATTCAACCCGGTGATGTCGACATTGCTCTTCCAACCACGAGGGGAGCCATTTGCAGCAGGGAGATGCACCTCGTTGAAGTGAATGCTACCTTCACACAGAAAACGCAACGCGGCTTGGACGATGCCGTAACAGTGCTTCCCTGGAGTCCATCACATTTTGACCGCGAATCTCTCGTATTCAAGAAAAAGCTCGAATACGTCGATGATAGGATAGGTTCGCTCCTGCCCATCTGGTATTCGCCCAATTCGCAAAGCTTCCTCAACAGCAACGACAGCTTGTGGCCATCGGAGACAACGAGCCTCAACTTCTTCGAGCTACTGGCGACCTACGCGGAGTACGAGGCCAAGAACATATCATCACTTCTGGATACGGACGGCTTCGCCCGCGCAACCACGGAAATGTTCACGGCGTACACGGTCCAGCTTCTCACCGAGCTCCGGCCCGCCGCTGTCGGCACCCCCAGGAACGCCAATGCCACGATCGCAATGCAGCGCGAACGCATAAGCCAGGATCTGACCTCCACCATCGTCGTCGAGGTGCTGTTGGCTTCCGTCCTCTGCTGTTTGGCCTGGATCGCTCTCCGCTTCCCCCGCTCGGCAATCCTCCCAAAGGACCCGGACTCGATTGCCGCACGCTTCTCCCTTCTTGCCGGCAGCAGGCTCGTCCAACGTCTCCGTGAAGACCCGTCGGCAAGGCAGCGTGAAGATGGGATATGGTCTGAGAAATCTGGCCTCGGTTGGTGGCCGACCAGCGGATCGGAGAGGACGTGGAGATGGGGTATCGATATTGGCGATGACATGGTCAAGCAGGATTGGAAGCATCCGCCGGCCGAGGCGAGCGTCGGGGAAACCGCTCAAAGCACATCTGAGGAGGCTCTGGATGTTGCCGCATTCAAAAATGCTGGTATAGCTCAAACCTCGAGCCTGTTGGCGGCGGACTCCAGGGCCGCTTATCGACAAGCTTGACGGCAGACGGCTTCTCTGCTTCGGTGCTTGATAGTTGCGTTGAGGGTCTCGTGCCTCGACAGACTTCGAAATTTTCCGCTTTTGGCACGCTCAGAAACTTAGCTAGAAATATGACATATTGATTGTTCGACTGAGAAAGCTCCCATGGCGTGCTCCGCCATTACTACGCTAAACCAGGACTCCCTCTTCTACCACGGCGACCTCGTCTACCGCAAGGGCACCTATCACCGCGAGGGCCCTGATCATCAACCAGGCTTTGATCACCCGCTGACCCTTTACGACGCGCCCGACGCTTTTCGGAGTTCTTAAGGTATGTCGGATTCCGTTGCGCACACCCAAATGCATCATGAAGACTGTTGCACACCATGGAATCCGAGAATAAAATGGTATCCTCGCACGACACTACCGTCCATTCACCACCACCGCCAGAACCAGAGGGTGAATATGGGCGAGCGCCACGACAGTCAGCAATGGCGGCGAAGTTTGCGGCCCACCACGAAATAAAAAAAAAAGGAAAAAGGCTCGAGCACACGAGCAGGAAGCTCCATCTGCCTCTTTTCCTTGCAGTCACTTCTTTCTTTACGGCTCCTTGATGGATCCGGATGTCCTTCGAGCCGTGCTCGGCCTCACGCAGCCCCCGGACGTCGAAGTGGCGAAGATCCTCGGCTACATACTCGATCAAGATGTGGGGGATCTACCCGGCAGCTTGTACCGTGCGAAGGCACCGAGGTGGTGGTTCGCGGCGCAGCGTTTGCACCATCGGTCATGTCGATCGTTTCCTCCGTCTTTGCACTTACGAGACACTTGATTACAGGCCGTTTATTTTCTTGCCACTGTAGTTTTGGAATATGGGAGACAAGAGTTGGAAGGTGTGCTCGTACGTTGGTTTGGGACCGGCGAGCCGGGGGGGCTCGGAGCTTTCGGATGGTTCGTTTGACCTTGGACGTTGCCGGAAACACTTCAAGCAGTCTTTTGTTCGATCGCGGGTGGGGGAGTGATTTCGAAGCCATCTTTGCCTGCCGTATGCTGCTCGTTGGGATTGGAAACGACAACCACATTAATGATACCGTGTTAACTTTTCTCTCAAGCTTTCTCGGAGACGTATTCACGAAGTCATGGTCTTCAAAAAAGACAAATTTTTGACGCATGGTGGGGCCGTTGCCGAGACCGAAGATGGCACTTGTCAAGACGTGGCTGCAAACATGGTCCAGATGTCCAAACTTTTGCCGTCAGATGGTCCAGACTGGATTGTCATTCTTATTGGAGCCCGCGAAAAAAAAAAAAAAAACACTGCGTATCTCGGTTTTTCTCGCGTCAAATCCATTACTTTTTCATGGCGAGAATGAATAGCCCAAATACCAAAGATTGATTATATTAATTGAGCCTACAGCAAGGGGGAGAAAATTGACTATTTCTGAACAGATAGCGGTCGGCATTGCCTTCACATCCTGCGAGTGCAACAAAGCCCTTTCGCATTTTCCGAAAAAGTCCAGGAAATTTACTTCTCTACCCACGCTCTTGCCGGGTGCAGACTCGAACTTCTGAAAGAAATGTCAAATCAGAAAGGCAGTAGAATATCAAGCGGCGAAGATTGCGTTTTTATCTGTGGACGACGTTCAAGCAGAAGATTGATAGATTCAAACGGAATGACTAATCTACCAGAACAACTCCGACTCCCCATACCAGCCCAGTCTTTGCAGACTACTTCCTCGCTTGTCTATTCTAAATTTCCCCGTGCAGACTGCATCGTGGTAGCGACCGCAGGTAGGAGTTTGACGGGGGGAAAAGGGCGAAAAGGAGATATGTACCCCTTACGAGGTAGCGCGGGGGCACCAGTCGAAGTTGGTGCCTCTGTTGCGGTGCGACATGACGCCACAGAAGATGACAGTCTTGCCGTTCTTGGCGGGGTCGAACATGACAATGCGGTCCTTACCAGAGTCGACGCCGCCCTGGAAGATGCTGTGGTCCTCCATCAGGGGCCACTCGACGAGCGTGCCGCTCTTCGAGTTGGCGTCGCACTCGGCCGGTAGGAAGGAGCGGACGTTGCCGCCGTTGCCGCCGTAGGATTTGGGGTAGCAGTTGCCGGTCGGGGTGCAACGGGCTGTAGAGGGTCTTTGGTCAGCAGTTGGATTCATGTGAGGAGTTGAGATTTGTGGGGTGAACTCACAGCTGTCGAAGTTTTTCCAGAGGGTCTTGCCGTTGTTGTAGGCCCTCTTCACATCTTCCGAACCGTATGCCTTGATGTCTCCGCCGGCTGGAATAGGGGATCAGTAAGAAGTGTGGTGGAAAAGGGGGGGGTTCTACGTACAGCCACATTGGACTGGTTCGGCGCTGGCGCGGTCGACCAGTTCGCCTCGAGGGACTGGAGTCGACACGTTGATGGCGGTAGAGTTGGCAGGAAGGGCGGCGCAGCTGACTTGACCAACTGCGAAGAGGGAGAGACCGAGGATCTGGGTGAAATGCATTTTCAAAAATGTGGCGGGAGTGGGATTTTGGGTTGAATGGACTTGGATTGAATGTGATTGTGGTTTGTGTGCTGTTGATGTTGATTCTGGTGATCTGGTGTGCTCTTATTATATGCAAGACGAGCACTGGGGGCGGGGAGTCTGCTGTTGGCTCTGTTCTTCTTCATGATGCTCAATTGCCTGTTTCAATGTCAAGGAATTATTTGGTTGTGTTGGTGGTCTGTGAGATTGCGGCTGAATCCGTTGCTGGATGTTCCTACAATACTGATGCTGAGCGCTGTCTCGTGCGCTATTCTGAGTAGTTGCCATGCAAAGCCACAGCGGAGGCGGCAGGAGGCGGGAAGCGGGCCGGCTGACATACACCGCCGTGTGGGGCGAGATCGGCGCCCTGCGAGCACGGTTCCCATGGAGGTGTTTTGCTGGTCCGGGGGACTGTTTTATTTGGTGTTGATACCCACATTTCATCCGAAGGATTTGGGGGCCAGGGTCGAGCGGGACCCGATGACGTACATGCTGCTGCCTGTCGCCTGTATGTGCTTGCCATATCCCAGCGCCGAACACTCAAGACGAGCATCCACTCTGAATACTGCACACTGCACCAACACAACCACAGCAACATGGCCGACGCGTGGGCTGAAGAAATGCTCGCGGCTTACCCCAATTCACCCGCCGACCGCGACGTCGTCGAGACGCTGCGCTCGCTTCTCCAACGCAAAATCCTGCCCCAGCAGGCCGCCGAGTCGCTGACTTCAGCTTATGATCCGCTCATCAGAAGCGGCAAGACTGGCACGGAGAACCTGTGGGGGGTCTACTGTGCGGCAATCGCCAGCCTTGGCCACGATGCCTCCAGCCGCGGCCTGCTCGTGAGCGCCCTGCTCAGCATCAGCCGGCTGCCCGACATCGTGGACGACAAAGGCCAGCCTGTTATGCAGAATCTCCAAATCTTCTGGCGCGATGTTCCTGATTTTGCATTTTGGATGAGCGAGGGCCCTGCGGGTAAGTGGTCACTTTTTCCAAGAAACGGCAAAAGACGCTAAAAAGACCATCAGGCATGGTCTCGGACAGAGAAGTTGTTGCCAAGCCCGAAAGGCTCCGCGCGTCTAGAATTGCAGCCGCGTTCGGGGCGGAGTACCTCGGTGAGCTTGATCGTGAGAAGCATCATGCTCCTCGCGACGGCATGCGTAACCTCGCTTTTGACCACCTCATGCAGGCCCTCAGATGGGGGTTCGAGGATGAGGAGGACGTGAAGCGTGCCCGGCTATCAGCGCCCCAGGCTGCCACATGGATCCTGACGGCCGGGCCCAGCCTTTACCAAGCCGTCAAGGAGCGCTTTTCTGTCGGCGACTATGATGGTGGATCCTTTGATATGGAGCGCTGGAATCTGTGGAAGGAGAGGTTTGCCGAGCTGGCCGCCTTCGAACGCGCCGATGCCGAGCCGAGGCGGATGGCGGGTATGGCTGTGGAAGAGATGCAGAAGATAGAGAAGGAGGCTTAGGTACCTGCTCACGCACGTGTCATGAAATGAGGAGAACCATAAGCAATTGCCTTTCTCTGACCTCGAACTGCCGGTTCAGTGAGACTCATCACACATGTTGTTGCCTTCCTTCAACGCCGTGCCATCTCCGAATAACTCGGAAACTCAGTGCTGCTGATGCCGCCTCGAAGATGATGACCCGAGGCTATGTTGGTAGAGCTAAAGACGCTTGTTCGAGTCCTGTGGAGCCGTTGTTGAACCGTGATGTCTGCACAAGCCTTGCCAAGCCGTTCCGGGCAGCCTTGACCCACTATGCGGCCCCTGTGAGCCCCCGCGCCTCGCAACGATCACGTAGCAGGCACTTCCCGTGGCGATCGGTATTGGAAGGATTTAGGGCTCGTGAGTGCTTCGCCCCACGTCTTCTCCACCTCCAACAGCTGTAGGAGTCCATCCGGGTGTTAGTGCTCCACCATTGCTTCCAAAACAATCGAAACGGGGGCCATATTGAACGAGTATCCAGATGAGCACTCAGGAGACAGGCACAGGCAGCAACACCGCAAAGGCCAAAGGAGTTCTATCTACGGACGCTTCAATGCCGAAGACCGGCGCGAATTTGTGTATATATACCTGAGGTTGTTCTTCTCTGGACGACATCAAACACCAGCAAGTTCCAGAGCAATCAGAAGCAACCATCACCAGTCCTTCAAAACCTCACCACAGCAATCAACCACTCCCCAAAACCCAAGCCATCACAGTGAGCTTATACTTCACCACTTGCCCTTCCAACCACTAACCGGCCATGCAGATGTTCGCCGCCAAGTCCATCATCGCCCTCTTCCTCGCCGCGGCCTTCCCCTCGGCCATTCTCGCCCAGGAGGGTGTGACCTGCCAGACTACGGCCGGCAGCCCGAAGACCGAATCCGTCACCGACGTCATCAACCAGCTTCGCGGACACGGCGGCAGGTGTGAGCAGACCAACTGCGCTGCCAGCAAGTGCACGACTATGCTGCACCACGGCGGAGCAGCCCTCGTCCTTTGCGGTGAATGCGACAAGTCGCTCGACTGCAGCACCGTCGCCGATTACGCCAACGAGATCCAGCAGGACTGCTTGTCCGACGGCCGCGCCGGTGGCACCTACACCGTCAGTCCCGCCTTCAGGGTCGAGGTCATCTCCTCCTAGATCGGAATTCCTCTCTTTTTTTTTTTTTTTCCTTTAGTGGCCCATAAAATCTGGAGTGGTCGGGAACAATAGTCGCTGTAGCGGTATACCGAATCAATCAAGTCTCTCTGCTCAGTACTCTTTTCAGCGTGAACAGCGACGACGTTGACGATGATGATGTGGTGGCTGAATTAAGCCTTTGCGGTTTCCTTGTTTGGCAACGGGTGGGGGCCGTCCCGACCCCTAAATGCTCGGCACCGTTAGCCGGGCCGCATGTTTCAAAACCAAGCGGCGTCTAACTTCACGGCAAATGCACGTCTTGCACATCTTCTTCATACACTACATCGCCTCCACCAGGCCGTTTGGACCTGCTTGAGGCTCATTTTCTGTTGTGTCGAAGCAAAGGTAAAGGCGTTCGGCGATCTATGCATGTGGCTAATTATGGAACAGGCGCTCGGGACGCTTGACGATTGGATGCGAGCAAGCCCCGTTGCCGATCGGATCATCACGTCGGAAAAACGGCCAGACTAGTACTAATCCGAATCCGTACTTGCCCTACTACTCCACCTCTGCTGTTGCCTGTCACGGTGATCAACGAAAAACTGTGGGGCCCTGTACAGAGTGTTCTCTCGAAATTCTTTTGCTTTTCTTTCCTCTGGAGTTGCATTCCCTTTCCTTTCCTCTTGCTTCCTGTCGAACTCACTGTTGGGGGGTTTCACTTATTCCGTGGAAGCCCAGGTAATAATAATAGAGCAGCACAACACGCGTGCACCGTGTCCAACTGCACATCTATGCCTACAAAGCACGATGGATTCCGCCCCCACCTCAGGTCGCCAGTCTGCGGACACACAGGCGCAGACAAGGCCCCATAACTATTTCACCTTGCATTCATGACCTTCCTCCGCCCGCCTGCCCTTCTCCTCGCCAGCCTTCCTTGTCCGCCATTTCTGTCTCTTGCTCGCTCATCAACGCCTCTCAAAAGGAAAAAAAAAAAGAAAAATACAATGCTCCTCCGCTTCCGCGCCCCCTCCTCGTCAACCCTCTCCTCGACCACCGGCAGAGCCACCGCCGCCTTCCTCATCCTCTACCTGCTCGCCCTCTTCGCCATCCGCCGCGCCTGCCACCGCGACCCCAGCTCCGCCTTCTTCCAGCCATACCGCGCGCACGCCCCGCGCTACTCGGTCGTCCGCCGCCACGAAGCCGAGCACTTCATCCTCGCGGCCGAGCACTCGCCGCCCTTCCCCAACACCACAGCAACCGCAGAACCGCCCGACGTCTGCATCGGCATCGCGACCGTCGCGCGCGAGGGCGCACGCTACTTCCGCTCCGCCGTCGGCTCGGTGCTGGACGGGCTGGACGCGGCGGAGCGGGCGCGGGTGCACCTGGCGCTGTTCATCGCGCAGACGGACCCGACGCGGCACCCGGCGCACGACGAGCCGTGGCTGGACAACGTGGCGGACCGCGTGCTGCGCGGGTACGAGGGCGTGTCCGGGGAGGAGCTGGAGCGGGTCAAGGGCTGGGAGGCGGAGCGCGGCCTGTTCCGCGCCAAGGGGCTGTTCGACTACGCGTACCTGCTGCAGGCGTGCGCGGACACGGGGGCCGCGTACGTCGTCATGTTGGAGGACGACGTCGTGGCGCTGGACGGGTGGTATGCGCGGATGCGGGAGGCGTTGAGGGTGGCGGAGGAGAAGACGAGGATGGTGGGGAAGGAGAGCTGTGAGTTTTCCCCGTTCCAATCATCCTTTTATATATCGTGATCATGGCCTGACTCTCTCCGCTCAGTCCTCTACCTTCGCCTGTTCTGGACCGAGCAGTTTCACGGCTGGAACAGCGAAGACTGGCCGACCTACCTCTGCGGCTCCCTCGCCGTCGTCGCCGCCGTCCTCACCTCCCTCCTCTACCTCCGCCGGCGCTTCCCCGCCGCGCTCGCCGCCCCGCTCAACAACCAACTCGTCGTCCTCGTCTCCCTCGTCTTCACGCCGCTCTGCATCGGCCTCTTCTTCGCCGCCGGCCGCACCTGCGCGGCGCCCCCCTCGCCCGGCGTGCGCGCGATGAACAAGTTCGGCTGCTGCTCGCAGGGGCTCGTGTTCCAGCAGCGGCGCGTGCCGGATTTGGTCGCGCACTACCGCTCGGTCGGCGTCGGCTTCGTCGACATGCTGACGGAGCAGTACGCCGACGAGCGCGACGAGATGCGCTGGGCGGTCGTGCCGAGCGTGCTGCAGCACGTCGGCGCGCGCAGCTCCAAGGCCGACGGCGGCAGTCGCAGCCCCGACTTTAGCGCGTCCGAGAGCATCTGGAACTATGCGTTCGAGCTCAATGACCCGGTGAGGTTGGCCGAGGAGCGGATTGCGAGGGCGCATGGCCAGATGGGATGAAGTGAATGGCCTTGATTAATCTTGAGATGATATTTTTAATTTTTTCACTTGCGAAATTCGGGGGCGCACTGCATCTCCTGGACCCAAGGCGTCGATCCCGCCCGGGACGAATGCATCACAACGTCGCGGTCGGTAGATCCGCAGGCGTAAGAATCTGGGATGAAGGAACCAGAGATTGGAAAAGCCGGTGGATATGGGTTGATTGGCCTTTAGCCCGTACGCGAACAAGACGGACGCTTCCCGTATCCAAGCAGGCCCTCTAATGTGACCACAATCTTGGTCATATATAGCTTCATGACATGATAGACATCGCGAGAAGCCGTTGTCGAACCGCAAATTCCTTTTAGAGCTTATTCAGAGACTTTTCACACTAGGTTTTGATTACCTACTAGTACTTTAGCTCTCCAATCTCTTCGTAAAGACCTTTTATGTGATTATTTTGCTATTTGCTTTACCGCTTGCGATTCCTAGCCCTCTATTCACGTTCTTAACCAGTGTAGAATCGAACCTCGATCTCATCGGGTAACCGGCTTCTAGCTTCGAGTCGGGGTTTCCCCTGCTCCTCTTCCCGCCCGCGTGTACGTCCGCCGTTGCCCTCACGCTTGCGGCGCTTGCATTCGCCTGCAATCTCACACGTCACATCCGCACCTTCCTATCCGTCTACCCCGTCAAGACATCCCAGGCTTCAGCAGCACTACACGTCGTAAGGGCAAGGATCACTCGTATCTTCCCCTTTTTTGCGCTTCTCATCGAGTAGCTTGTTCCAGTAGATTACGAAGGTTGGCCGGCAGATCATGGACAGAACAGTCTCCTTGCCCATCGGCTCTTCCGGTTCGTACTCGCCGATGGAGTGCGCCATAAGCGGGCGTATCTCCTGATGACAGTACCTGCACAGCGCCTCTACGTGCAACGGCGATAGCGGCTTCATGTCCTGCCGCACGACAACGACGCTTCCCACAGAGTTCTGCCACTGCATGGAAGCCCAACCCCAACTCCCCGTGCGAAGGTCGAAGATGGCTTTCGGATCGCAGTCGGCTTTCGGATCGCAGCACAGGTGGAGGAATGTGGCGTCCTGGTTGTTGAAGGGAACCTCGCGCTGGAAGATCGCATTGTTTTGGTCGCTCGCCCACTTTGGGTTTGGAGGGCAACGTCGCGTGAAAATCGGAAGCCCGATGCGTTGCGCAATGTCGGACGTGTCGTGCTTGGAGAAAATGGGATCCGTCGTGGGAATCTCAACGGCCTCGAAGTGCGGTTTGTTGAACATCTTCTGGTCGCCGATGCAGTTGATCCTGACACCTTTGATGAGCTTTTCGCCGGTGGACTGCTGGGTAGCTGGCGCAGGTTCGTAGCCGTACCAGAGGAAGTAGTCAGCGATGTGTCGGAAGTCGTTCATGTCGAGGTCTTTGCAATCAGTAGAGTTGATCCCTGGTCCAACCTTGCTGTAGGCAATGATCGGACCGCGCCAATCATGGTATTGTCCGGGTTTGGTAGCAGTGATGGCTACAATGCTGTTGTTGGGTTTTGATCCATCGATAAGAAATGTGTCACGATAGCAGACGTGAACTGTGTCTGACAATTTTCTTTTCAAAATCGGATTGTAGTTCATTGGCATATGCTTCGGGACACCATGGGGACCAATTATCGTGTCGGTCTCGGGATGCTGATACTTGCCGAAGTCGTCATCGTCGTTCCACTTGAAATGAAGCCAGATGAATGTCGGCTTCTCCCCGTCGACTGGGAAGAGGATGGCTCGGACGTGTTCGTCGGTTGGCCGGCTTGAGACGTCGAAGGTGGAGAAGGCTGCACAGAGGAGCTTGTGAGTAGGCCAATCGGCACGTTGGCATGTTGCAGAGCAATAGCAGGCGCTTTTGCATCGGCTACAGAGCCGAGCATTGGCTTTGTTGCACACAGTGCACAAGCCCACCACGTCGGGGGTTGTCATGAGTAACTCTGTGGGAGAAGGATGATTTGAAGCAAGGTTGTTATGCGATGGATGATCGACTTAGATTTGGGCAGCCGAAGACGGTTTTATGTAACCTGCCAACACATCCTCCACCTGCAAACAGCGTGCAAACGCCAATTGCAGTGGTTTGGCGCTTGATGGCTTTCCACGTCGCTTGATGGAAAACCTTTAGTTGATGTTGTCGTCGCTCCAGAAACAACCCGAATACTCGCGCAGGTTGCTGACGGTCGGCTGCGGCGTGTAGTATAGGTGTCTGAACAAGAACTCCACGCTTGTCGACCACGGTGTTCCGAGACTCAAGAACAACGCCAGATAGCGGAATCCCCCTCGACCCCATTTACGAGGCATGGTGAAGTTGCCAGGGGTCATGGGGATGCGCAAGGGGCCGTCTGGGACAGTGAAGTAAGTTAACCAATCAGACTCAGGATTGACGAAAGTGGCGGATCCACTGTACGCGATACCAAGGCCCTAACAGGATGAATTGCACGTCAAAGATGGCAGAGTGCGTGCTTGGAATATTTTGTCGTCGCATGTTGAGTGATGGAAATACAGATGTGGGATTCCGGAAGTTTCGTGGTCAAAGTCAAGGGTGATGGAAGTGTTGGGGCTTCTCAAGGAGTAAACATTGGTGGGATGATATGGTTGGCTTGGTGCGGCGCCGCTATGGCCATAACCAATGCGGTCCCATATTCCCGGCTTCGTAAGCAGCAGCTCCGTATACTGCACGCACGTTTGCATTCAACGGCGCTCACAAGTTCGCATACTTACCATGAACTCCAGGACTAAGGCCAAGAAGGGAACGATGGAGAGAAAGAAGAGGCCGGGAAAAGCATGCTTAGTGCTCGGAAGTGTTTTGGAGAGAAAGTTACTCGGCCAAACGAAGATACAGCATCCGATGCCATCATCGTCGTCTTCCCATTAACGTCACGGCCAATTCTTTATCATATCACATCACAAAAACAACGCCATCACGAACCCCATCAACGCCACCAGCACACCACCATTCCCACTCCACAGCGCCGCCGCAGCGCCTCCCGCAGCCGCGCTGGCCGCCCCGGTAGCAGTAGCTGCTGCCGCTGCGCCACCGGTCGTCGTCGTCGTCGTCGTCGCCGACGTCCCGTTCCCACCGGACGCCACGCCCTCACTCGTCCGCAACGCCACGCTCGCATTGACCGCGCCGTCCCGACCCACCACATAACGCGCCAGCAACGCCTCCAGCGCCGCAAGCTGCTGCCCCAGCCCCTTCGTCCTTTTCACCCTGCCATCTTCGTACGCGTCGTCCTCGCTCCAGCCGTTCGTGCATTCCGCGACAGCAGCATCGTCGTCTGCCGTGGTGGCGCATCGAGACGCCGCGGCGACGGCGGTGGAATCGAGAGCGGTGGCGAGGGCGTCATCACTGGTCGAGTTGAAGACGGGCAGGAGGGCGAGCCAGCGCAGGGTCAGGGCGGGGAAGGCGAACTGGTCGACGTCGCAGGTGGAGATGGGCTCGCAGGCGACTTCTTGAAAGACCGGGGTGGTGGCGGGGAAGAAGAGGTGGAGCGTGTTGGCGAGGTGCGAGGAGGCGCGGGTGGCCCAGGTGGAATTGGATGTCTGCAATCATGCGGTGTAAGAAAGTGGGGGAAGAAGTCAAAGAAGGAGAAACAGGGAGTTACTGACAATGTTGGCCAGGATGGCGGTGCCGTACGCGAACGAGGCGCTGTACAACGACCACTGGGTGTGGTCGGTGACGGAGCAGTTGCCGTCGCCCGCGGGGGTTCCGCCGTACACGTTGAAGTTGTCGGCGTCGATCAGGCCGACGTCGCGCGTCCAGTCGTAGGAGCGGGTGGCCCATTCGATGTACGTCTCGTTGCCGGTGAAGCGCGCCAGGCGGGCGGCCAGCTGGAAGAAGAAGGCCTGCGTGGCCGTGTCCTTGTACGAGTAGCCGGCGTTGAAGGAGAAGATGGCCCAGCGCAGGCCACCGCCGCAGGTTGCCGTGTCCCACCGTGCGGCCATGTTGTTGAAGACGTTGCGGGCGCGCTCCGCGTACGCTGGCCCGCTGTCGTCTGCCAGGGGAAAGCCGCGCTCGGCGGCCGTCATGGCGGCGAGGCCCCACACGGCTTCGTCATCATTCATCAGCACCGCGGTCTGGTTGAGTGGCATGTAGTCGTTGTTCAGGCCCCGCTGGTGGTCGAGCGCCGCCTGCACCACGGCGTTGTGAGTCGCATCGCCCGTCAGGTACCAGTAGTTGACGAGCGAGTCCCACGCCACGCCGTACTCCCAAAAGTAGTAGGGGTCAGGGAAGGTGCCGGGGGAGTTGCCGGGTTCGTCGCCGTCGTAGAAGCTCAGTACGCCGTTGGCGACTTGCTTCACCGCGAGATTGAGGTCGGCTGTTGCAACTGTGAGAACGAGCGAAGCTCATCTTGCATCGAGACATTACTGACCGGCATCATTGGTGCTGATGTTGAGCCCTGCCACCAACGGAGCGGCCAAGATCACCAAAACGGACGAGTAAAACTGCATGGTTGCTGTTCGGAGCAACAGGAAATAAGTCACACTTATGTATACAGCGCCACCGGCTTTAAGCGCCGACGGTAATACGATGTAGTCCGAGCGGCAACAGAATCCTTCGCGTGTATAGCCGGCCCGATACCCGGAAACGAGCATGCAATAATAGAATCTTGTTGCCTAGCCATGGCGCGTGACGAGACTGAAGGATTGTGCACTCCAGCTTCTTTTACATATTCAAGAAAGAGTGGGCTCCGCCTATTTGGATCCAATAAGACGCCAAATCAGCTGCACAGATCATCATCCTTATATGAAAACTCATGGTCGCCAATCCTGTAATGGTAATACAAAGTAAGCGGCCGGCTATTTCCAGGCAACGCTACGCCACGTTTCGATGTACCGGGTAACCTTAAATCTACGGCCAACAGCGTCAGAAGCGAAAAGAACGTCACCAGCACCAACTCGACAATACTTCGCAAAGTACACATCGAGAGACTCGAAAGACTGACACATGGTCATTGAAGGAAGCTGCAAACATGCAAACCCAACTTCGGAGCAGGCCGACAAGAGACACATGCGTGCAAGCTCCCGGTGTGGGGGCTGAAAAGTTCGAGAGACATGGCGCGATCATGGCTGTGCTTCACACAAGCGATGGACACAAGCCATGTTGGGTCCGCCCGTGATTGGCTGTTATAGCTCAATGTGGATGCGAAGGATTTTTAAACCGTCTTGGCGACCACAACGGGGCCGCATCGGTTCCGTAGCCCTCGATGTTGTAAGTCATGTTTCGATGATGGCTGAAAATGAAACCTGAACTGTCTTCGATCTCCATGAACGGTTTTTCGGCACCTTTAAGGGTGACTATCAGGTATTTGAAACGGTCGAGACTGAGTTTGCGATACTAGCTATCGTTATTCCTTGAGATTTAAAAGAAGTTTCAACGTGATTTTTCCCATGTAGACAATTACAGACCAGGAAGAAGTACTAAACCCGAAGTAGTTATGCCAAAAGTTGTTTGTTCTTTCAAGTCAGTAACAGGAGAAGAAGGAGGTGACCTTTTCGACTCGGGTGCCCAGATCTCTACAAAAGGCCAACTTGTTGCCGTCGTGGACCGGAAACACTCCAGTTTCAAATAGTATTGGGGAGAAAACCAGGCATACTATGTAGCTGTGGGCGCCAACGTAGACACACCCTTGACAACGGCCATGTGTGTATGCTTGAATAATTGAAAGAACGATGGTTTCTTTGCGGTTGGCATGATATCTTTAGGTTAGTCAGTAGCGGATTGCATACCGTGGTCCTCAAAGGGTGCTTAGACCCTGGAATTCCGAACACTGACGCTATTGAACCAAACTTCACAGGCCCAAAAATCTTCTTTGAAAACTTTCCTATAAGTTAGCCGCTCCTCGCAAGAAATCCAAATTACAAAGATCTCCGTCCTCCTCCAGCGTGACACACAGTGCAGCATCCATCCCAAAATGGCTACCGCACATCCAACGTCGACCAGCTATGAGGAGGAGCCTCCCTCCTACACCACCACCTTCCCCGAGCGCGATCCCTCACGCACCGACGTGATCAAAGCCGCCTGCCGCGCCCTCGACCACCGCGCCCACCCGGCCTTCGGCGGCGCGGACGCCCGCTCCATCGACCGCCTGCGCAACTGGCTCTGCTACATGCTCACGGTCGACTACAAAGTCGCCACGGCCTCGACGCCCGTCACGCTCTCCGCCGCCGACGCCGCCCACTTCGACAACCTCTTCGCCACACTCGAAGCGTACAGCAACATCAACGCTACCACCACCACCACCCAACCGCACACCAAAGAAACCGCCGCCGTCACCGCCACCGCCGACACCGCCAAACACGACGACCGCGCCGCAGCCCTCGAATCCGCCTTCTGGACGCACATCCACCTGCCCAGTCAGGCGCTCAACATCCCCACCGCCACCGTCGCCCTGTACCTGCGCCGCTTCGCCGTCAACAAGACGGCGCCCCTCGCCACGTACGCCGGCAGCGACGCGGCGACGGTGGTGCTGGAGACGACGCACGGCGGCGGCATGCGTGGCTGGGCCGCCAAGCTGCTGACCGACCGCTCTATCCTCGTGCCGCGCGTGGCGCCGAACCGCGGCGTCGAGCAGGGCTTGCTGCGGGCGATCGCGGAACTCGTGGAGGCGTGGTTTGTGCGGCTCGATGGGTTTGAGTGCCGCGTCGTGGAGGCGCAGCGCCGGGAGCTGCGGTCGTGGCGGAAGGAGGGGGAGGGGGAGAAGGATAGTGGGTGGAGGCATGAGGTGGTTGGGGCGTTTGAGTTGACGGAGATGGGGAGACGGTGGGAGGAGAGGTGGAGGGCGGCGGCGGAGGCGGAGGCGATGGTGGTGGAGGTGGCAGAACAACAACAGCAGCAGCGGCGGCAGCAGCAACGTTCGGGTGATGGCTCGGGTTTGTGGGAGAGGGTGAAGTGGCACTTCGGAATGTTGGTCTAGACGGGCTCTTCCTCGTCGGAACGACAGCAGCAGCAACTGCAGCTGCCCCGGTCTTCGAGAAGCATGGGCCCAACAGGAGGCGATGATGCTGACGACGACACTGACTCTTTTTTCATCACGAACCCTCCCAAGAATCTATTTAGCGGGCGTAAACGTTTTGATTGATTAATGCGATGGCGGGAAGTGGCTTACAGCTTTTCTTTTATGGCTTTGTCATGCCGTCATCCTCATCCTGTCGGGTCTGGAGACGAGACATTGTACACGGGTTCGGGCGTTCGGCCTTCGATGGAGCCGTGAATGATGGTTTTACTGAGAGTAAGTGACCAATAAGATGGTTGACACCACTTATGGATTTGCGGAAAACGGGAAGTGAACCTCAAGAAGAGACGGCTGCTGGCCGCGGTGTGCGACTCTCCGGGATCCTGCGCTTCCAGGCCTCCGAATTGCGCTCCAGTGCCTCATGGTTAGCGCCCTTGCGAGTCTTCGTCGGTTTGGCGGCCTTTGGAAGGCAGTTGCGGGGTTCTTGAGCAATCGGCAAAAAGAATACCGGCCCTCCCATGGTGGGGGTCATTGATCGCCAGCAGATGACCAGTCACGCCGTTGATCAATTTGGAGCGAGTGTCGATATGATTGGTAGGGAAACCACAACTCGAAACAGGCACATTGGGCAACAGTTGAAAGCTGTCCATGGCTGATACTGGTTTCCCGAAAATGGCAAGGACTAGGATAGCCAAGGTCTTTTGAAGGGGTCGGCCCTGTCGCGAAGGAAGATTCTCTTCCGCGATCGGACACTACATCATACATATAAGGCGGTCGTTCGAGCTTGCATGTCATCGAAGCCGACAAGAGACTCTCAACGGGAACGAGGCTGAGTATAAATTATTGTGGGAGCCAAAGCTGTCGTGTGATTGGCTCTCGCTTACCTGCAGTGCTCTCAGCATGCCCTTCTTTTACATCTGCATAGTTGTACCGGCATTATTAAAAAAAAAAAAAAAAGAACTCAGCTTTTCGCAGCGGAAGATCGCTGGTCCAAGACTGGGGGTATTTTGATAGGTGAGCGTTATCATAGAAAAGCCTCATGATGGTCGATTTTAATTGCCAGAGCCTGGTTTCCCTGTGATCCAATAAAGCGGCTTGGGCTTTCCAGCCAGATGCGGTAGCTATCCGAGTGGGCGAACCTGGAGTTTTGGTTTCCATGCTTTCTCGTCGCAATTTGATCCCAGCTAGTGCGCACAAGATTCGATGGGATTGGAAAGGTTGGCGGACGAAAGGGGAGGGAGGTTATGAGTCGGGGAGTTGCCGCGGTTCAGCCGGGACTCGCAACTTCGCGGGATCATGCGATGCGGCCAAGCTCACCCTCTACCCGCTATACCACACCCGCATCTCCACTCACCTCCCGACCCGGCAGTCCCCACGTTGCCAAAGTACGTGCCCTCGATGCCGTAGATGGCATTGGCCGCCGGCCGCCAGCGACTGACGTCCGCAGATGCTGTCCCGCCCCACCGTCCGCGCTGCCCAGCTGGTCCAGAAGAGGGCCTTCTCCGCCACCCGCGCCAGGCTCTCCTCGCCCTACCACTACCCCGAGGTGCGTTGCCCTCCCTGGATCGCTGTGACTGATGTATCGTGCTGACTGAACCGACAGGGCCCCCGCGTGCGTCCATCCGCCCTCCCGAGAGCTTCGAACGCCCCCGCTAACTGCGCTGTAGAGCAACCTGCCCTTCAACCCGCTGACCAAGTTCTTCGCTGTGCGCTACTGGTCGTTCATGGGTGAGCCGCGACACTGAATGGATTGCGAGCAGCAGGCTAACGGAGGTGCAGCTGTCGGCTTCTTCGCGCCCGTCGGCATTGCCGGTGAGCAACCCCCGCGTCCCCCCGCCCATACTACCGCCGTACTGATGCAAGCTCCCCCAAACAGTCTGGCAGACCAAGAAGGACCAGTAAATGGCAGTCGCGTGGCATTCAGGATAGAAGGGGTCGTCGCGCAGGTCTGGAGCAGCACGGGGCTACGAGGCTTGCGTGGATACTGCAATTGTACAAAAGGAAATGCTCGCAGGCGGCTGCTTCTAGATGAATTGATTCTCGTGCATTCGGAAACACCACCGTGCGGGCGGCGTGGCTGCGGACGTCATGTTGAAATGCAGGTCTTGGCACGCGACGCTTCGGCTGACTAGCGGCTGCAATCCTCGAAATTTTGATTCGCCAGCCTGGAGCCAACGCCATAAAAAACACCACACCCGTTAACTAACCCCCCGCTCGGAGCTCGCCATGCGCAACCTGAGGTGTGTGCGGAACGCCGTCCGCAAAATCCCCGCCGACGCCCTCCCGCTCACTGCAACCGCATGGGACACGGCCGCCGACTCGCTAATCTGCACCTTTGGCCCGTCTGAGTCAAGTGCCGTCATCGAGCTCAAGCGGCTGCAAGACGATGACTTCTCCCTGATAGCCTCGTGGGACGCGCCGTGCCCGCTTCCCGAGCTGTCCTGTGACAGCGTTTTAAGTCTACAGTATTTCCCCGACACGCTGACGGCATGCCTGGTCCTCGCCGGCGGCGACATCGTCATTGTCCGCGAGGAGCCGCTGCACGGCGAGGACTTGATCGAAATCGTCGGGTCCGTGGATGCCGGCATCACGGCCGCCGCGTGGTCGCCGGACGAGGAGCTGCTGGCCATCACCACCCGCGCCAACACGCTGCTGTACATGACCCGCGATTTCGAGAATGTCTCCAACATCTCCTTCTCCCCGGACGACATCAGGGCCTCGAATCACGTGTCCGTTGGATGGGGCAAGGCCGAGACGCAGTTCAAAGGCAAGCGTGCCAAGGCTCTTCGCGACCCTACTATGCCCGAGAAGGTCGATGAAGGTCTTCTGAGCTCCCTCGACGACCAAACCGTCACCATCACTTGGAGAGGAGACGGTGCCTATCTCGCCGTGAACTCTGTTGAGTCAGAGAAGAGGCGCATGATCCGGGTTTATTCGAGAGAAGGAGCGCTCGATAGCGTGAGCGAGCCGGTCGACTACCTCGAGGGTGCCCTTAGCTGGAGGCCCGCAGGTAACATCATAGCCGGAGTGCAACGGCGTGATGATCGCATCGACGTTGTGTTTTTCGAGCGCAACGGACTGCGTCATGGACAGTTCGGCCTCAGACTGACTCCCGACGAAATGAAGAGCTGGGGCAGCAACATCTCGCTTGCCTGGAACACAGACTCCACCGCTCTCGCCGTATGCTTCAAAGACAGGGTCCAGATTTGGACCATGGGCAATTACCACTACTACCTCAAGCAAGAGATCCGACTCAGTGACGATCCGAACTCGACTTCTGCTGTGCAACCTCGGTGGAATCCTGAAAAGGCACTGAGGCTGGCACTTTCCACGCCTTGTAATACCAATGCCCTGGCTCCTTCTGCAAAATGCGGCTGACAGTCTTGCAGACACTTCGGAAAGTCTTGAGTATGTTTTCTCTGTTGCGGGCTCTTCTGCAGTTCAACCCAACGATTTCGGCACAGTTACCGTCATTGATGGCAGTAAGTCTGATCATGCCGAGCTTACAAAGCATGTTTTGACAGTGACCAGGAACACTAAGGGTGACACCCCTGCGACTTGCAAATGTCCCCCCTCCAATGGCTCTGCATGAGGTGCTGCTTGAGAGTAATGCCATTGACGTGGCGATCAACTCCTCGAGTACGCTCGTTGCAGTCTTGCACGAATCTGAAGTCTGCATATACCGCTACAACATCTCAAGTAAAGAGGCACAAGACCCAGTTCTTGAGACACGCTTTGCTCTAGAAGATCCCGCCGCCAAGGCTCGTCAAGTCGCGTTTCGTGGCGATTCAGACATTTTTGTTCTTCTTGACAATGAGGATATCGGCGAGAGTGTTGTCTGCTACAAGACTACGGACCAGGAGGGATTCACTATGATTCCACTGGATTCTCCGCGGATACACACCGTAGTGGCTTCTGTTGACTACAGCAAGTTCTGTACCATGGATGAGGGTGGCTCAGTATCTTGTATAGGTTCAGACGTCCTTGATGGGCCATCGCCCGTCTCCAAGTTTCCGACTAAGCCGGCGTGGGTTGAGGTAGTGTCACATGAAGATGAGGTATGCTTCTCGATCCTCCGCTTTGAATTCTCCTTCTGATTCAACCTGAACAGGACATTGCATTCGGCCTTACAGCAAATGGCTCACTTTATGCCAACGGAAGACTGCTGGTGAAGAACTGCACCTCTTTCAGAGTCACTCCAGCGCATTTAGTATTTACCACAACACAACATCTTCTCAAATTTGTGCATCTCGCCCCTGTTGAAGGTCCGTTGGAAAGCGTTCGAACATAGATTAGGTGGCCTTGCTGACCAATTGCAGACCTTGAGGTTCCTCTTGACGAGCCGGAAAAGGACGAGCGGTGCCGTAGCGTTGAGCGAGGTGCTCGCCTAGTTTCGGTGATGCCAACGTCCTACTCCGTTGTTCTGCAGATGCCCAGAGGCAATCTCGAGACTATCTTCCCCCGCGCCTTGGTTGTCGCGGGCATCCGGAAGAGCATTGCGGAGAAGAAATACAAGAGAGCTTTCATGGCTTGTCGTAATCAGCGAGTTGACATGAACATCCTCCATGATCACATGCCGGATCAGTTCATGACCAATATCCAGCTTTTCCTCGACCAGCTCAAGAAGTTTACGCACGTCGATCTGTTCCTCTCTCAATTACGGTATAGCTCTCCCTTCACCCCCCGATCTTCCTATGGTGGCTGACTTGGACAAAAGAAATGAAGACGTGACGCAGACGATGTACAAGGAGACCGTGAAGAAGCCAAACAGTGGCGTCGCAACAAACGGTACTTCAGCCAACGAATCAAGTTTCGACGTCTCCACCAAGGTCAATAGGATCTGCGACGCCTTCCTCGCGGTCCTCCAGAAGCGCACAGAAACAAACCTCCAAAACATCGTCACAGCAAACGTCTGCAAGACGCCTCCCGACCTCGAGGGCGGCCTCGGCGTCGTCGCGAAGCTCAGAGAGCAAGACGCCAGCCTGGCCGAACGGGCGGCCGAGCACATCTGCTTCCTCGCCGACGTCAACCAGCTGTACGACCACGCGCTGGGCATGTACAACCTCGACGTCGCGCTGCTCATCGCGCAGCAGTCGCAGAAGGACCCGCGCGAGTACCTGCCGTACCTGCAGAGCCTGCAGGAGATGGAGCCGCTCCGCCGCCGCTTCACCGTCGACGACAACCTCGGCCGGCGGGCCAAGGCGATCGCGCACCTGCACGAGCTGGACGCGTTCGACGAGCTCAAGGCGTACGCCGAGAAGCACGAGCTGTACAGCGACGCCATCGCGCTGCACAAGTACCAGCCCGACCGGCTGAAGGACATCATGCGGCTCTACGCGGCGTACCTCGACAGCCGGAACAGGTACAAAGAGGCAGGAATTGGTAAGTTCAACCCTTCAAAAAAAAAAGAAGAAAAAAGAAAGAAAAAGGGCACCACCATTCCCGCCACCCCAGCCCGTTCGCTAACGAAGACATCCTCACCACCTAGCATTCGAATACCTCTCCGACTTCGCCTCGGCCACGGACGCCTACCGCGCCGCCAACATGTGGCGCGAGTCGCTCTCGTGCGCGACGGCCGTCCCGCTGCCCGCCGCCGACGTGCGCTCGCTCGCCGAGTCGCTCGCGGCGGCGCTCGCCGAGACCAAGGACCATTCCGCCGCCGCCACGATACAACTCGACTACCTCGACGACCTCGAGGGCGCGGCGCGCACGCTCTGCAAGGGCTACCACTTCGCCGAGGCGCTGCGCGTCGTCGGTTTGCGTGCCCGGCTCGATCTCGTCGAGCAGGTCGTCGATCCGGGCCTGGTCGAGGGCTCGGCCGCCATGACGGAGCTGCTGGCCGAGTGCAAGGGGCAGGTGGGCGCGCAGGTGCCGCGGCTGCGCGAGCTGCGCGTCAAGAAGGCCGAGGACCCGTTGGCGTTCTTCGACGGCGCGGAGGGCGGTGCCGGTGGCGCGGACATACCTGATAACGTGTCGCTGGCGCCGACCGATGCGACGACTTCGGCCGGCACGTTCATGACGCGATACACCAATCGCAGCGGGACGACGCTCAACACGGCGACGACGCGCAAGACGAGCAAGAACCGCCGCCGCGAGGAGCGCAAGCGCGCGCGCGGGAAGAAGGGGAGCGTCTACGAGGAGGAGTACCTCGTCAACTCCGTCGGCCGTCTCATCGAGCGCGTCAACCTGGTCAACGAGGAGGTGCGGCGGTTGGTCGAGGGCCTGATGCGCAGGGGGATGAGGGAGAGGGCGGCGGCGGTGGAGACGGCGATGGAGGAGGTGGTGGCGTTGTGCAGGGGGTGCGTGGACGAGGTGTGGCAGGTGGAGAAGGAGGAGAGGAAGGTCGTCGTGGGAGAGGGCGGGGAGGAGGTGCCGGTGACGGGGGCGGACGGGGTTTATTGGGATGCGATGATGGCGGCGGAGGGGAAGGCGAGGGTGGCGCCGGTCGTGAAGGCGTTTGAGAGGTTGTCGTTGGTGGGGTAGGTAGGTGAGGGAAGGTGGTGGGTGGGTCGAAGATTACAATGGTGAAAAAGTTGGTCGGGCTGAGGTGGGAAATATCGAGCGTGTGGGGTGGTTATGCTCTTTCCTTGGAGTAAGATTTGTTTTTTCTGGTTGAGGTGGTGAGGCTGGCACCTGCTGTGTGGATACGCTATACTATGATGCTTTGGCACATGTCATGTCGATGACGATGTACAGCAGTTCACCATATTGATCAAGCCCGATACTGTCTCCCGGAAATGATCAGCTGAGCCGGGAGTTCATGGAGATGATGATACTTCGGCCAGAGACTCAGAACAGGGATGACAATTTTGTACCTATCAGCACCAACTCCGTGCTGAAGTGACTATTCGCTTGTGCCCACGACAGGCAAGACAGTGACCGGTTGTTTTGTAAAGGGGCCGCAAAGTGAGTTGCGCAGTGGACATGCTGTGGAGAATATATCCCGGAAGTATGAAGAAGGCTTCATACGAAGTTGAAAGGAGACCATCACCTGCTGATCAAGCGACAGGAATGCCCGAGTCCAGGCGACAATGCTTGAATGAGAGGCACGTGGTACTATTTGAAGTGGTTGGCACTTGGTATATTAAGGCGGGAAACCGGTAAATGGTGGAAGGGGACTGAAAGCCGAAACAGAAGACTTAATGGTTGGAACAACCGAACCCACTTTCTTGCTGGCTTCTTCGACTGACAAAAAGGTGCAGGGCTGTTTTGTGATGGTGCTTTTATGTATTTTGCATATTTAATGGTGAGGATCATTGACGATCGGAACGGATGATCAGCATCATCGTTGGGCGATTACGAGGTACATGTTTAGTCGGATCTTTCCTCGAGACCGGCGTGGCTCCGTCTGCTAATCGCGAACAGCAGCACGGCGGAGAACCAGTACCAGATGTTTTTGTACCCTCTTTCTCTTTACACAATGTGCTGAGGACCTGCTGTAAGAGGTGTTTGCAACAAATAGGAGGAGCTGTTTTATAGAGTGTCTGGTATTGCCTCCTGCGAGAGAGAAGTCCGATGAAATGTTACAAGGTCCGCATTGGCACGGCGTGCGCGGTCAAGCCCAACCATTGAGCGTATCGCGCGTCATACACATGATGACCGCTTGCTCCCCTTGCAGTTGTATTCACTTGGAAAGCGCTTCCATGATGTTGACAGCACGATGAAAGAGAGAGAGAGCTCGGAAGGCACAGCATATATCCACCGAATGACTGCCGGATTCTGTCGTCTTGTACTTCCTGTCGTAAGATGGCGTGAATGACGTGGCTCTCTTTACCAACCATCATCGTGAGTCCAGTCGATTCAACGTCTTGCCATCGCTGTTGTGCGAGATGCACAACATCGTCGCAGCAGTAGAAAAAGCAAAGCAGCGCCACACCCGCCAAAAGCACTGACGGCCCGCCGTTCGCATACATGCACATGCGTGTGCTCGGCCAGGGCACATGGAACCCTGGCCCGGCTTCGCGGCCAACCCTAAATAGTGAAACACCGCGGACCAAAAGGCGACGAAGCTTGGTTTCGGCCCCGCCCAGTAGGAGTTGGACACGACGAACAAAGGGGAGTTTCACCTTGAGCGAGACAAGTGTCGCTGCCGTCGTTCTAGACCGTGGGCTTTGCATGTACGTATGTACGTACCCATGTACAGTACTTGGCTGCTGCAGGGTATGGAAGTACCTCGCCTGCAGGGGGCAGGCAGTGCTAATAATAACCGCGGTAACAACAAACAACAACACCCATGCCCCTCCCTGGCAACGGGCGGCCACGATACCACGGCGACGGGTAACAAGCCATGGCGCCGATAGAAAGAAAAGAAAAAGAAAGAACGAAGAAAAGAAAGCAACCCATCCGGAGGGTCGATCGACGCATGAGCGTCCGTAGATCACCATCCTTCGAGCCAATAGTCCAGAGCAAAAAGGCCAGCGCGCCTACCCTTTTGTTCGGCGGACGAGCAGCACGCTTTCCGCCTTTGCCGCAAGCGCGCCGGGGCGACAAAGAAAAAGGGAAAGAGCAGGGACAAGTCACCCGTCAACTTCAAACGTCGCATTCAGCTTTCTGGTTGACCTTCCGGCATGCTAACCACGGATCCGGGAAGCGGCAAGGCAAACGGGAGTTTAAAATTTGGGGGCCGTGGGCAGGAAACAAGGCGCGGATGGGGGGCCGGGGTGTGGGTGTGCGGGCGTGTGGGTGTGCGGTTGCCACGCGCACGCGCGCGGTGTGGCTGGGCGGCATACCTAGGTGCGAGGCGGCGTACCGGGGGGGCCGTCAGGTACCGGTCTTTTACTACGAACGGCTAGGGCGTGTTCGGTTATGGCATTTTTCAATATATTCTGGGGCCCGGCGCGCGGGTGGACGGCGTGGCCGTGTGTCGTGCGAAGCTTGGAGGGCGAACGGCGCCATGCACCGACGCTTTGGGGTCTGGTAATTTCCGCCCTTGGTCCCGTTCGTACTTGGACGGACAGGAGCACGAGGCGGAAGTGTACTTACATGTGTGATGGAGCGAGAGCGAGAGCAGGGACAGGCGGAGGGAAGGGAAGCCTGGTACGGCGACGGGGTGCCGCAAAGCTGTATGCTGTGCCATGTGCAGGGCAAACGTGTGTGGCGCACCGCACGTGCCGTGGCAGGGACAGACAGTGGACGAATATCACCGACGACGAAGGTCAGCAGGCTCGGTTGGAACAGGCGGTGACGGGTATAAAAAAGGCTTGGTAGCGAGGGCGCCGGCGCCATGTGGGGGATGAGGCGTAGCGGCAAACCATGGCTGCGACGGTGAGAAATGCAGTCACACACCTGCTGCACGTTGTTTTTCCCCTCAACCGTGGGGCGGCACGACGCGCACTCTGGCCGGCGAACCACGGTTCCGTCGGTCGCCTACATGCATCGCCAGCAGGGGCACGCATCAGAGGCGCGGCACATTGCATCGCTGGCTGGCTGGTTACCCGATGCGGATGTCCCGGGCGGAGGGACCCGCATGGTGATGCAGCCCTCAACTCAAAGCTATTTCGGGACCATGACCCCTCACTGCGGGCGCCGAGGAAGCAAAGCGGGTGGGATGCGCGGGTCCGCAAAGTGAAACGCACGGCGCCGGCGGTTTGCTCGTAGTCACGGCGAACGGTACCGTGGGTTGCCTGTGGGTGACGCAGCTGCGTGCCGAGCTGCTGTTGGAGAGCCCACGTCGAATGGCCGAGTCCGGAGAAGGCCCGGCCAGGCCAGGCTGCATTGATTTCTTGCATGGCGCTAATTGCCATCACAGTGCATGCAGGGCCAATACCGCTAACGCACTTGCCTCAGCCAGTCAGCGACCATGTTGCCCACGACGTCTTTTATCAAGTCAAAGCATTCCCTTCACGTCATGAATAGACTTGTAAGCTTTAATGTCATTGTGCCGTCGCTGATGAGGACCTCTAGTAGTCTACAACAACCGCTTTTTGAACGCCGGCTTCCCACAGTCCCAAAAAGAACAATC
The DNA here is from genome assembly GCF_021436955.1 of Diplodia seriata. Classification (NCBI taxonomy): domain Eukaryota; kingdom Fungi; phylum Ascomycota; class Dothideomycetes; order Botryosphaeriales; family Botryosphaeriaceae; genus Diplodia; species Diplodia seriata. The sequence goes on along the minus strand of NW_027117309.1, from coordinate 2,956,545 downwards.
ACTGTCCATCCCATCCAAAACCACCGCAACGTCCTCCCCAAACTTTTGACATCAGCCATGGAACACGAGCCTCAACACCCCCCGCTCAAGCCTGGAACCCCTCGTCCGGCACGACGCGCGCCCACTCGTGGTTCTCCTTGCCATACATGATGTTGCGCAGCCAAGTCTTGATGACATGCGCATACTTGCCCGTCTCGCCGCCCGCCAGCGGGACCTCGATGTCCTTGCCGCGGAAGTGGATCAAGCCGACAGGCGCGATGAAGAAGGCGGTGCCCGCGGCGAACGCCTCGACGAGCCTGCCCTCGGCCGCCGCCTCCACCACCTCGGCCATGGTGAACTTGCGCTCCACAATCTCCACGGCCTCGAGCGTCTCCTCCTCGGCGTCGCCCGCGCCCGCCCAGCCGCCGACCAACCGGGAGCGCGCCAGCTCCAACACAGAGCGCCGCGTGACGCCGTCGAGGATGATGCGGTCGTCGAGCGGCGCCGTGACGAGCTGCAGCTTGCCGCTCTCGGGAGCGCGCCAGACGACGAAGAAGTTGGACGCGCCCGCCTCGGTGACGAGCGAGTCCGGGCCGAGCAGCCACAGGATCTGGTCGAAGCCGCGCGCGCGCGCCTCGCCCTGCGCGATCAGGCTGGGCCCGTAGTTGGCGCCGAGCTTGGCGTATCCGAAGCCGCCCGGCCAGGCGCGCACCATGTCGTCGCGCGAGGCGAGCAGCTTGAGCCCCGGCTTGTCGAGCGAGCCCGTCGGCTTGTCGAGGTTGGGGAAGTTGCAGATGATGACGTAGAGCAGCGCACGCTTGGGCACGTTGACGCCGAGCGCCTCGTCGTCGGCGATGAAGGTGGGCCGGATGTAGAGGAACTGGCCCGCGCGCGACGCCGGCAGCCACTTGGGCCCGTCGACGGCGCAGAGCTTGGCGATGAGAGCCTCGAGCTGCGCCGGCTCGAAGGGCGGCAGCGAGATGCGGTTGGCCGACGTGAGCAGGCGGGCCGCGTTGCGGTCGGGCCGGAACAGGCGCAGCGCGCCGTCGTGGCCGCGGTACAGCTTCATGCCCTCGAAGCACTCGGTGGCGTAGTGCAGGCAGGACGCCGTGGGCATCAGGGAGAGCGGCCCGTACGGCTTGAGCTCCGGCGTGTGCCAGCCGTGGTCCGCCGTCCACGACACGGTGACCATGTGGTCGGTGCACACCTTCTGCGCCATGACTTCCGGCGAGTTGGGTTCCGGGACGGGGCGCGGGGCGGTGGTGAAGGTGGTGGTGAGCTTGGAGGCATCGAGCTTGGCCAGTTCAGGGCCATTGGACGCGCTGGACGGGGGGTGCTCGACGATGTGGTGCTCAATGCCGGCCTCGGTCAGGCCGGAGACGGTGGTGGGGTTGACGGCGGAGGGAGACATGATGGGCAAGGGTTTGGCCTATCTGGTATGAAGGCTGCGGTATCGGTAGGAACAGGGGGAAGGACTAGGAATTGAACAGAGATCGACCGCAACGCAGAGCACTGTGGGAGGGGACAGGTTCCTACGGCCAATTGGACAGTGGGCTGGGAGAAAAATTGATGGCGGATGGAAAGGAGATGAGGTTCAGACAGACTATTTTATACCTACGTAACGGAGCTCCACTCGCAACCGGGGAAGAGTGACTCTTATCTCAGGCGCGGAATGCGGCTAGAGCGAGCATAGGGCGCGCCAGCTTTTGACAACGGCTCAGCGACACCGGTCTTCCTCGCGCTTGAGCCGGCAAATGGCCGGTCAGTTGTCCCTGTGACTGCTGGTTGCGGCTCCATGGCTGAAGATGCGGCGGTGGCGGGCTGCAAATTTATGATCAGAACCTGCCCCATGAGAAAATTGTGAGCCGCTCTTCAGCTCACGCTAAAAGGTGGCCGGCCTTGAGGAGCCAATCACTCTTCCAAGCGGCCACTGTGATTGTGCCCTCGCTCACCGAAGGGTACGAATTACGTCTAAACCCGTCTCTAGCCGAGCCGACACTATCCACATCTTCACCTGCTTTACTCCTTCTTAAGCCGATCGGATTCTCGCCGTCTTGGAGAGTGTTTAATCACATTTGATGTGTATGGTGCACTCGGAAGGATGCAAGAGCGTTGTTGTGCGCCATCAGGCTAACCAGATATGCTTCCTTCCTCGGCGTTTTGCTGGTCCCCCAAAAACACCAGCGACGTCTGGTTCGGACAAGCATCCGAGGCCCGGAGACTTCCCCACATTGCGGAAAAGTGAGGTTTATTATCTGGCCAGTGTTCTATCCCTTTGCGCTGTTACATAATCTCCTCCTTGACGACAGCGCATTGTTATTGGCTGCCACCTCTTAGAATTTTACTCTTTCCTTTCCTCTCTTCTCTCTTCGACTTTCCATCCCTCTCTGGACAAACGAGCATTGGTGCATCGTTTTTCTTCGGCACCGTTAAGGATTTTAACGCAAGTCCCATTGGACAAACACCAGAAAACCTAAATCCGAGCGCAGTTTCAGGGCGGCTTAAAGTTACCAATGACCATAGATCGGGGCCAACACCCGTTTATCCGCAATATGGCCTCCCCGGGCGGTGAAAGATGGGATGGAGTGACGAGCGATATCGGATGGCCAAGGATCTCGAACACCATTAAGTGCAACAGGGGATTCAGATTGTCTTCCTTTTCGGTGAGTCATTCGAGTCTTCCCGACAGTGATGACTCGGCACTACACGGAGACATAGTCTTACAATGAGGGTCTTTGGAGGATCAGATAAGCTCTCATTTAAACGGTGTGCAGATGTGTTGGCCAGGAGAGAGCAGGGAAAGAAAAGTGGAATCCGAATGCTACGGATGGCGGGGTGAACTAAATTTGGTCCAGCACCCTGGGCCCGGATCAACACGTTGATGCCAGGGTACAGCCGTTGCCATGCAATAGCAAAACAAGGATAGCGCACAGCCGCGATGATGTAATTGGAAGTCCCTGGCAACACAGACAAACGGTCTCAACTAACTTGCTTAACGTTAGGCAGCTTCAATGCGAATGGCAACTGGGCCGTAGCTATGGCTGAAGCTTCAAGTTCATCGGAAATTCAGTGTATACTATCTACGAATGATCTAATTCTCCCGCGAAAACAAACACGTAACTTTTTTTTAACCGTCCTGAACACAACCCTAACTCCAAGTATCACGTAACCAACGCGTGATGTATAATACAGCAGATCTTAGCGGGCACAGCAAGAGGCTGCCCGTACCCTTGCGCCGGGTTCTCCAGGCGGGTATTACGATCTTTCCATTGTCCATTGCCGTTTTGCTCTTATCCTTTACCCAAACCAATGCTCGTCACTTCATTATTCGCGAAATCAAACGGCAGCAGACTGCGCTGACTTATCACCGTAGAGGCGGAACTGGAAGAAGATGGTGACGTCTTCGACCATTGTTCCCAGCGAGCCGATCAGCCACGGCAGGTTGGTCAAAAAGTACTCCTTTTCGAGAGAGTGAAACAGGATCTAGGAAACGTCAGTGCAAGAGCTCCTGGTCCATGCGCGCAGGTGGTGACTTACCCCCATGCCATACGTCAGGTTGCCCAGCAGGGACAGCAGGAAAAACAGCAGGGACAGACCCTCGCAAGACTGCTCGCGCCAGTTCTTGTAGATCTGCGGCAGGCGAGCGCCGAGGTAACACACGGCGCTGGCATAACCCAGGACCTGAGCGCCCGGAGCAATCTCCTCGTTGCCAGCACCTGCGTCAACGGGAGTGGGTCTCCACACCCCCGTCGCCCAAGCGATGGTCCAGCCGACGGCACCTGCCAGGCACACACCCAGAATGCTCAGTGTGTTCTTCTTCCACTCGGAGGCGCCGCCCTCCTCCTCGGCAATGCCCGCCAGGGAATCGACATGGCCTGCGCTGTCCCGGCGACGGGAGGCAGCGCTGGAGCGGCGGCGCGAGCCGGGCAGGCCCAGGTTGTCGCTGTCGCGGCGGCCCAGCAGCGGCTGCTCCACGCTGTCGCGCGACGACGACGCCTCGGACACCTTGCGCACGCGGCGGGCGTTTCGAATGTTGTAGTACAGGCATTGGGCGATCAGGATGAGATCGGCGAAACAGAAGTATACGGCGAGGGCTATCACGGTGGGCACCAGGCCAGCCCAGGCGGCGCCGATGAGGTTGGTGATGTCACCAATGAACCAGACGGCGAGGAAGGCGATGGAGATGCCATCGGCCGAGCCCGCCTTGTAGTTCTCGACCAGCTGGGGAACCTGGGGAATGCAAAGTTAGCTCGATGGTTTTTTTTAGGCGGTGCTGGAACGCATAAGAATCCAAGGAGCAAGTATCGACATTGCACATACCAGAAGAAAGATCCAGGCGGCTAGCGAGATGGAGCCGAAGACGCCGCTCAGAGCTTCTTGGGCAGTGAGCGACGCGTCGAGCATTGTCGCGGCCATATTGTCGGCGAGGGTGGATTGTAGTTGTGTAATAGGTAGGTCGCGTGCTGAGAAATCAGTCGGCGCGCATTGCTGGAGCGGCGTCAGGCACGGCACGGAACGGCAGGCAGCTGTAGGCGCGGGCAGAATTTGCTGATGACAGCAGCACGCCACCCTGCATGCGTGCACAAGAACCGACGCGGTAGGCCACAAGCCGGCGTCCGCTAGTGGCTCGGCGGTGGATGGGCCGCTGGCGGGCCACAGGGCCTCGAAGCCCAAGATCCACGGGGAGCAACGCCTGCAGCGTCACACGCCTACGCAGGTGGCCTCGCTGCTCCCTTGGGGTTCACCCGGGCCAGCTCTGGCCAACGGGCGACAGAGGCGTTGCGCTATTTCTGGCCTAGCCCTACCACCCTCACGGCCGCCGTCTCGTGTTCACGCCTTTTCCTCCCGCCCACCACATTCAATAACTGCCTACCGTCCCTTCGTTTCGCCGTCAACCGGTCCTTCGCTCACCCTCAGGCCTCTCGCTCAACCATTTCCATCGCTCAAAACCCCACGTCGGCCGTGTCGCCCACCGCGCCCCATCTTCCTGCGAGACATACGCGTAATCCGAGTTTGCGGTTCTCCCCTTTCCACGCTTGGACCTTGCGATCGCTGCGAAACTCAGGGCCCAGCATCGCATCTTTTCATCAGCTCAACCACCGCCCGCACATCCTCATCGCTCATCCTCCACATCCACCATGCGAGGCATCTCCGCCTTCGTCCTGGCCCTGTGCCTGCTGTGCACCTTTGCCGCTGCCAACTTCCCCGTCGACGCCGAGGATTATGCCCTGGGCTTCTTCCACCGCAGGCAAGACGGCTCTGGAGCTGCATCTGCACCCAGCACGCCCGACGCCACATCAGTAGCAACCTCGGCCACTCAAGCTTCCACCACCGCAGAGCCCACGTCGTCCTCCAGCACCCCGTCTGCAACCTCGGAGGAGACCACTGCAGCTCCCGCCACTACGACTGAGGAAACTTCTGCTGCCCCATCCAACACCGCGGCTACCACCACCGCCGCCTCCGCCCCCGCATCTTCCGCTGCTGCCGGGACCACTCAAACCAACACGGCCGTCGCCACGTCTGGCGGTGCTTCCTCTGCTGCTGCTGGCACCACTGCGACTGCAGGCGGTTCCTCTGCCACCAGCTCGTCCTCGCCTGCCAAGACTACCTCGAGGACGACCTTCAGCTCTGCTGTTGTCGCCAGCTCCACCGAGGCATTCACCACGACGATCGTCACCGTCACCAATGGCCAGTCTGCAACCCTCACCAGCACCGGCAGCAGCACCCACGTGTCGACGTCCTATTCCATGGTCACCAGCGCCGCAGTCCTGAACAGCGACGGCTCGAGCTCGGGTAGCTCCGGCATGAGCTCGAGCACCAAGAAGATCATCGGTGGTGTTGTTGGCGGTGTTGGCGGTGCCATTGTGCTCGGCGCCCTTGCCATCGTCGCATGGCGCATCTGGGGCCGCAAGAAGAACCAGGTCGACGATGACGACGACTACACGCTGGCCGGCAGCAACGCTCACCAGCCGCTTAACACGGAGAAGCGCAACAGCAGCTCTCCCAACGACATGTTCAACCGCAACCTCGAGCAGCACCACACGCCCGGTGGCCGCGTCAACGCCGCAGCAAACTTCTAAGAGTCCCCAGTGGCTGCCCGTTACGAGCATCACGATTGAATTAGTCTTGCATTGCAGTGGAGTTTGATTTTTCTCTCGGGCCGCCCTCAAAGTGGCGGTCCCTCATTTTTCATAATCTCGCGTTTACAGCCAACATCCCGTCCAACGTGATGCGGATTCTTGTTTTTCATTGTTCCATTCACGAGGTGCATACGTGGCATGCGACGACTATATGTCAAGCAAGCAGGATATACCGTTGAAAAAGAATGATTTTAGTACGGGATCACGAGACCCGTTGGTTAGAAAGACAGCATACCCCTTCCTCTTTCCTTGTCGGGTTGTTTCACTCGTCTCATATCTAGGAGGTTTGCTTAGTTTGGCAGGAGGATATTCGGCGGTCTTGAAACCGCACGAACTGTACAGTCTCTCATCAAATAGCAATATGTACGTAGACAGTGGCGATTATGGTCGCCTTCTTAATCCTCAACGTCATAACAATTACGACAACTCAGTGACAAAAGCGACTCATGCATTCCTGGGCTGTGCTGGTGAGATTGCGGTGTGACCGGAAGGGTCGCGTACGCGGTTTCAGTGGTGTCTCAAAGGCTGGCGACAGCCGCCATCCGCAGCGGCTGCGACGCGCTCGGCAGTCAACCACACACCACACGCCCGCCTTGATCTGCTGCGGCTGTGCCCTTTGCGGGTTCCCCATTTTGCCGGCGAGCATGAACGGCCGCCCCGCCCATCTTGCTCTCCTCTTTGCTCGAACTTCCTCAGCGCACTTACTTGGCTTCCGGCCCTGCCGCTCAGCCATCAGCTCGAGTCAGCTCTCAGCTTTGTGTCACAGCCACCGCCGTCCGGCAGGCCACAGCAGTCAGCCCGCCGACTGACCGACCGACCCAACAGACCCGCCGCTCTGGCCCCGCGCCCTGTCGATCCTCTGTCTCACCCTCAGCCTACCGCCCGCCAACCGAAGCCGAGCACGACGACGCCCCGCGTCATTACAGACCGACCAAACGATGCTTTTCCCCACCGTGCGGATAGGTTAGCAAGCAGATCGAGCAGAGAACAACAACACAAACCCTCCCGTCACCGCCATTCGACAAACATCGAAAAGTCCCTCGACGTTGAAGGGAGGGTCCGCCAAAAAACAGGAAAAAGGGAAAAAGAAAAAATGCGGATACTTTACTCATCACCTCCAATCGCACGGACGACGACGACAACAACGAGACCGACACGATCACCGAGCCCCGGCCGCCTCTCGGCGGCGACGACAGCAGCGGCAGCATTGCTGTTGCTGTCCTCCCTGTCGTCGGTATGCAGCGCCGGCGCGAATCCGATCGCTGTCCGTGGCGCCGAGGCCGCCGCGGTTGCTGTCGGCAAAGACGTGCGTCTGGTGGTGCGCCAGTCTTCGGACAACCTGCAGACGTTTGGGGAGGCGCTCGGCGGGAAGAGCGCGGCGGCGATCTCGAATTCGGGGGACGATGAGAGGGGCTTTATGGTTGATGGGGATACTTTTGTGAGTTGGGCCCCTGCGATTCCTGTTGTTTTTGGAGGATGCGTTGGTGGGGGTCTGGGCATGGTATTGCGGTGGTTGCGAAGGGGGCGAGGGGCTTTCCGGATGGGTGCGGTGTGGAACGTGGTCATCTCGAAATATTTCTAGGATTTTCTGTAAGAGGTTGGACCAGAGTTCTGCGACAACGGTGCTCCTAGTTGGCGGCCGTTGCCAAGAGTTGGATGTGGAGATGAGCGACGCGGAGGCGGAAAGGAAGGATGGCGTAGCTTGAGGGAATGGTTTTGCTAACGTCAAACCACAGAACTCCTTCCAGGAGGCTGCGCAAAGGACGTGCGATAACCAGTTCAATGACTGCGCAGATGTAAGTGCTAGGTTTTCTCACTCTCAAAGCCAGAAAATGTCACTAAGCCATGCCTATGTAGGCAGCAAACGCGCAAGGCAACAAGGGGGACTTTACTGTGGACGACTGCAATACACAGAAGTGTAAGCATCTGCGCTTGTGACAAACTTACTCTGTCTCCATGCTAAACTTCTTGCAGCGAGCTGTCAAGCAGCTCAGAGTTCTGCATCGATAACGACCTTCGGTGCCGTGGCACAACAGACTGCCGTCTCGTCATCGTCCTCGTCATCTTCTTCCTCTTCTTCGTCCTCATCCTCAACTTCATCTTCCTCATCCTCTTCCTCATCCTCTTCCTCATCCTCGTCTTCCTCAAGCACCATCATCTCCTCCGCTCCTGAAGTCGAAGCTACCACCTCTGCCTCGCCACCGCCGCCGCCTCAGACGACCACTTCTGCCCCTCCTGAGACCATAACGTCTGAGCCTCCCGAGACTACCGCCGCTCCCGAGACCACCACGTCTGAGCCACCTGAAACCACCGCCGCCGCCGCTCCGGTCACCAGCAGTGAGTCGACTGTCGAAAGCGTACCGCCACCCAGCACCACCGCCGAGGAGGCGGAACCGACGACTGCTGCTGCTCCGGCTGCCGCCACGTCAGCGGAGGAGACGACGGCGAGCGCGACACCAACGGGAACAGTGAATATCGGGCCGGATCCGGATTTCCCTGATTTCGATTTGATTTGCGATGAGCTCTGAGAGCCGTAAATATTCTCTTTTATCCCCACTGTATTCCCTTATGTATTCCTATGTCATTTGGTCTGAATGAGAATATGCCATATCTTCACAAGCGTTCCTTTCTATGTATTCCTTTCTCGGTTTTGTGGCGTAGAGGCGCAGGAGGAACAGATATTCTGGAGCTTCGTCTTCTCAAGAGCATATCGAGCATGACGTTCAAGGTGTGGCCTTAGGACTGAGTATATACCATTGAAGAAAGCGGAGAACTAGAAGGCAACAAGCATCCGGTTTTTCTAACAAGGCCCTAGCCTTCGCAGGATCAATGACGCTTATAATGAGAATAGTCGTTGTTAGCTTGTTCCCGTATAATATGACAAAAGTGAAGCTTGTATATCAGCCGATGCATTCCTAAAACGACGCAGAAGTGATGGCAATGATGTTGTAGGTTCGATTTGGTTTGTCTGGCACGCATAGAGTTGTAAATCAATTCTATTGTCGTCGTTGTGCGACTGTAAAAACAAAGAATAGTCGGAAACGGTTCCGATAGCGTGAAAGGCACAACCGCTACTGTGGCTACGTCAGGGAGTTGGCCGGCGGAATGTCGGAACGGCGGTGGGCAATCGCCGATTGGTTGTTTCGTCCAATTAGGGCAAGAGCCAAGGTCGATCGATCGCGCGGGCGGTCTGAGTCCAAGCGCAAAAGTTGGTCGACAATTCTGGCGAAGACAACTCCGCCGCTCTCCAGGCGCGTTTCAACCACCACGCCATGGACGAGCTCTTCGACGTCTTCGAAGGGCAGCCTGGCCCTGCCCAGGGCCCGCCGCCCAAGCCGTCCAAGAAGAACAAAAAGAGGCAGGCCAACGGCGATGTTAAGTCCTCGACCGACGAAACCGCGCCACCCACCAACGATGCCACCATGAGCGATGCTCCACCCGCGCCCCAGGAGGACTCTGCTGCTGCTGCAAACGGAACCGACCCGCAGACGCTTGCAAAGCGCCTTCGTCGCGACGAGCCCGATCCCGTTGTCACCGATAGCTTCGAGACGGAACAGTCACGCGAGATTGCCGCCGCCGCCGGTCTGCAAGCGCAGAAGGACGGCGCCGCCGTCGTGCTGTCCCACCAAGTCAGGCATCAGGTCGCGCTGCCCCCGGACTACGACTACATTCCCATCTCCGAGCATGTTGCGCCCGAGAAGCCTGCCCGCGAGTATCCCTTCAAGCTCGATCCCTTCCAGCAGGTGTCGGTCCACTCCATCCAGCGCAATGAGAGTGTGCTTGTGTCCGCTCACACGTCCGCTGGTAAAACCGTGGTCGCCGAGTATGCCATTGCACACTGCCTCAAGAACAACCAGAGGGTCATCTACACGAGTCCGATCAAGGCCCTCAGTAACCAGAAGTACCGCGAGTTCATGGCGGATTTTGGAGACGTTGGTCTCATGACTGGAGATGTCACTATCAATCCTACCGCGACCTGTTTGGTTATGACTACAGAGGTATGTCACCGAGATCGACACAATCGTTCCGAACACTAATGGTCGGCAGATTTTGCGCTCCATGCTGTACAGAGGTTCCGAGATCATGCGCGAAGTCGCCTGGGTCATCTTCGATGAGGTTCACTACATGCGTGACAAGTGTACGTCACATTGGCTTGTTGAGGATTCGCTATAGCGATACTGACTTGAAACAGCTCGTGGCGTCGTTTGGGAGGAAACCATCATTCTCCTGCCCGACAAGGTCCGCTACGTCTTTCTTTCCGCCACAATCCCCAACGCCATGCAATTCGCCGAATGGATCACCAAGACCCATAATCAGCCGTGTCACGTTGTATACACCGACTTCCGACCCACTCCCCTCCAGCACTATTTCTTCCCTGCTGGCGCCGATGGCATACATTTGGTGGTGGACGAGAAGGGCGTGTTCAGAGAGGAGAATTTCCAGAAGGCAATGCAAACCATCTCGGACAAGGCAGGAGATGACCCGGCCGACGCCATGGCAAAGCGCAAGGGTAAAGGCAAGGACAAGAAGCTCAACAAGGGCGGCCAAAAGGGACCCTCGGACATCTACAAGATCGTCAAGATGATCATGATGAAGAACTACAATCCGGTCATCGTCTTCAGCTTTAGCAAGAGGGAGTGCGAAAACCTTGCCCTGCAGATGAGCACGCTTTCCTTCAACGAAGAATCCGAGAAGCAACTTGTCACCAAGGTCTTCAGCAGCGCCATTGAGTCTCTCAGTGAGCAGGACAGAGAGCTGCCGCAGATCCAGCATCTGCTGCCGCTTTTGAAGCGCGGCATTGGTGTACATCACTCCGGCCTCCTGCCCATCCTCAAGGAGACCATCGAGATTCTCTTCCAGGAAGGTCTGATCAAGGTCCTCTTCGCGACTGAGACTTTCTCCATCGGTTTGAACATGCCTGCGAAGACTGTTGTTTTCACGAGCGTTCGCAAGTTTGACGGTGTGTCTCAACGCTGGGTGACACCATCCGAGTTCATTCAGATGTCCGGTCGTGCCGGAAGACGTGGCCTTGATGACCGTGGTATTGTCATCATGATGATAGACGAGAAGATGGAGCCCACTGTTGCAAAGGAGATTGTGCGTGGTGAGCAAGACAAGCTCAACTCCGCTTTCTACCTGAGCTACAACATGATTCTGAACCTGATGCGTGTTGAGGGCATTTCTCCAGAATTCATGCTCGAACGTTGCTTCTTCCAATTCCAGAACACTGCAAGCGTTGCTGGTCTCGAGAAGCATCTGAGTGAGCTGGAACAGATGAAAGCCATCATCAGCATCCCCGACGAGAGCAGCATCCGCGATTACTACGACCTGAGGCAACAGCTCAACCAGTACACCAAGGACATGCGCGATGTCATCACACATCCAAACTACTGCTTGCAGTTCATGCAGTCGGGTCGCCTTGTGCGCATCAAACACAAGGACTTTGATTTTGGTTGGGGCGCTGTGGTGAACTACACACACCGCAAGCCTGCCAAGGGTCAGAAGCCTGCTGATATCTCGCCCCAGCAGTCGTATGTGATCGATGTGCTACTCCAAGTTGCAAACGATGTGACTTTCGCCCCGCAAATCACTTCGGAGTTGCCTCAAGGAGTGCGGCCCCCTGGACCTGGCGAGAAGGGCAAGATGGAAGTTGTTCCGGTGTTGCTCTCCTGCATCGAATCAATTGGGCATCTGCGCCTCTTCCTCCCGCCAGACCTCAAGTCTTCCGACCAGAGGGTCGCGGTTCGCAAGGCTCTTGAGGAGGTCAAGAAGAGGTTCCCCGACGGCATTGCCATTCTCGACCCCATTGAGAATATGGGTATCACGGATGAAGGCTTCAAGAAGCTGCTGCGCAAAATTGAGGTTCTCGAGTCTCGGTTATTGTCCAATCCGCTGCACAACTCGCCCAGATTACCGGACCTGTACGACCAGTATGCGGGCAAGGTCGAACTCGGCAACAAGATCAAGGATGTCAAGAAGCAAATCAACAACGCCCTTTCGATCATACAGCTGGACGAACTGAAGTGCCGCAAGCGTGTGCTCAGGCGTCTGGGTTTCATCAACGAAGCAGACGTTGTCCAGCTCAAGGCCAGAGTGGCGTGTGAGATTAGCACTGGAGACGAACTTGTGCTGAGCGAACTGCTGTTCAACGGCTTCTTCAACGAGCTCACGCCTGAGCAATGCGCTTCTGCTCTGAGCTGCTTCATCTTCGAAGAGAAGAGCAACGAGACGCCGACGCTGAGAGAGGAGCTCGCAAAGCCTTTCCGTGACATCCAAGCTCAGGCACGCATTATCGCGAAGGTTTCTCAAGAGAGCAAGCTGGCGGTCAATGAAGACGAGTATGTTGATGGTTTCAAGTATCAGCTCATGGAGGTCGTCTTCGCGTGGTCCAAGGGTGCAACCTTTGCCGAGATCTGGTAAGTTTTCGCCGACAACCCAACCATCAATTTCCACGACTAATGTGCATTGTAGCAAAATGACGGACGTCTACGAGGGCAGCCTGATCCGCCTCTTCCGTCGTCTCGAGGAGCTTCTGCGCCAGATTGCACAGGGCGCGAAGGTCATGGGCAACAACGATCTCGAGCAGAAGTTCGAGAAGGCGCTCGAGGTGATCAGGAGAGACCTGGTGGCTGCACAGTCCTTGTACTTGTAAGCAGTGAATACCATGCGGCTAGCTTGGATCTAAAGGGTGAGCGAGCACGGGGCTGGGGCATGGTGCATGTTCAGCGAGTGGCATTGCGGCGGCGTTGGGTGTTCGGCTGAGCTCAATTGCAGGATCCGCTTTGGGCGTTAACCTTAGATAGTCGAATGTGGCTTGTTTCTTTGGCCAAAAGCAGTGTTTTCAGGATAGTAATGGATGCAGAAGCAGCGCGGCGCGAGATTCGCGCGGCGTTGCGCCCGAGTGGCGCACAGCAGCACGTGTGCAGAATCTGCTTCGGCGTGACAGCACATGCGGCTCACCGTATTTCCTTGCAGTATAGACGGCCCTGTCGGTTGTGGTGGAGACCACGGCGTTCGAGCGCCTTACTGGCCTCGGGCGGCGGCGGTGGCCCGGGCGCCGCTTGGCGCGGCTAGAGCCTAGCTTTGGTCCTCTTTGGCCTGGCAATCGGCTTGGGACGCCAGGCCTGCTGCTAAACATCCACTGACACCTCGCTGTCCCACCTCGCTCTTTCATCGACCACCTCACCTGCGCACCCGCACGCCTCCTCCAGTGGGCGTCGTCCACATCTCTATCAACCCGGCCACTTCATCTCCGCTGAAACAGCGAAAGGCCCGCCAGCCATGAACAGCGTTCTCGCCACTTCTCCCTTTGCCGCGCCGCATCTTCTACAGCACAACCGCCTTTCGCCAAACCGCTCCAGTGCGTCTTTGCTCCCGCTGCCGCCCATCCACGCCAAGCTAACATGCCCTGCAGTGCCACCCGCACCGTCCCAGATGTCCTCACGCAAGCGCAAAGCCGACGAAGATCATGCCGACGCCGACGAGCGCATGTCTGCATCCCCCGAGCGCTCGCCCTCGATGGGCCAGCGAACCCTCATCCAGCCGTCGGCCCGCCACGGCAGCAAGCGTCTGCGCACCAACATCAGCGGCCGCCCCCTCGGTCTTTCCCGCCTGCTAGAGACGCTAGGGCCCGAGGACATGAGGAGTCTCCTTCAATCGATCTGCCAGCGACACCCGGACATTGGCGCCGAGGTCGTCAACACGGCTCCCCGTCCCAGCGTCGCTTCCGCACTGCAGGTGCTCAACAACTACGAATCCGCTCTCCAAGCCGCCTTCCCCTTTGGCAATCGCAACACCTCCGACTACGCCTACAACCGGGTCAGGCAACCTCTGCACGACCTTCTCGAAGCCCTCAAGGACTACACCCCGCACTTCCTCCCGCCAAACGAGATGCAGCCCGCCACATCCCTTGACTTCCTTGATGGCGCCACCGAGATCCTTCACAAGCTGCCCAACTGGGACACTTTCCAGCACAACCGCCACAAGCATGAAGCGTACGAAGAGATGGCGAAGGCTTGGGCGATGGTCGTCAGGGAGGCAGGGAAGAGGGGCGGTGGCATCCAACTGGGATATGGCGGCTGGGATCAAAAGATTTCGAAGCACAACGAATTGTCCGGCGGCAGGATGCAGGAGGCGGCCAATGAGCTGCGATCGCACCTGGGCTGGATGGGCGGCAATGGCGCAGCCGCACAGCAAGCAGGCGTGAACCCCAACGATCCAACCTCGATACGGCAACAGCTGCTCAACGGTACATATGGCATGGTTGCTCCCGTCCGCGTTGGTCCCTGGTAAACAATGAAAGTGGGGGAACAAAAAGGTTCCGCGTCATCGGCTCGCAAATTTGCCGAGCGACGTTGTGGGGGTTTTCTGGCTTTTTCTTTTGATATCAAATTAGTGCAAGGCGGGGAGGCGTTCTCTGATGCTTTGCCGAATAGGCCTCCTTTTTTTTACCTTTCCTTCCTTTCTCCTTGATCACACCATGGTTTCCATAAACAACGTCTCCTACTGTAGCTCATCATTGGCGTTGGAGGTGCATCATCGAAGACCGGCTGGGTTTTTCATGCGGGCATCTGACCTTTTTCTGTTCCTGATTTGGCTGTTTTCTGTTTTCCGCTCTGGATGTACACCTCCATCCGTCGTTTGAGCACTGCATCATGATATCAAATGGCGCTACTCCATCTACCAGCGCGCACGCACAGCATTCATAGCCTTTAGGGTAATGGAAATCTCGTTGAACCTATCAGTTGTGGGTGCCTCAGCTTCCGTTATACGTTACTTTACGGGCTTGATTGTTTTTCACCGATGATGGTTTGGAGTACGGTGCCAGGTGCCCATTTACAGCGAGTCGAAGGTCACTAACAAATGAGCCATGGAAAAGTAGCGCGGACGCTTCCTGTTTGAGCTTATGAGCTTGACGGATTACTCTCGAAGGGTCAGAGAGAAAGTGGAGCCAACTACTCATCTACAGGCTAGACCCCATTAGGATATATTCCACATTCGTCTATTTACCGTGTGCGGTCGGACGAAGACACTTACATTCACCAGACACGGACGCGGTGGGGTTCACTTTCGGTGGTGGAGCTTGTGCCTGGGTCGCTCCTTCCTTCTTTCCTGTCCGCGCCCTCGCACCCACGCGCCTTCCCGCTTCGCCGGCGCCGACGCGGACCACTATATCTTTCCTTCTTTTTCGCACACACCCTCGCGACCTTTTCTCTTCGGCCCACCCACCGCCGTCCTCCTCGACCACTTCGCAGAGGCTGCAGAGAGCTTGTCGCCACTCTTCTTCATGCATTAACGCGAACGCCTTAGACGACACTGCTAGATATTTCTACCTCACACGGCTAGAAAGGCTGCGCCTCACCTTTTAAGACGTCCACCTCACTCGCGATCGGCCGAGCAGCGAACCAGAACGCATCAGCAGCTTCGACGTGGGCCGCACGCCTGTCACCGTTACCATGGCTAATGTTAAAGGCCTACGTGTGCAGATCTCGCACAAAAAGGAGTATCTCGCCACCGATGAAGAGCAGCTAGACGGCGTCATTACGAAGTACATTGAGGCTGGATCCGGTCAGAATTTCTCAATCCATTGGAGCTTCGAGAATTCCTTTCCGTTCAAGGACACCCACATCATGAGTTCGGTCTGTTTGGACGGTAAGTACGTCGACTGCGTGGCGTTTGCGCCGGAGAACATGAGCAAACCGGAAGGCTTCACGCTGTATGGGGCTCGAGTCATGAAAGATGAGAAGTGGTACCAGCTTCCGTTCTCGTTCGCGGACCTCAAAATAGGTATGGAGCTCTGCTGATTGAAACAACTTCGCGTTCTGACTACTTCGCCACAGACGAAGACAACCATGGCATCAATGATACCGGTCTCAAGGAGAAGGTTGGATCTCTTGGTGAGATCAGCATACATTTCTGGAGAATTGAGAAGCTTGGCGAGATCGAGTGCAATGGCAGAATGCCCGCGTTTGAATCTCTGAACTCTGTCCCAGAGAAAGCGCTAAAGGGCCGGGCTGTCTCACAACAGGCATTGTATGTCAAGGCATTTTCAACCGTCTTTGTCCAGCACTACTAATTTACTACAAAGCCTGGGAGATGCACACAGGCTAGACATCAGCGTTAAGACATGGGATACCCGTTATATCGACCCCATGGACAAGCCGTTCCAAGTGTTCAACTTCCGCTACAGGTCCCGCTCCGGGCTACAAGCACTCGGCCTGATTCCCAGGACACCTGAGCCTGCACGGAGACCGATGAAGCGACAACAGGTAAATGAGGAGTTCTTGATGCAAAATGTGTCTCTAGAGATCCTCTGACGTTCATGTGTAGGAGGCCCAACAAGATGTCGATCCACAGATCAAGCCGGAGTTTGACGTCAAGCGGGAGCGGGAAGGCAGCGATGAAGAGAACGGTGCTGAAAGGAAGTCTAAGCGGCAGCATGGTTCGCACGTCTTTGAGGATGTCGAGACAATCGATTTGACTGGAGTCTAGACAACAGAGGCAACGGGAAGGGGGTGTATGTTTCTGCTGCCGTCCACGTGGAAGGGAAAAATCAGGGCAAACGGGTTTGACAGCTTGCTAAGGACAGTTTCTCGGCTCAGACATGGCGCTCATGTTAGGTAATTGATCAAGATAGCTATAGAGCTCATAGGATCAAGTGGTTGGTTAACGAAATGTCCATGACGTAACACTGGTTGGGGGAGTGCTTGTTGATGGCGACGCATTCAACCCCTTCGTGTCCGTGATCAAAAGTCACTAATTTCTGACGCGTCTACAGCGATCAGCAATAGGAGGTGTAACGGATGATGGCGGGCCGAGATTGGCGGAGATCAGGTGTTGAGGTGTGGTTGATGGTGCGGGGACGGGAGGGGCGGTGACCTCGGTCTGTCGGCTGTTCCCCACAAAGCCAGCTGGGGTAAGGCAGGGGGACCAAGCTCTAAGCTCTCCCAGCCGCGGCCCAGACGCGCAGCTTTAAATCCACACCACCCGAGCATTCCGGTTCCCATTGATTTCTGCTCTTCTCAGCTTACCTGAGATCCTGCACATCTATAAAGTCCGTGAAGCACACTGAATCCGGCAGCTTTGAGAGTCTCCACTCCACCCCCGCATTTCCATCCGTCAGCAATCACCAACGACAAACACAAGTCACTCGACCAGCCACAGACAAGAGAAAGAGATAGACATCCACCATGGGCAAAAAGCAAGGAGAGGCCTGCTACGTCCTCGGCGTCGGCATGACCAAATTCGTCAAGCCGCGCGGCAAGGTCGACTACAACGAGATGGGCTACGAGGCCGGCATCAAGGCGCTGCTCGACGCGGGCATCAACTACGACGACGTCGACGTCGGCGTGGCGTGCTACTGCTACGGCGACAGCACGTGCGGCCAGCGCGTCTTCTACCAGTTCGGCATGACGCAGATCCCCATCTACAACGTCAACAACAACTGCAGTACCGGCAGCACCGGCCTGCACATGGGCCGCACCATGGTGGTGCACGGCGCCGCCGACGTGGCCATGGTCGTGGGCTTCGAGAAGATGTTCCCCGGCAGCCTGAGCT
This sequence comes from Diplodia seriata, assembly GCF_021436955.1. Classification (NCBI taxonomy): domain Eukaryota; kingdom Fungi; phylum Ascomycota; class Dothideomycetes; order Botryosphaeriales; family Botryosphaeriaceae; genus Diplodia; species Diplodia seriata. Next base: position 2,938,870 of record NW_027117309.1, on the reverse strand, counting down.
CCTTCTTCCAGGACCGCACGAACCCGACGGCGACGACGAACCAGGTCATGAAGGAGACGAGGGGCATCACGAACGCGCCCGGCGCGGCGCAGTTGTTTGGGAATGCGGGGAGGGAGTATATGGAGAAGTGCGTTTGATCCTTTCCTTTCTATATATATCTATATCCTCCTCCTCCAACCACAAGCACTAACAACCACCTCCACAGATACGGCGCAACCGCCTCCGACTTCGCCGAGATCGCGCGCGTCAACCACGAGCACAGCAAGCGCAACCCGTACTCGCAGTTCCAGGACGAATACACGCTCGACCAGATCCTGCAGTCCGCCAGCATCCACGACCCGCTCACGAAGCTGCAGTGCTGCCCGACGTCGGACGGCGCCGCCGCCGCCGTGCTCGTCTCGCAGTCCTGGCTGGACGCGCACCCGGAGCTCCGCTCCCGCGCCGTGCTCGTCGCCGGGCAGGCGCTCGCGACGGACTCGCCCGACCTCTTCAACAAGTCCGCCATCGAGCTCATCGGGTACTCCATGAGCGCCGAGGCGGCGCGGCGCGCGCTGGCCGAGGCGGGCGTGCGCGCGGGCGACGTGCGGCTGTGCGAGCTGCACGACTGCTTCTCGGCCAACGAGATGGTGACGCTGGACGCGCTGGGGCTGAGCAACGGCGGGAGCGGCGAGCGGGGCAAGGCGCACGAGATGGTGCGGAAGGGCGACATCACGTACGGCGGCCGCTGCGTCGTCAACCCGAGCGGCGGGCTGATCTCAAAGGGCCACCCGCTCGGCGCGACGGGCATCGCGCAGTGCGCCGAGCTGGTCTGGCATCTGCGCGGGTGGGCGAACAACCGGCTCGTGCCGCCGAAGAAGGGGGAGAGCGGGGAGAAGGGGGTCGGCGTCGCGTTGCAGCATAACCTGGGGCTTGGTGGGGCTTGTGTCTGCACCGTGTACAAGCGGGCGGATGGGAAGATTGGAACCGAGGTTAGCAGTGAGGAGGTGGGCAGGCGCAACGGGCTGGGTTACAATCCGGCTGTCGAGGCGAAGGGCTTCACCCAGGAGCAGGCGGATAAGGTCAGGAGCAAGAAGGCGAGGAGTGAGTGGGCGCTGCAGGATACATGGAAGAAGGTCGAGGCGAGGTTCTGATTCGTATAGCTTCGATCGTCGGTTTCTTCTGGGCGTTTTTTACTTTTTTTACTATGCGGATGGCTTGGTCGGTCATGGTATGTTGAAGGAAAGAGCAGGCCGAAAAACTGGATGATGGAAGTGCCGGTGCTTTGGATTTGGTGGGTATTTCGAGTAAGTAAGTGGCGGAGCTGTGTGAACGAAGGGGGGAATGATGATGAAAATAGCATGGTTACTCCAAGGGTTTTCTCAATTTGATGCTACTAGGCGTTTGTTCCCTGCACCATACTTACGCTGGGAGCTGGAGCAAATATTCGGATGCAGACGCGAATCATAAAAACGTGCAAGTACATCCAGATACCGGACTTCAATACCTACGTAACTAGGGGCAAGTCTCTGCAAGGTAGATGTAGGTGGACTCGGTTCTCTTACAACCCGCTGTCATGGTCCCATGCGACGTAGAACATCATTGGTGTGGACGTGATGGGGGAACCAGGCTGGGGCATTGCTAAACGGCGTAGTAGTAGGAAGATCCTCGATCAGGGAGAGTATGACGCACGATATCAATCAGGAGAAAGCAACACAATAAGTTCAGAATGATATTACTTTTTATATAAAACGATTCATATACCCCGATGATGGCAGGCAAGTAGGTAGGTCTTTCCCTACTGCTAGTAGAACAAGCATTTCCGATACAAAAATCAAGTCACGACGAAAAAAAAAAAAGTCAAAATTCCCCAAAACGACACCGTACGACCTTGTTGTTGATGTAAACAATCACGAGAACGAGAACAAGAAGAGCAAAACAGAATAACCACCAAAACAACAGTGCGCCCATCATACAGGCCCCAAGAAATCCAGAGAGAATAACGTAACAGGTACGCCGCCCCGGATGACCGAAAAGACAACCTCTGGTTCCACTAATATCAATAAGAAGGGTGGGGGAAAGTTCTTGTATGGAGGGAGAGGGTTAAAAGCTGTATATATAAGAATGGTAGGCGCGACGAAAACAAAAAAGACTCGGGGTATACAATGCCGCTGAAGACAAGACGCCTGCAAAGTTACAGAAAGACAAGCGCAACACACAAAATCAACCCCGAAAGTATGTATGGACAGAGCAGATGAAGTGTAGACGCCCAGCCATACAAAAGCGAGATGCCCCAATCACATGATGGGAGGTGGGGGAGGTAAAAAGAGGAACAATCTCAGCAAGTTTGTTTGCTGTCCGCCATGACATGAAGAAGGGGAAGCATTACACAGGATCTTGCCCGATCCACAAATCCGCCGATACATAAGCGTACAATGAAAGAGGCGTCTTTGAGAAAGGGCAAGAGAAAACACACTTGAAGACGTATGATTAGTCTTCCATAGTGTGGATAGAGAGAGGAAAATGTAATGAAACTCGTCACAGCCGCAGCGGCAACGTGGTATGATGACAGGTCTTGGGAGGGAAAAGACCTTGAAATGATGGCTTCGACTTGCGAAGCGGTGAACAGCTCCGCTGTCGGATATGAAAAGGAAAAATGAGAAATGGTGGCCTGTCCAAAACATACGTTATGGGAACAAGAAATCCCTGTGATGGAGGCCGTGAGCAACCGGCGGAGCAAGGCATCATTTGTAGGTCCGCGGTCGTTCGGTACGTATTACTCTTGCTCTGTTCAGCGCTGCCGATAAACCAAACGCTCCAGGCCGCTGCCGGCACTCCCGCTACCCTGATCGTCTGATTGTTCATTGGAACCATCTTGCTCACTGGGCGGTGCAGAGAGTGCAGCGGCGCCTGGTTCGGCGGAGCTAGTCATTGGAGGGCGCCGCTCGTTGGCACTGCTCCATCTCCTCATGCGCTGCTGCGGTAGATTTTGTTTCTGGAGAGAGTGCTCTTGTTGTGGATCCGGACTGCTTGCTATGCTGGGAGTTCCAAAGCCATCGTCTGTCCAAGACGCTGCCGAAGCATTGACGTCGAGCATGGTCGCCGTGGAGGAAATCGAGGAGGGTGATGAATCGGAGGCAGGGTTGCGCATAAGCGCAGCGAAGGCGGCGGTCTGCGAGTAGACAATGGTGCCCCAGATGCGCCAATGCAGAACGGCGATGTGCGTGATACGGCGAGCGATATCGTCGAGGTACTCAGCTTCCGGGCCCTCAGGCTCATCTTGATTCGAGATGGCGCAGACCGCGGACGCCGCAGGAGAGGCAATCAGGGAGTTAAAGATGTCGACAGGGGATGAGGAGACGAAGGATTCGGTGCTCCTCGTCACGCGGGCTGCCAGGGACTCGCGCATAGCGCTGGCTTGCTCGTGGAAGACCATGCCAAACTCCGGGCGGATAAGGTGCTGGAGGCGTTCGGCAGTTGCATCGACGAGGTCAGCATCGTAGTTTGTCTCCGCTCCGCAGAGGGAGAGAGCATGGCGGACAATTTCCACAGAGATATTATCTATGTTAACAAGCCAGTGCTGGTTGCTGTTTGTGCCAGCAACCTCATTGACAACCACAATGGCAGACACGGCTTCCCGCAACGCCTGCACATGGTTGCCAGGCACTGATCTCGCAAAGCCCATCCTTCTCAGAAGAGATTTGAATGTGTCGATGGCTACACCAAGATACACCTGATCACGGAATTCCGCTCTCAGGACACGCAGGCGGTCGAAGTCCAAATAGAACGTCTCCGGGAACGAACCTTGGCGGTCCGAGGAGGTCAACAACGACAGCAAGCCACGGACGATCACTCTCAATCCCCTGTCCCGAACACTGCGATCGGCAGGTATGCTGCGGCAGGTGATTGCGTGTTGAGCGAACCAGCATTGTGACCGCTCGACCAGGATTCGTCGCCTTGAAATTCTGTCCAAATGGTACTTCTGCTCGAAGTTGATGGTATCCTCGATGAGCAAGGCACGGAGGTGGCGGATTTGGTGATTGGCAACGTCCTGGGTGATGAAGCGTCAGCGGGCCGGGTGACGTGTCAAAGGCACCTTCGTGGGAGAACGGTGACTTACCAGTTTCATGGCTTCCAGGATCCCCAAAAGCTCCCTTAGGCCGTTGACCAACGATCTGCCACTACCGCCTCTTGTGCCCAGGTCGATTTGATCCACCATCTTATCCACCCACTCATCACGCACGGGAGCGCAGTGTGCCTTCAGCAAATGCGAGAGCCACTTCGCCACACTGACCAAGTCACAAACCCCCTTCTCGATCTGTTGCATAAGCATCTTCGTGTCCAACTGCTCGTCCACTCTCGACTGATCCCTTTCTGGTACCAAGCTCTTGATGATGTCTCGGATGGTGTCAAACATGGGCGGTATCCGCCTTTGAGCAATCTCGATGATACGCGGCCACGTCGCCCCCTTCCGCAGCGTCACCGACGGTGCGCCGTTGAACAGAAACGTGTAGAGCTCCAACTCGGCAGCCAGGGCATTCCAGTACTCCTCTGCCGTCTTCAGCTTGAACTTGCCCTTGGCGCCGTCGAAGTTGGGGCGAAAGTGGAGCTCGCGGTCGAAGTTGACGTCGTGTCGCAGCTTGGGGTTGTTGATGATGGCGCCGATGTCGAGCTCGCTCAGCGAGTGCTTCGTGATGGGCGGGTGCGAGCTGGCCTGGGCGAAGCTGTGCGCGAGACGGGTGCCCTTGTTGCTCCCTCCGGTCGACATCTCTATCCACTGGCACAGGTCCGACAGAATCTCCGCGTCCGTGACGTGCGCCTTGTCCGCCTCCAGCGCAATGGCCTTTCGTGCTTCCTTCTCCTGCTCCTCGTCGCAGAATCCCTCCTCGCGGAATTCCGAGCCACTTCTCTTCCTCCGTACGTTCATGAGTTCGGGGCGACGGTGGTAGGTCTCCCCGGGCTGGGTGGCCGGTGCCGGCTTGGTCGACGGTTGCTGCTGGACGGCGCGCGCGGTTCGTTCCGACGTAGCACCGGAGTATCGCAGCGAGGGTTGGTCGGAGGAGTCGCCGGCGGAGCTAATGTAAGAGCCGCGACGCGACTTGTCCTGGGTTTGCGAGGCCATGCTGCGCGGTGGTCGATCCGGGTTGGTTCCTTGCCGTTCTAGCCCCTTCCGGTAATTCGCAGTCATTCGGCTCTAGCAGGAGAGTCGAGGCTGGGGGGGAGCAAGCTTGATAATAGCTGCAGCGCTCGGCGGCGAGTGCGGCGGCAGCGGCGGGGGTGATGTACGCGGCGGTGAGAGCGGCGCAATAAAGGACGGCAGGGTGGAGACTGAGACGGGTCAGCGGTGGACTCACACAGGTGACTAAAAGGCGGTTTGTCGGGCACAAGCTGGCTTGAGACTCAAGGGACTTTGAGTACGTGTTCGTCGGTGGGCGGTCACGGAAGGCTGCATGAACGCAGGCAAACCCGTGCTCCGAGTCAGGAAACGGGCAGGGAAGTAGATACCTTCACATGTACACATGCCCGTGGGGGAGGCCCGTTGCGGACATGGCTTGGGGATAAAGGCAGGCGTGAGGAATGATGCAGGTACCACGGCGATCGGCGGCTGCTTGCGGCTGGCGACTCTAGCTGGCAGGCTGGCAGGCGGCGGGTTTAAGGTGCAGGGCAGAGGCCAGAAGGGAGCGTCGGGGCGGATACAATTCAGTTGTTTTGCATCACGTCGTGCCCAGAGCGAGGCGTGGAATTCAGCGTAGATGACTCGTTCCCTCATGCAAGGATCCCAAGCATCCGCGCGTTGAGGCGGCGCACCCTCGAATGCCGGCAAGCGCGTGGGTGGTGTGCTTATGCGGGAGGCGACGGCGGAAAGCTGCTGCTGGCGGCTGGGGGAGCAGGGCGTCGTCGTTCAGGGCGGCCAAGCAGAGGCTCGGGGCCATCCTGGCGCGCGCCCTGAGAGCCAGGACACGATGTGGTCTAAGGCTCTCGTCTCGCGCCGCCCCAAGCCAGCGTCGCAATCGCCGCTCACCGCCTCACCACCACCACGCACCACGCACCACGCAGCCACCGAGAACCTCCCGGCACACGCTCTCGCAGCAGCAGCCCACGCGCGTGGAGCCCGCGCCCGAGCCCGGAGCCTGGAGCCAGCGCCGGCTGCTCTCAGCCCGCCGCGTCTCACGTCGCCGCCGCCGCCAGCCCGCGCCGCGCTGCGTGCCTGGCCTGGCCCAGCCCAGCCGAACAAGCGAGATGATCGCGGCCGACAGCCCGCCTTGCATGGCCGCCTCATTTTTGCGCCGCCGCCGCCAGAACAGCGGACGCCTGAGAGTGTTGGCTGGCTCGTTCCTCCGAGGAAGCTTGTTTTCCGCCTGCGGTCACCGCAGCCGCTTTGTAAATAACGCCAGCCCGCGTGCGACAAGCGCGCACACACGCACACAAGCCGCTTTCTTCAGCTGCTCTCGTCCCCCCCTTTGCCGTGCTGCTGCTGGGCGGCCACACGGCACACATGTACGCGGCCACGCTCGAAATAAAAAGTGCAGCCAACAAGCGGTGGACCCGACCGGTCAGCACGCAGACCTGCAGCTGTCGGCACTGAAAGTGGCTATCCGGCGAGTCTGGTGCGTAACTTCTCGGCTGGCTGCTTGCTGGGTGCAAACGAACGACACCATGGCCGGGCGCGGCGACGGGGGCGTGACATGTCGATCCGGCCGGTTCAAGGTGCCGGCCGGCGGTTGGTGATTTGGGTGCCCTTTGCGCGCATGCGCGCGTGGTCGTTCATCATGGTCTGTTTCGGAACGGGCTGTGGTGTGTCGTGTGGAAAGCAAAGCAGTAGGTAGGTGTCCCGCGCCCGCCAGAGAGGAAAAAAAAAGGACGTTGTCCCCGGCAGGCAGGCATCGTCGTCAATGCGGAAGGTGCGGCGATCATGCTCGAGCAAGCGGCCGATCCGATCCCCACGCCTGGCCGCTCACTCGGCGCACTAACTACGCTTTCACCCCGTTTGTTGCTTTTTGGGGCCATGCGGTGGAGTCGGCTAGTTAGCACGGAACAATATAGACGAGCAGCTGGTCGTGAGGCTGGCAGACGGAGGAGGCCACCGCAACCCACCAACCCACCAAACCCACCAGCCAGCCCTGTCTGACGAGAGCGGATCGCCCGGTGTCTCGCCGTGCCCCCGGTGCTCGCGAGATACAGATCTCGCTTTTTTCTTTGCCATTGGCGCAGCTGACCCCAAGGAAAGATGCAGGGCGCTGGCCGTCTAACCTCCGCACCAATCCCGTTTCCTGCCATGCACGAGGCTCCGAACTCGTCCTAGGGCTGAGGCCCGCCGAGGCCGAAACACCAGCCCTCCGTGTCATCCGCTGCCGGCCAGCCATGAGTCGCGTCCTGGGGCTCCACACGCGCGCCCATCCTTGCCAGTACAGACGCGGCGTGCGAAGAGGGGTACGGACATAGACATGCACGCACAATGCACACGATTCATCACGCCTTTACGCATCCGACCGTTTGTGTTGTGGAAATTATGGGCCTTCTTCAAAGGGATGGCCGAATCCGGGCGGGCGGAGTCGAAGCATGCTGTCTTCTAATTCCTCGAACGTTGTGTTCCAGAGCAGCGTCCGGATCAGTAGCCCTCCCCCGCCTGCTGTTGTACGCTCTGCCGCCTCAAAAGCATTTCCACGCTAGCCATTGGCTGCACCACCGCCCCCCCTCTAGGGATGAATGAGCCTTGGGGGAGCACCGTCATGCACAGTTGAAAGCGCGTCTGCTATGTTCCGTGTCCATTCCAGTCCTTGCAGCAGTTGCCACAATGCAACCCCCAGAAAAGGGTCTCCTCACAATGCCATTCTGCCTGGTCCCTGTCTACCTCAACTCGGGTGCAATGTCCGCTGCAGCTCGACCAACCTGCACATCTGCACGAGCCATTTGGTCGCAAACACTTCCTCCGTGAAACGGCCTGCACTGCGCCGAGCCCTCTGCCGCATTTCCAGCGTCTCCTGCTCCGACAGCGCCAGTGCCTGCCGGAAGCCTTCAGCGAACTGTGCTGCCGTCGTTGCATGGAACCCTGGCGGAGAAAAAAGAACTCGTTAGCAAACACGATTCCCCCAATATAATACCGCGGGTGCCACGGCAGTCACGCTGCAGCACACGCGCGGAATGAGACCGAAGGGAAATGATTTCGCGCACCTGTTGGCTTGCCGTCGATTTCGACCACAATGTCCAGCTTCGGGCCGCCGCTGTCGTTGACGACGCTGATCAGGCCGGCCGCTTGGTACTCGACCACGCCGATGCCAAAGTGCTCATTCCACATGCCGTTGACGCCGATGCTGGCGCGTCGCAGCCAGGAGAGAATCTGCGGCCATGTGGCGTCGCAAATGAACTCGACCGATTCCTTGACCCGCAGCTCGTGCGCCAGGAGACGCAGGTTGTAGACGCGCGTAGCGTCCTCAGGATTACGCACCGATCCAATCAGGACCAACTTCGGCTTCTGCGCTTCCTCCGAATTCTTCGGCCAGGAATTGAGCAGCTCCGCAAAGGCATGCAGGATCAGCTGGTGGTTCTTCTCCGGCCGGAACTGAGCAATGTAGAGCAGGTAAGGTCCCCTCTCCGGCTCGGTCGCCTCGGAAACCTCAATCTGCTCGGTCAATTCCTCGACGGCCACGGGCGGGAAGTTGACCTCGATGGGATAAAAGTCGTGCTGGGTGGGCAGGCCCTTCCGCGAAAGCACGAAGGACAGCACGAGTGAGTCGAAGCACTGGACGCGCTTGGGCCTGGGGTCCCAAAGCTTCTGGACGTGGTCTTGCGTCCACGTTGAGTTGGTCATGACAACGTCGACGAAGCACCCCACGTAGCTGTAGAGCCGTGCAAAAAGGATCCAGTACCATTTCTTCAGCTTGCCCTTGACTCCGCGGCCTGTGCCCGCGTTCACACCTCGGATCTGGAGGCCCTCTTTCTCCTCCGGCGAGGCGTCCAAGGAGCCCAGCATGTCGGTGGAGATGGTCGGGTAGTGGACATAGGCGCCTGTGGGGACCAATGGGAAGTAGAATTTCGACAGGGCGAGCGCAAAGGCATAACCCATGGTGTCAACAAAGATGTCTGGAACAAGGAGATTAAAGGCATCGTGGGCGAGGATCAAGGACCCGAGCGACTGGCCTAAGAGAGTGAAATGAGGCCATGTGCTGCTCAGCACGTAGTGGCGGGTGCTGAGATATAGGAAGGCTATCGTCGGGGGGTGGAGCTGGATGTTAAAGCGGTCCTTGGCGCAATCAGCACGTGGGACCAGGGCACGACGGGGAGCGAAGTACCTCGACTTTCTGGATGATAGTGGCCTTGTCGACATCGTGGTCGCCAGTGTACACGATGCAGATGGCGCGGGGCCAGCGCTTCTGGGTTGCGCGAACGGCGGCCCAGAGCACTCTTTCACCGCCGCCTCCGGCGTTGCTATTGCCGGCGTCAGCCTGGGGCTGATGCATGCTGGCGGACGGAGCTTACCAGAATGGATGGAAGAAGCCGACTACGCCCTGCCAGTCCTTGTCTTGGTGGTCGCCGGGCGTGGACGAACCGGACGAGCGGCTTCCAACCTTCTCCCAGTCCTCATCCTCACCGCGGGGTTCCTTCTTGCGGCCTGCGCTGAAGTCCTTCTCGTCCTGTTCGGCCCGGGCCAGCAAAGCTTCCCTCCGCGGGTGGGTCCTGGCGCGGATGTTCTTGCCTATGGCGATGCCGGACAGGCGCACAAGCAGCGGCACTAGGCGGATGACGAGGTAGAGAAAGGTGCAGAGCTTGGCGGCGGTTGCGCTGGAGGCAGAGTCGGAGGTCAGGATGAAGGGCACGACGGCGAGCGTTGCGGCGGCGATGGGAAGCAGCATGGCTGTGGTTCACCGGCGCATGCGGGCGGGCAGGGTCGGGGGTAGGACCATCGAAGGGCGTTCTGGGTCGGGCGCGTCGTCGGAGGTGGAGGTAAGGTGTTCAGAGAGCGCGCGGCATCATGTGCAGTGGCTCAAGCTTCTACAATATCGCCCACGCGTCACACTCAACGAGCTAGTCGGACTCTCTCCGCCGCAGAAGCAAATGCCCCCGACGACACATACTGGGAGCAGAGCTGGAGTCGGATGCCACTGCACTGGCGATCGGGAAGCCGGGAGCGTCCAGTGTAACTCGGGCCGGGCCGCGGTTGCGAAGGCGCGTCTGCCGACGCGCCGCACCTGAACTGTTCTTTCTCCTCCGCGCTGCTGCCCGCAAACCGCAACCACCAAGGCCCCCGTCATGCATCCGCGCTGCGCCACGCCAGCGCTTGCTGCGCGCGCTCTCCTGGGCCTTCCGCCCCGTCTCAGCACCCACGTCTACCGCAATGCCCGGCCGCGCCCTCCTAACCCGTCGCAAGTCCGCTACACATCCGACCAATTGCCCAAGTTTGCAGAGCAGTTTCCGGTCGAGCATACGATTGCAACAACCCTCGGAGAGGGCTGTTTAAGCCTACCGTGGGGCTTACTCGAGGCACTGCATAACTCTGGTCTGCCCTGGGCTCTCGCCCTTCCCGCCAGCGCTTTTGTCGTTCGCGCTTTCATCATCGTGCCATTGTTCCAACTTCCCGCCCGGAAATCTGCACAGACTAATGCCTCCCTCATGCCAATCTCCCAGGCGTTCGCGGTCTTTAAAAAACACTCCGCCCACCTGCACCACTATGACAAGGGCCCTCGAGTAGCACAAAACCGCGCCATGAGAGCCATAACCCTATACAACTATAGGATAAGGAAGCGCTGGAGAGCGCAGCGATGGAAACAAATGCTGCCATTTCTGGGCCTCCCTGTCTTCTTAAGTATGGCCGAATCCATAAGAAGGATGGTAGGCGCCAGCAGCGGCTTGTGGGGTATGGCGTTTGGCTCGGGGTCTTATGAAGCCCCCAAGGCCTCCGACGTCCTCAAGGAGGCCCCCGTGCCGGACGGCGTCATTAACGCATTGGACCGCGTTGCCGAGTGGAAGGGCACCACCTCTCTCCCAAGCTCGGTGCCGGACACCGCCATCCTGAGCGATTGGCTGCAGCCATCGCTCGCCACAGAAGGAATGCTCTGGTTCCCCAACCTCATGGTCCCGGACCCCCTCATGATCCTCCCTTTCGCCGTCTCTGGCCTCACCATAGCCTCTCTTTACGCCGGCTCCAGGGCTCCGAACAAGACGAAGGAGAAGCCCGCCCACACTATTCTCAAGCGCGTCATGATGACCTTTGCATTGGCCATCGGCCCTCTGACGCTGAATATGCCCGCCGGTATTTTGCTGTACTGGAGTGCAAGTACCGTGTGCGCCTTTCTGACCCACGTCTTGCTGGACATGTTCCGCCCAATTCGCATGCCGCCAAAGCCATGCAAGCGCACCATCCCGTACTCTCCGAAAAGGAAGGTTGTTGGGGCAGTAAAGATGGCCAGGCGTTGAAGAACCCTCCATGGGTCGAAATTCAGAGCACGCGGCGTCCGTGTTTTCTCTTTATGGGATTCTCCGAGCTTCGAGTACCTGCAGGCCGCTCCCGCATTGGGACCGGTGGCTCGAATTGGTCGCGCCGAATGTGTTTTGAACAGTCGCGGAAGCAGGTAAAGGATCCATGCAAAAGCGGCCACTTTCATATCTCAAGGGGTATGTGCGGAGGACGTTTCCAAATCGACGGTCAAGTGGGCTTGGACGAATCTGCTTGCAAGTGAGCTTTTCCTATGATCTATTTCCTGATCATTTTGTGGGTCAAAAGTATCAAATAGGGCGTCAAAAGAATCAGTGGGCAAAAACGAGGCCAAGTGCAATACGCGCCATTGGCTTGAGACGCTTCATCTCTCAAAGCGGAATAAAAATGGAGGTTTGCTACATTTAATTGCAGATGCTTTGCCCGTAAGAAGATGCTGCAGGGTCGAGACCTTGTAAACACGAACATCTACACGGTGAATGAGCAAGTTAAATGATCGGCCGAGTGACTGAAATGTGAAGCCGTAGAAAGAGCAAAGTTCTTGTCATGAAGTGCGTACTTGGCCGATTCCCTCAGGTTCACCAGTAGCATCAAACAACTGCCAGGCACAAGGATCAGATCAGCGCCCTCTCCATCAGACTTGAGGTTCAATGCTCGGAAATGACAGCTTGTAAAAGAGTTGAAGAATGTTGGAATACAGTGGCCCAAGAACCAATCGTCCAGCCGTATTTGGATACAGCCAAGGTGAGTGAACAAGACTAGCTCTGACACAGATATCCCAATGAATTAGGAAGTGTACATCTGAATGTTAGTTGAAGGTTAAGTGATGCATCACCGGTAATACCGTCTTGAGCGAGGAGAATAAAGCAATTCAGGAACAGTCTTTTGACATGGACATTGAGGGAAAGGTGCTCATAGTAGAACTGAGCATCCTCAAGCTACACTCGGCATGGTTCATTAAGCAGCACTTGCACTCCCGGGGGAAGGTATACGGTATACGGTATACGGTATTGGACAACTTCCCATTGCATTTCACTCCGGCCACTAATTGAGACACGTCAGTCAATACAAAACGATTAGCGGGAAGTTCTCATTCACTAAAGTCCCATGCTGGAGTTAGTATCACTACCGCGTCATCGACGACAGTATTTCACATGAAAAAGAGGTCCCTCAGTCCCTGCGATAGGCCATTTCGAAGCAATCCCAGTATTTCTGAATCGTCACTTGACAGTAAAATTCTTGCATTGAGCGAACTGGAGTTATCGCCTGCTCGGATAATGCACGTTGGGTCCCAGCTTTCTTATCACAGCATCGACTGGCATGTGTGGATGTGTAGCAAGTAGTTAAATCACGAAGAATGCAGCCGTCTTCTCGGCGGTTCAGTGCGGTGCATAGCTTCCAAGCCACAGTCACGATTGCGGGACATATATTCGAGGGCTCGTTTGTTTCAGTTCGGAGGCAGAAGAACAGCAATGTTTCAGCCAGAGGTGAGGCGTAGACAAGCAGAGTGTAGGTAGATATGTCACCTTGGAGGTCTTTCCGGACTTGACCATTTACCTCGCTTGCCTGGTTGAGACAGCAGATCACGAGCGTTCTTGAACGGCATACGTCACTCTTAGCACGGCCGAGAGGCATCAGCCGGGAGGATGGATGAACTTGAGGAGCAATCCATGCTCCGACTCTACTCGAACTTTCGAGCATGATCTTCGAGACACGCACGTGGTAACCATCATCACCCGCAAGCCCCGAGAGTTGCCCCAACATTCCTCAGAGGTAATGATGGACGGCGACGGTACTCGTGCAGAGCATCTCAGAGCGAGGATCTCGATAGGAGTTGCCTCATTCTTCGGAAATAAAGTTTGGAATGCAATCTTCGCAGGTCTGAGCTCTCTTTTGCTGCAGGGACAACGAGTATTAGTAAGACAATGGGAAAGGGTAGTTGCAGGGATTTGCTGGAGGTGGGATTCGCTTGGCAGTGTTTCAGAATGTTGGGTTGTTGAGGCATTGTAATTACAAGTGAAGAGTTGAGAGAATTGTGGTTCGATACTTGCAGCGTCAAAGCCTTTTAAACATCATGGCTTGAGCGAGGACCGCTTAGTCTGACGCTAGCGTGAGACTGGCTCGCATTAATACGATACCCGTGATGGAAACAAGAAAAGAAAGCATACTAAGCATAAGCATTTGATTTCCTGGGTGAGTACTGGAAAGCAACTGCAAGAGATATGCCGCTCGGAATGGGTCTAGGCAACTGTCCAAAATCTGGACCGTCACAAAGGCGACCTCCGGTTATTATTTTGTCTGGAGTACAGAGTTCACGTCTTCCATGGCACAGTGCAGGTACACCGTAGCCGCTCGTGCCGGAGTAATTGTGTATTTGTCAGAGCTTCGCACCATGACAGTGATGCGTAAACCTCTTGTTTATCCTTACCACTAACGGGTATAGTCACAAGTCGTGCATGATGCGGGAGGGTGGTGCCACAGGGCCGCTTGCTGCACATTACCACCATCTACCGAACACTGTACGTACTTGACATCATCCCTCTGGGTCACTTTTCGCAAAAGCAGATTTCCGCCACCATAGCAGTGTAGTATGCCGAAGCCTCCTACCGCTATATGAGCAGCATGGAGCAGCATGAAGGTCATCATTGGCAGCAACTGGTGTTGGATATTCAGCAGAGAAGAGGTCACTTTAACGCAACTACAGCGGGAAGCGCTGCTTGACAAGCCACCCAGCGGAACCACACAGCCCATTGATCCAGGCAGACAGCATCCACGAGTGGCATAATTAAACACCAAGACCACGTCCCGGCGGCTAACATGGACCAAACACAAATCCCCATCACAGAGCAGATCTCGATCCGTCGAACCCACGGCAAATGGCGACGGCGGAAACGAAGGATCTCGTGCGGAGACGGGCAGCATTGATTGCGGCAGGCCGGGCTTTGGCAATGCTTTCCAGGGAGCGGGCATCCCTCCGTTGACCCCGCAGCTACTACCCATTTCAAAAAATCCATCCGACTTCCCCCCAATCGCTCTCTCATCGGGCCTTTTATTTGGCAGCAGAGTTCGACCCACCGCTGGACTCTGCTCTCACACGAATGAATGTCTCACCCGCGGTCGAGCCGGATCCGCCAACTCGGCCCTGGCGTGGAAAGGAGTTTCCCTTCTCCCCAGCCAACTGCCGCTGCCTGGCGCCGGGCATAGCCATCTTTTTCGACACCGTGAATCCGCGATCGCCCTTTTTGCCTTTTGGCCATCTAGAACACGCCATCGGGGGGCTGCGTCGGATTTGCCTTTTTCGTTTCGCGGGTCCGGCGGGGGCCTTCTTTATGCTTCGCTGGCCTCTGCTTTCGATTCGTTGATGTACGAGAAATTGGCCGCGGCAGCGGTGACATCCAGCATGCTTGGGAGACGTCGTTCCCTCATGCAACATCGTCTAACGATGCACCGCGTGCATATTGTTTTGGAGAGGGGCGGGGGTCCGTGGCCAAACTAGAGCCGCCGCTAAGCATCAGCTCCGGCCATGGAGCCGAGCGAGGGATGATGGGCAGGGCGGAAGACCCTTTCGAAAGTACGGGAATTCCGAGACGTGGGAAAAGGATTAAGATGTGGCTTGGGAAATTTGCTAACTGAAGATGACTCGGGGGGTACTCTACTCTTGCCATCGTCCCAGGGCGCGCAGATGACGGGCGTGGGAATTTACTGACAAATTAACGTAGCGCAATGTGCAATCAATTTTTGGCCCCCACTTTTGATGCTAGGTACCACTCCAACATCGACGGCTCGCTCCGCCGGGGCAGCCAGAAACGAGCACCGCCCGTGGAGCAGCCTCCGGTGGCTCTTCGATCAAATACTTTGCTAGAGCCGGGCCTACCCGCACGGGAGCGCGGTGGAGATGCTTGCGAACGATAGATTGCGGCCTCGTGACGGATTTCGCCATGGCACCTTTCGGCCACCTTCGCGGTCGTCTTCCCCATGTGAACCACATTTGGCATTGGAAGCGACGGCTGAGAGTACGGGGAGCCACAAGCACAGATGCAACCCGTGCGCAGTATGGCGATAAGCTCGCCGACCACGTTCGTCTCGTCGAGCCTTTGGAGATGTTCCAGCATTGCCCATGCCTTGGTTTCAGGAGGATCGGATCTGCTGCGAATGTAGAGGAAGACTGGTACAACAACCTCTGGAACGTCGCTTGGCATTTCATAGAGAGCTTTTATGTATGAGACCTCAAACCATTACGATATGCAGTGTCATGTCAGGTCTTCTCGAGCCTTGTGGAGGAACCGCGAGGGTCGCGCGCCAGCGGATACGGATACGCCATCACTTCAATCTTCCGCCGGAAAGAACGAGCCACTCCATCTCAAAGCCTACGGACGAGCTACTCTAGGTACAAAGCTTGGCAGTTGCTTATCTCACGAGCTCGTCCGGCCTCAACTTCAGCGGCTGTCTGCTCGAGCGGTCGGCTTATCGGACCGTCTACACAAGTCGGTTGTGCGGAAGCGACGCATCCGACGGCAGGGAAACGGGAAAATCGGCATCCTCGGGATGCCGAACCTCTCTATCAGAAGGCGAGTGTTAGCTCGCCGGGCTCGCGGATCGTTGATTGGAGCCGATATCTTGTCCTAGGTAGTCTCTCGCGTGACCGGCATGCCAAGCATCATCAGTGACCGGCACCGCTCTTGATAAGACCCATCCTAACGACCTTGAATAATGTGCATGAAGTTCCTTTCCGGTTGTTCCTGTGCGCCCATCGGCTGAGGAGTTGCAAGCATGCCGAGTCATAAGTCCGCGGACGATCTCGTTTTGAATGCATCATGTATGAGCGGGCCCGGCGCAGTCTCCGTTGGCGCAATCACCGGTCCCATGTTGCTTCAGCGGTGGCACCCCCTTTTCACTGACAAGAATGCATTCTAAAGGAGTTGTCGTGATTTTATCTTGACGGAGGTTAGCTGTGGTTTAGATCCGGAGGCCCACTGTCCATCTATACAGTCGACGGCGGGAGCTTTGACGGTACGGCGAGAAGCCGAACGGTTCCGCGATACGGAAGATCGTACAAGAGAGAGGGTCCGATTAGAGATCCTCTGGATGGAATTGTGGCTTGGGTGTCGTGGGCAATTTGGAGATAATCGCGTCTCACGGGAAGCGGTCACGGTAAAGCGTTGCGCATCAGGGGCACCGGAGAAGCTGCCCCTTTCCAACAGGCGCAAGCTCTAGAAGGCCTCAATAGAAGGCAAGAGCATCGACTGAGTATGACGAAATGAATACAAGCGGTGGGGACGCAACGACTGAGCGACGCCTCACCTCCCTAACGGGTTTCTCGCGATCGAGACGTACTGCGGCATGTTCCTCGGATCGTGACGTCTGGATGATATTTAGGAGGGCAGCATGCGTGGCCACGGCGCTGGCACATGGTTGTGGTTATCAGGCCTGCTGCGAGATTTAGGTGAGGGTCGCAACGAGTAGGGTCTACAGTGAGGTCCGGGAGAGTTGGCCCTTCACGCCCCTTTCCTCCTCCGATACCCTCTGACTCCGGCCATCGTGCCCGTCGTCAGCTCATCTGATGTTGCACGTTGTTGGCCGGCGAATGGCCCCACAGAGCGTTCTATGCGCTGCCGACGGGATGATTCGCGGACCAAAGGGGTAGGTATGCGAGATCTGCCATCACGGTGTCCTATATCCGGACCTCAGCGACGGACACTATTCGGCCTGCGGTTCGGTCAGCAATTTGTGTGCTGGCTTATCGAGATACTCGCCAGGCAGGGAGGTGGACGTCCCCGGATGGGCTCCACGCTAGGGTGCAAAAGTAGCAATGCTATAGTGGGTTCGTGTCCGTCCGGACTCGCGAAAGGAGAAGATCCATTATACAGGTGAATTGATCTTCTTTCCAGAACGGACTAGATGCTATTCTGCCAGAATCGGTCCTACGTGCTCGACTCCAGAGGCAGGTTCCTCTCGACCTAGTTCCTGCTCCTTAGCACAACACCACCAGCACAAGGCGCGGAGGCTTTTCGGAAAGAAACCCGATCCGTGCAGCGAAGCCCAGCACTCTGGGAACCAGAGGCCGCATTAGCCACGCTAAGCACCTCACGAGGCTGGGGGGCCTCAGTGGTCCAGTCAGAGAAAGCTGAGACAGACGTCTTTTCGCCAGTGCCAACGCAGGGCTGACCGCCACGCAATTTGCGCAACAAGCGCGCCTGCCATGTGGTCCAGCAACGGCAGGGCCCCTGATCGGAGGAGGGCCAGCTTCCGGTCAGAGAGAGGCCCGGAATGGAATGACTCTAGTTCGGGGACGATCTTCCCGCTTGCGACTCAGGCCGCGCTACCCTCAGCTTCCCTCCCGCAGCCACAAGCTTTGAGGATCCTCAGTGATGGCTCCCGTGGGCGCCGCCTCTGCTCCACACGTGTTTGCACCCCCGCTCGAATGGGCTTCTAGAAAAACCCACGCTTCCATGAGGTCTGTGGTCGAGGCAGCGGTGCGAAGTGATCAGTGAAATGCTGTTTCAGCGTTTCTCAGCCTAATCGCGCCTAATAGATCTCCTGCGCGCGCGGAACGCTCATCTCGATGGGCAAACAACTATGAGCTCGCCGGGTTTGCAGCCAGCCCCGATCGCAAGAAAAAAGGCGCGCCGCTTCTTTGGTTATTTCTCCCCCCTTTTCGGATGCCTTTGGCACTTTCGGCACAGCAACCCCGCCCACCAAAAACCAGCCCGAGCGGCCTGGGACAATGATGTTCTGGAAGACACTGCGTCGATGGAGCGAAGTTGAACAATCGAAGATTAAAAGAAGAAATCCAGTGGCTGCGTGAGGGCCGGCAAGACAGGGGATACCTAGCTCGGGAGTAGACGGGTCGTACGACTTCCCGTCCGCCACCCAGCAGCGCTCGAATCAGAGCATACCACGAGACGTGCTGCTGAGGAAGACCGTTTTACCCACGGCTCCAGCGCGTCAGCAGGATGGAACGTGGAGCAAGGCCCAGACGTGCCGTTGGAGTAAAGCTGAGGCATTATCCAGGGAGCGGGCGCGGGCAGGAAGAAGGCCGCCATCGGCTGCGATCCGAGCGGGTTTGACCACGAACAGTGGCTCTTGAGGGGCTGCGGGCTTGGTCAGCACCCCCTACGAGCAGCTGTCCAGTAGCCGGCCGGCCTGGGACTGCAGAGTGACGGAACAGGCCCAGTCACAAAGGGGTCGACGACACCATCACACACGAAGCCCCGGCTCAGGGAGGCGACCCAGAGCCTGCGGTGCTGGCAGCCGGCTCGTCTATCACACCGATGCGATGAAATAGGCGGGCAGGGGTGATTCGAAGCGACGGCCAATCAGAGCAGGCTGCGCGCTCGAGTCCATCGCACCTCCTCCAGGCCGACGGGGCTGGCGACAATCGAGATGGCGGGCGAGGCCTTGCTGGGTGTGGGGCGCTGTGGTCAGTATTAATCCGATCACACGCAGATCTGGTGGGCAGATCCATTCTGGCGAACGCCCACGAGGATTGCAGGTGCAGATGCGATGCGGCGCAGAAAGCTTCTGGAAGACTGCGGGAAGGGGATTGCGACGGGAAGGCTAAGCTAATGCCACGTGTTAGTGGAGAACGAGGAGAGCGGGTACGGACGAAGCTGCAGCGGCCATCTGTTCTGCCCGGGGCACGCCGTTTCCGGGCGCTGAGCGATCTTGCGGTGGGCTGCTGAGGGCGGCGCGGGGTTGAAGCTTGCACGCTGCCCTGGTGTTGTGCTGCTGTACTATGTTCCGCCGCACGTCGTGCTGGCTTGGAGCCGCCGGCCCAGCTGCAATAATAGCGAGCGCCGTCCGTCGCAGCCGCCGCTCCACCACCGCGGCCGCATGCAGCACGGCAGCACGGCAGCACCACGCACCACGCACCACGCACCGCGCACCGAACCAGAACGTCGTTGCCCGCCCCCTGGCTCCCAGTCCCCAACCCGTCACGTGCGCCGGCGGACCCGTCTCCTACCGCACGTTTGCTCCGACGCTGTCAACCACGAGGTGGCTGACGGCGATCCCGCACAAGCCCGCCTGCCCTCGTCCACGCGCTCGCCAGGGCTTGCGTGATCCCCATCCACCCGGCGGGCGCTTCGCAGCGACTGCGGCGGCCCTGCGGTGGTTCGCCGGCCGCCCTTACGTGCTTTGGGCCGAGCGGCGACGCTGGAATGCGCTACATCATGCCGCCGCAAAATTCGACTCGCCCCTGGCTTGCCTTGCTGGAGCTAGCCGCAGTCGATCAAGGTGCCCCAAGTGCCCCATATTTCAAATCGCCTGCCAATCGCGAGCCCCGACGCGGCCAGTGCAGCCACGCTGGCTGCTGAAGCTCGCCGTTGAAGCTGTGATGCCCCGTTGACTCTTGCGGCTACCTCTTCAGGAAGCAATGCGAGAGCTGCTGAGTCGCGCCGGCTTCTTCCACCCGTGCCCGGGCCTTCGCATGACGGCATGACGGCACTGCTGGAAAGATGCGGCGGGGCCGGGTCAGACCATCGGATGCCCGCCGCCAGCACGTGGGCTGATGAGGCCTGAGGCGCCGGCTCTTCACGAACACGGTGAGCGGAAATAATAAGCGGATGCAGGTGCAGAATCGCCGTATCGGGCGACGCGCTAGCGTGCGGGACCCGCCGCATTCGAACGCCTGCTATACAAAATATAGCGACAGTCGCCATAATTTGTCGGAGGGGGCGCCGGTGTGCTGGCTAAGGCGCTGGGGCTCTGGCGGGCAAATTTGGGCGGGCGCGCGGCTGCTTGCTCGGCTGGCCATGCGAGAACAGGAACTGTTCAACACCGTGCCACGTGGAAATCGGTGCCGGCCCTACTTGGCTTCGGTCTCATGACTCGCCGCGCCGCACGGCTCAGGGCGGCTCGAGAGCGATCCGCGCTCGCAAGCGCGGTTCTCGTCGAGATGACGAGGGTCTGGCGCGTCGAGACGAGGCGCCCCGGGAATGGGCCGTCGCAATGGCACGGCTTATATCCGCTGCCGGGGTGGCTGCTGCAGCCCGCCCGAGCGAGCCTCTCCAGCGCGCGATGCTGCAACCGCTCCGCCGTACCACCTTGCACGCCGAGACGCACGCAATGCGACCGTGCCTAGCAGGTGCGGCTGTGTCCGTGCTGGTGCTGGTGGTGGTGCAGGGCCTGGCCGTTCCTCTGTACCCGCTGCAATATTGTGTTCCTGTGCCTGGCCGGCCGGCGTTAGCGGCCTTGCACTGGCCTGCTATCTCCTGCCGCCACTAGCCCCAAACGGGCGACCATGCACTTCACGGTCTGCAGCAGCGCGTGCGCCCTCGCTCCTTCGCTCGCCCGCCATGGCCGTCCGTCATCCAGTGTTCCGCCAGCCCATGGCTGCGCTGAGGGCCGCACCGCGCTGCCGGGTCGCCAAGGTGGAGCGCGATGTCAGACTCGTTTCGGTCTCGGGTGCGGACAAAGATGAGTGTTTTGGATTGAGCGCAACGTGGGGTCGGCGTCGGCGGCGGCGGCACGTGTAGTACCTAGTCGCTGCCAGCTGCCGGAGCAATGTGCGGTCAGGGCCGCCTCTCCCAGAGCGCGCCAAACGCGCTCCCTCCGGCCACCGCCGCCGCTCCCGCGCGTCTCTTCGCAGCGGGCGGATGCAGCACGCGCCCGAAGCTCGCAGCGGCGGGGGAACGGGCTCGAAGTATAAGGGATGATGAGACTGTGCAATTTCCAGAGGGCCGGCGTTGGAGGCATGGCTGGCTGTGCGCGCGCCGGTGTGGCGGGCGGCCATGCAGCCAGGAACATGCCTGCGCGCCTGGCATTGGCTGAGAGGATGAAGGACAGCCGCGGCGCATCCCGGCCGCAAAACGTGGCCTGGGTGCGGGGAGGCACGTGGTGGCATGGGAGGCAGGCAGAGATGAAGATCTCAAGTCGATCCCCACTGCTTCGTCGCCGGCTGAGCAGCGGTGTGGCCGTCAGCCCGGCGCTCAACACGTGCGGCAACGCATGCGACAGGTCAGCTTGCCCGCGCCCGCCACTGCCATGCGGCTTCGCATCAGGCCAGGCCAGTCTGCATGCCCGCTTGCGGGTTGCGGCGACGACAGGACTCATAATAGCCAGCCGCCCGGCTGTCTGCTTGCGTACGTGCAACACCGCCCGCCCCCGCTCCGCTCGCTCCCCCTCAGGTCTGCGCTTGTCGCCCACAAACGCGCGTGTCCGCCGCCAGCCTCCAGCGTGCGGCCTGCCCCGACCCGCCGACGCCTGGTGGAGCGGCGGTTCTAGAATGCGCTCCTCTGCCTGGCCCTGACCGCCCGCCGGGCCTTTCGCACCGCAGGCGGCAGGTCTCATCGCGCGTTACACGGCAACGGGGCGTCCAGGACATGGACGAGGGCCAACGGTGCTGCAGCTCTGAAACCGGGTCAGCACTTTGGGCCTGGCGCAGGCGTGCGGGCGGGCAGAGCTTGAAGAAAACGTGCTAGGCAGCTGCACGGCTGAGAGCGCCCCGGATGGGAGCCGAATGAGTTGCAGCGGCTCTGCAGGCGCGCGCCGGCGGCTTTGGTGCAGGTGGGCGCAAGGAGAGAGCTGCTGAGTCTGACGGTAGGCGTGCGGCCGGGCGAGGTGCACCCTCGCCGGCTTTTCACTTTCTGTGCCCGGCTGCCGCTGCCCTCCGCCCGGCTCCATGCTCCATTGCCCGCCCGCGACCGGGCCCTGGCGGCTCGCACGCATGCATTCCAGCGCCCTTTCTCGAAGTGTGTCGCGCCGCCCGCCGCGTGTGTCTCTTGCCTGCCCCAGCGTGCGCGCGGCGCCGCAGGGCAGCAGCGGCGCCGGCTCGCGCATGGCATGGCATGATGCAGCGCGCGCGGCCGTGCTCGCGGGCTTGGGCAGCTTGGCGTGTCAGAGTGACAGCAATACGAACCCACTTATCTTGTGACAAACTCGATCTCGCAGGGATTATCGCGTGGGAGCCACAGGGGCCGAGGGAGGCAGCCTCTGTGGCCGGGGCGCACTTGCGAGCGATGGCGGACGCCATACGATCATCCTAAGGCCCGCGTCTTGCTTAGCCCTGTTGGAAAAGGTCGGTCGATTCGTGAAGTTAAACCCTGAGCCGGCTAGTCAGCGTACCCACCTTTAGGCCAAAAGACTCCCTCGCGACGCTCTGATGCCGCATACTATTGCTTCTTCTCCCTCGCCCGCCCGTCTCGAAGCTACGTCGAGACCTCTTCCCACCACCACTCCTCCACCCACACCTCTCATCACCACTCCCTCCGCACATTGCTTCGGCTCCCGCAGCGCGCAGCCTTCTCGCCCAGCGCCCGCTGCCCCTGCCCGCCCTGTGCCTGCCGCCGCGACTTCGCTGCCTCGTCGAGCCCAACTAGCCGCTCCCAGTCAGCAGCACCCGCAGACTCGCCCTCCACCGCGGTCTGGTAGACTTCAGCTGGCTGTCTCGCCGCCGCTCCGAGCCTGAACAGCCAGCCCTCGCAAGAGACCGGGACTGAAAAGGCAGCGTCCGCGCACTCGCCCGACGAAGCGTCATCGCCGCCCCAAGCCCACGCCTCCGCAGCACCAAGCCCTGCGAGGCCGCAAATCGCTGACCAGGAATCGCGCGACGGTCCCGACAATCCGACTGCGCAATCGGTGAAGGTGCTGCCACAGACGCAGAGCGTGCCCCATCCGGAAACGCCGTCTCACAATCCCTCCGCGCCACCCAAAACCACGGCCTCACCCCGCCGACTGTCCAGTGCCGCGCACAACAGCTCCGGCGACTCATCCATTGACCACGGCGTGCGTCAGCCTTCCCGCCTGCTATAAACCTCGAGAGTCCCGCCTCCGTCTCGCCAGCACAGGACCCCGCTCGCGCCAAGGATCCCAAGATGCATCAGACTTCGTCGAGATTGCTTCGGATGACCGACGATGATCGGCCATTCACAAGAGTAAGTCCATTGCCTCGTCCCCCCTCGCACTTTGTCACTTCGTTGCCGGCGCGAAACGCCTCGATGGGAGAGGAATTGAGGGTCCAATGCGACGCTGCGGGGCCGTGGACGGCGACACGGGCGAGAAAACAGCTGGTGCCATTGGCCTCTGGCCGCTGAGCGTCCTGCCGTTGCTGTCCCACAAGCCTCCCGCCCTTCCGAAGTGCCACCATGGCTCTCGGAGCACGTTTCTTAGGCCGACAGGCGTCATCGACTGGGCGAGACATCCGATCGCCTCGGATCTGAAAACGTTTCGGGAGCGATCATTGATCTGTCGTTGCGTTGCTTTTTTGATCGCTTGCCGTCATCCCGGGGTCCGAACGCAGCTGACACATCCGCCTGCAGGATTTCAAAGATCTCTTCTCCACGCTCATGGTCAGCCTGCCCCTGTCGCCGCATCGCGTAAGATGGCAAAAGGTCGACCACAGTTTCACCTCGGAAGAGGCCATGACGAACCTGGGCTCGCTAAAGTTTTCCCAATCGAACCGCATGCCGGACCCCAAGGATCCTTCCAGGATCGTCACCACCACAACCACGACCACGTTCTCAATGGCCAAGGAGATGGCTCGCTCGGTTTGCCAGAAGTTTTTGGAGGCTCGCTTCATTGAGTCTGTTGAAGGAAAGTCGGATTTCATGTCGAAGACGTCGGTTTGGCAGATGACCCCTAAGGGCATGCACGTGCTGCAGCGTTTCTGCCAGCGCAATGGTATCAACCAGAAGCACGTCTACGAAGTCCTTGACTCTCCTCGCAACACTATGCACCTGGTCATTCTGGAGCGTGAGACCGAGACCGATAAGCTGAACCACGATAACGCCACGACCGAGGTCGTCTTCCGTCGTTTCGTCGGTCACGAAGGACCCAATGCCAAGGCGAACACTGCCCAGGCCGATTCCGACTCGTTGAATGAGTACTCGACTGGTCTGGTGGGTGTCAAGATGGCAAGGGAACGCAAGATCGGGGACAAGGTGTACATGAACACGTTCACCGGAAAGGCCGCGGTAGACTGGCTCATGGACTGCAGCACCATGGTTGACAAGAGGGAAGCTTTCGAGATGTGCGCGCTTTTCTACGAGTTTGGTCTTATGGCGTCTGTTGAGGCGTTCCCCAACCCCGGTCGTTTCCAGCCGACCAAGAGTGCCATCTACTACGTTACGGAGAAGGGCCAGAGGACTGCCGGCTGGATCCAGAGCCCGAAGACGTCTCTCAACGGCGACGCTGCACCTAACAACAGGCCTCGCGAAGGAACGACAAGGGATTCCAACGCGAATCGCATGACCGTCATCATCCGCGACCCCGCGCTCCGCCTGCTGTTCAGAGAATTCCTCCGGGAGACGCATTGCGAGGAGAACCTGTCTTTCTACCTGGACGTCAGCGAGTTCCTTAACGGGTACAAGGCGGCGAAGAGAGCGAACGCGTCGCCGAAGCTCGAGGTTATCAGGGAGACCCTCGCAGCAGCATACAGTGAGTTGCCCCTATTCAAGGATGAAGTTCATGCAATTCTAACCAAAACAGGCTTGTACAACGCTTTCCTTGCCCCTGGCTCCCCTTGCGAACTGAACATCGACCACAGCCTGAGAACAGCGCTTGCCGCTCGCATGACCCGCGCAGTCGGTGATGATGAGGCTATGGTGAGGAGCTTGGACGAAGTGGCGACCCTGTTCGATCAGGCGCAGAACTCCGTCTTCAAGCTCATGGCCAGTGTAAGTTTGCTACAAAACGCGCGCTCTTGGATGGGGGTTCTAACAATTCTGCAGGACTCCGTTCCCAAATTCATGAGGGAGCCCAAGTACGCCTCCGTCATCCGCGACCGCAACCTGGATGCCGCTCCTGCCATGGTTGCTTCATAAAAGCGAAGCGAAGCCTTGCCTCGATCGCCCAATCTGAAACAGACGTCATCCCACACTCCAACGTGTGCGCCCCTACGCCCGCCAAGTAACATTTGGAAACCACAACATAGCGGCGGGCATCCCGCGTGCAGGAGTCCGCCCGGCGGCAGATGCGGAAACAGCGCATGAGTCTCGTCGGAGGCTTTGCACGACCTCTGCCATCGCACGCAGGAAATGGAGCTTCCTGGGATGGTGCCCATTACAACCTTCGGTTCATACTTGTCTCTTCCTTGCTATTCATATTCTGCTTTACGATTGGGTTCTTCGATATCCTTGTTCGCATTGGGTCCGACAGGGCCCTCTCCACTCTTTCTTTGGCTTGTTTTTATTTTTTCTAGTATGATGTCTGCTTTGTTGCGCGACATTCACGGCACACGGGTCTAGACTGGCGTTTCCGGGACTTTTGAAAAACAAGAGCTTTTCATAGTTGGATAGCCTAGACTCAGGTTATTCCGCGCGTTTTGCCTATTCGGATTGGAAAGGAATTTAGTTCAGGGGCGGCGGTGGGTTTTAGTGGCAAGCAACGGGGACTGGGGAAGGAAGAGCGCTAGAGAGTTTTGAGGGAGTCGAGGCTCAGCAACGCCGACATGTATCATACTGTCTAGGAATCAACGAACCTGCAAATTCACAAAACCTTCCAAGCCCGAACCCAGCAATGCCCGCCTCGCCGCGCGCGCGCGTGCAGGCGGCCGGGTGATGATGTAATCTGGCTGTCCCGTGCTTTGGATTTTGACGCGAAAAGGCGCGACTGCCTGCGCTGCTGACTCGTCGCGTCGACGCCCGCCTTTGCACCACCCGCCATGATGCCATGCGAGGCCGCCGCTCCGCAGAGCATATAAACGCCGCGCCTGTTGCCTGGTAGCTGCCCAACCCTCTCCCCTCCGCGCCTGTCCACAGCAATGGGTCCCCCACCAAACGTGAGTCGCGCCTTCCACCCACTGCCGCCGCTGGGCTCACGCCGCCGCCGGAGCACCACATGGCGAGATGCGCTGGCATGACTAACGAGTGAGCGATGCAGTCCCAGGCGGCGCCATTGCCAAAGGACCTGCCCTTCCGCGTCGTGTCCAAGACCATAGGACAAGGCGCGTATGCGTTGTAGGTGTCTCAGCGCATCTGGCACACAAACCCGGGCTGACGGTAGAGCACACAGCATCCGCAAGGCCGCCCCTCTGACCGCGTCAAGCCCCGTCATCGCCGTCAAGTTCATCAACAAAGAGCACGCCTACCGCACTGGCCGCCTGAAACCGAACCAGATCCAACACGAGGTTACCCTCCACAAGCACCTGGGCCGACACCACAATGTGATACAATATCTCAGCCACGGCGAGGACCGCCTGTACACTTGGATAGCCATGGAGCTGGCCGACGGTGGCGACCTGTTCGACAAGATCGAGGCCGACGAGGGCGTGGGCGAGGACGTGGCGCACCTGTATTTCACGCAGCTGGTCAACGCCGTGAGCTACATGCACTCCAAGGGCGTGGCGCACCGCGACATCAAGCCCGAGAACATGCTGCTGTCCATTGATGGGGACCTGAAGCTGTCCGATTTTGGCCTTGCTGCGCTGTTTCAGAACAGCGGCAAGAAGCGTCTTTGCAACAGCGTGTGTGGCAGTCCGCCTTATATCGCCCCGGAAGTCGTTGCCGGAAAGAAGTCCAAGGCCGTCGACGTGCTGGACAAGGGCTACGAGCCCAATATTGCTGATCTCTGGTCCTGCGGCATCGTGCTCTTCGTGCTGCTGGTTGGCAACACGCCTTGGGACGAGCCGACCCGGGCCAGCTACGAGTTCAACGAATACGTGCAGACCAAGGGCCGCACGACGGACGAGCTGTGGAAGAAGATACCGCCGGGCGCCACGTCCCTGCTGCGTGGGATGCTCAAAATAGACCCTCAGGAGCGCTTCACGCTGGATGAGATCCGGACGCATCCCTGGTACACGCGCAGCAACCCTCACCTCAGCCAGTCGGGCACCGTGGCGAATCCCATCCTCTTGGCCTCGCAGATGCTGGAGTCGCTCCGCATCGATTTCGACGCCGACCCGACGGCGTCGCAGCGAGAGCACCAGCAGCGCTACCGGGACGCCATGGAGGCCGGCAACCTGCCCGTCAGGTTCGCCGCCACGCAGCCGGACACGCTCATCATGGACACGTCCTTTGAGTGGGAGCAGCCGCCACGCCTCGCCATCAGCGAGAACTTCAGCGCCTCGCAGCCGATGCCGGAGAGGAGGACGACGACGACGGCT
Organism: Diplodia seriata; assembly: GCF_021436955.1. Lineage (NCBI taxonomy): Eukaryota > Fungi > Ascomycota > Dothideomycetes > Botryosphaeriales > Botryosphaeriaceae > Diplodia > Diplodia seriata. The sequence goes on along the minus strand of NW_027117309.1, from coordinate 2,911,424 downwards.
GCCGCCACCAACAATTCGCGGGCGCCTCCAGCAGGAACAGCGCCTCGCGCCGTGTCACACGAGCTGCTCGGCCGCCTCGCCGAGGACCCGTCGCTCTCGCAATTCTCGCCCGCGCCGGCGGTCCCGCTGAGCCTGACGCAGGCGGCGCGGCATTTCGGCGACATCATGCCGCGGCACTCGCTGGCGCGCTTCTTCAGCCCACTTCCCTTCGCGCTGCTCCTGCCGTCGCTGGGCGAGGCTTTGCACCGCCTCGGCGTGCCCGTCGCGCCCTTTTCGGCCGCCGCGCTGCAGGGGCGCGACGCCGAGGCGTACATTCGCGTCAAGACGGTGGATGGCCGCCAGCAGACACTGCACGGCACCATCATCGTGGAGAGGGTCGATCAGGAGGTCAGCGAGGTCAGCGAGGTGCGGTTCGTGAAGGCAAAGGGCGACCCGTTGGAGTGGCGGCGGTTTTTCAAGAAGGTTGTCGTGTTGTGTAAGGATAGCATTATTGCGCCTACCTGAGTTGACCTGCTGGGGGGCGTTTTAAGTTGCTTGGGAGGCGGCAAGGCTTGCATGCACGAGGGGATGAAGGTTACGAGTTACTGCTTATTTTTTTCTTTTTCTGCATTTTTCTTTTATCCCGCACCGGATAGATATCGCTCCGGTTTATTGCTCGCTCGTCAAGGGATGGATGGGAGTGCGTTCGTGGCGGGATGGACGGAGATTTTCAAGATATACCCTGAGGCGAAAACGTTTGAAGAAAAGCGATTATTGGTTGTTGGTTTCGGATCGAGCAAAGGAAAACAAAGAAATGAATCTTGTTATCACTTTCTTTCGGTCTTGTTTGACTTCCCCCCTAACGCACGGGTGAGGGGAATGTTTATGAGTCGTGATGTGGGATATGACAAGCAAGCTTCACAGATGGACGCTTCTGTTGGCGACTTCCCCGTCCGCTGTCCCTTTACTGCGATGCTGGTCTTTAATCGAGAAGGGGTTGTCCTTCTCAGTGATTTATTTTCTATGATGGCAATGGTGAAGTACTTGTTCATGGATGTTTGCTCCTTTGCGTCACTCTAGCGGTTCCTGAGGGTCTTCCTCTCAATCGTCCGCCCCTTCATGCGGGGTTCAAGGGTGAGAGCATCCAATTGTTACATCACCTCTTTCGTATTTCAGGGGAAACCCCAGTTCAGGTAGTAGTCATTTCGTGTCTAGGCCGAGCCAGGGGGTTTACAAAAGTAAAGAGTGGTGGGAGAGGCGGGTGGCTTGGCAAGTAGCATTGTAATGTTGTTCGAGAGACTTTGGTTCGTTTGTTGTTTCACCGAGTGGCTTCTTGTGCTCGCTTCCTTAAGCTGTCCCTCTGGGGTTCGGATAGAAAAGCGTGAGGTTCCAACAGGATAAGAAGTTCTTCCTCTTTCATGACCTGTTGTCTCAATGGTGGTAGGGGGTTTGGCAAGATGGTGCATCTCACGGCTTTTATACATAGAGACAGAAAGGGAATGTGCTCATGTTCAGTGTATACCGTACTGGTGTCAGTGAAGCTCTCGGAAGCTCGACCGCATGTGTGCTTCTTGATGATTTATATTTCTTTGGGGGAAAACACACGGCTCATTGTGGTGCGATACCTTGCTGAGTGGTCGGGTCCATGTTTTGGGCGTGGTGGAACGATAGTGCACGAGGACGGCTGGCCTTGGCGTACGGTAAATATACCATCTTATCGACTGGTTAAGGACAGAAAGTCCGGCTGTGACGCTGGCCTCCGTAACCTAAAATTGGTCGAAGTCTTTCGATCCCTGTCGGCTTGTTTTGCTAGTTCATTAGTTGACAGACTAACGTGCCGTCGCTGCTACGTGTAGACCAAACGGATGTGACGTAGGAAAAGAAAGCAGGTCGTCTCGGCTGCGTTGATCGGCCGTCGATCTTCCACTCCTAACAGAGGCAGGATTAGTAGCCAAAGTTAAAAAAACGCCTGCAGTTGTATGAGGTCGAAGTTTGGGAACGAGCATTTGCCCCCCGCCACTCCGCTACTACGTATGCATCCAACGCTTCCTTCCTACACTTGCCGATATCCTAGACCAATAAAAGTGATACAAAATACATCAGCGGGTGTAAATTGTCACACTCAAATATACTAGAGTCATCATAGTACTCTCAACGTAAAAGATCCCTCTCCAGTTGGCACGGATACGTCAGCAAGCTCCTACTAACCAATCCATCAGGAGGCGGATTCACAGTGTGATGAAGCAACAAAAGCCATTTCAAAGACATAGCTGCTTTCGCAGTTGCGTCGCTTCGATTATTCAAGGTTCCCTCTTGTCGTGGAAGAGGGCCCAATGATCCGGCTACCTGCCTTCTCAGCATCTATCAGATATCCACTCCACTAACACTCACATCTTTGCATCATTAAGAGTGAGGTATCCCCACAAATTTTCAGCATCCGTCGTCCATCATGGCAAAACAAAAAGACACGAGCCTACTTGCTCACAACCGGCTTTTTTCTTCGCTCTCCGTCCTCTACGCTTCACTTTTTCGGGGAGAAACAGACAAAAAAGAAGAATGAAGATGTTGTTGTGATATTCCAAGCCCCCAAACACCATGTTTTTGTTCCCACCCGAAACAATGCCTCATGATGCGTGAGTTTCAAAAGCACGGCTTTTCGGGCCACCGTCTCTCTCACTTCTTTCTTTTTCCCGCTCCGTGGAAAAGTAAGGCCCTATTCTCGTTTCCGTGAGCCAAGCTCACTGCTCGCGGTTCTGACGGTCCTGGCGGCCGCCCTTCCTGCGGTCACCGCCCTGGCCCTTCTGGCCACCTTCGCCAGAAAGGGCGTCGCCGCCACCGAGGGTGAGAGCGGCCGTTGCTAATCTGTTGGACAGGTCGATCTGGGTGCGGATGGTGTTGGCGAGGTAAGAGACGACGAGGACGTCCTGGATGTGGTTGTTGCTGCGGCATGTTAGCATTTTCGGAGAGCTTGGCCCGCGGCGGGGTAAGAACAAAGGAATGGTAGGGATCCACGTACAAGTCGCGCTCGATGTCGGCCGCGTCAACCTTGGGGGCCAGGGACAGGGCATTCATGAGGAACTGGCCGAGGGCGCTCGAGGGCTGGGCCTCCTCGTCCAGGACGTTGTTGACGTAGTTGGAGACGCGGTCGAGCATCTCGAGAACCTGCTCAACGGCGCGCTCTAGGGTCTCGATGTCGGTGAGGATGGCCTGCTCGCGGCTCTCGGTATCCTTGGCAGCGGAGATGAGCTCCAGACCGCTCTTCTCGGCCTCGCCGTACTTGATCTCGTGGGGCACGGGCAGGAACAGGCAGCTGTCGGCGGCGCGCTCGGCGGTGACGCCAATGGGGGCGGAGATGTAGGTGCGGGCCTCGATGTCCTTGCCGGGGACGGTGGAAACGGTCAGGTGCACGGCGGGGTGCGGCCAGGTGCCGTCGCCCTGCTGGCCGTAGAAGTTCTGGATGAGGGCGGAGAAGGTGTTGAGCTCGGCCGACGTGGCGTACCAGCCAACCAGGACCTCGCGCGGGTTGGCGCGCAGGTGCAGCTGCAGCATCTGCTTCTGGTAGTCCATATCGACCTCGACCTGCTCCTGGGTCTCGGTGTGGGGGACGGCGTAGCAGTTGCGGATCTCGATCTCGGAGCCATCCTCGCTGCGGACACCGAGCAGGGTGCCGATGACGCGCTCCTGGTCGGGGTTGCGGCGCAGCGAGTGGTCAAGGATGGAGAAGAGGGCCTGTGCCGGGGTCAGCGAAGAGCGCGGGGGCGTGAGGCAGAGGCAGACGCACTTGAGGTTGAAGCACGACGTTGAGTGGGGCGGAGGACGGCTGGGCGCCGACGTGCGCGGGGCCCAGCGGGCGGGCGAGGTGCAGGAAGGAGTCGGCGTCGGCCATGATGTCGATTAAGGGCTGGCGGGGCGGGGAGGACGCGGACGGGGGAGCGGCGGAGGGCGTTGCAGGTGAGGGCGTGGCAGCTGGAATATCTTTTGGCGATACCCGGCGTTGGCGCGCGCACAGATGGTGTGCGGATATTCGGTGCGAATTTGAGAGTCAAGCGATTAGATAACTACGGCCGTCTGCGCGCCCACCCGCGCAAAAACTTTTTATGCTCCCGCCGCCGCTGCCCTCCAGCACACACCAACCCCGGAAAATGGCGCCGTTTCGTGGACGAGGAGGCTTCAGAGGCCGCGGTAATGGCAGAGGCCGCGGTCGCGGCAGAGGCGGTGCGCGCATAGCCGCCCGAGACCGCTTCACCCAGGCCAGAATCGAGGACCCAGTAAGCGATTCCGACCGCCCGGACGTAGAAGACGACGAGCCCATGCAATCCGACCCGGACGAAGATCTTTCAAGCGACGATGGTGAAGACGACCAGCCTGCCGCTGTTGCCCGTCCGTACTCTGCTCTACTTCAATCTCTCCAGCAGGACATCCCGGAAGGCCCCAAGAAGAAGAGAAGGAAGCTCGATCGCCAGTCGACTGCCACTCCGCCACCTGCCGGACTGGAGGACGTGGCCGAACCCGAGGATGATGCCGATGAGGACGACGCCGCTGCTCTTGAGGACAGTGCCAATGTCGACGATGACGACGACGAGGAAGACATCTCGGACCCATTCGAAGCCCATTTCGCACGTCCAGATGAGAACGAGCTGGCCAGGAAACTGAAGGCCGTTTCCGAGAAGCACTGGGAAACGCGCAAGTCCCAGGTGCCCAGTGTCGGGAGGTGTGCGGTTCTGACCCCTGGTGCTGCGGACCCTCCCAAGAAAGCCGTCTCTTCCCCCGAGCACTTGAAGATCAAGCGGAAACTCGCCACCAGAGCAAAGGAGCTCATGCCCCAATTCAATGACGTTCAGAAAGGGCTGGCTGCTCCGTTGTTTGCCTACCAAGATGTGCTGTTTGGGGCCAGGACACCTGAGAACGCTGAGAGCCTTCGCCAAATCACTTGCCTGCATGCGCTGAACCACATCTCCAAGACGAGGGACAGGGTCCTCAAGAACAACGCCCGTCTTGCAAAGGAGCAGGAAAGCGAAGGTCTTGAGCTCAGGGATCAGGGTTTCACCAGACCAAAGGTTCTGATGTTGTTTGAGACGAGACAATATTGTGCCAAAGCTGTCGAAACCATCATGCAGCTCTGCGAACCGGAGCAGCAGGAGAACAAGAAGCGTTTCCTTGAGAGCTTCTCACAGGATGAAAACAGATTCGAGGAAAAGCCGGAAGATTTCCGGGAACTCTTCGAAGGCAACGACGATAACGAATACCGCATCGGCCTGAAGTTTACGCGGAAGACTGTAAAGTTCTTCTCGGCCTTCTACAATTCTGACATAATCTTTGCCAGTCCTCTGGGTCTACGCAGAGCCATTGAGGCGGGCGGAAAGTAAGTGGGCCACAGCAATGTACATTATATCGTCCTGAACTAACATTCTTTCCAGCAAAAAGAAGCAAGATTACGACTACCTCTCCTCCATTGAGATAGTAATCGTAGACCAGACAGATGCCATGCTCATGCAGAACTGGGAGCACGTGGAATATGTCATGGAGCATATAAACCTCCAGCCCAAGGACTCCCACGGCTGCGACTTCAGTCGCGTCCGTCAATGGTACCTCGAAAACCAGGCCGCCAACTTGCGCCAAACCATCGTCCTCTCGGCCTACCTGCAACCCGAACTCAACAGCATCTTCAACACCCACATGCGCAACGTCGCCGGCAAAGTCAAGTTCCAACCCGAGTACGAAGGCTCCATCCTCGATATCGGCCTCCAGATCAAGCAAACCTTCTCGCGCTACGACTCCATCTCTCCCACCTCCGACCCAGACGACCGCTTCAAGTACTTCACCAGTGCCATCATCCCCGCCTTGACCCGCCTCCCCAAGCCGTCCGAGGGCGGCCAGGGCGTCCTCATCTTCATCCCTTCGTACCTTGACTTCGTGCGCGTGCGCAACTACTTCGCCAACTCTTCCACCACGCAGAACATCTCCTTCGGCGCCGTCTCCGAGTACACGGAGCAGGCCGATGTACGGCGCGCGCGCTCGCACTTCCTCACCGGCCGCCACGCCGTGCTACTATACACGGGCCGCGCACACCACTTCCGCCGCTACCACGTCAAAGGAGTGCGGCGCGTCGTCATGTACGCGCTGCCCGAGAATCCCGTCTTCTACAAGGAGCTCGTCGGCGAGTTCTTGGGCGGCTCAATCGCCGAGGGCAGGATCGATCCGAGCGAGGCTAGCGTGCGCGCGGTGTTTTCGAAGTGGGACGGGTTGAGGTTGGAGAGGATTGTGGGTACGAAGAGGGTGGGCGGTATGCTGAGGGAAAAGGGTGGTGATACCTTTGATTTCATCTAAAAGCATAGTTAATTTCCATCCAAAAAGCGTGATCAATTCTACGTCAGTACGTAATCCAAACCTGTTTCTCGTGCCACGTATTTGGAACGGTAACTTGAGGCCATCAATGTGTTCTCATATAGTGGATTTGTTCGTGCGCGTAGTTGAGCTCTAACTCAGACGCCCGTTTATATTCATGTCCCAGAAGAGCTTCCCTTCTGCGTGTTTTTTCTCCACCATGCTCTTCAACATAATCTGCATCTGAAACTGCGTATTTACGCAGGCGGTATAAGGTCATATCCTGTCGTCTTTCCCAACTCCGAAGATCCCAATGCAAAAAAAGGAAGAAAAAAAGAAGCATTACTTTTCATGCTCCCACAAGCCAAAGACACCGATTCCAGTACCAAGGCCTCCATCGGCTCTCGAGGTCCTTCACTCCCCAAGCACAACCCCCCTCATCTCCCCTCATCGACCCGAGCCAGTTTCACACCACCCGCAGCAGTGGCGTCGTCATCACCAACGTCATCCACCTCCCGATACGGCGGCGGCGACGACGACGCCTCGTCCCGCCGACACCGCGGCGCATCCACCACAACCACCGTCGCGGACCGCCTCCCGGCCTCGAACCCGGCCGCATAAGACAGCTGCTGCGTCCCGGGCAACGCCACGTCGCCGCCTTCCCGACAACAATACGGCGGCGGCCGCTGCGCCAACGCCGCCACATCGCCATACGCGGGCAACGCCTCGCCGTCGGCATCCCCATCATCCCCGTCCCCCCCGGCGGCGAGTAATCCCCTCCCCTCTTCCTCATCCCCGGCCTCCAACAACCCCTCCCTCCGCTCCCGCCTCCGCAGCACGCCCCACGTCCCCGCCGTCGCGCACGGCAGGAGGACGCTCAGCCACCGCAGCAGCCACAGGCCGAGGTCGGGGAACGGCAACCCGTCGTTCGTCGTCGCGTACGTCGGCAGGACGATGACGGCGGTGAGGCCCATGCCGACGATGGCGCCGGCGTAGGTCGCGGCGGCGGCGGCGATGGGGAGGGCGGCGCGGAGGTCGCGGCGGAGGCGGGTGCGGAGGGCGAGCAGGACGAGGGAGGTGAGGGCGAGCCAGAGGAGGTGGAGGTGGGGCTCGGTGATGGTGTATAAGGCGAAGGTGTCGTTGGTGTTGGTGTTGGTTTTGGTGTTGATGATTGGGGGGTTTTTGGTGTGAGGGGTTGTTATTGTCGCTGGTTGATGGGAGGGTTAGTTTGTTGCTTCGTTTTCATCTCTTTCCCTTTGGATGGGGAGGAGAGGGTAGAGGGCACTACTCACGCATGATGGGCGGAGTTTCCGGATGTAGGCTGCCTGCCGGATCGGCGCGGTAGATGGACGTGGGAACGTAGGCAGGGAACGCGGGATTTGGGTATCAATTGCCTTTCTCTCCCTTCCGAGGATTTGCGGAAACTCGAGGTTCTGCGGGAAACAATTGCGCCAAAAAGACAGTCTTAAACCAACCTGGGGAAAACACGAAAAGAGAAATGAACGGCGAACGAGGCTGTGTGAGGACTTAAAGAATCAAGCTCGGATGTCGGAACGGCGCGTCGTCTTTGCATCGCCCTGCGGCTTTGTTGCCTTGGCAAAGGATTGTGGGGGCCGGTACTCCCCAGGTCCAACTGTTGGCGTATGCATCCGCGTAACCAATGACCTCACCCGTAGGGCTGATGGTAGCCCAACCCGTTGCTAAGCCTTGCTGCTGGCGCAAGGCAGATTCGGTGGCCCGAAGGAAAAGCGAAAGCCCGTCAGGCAACCAACCACCATGACTAGGGCGCTGCCACACACTTCCGAAAGACTTGCGATAGCCCAAAGGCCGATAGAAAAGCGACGATACTGAAATTGAAACTGGAGAAGAGACGCTCACATGTCGTATCCCTAATGATTAATTAAATCTATGCATACCTAAAAAAGAAGCGGGAAAATGCCATGTCACATTTGGGTATCTCTCCAGCTCTTTCCTCCACTGAAAAGCCGGTATGATACACCGTCACATACGTTCCGGGAGGTCAAGAAGAGCAGACTCAAGGAAGAAACGGGATACTCTCCTCACACGACTACGGGAAAGAGGGGAAATGCGCGCCCGACGAAGAAAAATAGAAAACTCCTTACACACCATACCGTCATCTATGCCATACTAACACGCGCCCACGCTTCGATTAACAAGAACCTACAGAAATGCTTTGTCGTGTGATTTTCATTTTCATGCCTTTTTTTTTCTTTCCACATCGTTCGGATTTTTTTATTTCAGCCATCGCATTGGATTATGAAGTTGATGGCGGCTCGCCCAACCGTAGAGCGAGCAGGGCGCGCAGATCTGTGACATGCTGAAGACCTTCAAGAAGTGGAATCAAATGCAGGAGGTCGTTATCCGTGGGATCGCTAATCCAGCCCTCTATCGGGATCGCATTGTCTGTGTTGGTGGAGTGAGAAGTTAACAACCAAAGCTACGCTCTTCCAAAGTCTGATACATGGGTGCATTACCTTCATGAAAGATGTAGCTCATGGGACTGTTGTCCACAATCATGACCTTGCTGAGGTCGGGCTCGACTTGACTGAGGTCTTTGATGTACGCGCCATTGCGGAATGTGCAGTGTTGACGGTAGTAGCGGCCCGCAAAATACTTCCGCTCTAGCTCTAGCCAATCGATGACAGGATCTGCATATTCTTGCACCGACGCCGTGAAAATGATCAAGTTGTACCACTTTGAAACCTTTCGTAGGAAATCATCACAGTGTGGCCGCTTGTGCACATAGTAGAGGATAGGGACCTGCGGGCCATAGATCTGGTTACCGGAGCCAACCATTTGGTTAAGTTTCACCTCGACCATGTGACCAGTGGTGTAACGGCCGCCTTTTGCCATACTATGGATCAATGTCTCGTCGAGATCAAGGATCAGTGTCTTCTCGTGCGGGCCGAAGTTAGGAGGTGCGTGCCTGCCCGAATATGACGGCTGACGGCGCGGGACAAGAGGACGGGGCGGAACAGGCGCGCGGGGGAACTTGAGCTTCGAAGCAGAACCAGGGCTCCCTGGAGACTTGACGGCAGCAGCGGCCGCCTCGTGAGGCGTCAATTCTCCGGAGGCCTTGGATGATGTGCTGCCTGCCCGTTGCTTGCGCTTCCTCAAGGTATCCTCGTTGTGAAGCTTGATTCGTATTGAGCGCCTCGCGGGTGCAATCTCGTCTATTGAGGATGCCGAAGACTTGGACCTCGTGTGTCTCGCGGGAGAATCGTCATCGCGTGTCGAGGGTCTTTCGCTTTCCGAGTCCGATGTCATAGCAACCGAGCTTGTCGTTGACGATACCGAGGGCGATCTCCGTGAAGACTTCCTCAGTGGTTTCCCAGTTCTTCTATCGAATCGTTGGTTCGTGTCGTCATAATCCATGCCTTGCACCGATCGGCTCCGTTTCTTGCGTGGAATCATGCGGGCGAGGCGGTATAGCGGAAGCAGAGTAGAGAAATTGCCGTCGTCATCGTAGAAGCAAGCAGCAAGGTATTGAACAGGAGCAATAACAGCAGCGAAGACGGCCCTGACACCACCGAGGGCGGCGGTCGCAACGCGCTTCGGAATCATCCATGCGCCCCACGACTTGGAAGCGCCAAAGGGCTCGGGGTCGTCCGGGGCGATAAGCGGGGTCTTCTCGTTGGGTTGCGCATCGTCCTCATTGGCGGTGCTGTCGTCAAGACTCAAGCCAAGGCCCTTCTCTGAGAGGGCAGCGCCGGCTCCGCGCGTGACATCCTCGGTGTAGCTCCTCCCACGGGTGCGCGAGGGTTGGCCGGGCCTAGTAATGTCGCTCTCGGAGCCGGCGCGAGAGCGTGGGGGGCTTGGTGGAGGTGTTGAGCCGATCGCCGAGAGGATGTTGAGCGAGTTCATAGTCCGGAGCAAGCCATGAAAGAACAGCAGAACGAGGCTATAGAGGAGCAGCAGCTTGAATCCCGTCTCGAGCGGCGGGGATCGGGGGTTGCGCTGCGCGGAGGAAGCACTGCCTGTGCCGTCGGTATACGATCGCGGGCTGGAGCGGGCGTGGAGGCGGCGTGGAGAGGGCGGGGTGCGGCGGAAAGGAAATCGCAACGAATGAGGCCTCGGAGGCGCGCCGGCGGATGTGGGCGAGGGCCGCCGCGAGGTTGTCGGAAATGCAGGAATGGGGTTGGGGCTGGACTGGAGACGACGGGGAGGACAGACTGTGGAGAGAGCTTGCCCACGCCGCTGCTCGCTCGCGCCCGCGCCAGCGCCAAACCCGGCGGGAAAACGCGAGCAGCGCCGCCGAGTCAGACAACAAAAGTCGACCGCACGGTATCCAAATCCCAGCACCTGCACCAGCACCAGGACCTGCGCCAGCGCGAGACCCTTGCAGCACGCGTCCAGCCCAATTTGCGCCTGCGCCTGGCTGTGTCACCGCACACAACAATCGCCCGAGCGCCCGCGTCTGCTCCGCCGCCAAAAGTCCCCCACCACCGCAACCAACGTCACAACCCGCCGCCAAATTTAAATCCCACCCGCCGCAGCCCTCAGCACTCCCGCGCCCCTTGCGGCCCCAGGAAGCGCCTTGTATCCCACGATGCCTTCTCCCACTATCACAAACGCGCCAGGCTTAGCCTCGTTTTTGAAGTCGCTCAAGGCCAACCCGGTCGAGTCATCGATCGAGCACTTCATTTCGTGAGCTATGCACCAATATTCCCTCCACAACTGGGCGCTGATTGTTTCCTTAGCCTCCTCAAGCGCCGTCAGATCCGCAACTCGAGGCCTTGCGCCATTGCAACCGCTCAACTTCTCCGCCGCGTCGTGCAAGAATTCAAAGGAAAAGATGCCGCCAAGTTGATCCGCCGCATCAAGGACGTCGGCCAGCGCCTGACGGCTGCTCAACCACGCGAGATGTCTGTTGGCAATATTGTGCGCCGTGTGCTCGGCCTTGTCAGGGAAGTCTTGGAGGAAGGCGAGAGCGGCACCGCCATGAGTGACGCTGGCGTGAGCACTCCCGGCCAGCAAACACCACACGACTCGCTGCAGCGACCCGGCTTGAACTCGACCATCTCCACTTTCAGCCCCCTTAAGCACGGTGCTACTCAGCCCGCCGATTTCACTGCGCACCTAGAGACAGCAAGCGACTCGACCGACCTGTCCCACCGCCCTTCGCTCCTCTCCTCCCACACTAGCTACGGCGGCTCTCTGTTTGGCCTGTTCTCCCAACCTGAGCCTACCAACGCCAGCTCGCCTACCGGCACACCAGCTGGTGCGAGAACCCCCCAGGGCAAGGCTCCTCTTACTGCGGGGAATCTTGCTGGGCTGGGAGACTCGACTCCAAAGAAAGAGGACCTGAAGGCCGAGACGCTGGAGGGTATCAACGAGCTTCTTGACGAGCTTGAGCAGGTCGACGAGCAAATTGCGGAATATGCATTGCAGCACATCCACTCGGATGAAATCATCCTGACGCACACGTCGTCCATGACGATTCAGAAATTCCTCCTGACGGCGGCGAAGAAGCGCAAGTTCACCGTCATCCACGTTGAAGCCTACCCCAATGACAGTGACAACACCCATGCCACCATTCTGACCGGACGCAAGCGCGACGAGGAGGACGAGGACAGCGACGAACGCTTCAAGCCACTGACAGCCGCCGGCATTACCGTCATCCTAGTCCCCGAATCCGCAGTTTTCGCCATCATGTCCCGCGTCAACAAGGTCATCCTAGCAACTCACGCTGTTCTCGCCAATGGTGGCCTCGTTGCCGCCGTGGGCGCTCGCACCATCGCGAAGGCCGCGAAGATGCATCAGACGCCCGTCGTCGTGGTTAGCGGTGTCTACAAGCTGTCTCCCGTCTATCCGTTCGATGTAGATGAGCTCATCGAGTATGGAGACGCCGGCGCTGTGGTTCCGTATCAGGATGGTGATTTTGTGGACAAGGTCGATGTCGTAAACCCGCTGTTCGACTATGTTCCCGCCGATCTCGTGGACCTGTACATCACGAACTTGGGTGGTCATGCTCCCAGCTATCTTTACAGGATTGTGGCGGACCACTACCGTGTCGAGGACGTCAATCTGTGAAGGATGGTAGGATGAGCGTGAATTGCACGTCCATAAGCGGAACACGATTTCGGTGGGCAGACAGCCACGGCAGCTTCCAGAGTCCCGAACGCCCGATATACGAGCACTCACGACTCCATTCGGAGGAAGACGATCCGGAAGGTGCCGATTCAAAGGAGTCGAGTCGAGAAGACTCAATTGAGTAGGAACGGAAGGTCGATGGGAGAATATGGGCTGTTGAGACCAAAAAGAACAGTGAATCAAGCCACGTAGTCAAGCAGAGGCTACAATAAACAAGCATAAGAAAAAGTAAAAAATTGAAATCATGACCTGGGAAATGTCTTCCGGTGACGCATGTGACGTCTGCTGCCACACAACTTCCGACACAGCAGGAAAATCACGCATTTCTTGGCATCACGCGGTCTTCAGCACGGAACTCGAATTGTACATGTCCGTCGAACGGCCCAACTAAGAGCTTCAAGCACCGCAGCGGATTAGCGTGGTTCTTGACCTGGGGAATACGCTGGTGTCTCCGCCTGGGCTTGCTCATCACCTATTTGGGAGTAGTCAACGGCTTAATACTGTTGCGCCATTCCGAACAATCATTTCCACTTCCAAAGCCTCGAGATCTCACAATGTCCAGCACTTCATGTATTGCTTATTGGGCTGCTTGTGCTTGCTGGACGCCCTGCATTCGTTTGTAAACAGTAAAACATCCCCGACCCTCTCTTGCCGGACTAAAAGGTATATCGAGAGGAGAAGTCCTTTGTTTCGTTGATCAAAGGATCAACTGTTGGAGCCTTATTGCTTGCCCATTCTTGCCGATAGACTATGCCAATCGCTTCCACAGTAAGTCGGTCAAGAAGTTTCCTCAGCCTACGCTCGATGCTTTCTACCATTGTATCGTCCTCCAGCGTTTGAACGCTAATGATCGCCATGAATTGTAGAATATCTTTAGTCAGTTCGGCAATCGAGCTTCGATCTGTTTGCTCAAAGTCGGCTAATGAAAGTGGTCAGTATTGCTTTTGATCAGGATCGGTGCGGTCCAATTACGTTTTTGAACGCCTGCCTCGGTCAGGAACACACCAGGAATCAGTCGATTCGCTCGTTCGGCTAGAGCTCTATAGACATCTCTTGCCGCTGTTTCACACCCGCCTTTCACGAGTCCGTCTTTCACCCTGCGGTATCCCCAGTACTCGCGCCGGCCGTCGTCATGGGCTGGTATCGGGACCGTGTGCAGGCTCAGCCACTCTTTGTCGTAGTGAAGCTTTTCTTGTTGCATCTTCTCCCAAGCCGTACATGCTGCTCCTAGCGCCCGCGGAATGCTGGCACCTCGAAGATTGTCGAGTTGACACGGGGTAGGTTGAGGGTTATCATCGTAAGTGGCCTGTTCAGAAGGGTACGGCCAAGCAAAACGAGCAGAGCCGGACCTACGAACGAACGGTCGATTAGAATGTGACGTATACTGACGCCGCCAAGACCATCTATCTGCCGAAATTCCTCTGTTGGTACCGTCAGTGGCTATGTCGTATTCCAGTTCGGGACTTTGAGCGTGGTGGACCTGGGTTTGAGCATCTGGTACAGAACGTCTCGACTCGTGTCGTTTCTCTGCGTATTCAAGTGTGTCGTTGTTGCTCAGACAATCCCCGCAAAAGGAATCCTTCAGGAGTTTTTCTGAAAGAGAGTTTGAGAATATTGTCTTGAGCGCATCTTTAGCCGTTGGCCGCGACTGTAGGGCCTCGTGAATGAACTCGCGACAAGCTTCAAGCCACAACGTTTCCAAGCTCTCCTGCCCCAGTTCCAATTGGTGTTGGATCCAGGACTGCGTCTGATCGACGCTCTGGGAAAATGGTCGGAATGACAGGACTTCCGCTAAGCCGTCTGAATCGTTCTCGCGTAGAAGTGTCAGGATGATCAATATGACACAGCCAAGAGAGAAAACATCTGAACTTCTTCCGCGTTTGTCATGGTTGGCAACTTCTGGTGAGCAATACTGCCGTGTCTTGGCCGTAGGGCCTGTGGAATCAGTCGAAGTCATCTCACTCACGTCGACTGAGATGCCAAAGTCGGTGAGAATAACATCATCATCGCAGATGAGTATGTTCTTCGGCGTGATATCTTTGTGTCGAGTTTTGAGGGAGTGGATATCCGCAAGTGCAGACGTCAGACAGCCGGGAGACCTGCGCAGCACCGGCCTTGCCCAAGCCCGTTCATCAGAGGGTAGCTCCATGATGTCGTAGAGGCTTGCTTTTGCGACCGGACTCATGACAAGGCCAAACATGTTCTCTCGGCGATATGTGTTGACGAGTTGGATGATATGGTTGTGGCTCAGGAGCTTCTTGAGGATCTGAACCTCCTCTTCAAGGCGAAATTCCGCTTCCCTCGCGGATCTTCCAGTACATCTCCAGAGTTTCCTGGCATATATTTTATTTACCGTGACGTCTTTGACCTCATCGACGTAGCCGGATCCGCCCTCCCCAAGTTCGCGCACTGTAATATATGGTGTCGGCTCGATATCCTCCAAGCGATGGTGGGTCTGAGGTATCATGAAGCGGGGTTTTGCTCTGTATTGCTCCCCAAGGAACTCCAGTGCCGTTTTTGGATCAGGAAGGACGGAAACGATGACTTCCTTCTATAATGGCAATATTGCATCGAGAATGAACTTGGCTACGAAACTCCTGAGAAACTTTTGAGCTCCAATGAGGTTGAGCACAAGGCAAACGGCGCTCATTTCTGGGAGCCGACGGGAGATGTCTTTGCGGGATGCAGTGGAGAGGGATGTGCAACCATGACAGCAGTTGACAAAGGCACCAAGAACAATCTTGGTCTCTGCAAGCATCGCTGGGGTGATGAACTTGCCATCAGGCCGATGCCTTCCATTTGCTCTGGCTTTCGGCAGGCTCTCATCGGACTGTAAGTGATCGATGGACGGTAGCAGATGCCATGGCAAGGTGTCGAGGCCACCAATGGCCCTCTGCTTCTGGGTCAAATTCTTGTGATAGTCGGAAACGCGTCGTCGCAAGGCTATAGTCTGCTCAAGGCCAGGTTGACCGTGTGCTTCGGTCGTCATCACCGCGAGGCTGATGCCCGGTCGTTGTCGTAAGTAGGGTCGGATAGAGGAGAACGTGCAACAACAGATGCTGAAGTTACTGTGATGAAAGCAAGCAATTGCAAGCTGAAATGTGAATGTGAGAGGTAGATGAGGCTGAAGGGGGCTTTTGGTTTTTCCGCTTCCCATAGAGAAGGCGCAGCCCGAGAGCGGAATTGACTGTTACACTGCATCAAAGCAATGAAGGTCCACCCTCCACGGCGGGCGACAATAAACACTACATTATCAAGTTGGTGTAGGCAGTCGAATACAAGATCCGGACGTAAATATACGTTTTAAATGCACATATTTCCGTCCGGATCTTATATTCAACTACCCACCCGGTGAGAGATTTTTTTTGGTGGCTAGGCAATTTCTTTTATCACCTATAGTTAGTTTATCGCGTTAGACTACAATGTCTTGTGCTTATCGAAGCTGCAATGGACGCTTATGCTGTCAAAAAGTGTCATACTAATTATGGTAACTAGCCGGGACTGCCTGTTCATTGCTAGTTCACAACTTGTCCATGCAATACTCGACCATTGTAAAAACACCAAAAAGAACATCACCGCATCGCCCTTTGATAGGAACAGACGTCCAAAGAGCAAAAAAGGTAGTCTTCTCCGCTCCCAGAATCGAACTAGGGACCTTTCGATCGCATTGAATCGCCGCTCCGAAGAGCTTTGGATAGCAACAGATATTACAGTCGAACGTGATGAACCAACTACACCAAGCG
Source organism: Diplodia seriata (assembly GCF_021436955.1). Taxonomy (NCBI): domain Eukaryota; kingdom Fungi; phylum Ascomycota; class Dothideomycetes; order Botryosphaeriales; family Botryosphaeriaceae; genus Diplodia; species Diplodia seriata. The sequence continues at coordinate 2,895,264 of NW_027117309.1, read as the reverse complement.
GAGGAGATGAGAAGGTGAGCCTTCTTTGCTTGGATGAAAGCTGAAGACGGCTGCAAAGTTTATGTAGTTCAGTGTTGCTCCCTACCGGAAACGGAGGCGATTGCGAAAAGATTACGGACAACACTGAGTAGTCGATTGGACTTTGCCAACGCCGCAACCCTATACAGGATTGGCAAATGGCCGTTTTTAATGTTAAGTCCAAGGCAATGCTATCTTCATAGCACACTGGAGTGCCATGAAGCTGTCCACAAGCCTCGAAAGCCACGAGCCATTGTTCTTCAGAAGAGGCGCAGAGTCACGAGGACCACGCCGAAGCATAGCCGAGGCCGGTCAAACAACGAGAAGACACAAGGTGTGCAAGCCGCAGGGGTATCCCTCATGGACATTCGGACGATCGGGCGATCAGCAAGCCTCACAGTCCGTCTCAAAGGAGGCCTGTTCTCCGCGGCATTCGTGTCCAACGTTCGCTCGCAGTTCCGTCCCCTTGTCCTTCCAAACTCCGTTAGACGTAAGCAGCTTATGCGCCAAGTCGAACGGCAAGGGAAAGGATGTTGCGCAACAACATCAACAACTGATGACGCGCCAGCTCATTCCATCATCAGTGATCAGTGCGCTGCCGGTCAGTGCTGGTGCCGGTGCCGGTGCAGAAGAGAGCAAAACAATGCCGTACAGCCGACCGTCTGGAGCACGGATGATGGGGCGAGCGGAGTCGGATTGCGTTGATTCCCTTTCGTATCGATGGAAAAGGGGGGCTCGAGCGTGGCGTTCCACGTCATGATTGGGCGCCGTATATCCTTGCATCTCGTCACGTACTGCGTTGGGTCGGCATGGTGATTCTCGGACGCGTGTGGTCGTGGTGTTGCTTCTTGGCCATGGTGGAGGTTGCGGCTAAGGGCAGCCCTGCCATTGGGCTTCAATGGTGCGAATTGGTGCTCTGCACGCTTGATCGTCTGCTTTTCCCTAGAGCAGTTCACGGCTGAAATGTGGACAAAAGTAGGGGCGCTGTTCTGCCTCGCAGCAGATAGTGCGTGCATACCTGTTTCAACATCCTTGGCTACATCACTTCTACACACGTCCAATGAGATACCACAACGACGGCAATACTAGAGATATAAGCGAGCCGTTGCATTCGATCCCCCAATCGCGAAGCGTGGTCTTATCCCTGCTCTCTCAATCCCAACCATCCTCCTCCAACACATCACCGTCCTCCCAGACAACCTCAAACCTCTACCCTGTCCTGCCCACTGTCTCTGCAGATCTCACGCCGCAGGAATCCGCTTCAATCCCGGTCCACAGCGACCAACACACCTGCGAAACCGCAGCTGTTGCAGCAATCGGAAAAAGAAAACGTCTGAAGATAAGCCCTCGATCTCACCGACCTACTCAGCCCCCCCGTTGATCTCATATCGAGCCAACCCTATCTCACCACGTACCCGGAGACATGCGACCCTGACCCTGTCAAACCACGTTTCTCCTCCGAGATGTGGCGAAAGGGAAAAGGAAAAAAAAAACAAAAGTGCAAAACATAAAAGAAAAACGGAAAAAGAACAGTTGACGTCAAATCCAGACCACACACGTAATCAGCACGCGCGGAGAAGCCGTTACCGCGACAAGCGCGCCTTCCTTCGACTCTACGACCCTAAAGGAGTCGGCGGAGATGTCCACAACTGTGCCACCGTCTAAACCGTTGATCCCGCCACTTCCCGCCACTTCTCACCCCCCTACACCACCTCCTCCCGAAACCCGGTTTCAAACTCTCCCTACCGTGTCCGCTCTCATGTCCGGGATATCCTGAAACCCAACGGGAATCTCCATTTCGTTCCCTTTTTTCTTTCTTTTCTTTTTCCTTTGCCAGCCAAATCTGCCACAACCGCTGATCATACACGCGCCCTCCCCCTAACGACGGGAAGATGGGACGATCCGGTTTCACATTATATTATATCCGCGTCCGTTCTCTTCCTACGCGCGAGAGAGGGAGAACACGAACATTGAGAGAAGAGAAAAAGGCATGATGAACACATGATTGCCCCGTTGCCATTGAAACTAAGAACCATTATTGCCAAGAGAAATCGGTATGGAGGGGGAAAAAGGGGTGGCAGGAACGAGCGAAAAGAGAGACAGAGCGCGCAAGAGCCGGTGAGAGAGAGGACGAGAGCCGCCAAGGGCGGTGAATGAGTGCGCGAAGGGGGATGATCGCTTAAGATGCCGACAGACGATCAATGCTGAGCCTCTCCCAGACCATTTTCGGTTGGGGGATAACCGCAGTGTCCGAGCGGGCGCGGCGTCACCGGCTGCTAAACGATCGGTGAGAGAGAGGGAAAAAAGACGAAAGTTAGTCCTCTCCATCTCCGCTTTGACCAGGTGCCACTTGCGAAAAGTGGCAGGTGAAGCGGTAAAGAGCCTCAAAGGATGGAGCACACGACCCATGGCTGGAGACGATCGTGAACCAAAGCTCCTACAACTCTGCACAAGTCCCACGCGCCCCTTCGGAACAAAGTCGATAGAGAAGAAATGGAATGTGATCACCTCTCTCATATGTTCACATACCCTGGAGTGTATAAAAAGACTGATTTTTGTTGCATATGCCATGAATAAGAAGAGAGGCCACACACAGCAATGGTGGAGCCAAACAGCAGAGGCTGCTAAAAACCGATGCAAAAGATCAAAAAGTCATACTAAAACTTGGTCTTGTCTGAACGCCATCGCCCATCATGCCAACTGACAAATCCCACCGCACTTCTCCCTTCTTTCTCATCATCGTCCTACTGATGAAGCAGTAAAACAGCGCTGAAACGCGGAATAAAACAAGACGACTATCAAATAAACGCTCTCCCGCTCTCAGAACTCGAAAACCCCGCGCACGAAGCAGCAGACGCAGTCAACGCTCGGATTATGAGGTAGTAGAGGCAAAGAAGGAGGAAAGGGCGAGAAAATTAGAGGTCGCCGCTCTGGCGCAACGGAGCTTTGGAGAGAGAGAGAGAGAGAGAGAGAGAGAGAGACTGAGGAAACCACAAGAAAGAAGAGAGCCCCCAATTAAAATTTCGATCGACAAGAACGCCGGTGCTTGCAGCCAACAACGAAGGCGGGTCTGCTGAGTGCATGAGCGTGAAAAAGTCTAACAGTACAAAAAGGCGCTTTTTTTGGTGGTTGGTTCGGTAGTGGTGGTGGTAGAGAGTTGCTTCTTGAGTGATCCTTCTTCCTACAAGAACACCTCCGCATCTGCGAGTCGTTGCAAGAAATTTCCCATTAGTGGTTCGACGAGTGTTGAGACGGTGAAGGAGGAAATTCGATAGCGGTCCCCCAGAAGCTGCGCCCTACACCCACGTAACAACAGAAAGACAATTATACTACCAAGCCGGCCGTGAGAGTGCGGAAGAAAAAGAACAAAAAGCTCCAGAAAGAATCGTGGACACATCCAGGTTTGGGGGTGGACTAAAAGCAGTATGTATGACGAGAAGGCCCGCAGTGCGCCAGCCAGCCCCACAGGTTGCGCACCGCGCCCCCCCAATATGCATGTTCGCGCGAGAGTAGAAGACCAGATGACGGGAGATGCGGAAGGATTAGGAGAGAGAACAGCCACCGGGGAGATGAGAGGGTATTGGAGGCGCGCGACCCGACCGTTTCCATGTTCATGCCGAGAAGGAATCGCGGTTGCCCGCAACATCACTGAACTTCAATGCCGAGTCTCAAACAAAACGGCGAGCGTCATCCGACCCCTCCTCACTCACCGCAGCACAGCGTGTTGACAATCTTCTTCCAGACAGAAGGCTTCTGCTCCGCCGGCTGCGGCCTGTTACCGGCCGGCGTCGCCTGCGCGTTTCCCTGCATGGGACTTTGCGTCGTGCTCATTCTTTGTGGCAGGTTCTGCTGGCTGGTTTGAAATTGTGCTGCGGTCGAGCCTTCGGGTGCCGCGATGTCTCCTTGACTCTTTCTCTTCATGTGGTCGGGCTGGTATTTTGCTACGTCGGTCCGGGATGGGTGCCTTGCGCCTCCCCCCGGCGGGCGCGACGCACCGGGCTTTGGGAGTTCAGCATCAAGTCTTCCGGGAGGCATGGGCGTCTTGGAACCGCGGGCCTGGCCGCCGTGGATCTCGCGAGCGGACGAGTTGGGTATCGCGTTGGCGTGGTGCAGGTGCGCGGCGGATGCGTGGCTCTTCATCGACTCCCAACCCTTGCCATTGTTGATTTTCATCCAGTCGTACTCGCCATCCTCAACCTCACCAGTGCTCTTGAGGGCCTGGGTGAAGAGCTCACGCAGGTAGTCGTAGTCAGGGGTGTCCTCAAAGCCAAGGTTGCGGACATAGCTAAGGTACTTGTTGAACTCCTCTGGGATGTGGGTCAGCTTATGTACGTCCATATGAGTGCGGGAATACTAACCAGGGAAGCCGTCACACAGGTCCTTGATAGCAGTCGTCTGCTTCTTCTCTCCAATCTTCTCATACTTCTGCTTGTTGGTAGCAGCCTTCAGGCCCTGCCATGGGAGGCCGCCCCGCAGGAAATACATAAACACATGGCCCAGAGCCTCCAAATCATCCCTCCGCGACTGTTCGCGACCAAGGTGGGTGTTGATACTCATGTAACGGGCCGTACCAGACAGCGACTTGCGTTCTCTGTAGGGAATGTGTTGCTTCGTCTTGGGATCACGGTACTGCTTGGCCATACCGAAGTCGACGACGTGGATCACGTTGGCAGCCTTGGTGCCAGGGCGGCCAATCAAGAAGTTGTCGGGCTTGATGTCACGGTAGATGAGGTTCTTCTCGTGGATGGTCTGGACGCGGGACAGCTATCATGGATGTCAGCTTCAAGGCTCCGAACAGAACAGAACCCCTGAGAACGCACCATCTGCTTCGCGACCATGACGACGGTCTTGATGGAGAACCGGCGGTTGCAGTGGTCGAAGAGGTCCTCCAGACTGGGGCCGAGCAGGTCGATGACCAGGATGTTGTGCAGGCCCTCTTGGCCGAAGTAGTAGACATTAGGAATGCCGGCTAAGGTACAGTTAGCACAGAGCGAACAGCGGCGAGCCGGGGGCAGGCGTCTTGCGGTAATCGCGAGGAAACGTCTTGGGCTTACTGATCGTATCGCCGGCGGGCTCAGTCTGTGCACTGCTGCTGCGCTGCGTGACGAGCCTGCGTCGCGAGTGATCGTTTGCGCCCTTGACGGGAATGAGCAAATGTGCTGGTGCAATATGTCCACTTACGGCAGCCCACGAGAATCTTATATGTGCGGTATTCGTCCCTCAGCTGGGGCGCGTCCGACTTGCGGGGTTCCTATGGCAGCGCGTCCATGTCAGCGGCGTCGGAAGGGCGGCCTGGGCGTCGGACCCCCTAGAGGGCAACGCGAAGGAAGACTCACAAACTTGATAGCGACTTGCTGGTTGTTGAGCAGGTTCGTGCCCTCGAAGATGACGCCGAAGGAACCCTAGAGCGGTCAGTTCGGTTGGCTTGTCGCGATTTTGCAGACGGGCCGGGAGAGCGGCGGCGTACCTCTCCTATCTTCTTGCCGACTCGGTAGTGCACGCCCACGACATTCGAGGACGAGGAGGCCATGGTTGCGAGAGGCTGCCGTGGGGATCAGGCTGGGTGGTTTGGGGTCGGGCGCGTGGAAGAGGGAGTCGGGCGTGGGAGCGAGGACGGATCGGGCGAGGACTCCTGAAGACGGACGGGCGGTCGCAAGAATGGGCGATGCGAGTCGTCGCTGCTGCTGCAGGCCGCTGTTGCCGGGCGGGTCGGAGGGCGGAGAAGGGCAACGCAGGTCTGGCGGACGACGGGAGGAGGCGTCGAGCCGTGGGCGTGAGATGATGGTGGAGGACCGCTGCGGTGAACGGGGACGGAGTGCTTGGGGTGGCTGCTAGACCAGAGGCTGGTGCTGGTACGGAAGCGGCCTAGGTTTCTCAACCTCGCCTAGCGAGGTCGAGCGCTGTCAGTGAGCCCGCTTCGCGCCACAACAGGACAGGGCCCGTCGCCCGCCTGCGCTCCCCGCTACGCCGTCCACGAAAAGGAGATGCCGCTGCCGCTCCCGCCAAACGGATGCAGGAACATCCAGCAATCCGCAGGCATCCGCGGCTCCGCGCGCCTCTCTCCGCTGCAGCGCAGCGCTGGCGACGTGCTGCTGCTGCCAGCGCGCAGGCCCGGGCCTGAGGCGGCCTGACGCCCCCCCCGGTCAAGGGCGAATCAAACGACGCGCAACGGCGGCCATCCCGGCCAGAAGCCGCCAGTCGCGCCGTTTACTTTGGCGCTGTTCCTTGGGCTGGCTCTGCGACTCGCTCCGCCTGCGGCTGACTCTCTTCTTCTGGAACGCGCCGCGAATTCGCGCCCGCCGCCGAAGCCTAGACACCAACCAGGCGCCAACGGCCCCCTGGCACCACCAACAACCTCCAACGCGCCGAAGCGCCCACAGCCATTGTGAAGCGAAGAGATGTACATAGGCATATAAATAACACACTGCCGCCAGCCCTGCACCCGCGCCGTCCACGCCAATTGCACTTTGACCCGCCCGAAAAAAAAAGAGCTCGACGGTTAGCCGACGCCGCTGCAAGCCCCCGAAATAATGCACGGCCGAAGCAAGTACCACCGGGCTGCTCCATTTGTCCTGCCCATCATCCTCAAACTTCCCCATCGGTGTGCCGACGAGGCGATGACCGCCGTGGAGCGCCCGCTACTTGGTTGTGTATTTTACGCTCATCATTGTCCGGTTCCGTGCCCTCATGCCCTATGAAAACAAGCCGTATGTATGTGCATCGCGCTTATTCCTCCATCGGCTCACCTTCCATCTCACTCTCCTCGTCGTCGCCTTCGAAGCCTCCAGCCGACTGCAGCACCGCGTCCGAGTCCTCCACTGTCGCTGCTTCTTCTTCCTCTGGCTCCTCCTCCACCGACTCCATGATCCCATTGACTCGCGCCTTAGCACGTGGGGTCACGTCCATATCTTCCTGCACGACCTGCATGCTGAGCCCTGCCCCCTGCACATCCAACTCCGCATCGTCAAACGCTCGCCTCTTGGCGAGCTCTTTGATCTCTCCATACCAGAACGGCAGACGACATGTCTTCAAGAAGCCGACTAGATCGTCGTCATCCTTGATGTTGTCCTTGATGATTGGATCCCTCAAGTCTTCCGAAGGGAACCGTGATTGAAGCTCTTCGGCTTGGCATCCAGCCTCTTGCACCTGCTCGGGAGAGAGTAGGTGCAAGTTGGGATTAGCGTCCCAGAGTCCTGGTACATCTGTTAGCGAGATCATTCGTATTACTCATGGTGTGGAGTAACGCATACCAGTTTGGTAACCCTGCTTGAGAGTCCAGAACACCAACGTATTCTCCAGCGCCAACTGCACCTGCTCATCCGCCCGCTGCACCGTGTTGTTGATTGCCTCCCAGTCGTCACAGAGGAATGTTCTCTTCCAAGCCAGCTTCAAGCATCCTTCCCAGGTGACCGGATCCAAAACACCGTGTGCTGCGGCTAGGGCCTGAAAAGCCATGAAGTTCTGGCGTCCACTGATATCCTGGGGGCCCGCCTCGTGCTGCGCATGATCCATGAGCGTGAGAACATCAATGAGCAGGCCGGCATCCAACACGCGGTGAGCGATGATCTCCTCGAATCCACGCTTCAGCAGCTGTTGAAGAGCAGGCCTGTCCTTGACAAAGAGCGTTCCATAGTCCATCATGACTAGATCGATGGCTGAATCATCGTCAAGCGCGCCGTCGATCGTCGGCTTGATGTGCTTGTAAACCTTCTCTTGGAGCTCGAGAAGCCGCAGCTCACTGTTGCATTGAATGAGCCTTGGTTTAGCAACCTCGGGGTGCGCAATGGCATCGGCTTTGTCGCCAGTTGTAGCTGCCAGAAGCGAAAGCTTTGCAAGCGATACTTCCACTTTCTTGCTCCAGTCGCGAGTCTCCTGCTTGGTACCCACATACATGAGGGCGTCGCTGGCAGCAGCGAAGTCATTCTCTCCGAGGACGTCGTTAACCCAGCTCAGCTTGGCATAAGCACGATGCGACCGTAGGAATTTTGTGAGAAGTTCCTGCCCAACGCCCCTCTTGTCAATCATCATGGCTGATTTGTGGAGCTGGATGTGGCTGGTGAAAAGGGCATCCGCCCAAGCTTGACCGAACCTCTCGAAATAGTCGCGAATACGAGCCTCGAGCTTCTTCAAGGAGTTCTCGAAGTGACGCTCCTCTTCCTCGTTCTCGGTGTTGTCACGCTCTTCCCCAAGGTAGTCGAGTTCATCCCACACGAGATGTACCAAAGTCCGCATGTCCTTGAGGCGCTCAGCAATGATCATACCGCTCTCTGCCATGCCGACCTTGGCAAGAGAAGTGACTTGCTCGTAACGAATGTTGTTCTCAAACTCTTGCCTGAGCGCTTGGCCAGTGGCGCGAGTCTTGTCGTCAGGTTGTGCAAGGCACCAGCGATAGCGCTCCATGTGGACCTGGCAGCTCAGCTTGACGAGACGTGGGTTATCACCCGCAACCTTCTTGGAGAAGGGTAGCTCACCCTCCTCCTCGGAGATCGTCCAGACCATCTCCCTTGCCAGGTCCACGAGCGACCGAATCGAGTTGACAATGTTGGGGTTGGACGTCCAAGGCAACGGCAATCCCTCGTATCCAGTGGTGAGGATGTTGTAGTCGAGCTCTTCCGCTTCCAGGCCGTAGTCGAACAGGTGATCCCTTCGGAAAATGAATGCCTTCTCCAACGCGTTCAGGCAAATATCATCAGCCTCGCTAACCAGCAGAATCAACGTCCTGTAGTCCTTGATGCCTTCCTTGTAGACCTCCCTTACCGAGAGCTGAGCCCACGGGATCATTATGTGCATCTTCGACACGTCCTTGACGAACCACTGCCGAACAGGATCTAGCTCCCCAAGTTCCGGCCTTAGCTCAGACTTGTGTTTCTCGTGGAGCATGTCGACGATTTCATCCAGCAAAGGCTTGTGGGGAGACTTGACCTTCAAACGATCCTCGTAATGGTCCCAGACTCCTTGGGCAGATGCCAATTTCTCAGCATCCCAGAGCAACTGCCATTTCGCAACGCGCGACAACGGCGGGTAGTTCTCTTTCACATGCCTTGCAAGGTTGGCCAAGGCTCCCGCCCTGATGGCAAGCTGCTGGGTTTGCGATGCTAATCCAACAGGAATATTTTCAGAGCTTGAGTCGAGGACTTCCCTGCTAATTTGAAGTGCTGCCGCCTCCACCTCATCGTTTTCAAACGTCAATTCAGGCTTGGCCGAGAAATCGAACATGCTTTCCGAAGCACTGCCGAACCATATCGCCTGAGAGATTCGGCTCTTTGCAGTTGGACGCAAGCGCTCGGTGTCTTTGTCATCCAAGCTTGGTGGAGGTGCTGTTACCCGGACAGCTCCAATGCCTTGAGTGAAAAGCACACAGCTGGATTGCTTCGTCTTCCGAGTAGACTCCTCCGTTGTGTATCCGATAAAGCGCACGTTTTTCTCCTTGCGGAAGTAGACCACATCTTGGAATGGCTTCGTCGCAGTCCCGACATCGACCATTAATTGCGTATCCGGCGATTCGTTAGGTTCAACCAAGGAGGTTATTACGACGGCGTTGCTGAAAACCGCAAAAGCCGTGTGGCCAGGAGATGGAACCAAAAGCTTACCCGTTTCCGGTCTTTGCTGCGTCTGGTTTCCAGCGAACTTGTCCAGAGCTATCATCCTAGCCACCTTGGCTACACTTCCAAGGAGGTCCACCTCCACAAGTCCATAGCTAGTGCCGGCTTGTCCAGACAACGCAACAAGTGCCAGAAGTCCAATGCTTGACGAGCCTGCGATCAGGCTGTCGTCGGATCCTTGGGTTTTTGGTTCGCCTAGAATGGTGAAGTCCAGTATTCTGACGGACATGCCGTTGCCTCTCATCTCCGGAATTACCCCAGCTTGAAATGATGCAACAATGTCTTCTTCAGCATCAATCTCTTCCTTGAGAACATGCTGACCAGCCCAATTCAAATCCCAGACCTGGAAGGAGCCGGATCCTGTAGCCACCACCACCTCTAGCTGGCCTTTCAGCTGAGACGGACGGACTTTTACCGCCGCCACATCCCTGTTCCATCCCGATCCAGAAAAGAAGCTGCTAAGGTTGCCGAAGAAGCTTGTGGAGCCATTTTGCGACTGGCTGCGCAGGAACTGTACGCTTATTTGCGGCCGTCCTTGGGAGTCGCGAACCCTCAACTGTGCTACTCGACCAGTACTGAAGACCAAGATGAATCCCGCATGTTCAGCATCGACAATGTCCACTACCGTCTCTCCCGAGAGTAAGCTGCCAACAGAGCCCTCGATGCCTTGGCGGCGCTGCTGGAACAGACCAAGCGCCTCTGCGCTGTCTACATTTTCCCAGAATTTGATTTTCCCGGACGTTGGGTGAATTACAAGCAGGCCTAGGTCGCCGGAAGGGCCTGTGTTGACAAGGGAACCTACGGGGAGAGGTTCAGATCGCTTCAGAGGATACGGTAGAGCGAGGGTTCGGGATGAGGAAGGTGTAGGAACGGGTGTTGTGTAATCCCAAACGTAGGCGTGCTCGTGGGTGAATGCTACAGCAAAGCGTGTCGAAGGCAACACGAAGACGCGGTAGTTTTCTAACTTATTATCAGCTCATGCCTGGTAGTTGTTGTCAGCAGCGCATACCGCGAGGATTCGAGCGCAAAGCTTCGGGCAAGCTGGGGAGCTGCCTGAAGCTGTAGTTGGGAGACTTGGTCTGAAGTGTCTGTCAGCGTGCTCGCTATCATCGAAGATCAACTGGGCCGTACCAAGGTGATGCTGCCGTCGCCCTTGACGCTTCTTGCTGGCGTCCCCGAATGCTTCTTTTCGCGCACCGGCATCTCGTGTCGTAATGCTGACCGCCGCTTCTCGTCTCCGTTCACGGGGTGTCCGTTCAGTGGTGACGAGCCATTGCCGTTGACCGCAGGGTTTTCCGGGTCGATTAAGGTGGGCTCCGAGATTTTGCTGCGCTTACGGTCGGGCTGGTGCTTCGCGCTGTCAGAATCGTGACGTTGCCGGCGCCGGGGGTTGCGCGACACGGTGCCATGCACGCCGTGGAAGGAAGCGTCCGGCGAGAACATGGTGGCGCGGGGCAACGGCGACGAGACGCGATGCGCGTTGTGGGTGGAGGGGAAGGGGGCGGAGCTGGGTGTTGTTTTCTCGAAGCTGTTCGGCTCGTGGTTGCATGGATGCGCTCAGGCGCGCGGCGACAAGATCGGCGAACACGCGCTGGCGCCAAGACTTTCACCCACTCCAACGCCAGCCTCGTGGAATGTTCCAATTAAAACTTCTCGTTTCGCATTTGTTGTAGACGCTATCTATATGCAGGTCGTCGAACGCATCAATTTATCGTCAAAAATCAGTCTATTAAACGCCGCTTTGCATGCAACCGATTGGCTCCATTCTGCCCAAACAATCCATGGCATGTCCGCCGAGAGCTCCAATGACCCCGAAAGCAACCGAACTATTCCAAGCCGCGTACATACCGTAGCATGCACGATGAAAGCGTCCCATCAGCCGCCCGAAACTCCGTCGTGATGCAGGTAATTACAGCTGGATATCGTTGTTAAGGAGCCGGACTTCCTCGCCGGGCTTGAAAGCGGGCAGTCCAATGTACGGGCAGCCGTCGCAGCGGAAAGCATCTCCTAGAGCGCAGTTGCCGCAGCTGCCAACCTTGCCCTGGACCGTGAAGTCAACCTCGGCCAAGTCGTTTGTGTCCAGTTTCATGGTGTTGAGAGCCTTGTCAGCTTCGTCCCGCTTGGCCTTGTCTTCCGCTTCGATCTGCTGCGCAAGCCCGCAGGTACAGTCCTTGCACGCCCGTCTCCGCTTGCCGACTTTGGGACGACACTCGGGTGCTGCCTCCAGATTAGCTACAGTTCAAGGTACCCTGGGACGCAGAATCGGCAACTTACGCGGCATAACAGGCCTCATTTTATCTTGCTCAGTCAGGAGATCATCCTCGTCGATCAGATCATCGTCGTCGTCATCCTCCCCGGTCACCACAGGCTCGTCGAGATCGTCGCTAAAATCCACAAAGCCTACTCCTGCGGGTTGCGGGGGCTGCTGCGATATGCTCTTCCGCTTGCCGTTCAGCGGAAGAGGAACAGCCCCATTCTCAGCAATGCTTGTCTTTTTCTTCCCGAAGCGCAAGGGAACAACTTGTTCGGCGGCTGTGTTGTCCGGCTTCACCATGCCGTCTCCATCTTGGTTTACAAGTCCTGCAAGAATGGCTTCTGTCTTCTCCGCACCCTCGGCTCCGAACTTGCCGTCCTCACTGCGGAATTTGCCTCCTGGCCTTAGAGAGTCGACGAGCTTGCTTAGAACCTCGCGTCCAAGTAGCTTCTGGCTCTCGGTGCGCGTGCCGTCGGCATCGGTCAGGAGAAGAATGACGTCGTAGGTAGAGGTAGGGAGGGTGACGAGGCCTACGACCAGGCGGTCGAGCATTTGCAAGTCGGTCGTGGAACGATCATGGTTCTCGAATATGCGGTTGAGCGATTCAGGATGCGCAGCTATCGAGGGTGGGGCTACGAGCAGCGTGCGAGAACCGGCAGCGGCTTTGGTGGGGTGAGCGGCGGCCGGGGCGAAATCTGAGGACAGGTCGAGCGTGACGGAGGGCGCCATTTCCGAGTTATTCAGGCAAAAACGAGGAGGAACAATGAAAGAACTAGGTCAGGAGGCTGGCAAAATTTATGGTCGGCCCAGGTGGTGAGCGTCGCGTCATAAAATCAGACACAACTCCGTGGAGAGAGGATCGTTTGTAATCAGCTTTGGCAACGCTTCGGTGGAGCGACGCTGCCAACTGCCAAGAAACTAGTGTGCGGCGGAACTCCAGCGCGGCAAAATTTCGAGCGCCGTTTCGGCCTCGAAAGCCAGGCATAAGAGCTAGTCTGCAACAAGACTAGCGCGTTACGGGCTTGCGCTATGCTCGTTTTGTGACAGCAGCGCTGGCGCCATCCACAGCATCGAATGCGGGGAAAGCTTGCCCATGAAGCTCTCGCTGCGTCTCCCGCCCTGAAAGACGAGGTGCACCCAGCCCCCACGCCTGCTTCAACAATGGAGGCAGGATAGGCATATCAGTGGTTGATCTTCGTCATGGCAGCGACGAGCGCGCATCAATTGCGGAAGGTGGCGAGCCCAGCCAAGGCGGTCAAAATGGATGACGTAAGTTCCCCGGATTAGCATGGAGGCAGGCGCGACTGCCGTCCAGAAGGGTCCAGCACGTCCGCTTCCATCTGCCCTCTGCTGCAGCCTGGCCCGGACAGAGCATGTCGACGATAGATTACTGCACATAGTAGCATGCCAACAGGACCGGCAGGAAGGGTGCCGGTCACGGCATGCTATTGGGGCACGCTCGGCCGACATCGCGCGGTTGCTCTGTCTGACGCAGCGCCAAACGGGCCGTTAGAAGACTGGCGATGGCAATAGGTACCGCTGGTGTGAGCTGAGAGGCGGGGAGGCGCAGTGGGAAATGCGCGATAACTACCCCGCCCCCGGCCTGTCGCAGAGCTGGGCAGCTGCACTCGCGTGAGACCTCCGCTTTTCGACACCATTCCGTCAACACGCACAGCAATACACCGCACTGTCCCCACGCCCGCTTGCGCAAGACGTGCCGGCCGCATCCGCAGACCCTGCTGCAGGTACGGATTCATCACACGCTGCGTGCCTGCCTTGGTGGCTCCACTGTCAGTCGCTGCCTCGATTGGTCCGTGCAAAGTTCCCAAAGAAAGGGTCACGAGAGCAGAACCCCGTCGAAGATACATAAGGGCATTCCGAAGACAGCTTACCTCTTCTCAACCTCCAGCTCCACTGCTTGATCACCCCTGCCTCACTGCAACCATCGTCCGCACTACACCTTCAATCCCTTGTGAGTCTACCTTCTATCCGTTCCGTCCCGTCCACCACTTGCAACTACTCGTGGCATGACCTAGCTGCACGCTCACACCCTCAATTAACTCGTTCTAACGTCCAACAAGCTCCTCTAGACCGACCACTGCATTCACAATGACTCGCACTCACAAGGCCAACGACCGTGAGCACACGGCCATCACCCCAGGTGTCACCCAGGGCGGCCACCAGGAAACCCCTCTGCCTCGTTACTTTGCAAAGCATGGCCACGTCGACTCGGAGCCGAACAAGGTCAAGAAGGACGGCCATGGAAAAGCCAACTGGTAAGCGTGTCACCCAATTCCCCATTTCAACGGTCCTGCTCCGTCTTTTGCTATTTCAGGCCACGTCCAGTCAATATCTTACGTCAGTTTACCCCTCTATTGCATGAGATCTCGACCCCTCAACCTCGCTTCTGCATACTGTGTTACGTTGTCTGAAGCTACGATGACTGACAGTCCGTTCCAGGGGACGTGAAGGCGATGAGCTCGAGGACTACGACTACAAGTTGACGAACCCCCGTCGCCGTTCCAACAGCATGACTGCCCACAACATGAAGGACTTCAAGACCAAGTTCGAGACTATCGAGGCTGAGCCTGTCTTCGAGGAGGAACTTCACGGTCCGCGTACCGAGGACCACGTCGATCTCGAGAAGATGTCGACAAGCGACAGTAGCAACACCGAAGGTAGCGTGCAGGAGGAGGACTCGGCCCACAAGAAGGCCTAAATTATGAGTTCATCTACTTTGCGGCAGTGGGAAATGAGTGGTAGTGGTGTAACTCTGGCTTTGGCCCGTGCAATTCTCGGATGGCTCCGGATATGGCTACAGGAACGTTTGCTGCTACTGCGATGACTCTTACAGAAAGGATCACAAACTGACGATGTGATCTGGGGGTTTCCATGAGCCAGATTATTCTCTGGTTGTTTTGCTACCTTTTCTCATTTCTTTGCTCGAGGAGGCGACATGTACAACAGTTCGCGTTGAACAGTGACGAATGAATGAATATCTGGGTTTTCTCAACCTTGCCATGTCTGGGGATGCGCTACCGTTACCCCACTCTTCGACATATGCTACGTCTCAACAACAGTCCGTGCACATCCCTTGTATACATTCCAGACGATTCTACCGACATTCCATCTTCTCCTTGTGGCAGAGCCCACCAAAAGTGACGTTATTAGCCTTCCAAAGGTAAAGCCCGGTGAGATTGGGCGCAAGGCCCAAGGCCACACAGATAGAAGCACGTCGAAGTTCAAAGGAAGGCACCAATACTTCTTTCCATATTAGGCAATCTTTCAACACTCTCGTAGAGCCTTATTGTGGTCCATGTTTATAGTCGACAAGCTTGAAGCTACAGCCCAAGCAAATGACAGCACAAGCCGGAAAGGACCCAGAGCCATTAATGTGCATCTGATTGCTCAGCACTTTCCCGAACGTTTGTGTCTCGTGGAAACGAATAAACCGAGGTCTTGACTGCGCGCTCTCAAAAAAAGGTAAAAAGAGACACATGTCATGACCTTTCTCGATTCTAGGGCGAGATCCCCTCGTCCCCCTTTCCGTTCAAAGTGCGGTAGAAATATCCTGCGATGGATGCTCGTTCATGGGTCTTCAATTCTCATCACGAGCAACTGCAGGTATATGAAAATTCACGCCCAAGCTCCCGTGCGGTCCACTTCCGTATTAGAAGTTCGTTCAATGCATGAAACAACTTCAAAGCTGCCTACGGCTTGAATAGTGATGAACTTGGCAATACAGCAAATGCTTCTAGTATTCATCGAAGGACTGCCCCCAAGATCTCCTGCCGAAAGATTATTAAGTTTCCATTGTTTTTTTTTCTTGAAAAAGTAGCAATGCACCGATTTCGTCTCGTTGAGACCTTTCACTAACATACCCTCACCCCCAAAAAATACGCTCAATGGGCTCTACAAGAACCGTCTTCCCAATCGCGCGCACAATCATCAATCAAGATTCGTACAACACGTTTTTTCATCATCAGCACACTCGCTATCCTCATTCATGATCGCAACTCATCGTCTTCGTGGATCATCATAATCATCATCATCATCGACATGATTTCGTCACCATGATAACCATAATCATTATTTTTTTCCCCCATGCATCCCCCTCATCCTCACAAAAACGCCTCGTTCCCCGCTACGCTACTCTCCCTCGTCTTCGTACCTCTCTCTTCACTTCTGCTCGGTATCGGCGGCGGACTACTCAGGGCAACATTCTCGCTGCTGCCGCCCAGCATCATCCTCTGTCCCCGCATGCTGCTGAAGCGGGTCGGGCTGCTCTCGACGCTGACGGGCCGCCGCGCTTTGCCTTCGGGGACGAAGAAGATGCGGTCGTCGTCGCCGAGGGCGCTGCTGCCGAGGCCGTGTATGTTGGAGGTTGTGGGGTCGGTTGTGGCGGGTGGGGGGCGGAGGTGGGTTTGGTGGTGGTAGTGGTGGTTCTTCGTCTTCGATGGAGAAGAGGAGGCTGATGGGGGCGGAGGCGGGAGGATGGAGGGCGGTTGATGATGGTGTTGCTGCTGCCGGGAGGATGAAGGGGCGAGGAAGTTCGATTTGGCGCCGACGTTGCTGATCATGCTGAGGGGAATGCGGCTGCCGGCGACGGGGGCATGCGAAGGCGAGGTGGGAGCAGTGGTCATCCACTCTTCCTCCTCCTGCTGCTCCTCCATCATCCCCGGCGCCTCCGCCCCGACACCCGTGTCTCTGCCCATCGCCGCCGCTTCCCTTCCATCCCGCTGTCGATCCATAAAGCCGAACCTCGACCCAGCACCAGGACCAACCCCGGCACCGCTCCCATTCCCACTTCGCCTCCTCCTCTCCCTCCTTTCCTTCTCCCTATCCCTCTTCTCCCTCCTTCCACCACCGCCACCACTCTCCCTACTCCCCGCCCTACTACTAAACCTCCCACTCGCCGACTTCCCCAACATCCCTATCCCCGTCCCCGTCACCGCCATTTGATTCCTCCCCCGATTGATGATGCTATCCCGCTGCCTCAACTGCTGGCGCACCGCCGCGCTGAGTCCACTAGCACCACCACCACCATCGCCAAAAATACTACTGTTGCGCCGCTGCTGACTCGCCATCCCCGAGCCCCGCAGCAGAGCGGCAGCTTGGTGGAGATCGTCGTCTGCCTCGTTCATCATCGTCGAAGAAGGGCTGCCGGGCCGTCGTTGCCCGTTATTGTCGTCGTCGTCGTCGTCATTTCTGCGGACGTGGCGGGGGGAAATGACGGTGGCGAGGTCGGCGAGGGAGGGCTTCGTAGGTCGGTAGTGGGCGGGGGTGGTGGGGGTGGTGTTGGGGAGAGGTGGTACCGGGGATGCTGGGGGTTTTTTGGTTGGGGAGGAAGGCGACGAGGAGGAGGCGTTGCTCGCAGCGGAAGAGGCGGAGCGGTTGCGGCGGTGGAAGGGGCTGGTTGTGATGTTTGACTTGAAGGATCTGGATGGGGAGGGGGGTGTGCGGTGAGAGACGAGGTCGTGGTGGTGGGTGTTTCCCTTGCTGGAGGAGGGTGATACGGGGGTGGTAGGGTCGGAGCGGTGGGAGTGTGGGTGGGGGGCGGGTGTTGGCGAGGATGGCGAGGACGGCTGCTGCTTCTTGACTCTGAGCGCCGAGGGACTGAGCGGCGAGGTCATGAAGGCTGGCGGACGGGTGGCGTCGCCTCCGCTCGAGCCGCTCTGGCCGTCGCTCGAGGTGGGAGGCCGCATGAGGTCTGCTGGGTCGTCGATGTCCATTGGGTCGCCTTCGTGATCAACGGGGGAGCGCCCGCTGCTGTACTCGTCGCGCTCCTCGGTGCCGGTGCCCTCGGTCGTGGTGTAGGCGCTGTCGCTCAAGCCGGACATGACCATGCTGCTCCTCGGGCTCTCCGGCGCGTTGCCCGTCAGCGGTCCGATGGTGGCACCGTGATTGTTTGGGCTTCTCCACCGACTGGACGTATCGGCGGCGGCGGCGGCACCGCCCGAGGAGGACTCGGAGTAGGCGCGGGCAGTGCGTCCCGTCCCGGTGCGCTTGCGGCGCAGGCTTCCCGGGAACTGCGGCCGTTCTTCTGACGCGGCCCCTGCTGTCGTGGAACGCGGTCCGTAGTAGGAGGAAGGGGACAGTGTTCGACCCGCGGCGTACTCCCCGCCGTCGCCGGAGCCGAGGGAGTCGGCCAGCGTGCCGATCATTGAGGGACGTCGGCTGGAGGAGCCGCGGGACGAACTGTGGGCGGCGAAGAATGGAGAGTGGCTCACGGCCCGGTTGCGGATGTAGCTTTGGCGTCTTTCGTCAAGCGGCCGGGTGTCGGCCAAGATGGTGCTGTTGTCTGCCATGGGCGACCCGGGCACGATCCGGACGCTCTTGCGATTCTCGGCATTGGAGTAGCGGTTGGCCGTGGTGCAGGGTGAGGGCGGCGGTGCTGGGAACTGTGAGGCTGTCGGAGAAAGTAGGCCGTTGGAGAGCATGCCTGTTGAGAGGGTGCTGAACGAGCTGTAGCTTTCGGCGCCTCGAGAGGAGAAGCGGCGTGTCGGCGAGCCGAACGAAGTCCTCCCATGGCCTAGGCCGTGGAGTCGGCGTCTTGCCGGCAGCCCTACACTCCGTCGTCCGTAGCTATCCTGCGAATCTCGATGTACCCTGAACGATCTCCTCGAACGACGGCCTCTGGCGGGAGAGTCTTCCAGTGGCCTCGAGCTTGACCCGGCCCCGCGAGACGTGGGCGGAGAGCGTATAGCGCCGGCTGCGACGGTCCAATCGCCAGATTGAATGGCGCTGTGAAGGACTTGGCTGTCGGCCTCACCAATCGAAGTGG
The DNA here is from genome assembly GCF_021436955.1 of Diplodia seriata. NCBI lineage: Eukaryota > Fungi > Ascomycota > Dothideomycetes > Botryosphaeriales > Botryosphaeriaceae > Diplodia > Diplodia seriata. Next base: position 2,876,606 of record NW_027117309.1, on the reverse strand, counting down.
TTTGAGACGGTCGGTAATTGTGGCGGATGCGCCTCTTATCCATCGTAGCCTTCGTCAACGGAGAAGGGACGCCGATCTGTGGTGGTAGTGTTTCTGTCCGTCTGACGGTGCCTTCCCCCTTCTCCACATCCCCGTCTCGGATGAAGGTGGCGTCTCCCATCTGCCACTCCAGTTCATCGGGATAGGTCGGTCTCGAGATCTCCTCCTTCCTCCGGGCTGGTGAACTCGGTCTTCCCGGACGTCTGCTACGCCTGTAAAGAAGGAAGCCCAAGACCAGGGCGATGATGGCCACAACTATGCAAACGACTGACACTGCAATGACGGCACCGTTGTTCGTTGCCTCGTGGTGCGGAGAGAGGTTTGCCGACGACGTCTCCGAGGCCTCCGCAGTTGTGCTTGCATTGGACGTCGCCGATGTAGAGCGCGGGTTGGTCCCGTTGGAGCCAGTTGCAGCCGCGGTTTTAACCACGATGTCGAAAGAGCCCGTGTCGCTCTGTGATCCGTCGGCTGTGGTAAGCTTGATGCTTCCGTGCACTGTTTCCGGAGATGCAGAAGACGGAATCTCTCCGGAGATGGTGAATGAAGTCTGGTTGAAGTGGAGCCACTGCGCTGCTGAGCCTAGATCAACCTCGACTTGAAGCCCGGGTTGCTGCGCCACCACATTGCTGAGGTCAAATTTCGCATCTTCTCCGATGACTGCGTTCAAATTGCCAACAGCACTCCGGAGCAACCCTGAGGCTCGTGTGAGCAGTACAGTTGTATTAGCAACATCTCCGAATTTGTCCGTGACAGTGATAGTAAAGCTGGTCGAGTTCACGTCCTGCGGCGCGGTACCGCTAACGTCCAGCGTCTTCGGATCAAAGGAAAGCCAGTTGGGCAGGGTGGACGTCGCGTTCGCAAAGTCCGAGTCGGCTAGAGCCGCTCCATCGAGGGAAAGCTGGCTGCGGAAATCCGTGACGCTAACGGCTGATCCGGGAGTCATGTTGACAGTTTGCTCCACATTGCTGAAGATTAGCTGGTGGGCGCTGACAGAGAGAGTGAAGAGCAGAGAAGCGCCAGCAAAACCTATGACGTCCGATGCGACCAACATCAGGTCCACTGTCTGCGGGGATGCGCTACTTGTGCCCGAGAAGACCATGGAGCCCGGATTGAAGCTAACCCAAGACGGCAATGGGGACCGGTCGCTCAAGGTGGCGTAATAGGTCAAATCCGCCGTGGCCGACGAGGTAAAGGTGTCGGTGGGGAATTGGATGCTGAACTGTTGGGACGGTTGGAGCGACAGGCTTTGCGGACCGGCGAGCTTCCCGGCCTTTGATAGGGAATCCGCGATGTCGACGTTCAACTTGGGCGCGGCGTCGGCCGACACTATCAGAGTTGCCTGCATGGGCGTTGATCCCGTGGAATCCTCGGCGATGATTGTAAATGACGGGGCTCCGACATCCTTTTCGGTGGGTGTACCGTACAGTCTCCGATTGGGCGAGTCTAACGAGAGCCATGCGGGAGATCCGGACAGGCTGTACTCGACCGCTCCCGACCCGGCCGTGAACGTTCCGGAAGAAAAGTAGAAGTCGAATGGTTGCGACACGCGGGCAACCGGCGGCACCTGCGAATTGAGCGGGAACGACACCGTCGGAGCTGCTGCCGCCGCCGCCGCGAGCAGCAGAATTAGGATGAACAGCAGCATGCCGACGCCCTCGCACTGTTGGGAAGCAACAGCCCTTGAAATCGATGAGGAGAACAGAAAGTCGGAGTCAGAAGGAGAGGCGAAAAAATGGTGCGCCTGTCAGCGAACCTCTCGCGGCTACAGTCAGAGGCCAGCTTGCGCGGCAAGACATCCGTGGCGGGGGTTAGACATGCTGATGGAAGAGGCAAACACACGCGCTGAAACGCGTCCAGCGCGTCCTGGCGTCAAGCCCTTGCGTAGCCATATTGTCAAGTGGCTATGGTGGTTGAGCTTCCAGGAATGCGGGCCGAGACGAGGTCGAAGGGCTGGGGGAATGCTTCCGGCAAGGGGTGGCGAATGATCGTGCTTCCCTCCAACCCAGCCACAGGGCAGTATCTCTCATTCTTGGTCTGAGATTATGTGGTATTTCGACTTAATCTCGGGCCCCCAGTGGCTCGTGAGGTGAGCCTACCTCGAACCTCATTAAGTGGATAGTATTGCAAACTTCCGCTCCGAGGAAAAAATCCAGATCCTGCATGGAAATCTTAGTAACGGCCTGCCCTCCGTAAGCCCGAACACGCTAAGTTCCGTGAGCTCCAAGTGGCTTGCGCTGGAGGGAGGACATAGAACGCCGACTAAGGCTCCTGATCCTCTGCCCGAGGGACGAATAGCATGCACCGCCATGCCCAAGCATTAAGCGAAACCAAAAGATTGGCTGGTTGAAAGACTTCCCTGATGAAGTTGAGGCTGGTGCTTGGCCAGCACGTAGGTGAAAGAGATGCGAGCCTCCCTGTCGTGAATTGCCTTTTTCGCCCATTTCCGAGACATCAGGAACGCTTGAACTCCCTGGCTAGTAGAGTTGCGACCGAAGGGTGGGAGCGACAAGCAAAGGAAAATCGTGCACGAACACCTGCTTGGCACATGGCGTCAGTTGGCTGATTGTACCACCTCAACCCTTCCCTCACTACAACTTGCCAGAGACAAACTTGTCTAAATCTGGCTGTCCACGCATCGAGGCTTTTTCTTCAGGCGGTTCGAGGTGCACTTTGTACGCTTTGTCTGGGCTTGTCCGAGAGTACAAGAAATACTGCCATTCGTCTGTTCTCCTTCTTTCGGGATATCATCTACATCGGATCTCCTCTACATCTATTTCAGCGTAACCAGCTCCTCTGCACTGGTCGGATGTATCGCCACGCAACGGTCAAAGTCGGCCTTCGTGGCCCCCATCCTGATAGCAACGCCGAAACCTTGCAGCATCTCGGCAGAGCCCTGTCCCAGAATATGAAGGCCGACGACACGCTCGTTGGGGCCCTCGACGATGAGCTTGTACGCCGTGGGACCCTTGTGCTCGGGTTCCATCATGGCATAGTACATGGCAGTGAAGCTGGTCTTGTAAACCTTGATCGTGTCGCCGTACTTGGCGCGCGCCTCGGGCTCGGTCAACCCGACGGCACCGACCTCGGGGTGAGCGAAGACCACCGAGGGAATGTTCTCATACTCCAGGCGGGCATCGCTCTTGCCACCGAAGACGCGGTCGCTGAGACGGCGACCTGCGGCAATGGCAACGGGGGTAAGCTCGAAGCCCTGGTCGCAGACATCGCCGAGAGCGTAGATGTTCTCGACAGAGGTGTTCTGGTATTTGTCAACAACAATGTGGCTCTTATCGTTCAGCTTCAGGCTGGGCAGCTTGTCAATTCCAAGCTTCTCGATTTCAGGGGCACGGCCAATGGCGAACAGAACGTGGTCAACGTCTTCAATGACCTGGTCCTTGGTGTCGCCCTCGCTATAGTAGACACGCTTCTTGCCGTTGCCGGCATCCTCAACCTTGGTGATGCTGGACTTCTTGTGGATGTTCATGCCCTGGCGTTCATACTCCTGCGTGATGGTGTCCTGGATTATCGGGTCAAAGCTCCGCAGGACTTTGTCACCACGAATAAAGAAGTGCGTCTCGGTGCCCAGGGCGTTGAACATGCCCGACAGTTCCACGCCGATGTAGCCGGCGCCAACGGTAACGACCTTCTTCGGCTGGTGCTCAATGTCAAAGAAGCCGTCGCTGTCGATGCAGAGCTCCTTGCCGGGAATGTCGGGGAGGGTGGGGTGGCCGCCGACGGCGATGAGGATGTGCTTCGCCTTGACCACCTCCTTGCCGCCGTCGTCCAGGGTAATCTCTACCGTGTTCTTGTCCTGGAACGAGGCGAAGCCGTGGATGTACTCGACCTTGTCGTTGCCCAAGTTCTTCTCGTAGATGCCGTTCAGGCGCTTCACGTAGGCGTCGCGCTTCGTCTTCATGGTGTTCCAGTCGAAGGATAGGTTGTCGTACTTGAAGCCGTAGGCTTTCGCATCGTGGAAGGACTCGGCCAGGGCGGCGGCGTTCCAGGTCACCTTCTTGGGCACGCAACTGGCGGGGTCAGTACGGGGTGGTTGCAAGGCGGGGCACGGAGCAGAGCTTACCCGACGTTGACACAGGTTCCTCCCAGACGCTTGCTCTCAACAGCAATGGTCTTGGCGCCATACATGCCACTGGCACGACGGCCAGAGGCAAGGCCACCGCTGCCGCCTCCAATGACGAGGTAGTCGCACTCCTTAGGAACGGGCGCCATGGCGGGACGGAACGAGGAAAATTGGCGCTGGACAGCCGTAAGTCTGCTTTTAGCCAGCCTTGACGGCGTAGCAAGAAAGGTGCGGGAGAGAATTGTGGAAGACAGTTTGGCAACTTTGGCCTTGCGGCTCGAGTGGTGGAGGGGCGGCGGGGTTGATTTGTACGGACGCGCGACGCGAGTTGACAATGACGACAGGGTCTAGGCTTCGGGAAACGGCGCTGGCGTTAGACCCGATGCGTTCAAAGGTTGATGATGCAAGTCAGCTTGTGATCCGTAATCAGCCATCAGAACATGCAGCAGTGCATAATTTGTGTTTTTCGCGGTGGCGGCCAGCATTAGTCAGCCCTGCCGCCGACGTCGCCGACGAGTAGGCCGACGATATATCAAATCATCCATGCTGCGGGTGAGAAGCGCATGCGTCCGGTCGGCAGGCGGCAGCCGCAGCATCCATGTCCATGCGCCGATTGGAAGGTGCGCGGCGTGGTGCTCTTCCGCTCCGTTGGGTTTGTCATGACGTCGATCTGGAAGCTCCAACTCACGCCATAGCCTCGAGCTCCCAACATACCCCCAGCTCCATATCTCAGCCCCTGAGCGACCAACCGCTAGCACAATGGGTGGCCGTCAGTCCGTCCCGCGCGGGCCCGACGGGCTCAATGAGACGTCGCGGCCGACGCGCCCGCCGGGCTCCTTCAAGTTCAACGGCAGGGTCAGCGCCCACCTCTCTTCGCTGATCGCGACGTGTTGCTGATGCGCACCCGTAGACCATGATGGCTCCGCTCGCCGCCGTTACCATGGCCAGCCTCCTCTTCGTCTACACTCGCACCTCGATTCGCGCCGCAAAGCTCAACGCTCAGAAGCACCGGGAGGCAGATGGCGGCCAGATTAGCTGGAAGAACGAGTCGCTTCGTCGCCACGGCCAGGCCGACCAAGTCTCCGAATCATCAATGCTGAAGGAAGCCCTGTTTAGCAAGGAGAAGGTTAGGTCTAGTAGGGAATCCCATGCCTCGCACGGAGAGAAGTCGGCCGACGAAGAGGCTTTGGAAAAAGCCAAACTCGAAAGGCGGGGATAAAAATGGTCAAATAAGAAGATAGGAATTGCGTAGGTTCGGTCTCGGCAGGCGTTATAGCTGGCATGCGCTGAACGCGGTTTTACCTGCGGGGAGAAGGAACACCCAATCAGGAAAAAGTATTGAAAGTTGCGCCAAATGGCACGAATGCTATCGACCAATCCGGTTTGCTTGCGCTCCAGTGCGGCTGGATTACCACCAGAAAGGGACCCCTGCCGTCCCCGTGGTTTCTCACAATCACTCTGGATGAGTACCTTTGGTGGTATATTAAGAGGGCAAACAGATTCAACAACAGGGACGTGGTAGGTTGGAGCGAATCTTTCTCTTGCCTTTTATCCGAGGAAGAGGCCCACTCGCCACATATGTGCCCGCAGTCTTTGTAATTATTCTTCTCGATTGGGAAGCTCGTCTCTTTGGTCAAATCACCATGATCTTATCTTTTACGCCTTCCTACTCGGGCACAAATCAAAATCGCTCAGTACGTTTCGCACTTTTTGTGGTACAATTGCAAAGGGAGCTCTAGTATAGCGTCGTCGCTATGAAAAATTGTGGAGAGTATCATCTTGTGATCACTCGAGCGACCAACAATGACCAGTGCAGATAGCGATTCTTCAGGGAAACTCTGCTTCGACCGGTGGAGAAAGGCAAGTATCAGGGCACCATTACCAGTGTCCGAGCTGGGATCACAAAGCAAGGGCTCATACTGGCCATTGTTTGGCGTCATGCCAGCAACATGAGATCCTGGAATTGTAATTGGGATCCACCTGTCATGTTCTCAAGTCGCTAGCCCGGCAACCAGAAACTATCCATCCCTGGATGCAACATTTTGCGCATCACGGGACGGGCTTGTGCAACATACAGAAGACAACGTCGGAAACCCTCCTACCATAAATCCTGAAATCCGTAGCCCGATGATTTGAGTTATCCACGCCACTGATATGAACTCATCTCGATCTGGATTGATCGATCCTGAGATGTCTTTCCGGTGTAACTAAAACTCGTCCACTGCGTGAGGCCACTCTTCAGTACATCCGCTCTGGTAGCACGTAACTGAAACACTTCAGATACCACCATAAAGGCCATTGCCCGTCTCCAGCCTGGCGGGTGTGCGCCGAGCTTTTTTGTGACTTGAGCTAATGACCAACTATTCCCAGTTCCCTTTTCGCCAAGCGATCACGATGGATTTCATGGACTGATTGGCTTATGATAGTGTCAAGGTCATTTGGCCGGGTCCCATGAGGCTGGGTGTCGAGGTGTATTTAGCTCATGCGCATCGGCTTCAAAAGATATATATATGGCTCGGCTGCCGGCTTCCTGGACTCTCTCTCCGTTTTCCATCCCCGTCCTCCTACCCCGAGCCTCTGCCCTCAACAGCAAAAATGCTACCTCGGTACTTCGTCCTACTTTTACTAGGGTTCTTTGCGAAAGCCATACGCGCTCTTCCACTTGAACCACCTTACAACGACACGTTGCCCGCGAATTACTATTTCGTACGTTACTTAACCGCATTCAACCCCTATGAAGCAAACTAACATTTCACCACCCACCCCAGGTACTCTTTTGCGAGGATGCCTATTTCCAAGGAGAATGCGCCTACATGGCCCGGCCCTTCGAATACTGCCAGCCGCTTAATGCCGAGTGGTATGCGCTCCTTATACCAAGTCGCCCTCCACACTTGTTTCTGAGATGCGCAACCCAAATAGGACCAATAGGATATCATCCATTCAGCCGGGAAAGAACAGTATATGCGGCCTCTACACGTACGTGCATCTAGCTACTAGCTTCCGCAAGACAAGATACCTAACACATCAAAAGAGGGACTGACTGCGAAGGCCTGGTCGACCAGATGGTCTGGCCTGGCTCGGATGACCTGACTGGGACGACTTTCAACGACGCCAGCGGCAGCATAAAGTGTTGGGTTAGTGCATGAAGCCGGAGAAGGTGTTGAGGTAGCCGGCGCCGTGGGTGGTGCGGATCGGACCCTCACACGGCGGGTGACAAAGGAAATTGCACGCCCGCATTTACCCTACACAAACACTGCATTATCAAATTATTGTAGGCAGTTGAATATAAGATCTGGACGTAAATATGTGCATTTAAACCCTACATTTACGTCCGGATTTTGTATTCAACTACCCATCCGGTGAGAGATTTTTGTTATGAGGCAGATGCGGGTAGGCAATTTTTTTTGTCACCGCTGTGCTCACTTGCACTTCATCCGTCATGGGTTCGGTGCTTCTGCTTTTATTATTATTAGTTTGACCCACCGATCATGCTCTGTTCCTGTTACTCTTGCTACAAACTCCGGGGCGTGAATGAATCTGGTCTTGATATGACATTCCATATCATTCATTTATGTTCTCCAGAACACAGATCTTCATTCTAGCACTTTTATTTTGATCCGTGAGTTCGAGAAGAAGAGTCCAGCAGTCCAAGATGGAAGCCGGGCCGGTGAATATCCGTTGGTTTTGGTTGGAGACCATGTGTGCTAAAAATAGTATCAAACGTCGCAAAACCACGAAAAAATCTTCTGCATCTTCCGTTTTGCAACCAGAACCATAGAACAGATGCAGCCCCGTGCACTGCAATCAACCAGAAACACTGTAGTCAACCAGAAAAAGTGTTCGATCGATATCAGGAGGGTTTACATAGGTATCATGTAGTAGAGCTTCGAGCTCTTAGAAAACAAACTGTAAGACAATATAGGTATCAAAATGAACGGCTTTTCTCAACAATCCCACTTCGAGAGCTCTGAGAGCATCTCGTAGTGCCACTGGCACTTTGGCGGAGTGGTTAACGCGCTGGCCTGCTACTTTCGAGATGGAAGAAGTTGATAGCCAGTTCCTTCGGGAGCGTGAGTTCGAATCTCACAGGTGTCGCATAACAGCCCGATTGTTACTTTTTTGCTCTTGTTTTGCCCATCTGAGGGTCGAGGCGTTGGCCCCCTTCATCGTGGCACTGTAGGAGGCATGGTACTTTTGCCTGAGGCGTACGTTTTGGCGAGTTATCATTATTTATACAATGGGAAGGCAGGAGAAGAACAGTCGTAACAGTGACTACTGCAATCACAAGAGCTGGGGGCGTCGGAACCTATGGTTGAGGCAATTATTTGATTTTATAGTTATGGCCATGCCATCGCAGCCAGATGATGACTGCAGTCCCACACAAGTTTGGAACTCTCAGCGAAGATGTTAGAAAGGAAAGCATGTAGATCTCCAACGATGACGCTGTTAATGTTTAACGGGATGCCGACAGTTTTGTTTGAAATAATGTTAATTACTATGGAAAGACAACACAAGTCAATCTCCCAAAACTCAATTGAATGGCAAATTGGCATATCTTCTATGTTCCAACTGCCACAGAGCTTGGAAAGCGCATAAGCAAAATCTTTGGGGATTGCTAGATATAGCCCGAGAAACCGTGGCATCATGATCAAGAGTTGTAAGAACTTTCGTACGGGCCCAAATCCGAAGAGGACACGAAGAAACCATCAATCCTCTTTCGCAATACCAAACTACAAGGCCACCTCCCTAGCGGTCCTGAAGTCGCAGAATGGTGGATCGTCAAAACGTCCATACGGATGCACACCCGCAATCTACATGCAAATCGGGAGCAGCTGCGACATTCCCCCGCCATTTGCTTTTCTAGCCCGCACTAAGCGAACCAATCTCTCACGCTGATGACGAGAACTACGCACGTCTGAACGAGCATCTACCTACGGGAGGATTCGGGCATCCATGCACCATTCATCAAGAGGGGACGAGTCGGATTTCCTAATCGGGCAAAAAGATGCGCAACACGCAAGCTCATCATGGGAGTCACACGGAAGGAAAATATAAGCAAGGTTGGAAAAAGAAACAAACGAGGATTACACCCCTCTTTTTTGCCTTGTATGTACATTCATGGGGCGCCATATGCACCCCATTCCAATCTCTGCCTCCCCCAGTCTCTATCACGTAATTTTCTGTCTGTCATAAATGCATTGTAATCATACCCAGAGACTATGTATGTGGTTCCTCTACGCTCCGGAACAAATCTAGGGCGCCGTGTAGCCAGCCTCCGACAGACCCGACTTCAGCGCGTCAATCGCGCGGTCGATGTCGTTTTTCCTGGGGTCCGTCACGCTGACGCCCATGTGACCGAAACGGATGTACTTGCTGGCAATCTCCTTGTGGAGGCCGCCCGCGAAGATAACCTTCTTCTGCAGCAGGTTGGGCAGGATCTGGGCCGCCGCGATGCCCTCGGGCAGGTAGATGGCCGTCATGCCGTTGGCCTGGTTCTCTGGCTTGTCGGCGAGCTGCTTCAGGCCGAGGGCAGCGACGGCCTGCTTGATCTTCTGCGAGACCTCCTTGTGGCGAGCGAAACGCTCGTCGAGGGGAGAGGCGAGGATCTGGGTGAGAGAGGTGTGGAGAGCGCGGACGAGCTGAGGGGAAGGAGTGGCAAAGTAAGAGGCCTTCTTTGCCTCGTAGTTTTGCATGACTGTCATTCGGTTAGCACGCCGTATGGGAAGCGGGGGTAAATAGAGTCATACTGGGCAGCCAGTTCTTCCACGAGCCGAAGTAAGAGGTAGGCTTGGTTTTCCTGGCCTTGAAGGTCTCAATGGCGCGACCGGAAGCCATGAGGATGCTCAGACCGGCAGGGCAGCCGATGGCCTTCTGGCTGGCCGTGATGACCACGTCGATGCCCCAGTCATCGAAGCGGATGTCCTCCGAGCCAACACTGCACACACCGTCAACAACGATCAAGGTCTCGGGGCTGACGCGGTGGACGAGCTCGGCCAGAGACTTGATGTCGCTGAGGACACCGGTAGAGGTGTCCACGTGGGTGACGGTGATCAGTTTGTACTTCTTCTCCTTCAGGGCCTTCTCGACGGCATCCTGCTGGGGACGATCGCCAATAGGAGCCTTGAGCTGGGTGGGCTTGGCGCCGTAGGTGTCGAAGCAGTCGGCGAACGAATCGGCAAAGTATCCGGTGTGGAGAACCAGCACCTCATCGCCCGGCTCCGCCAGGTTGGCGGCGACCTGGTCCCATCCTAGTGTTCCCGAACCCGAGATGACGAAAGGCTGAGATGCGGGGTTGGAGGTTTGGAACAGCTTCCGAAGCATGGACAGAGTCTCTCCGAAGACCGCGACGAAGGCAGCGCCGACGTGCGACTCACTGCGTGGTGGCTCAGTGTCAGTGGCAGTTGTGCTGGGACGTGCTGGGGGCCAGGAGCAGCCGGAGCGACTGGCAGTGGCCGTGCAGCGTACCTGTAGTGACTCATGGCCTGGAGAACAGCATCGTCGAACTCGATGGGCCCAGGGATGAGCAGGGTGGGGTGCGCTTCTTGAGTAGACATGTTGGGTTCGTCTTCTAGGACTGCGGCTTGTTGGGGGTCGATGTCGTCGTCGGGTAGTGCAGCACGGTCGGAGGAGTAGGGAGTGTTGAGGGGAGGTTTAACGTCTAAATGTCTCTCGATGAGACTTAGACGGGGTTGTGCTCGGGAAGCCAGGTTGGCGGCCGACGGGAGGGAGGGGTAGAAGCGTAAGAGGCGGCGCGGGGTGGCCGGGGTGCCGGTCTCGGGGCGTGCGAACTCGGGTGACGTTGGAGATAGTCGCTCAGGGCCCACTTCACGCTTCCAATGCGGATGGGGCGATTTGCAACGGGACGGAAGCCGATTTTATATCTCTGGAGGGCGCGGAGTAGGGAGACAAAAAAGTTTCACAGCGCTCGGTACGTACACTTGCCGACTTCGGGTCGCGTCCGGGGTAGTGTCAGTCGAGGACGTGCTGAGCGCCTGGACCCGCCGCCGGACAGGCTGCCGTTGCCATTGACGGCTGCATTTGCGTAAGCCAGCCCGAGCCGGCGTGGACAAGGGCCGGCGTTTCTTTCCCGCACGAAAACGAGCAGTGTCGCGCTTTTCCGCTGGGGGGTGTGCAGCGTGAGGGCGCGGTGCTTGGCGCGCCCAGTTCCGCCTTCTCCTCCGCCTGCGCCGGGCCCGGAGGCGCGTGCACGCCGCGGCGGGAGCTCTACGTACTGCCTGCCCGCCCTCTCGCCCATGCGCTGCCCTTCCGCTCAACATCGTCGCCAGCACGCGTCCATGCGCCCACGCCATGACTTCAAGATTAGTCCTATGCCTCGGTGACCTTTTCATCCCGGACAGGGCCGCGGTATGCTCCTGTCCCTCCCCCGCACAGCGCCCGTTCCGCCCCGGCTGACGCCCTCCTCCAGGACATTCCCGCAAAGGTAGAGAGAACACGAGCTCCGCGCTTCGAACCCCTCCCCAAAGCGCCCCTCGCTCTGACGCGCTGCCGCAGTTCAGGAAGCTCCTCGCCCCGGGCAAAATCGGCCAGATACTATGCCTAGGTAACCTCACCGACAAGGATACCTACGACTTCCTGCGCAGCATCGCGCCCGACCTGCAGATCGTCAAGGGCGACTTCGACGTCGAGGCGCCCAACCTCGCCCTCTCCAAGGTCGTCACCCACGGCTCGCTGCGCATCGGCTTCACCCATGGCCACACCATCCTGCCGCCGGGCGACCCGGACAGCCTGCTGATCGCCGCCCGCCAGATGGACGTTGACGTCCTGCTGTGGGGCGGCACCCATCGCTTCGAGGCATACGAGATGGAGGGCAAGTTCTTTGTCAACCCCGGCAGCGCGACTGGCGCCATGACCACCGGTTGGTGGACCGAGGAGGAGGATCCCACCCCGAGCTTCGTGCTCATGGATGTGCGTCGTCCCGGTGCTTCCCTGCCCCAGGTAGCAGATCGAGGGGCTGACGCGTCGATTATAGGTTCAAGGAGACGTTCTGGTGCTCTATGTCTACCAATTGCGCAAGGACGCCAACGGAAACGAAAATGTGGGCGTGGAGAAGGTGTCTTTCCGGAAAAATGGAGGAGGCCTGGAGTGATGATTGGAAAGCGGTACCCCCCCAGAGTCTCGGAGAGCATAATGATACCAAATTTTGCCAACGCTCAAACCCGCACCTCTCCGCGTGCTTGCGCTGGCTTGATGAGATGAGGAATGACTCCTATTTCTTCCGAAACGAAGCCTATTCGCTACCGAACGCTTGCATCAAGCTTTCGCAAGCCCCTTTACCCCGCAATTGCCTTGAGTCAAAGCACAGAAGATACGGCTCTTCTTCGCAGATCCGGGGAAGTACGGTATCTGTGTTGTCTCAGCCGGCACGTGGGGAATGCACCTATGGGATGCTAATGTCGCGCAAGAGAACAAACGACCGGGTCGAGCTCCGTGCAATGTCACCAACCGAAGCTTCCGTAGACCTGCGTTCCCTGCCCCGCATTGTTGACACGTGGGGATTGGTTACTCCCGTGGAATCACACAGCAGTTATGGTAAGCTACGAAACAAGAAGTGCCGCTAATCCAAGACAAACTCCAGGTGGTATGGAATAGCCTTTCGGTGGTCTCCAAACGAACCAACTGTTGGATGAGTAACCATGGACCTGTTGAGAGTTCTCGATTTCAAATTGTTAGTTGGCTCCGCGGGCGAGATATCGTCAAAATCTCCGCTGCCACATGCGGTGTACAAAAAGTCATTTTGGCGGAAATTAATCTTGTCGCGAGTAAACTCCCATGGATGAATGGACTAAAATCATGCGAAGCCCTTCAGATGTCACGCTTGCTGTGATCCGAAATTTGGATGAAGCCTAAAACGGCTGATCACAATCAGGCGCACTCATGTCTGCTTTGTAGTCGTGACCTTATTGTTGTTGTTACACGCATCAATTTGGTGCAAGAAATATTCCAGGTCTACAACGTCTGAGGTATCTTCAAAAAGAGGACTGTCGCCTTCCACCTCAGGGGGGGCGCAGGACGAAAAGCCAATAAAAAAAAGCCACTGAAAAGGCGCAAGTAATGCAACCAACATCAGTATATGAACGAATGCAAGACGAGAGAAAGCCCGCATGTTACTCCCAAAATGCATGACGCAAGACATTACCATGACGCCGTAGTTTGTTTGTGTGAGAATTGTTGAGAAAGGAGAGAGAGAAGAAAAGGGATGGGTCCTGTACAAAAATGCGACAATAAGAGGCCAACCGACCCTATGCACACAGCTCCTTCAATTTTTCAAGGAGCTTCGTCGTCGAAAGTCTTTCAGTCGTATAACCCAGCACAACTCATTCAATATCGTTCTCCCGTTTAAGCGATCTGATTCGCCTTCTTCGGGCGCTCCGCGTTCGGTACCTGTGCGGCTGGCACCTGCGCTTTCGGCGGCGGCCGTCGTTCGACCGTCTGGGTCTGGAGCTCCCTGCCGGGCTTGATGCAGCGGCCCTTGCGGCCAACCTCCTGCTGCAGCCAGCGCAGCCTTTCCACATCCCGATCCTTGAAGTCGAACGCGCCGGTCCAGAAGCCGCAATCGATATTCGTCGTCTCGGCGCGCTGTTGCACCTGCCACCAGCCGCTCTCGTCGACGGGCGGGACGCGGTCTGGCGTGTGTTCAATGCCGGCGATCATGCTGTCGCCTGGCACGTGGTGGAAGAGCTCCGGGTTGATGCTCCAGCAGCGCAGGCCGTCCGAGATGCAGCCGCGCAGGATCGTGATGTCGTATGCGTGATCGCCCGGGCGCGACGATTCGCGCCCCGCCAGCTCCGTCAGGAGGCGGTTTGCCGAGTGACGCGTCACAGCGTAGGCAAAGGTGCATAAGGGAAAGCGGCTGCGGTGCACCAGCCGCGTGCGCTCCGTTATGTTCAGGTTCGCCAGTAGCGATGTCGTCCACGGGTGCAGGTTGTCGAAGTCGGGCAGCGACTCGTCCTTGAAGGCGATGTGGGGAGTCGCTGTCAGGTTCTCTGGAACGACGTGGCCCTTGTCGAAGCCGATGTCCATGCCGTGCCAGTAGTCGCCGCAGTGTCCCATGTATAGCAAGTCCCAGTTCTTGGGGTTTCCAAATGGGTACTGCGGGTATTTGGCATCGGGGAGGAGCGCGCGAATGGCGGATGCGACGAGCGGGATCTGTTGCGACTTCAGGCGAATGTCCCAATCGACGTCGTCTTCGAGGATGAGGGCCGTCTCGGCGCCGGAGTCCATGAACCTGCGAACTCGATCAATGAATTGTTCTCAACTTGCGCACCGGGGCGAAGGGCGGACGCACTCGCGAAGAGCGTGCAGGTGTCCCAGCCAGGCCAGCAGTGAGCCGCGGCCTAGCGTCGAGTTCTCCGGTAGTCTAAAGTTCTCCTCATCTTCCAGGGTCCAATGCGGCTGCTCTGGAATGGTGATGTCGATTTCGGTGACATTGGCGGCTTGGATCAGAGTCCTCCGGCGCGGCGAGCCTTGCTTGGAGACGGCGAAGATGCGGCCAAAGCCCAAGGTGGCATTGGTCGCAGGAATGCCCTGGACAGTGTATTCGTGGAATGGCGAGGAGAGTCGCTCGGAGATGGCGGACCAGTAGAAGAAGAAGGCGGCCGCGATTGCAGCAGCGACGAGGTAGCGCAGCGGCCGGCGAGGCAGTGACGTAGGCGATACGGACATTCTCGAAGGATTGGGGGTGGGTCGGACGGCGGACAAAGCGAGCGGCGCGCGGCCGCGGAGTCTTTAGAGGCTCGCGAATTGAAGGTCCGAGTAGCTCCTGTCAGTTGGGGGTTTGTTGGAGGCAAGGGGTCCGCGTTAGGCGCAAGAAGACATGGTGGCACTTTATCGACGTTTGACAGCCTAGACCGGCGCACCTTAAAAGCACTTAGGGGCCCTGGAGCAAGAGGCGGTAGGGCCACAAATTACTTTAGGCCCCGCCTATCGAGTAAATCGTCATCAGCGCTCCACGGGGCCTGACTCTCGCACCGCCAGAGATCGATGGCCATGGCTGCCATCGGAGAAATCCCAACGTCACAGCCCTTGTCAACATGATACCGCTCTCACAACACCATCCGCCAAACATGCAGCTCCACACCCAATCTCTCGCCGCGTTGTGCCGCACACTTGGCTCCATGCCTCGTGCGCCAAGCTCGTGTGCCTGCTGCCGATCATGTCCGCAACTCTAACGTCTTTTGATAATTTGCAGGACTTGTGCATGTACACGCAATCACCCCAGCTCCCGGCCGCCCTTCTCTGCGCCATCCGTCCTGAGGCGAAGCGGGCCTCAGGGATAGCTGACAGCCCGTCCCTGACAGCGCGCTAAAGCCTAAGGGCCCGGCACCTGACACTTTTTCTGCGCCCATGCAGGAACGTTCTCCCATTTGCCGGGCGCGCGCCGAACCAAGGAAACCCTGCGTCCGCCCCGCCGCGCGACTGGTGCTAGAGTGCATTCTTCTCTCCCGCGCATCAGCCACATGGGATCGCGCGACGCCACGCTATGCCTGTCTATAAGTCCATTGCTATGCTAGCTCGCTCCCTAAACGCCTTTTTCGATGCCGCCCACGCCAAAAGCCCACATCATGGCAGTGCAAAACCCCCAGCCGAAATTGGTGCCAACGCGCCTGTTTGTTGGTTTCGCTGGCGTACGCGGCTGGATCAAATCTTCAGTCCTTGCGCCCCCACCACCAACACTCACGGTCGGAGGTTCCAAACGCTCTCCGTGGTGCCAAAGACCCGCAGTTTGTTCCCGTACACACGCCAGAAGTCCGTCTCGAAAGGAGGCATCAGAGTCATTGGCTCCATCGCCTCTCGGTTGACTGTTGCACCTTGCTGAGCCGCCCCCTCGTCTGGGTATGAATAGTAGGTTGTCCCATCCCACTGGTACGTCGCAACCTGGGCATCCTCCGTTTCTTCCGTCGGCGAGCCGTTCCGCGGCTCTTCGGGGACCAACTCCGCATCTTGCTCGTCTTCGCTCTCCGTGTCAGCTGTAGCCAATTGAGCGAAGAGGTTCGTTGAAGAAAACATCAATGTGCTCTTAGTCTCGCCGCCCGCCTGACCGCCCTTTCCCTTCTTCTTACGTGCCGTCTTCTTGTTCCGCGCCGTGTCTGTGTCTTCCAGCGGTGCGACTGCTTGTGCTAACGCAGTCTGATCACCGTTGACATTGGGTGTGATCGCGGGGGTGACGAGCTCGGCTTCTCCATCGAGAGTGGCGATTCCTTGATTGGACGGAGGAAACGGTGAAGAGTCGCTTCGATCTGGCAACGTCTCTGGAGCGGTGTCGTAAGATTCATCATCACTGACAGCCAGTGACGCATCTTTGAGGTATGCGCCATCTTGCTCAAGCTTGGTTGACAGTCGAATCATGATCAGGGCAGTCAGAAAACTATCATACCCCGCCTCATGAAAGGGTGTTGCGATGTGGTACTTGTCGTGTGCGCCATGTGTGACTACTCATTGTTTAGCGTGCTGTATAAACATCACAGGAATTCGGTGCATGGTTACCGATGACGGGCTTATTCTGGTCGCGAAGCTTGTGGTGAATCTCCTCAAGAGAAGATCTAGGGTTTATGTCCCCACAGTTGTGTGTAGCCACGTATTTAGTATCCACGACAAGAGGAAAGTTCTCGTGAAGTACCTTCCGGCATTCCTCGAGCGTTGGAGGCAACGGGCCGATGAACGTGCGATACAAGTAAACGATATCCGTGAATAGATTGTGTCCAACGAGAACCGGCCTCCTGCGTTGTAGCGCGAGGCGTGCGCGATCAAAGCGCGCCTTTAGATTTATCATGTCAGCGGACTTCACAGCCCCGGTATGGACGTCGCGGGCAAATAAATCTGCGTCAATCTTCAACTCCCCGCCACAGAGAGCTTCGATGATCCAACGGAAGCCCGTCTGGCGCTCAATTTGGTGTCGAAGGGCTCTCTTCTTCTTGCGCAAGATTTCCTTTTCCCTTTCTTCGTTGAGAGGTACGATCTGTATAGCTTGGGGCTTGGAAATGGTCACTAGGTCTGGGTATTCGGCGCGAACGAGCTGGTGTACTAGGCGCTTTTCGAAGTTGCCGAGTTCAGCATAAGTGGGTTGGATACCGGCAGGATTGGTGGAGACGATATTGAGGTGATTCGCGAAAGGCTGTCAGTGATTAGTGGAAGAACTTTCAACACAACAACGCAGAGTTGGCTTGGGAAATCACACTGTCGTCGGTACTTGAAGCGTGAACTGAGACATGGCAGCCGAGGCTTCAAGCACACATGAATGCGTCTGTCCAAACGACTACTTCCAACCGACCGCACAGTGGAACAGTACACATGCGTGCTCAACATCTTCTTGCTCATTACACGACTCACCTTGCCTGTCTCCTTCCATGTATTTATGGCACAGCGAACTTTGCTGACGAACTCCAGAGACTGCACTTCGTGCTCCTTTAGCTGAACATCTGCGATGGCAGACTTATCCCATCTCGCATATGCTAGCTTCTTGGCTCTTTTGGCCTCGTACCGAGAGAGGTATGGGACTCCCTTCGTCATGGGGAGATCCATCTTGAAGCCGACGCTCAACAAAAATTCTGCGGCGCCGCTTTGAAAAGACCAGATGCGTTCAATGTCTAGTCTTTCTTCGAGCAGAGGGTTGAGATTGAAATTGTAAGGGCGCACGACGTAGCTCTCGGACTGTATGTCCTGCTCGACGCAGGTGAGGCCGATTTGCAGTATCTGGTAGCGATCCGCGGCGTCTTTGATTTCCTGATAGCGTTCTTCCAGGGTCTGCTTGGTGCCGGAGGTACCCCTAGAAGGGATGCCTGACAGCTCCAAGTCAAACGAGACGAACTGAGCAGTGGATACGGCTTCAAGGATCTCAAGCAGACGGCCCCAGAAGGCCGTCTTATCGACGTCCATGCTGCGCTGATTCGCGCGTTTGCCTCGCAGAGCTGTCGAGGAAGGTTACGCAGCTGAATCAGAGCCGCAGATGTCAAATGAAGTAGAACAGGCACAGAGAACTGCACGCAAGTTGTAGGTGTGCGTTGGGGTTGCGATGCAGTGGATGTTTAGGGTAGGTGTCCGCACGGAAAAAAAAGTTCAGAGGTGCTGGAAGGTGGCAAGGCGTGGAAGTGTTGCCTGTAAGTTTGATGCTGCAAACTTGTTTGTAGGCAGGAACCCTTCTGCCTTTGTCTTCCGGTTAGCAATGAAGCAATAGTAGGATCCGTTGGTCTCAGCGCCTGCAGATGGATGCGATGCGCGGGCGGTGTTGATGGCGCCGTGGCATGACGGCATCTTTCGCGCGAGAGGCGGGCGCCGACTGCCGAAATGGAGCAAGGCAAGAAGCATGGGCGCAGTTGGCAGCTGACAGCTGGCGCCGGGTATCTTTAGTGTGTGCCGATGCCGGATCATGGCCCGGCGAGAGCAAGGCAATCAAAGAACACGGCACAGGCAGGCGAGCTGCGAGCTGCACCCCGCGACGCTCGGCGACGCGCCTCTCACATGCAGCACGTCTGCTCGCGTATCCTGGCCGTGTCGCGCGATTGAAGCCGCTGCGGGTGTTGCCCCGTGCCCCGTGTGTCCAATCTCCGTGCTCCGACGAGCCGAGGTCCTCGTCAGCGGCCCTGCGTGTTTGCGGCCGACATTCCTCACTCGAGCACCGCAAATCACTACCACAACACCGTGCGGGAAGCATGCGAGAACACCTCCTGCGCGCCCCCCATATCCCCCGGATCTCCTCCTCCATGGAATAGCAGCCGCCCGCCACGCCCGCCGCAACACTGTCTATGACCTACGAGAACATGCTGGCGGCCTCCGTCACGTCACTCGGCTCGCAGCAGAGGCCGCAGACCGCGCAGATCGCGAAGACATACCGCCAAGCTGCTCAGCTGTTCCTCACACGACGCCTGCCCGAGGCCCTCTCAACCATCGAACCCGTCATCACCCCCGACCTTCCCGACACAGACGGACAAGACCACGACAATCAACAAGCCGCATTCGCGCCCATCGCCTATGCGTCGCGCGGCACCCGCGTCAAAGTCTGGAGCTTCTACCTGACCTTCTTGAACTCCGTAATAGAACTGGGGCCTGAGGAGGGCAAACATGCATTTGGCAGCACAAAATGGAAGGCCTTGGTGTCGAAATGCCGCGACGGCAGGGTCTGGGAAGATGTGGTGCAGGCCGGCTATGGCGGAGTTGAGGGCAGCGTCGATCCCGACGTCGTTATCAATTTGTGTGTACCAACTCTTGCCGCGATGCCGTGAGATCCGGGTTAACTTTTCTGTGTAGAGCGACACTGTTGTTGACGCACGCGCCGTCGCAGCAGGTGACCCAGCAACGGCTCGAAACGTACCTCTCTGCCTCGGCACAACCCACCTTCGACATTACTGCGCACATGAACTCTCCCCTCTACGCCCAGAAGCGCTCGGGTATTCGGAGCCACGGCACAAATACACCCAGAGACTTGAACTCCCGCCTGAAGCTGCTCGAGCTGTACACCCTTCACGTTCTTCCGCGCAACGACGAGTGGGATTATGCTCGCGAATTTATAGGCATGAGCGAAGTACTCGACGACGAGCGAAAGGAAGCATTTCTCCTAGCTTTGCATGGTCTTAAGGAAGAGCAGGAAAGCGCCGCCATCAGGGAAGCCGAGCTACGGCAGCAGCAACAACAACAGTTGGAACGCCGCCGCCAAGAAGCTGAAACACGCCGCCGAGAAGCAGAAGAAGAGGAATCACGCCGACGGCGGGAGCAAGAAGACCGTGAGGCTAGACAGCGCATGCGGCGCCCCGCAAATAATGGCTCGCAAGGGGCCGCCTCTCCACATCCTACGTCGAGCAATCTCAACCGGGCTGCGGCTTCAGCACCGCCCAGAGCACCACGACCTGGTCCGAATAAGAAGGCAATTAGCCCACGTCCAAGAAATCAGAGCGTATCAGCACGAGCATCGGCCGTGTTGGGCGCCGTCCAGAATATGTTCCAGAACGCCACACAGTCTTTGACGAAGAATCCCATGGCATTTCTTCGTACGCTACTCTTCCTCTTAGCATTCGCGCTAGCATTTGGTAGACAGGATCTACGAGATCGCGTAAAACGTCTGCTACGGATCGCGTGGGAGAAGATGCGCAGAACCCTCGGAATGGGCGTCAAGGTATCGTATATCTGAAAAAAAGAAAAAGAAAACGCACGACAAAATCTGAGATACCCCTCACCTCGGCCAGTCTGACGACTGGTCTTCTTTTCACACTGCAAATACCCGCCCAAACACACAGAATCAATATTTTCCTTTGTTAACCTTTCCATTCTCATTAACCGAATCATCGATCATTCAACAACTTGCGAACAAACTACTGGTCGAAAGAAGACCCTCAAGTTGTACGCAAGGGTTTGATCAACTCCTATCCTTGGCCCACGAGACGCTCCCAAATGCTTGGCAATGGAGGTCGTGCAGTACTATCGACGAATGTAATGCTATTTCTTTACTGAATGAATCTTCTCTGTACCAACTGGGGGCTGTATTCAAGCGAGATCGTTTACTGTTAGGAGCGGCGTTATCGCGTTTGGAACGGGGAAGAGAGGAAGCAAGGACCTCCGGCAAAAACGGGACACAGGCTCTTCCACCAAAATGAGGGTGGTCCAAACATTAATTGGCGTACGGGCTCTCCTTGTTGATTTCCCTTCTTGTTTTTTCCGCCTCTCGTCCTCGGGTCCCTAAGGTTCTGCATGCCTGGAATGTAGCTAGTGAGAAAACAATGTTGCTTAAATGACCCGTCCCTGCGTCCTTGGCTCTCTTCCGCTCACACACCTGCTCTTTGAACACCATGGGACATTCAGCGACGATGATCATATAACGTCTACGTCAGTTCTCGTGCGGGACAAACGAATGATTAATGATCATCGGCACATCAGCGCATACCAATACTCCAAGCCTTCGCTTGCGGACTATCAGCATTCGCTGGGAATACAAGAGTTCACAAAAGGGGGATACACAAGTTCAGGGCCATATATTGTCCCCTTGCATGACGAGTGCTACAAGCGATAACAGCATGCAGAAGACAGGGCCGGAACGGAGCGATGATACCAGAGCAAAAAGGCTTACCGATCAGACAGACAAGGACCCAAAAAAGGATAGCTTGGCAAGTTTATGACAGGACATGCGCAGGAGCAAAAGGAATCAGCCTCAACACACTCACATACACGTTGGGGCGTACAAAATGGGATTCTTCATCCATGTATGTATATATGTATTCATGTATGCACGTATGTACAAAAACACCCTTTCCGACCTACCCATCATCGATGACCACTGGAGCGAGCGACTGAACAAACAAACACCAAAAACTGAAAAACCACCACCCCGCCAAACCAACCCGATGCAATAACGCACTCACTCATGCACTCTTTCTTGCACGCCCTTATCTGCCTTTCTCATCTTTTGTTCTACTGCGTGTGGCCGTAAACGCCTGGGAATCTCACACGCGCGCTCTCTCCTCTCCATATGAGACCCCAAAGACTAACAACGGGAAAATAGGAGAAGGGAAAAAAAGAACCCACCGTCTCTTTTCTCTCGTTCCTCTCCGGGTTCACAGGGAGGCGAAAGACTGACCCCCCATATTTTCAACGGAAAGAGGGACTGTCACACCGAAAAGGGAAAAAACAAAGATAATGCCCAGAGAAACAACCGTGAGATGCGTGCATGTATGTCTTTGAAACCAACCGTCGTTGTTCATCGTTTCCGCATCAGTTACGAGCCATGACCCTCCCTCATCCAGAGATATTGCTCATCGATCATAAAATTCGAGGATGGAAACAGAGAGAGAAAGGAGCACCACGATTCGTCCACCCTCACATCTAGAGCGGCTATGGGAACCGACCCTTAGCGCGTCAAGATGTTTGCAGTGTGTTTCGAGCATGACTATCTTTTGTTTCGTCGCATCATCATCATCATCAAGAGAGATGCGAGGAAAAGAAAACGAAAGGAAGACGGCGGGACCAGAAGAATATATCAAAACAAGAAGGGACTTGAAACCACCAAAATGCCCACGGTGAATGCTTTGATGATGCTTCTCAAAAGCGAAAGGACGGGAAAAGGAAAAAAAAGAAAAGAATGAATCCCCTATTTCGTTCGTTCATAGCAGTAGTTACTTTTTTTTCCCGTTCCTCTCTCTTTCCAAGCATCCCCTCCCTCCCGCCCTTCCCCTTGATTCTCTTTCCCTCTTCTAATCCACCTTAACATCCTTCTCGTCCACCCGCACCTCCGCCACATCGTCCTCCAAATCCGGCATTTCCGCCTCCGCCGCCTCCAAATCCGCGCCGACATTGAGTAGCGCGGGCGGCCTGCCGCCTTCGTGGTCCGAATCCACCGGCGTCACGTTACCCGGCCCGGATAGCAGACCGTCTTCACCCTCGAAGTCCATCAAGCGGTCTCTCATATCGCTGCCGGTCGACTCAGGCATGGCGGCGACGTCGCTAGCAACATCCGTGTTGTCGGCGTCCTCGTCGTTGTCGGCGGCGCCGTCCATCTGGCCCGAGATGGCCTTCGGCCACTCCCAGCCAGGCTGGTTGGCGGCCGAGAGACCACCGACGGCGGGCTTGTTGGCGACGTCCATGGACACGCCCTCATCGTCCTCGTACGGCGGTGGCAGGATCTCGGCGTCGTCATCGTCACTCGTCAGCGCCCTCGTTGTCGTCGTCACGCCAGCCGAACCAGCCGCGCGGGGCTGGGGACCAGCTCCGGCTGCGCTCGAGTCTCTCGGCGACCCATTCGGGGATGAGCCGCCGAGACGCTGGCCGTTTCCCGACGGCGAGTCGTCACCGGATTCAGAGGCGGGGGCAAAAGCCTGGCGGACGACGTCCTGTAGGTAGGGCGGCCCTAAAGGGGCGTCGTCGGCTGTACGGCGGCGGCGGTAGAAGAGCAAGTACGCGCTGCCGCTAACAAGGTTCGACGGGCTCTTCTTGCTGACCATAGAGTCTGTCTCAAAGTCAGTACATGAATCATTCAAGTTCGCTTCTGGAGAATCTTACCATTGTAGTCGTACCACTGCCCGTCGTAGAAGTTCTTTGCCACCGCAGTGTAGTGCCCTCCACCGAGGCCACCAAAGTGGTTATCCACAGCGAAAAGATCATAGATCAAAGGCTTGCCTTCACTGAGGCCAACACGCTCGGAGATATCCAGTCCTTCAATGGGGAAGTCGACGAGAATATCGACCTTGTCCCGGAAACCGCGATTGGCGCCAAAGCGCTTTAGGTGAACGACGAGAATGTCGGGAGCAGTCCAGATCTCGAGGGTCTTGCTTGCTCTGCGAAGCTCCTTGCAGCGGTTGCAGTACCACGCATTCTCCTCAGACAGGATCTCAGTCTTTGCAGTTTCGGCGAAGCAGTCTTCAAGTGTGATGCCTGACTTCTTTCGCGCCGCCCGCTTTTTCTTCTTCTCCGCAAGCTCGGTATCGGGCAGAGTTTCGGTCAGATCCCAAGTGCCAATACCGCGCATCTCGCTCTTGTCCGAAATCTTACCGCCAAAGAGCGCGTCGAAGCTCTCGCTTTCCCAGTCGACGACAATCACCTCACCAGGGCGGAGAAGCATGGGCTCGCCATCAGGCTCAGACACTGGCTCGGAGCTGGCTCTAACGTTGGTGCCAGTGCGGCGGTCCTTCCGGGAGTAAGTCTTCATCTTCCTGCCCTTCTTGCCCTTGGCTCTTCTGGCTTGCTTGTTCTGGAACTTCTGGCGGTTGGCCTGCTTGTTCATCGATACAGGTGCAAGCTCGTCTTCGCTCTGTTCAGGCTCGAATGACTCCAAGGTGTTGGAAAATTGAGGCGTGTCCTCGTCAACATCGCTTTCGGGCGTGCCAGAGCGCTGGGTGGCTTGGGTAGAACCGCTGGCGGTGGACTGGATAGATGAACGGCGGCTTGTGGGTGCCGGAATGCGAGACTCCAAAGTGGCGTACTCCCTGGCGTCAAGCCCGCTCCAGCCAGTCGGGAGAATATCGTTGCCTAGCTTTGCGTACTTCAAGGTGAACAGCCTTCGGAGTTCGGGAGGAATGAAGTTACCAGGCTGCAGAACCGACGGCATTGAACTCTGCTCTTGCATGGTAACATCATCGTTGGCGTTGCCATCCGACTTGGCCTTGTCTGCTTCCCCGGGCTCGGTCATCGTGACATCTACGATGCTCTCATCACCCTCAACCGAATTGGCCTGGACACGAGCATCCGCGTTGGAAGACGCATCTTCGTCCGCTGTCACGACAGTGTCTGACTCATCACGCGGGGAGGCCGAACCCTCCTCATTGAGAATCTCCCTGGTGGTCATGCCAGCAACTCTGCCAATAACCTTACGCAGGATCTCATCCGAGTCTTTTGCTTGGTCGCGCGTGACGAGAACGTGAGTAGGCCAAAGTGTCACATCCCACCTGTTAGAGGGAGATTTGCGAACACGATGGAATACAGGGACCACCAACTTGTCCGCCATGGGCGAATCGATGTCGGGAATTTCGTCGTCCTCGGATTGGTTGAAGGGGTAGGTAGACCTGGCTTTACCAGACTTCTTCGCAGGCGGCCAGTTTGTGGGGACATCGTCCAGTTCGTAGCAAACAATCTCATCGCGTTCCTGGATGCTGCTTTCCACGATGGCTTGTCTGTCCTCGAAGTGCTTGTAGAACTTGTGGCTGTAGATTTCGGACATCATGATACGTTTGGGGTCAACGTTCGGAATACGCTGCGCAATGAATTCCTTGATCGCTGAAAGTGGCCTGTTGGGTTCTATGTCCACATCGATCTGTACCGGGCGGCCGACCAAGGGCACAAAGTAGATGCTATGTTGCCAGTTCTTCTCGATGGGCAGCTGGAGAGTGAGGGACGAGTAGGGGTCGAAGGTGATGCTGACCTTGTCGCACTCGGGGCAGACCATTGTGTTCTTGTAGAAACCATTAAACAGGTCCATGGCGACCGAGTCGTTACGTGCACGATGGTTCTCGCGGTACTTCTCGCCAAGCGCCTTGATGGCTTCCGGGTCTTTATGGGTATTGTCATCCGAATCAGGGTTCTCAATGTATGGTTTCTTGATGATCCTGTTCAAGTCCTCGTGAAGGCCGTCCACTAAGAAGCTGAGGAACTCCTGCGAGTCTTGCTGTCCATAGCCAGAGAACATTGGCTGCGCACGTCCGAGTGCAAACTTGAAGTTCTTGGGCGCAAAAGAGGTAGGAGAAGACTCGTCGTAGATGGACGCGAGCAGGCCTGCGTATGCCTTTGCAATGCTACCTCCATGACCGAGCGGGTTATCTCCATTAAGTTCCTCCTTGTACTTATTTTGCATGAAGTAGGCAGTGAGCTCCTCAACGCTACGGATGCACTGCAGAGCCGAGTTCATGTAGCAGGTATTGCCCAAGTTGGACAAGCCAACAGTCCCGCGTGTCCTGCCGTTCTTCGTCCGTCCACGCGTCATGGGCCCACCGGGCGCTGGGCTGCTGCGTCCACTGTCGCCCTTGGAGTCCGGGAGCTTACCGGTGCTGAGTGAGACGCCGTGTTTTGATGCCGCCTTACGCGCATTATCCGAGACAAACTCGCCACCGGCAGGGCCACCAATCTGTTCTTCTAAAATGATAATTTGGCTGGTGTTCAAACCAACTATATCCATCTTGACGCTGCCGTTGTACTTCGGGTTGTTTGTCTCGTCCTTGTGGTCAACCATCTCTCTTTGAGTGCTCTCAGCCATGGCTGTGAATGATGCCAGGTCAATCAGCAGAGGTGTCGGGGGAGTCCTAGCAGGAGAGCTGTTTCGGGAAGTGGCCGGAGTGAGCACCTCGGCCTTGGGTTCTTGCTGGCCCGACGAGCCGGCCTGAATGGGTTCCAATACCCTCCAGATCTGTACCTTCGTGGTCACAGGGATTCCGGCTGCCTCCTTTGCTCTTTTCAGGAAGTTCTGAAACTTCTCGCTTCGGCTTGAGAGTATCCTGACCGCATTGCTAGAATTTTCCTTGATTCTTTGAGCAGTCATAGCTTCCGAGTCATTGCGCAGCTTGCGGATCGAGATGAACGGAGGATAAATTTCGTACTGAACGTTCTGCACGCCAGAGCCAGGTGGTGCGGTATCGTGAGCGTAGCGGATGATGGGAGGTACACCCGCCTTCACGCCGTACCATTCGACCATCAAGTTCCATGCCTCCTCAGGAAACACTTCGTAGTCTTCACCAATCTGAAGGCCCGGCTTCATGGGCACGAATAGCTGACCGGAGGATTCACTGACGTGGTCTTGTTCCCAGGCCGAGGCATCTTTCGGAAATAGGAGTAGTCACTAAACCGTGCTTTTCGGGATGCGGGAGCGAAAGAACGTACCTTGATCAAATAGAGGCTCGTTGTTGATGGGCCCTACCTCACCCTCTGAGGCGGACTTATCGAATGGGCTGAATTGCTTGCTATCAGACACGCGTGACAGGACACGCGACAGCCACCACATGCTGACAACATAGCCCTTCTGACCGTCATGTGGCAGAGCCTTGTGTAGCGTCATGATCCGCACCACCTGCTCATCTAGCGAAGGGCCTGACGCAGGGGCGCTGGTGGCGGGTTGTTCCTTGGAATTTGGCGGTGAGGGAGCAGCATCGCTGGTGGCCGAGGTGCTTACGGTGTTAGACTCGTTGACAGACATGGACGCCGTGTCCGAGCTGGAGCCGCTGTTCTGGTCCTTGGGCTGGGGCTGCTCATCTCTGAGCATGTCCACCGAGGAGTCTCTCGCGGTGCCATTCTCCATCTCCATCTGTTCCCGGCTGTCGTTCTCTCCAGCCATTTCGGACGCGGAGCGTTTTGCGGGGGACGCCGATCGAGGCGGAGGCGAGCGTACAGAGGCGCCGGAGGAGGTGTTCTGCAGGCGGGAGCCGTCTGGCACTGCGGAGGAGCCGCGCCGATCTCCTGCGGCGCCGGGTCTACTCGTGGTCTCCAAGCTCAGGCCAGCGTACGCCTCGGTAGGGGAGCTGCCGCCGCTGGCTGTGTTGTCCCAGGTGGCTCCTTCCGACTCGGCGACAGGCTCCAAGACTTCGTCGCGGAGATGCGGCGGGATGTAGCGCGGCGGCGAGGCGGAGGTGCGGCTGCCGACGGAGGGCGGGTGAGGAGAAGAGCGCGGCGACGCTGACGGCTGGAGCGGGTCGAAGGCCGACGGTTGCGCAGGCCTTGGGGCGGACGGCGAGGAGTTGTCTGAGGCTTCGGGGGGCAGGTCCTGGGCGAGCTTCCGCTTCTTGATGGACGCCGTCGTGAAAGCGAGCGGCCGGCCTGTGGAGCTGCAGCAGCTCCAACGGCAGGCACGGGCGGTGCGTGAAGCGGCGCGGGGCACGGAGAGGCGCGCGGCGCGGGTGATGAGGGCGTATGCAACTGCTCCTAGGGTTGCCGGGGCGGTGGTGGGTGACAGGAGCGAGCGGTGTTGCGGGCGGCTCAATGCGAAGGGCAGAAAAATGAGGCTGGGCGGGCGGTGATGTCGTCTCAAGTCGCGCGCTGTTCTTCCGCTCGGAAAGTGCCGCGCGGACGGCCAAAGGGAGCTGGGGATTACTGTGCCTGCCGGGGGCGTTCCAATTATAGGCGGGTGTCCTGCAGCGCGCAGCGTGATCTCGCGATTGCGTACAAACTGGCCGACAGCCTTGCGATGCGCGTTGTTGCAGCTCAGCACCACGTCCAAGTCATTGCCGCACGCGCCGTGAGACATGCAAAAGACATCTCTTTCTTCCTCCACGCGTCCTCTAGCTAGCCCGCTGCCTGGACCGCATTTCCCCCGTGCCGAGCCAAAGAGGCTGCCCCGGACAACGCTGAACCCCCAGATTCTACGCAAGTGCTCCATCTCGGGGGCCTCCACGTTCCAACGCCAACACCTGCTGCCACCTCACCTCGCCGCCGTGGAGCGTGTGCTGCTGCAGACGTGACCAGGAGCAGCAGATCACGCATGCTCAGACACTGCACGAAGCAGTCGCCACCATGATCTGCAATAAGCCAGCTGAGCGGATGAAGACGGCGAGAAGTGAGGCTGTCACCGCTGCCCTTCTGCGTCTTCTGCCGCAACAGTCTAGACGCGTCCGCCGGCGAGGTGAGCTGGGCGGGGAACGGGGTGTTCAAAACATGTCGACTATGCCAGGTGCCGTCAACCCCAATCCGAGCAATCAACCTGGGCAAACAGGCATCGGGTGGCCCGAAAAATGGCATGAGCCAGACTGCATCCCGGATTAGGAAGGGAGACCCTGCAAATATCTGTCCTGATGGTGATGCTGCTACCCCGCAAGGCGGAATGGAAGTCATCCGTACGTGAACATGCAGCGGAGGAACTCAGCCCAAGGGTCACCCGATAACGCACGCCGAGGTGCCCCTCCACTGCTGTAAGCGAGCCGTAGCACATCGTCCGGGCAGCTGCATATGTCGTTGAGCCACAGAACCGAGGCACGGAGGAGAAACTGGCGGTGATGACAAGCTCAGCACTTGTGGGCCTGAGCCTCCGATCCCGGGCTAGCCGCTTTGGTCGCCAGGGGAAAGGAAAGGCACGAGACTGGTGGCCATGACGTCTGATGTTCAGCAGCACACGGAACGGACATCCGATCCGTTTCTGCTTGCACCCTTGACACTTTCCACCTGCAGCGGCGTCGCACCACAGCCTGCTGCCATAATTGACTAAGCGCCAGGATCCTCTGGGCTCTGGGCCGCACCGCCGCAAACTGTGGGGGCCAGAAGAGAGGCTTCCTCTCTCGCCGAGACCAGGCAGAACCTCTGCTGAGAGCACAGCCGCTCCTTCCTGCTGTTCTTCGCGGACCCCGAGTCCCAGCGCATCTTGACCTGACACCCTGACACCCTCACACGCGCGCGTTTTTGTCCGCGTGTCTGGTTCCGCACCCCCCGCTCCGTGTTATGCTCGTTCCTTGCACACACTACATGCAGCATGTTCTCCAACATCTTCAAAGACAAAGACTCTCCGTCACACCAGTCACCCTCTGGCCCCAAGAAAGAGGCCTCCCTAGAGACGATACTTCCTACGCCAGAACTGCGCATTGAGCTCGCCCTCCTCGTGGTCTTGTGCACCGATGCCATTCGCCAGGATCTCGTTGCTACCTTCCAGGTGCCCAAAGCCCTCCAAACCGCGGCAGCTTTCCATGATCCCACGGCCGAGGAGAACCTAATTGCGCTTGATGAGAACCAAAGAGCCCATGCGTCGAGCGCTGCGGAACGAGCCGAGCGTGTCGAAAAGATCAAAAGAGAGCTCGCCGCCAACGATGTGCAGGAACTGCACCGCGCCGCCCTCAGTTTTTACAACAACTGGCGCGTGCAAGTCCTCAAACGCGTGGGCGAGGTGCTGAAAGTCCGCTCCAAGGATGTGGCACTCGCGAAGCAGGAGCGGGACAGGTCCTCCACGAAGAAACAGGAACTAGATTTGCTTTCCCTGGACGACAACCAACCATCCCCCGAGTCCTCTACTGCAAGCACGCCAATCCCAACTACACTTGTCCGGCTGCCTCAGGAATCTCGTACTCTCATACTCAACTCCATACTTCTCCTCCTCCTCTCCTTGCAGAACTATCCCGCCCACTCGCGCCTTGTCCTCATCCTCCTCTCATCGAGTCTTCGCCTACCTACCGCTCTACTCTGCGAACAGGAAACCGCCCTCGCTAAGGCCCTCCTCACATCCGCACGCCAGCTTTCCGCAGAAGAAGAAACAGCCCGCGCCGCATCCTCGAACGCAACTTCTCGCAAATGGAAAGTCGGCCTAGCCACCGTCGCCGGAGCCGCCCTAATCGGCGTCACGGGCGGCCTGGCAGCCCCCTTCCTCGCCGCGGGCGTGGGCACCGTCCTCGGCGGCGTCGGCCTGGGCGCGACGGCGGTCGGCGGGCTCCTGGGCGGGCTGGCGGGTAGTAGCGTGCTGGTAGGCGGTCTATTTGGTGCGTACGGCGGACGCATGACGGGCAAGATGATGGACAAGTACTCGGCCGACGTGTCGGACTTTCGCTTTGTCGCCGTGCGCGGCGGCGACGACGGCGGCGTGTACGAGCGCCAGCGCAAGGCGCAGGGGCTCTCGCGCCGCAGCACCAGCCAGAGGCCAGAAGATGTCCGTGGCAGCTGGAAACCGCCAGGCCGCAACCACTCCTCCTCCTCAGCCATCGACCCAGCGTCTGAGCACCACCGTCTGCGCGTGGCCATCGCCATTAGCGGCTGGCTGACGGACTCTACCGAGGTCTTCACCCCGTGGTTCGTGATGGGCCCTCAGCTGGAGACGTTCGCGCTCCGGTGGGAGGTCGAGGCGCTGTTGAAGCTGGGCACGTCGCTGTCGGCGGTGCTGAAGAGCGCCGCCTGGGGCTACGCCAAGTACGAGATCGTCAAGCGCACAGTGTTGGGCAGCTTGGCCGCCGGCCTGTGGCCACTGATGCTGCTGCGCGTGGGACGCATCGTTGATAACCCCTTCTCCATTGCCCGCAAGCGTAGCGAAAAGGCTGGCGCCGTGCTCGCCGACGCCCTCATCAACAAGGCCCAGGGCGAGCGCCCCGTTACGTTAGTCGGGTACTCGCTCGGCGCGCGCGTTATCTACTCGTGCTTGCTGCAGCTCGCTGAGCGCCGGGCCTTTGGCCTCATCGAGAATGTCGTCATGATGGGCGCGCCTACCCCAAGTGATGCGGCGGCGTGGCGCAAGATGCGGGCGGTTGTAGCAGGCCGCCTGGTCAACGTGTACAGCTCCAACGATCATATCCTCGGATACCTCTACCGCACGAGCAGCATCCAGCTCGGTGTCGCAGGGCTCCAGCAGGTGCAGGGAGTGCAGGGCGTGGAGAATGTCGACGTCAGTGATATGGTTGACGGCCACACGCGCTACAGGTGGCTGACCGGCACCATCCTGAAGAAGATCGGAATGGAGGAGCTGGACGACGAGGAGGTGCGCAAGGAGGAGGAAGAACTCCGCATCGAGGAGGCGAAGGAGCGCAAGGCGGAGCAAGAGAACGAAAAAAAGGTGGAGCAA
Organism: Diplodia seriata; assembly: GCF_021436955.1. Taxonomy (NCBI): domain Eukaryota; kingdom Fungi; phylum Ascomycota; class Dothideomycetes; order Botryosphaeriales; family Botryosphaeriaceae; genus Diplodia; species Diplodia seriata. The sequence goes on along the minus strand of NW_027117309.1, from coordinate 2,845,557 downwards.
AAAATCGGCAAGGCCGGCGACAGCCAGGAGGAGAGGCGCATCATCATGCAAGACGTCGTCGAGGAAGAGGCCAAACTACTGGAAATGCGTACCGGCATGAGCGCCGAAGAGCCGGACGAACAGAGCCCTCAGCTCCCTCCTCGCCCTGCACCGCAGCAATCCCGCAGCACCATCTCCCGCAAGCCTGTCGGCCAGGCCCCGGCAAAGGCGCCGGCGCCGGAGGTTGAGACACCGCCAGAGAAGCCCCCACGGCCCGCTGCTGCTCAGCCCAATAGGTCCGAGGAAGACGACGACGACGTACCCCCGCCGCAACCTCCTCGCCGCACGACTACAGCCGTCACCGACTTCGCACCGGCTGCTCCAGCCGCCGCTGCCGCCACACCTGCCACCAACAAGGATATCCTGAACGATGAGTACGACGACGATAATATCTCGCTCGGCGACGACGACGTCGAGAGCGTGCACTCAGCCCCGTCGGTGAAATCTGCTGAGATGATGATGTTGGCACCCGAGGCGGAGCCGCTGTCGGACGAGGAGCCTGAGACTACTGGGGCGAAGTCGGGGGAACGGAAGTAGGTGTGTGTGGAGGGGGAGATTGAGAAGGGAGGAGAGTGGATGGTTTGATACTCTGTTGGAAAGTTTCCTTTGGGGTTGAAGTTGCCATGCCTCTTTTCTAGATGGGTTTCTCGAGACAGTGGAAACTAAGAGCGCCGTGATGGCGTAATAGAATGTTTTATGCACTTTTATATGAGACGCCGTAGAACTCTAAATGCTTTCATAAGGAAGAATCTTAGCAAAAGCACGTCTGTGCAGCTTATGAGGTAAATGTGTACACAGCAAAGTGCACAAGAATTGAGCCCGACTACATCTGTCTCCTACACATTGTACAGGTTTGAGACTGGCACCCACATCCCGTTCTTTGCTTCATCTGCTCATGAAAGTTTCTTGAGGTTTACATCTGTTTTTGTCCCCTGACACTTGCTTCAGCTTCATATGCAGGGAAAGGGCATGAAACATGGCACAGACGGAACAAATATATCGCAAACCCACTGTGCATTTACAATAGGCGCCTGACGCTGGCGATCGTTGCAGGCTTGACGATTACACTTTATGTATATTTACGCAGCCGGGCAAACCCGCGACGAGAGAGCTCTTCACACGGAAGGTATAGGAAAACTAAAAAGGCGACTTAAGACTAGTTTTGCTATCAAATTTATGAAATGTGTGGTTTAGATGACGCCACTTTTGATTCGCGGTTCCAAACGAAGCATGCTACTGAAAGCAGGATATCTACAGGATGGGGGTTAGTTGGGCCTCGCTGATGTACCCTTGACCCTCGCTCATCATCTCGTTGTGTTTCTCATATTATTTCCCCCTGAACTTCTCCGCCGCTGCTGAGTCCTCTGATCCCACATTACCCTCCTCGGTCCGCTTTCTCTCTTTCTCTTTCGGGTTGTTTGATGGGTGAGCTGTGACGCAAAACGAGAAATGCAATGCGTAAGTTACAAAGGGAAACCAAAATGTGCTAGGTTCTCGCTCCCCTAGCCGGGTATCTAAGCGCTCTGAATGTTTGCTACGAACAATAGAAAGCACGACGAATTTGTCGATGTCAGCTGCAGCGTGCCCGAGTAGGATGGATTGAGGAAAATGGTAGTGTGTTCGAAGTGCGGGTATTGTGTGCTCCTGGGTATAAAGCTGACCGCAACTGTGCTCTTGAGGTGCAACAACGCGGTCTGTCCACAAAGACGGAAGCAATGCGGACGTAAACGGAGCTTGCGTGGGATAGGGCAAGTCCAGAAAGCGAGGTTCCAGGGCGACTAAGCTGGAGACAGCCACTGAACCCATGGCTGGAAGTACGCTTCTTCGCACTCTGAATTCATGTTGCTTTGTAGGCAACTTTGAGTTCATTCGAGGCTCCTTTATCCGTGGAAACTCCGCTTGGGGGTCCTCAGTCTGATTTCCAATGGCTTGTCAGACGCCCGTCGTCGTCTGCTCTGCCAAGGTTGAGCTCGATTGCGTAAAGACCCATGGTAGCAGCCAGGTTGATCCAACGCCACAGATTACCCCCAGCGTCACCACCTTGACTGGTCCACCACTCACCAGCCGCATCGCCATTAGTGCTGGAAGAAGCGAAGTGCTGCATGAGCAAGCTTGTGTACACAGCAATCAATATACTTGGGCTGAACCAGCTGAGGAATCCCAACACGCGGCCAGCCTCATCGTCATCATCCAAGGACGGGTCCTGGGTGAGTGCACGCGCACCTGACTCCCGAACGGCTGGGATAATACGAGCTGCCGCGTACATGACGAAGACGCGATAGGCGAGAGAGACGAGCACTGACGGTGTGATTGTCATGATCGCAGCAACAATGAAGCTGAAGGCGGAGTGTACGGTGGAAGGAAGAGTCGATAATGCGTGCATCAAGGTAGTGTAGGAAGCCATGATGATAGGAGGCAGTGGAGGCAGTGCTGGCTGAGCAGAGGGCTCGGTCTGGATTGGTCCAGAAGGTTGATAGTCCGTAAAAATTTGGTAGATGCAGAGGGTAACGTAGGCAAACTAGAAAGCCACAAATCAATACACGGAACCAGAGGCGGGGTGGACGAGCTTACGAGCAAAGAGCTCTCCACCGGATTCCCACGTCCACTCCCTATTCCCCAGGAGCACAGGAAAATAGCGCAGGTTATGGCGGCTCCGATCAAGATGGCGTCCACGTTGCCGATTTCCGGGAAAGTTGTGATCCTCCACAAAAAGTATACGGCGCTTGAGATGACGGACGCTGACCCGATCAACAGACCAATCTGTAACTAATAAGCATCATCTTCGCACCGAAACGAGGGGCACTGCTTACCATCCAGCTATCGCCGCGTTCGCGGTTGACAAGCCATCTGGAAATCTGGCCCAGAGCTTGAATAACTAGCAGACTGCAGAAGCCCTCGCTGATCTGGAAGACCGGCGTGGACCAGCGCAATAGCCTGTCCCAGCTTCCGATCGTCAAGCTCTCCACTAGACCCTCCCTGCCAAATAGCCATTCTCTGACCGAAGTGTACTCTGCCCGAGAACCACTGAACGTCTTTTGCACCCATCCACTGCTGTTGTCCGCATCCACCGAGAACTTGTTCAAACTCCAGATCATGAGTGTTGGGATAACGATCCACTGCGAGAGCGAGAGCAGGCTGACGATGGTCTTTCTCATGCGGGAGCCGTCCGGAGTGGCTAAGCGGAGCGTCGAGTCGAAGAAGTAGAAGCTGGACATGGCCAGCGAGAAGGCCAAGCCGCAGGTTCTGCCGCCAACATCGAAAGCGAGGGGTATAGTGAAGATGATGGCGAACAGGAACAGCAGGGAAGAAACTACGCGGGTGAACCACATCGCGCAGGAGAATGCCGCGTCAGCAGGCAGGCGTGAGAACCGAGGGAGAATTCAAGCCGAGAGCTGGACTCGTTGCGCGCCGGGTCGACGCGCCGGAGGGGCGCTGGGAGCTGGGGAGTGGTCGCGACAAACGACGTCAAACAGGCGGATGCCGGGGTCGTAGCGGAGGAGCGAGATGTGGCTCGTGGTTTCCGCGCTGCGCTTGTTCTTGGCGGGAAGGTGCGCTTTCACGTGCGTGCTGTTGAACCTCCAACGCCTTCAGGTCGGCCTGGTTACACGTACTCTTGAGAGGACAGACTGGCACTGCGCAGGCAGGACGGTGCGCGCGGTGCAGAGGGAGAGAGCAGAGCGGTAGGAGGGCCGTGGGCTGTCGCGTGCTTTTGAGCCGGGATCGGCCTGGCGATCACAGTCGCAGATGCAGGTAGAACAGCAGGGTCGGCGGCACCCTAGAGATCCTCCAGGTTTATCGGCGGGGTGGTCGGGTGGACGTGAAAACAGGAATGAGGGAGGACGGATGGCGGAGGGGCTGGAGCTGGCGGCCGCTGGGTCTCTGTGCGTGCGCAGGCGAAAGGCGCCATTAATCAAGAAGCAGTGGATCTGACGCCAGATTTCGTTCCTCCGCAACCTGAGCATTCGCGCGGCTGGCGTTCAAGTTGCGATTTATCCATGCATGCTCTTGGCCAACACCTCACCGGCCTTCACCGCCAAGCCCCGCGTTGCTCAAACACACCGGCCCGACAGACGCTGCGCCTCACACTCAATTTTGGGCCGGTACCGACCTCGCAAATCCAAGAACGCTGGGTGGCCAGACCCTACCTACGTACATGCGCCCGGTCTCCCGCCTTGGTGCTCTTATTTTTGCACGCCCCGCTATTCGTCCATCCTGCACTCTACTTCACGCAACACCACCTCATTTTCGCATGACTTCTGCATCGCCCCAAGCAAAGCGCGTCAAGATGACTGGCCCTCTGATCGGCACGCACAAGTCTGTACCACCTCTGCAATCCTGCTTCCTTGACTGACAATTCCGCTAGCGGCCACTTCCACGCCGACGAGGCCTTGGCCGTCTACCTGTTGCGCACCCTGCCTACCTACGCTGCTAGCCCGCTAGTCCGCACCCGTGATCCCGCCCTCCTCGAGACCTGCCACACTGTCGTCGATGTCGGCGGTGTCTATGACCACACCAAGAACCTTTACGATCACCACCAGCGCGAGTTCGATGCCTACTTCCCCGGCAGGAGCGCAACGAAGCTTTCGTCAGCTGGCCTAGTATACAAGCACTTCGGCAAGGATATCATTGCCCAGCAGACCGGCTTGAGCATTGACAACGACGATGTCGAGATTCTGTACCAGAAGCTGTACGATGGCTTCATCGAGGCCTTCGACGCCAATGATACCGGTGTGTCGTCTTACGACAGCAAGGCCCTGAAAGCTGCAGGCTTGGAGAAGCGCTTCGAGGACCGTGGTTTTAGCATTGCGTCCGTGGTCAACCGCTACAACTACCACCACGCAGACGATGCGGGCAAGAGCAAGGAGCTGTTGCAGGACGAAGAGGATACGCGCTTCAAGAAGGCCTCGGACTTTGTTGGCGAGCAGTTCATCATTGAGCTGACGGACAAGCACAGCAACTGGCTTCCCGCGCGCGCCACTGTCAAGGCTGCATTCGAGGATCGCAAGCAATATGATTCTCAGGGCCGCATCATGGTGCTGAAGCAGGGCATGCCATGGATGGACCATCTGTATACGTTGGAGGAAGAGAGCAACACACCGGCGGAGTCGAAGGTGCTGTACGTCTTGTTCCCCGAAAACGACGAGCCGGACAGCAAGTGGAGAATCCGGTCCGTCTCTGTCGAGGGCGGCGGATTCGACAACAGGAAAGATCTTCCCAACGCGTGGAAGGGAGTCCGGGATGAGAAGTTGGATGAGGTGTCAGGCATTCCAGGCTGCGTATTTGTCCACGCAAGTGGCTTCATCGGCGGCAACAAGACCTACGATGGCGCCTTGAAGATGGCGCAGAAGGCATTGGAGTTATAGTTCATGCAATCATCGGAGGCTTTGGTATATCGGCGATGGAGACGCCACGGTATGCATTGCGATGATAAGAAATGCGGCGTTGGCATGGAATACGAAAAAGGTCGTTCTGGAAACACCGGCCCAGCAGAACAGCCACAATGGCCGTGGCTGGAGCATGAAAATCAAGTACTATTTACGAACCACACGAATTTTCCAGAAGGCTGAACGTGCACCAGCTAGCGCTCGTCTCATCGCGACCTGTGATCGACGCGACGTGTCGCGCGGGAGCATCCGTTAAGCGAGGGCTATCCTTGACGTCATGCGATGCTGCGTCCTGCCTGCCGTTCTTTGACGCGTTGACGACAGGCGGGCGTCATTGGATCGGCCGTCTCCAATCATCTCTGCTTTATGAACCACCACCTCCCCATTCGAGAGACTTTTGACGCAACAATTACTTCTCACTGCAACCGAATTCAGCAAAATGGCTCCGACCCACGATCTCAGAGTCGAGAAGCTCTTCTCGGTCAAGGGTTTCGTATGTGTCATCACCGGCGGTGGCACGGGCATCGGCCTAATGGCCGCACAGGCACTGGCTGCCAACGGTATGCCGGCCTACACCGGGTAAATACTGTTGCATGACAGCTGACTCGACCAGGTGCCAAGGTGTACATCACTGGCAGGAGTAGGTACTCAACAGCGTGTCGAGATGTCTCGGTGATGCTAAAAAAAGAAAACAGGACCAGAGGCTCTCGAAGCAGCAGCCAAGTCCCACAGTCCTCCCGATGGAACGGAGGGACAGATCATCCCGTAAGTTTCCATGGCACGTTTCAGTCAACGAAGATTGTAAAACGCAGTTGAAACACTCTTGCGTTATCCTGACCACATTTGGTCAACCGTATCTGCATCTTACATTCGTAACAGAGGAGTTGCCTAACTGTTTTCAGATGCGTTCCTTGCGATGTCACCAAGAAAGATGACATTGAGAATCTGTACCAAGAGATTTCGAAGAAGGAGAAATACATCAACCTCTTAAGTAGGCTCACCAGTCGCTTCTGGATTGACAGCGCTAACCAGAAACCGCACAGTATGCGCAGCTGGAATCGCAGGGACCAAGGCGGAGCCCGACCATGAGCATGCCGGGAACCTCAAGGAGAAACTCTGGAACAACGAGACTTTTGAGACCTGGAATGACGTGTACAACGCCGATGTCTCCTCGGTGTACTTTACGACAGTTGCCTTCCTGCCTCTTCTGCAAGCAGGCACAGATACTCACGGCCATCTCTCAGCTTCCGTCATTGTCATTTCCTCCATGAGCGGCATCATGCGCCATGCACAGGGTCACTTCTCATACAATGCTGCGAAAGGTGGCACTGTTCATCTGACGAAGCTTATGAGCGCGGAGTTCCAGAAGGCGCGCATCAGAGTCAACAGCATAGCGCCCGGCTACTTCCCGTCGGAGATGACGGCAAAGCAAAGTGGACCGGACCAGAAGAGTCACCTGCCGGACGAGAGCATCCAGGCAAAGGGACACGTGCCGGCCGAAAGAGCGGGCAGCGACGAGGAGATGGCGCAGGCTGTGGTAAGTTCTTCTTCCTGTCATGTGGCGGCCTTTTCCCCCGATGGTCGGCGCCGGGACCTGTGATGAGTAATGGAGTGGCTGGAGGCGGTCGGCTTGGTGGTGGCCAGCTCATCTTGGGCCCTGGCAACCCGGTTGTCGCGCCGCATCAATATTGGAAGCCTGCGCTGGCAATTGGTTGAGCGGGGCAGATCAACCTGCCACTTTTGACTTTAGAGTTGCAGCTGACGATGTTCTTCACAGCTTTTCTTGACCAAGAACGCTTATGTCAACGGAGAAATCCTCGCGGTCGATGGCGGTGTGCTTAACGTCGTTTCGGGAAGGTGAAAGTGGGGAGAAAGCATTGGGAACCTTCCAAAGAAGGAAAGTAGAGGGCGCCAGCGACGGCGAGCTCAGCTAGAATGACATTGGACTTGTACGCTCAATATTGGGGGATGTTTACACCGGCGAGAAAGCCGCAAGAGGGCCGGGCTCGGGCAAAAACTCAGGTCGCGTGTGCCCCGTCAGTGCCGTGCATGTGATGTTTTCTTGCTAGTGGAACAACGCCATCGACGTAGGGATGGAAGCGGCTGGCTCGGCAGGCTGGCTTTGTGGCTCATGCAAGGCTTGTGCAGCAGCTGCGGATGAGAGGCGGAGGAAACGGCGATGCTGGAAGGGTGCCCGAGGCCAGTGTTTGGGCGACAGGCCTGTGTCGGGCCGGGGGCGATCGCCTGGCGGATGGCTGACGGCCGTCGCGGGCCCTGCAGCTGTTGTGCCAACAAACAGTCGCTCGCTTCCTTGATGCGCTCGACGGCTCACTCACTTCCTCACCAAGCCGCGTCGTCACTTACGGCGCGCGTTCCTGCAATTACCTACTGGAATACGCGGCCAGGTCAGCCAGGGTCCCCGCCGTTTACGCTACTCGCGATCGAGGTCGGCGCAGCACCGGCGCAGCTACCTAGCGCGACAACTGACGGCTTCCCTAACATCTCAGCCCTACCACCGCCCAATTCCTGAGGGCCCATTCTCGCGCGCCCTCTCCCACCCTCCTCCTGGACCGCTGTGTCGCCCGAGCTGCGTGAGCCTGAGCAGCGAGTGACGTACATCCACCGCGTCGCGACAGCTGCTCACTCTCCAGCCTCTCACCACCCAGGCCCGCTTTCCGGATGGGTGACATGCAGCTCACCGTAGCAGCACCCCTCGCCGCCCACAACCGCTTCCAAGGCCCCAACTCCACCCAGTCCCCTCGCGCGCCGTTCTCATAACTGCCATATCGCTTCCGACTTCCGCCCGCGAGGCTACCCACCAGCGCCGCTTGCGACGCTTTATTCGCCTCCGCACCGCACCCCGCCGCGACGACCGACTACGTATAACCCCCGTGCCTGACCGGGGCAGTGGAGCGCTATGGTCGCCCACATGTCGGCACACCATAGTGCGGACAAACATTCAAATGGCAGTCGTAGGCCGCAGAGCCGTGCCGGCGCGCATGGCCAGAACACTCCAGGCTCGTCGCTACCACAGCAGGCCAGAGGGACTCCAGGCTCGGCACACCCCCGGGTAGCTAGGTCAACAACGGTTGACCGAGAGAGAGAGAAGCCTCCCAGCAAGGACGGAGCCGCCCAACGTGCTGCACAGGATGTTGCCGGGTTGAAAGACTATGTGAGGACCTCCTATTCCTTGATACTAGACTGTTGGCAGAGCTCGGGCCGAGGGAGGATTTAGCATGGCAGGAACAGCTATCGCTGGAAGTGGTAAAGGGTAATTGCTGACTGGTATTTCTTGCGATTTAGCAACTCGGCGACTGCCTAGGAAAAGGCGCTTTTGGCTCAGTGTATCGTGCCCTGAACTGGGGTACTGGCGAGACAGTCGCGATCAAGCAGGTCAAGCTTGCGGACCTACCCAAGAATGAGCTGCGTGTTATAATGCTCGAAATCGACCTGCTGAAGAATCTCAATCACCCCAACATCGTCAAATACCATGGCTTCGTCAAAGACGCGCAATCGCTTTACATCATCCTGGAATACTGCGAGAACGGCTCCCTCCACACGATCTGCAAAAACTTTGGAAAGTTTCCGGAAAACCTCGTTGCGATCTACATGTCTCAGGTACTGCACGGACTCTTGTATCTGCACGACCAGGGTGTCATTCATCGAGATATCAAAGGCGCCAATATTCTCACCACAAAGGAAGGTCTGGTAAAGCTTGCCGATTTCGGTGTTGCTACCAAGACGGCTGGCCTGCACGACTCAAGCGTAGTGGGGACACCATACTGGATGGCACCAGAGGTCATCGAGCTGTCCGGCGCGACCACGGCGTCGGATATATGGAGCTTAGGCTGCACGGTAATTGAACTCCTAGATGGAAAGCCTCCGTATCACAAACTGCAACCAATGCCGGCGCTATTTCGGATTGTCAACGACGACCACCCACCGCTGCCAGAGGCGGCCTCACCGGTAAGTGTTGCATCTCCACAATTTTTATAAACATCCAAGCACACGACGACATCCTAACCAGAAAACAGGCTGTGCGAGATTTTTTGATGCAATGCTTTCAGAAGGACCCCAATCTCAGAGTATCCGCAAAAAAGCTCCTGAAGCATCCTTGGATTGTCAACGCTCGACGGGCAGACGAAGTCGTACAGGCCAAGCCCACCAAGTATGATGAAGCAGTGAAAAGTGTGCAGGAGTGGAACGAGGCTCTGAAACTTCCGGCCAATGAGACTCTTCGCCGAGCTTCAAGACCGATGTCTTCCAGTCCAGGTCCACCGAGAAGGGAACCCCCGTCGTCGATCACAACGCCCGTGCCTGCACAAAGCGCGTTACGCGTTCAAAAGATGCGCCCCGCCCCGGAGGTCTTTGCCGCAGCTGAGGAGGATGATAATGATAACTGGGACGATGACTTCGCATCATCCATCAGTGCCAGTGCCCTGCAATTGCCCCATTTGAGGCCCCACGACAACTTCGCCGGCTTGCTGTCAAGTGAGAAGCTGAAAGCATATGCCACTGGGTTTGACACAGTGTCAGGAGATTCCAACACAGATAGCGTGTTTGGTGACTCCTTAACGCTGAACAGCCCGTCGCCTCTAGACCCATTTGAGGGAATAGAGACAATAAGGCCTTCATCGTCTTCTAAACAGGAGCCCGAGAGCGGCAAGAGCAGCCGCACGAGCTCGGCAGCATCAGGAGGAGCCCAGGAGCCCAGGACACAGTTCTTCCGCGGGATGTCCAAGTCAGCAGCGGTCCCACCGATCAATCCCCGGATCTCTTCGTTTACGAAGCCAACGGCGGCCTTCAGGGAGAATTCTGTCGAGGACTACTCAGACCTTATTGCCCCCGACGATGCAGCTTTCCAAAGGAAACTGGAGTCACTCCAAGCACGCAACAACAAGGAATACACGCCTCGACTGTTCCATCCGTCCGACCTCACGAACAAACCTCGCTCTGCCCAGAATGGAAAAAAAAGTAGCAGTCTACCCCGCAACGCTTCAGGAAGCAGCTCTGAAGGGAAGAATCCTACAAAACGCCCGAACTTGAAGATAGGGATTGAAAAGTACGCGGAGCGTGAGGAGGAAGACTTTTCTGATGTATTTGGAAATGACTGCGCGGCGCCGGCCCTGAAGCCGAAACATGAAAGTGATAGCGGTTCAGAGCGGGGAACACTTCGCATGATGAACTCTAAGTTATCCGGGTCTTGGCTTGGTGACGAGGAAGATGAAGAAGATCCATTTGCGCAATTGGAAGAGGGATTCGATGAGATGGACCAGGAGACGAACGTGGCGCGAGACCGTCATGCACGGCTTTGCAGCCTCGTCGAAAATAGAGTCAGCTCGCTCAAATCGTCACAACCGGATGATGTGCTTGATGAGGTCTCGGATGAGCTGGTACGTAACACTCTTACAACAATCCTGATAGGTTATACTAATCCATCCTACAGCTATCAATACTCCTGGAGTCGCCTGAAACTAAGAACGTAATCATCAGTTCTCATGGAATGCTCCCGATCCTGGAGATTTTGGAGAACATGCAGAACCGTGAGATAATTTTAAATTTGCTGAAGATTGTGAATATCGTAAGTCTACTTCAAATGTCCTCGCTGATATCATTTCTCTCGCTAATGACCTGATCTAGATTATCCTTGACAACGTGGAGATTCAAGAAAACCTCTGCTTCGTTGGAGGTATTCCAATCATTAGCCACTTTGCCCACAAGAAATTTCCTTCGGAGATCCGCCAGGAAGCGGCAGCCTTCGTTCGGCAGATGTATCAGACTTCGACGCTCACGCTTCAGATGTTCATCGGCTGTGGAGGTCTCAACGTGCTTGTGGAGTTTCTAGAAGAGGATTTGGAGGATGATCGTGACTTTGTCCTGATCGGTGTTAATGGCGTGTGGAGCGTCTTTAATCTTCAAGTGAGTAGTCAAGGAGACTCTTTCTTGGGAATTGCTAATGATCGTAGGGACCCACACCGAAGAATGACTTCTGTCGGATTTTCTCGCGCAGTTCCGTGCTATACCCTCTTTCGCTCGTTCTTAGTAAGGTGCTTGAAGAGGACGGAGAGGTTGCAGAGCTCCTCCAAGACCGCATTGTGGGAATCTTCATGCTGTTCTCGCAGGCAGAGACGCACGTCAAAGAGCTAGTGGCCGATCGTATGGTCCTCAAAAGTAAGCAGCACATTGGCACATCACTTTATGGAGAAAGCTAACAGGCCATAGGAGTACTCAAGGATCTGCAACGCATGCGACCAGCTAATCAGATCAGTATGCTCAAGTTCATTAAGAACTTGTCCATGCTCACAACTACCCATGAAGCTTTGCAGAATTCGAACGCTATTGAAGTGCTTACGGACTTGCTCAAGTCAAGCATGAAGATGAAGCACTTCCGGGAGGTATCCAACCAAATCCTGAACATCCTGTACAACCTTTGCAGGCTCAGCAAGCCGAGGCAAGAGGACGCTGCGCTCAATGGCGTTATCCCTCTCCTCCAAACCATTGTCAAGACAGAATGGCCTCTCAAGGAGTTTGCACTGCCAATCTTGTGCGACATGGCTCACTCCGGAAAGGTTGGCCGAAAGGTTCTCTGGCAGAACAAAGGCTTGCAGTTCTACATCTCTCTGCTCTCCGACAAATATTGGCAAGTAACTGCCTTGGACGCCATCTTCATATGGTTGCAGGAAGAGACCGCCCGCGTTGAGCAGGCGCTCTTGCACTCATTCCCTGAAGCTATAATATCCTGCTTCACAAACCAGGACTCCTCCGTGGACGCATTCGAGAACCTGCTGGAGCCGCTGCAAAAGCTCTTGCGCCTTTCACCCCCAGTTGCTGCGCTCTTAGCACGTCGGGAGCTTTTCAGTCGCGTTGGCCAAAAATTGCATACGAAGAAGCCCGTGGTTCGCCTCAATCTTCTTCGTATAGTTCGCAGTATTTGCGATGCAACCGAGGAGAATGGTGGCGGCCCACCTCTCATCCAATCCCACGGACTCTTGGACGCCATCAAGCGACTGGCAGAGTCTGATCCTGCAATTCTGGTCCGTGAAATGGCGAACGAGCTCGTCAAAACGTGTGAGAGCCAGACATTGTTGTCACCCACGTCCGCACGCCGGAGCGTTGAGTATCCCAGATCCCGACCATCAAGCGCTAGGAGACAGAGTGTCACCTTCACGCCTCTTGGATTCCCGCCACCCGTTCCACCGCTACCTAGCGGGATGTCATCCCATCTACCGCCACCTACACCGCCCCACTCTGCTGTAGAGCATCGACGCAAGAACAGCTTCTGGGAGGGCTCAGGTGACAGCCCCAGGGCTACCTTGTTGCTTGGCGCAAGTAGAAGCTTCGACAATGGGCTTCCAGCAACGAGACCAAGTTCTTCACGATCGAATTATTCGCGGCCTCTTTCGCGGCAAGGAAGTGGTGAAAGCGCATCCGCAGCTTTCGCCATGCCTAACCGGCCAAAGACCAGGGAAGGTAGCGGCGACAGCTCGCTGTCTGGTTTCCACAGACTAAAGTCGAGGGAGGGCAGTGGGGAGAGCTTCGTTCAGCACTACAGCCGTCCACGTACAAGAGAAGGGAGCGGAAATTCCGACTACCGTCTCGATCGTTTGAACTCTCACAAGCGCGAGTCAAGTGATCCATCCCAATCTCGCCCCCGTACACGTGATGGTTCAAGCAGCTCTACGTCGACGGCGGTTTCGAATTCCAGTCACTCGCGCGAACATACACTGTCGAAGCCGACTTCCTCGTCATCGATGTCAGCGAGCGACCCATCGTCTTTTTGGGCCGTCAGTGGGGAGGATACGATGAGCACTCCGACCAACGACTCCTCGTGGTCAGATGGCCGCCGTGGGAGTGTGCAGTCGAACAAATCGAGCCGTCTCCCTGTCAATGTCAGGCCAACCAGCAGGAGAGCAAACGTGAGCTTCAACGGCAATGCAAGCCCCAGCAGCACTCCACGGCCAATGCCAATGCACGCCCACTCACATTCAGGCAGCAATGTTGGCGACAGGGAGAGGGACGGCTTCGTGATTGGCACACCGCCAAGCCAGGTCTATGGAGGACCTGGCTCTGCAGGCTTTGCGACACCGCAGTCGGCGCACCACCCAAGCAGCGCGGTCGGCACTCCACACCACAAGCTGGCAATACGAAGACGGCGCCAAACCAGCTCGGGCTACGGCCGGAGGGGCTCCAGGCAGGACGACCTTATGCGTGAACTCGGTCATGCGGGGATTCACGCGCGACGCGGAAGTCCCCAGCAGGACGATGTAGGGGTCGAGTAGCAACTAACCCGCTCCGGTAGTGCCTCTCAACACCATCTGCAACATCCACAGATCAAGCCTAAACAACTGAAAGACAAATACCACCCACCCCCCTCTAATCAACGCTACGACCGTTATGAGACGAATCCAATTCAGCAACAGTCCAATCATCCTTATCCTCAACTACAACAACAACAGCGCAATGTGTCAAACTCCAGTTTACTGGCGCCGACATATAGCTCGGGGACGCTGCGGCGGCGGCACACGACGCCGTCGCCGTCGCCGACGATGGAGATGGAGCTGTCAATGCGCGTGCAGGTGCGGCAGGCGGAGCTGGTACGGCGGAGAAGCGTGGGCGTGGGCCTACGAATGGATATGCAGCCACTGCTGCGGCGAGTCGGTAGTATGCACGACCTTCGCCGGGCAGCAATGGTGCAGGGAGCGCTGGCGGAGCTCGGCGCGCTGGTGGACGAGGCAGCAAACGGGCGGGCGAGCAGGATGACCCTGAGCCGTGTGGGAGAGTGGTCATATTTTTGATTGCTTTCTCAACGAACGGTTTTGTCTAATTCCTCTCTTTTCCCGGTTTGTTATGTGTGCCTTTTGTCTGCTTGTTTGTGGTTCGCGTCGATTTCTTTTTGCTTCCCCTTCGGGAAGCGGAAGGAAAGAAGAAAGGGAGATTGCTAGCAATCTCGACGAGGGAGAGGGATGAGAAGGTGCACCAGTGCCTGCCAGTACGCCATTTTCCTTGGGTCGAAACATGCGTGTTTTTTCTTCTCCGAGAACGTGTTTTGGTTTTGCCTTCAACGACAACCCATTTCGTGCTTGCGCAAGATGGATTGTTTGCTGCTTTCTGCGTGCGTCTGCATTGCTCTCGGCATTACGTAGTGTTTGTTGCTTTTTGGCTGTTTGTCTTGACGCTTTTGATGAGTTGAGTCTGTTTGGGTTTGGCTTCTGAGGTTCGTGGTTCTTGCTCTTTTTCCGGGTAGCATTGGTGCACGGCATGGCTTAAGGCTCATTTGTTTTCCTTTCGGTTCGGTCTGAACGGCTTGCGCTTTTCATTATCTCTCTTCTCCTTACTACTTTTTATTGTCCGAGCTTTCTTTGGTTAGCATTGAATGGAGACGATCGGCTTGGTTTGAATGATGAGAGAGATTGTGTTTCCTTTTTTCTTTTTCCTTATCACGGTCGCCATATTCCCTTTCCGCTTTTTCTCATTCTCTTCGTTTTCGTGGTTCAATGCGGTTTGCAATGCATGGTTGCTCGCTCAATCTTTCCGATGATGAGTGATGGGTTTTGAAGCTTTGGCATTTCGTGGTTCTGCTATTTATGCATACCTTGATTCTCCGCGGCTGTAGGGACGATATATAGACTGGATGCCGACGGTAGTGCATGATCATGACTTGTTTTGTTGCAGGCGGTTTAGCAGACTGGTTGCGTAGCATGGCTTGCAGGGCGCGTTAGAAGAACAACGAATGAAGTCTGTGAGGTTTGATGCAGAGTTGACTGGACTGACCGCCTTGCGTGTGATGACTGTCTTGGTCAATGTTTCGATGAAACCTGTTCCTGAATTGAGATTGTACGCAGATGCTATCACCCTTACCTATAGGGGTGGATGTGTAGTAGAAGTAAAAGAAATCAACAGAGCGAATGAATGGAATGATATCTGATGAGATTCGTATTGCGGGTTTGGATGGCTATACTTCATCGATCTTTTCATTCCATCCCTGTTGATACTCTTTCCGTTGTTTTGACACCCTTTCTATCGGCATCTCTAGTCATGCTAGCCCATCAAATATAGTACTATCTATACACGCACGCACCCAAGTGGATGCAGATGATAAACCAAGCGCCAAGTATGTCCCGCTTGATGCAACCAATCCCGTATCCTATTCCCATCGAAGACACCAATTACTGAACCCATAAACAACATGCAACCGGAGGAAAGACACTCAAACGCAGCTCACCATCCCCTTCTCCACGCGGTTAGTTACGCCTCGGTATCCGATTCGGTGCGCTGCCGCTTTTTGGAGTGACGGATCGCAACGTTTTCGGTGGAGCCTCCTGCGCCATTCGCCGTCACCGCGCCATTCCCACCCAGACGTCTCTGACGACCGCGTTCTGGAGTCGGGCTGGGACTCACATTCCGCGAAGCACCCAACGTACGCAGCGCCTCGAGCGACCTTGGATCCGGTACCGGCCCACCGGCCTGCGAAAGTCTGCCCCGCCCCTCCCCGCCATTCTCCTCATCCCTGGACCGGGGCCCTGTCCGGGTCAGCGTCTCCCCAGACAGCGATGCGTCCCGCGCCTCGATCCTCCTACCCCTCGGTGTCGCCTGCTGCTGCGCATTCCCCTCCTCCCCCTCCCCCTCCCCCTCCCCCTCTCCCCCATCCGCCTCTTGCACTCCATCCCCCACCCTCTTCGGACTGGCCCTCGCATCTCCCGCCCTCGGCCTCGCCAACGCCCTGTGCGCGCGCTCCGCCAACGCCTCGGCGCCCCTCCGCAGCGCCGCCATCTCGCCCACGACGCCGTCGAAGTCGGCGCGGAAGTCGGCGTTCTCCTGCTTGAGCGCCCAGTTCTCGGCCTGCAGCTCGAAGACGCGCTCCTCGAGCGCGCCGACGCGCGCGTCCAGCCGCTTCTCCGTCGCCTCGAGCGCGTCGTTGCGCCGCTCCAGCCACTGCTTCTCCTCGGCGCGCTTCGCCACGGTGCCCTCGAGCCACGCGTTGCGCTCCTCCAGCCGCGCCGTCTTGGCCTCGTACTTGTCGCGCTGCGCCGCGAGCTTGGCCGTGAGCTTGGCGCGCTGGTCCGCTAGCTTCGCTTCGTACGCGCCGCGTTGGTCGGCCAGGTCGGCGCGCAGGATCGCGAGCTCTTCTTCCAGGCGCCGCGAGTGCTCGACTTGCAGGCGCGGGCTGCGCGGCGGTTCTGCCGGGAAGTGCTGGGGCGATGTGGCGGTGGTGGTGATTGCGGTGGTGGCGGGTGGTGCTTCGTCTTGAGGCTGCTGCGGGGCCTCTTCGCGCAGGGCGTTGGCGAAGAGGCGGAACATGGCGGCGGGGCCGTGGGTGGCGGGTGGTGTTCCGGAGTGGCGTTGCGATGTAAAGCAGGTTGGTGTGACAGCGCGGTGAAGGTAATGATAGGGTTGATGGAGAAAGTGACGACGAAAGCAAGCTTGGAGAGTTGTGCAGGAGGTTGGAGGAAAGAAAGGCCGAGCACAGTTTTGAAAGAAGTACAGATTGTGAATGGAAGCGAGGTGAGACAATCTTGGTTGGTACACACGCCTGGAGCCTGGTTGGTATTAGAGAGGTAGTCTGTAATGTAATTTCTTCGGATGTGACTTACGCAAACGGAAGGTGAATTTGTGATACGTTTCTGGAAGGAACGTTGGTGGTGAAGAAAGGCAGTGTTTACGTTGAGCGTCGCGTTGGCCGGCCAACTTCCTGGGGAAGGTGGGGCTCGGACGCGGCGGTGCATCTCATCTCAGCCACACCAGACAGCCACATGGGACCCTGCAATGGAGTAGGGAAGCATCCAGCCTGATCTCCACAACTTGTTCACCAAAGCCGTCATTTTCACTGTTGAACCGGAAAGTGACATCCGCGAAGCTCCATCAACTGATCATATACATACACGCAACCCACTACAGGCATACACACAACACCCGCGCAGACAAACTGCTTGCTCGTCCAACGATCATGCACAGATTTTCTAGATGAGAAGAAACGGGAGGGAAAAAACAAAACACGTACAACAGAAACAGACCCAAACGCCTTCAGACCCACCCGCCTAACCGGATGATGCTCTTTCAAAATGCACAGGATGCACGCAAAGCCTCCCTTAAAAAAAAAAAGAGGAACAAAAAACAACCAGGAGTCCACCTTTTGACAACAATGACGATTTCGCCTTTCGAATACTATGCAAGAGGCTGCCGTCCCTAATTCAGTTCCATTGCGTTCCCTTCCATTGCTTCCAATCCCGAATCAATTGTTTCAAACCCTCTCCCTTCCTTCATTCCTTTCATTGCTATTCTTTGGAAAAAGAAAATTCATTGCAAGTTCCCGCTGTCCCTTCCCCAAACAGCTTTCTCCCTTTTTTTTCTTTCTTTCTTTTCTTTCTTTCCCTTTTCCCTGTCCTTAGTTCCATCCGTCATTGATCGTTCTTTCCCTTCTAGCCGCAAGTAGCCGGGCCTCCTTCGTCGCGCATCATCTTCGAGACGGCCTGCACCAGACTGACGCCCAGGACGCAGCAGCCAAACCCCACGCAAACCATGGCGCAGATGCGTTCCGTGCGGCCGGATCGCTTCGTCGATAGCTTGAGGAAGCAAAGCGGCGGTAGGATGTAAGCGAGCGCGGAAGCAGACGTTGCCTATATATCGACGAGCTCTGTTAGCCATAAGGGGGAGGCGGAAAGGAGAAATGCCGGCGGTACACAGAGAAAGGGAAGGAAAATAAAAAAGAAAACTTACGCCGACCAACTCGAAAACGACGCCCAAATCGCACGTCATCAAGCTCATGCCCATGGCGCCGACCACCAACGCCGAGGTGAAGACGATGTGCCTGGTCGCATCCCACGCCTCGCCGGGGAAGTAGAAATTCTCCATCACCTCGCGGCAGACGAACGCTTCGAGCGGCAGCGTCGAAAGCATGTTGAGGCCGAAGCACACACGCGCGATGTTGACCACGACATTGTTGGTGGGGAAGTTGTTGAGAACGTTTCCCTGCGTCTTGTCGCCGAAGGTCAAGTAGCCGGAGAGCGCCATGAGCAGGCATGCGATCATCGAAATCGTCGTGCTGAAGTGGGTCACTTTGGAAAAGCGGTCGATCGTGGGCGTCTTGAGCGAGCCGTAAATGAGGAGGGAGTTGTGGTCTGTTGATGAGCAAGGGAAAAAGAAAACTTTAGCATCTTTCATCATCGCGGCTGAAGTGCAGTTTTGGAGATAGGTGTGTGCTTACGGCAAACAAAAGCTGGATGATATGTTAGAAAAAAAGACAGCTCAAGTTTCGGGGTTGTAATAATTACCAAATGATATGACGCCGACCGCCTGGAAAACGCCGTCGTTGATGATTAAGCTTCCTCTAATCTGACCCTTCATGTCTGGCGAAACTCCTGGACCCTGAGTGAGAACTGCAAGAAGAATGATGAGCATGCTAACAAGCGCCAATGTCGATGCTTTTGCCAACTGCTTTCGTTAGTTCCTGGCCATGCAACGAGTGGCCGATGCCGCGATGACTTACCTTGGAAATATCTCTATACAAGGAAAGTGGGTAGGAAATCCCAAGAGTGAAGAAAACAATGACAGCTCGTCTGTCTGTGAGCAGCCACAAGAACGGGGTATCGGGAAGCGAAGGGAACATTGCTTCCATCACGTGTGGGATTGTGTCGCCCACGATAATACAAAACGCTACCATGCCGCCAAATGCACTACGATGGCATTTCCAGTCAGCTAAGGTGGAATTCTCGCAAATTTCCTCGAATCTCCGAGGGTCCACTCACAAAGCCCATTGTGCAACACTTATGGCTATTAACCCGGTGTTTCCAAAGCAATGTTGCACAGTTGCTTGGAACGAATTCGCTCCGCTGAGCTTCGAATTCACGACTATGAGACGGATCGTCCAATCGACGGTGGCGGTTAGGAGTAGGAGAAGGACGATGCCGGTCAGCAGACCCGCTTGTTTGAAAGCGTATGGTTGACCGATAATTCCAGCGCCACTGTTGAAGGAAAAAACCACCATTAGCTTGGCCCAACCCAGGAAGCTTCGAGTTCCAAGCAACCCCACAACAGCCCTCAAGCATCCCCCGCACGAAGAAACAGTCAAACGAGTTGTGGGAGGGGTCCGAAACGTACATGATGCTGTTCGCCATGTTCATAAACGCGCTCCGCAGCCCGCTCTTCGGTCGCGCGCTCTCCAGCAGATCCTCAGGGCTGAATCCCACGTCCGAATTGGCCACCGTCACGCTCGGCGCCTCGATATCCGTCAGCAGCGGCAACCGCTGTTCCCTGCCCGCCGCCCCATTCCCTCGTCTCCCGCTCCTGCCCCGCCGGCCCCTCCCGCCCCTGCCCCCCGCCGCGCCGTTCGACAGGAAGTCCTCCTCTTCCGCCCACGCCCGATCGTCGCCGTCGTCGCTGTCGCTGTCGCCTCCCAGCGGCATGCGCGTCGCGTACGGATGCTGTCTTGCGCCGCCGTTAGGCCCGCCGCCGCCACCGCCCCCGCCCCCGCCGACATTGTGATATCTCGACGGCGCCGGTTTGCTGGTGTTGTTCTGCTCTTCCAGCGGGATCAGCTCCGCCTCCTCGTCGAACCGCACCCGGTTCGGCGTC
Organism: Diplodia seriata; assembly: GCF_021436955.1. Lineage (NCBI taxonomy): Eukaryota > Fungi > Ascomycota > Dothideomycetes > Botryosphaeriales > Botryosphaeriaceae > Diplodia > Diplodia seriata. The sequence goes on along the minus strand of NW_027117309.1, from coordinate 2,825,566 downwards.
CGCGGCGTGCCGTCCGGCCGCGGCTGCGCGAGGCTCGACTGGCGGCGCGGCGGCGGCGGGGGTTTGTTTGCGCGGACGGCGGGCGAGGGCTTGGCGCCCGGGGCGGGCGAGGCGGAGGAGGCGCGCTGCGGGGCGGCGGCGGAGGAGGTGTTGGGCGGCGGTGGAGCGGGCGATGGCGAGGGGGAGAGGGATTGCGGTGAGGAGCTAAGGAGGTTGTTGTTGGCGTCGTTGGCGGTGCTGGCGTCGTAGGGGCTCTGCGATGATGTGGTGATGCCCAGGTCGTCGGTGTGGTGGCGGTGAGCGAAGGATTGGTGGTGTTGCGGATCGAGCTCGAGCTCGAGCTCCTGGTGGGCGGCGTTGCCCAGGAGTCCGAGGACCTCGTCGGCGTCGTTGGCGTCGGAGCGAGGCATTGGGGTGGGTTCGGATTCGGCGTGTCGTTTACCTCAGCATCTTTCTGTGGAAAGGGGGGTGGGGACGCCGGATGTGTGCGGGAGCCGCGTCGTTTCTCGTTGCGTTGTAGGTGAGTTGATGGGCAAATGCGGATTGTGGATTTCGGTGTCGTGTCAGGGTGCTGGGGCCTGTCGGTCTGTCGTCAGCCAAAGAAGAGCCAGCGCCAGCCGCAGAGCAGCGCACCGCCGCGCCGCCGCTTCTGGACAGCTGGGCCACCGCTCGGGGGATCGGCGCCTTAGGGCTGTCCCTTAATTCTATATTCGGCTCTCCGGTCATCGTGCCCCGGCCGCTCCGGCTGCGCAGACGAGCAGCACGTGTTGTCGCCTGAGAGCCGCGGCCTGAGGCTGAATCTTTCCTCGACGCGCGCGGCTGCTGTCGTCCTTACACAAGCCTTAGTCGCCGCAAACGGTGCTTGCAAGCGAGAGGCTCAAGCACAGCATCAGATCGCGTGGCGCCCTGCTACAATCCTGCATGTCAGCCTGCCCCGGGCGCGCGGTCCTAGGACAACGGTTACACGTGCAGCGTCGACTAATTATTCCGTGGCTTGTCAAAAGTCATTCGTCCGGGTTTGCAGGAACAAGCTGCATATTAATTACTCTGCAAGGGGCTGTCCCTCTCATTCCGTAACGTACGTCTGGCCCCATACTTTCATTTCCTCCCAGGTATCGAGCGGATTCAAACAAAGCTCGCTGTTCAAACTCCCATAATTATGTACCGTACCGACAATCCCATATGCCGAGACTTGCTCCCCAAGACAACGCCGAGCGAGCCGTTGGAAAAGAAATATGAACCAACATTAAAACTCTACGAGAAAGAAAGAAATCGTCATTTTCTAGTCGTGTGCCTCTTCTCTGAACCTTCCTCTTACTGGCGGCTGCTGTCTTACGCCTCCCGACGATCCTGACCCTGATACCGACCCGATGCTGTCGCTGATCCGTCCCACGAGCGGAGTATCGCTTGCTTGCGTGCTCTGCGTGACGTTTCGACCAACGTGCAACGGCTGCGGATAGAAGTGCGCCGGAGTGTTTGATGTTGTCGTTGGGTATGCCGAACCGGGCTCTGAATCTCGTGACCAGTCGCTAGGGGTTCCCGTCATCCCTGGGTGCTGGCCTGCCGGGACTGCGAGTCCGGCCTGTGCTGTCCGTGGTGAAGGTGACGGCGGGGGTGGAAAATGCTCGTTGTGCAGTGAATGCTGCGAAGGGTCGTATGGCTGCGCGTTCGGCGGCGGTGGTTGGAACATATAGTTCGGCAAAGTACCGGGGGGGCCAGCTGGGTACATGTACTGCGGAGCGCTGGGTGACAAGGGCGGTTGCATGTAGCTCCCTGAGTCTCCAGGTGGCCCGCCAGGCGCGTAAGGCGTTTGCGGTGAGACTGGGAACCCGGATTGCCCTATGGTTGGTGAAGTCGTATTAGGTGATATGCTGTGTTGAGTGTAGACGGGAGAGAGGTTTTGGTCGGTTGGATATCCCGGGCCCTTACGGTATCTGTGACTGTCTGATGCCGAAAGCTCGGAAACTACTCCACCTTCGAGATTGTTGTGGCTGTCGTCTGCCGCAAGCTCGACGGGATGCTCTTGCAGCGGCTGTTTCTCCTTGGCTGTATCCTTGCTCTTCTTTCTCCGTCGGAGACAGAACCACGCCAGTCCTAGAATCAAGAGCAATCCACCGACCCCACCAACAACACCGCCAACGATAGCGCCCGTATTCGAACCACCAGAGTGACCGGCAGAGGTGCTGTTGCTACCACCTGTAGCAGCCGAAACATCTCTTGTAGCCGTGCGAGCTGCATACGTCGGGAACCTGGAAAAGTACACTGGGAGATCTCGATTGTCCCAGCTGTTCGGAGCCTTGTTTGTCGCGCCTCCAGTTGAGCTGCATGACAGTGATCAGCACCTTAGTTTTCGCCGCTAAACAGGACAACATACCTTCCACCGATTTTGGCAATGATCTCTGGTGGCACCAAGTACTCGGTGATGTTAGGATAGAACAAATCCCACATTGCATCTTCCGGGCCATTCTTTCCCAGATTCAGGTTATGGGTGCCCCATACACTCGGCGAATCACAATCCTGGTGTTGCGCAAACCAGCCACCGATGATGAGCATTTGCGCATTGTTGACAACGTTACATGATGAGATGCCGTGCGGATTTCCGACTCCTTCCTCAGTGGGATACCACTTAATCCATTGGAAGGAAGGAATCGACAAAATGTAGACGTCATCGTAGCCCGTGGTGTTTGTGATACCTTGGCCGCCGTAAATGTAACTGAGCCAGTCAGCGGAAGATCCTCGAGAGGTACGCAAATGACCTACATATTGTACGACGACTTATCCTGTGCCCATGTTGCACCACCACAAAACTTTCGTCTCATGCCAGGAACATCTCCAGTGGCGGTCTGCTTGTACCATTTGGTGGAAGCAATGTCGTAGACGTAAATGTTCTGCGAGGGACGTTAGAACCGGCCAGATCAGGCTATCTCAGACATGGCTTACACTCAGTTCATCCTACGTGACGATCATGTTAGCCTGGAGGTTTTGATCGGTCGAGTCTGGGTAGCTTACCCCTTGCACGGTGCCATTATCATAAGGATCAATGACGCCACCGAAGTAGATCAGAAGACCTTTGTCAGAAGCTGGAAGATAGACCATGACACCTTCTCCTCGACCGGTGCTGTCAGGGCCAGTGTTGTTAGTCCAGGAATCTTGAACGAAGTCGTATATGACGAGATTGCTGGTGAGCATCGGATCAGCTCCCCATCCGGGAACGGTATTGTTGTTGAGCCAACCCCCAAGGTAGTAGCCGACCCCCGTTTCGTTTACCGTTACGCCCGCGCCATAGGATACTCTTTGGATCCCAGCTGCTGCGCTGACGTCGGTCTGGTTCCATTGGTTTAGAAGGATATCATAAGCCCAGGGAGTAAAAGCCTCAGGAGTGGCGTCATTATATTCGCCGCCGTAGAGGTAAAGGACCTTGTTCACTTCGTCGGCCCACAAGACACCGCCACTGAGATCCGGCACGTTTCGTGTCTTGTTAAGGTCATCATGGAGTTGCGGCATCCCAACGGCGGAGGCATCTTCAAGATCATTGTAGAGGAACCAGGTATCTGCGACGGCGGTTAGCATGGGGCGCACACTCGCACCAACAGCCTAATCGTACTTGTGTAGTTGAGCGGATTCTGGGACATGGGATTCCACGTGAGCTGGCCGCCATCGATGTACAGCCTGTTGTCGACTACGGCGGTCTGGTGTCCCCAGCGGCGGCAAAAGTCCCTGATGGGATCTTTGGCATGGGCGGGCTGTAAGGCTGCAAGGGCAGCGGCGATCAGGTATCCTGAGAGAAGCGGTGCCATGGCTGCTGGGAGCGCTCGCTGCGCGCGCCTGGCAGCGTTGGTGTCGAATCACAAAACCACGAGAGACGGAGAAGGGGGCTCTCAACAACAACACGAGCGAAGGGCCAGCGACAGCGGGAGGGAAATGGGAAGCGGTCAACCAGAACGGTGGAACAAGAGGGCCAAAGCTGAGAAATGTGGAAGCACAGGGCTACCATCCGGCGCAGATCGGCCATGAACGCCAGGGCCACCGACGGAATCGGCGGACTGGGGGCAATCCTGCCATGCAGGCCGGCGGGTCGGGCGGAGCTGATTCGCCTGGGGTTGGGGGGTGGTACGACGGAACCAATGGCGGCAAGCAAGGCTGGCCAGCGGTGCGACAAGCAGCCAATGGTCGAGTGAGACCTGCCGGTACGCCTCGGTGTCGCTGGCTCCGCATCCCCAGCCCAACGGCAAGGCCCCTGCACTCGTCGAGAGGAGTCGCGCGACGCGGGTGGCGCGTCTAGAACGGCGCTGCTTCACGGTGCTGACGGGCGACGGCGCAGGCTGTGACCGGCTGCCCACGCTGCGCCCGCATGTCAGCCGGAGACATGAGCTGCATCCCATGGCGCCGGCGGAAGCCAGGGAATATAGCCAGCCCGCCTGCGGCTAATCGCGCGGCTTGGAGTGCGGAGAAGAGCAGCGCGCGCTGCTCGCGGGCGACACAGGCAATCTCCTTCGGGCAGCACGAGTGCGCGGGCGAGACGGGCTCGTATGCTGGAGCTCGCGAGGATGAGGGGTGACGAGAGAGGGCGATGCACTAAGCACGTCAGCTTTCCATGGATCCGGCCTCGTTGGTTCCCGGCGGTGCAGCAGCGCCCCGCTATCCCGGCCATTGCGGCCATCACGTGCGGAGAGCCAGTCTTGACTCTCGTACCCGGCGCGCAAATACGGCGCCTTCGCACTGCGAGTCCACGCGTGCGTTTTGACTTTGCACCTGAGCTTCTCCAGGCCGCCCGCCATCTCAGCTCGGGCTCGGCGCAGCATTGAGGCTTGAGCAAGCCCGCCCCTTTGATTTGCAGGGTACCTCCATGGCTCTCAGCCTCCGTTTCGAGCTACCGCGAGCTTCTTTCCCGCCGATCGAGCTTGGCGCCGTCTGCCGCACTCCCCGCTACCGGCCAAGCCACGCCTGGCCAGAGCACTACTTGTTGGCTTCCATCGCGCGCGCAAAGCCACTCGGAGCGCCTTTCCTCAAGCGCCATGTATAGGTACTCGAGGCTGTGTGGCTAGCGGTGTGGAGCTGAGTAAATTTGGTACCGCTATACTTTCGCTCTCAGCCGCTACTTGTGGCTGCGTCCGCTTCTCGTGGTGAGACCGCTCGGCTCGTGGGTTGATCTCACAGGCTCAGGCACCGGCGTGAGCGCCACTGCAAGGTCCTGACTCCTGCATTCTCTGCTTTCGCTTGCGTGCATGTGTGCGTTTCACACAACACATTCTCGAGCGAGGAAAAGCAGCATGCCGCGAACATGTCGCCTGCCAAGCCGGCGGCAAAACAGTAGCAGTCTAGACTTCTAGCACCCCTATAGCGCCGCCAAATAGCTTGTTCGGCACGCCATAGTCGTGGCGTGCAAACGGGGCTGCTGCCTTGGGTCCCGCCTTCAGTCAGCCAATGGGTAGATCAGATCCGGCATCTGCCACGCAGAGATTGCAGCCAACATGCGGACGTCATGTCTGACTACCAGCGGCAGCAGGGGAGGCGTGGGTTCGCTGGGTGATATACCTGCATGTTGGCGGGCGTGAGGATATTACCGGAGCCGTGGAAACTGGAATCGTCGCACAAAGTCAATTTAGGTAGGTATGTAGTGCGCGACTCGACGGTGTACAAAAGCGGAAAATCGATGGCGGAAGTCGGGATTGGCTGAGAGCCTACGTGCGGGCCGCACTCGCGGATCACGCTTATGCTGTCTCGGCCTTCAGATTGGCTTTCGCCTCTCCTGATGGCGCAGAGATGTCGGCTCCTGCGAGCGAATGTGGGATCAGAATCCGTTCATTGCCGTCATCCCGTGCGAACCGCAAGCTCCTCTTCTTGCCGACCCGTCACGAACCTCCACCACAGCCCTGCACCGTCGGCCGCCGACAGCATGATCGACTGCTAATCTGCTCGTATCCCGCCTCTTGATGTGCGAGCGTGCAGGGTTCCGCGCATCCGGGCGTGGATTAGAGTAATCCGGGCAAGGGGAAGATTCCGCCGGGGGGCCTAGGAATCAGGCTCTGCCCCCAGCTTATGGTCCTCGGTCTCGGGTGCACACGTTGGCAGGCATGCCTGGCGTGTGTAGGGTGTGTGTGGTGACAGGTGTTCGGGGTCGGCTTTCGGCCCCATCAACACCGCTGTCGAAGCGGGGAAAAGAAGTGTCGCACGTGTCACGTTCAGGCCAGGGCCTTCCACCTATCTCTCCGCGCCTACTTTTCTCCGCACCTACTTCCCTATTCTCTCCTGTCAGCCCCGTTTTTCCAGCAATGGTTTCATTAGCTCTGACCGTGCACATCTCCGGTCATGTCGCTCCTCCTCAAGTGCTTACGCTGACCTGTCAGGCGCAGATCGTCAGCTGCCGCTCAGCCGCCCACGTTACAAAGCAGACACTGCTGCTGTCCAAGGCGGTACATGGAAGTGCACCCGGAGCCATGTGGACGAAGGGCATCAGCTTGTACACCCTTATCTCCGTCGCCGTGTACAATCGCCTATGTGCGATCCGGGTTGAGATCGATGATGATCAGTTGCAGTAAAAATGATGATATCCCCAGATGCTTTATCTGGCCCCTCCCATTCCCTCGGGACTCCCAACCCTCCCCATTGGATCGAGGCAAAATGAAATGTCCCGGCGCAATTATATGAAAACGCAAGGATCCGAATATCCGAATCTCAATACTCAAGATCCATGCCTTCTCCGCCAACTACAGCCGCCATCCCAGCTTCAGCTCCCCCAGTGGAACCATCTCGGCCTTTCCCGTCCCCTTTTCCGTTGTCTCTCCCATTTTATTTTCCATCAACCCCGTCTCCTTCATACGAGAGCCCCCAACCGGAGCCTGCAGTCGCGCACCTGGCGCATAGTCGATGCTCGCAACTTTCTGTCGGGCATTTGGCCATTCTTCCTCCGCAGATGACTGCTTGCTTGCACTCGCAGCACCGCGCCTTGGTGTCATAGACGTAAAGCCAAGTGAAGAAGCTACCGCGCCGGCCGTATCTCTTCCTTATCCTGCCTCTCGAGGAACGCGCAGCAGTGAGCTTGTGAGATCATCGGAGCCTGATCGACGACTGTAGGGTTCCCAGCGAAGAGGCCGGGAAGTGCCTGAGCGGCTTGGGTACGGAGTCGACGGCGCAGAGGATCCGCCACGGCCTCAGGCGATAGTGCAGCCTTGGGTAAACGGTAAAAAAAAAAAAAAAAATTGCTTGGGGAAGGCACTCACGTCGGAGCTAGTTGCAGCTACATGATCTCTGAGCCGGTAGCTCCCGAGGAGAAAGCTATCTTTTGATCGGCACTACCATTGTTGTTCGTTGCTGAAATTGCGAACTACGCTTACGTGCTGAACTTACGTCTGAGCAATCAGCAAGCTCATCGGTTGGTGGGTGCCTAGGAAAAGGTAAGTAATCGGATACTGGGTCGGGCAATAAGTGTGCAGAATAGCAGCTGAGCAATCCAACGTTGAAATGCTGAGATGAGAGCGCGCATAGGAAACACCATGCTCGTTGACAAGGAAGTCGAGCGTGCGCACTCACTCCGGGCTGTCAGGAATCTGTGGGGATGCGCTCTTCTCGGAGTCAGACGAGTCGTCCACCCTGGGCGATCGTATCGGACATAGCCTCCTGCACAAGTCGATTGCCGCTGTCTTTACAGTCTGTCGGTTGGTGTATGGAGGTGAAGCGGTTCGTGTATTGACTCGGTTTGTAGGACTCCCCAGTGGCCTGGAGTTCTGATCCAACGGCGAGTGATGCCCCGTGCAATACAAGGGCTGCGCATTGTTGACCAGGCACGTGGAAGGAAGGTGCTGGTCCTGTGAGTTCAGGTCAATGTCCACAAGAGACTCCACGGGGTGCGCAGTGTCTGGTCACCAGCACCGGCCAGAGCGTGGCGCAGAAGCCCGCCAAAGGGCTTGGTGGAGAGTTTGTATAATTGGATCGAAAACTGTACTGCGCGCATCGAGAGGCCCTGCGTTGGGTGTCCTGGAGACAGTTCAGAAACGGCCGGCTTCGCAGAGATTCCATCTGGTTACCGAATCGGGTTAGCGGGTAGGAAAAGCAGCACCTCTGGAAGGCGCGACCCTCGCCCTCGCCTTCGCCTTGAAAAGATTCCGCGCCCTCGACTCTCGCTTGTTCCACAACCTGTTCATCCACCCGCTGGCTTCGTCGGCTGGATCTTCAACATGGCCAACCCTGATCCCCGTCGCACGCGCTCTCACGCCAATATGCCGAGCAACTCTGCCAGCAACGCGGACACCGACCAGTCCGAAGCTTTCAGATATGAACTGGGCACCCTCAACCGCGAGATCGTCCTCGCTTCCTTCGACCGCCGCGACGACTACGCGCGCGTGCGCTTCCCGCCTCGCGCTCCGAACCAGGGCTTACACCAGGCTGGCGACTCTGTTGACCCTATCCTTGCTGCATGGAAGAGTGGGTCTCAAGATCTTAGATCTGATTTTGTCCGGAGTCCTGGCTAAATGCGCTGATCCTAGACTTCCGCCTCACCACCACTGACCGTGATCTGGATGCTGAGAAGCAAGATCGTCTCCATGACGGCCAGCTCTACCGCCTCAACCGCCAGGCGCGTGGAGAGGTCATTCATCACCCGCCTCCGCCGCCTGTTCGTCGGAGCGAGCCTGCTCTCAACCCTATTCTGAGCAATCCAGGCAACGCTGACCCCTTGGCTCTGGCCAAAGCCCTCCAATTGTAAGCGCATGATTTCCCCCCACTTCAATACCTCTAACTCTTGACTTCAGCAAAGGTGCATACAAAGCCGCAAAGGGTCGCCCGCCGATGTCCAGCCCTCGTGGCAACTTCAGTCAGTCGGGACTTTCCGGTCGTGGCAACCACGCCGTTCGTGGTGGTGGTGGATTCAGCTCGGGTGGCAACGGACGCAATGCGCCTACACAGACTGGAGGCCTGAACCCGCATGCTGATATCCATGCAGACCAGCGCTATGCACCCCGCAGGAAGAGGGCTTCTGTAGTTCGTGGTGGACCGAGCACTGGCCAGCCGCTTCCGATGCTGGGCCATGCTCTCCCGAAAAGGCCTGCCAACACTATGCGTCCACCTCCTCACACGGTCCATGGTCGTAACGGCATCCAGCATCAGTCCAACGGCGTCCATGCAGCTCCGATAATGGACCGCACCAACAGCTCCATGTCGTCTGCGTCCATGGCGAGCTCGACCATGGGCAGCTCTGCTTCCGGCACCATCTTCGCTACGGGCCGCAGACCACCCACTGCCCCTGTAGGTCGCCTCGCTACACCTGAGGAGTTCATGGCCGCTGCTAGGAAGAATGGTCTTGTCGGCTCCAAGTTTGCGCCGAAGCCTGAGGACAAGCCTAAGGACAAGCCCGCAGAGCCGAAGGCCGAACCTACCAAGGGAGGTGGACTCTCTGGATCGAAGTTTGCTGCTTGAGGTGCAAGGCATCCATAGCGGCCTTGGATCAAGAGGATGACGACAAGCTTGCTTTCACTGACTACCAACAGGCCGGCTTACAACAATTAGTGGATCCTGCGGGTATAGTCCGACTTCTCGGACACGCTTGAGCACACGATACTTTTCCAAAACTGATTCCATACAGGAAAGAACAAAATCTGCTGAAAAGGTTGGACGGGAAGGTCTTGGGTTTAAGCTCACGGTGACATAATGGAATGATGGTTAGGAACAGACGGTATTAGCACCTCTTAGGTCACTGTACCTTTCATTAGGCAGCGGATACAAATATGATCTGGATTCCTTTAATGATTCCGAACATGTGACGGTCGATGGTACAGAGACGGGGAGTGGAGCAACGTCGGGATAGCCTTGCGCCCCAAAATGCGGATCGCGTGGTGGCGCTCGCCTCGCTCCGCCAGGCGCGGAGGGCCAAGGACAACACGGCCGCCGCGCTCGGCCCTCGACACAATTACACCACAACAACAGTGCAGAAAAGGCGACTCCAAATGTCGCAATTTACGGCCTTCTCATCGCGGCCCTCCGCCGCCGCTCCCCCGACCGCCGCTCCCAAAACCGTCCCGATTCCCGCGACCACACCCGCAAGCCTGCCTGAGGTCGAGCAGGCATTCGCAGACCAGCCGGAGCTGAAGAAGCGAGTTTACAGCGCCATCGGTTAGTTATGCGGCCCTAATCATGCGCGGTTCTATGCGGGGAACTAGCAAAAGCTTTCAAGAGAACGGAAAGCTAATCGAGGGCGAACGTTTTCATGCAGGCGAATCGCCGCAGCACCAACCGCTATTCTCGTCGATCTCGTCGTACATCCTTCAGCTGCGCCAAAACGCCCCTCCTCCCCATCCACCTTCCGCAGCCACGAATGGAGCGACCGCCGCAACCACAACCGCCCCCACCAATGAACCGGCGGCGAAGAAGCGGAAGATCGACGGCCCCGCCGAGGCTGCCGCCGGTGCTGGAACATCGGGAGCATGGGCGAACAGCGCGGCGGGCGCGGACTTTACGCTGCCGGACGTGAGCTTCTCGATCCCGCAGCGCAAGAAGCTGCAGCTGCAGCTGGTGGCGGCGTCGTCGGGAGCTGGGGACAGCTCCGGCGGCGGGCTACGGGCCTGCTCGGGCGGTGGGGCGAAAGTCGAGTTTGGGATTGGGTTTAGGGATGTTGGTGAGTTTCTGCTGTTATGCTGGCTGTCTGCTTGCAGCTGCTGCCCTTGGTGGAGAGGCCGGCTGGCTGGCCAGTCAGTTCTGGTCTTGTCTTGCCTTGTCTATTCGTTTTTCAACTTTTTTTTTGGGGGGGGTTTATTTGCTGACATCTGTCACGTATCACCACAGAGCAAGTCTTCTGCCTCCCGATTCCCGAGAAGGCCAAGCGCCAATGGAACTTTATTATCGTGCCGAAGGGCAACGACGGGGTCAATGCTGCGCCTGAGGGCACCACACCGCCGGAGCAGATTGTCTGGACCTTCCAAGAGCCGACGAACAAGGAGTTGGAAGCCGGTGCGGAGGCGGGCCCGGAGCACATGGCGGAACGGCTCAATCGGTTTTTGACGCCGTTTGGGAAGAAGGTCGTGTTTCCGACCAAGGAGGAGTTTCAGAGCACCATTCCCCAAAGCCACCGTAAGGGTGAGCCTGGGTTCCACGTCAAGGCGTTTAGAGGAAGCAAGGAGGGTAAGTGCCATATCTTTTTATCCTTCTGTTTTTCTCTTGCGGTATTTACCAAGAGCGAGTAGATACAGCGAGAAAGCTGACGATTGCTTATAGGTTTCCTGTTCTTGACTAGCGTTGGCATAATCTTCGGCTTCAAGAAGCCGCTACTCTACTTCTCCTTCGGCAGCGTCGAGTCCATCTCGTACACGTCGGTCCTGCAGCGCACTTTCAACCTCAATGTAACGACCAACCCCAGCGGCGGCGCCGAGCAGAAGTCTCAGGAGATCGAGTTCTCGATGCTCGACCAGGCGGATTATACCGGCATCGACCAATACATCAAACACCACGGCCTGAACGACGCGTCGATGGCAGCGCAACGCAAGGCGCAGATGTACAATGTCAATGGTCCCGGTGAGGGTGGCGAGGGCGAGGAAGCGGCCGCGGCGGCCGGTGACGAAGAGACGGAGTTGGAGAAGGCACAGAGGATTCTGGAGGACGAGGAGGACGAGGATGAGGAAGACTATGATCCCGGCTCGGACGGCGAGAGCGAGGGCTCGGGAACAAGTAGTGATGAAGACGATGACGAAGACGATGAGGAAGGCGAGGAGGGGGATGAGAACGATATTGTGCAAGACGAGCTGGGCAGTGAGGCGGAGGACGTTCAGCTCTCAGACGAAGAATAGGGTGGGTGTTTGGTTGCTTAAGCTGTCGTTATCATTATGGTTGGTGCGCGCAGCGCGTGTGCCAGTGTCTGGACGGAGATGACCTATACCCAGGTAGCAAAAGTCTATGGTGCTACGAAGCTTGGTTAGTAGCGATCCGAGCTACACGCAGATAATCAAAGCCGCAAGAGGGTGTTGAGCGCTCCAATCGTTTGGGAAAAGATTGCATGTCGACGTGACGTCACCAATCACGACCTTTGGATACTCAGTTATACCCCAGATTCCTTCGCGCTGCCACACTCACCCGATGCTGACAGTTTTATTGCCGGGGCGTTGTGCCGTTGCGGCAGGAAGTTGGTTCAACCGGAACCAACAGACCCAATTCCAGGCGTCGTCAAATCATAGCGATAAGGACTACATCTATGATCCTTAGGGCCCGGGATTTCAGCGCGACGGGGCGTTCGCAGCAGGAGTAGTACGTGCTGGCGGGTGAGTGGGCCAAGCCCCCTAGCTTTATAAGCGAAGTATATATAGGGTCCGCTCGCTCAGCTCGCAATCCTTCGCTTCATGCGACCAATTCTGGCAGAATCCGCAGCACCCAGACCACGACGACAGCATCGGAGTGAACAAGAGCACAGTTGATATCGCAATCAGGTGCAACAGCGGGCCCGAAGCGTGTAAGCGTGGCGCCCTCTGGCAAGGAGGATGCGGAGCTGAATATTGGCGCAGCTGCGGCCTATCGAAAGCGTGCCCTCGAGCGTCAGCGCCGAGCACCCCTTCGGACATCGGAGAAGGGCCGCGATGCGTACAACTCATCCCAATCCAGCCCTTGAGCCGTTGTCAGCCGTCGTCAGCAATTGATCGCCCGGTGGAGCGCCAATTGCGCCCCGCCGCGAGATTACAGCAGCGTCACAACCCGCCCGAAGCCGCCAAGCGCCGTCGGATACGCGTATTATTGCCACGGACTTCGATGCGGCTCAACGTCCTGTAAGGCTGAGGGATGGGAGCCGGTTCCTTTATCGCCTGCAACGTCTCCTCCCACCTGCACTCCGGGGCACTGGCACCCCAGCCGCCAGATTATCAACCATCCGTAAGAGCAGAACCCGCGCGCTAGGCCACGACTCGCGCACTCCCGCCCGGGGCTGGTATACCTGTGACTTGCTCGATCGGCCGGGTGCGCGATAGAAGCCACCGACAATCCCGATCAGGAACCTTCCCCACTCCACCGATGTAATCATGCCAGACTTCCAGTTCCTCACCACCGACAACCCGGAGGAATTCAAGAAGGGGGACTACTTGAAGCAGATCCGCTCCCATGCCATGCTCAGCGTGAAGCACCATGAGCAGCAGCAGCAACGCTCCAAGGCCGGCCAGCCGCCGCCGAAGCCCAACCCGCCGCCGACGAGCAGTCGGCCAGGCTCGAGCATCAGCCCTTCTCTGGTAAGTGAGCCGCCGCTCCGTGCCGGCCGCCCCGTCAAGTTTGTGGACTACAATCCCACCAAGGCGGCCGAAAAGGGGTCGCGGAAGCGCTCCCTCCAGAACCAGCAGGATGCCGAGGACAAGGAGGACCAGCGCGCCGTCGCGAGCATCCCGCGGAAGTCGGCCAAGGCCCGCACGTCGTTCTTCGCACAGTACGCCGACGCGGTGCTGAACCCGCGCCAGGTGGGCCGCGGCGCCGACGTCTTGAACACGATGCCCGAGTTCTCGAATCCCAAGATCAGCGTGTGGGACCTCAAGCGCCAGTTCGACCACCTCATGCTGACCGACACGATGAAGGCCCTCTACTTCCCGGCCATGGACGGCTGCCGGCATGCGTTCCTGAGCACCGCTTGCATCAAGGCCACGTATGCCGACATGCTGAACGGCTACGTCGAGGAGAGTCCGGCCACGCTCTACATCAAGGAGGAGGTGTACACCATGATCCGCGAGAGCCTGGTGGATCCGAGGAAACAGGCCGACGACGGCATGTTCATGTCCATCGGCCAACTGCTGGCGGCGGAGCTGGTGCAGGGCGAGGAGGACGTGATGATGACCCACGAGCAAGGACTGGACCGCATCGCCGAGCACAGAGGGGGCCTGGACAAGCTCGGCGGCCAGGGCGTCGTCGCCAACGCCATCTCCGCCGGCGCCCTTGTCTCGGTCATCGTGCGCGAGGGCGAGGCGCCGCAGCGCTTCTTCGACCACCTCAACCACCCGCTGGCCACGGCCACGGCCACGCGCCTGCCCGAGTCGCCCATCTTCTGCCCGCGCAACGACTTTTACAGCATCGTGCCGCTGTGCTCGCCCAACACGCTCCAGATCCTCCGCGACATGCGCGACATGACGACCCTGTTCGTCCACTCCGAGAAGGTCGTCCGGCGCGCCTCGCTCCGCGACGAGTACCCGTATCCACGCCAGCTCAGCTCGCAGCTCTGGGCCTTCCACAACCGCATGCTCGACCTGCCACCCAACACCGACCCGAGCACCTTCTTCGACCCCGCCGTCGCCGCAGGGAAAGGTAGCACCGGTGGCGGTGGCGCCCCCGATTTCGTGTACGAGGCGTGCCGCCACGCCGCCATCCTGTACTCGTACGCCATCGCCGCCCGTGTCCCCCTGTCGACGGCCGGGCAATACTTCGAGCGCGCCTACCCGCAGATGGCGGTGCACGTCGATATCGCCAAGGTGGTCTTCTGCGACAGCAACCAGGACCGGGACCAACAGCCGTGCCCCCCTGCAGGCGCCTCCTCCGCCTCCTCTTCCGCCTCCCCCTCCGTTCCTGGCGACTTCGGTAGCAGCAGTAGTAGCGACGCCACTGCGTTCACACCGCCACCATCATCATCCTCGTCCTATCCATCATCGTCATCGACCCCCAACACCGCCCTGTCATCATCCCTGATCCACCCTCCCCCATTGTCTTCCTCCACTCACCCCGCCCTCGCCATCGTCGACGCCATCCAGCGCACCCCCAACGCTCAAGACGCCTGGGGCGGGCTTGTAGGTGTTTTGCTGTGGGTCGGCCTCGTCGCGACCGCGGCGGCGCGCGCGCCCCTGTCGGCTCGCTCGTCATTTGGCGAACACCTCGGTGGTGGTGGTGGCGATGGTAACAGCAGCCGACACGCATCGACGTCGTCGGCGTCGTCGAACCAAACGGCCACGACATCGCCATCTTCGACCTATTCGACTTCGGGCACGTCGCCTGACGCCGAGGCTTCTTCGACTTCTCCGCCGCCTCCGGGGTGGACGGGGACGACGACGGGGGCGGGGGCGGATGTGCGGCGCGACTACGAGAGGGCCAAGGCGCGGAAGAATCTGGCGTCGGTGGCGATCTTGTGCACGATCAAACTGGGGTTCGAGCAGCCGCGGTCGATTTTCCCGGCGTTGCGGACGTTTTTGAGGGTGCAGGCGTTGTTGAAGCGGTGAGAGAGAATGAGAGGGAGGAAGGATGAAGGGGGGAAAGGAATGAA
Organism: Diplodia seriata; assembly: GCF_021436955.1. Classification (NCBI taxonomy): domain Eukaryota; kingdom Fungi; phylum Ascomycota; class Dothideomycetes; order Botryosphaeriales; family Botryosphaeriaceae; genus Diplodia; species Diplodia seriata. Next base: position 2,810,373 of record NW_027117309.1, on the reverse strand, counting down.
TGAAGGAACGAAGGGATGAATGAACAGAAGAAAGGAGGAAGAGAGTGTGTCAGCATGTACGGGATGTTGTCAAGAGGCTTTCGGTTATTGGTGGTGGTTTGCATAACCTATCGTTTACTGGGTCCGGTTTGTTTTTGCTGAGGAGCTGGGAGGGAATAGGTGACGGATGATCATTGAGATCGGAAGAGATTGGTTGATGGGAGATCATTGGCTCCTCCCTCATTTTTTGTGATTTGGGGGGGAAATTGGCGACGGTCGGCGTTTTTGTCACCTAGGTGTTAGCCATGGACTGATAGTCCTTCCGGCTTTGCTGTTTTTTCTCGGCGGTCCAGTAAGAGTGAGCTCTCTCTACGGAGAAGCATCGAATAGTACGACGAACGCTCTTTGTGTTCGGATCGTATTTTACAGAGTGTTCATCGGCCGAGACAGTCGGACTGAAGGAAGGTATGTAGACTCGTCCGTCCGTGGCGTTGTAAATGGGGCTTTGCTGACTTGCGTTGAGCAGATATATGTTACTGCTCGGAAGAACCCCGATCGTCGTTACGAGGCAAAATTTGTGCCGCTGCCCACTCTCGACAGCTCGATCTGGAAGATCTGCTTAGTCGGCCGAAAGCATCGTGGAAATAGTTCGGGACTGCCGTCATAAAGTGAAGGACGACAGTGAGCATCAGGTCATTGCGATTTTATGGTGGGATGAGGAAAGAAAGAGGATCATTCGTTGAAGCACGTCGAAGGTGGGGACTAAGGAACGAGAAGGATCGAATGTCGTTGAGAGAAAAGCTTAAATGCAATGACGAATGCAAGGAAGAAAAAAGGTGGGGAAGCACTGCTTTTAAAGGCACGGTAGTGCTCGGAGCTGTCGAGTCATGATGCTTGGGGGTATGAGTAGAGCAGGACAAAAGTTGTTTTCGGGTTTACCTCTTCTGCCTGTCCGTAGTGGTAGAATTTGCGCTGAATCGATACAGTCCGCAAAATGTATAATCTTTTCGTCCTTTACACTGTGCATTGCGCGGCGACTTGCTGTCAGCAATGTTTATGCTAGTCTCTAGTCTCTTTTTCCCATGATGTGTGCTCGGAACTCCTTTTCCTCTTCTTCACTCTTCTTTCGCTTCCCCGTCACTTTGCAATCCTGAGGCTACTACACCTTCACCAAGCTCTCGCAAGCCTCATTTAAAGATCTTCCTCGTATCCCCTCCGCACTTTGCTCCACTGACGAAACGCGATAGACGATAAAGTTTATCACGATAAGAGCAGCTAGGCTTCTGGGGCCACAGGCGGGTACGATGTAGATCACCTTTGGTTTCTATTTTTCCACGGGTGGCGTCCCGCAGCCACCACCGCCGGTGGACGTGGGACCGAGGAATACGAGGTTCTACGAGACCAACCTTGTTTAGACTTTGGACGCGTGTGACGCGATTGGTGCCCGTCCTATGTTCGCGTGTGACGTGCAGTAGGTAGTTGTCAGGCGGGCGGAAAGTGTGACGTCTTTGACAGTCGGAGGATTGTTGTGTCGTGCTTTTTGGCAGTTGTTCGGATGCAGGTGCTAGTCGATTACCCAGCCAAGTAGAGCATTACTTCATTTTGCAACTCATTTCAAATGTTGTAGCAAGTCTGAGCAGGTAATAAAATATCATCGTTTACACATTACATAGACGCTTTTCCGTCCCATCGCACTCGATGGTGCTCATGCTATCTCTTTTCTCCTCTCTCTCTAGTTTTGCACAGGCCACTCCTGGCAGTAGTACACGTACAGGGCATCGCCCTCCTGGGTGCTCTCCAGCGAGCCTCCGGTCTTGCCATCGATGAACTTGCTGCTCGGGTTGGTGCTCGCGAAGCGCACGGCGCCGATGGGGTCAGGGACGCTGTACTCCTGGCCGTTCTCGTCGGTCGCGCCCTCGGCCGGCACCGTGGCGGTGTTGTGTTCGACCTCGGTGGGCTGGTCGTAGAAGAAGACGTCGACGCCCTGCACGTTCAGCGGCGTGTTGTCGCCCGACGACGCGGCCTGGTCGTCGCTGTTGTACAGCCACACGTGGCCCTGGTAGTAGGCCGGCACGGTGAAGGTGAAGGTGGGCCCGTCGAAGCGCTGCGGGTCGGTGAAGTCCTGCGAGGTGGAGTTGGAGATGCCGTAGATTTGCGGCAGGGTGCGGCCGTTGTCGGCGCAGGACGAGGTGTCGACGTAGATCTTGTGTTCGGTGGCGCGGGGGAGAACAGCGGCGGTGGTGAGGCCGGTGAAGGCGAGGGCGGTGGCGGTGGTGAAGCGCATGGTGATGGTTTTGGTTTGGATTGTGGGTTGAAGAGTGGTATAGGTGGTGGTGTGTGTGTGTGTTGGATAGTTTGGTTTGGTTTGGTGCTTCTTCCTCCCAGTGGCAGGTCGGCGGTTTATATAGCTGGGACGGGTCAATGGCAGAGCTGCTTGGGTTGCTGGCCACACGTCAGTCGACGATGATGCGAAGAGGGAATACGAGGGCTCCTCCCTCGAGCTCTCCTCCGCACCCTGCGGCTCTCGTATAGACATGCTTGGCAGTGGCCGACAACGGGCTGGTGCTGCAGATCAGCAGGGATCCCCACAAAAGCCACTTGCCGACGCCGCCTCTTCTCGAAAGGTCTGGAGTAACGTTACATCTCTTAACCAGAGCAAGTACATGGTCAACTAGCAGAAAGAGCCGAGCATGGTCGGCAGTGGCTTGTCGAGGAGGACCGCGGCCCGTGACGGCAGTGCTAGGACGGAAGGGAATGGAAAAGGCGGGCAGCGGTGGCCGGCCAGTCTGGTGAGTGCCAGGCATTTCCTCGGCCCGTCCCACTTCAACGGGAATATACAATGCAGTGCAACTAAGAATAGCACCTCCTGGCCTCTCGATCGTTCTGTTGCCGGCATGGCTCGGGCCCGTGTAGAAAAACGACGTTTGCCGGCCGCCGAGTTGGCAGCACGAAGCGGTATTTCGCCGCCCGATGCATGCCTTAGCCATCTTCTTCCGCTGCGGCGCCCGACGTGGCGAGCGCATCGGCCAAGGACACTGGTCGCCGTAGAGCACGCCGGAAACGTCGCGGTACGAGGCCATGATGTCAACGCGTGACTCGTTACTCTTGCCGTTCCATTTTTGGATTTCTTCACAGAAGAGAATAGTAAGAATGTGCCGTGGTTGCCGCAGTCCCATTGGAATGCGCGGGGAGCTTAGCGGACAAGGCCTCCCCAATATAGGGTCACGCATGGTCCAATAGGGCCCCGTTTCCCCTGCGTCAAAAACAATAAACATCAGTCGCTCGCTCTGAGCTGGCACCAGAGTCGGTTCCACATGCTTGCTAGGACTTGTCGAAGTTCGTATTGCGTGCGATCCGACCGAAAACCCTCACCCCAAGACTTCTGCGTCGTTTGTGATGTGTCCTCGTCTGCGCGCTGGCCTCGAGGGAATAGAAAAGATGAACAAGTTGTACATGAGCACGTGTGTAGGCGTTGGCGCTTGCCCGCAACGGAGGCGTAATGCCGTCATTCGTGGGTTGGAAGCGGCGCGCCGCGCGCAGCGGTCCATGGCGCGAGCCAGCCAGTCGTCTTGCTCCCTTACCTTGGCTGCTTGTACACAAAGAACACTTTCCCATCAAAACAAACGCGTGGAAGCTGCATCTACTCTCCGTCCCGCGTCTTACAGCAGGCATCTGCCACTACCCGTGGAGTTGAAGATTTATTCTCCTTCACCGCTTGACTGTCCGTCACTGGCGTCTCCCGTCTCCGCTCCCAACACATAACCCTTCCCCGGCGCTCGTTCTGCGCGTACACGACTCGGCATGCCGTCCTCGAAAGGAAAGCCCACGGACCCCGAGCTGTATGAAAAACTTAAGAAGGGTACGTTATGGCTCCCGTCAATGTGGGCTCTAGTTAATCATTCCTGCAGAGGTCCAGAATAAAACAAACAAAGACGGCAGTGGCAAGGGCCAGTGGTCCGCCTGGAAGGTGCTTACCCTCTAGCCCGTGCTGGTCGTGGGCGAAGCTGACAGCATCCAGTCGGCAGAGCTCTCCAAGGAGTACGAGAAGCAGGGCGGAGACTACGAAAATGAACCGGGATCCAAGAACGAGCCGAAGAAGGGCGCGCCTCAGGAGAAGCCAGGCAAGAAGAGGCAACGCGAGGTGAAGGAAAGCGAGCAGGAAGCGGATGAGGACGAGTCCGGAAGCGAAGATGAGGCGGCGAAGAAGGGAAGCGGGAAGAAGGCTAGGGCGGGGAAGAAGGACGACGCAAAAGAAGCCAAGGCGAGCACCAAGGGAGGAGCGAAGGGATCCAAGGAGAAGAAGGACGAGAAGGACACTCAGAAGGAGAAACCCACGAAGAAGCTAGCACGGCCGAAGAAGGGAGACGCCAAGCCGACAGAGAAGGTGCCGCGAGAGGGTACGCGCAAGAGCACACGCATCCAAGAAGCCGAGGACAACGGAGGGCGGACGAGGAAGCAGAAGACGGACTATTTGCAGTTCTAATTATGAAGGCGGAATATCAGGGTGGCCTAATAAATCGGAGGTGGTTGGCCGTTACCGAGAAGAACACGAGCCATTTCTAGAGTAGGCTTATCGCAGGCCTCAGGCTGCGTATGATGAAATCGATAGCGGTGCCTTGGCAGAGCCGGTATTTTGATCGCCAGGCGCCATTGCCCCGCAAAGCTTTGGGCCGACAAGGCCTCAGAGAGAGGCTGCGATTGAAACACGTCGGCGAGAAGGGCGCATTCCGACGGAGGGGTGAATCCTGGGATGGGTGGGAGCCACGCGGCGTGTAGCGGTCGGAATGGCTGTTGACGAGGGCTGTTTCCTCGCCAACAACAACGTGCAGAAGCGGCTCTTGGGTCTTTGGCGGCGCTAGGACCGGCGCCGGCGATCGCAGCACGAGACCACTGACGCCGTTTCTCCACGCGTAACCTGCGACAACCTCTAAACACGCCTCCCCAAGTCCCCGCCGCCGCGTCCCTCACAAATTGCTCGCCCGCCCGCCTGCATTGTGCATTTCCGAGGTTGCATACACGCCGCAATCGCCAGGGCCGGCCCCGTCGCACCGTCAACGTTACGCAGGCCGGGTTTGGATCCGTCTCGCTAGAGCTCCGCCGCCGTCTACGCCTCCTATCCAGCAAAACATCTTTCTCGTGCCGCGCGCCACTGCTCCTGTTCCTCCCTCCTCCCTCTAATGTGCCTACGAAGATAATGCCCTCCCTCAACCCGCTCCGCAACGCGAAGCGGACATTGCAGCCCTACGATCCCCTGCCTGGCGGCAACAGCTACGCCGATTCCGACGACGACATCGAAAAGCGCCGCTCCTTCGATAGCCTCGAGTACGAGGACTCTGAATCCTCGACCCCCCTATATGCCTCACGCGTCGGCAGCATGCAGGGCACCACTACATCTGCCCAGTACCGGAACCGCTCCGACTCGCGCGCCCGTAAGGCTTCAATGTCGGCACACCAGCCGCCCAACTACAATTCGCCCTCGTACCCCTACTCGCCTCGCGTCAGTCGCCGCCGCTTTAGCCGCTGGTTCGCCCTGGCCCTCGGCAGCACCGTCATCCTGTTCATAATCTGGCTGAGCGCCATGGGACGGCGGAGTCACATTGCCGTCGAGACGGGCGAGGCTGTGAGCAAGGAGCCCCCGCCGCCCGCGCCCTGGGAGTCGTTCCCCTTCCTGACCCGCTATCACGGCGGCATCCGCACGCTGGTATCGCGCGCCGAAAACCAGCCCGAATACCCTGGAGAAGGCTTCAACGCGTCCGAGCTGCTGGGCGCGCGCAATGAGGAAGGCGACCTTTTGAAGCGCGGCGAGACGGGCGGTGACGGCTGGAGCTACGAGGATGAGCGTGCCAAGGATCACGGCCTCCCGCCCATGCAGGTCTTCGACCCTTACCCGAAATACAAGTCGGCAGAGTACAAGGAAAAGTACGGCGCTGAGGTCGTGCCCTGTTTTCTGGATGAGAAGAGATCGGAGCGCGTCCCCGTGCTCCGCGCGTATCCCGGCATTGTGAACGGCACCCCGGAGAACGTCATGGGATCCTACGAGATTTTCAATATTCGCGACGATGTCTGCTTTGAGCGGTTCGGACGCCTTGGACCGTACGGGATGGGATACAGCCGCAAGTTCGGCGGCAGTGGTGCCGGAATGGAAGGCGATCGCGAAGGTGCTGAGCAGGTCTGGCAGGACGACGACCAGGTTGATTTCAGGACCGTCAGATGGGTGGATGTTCAGAGCCGCTGCGCCAAGGACAACGAGCACCGCTTCAAACCTCGTGGGACCCCGATTGGCAATGGACTTAGCCATTTCTACTTCGACGGCTACGCAGAGCAGAAGGCTGATGATGTACCAGAAGAGAAAAAGCTCGAAGCCAGAGAACCGCAGATGGATGACCCCGCCCCGCCGGTGCCGCATGGAAATGACGAAGGTGCAACGCGTTTCAAACCTGTCGATACTTCTGAAGGATCGAAAGTCACAGTTGACAAGTCTGGGAAGGAATCCGCCTCCGAGGATGGTACGCCGTTCAAATTGGTCGATAGCTCTTCTCAAACATCCGGAAGCTCGACTGGAAAGACAAAGCAAGCCAAGAAGCTGCTACCGCGCACTGCTGTCATTATCCGGACATGGCACGATTTCAATTACGACGACGAGGACTTGTTTTATCTGCGCGCCATTATCAACGAGCTTGCCATCAACTCTGGCGGCGAGTATGAAGTTCATTTCCTGATCCACTTCAAGGACAACGACACCCCTATCTGGTCCGACGAGGAAACCTACCAGCGCGTACTCAACGACTCGCTTCCTGAGGAATTCCGTGGCATGGGAACGCTATGGACCGAGCGCCAAATGAGTCTCGTCTACGGTGGCCTGGCCGAGAGTAACTACCGCGATCTTCCCGTGTATGGCGCATATCGGTCTACTTTCCTACCTGTGCAGCATTTTGCCCACATGCATCCCGAGTACGATTTCTTCTGGCATTGGGAGATGGATGTTCGGTACACCGGTCACTTCTACCACCTGTTTAGCAAGGTATCGGAATGGGCTAAGCAGCAGCCTCGTAAAGGTCTTTGGGAGCGCAACTCTCGCTTCTATGTCCCGCATGAGCATGGCTCTTGGGACGACTTCAAGCACATGGTCCGCGTCCAAACCGAACACGGCACAGCTTCTAAGAGTAACATGTGGTCCGAGATGGCCAAGGATGACCCCAACGTTCCCGACGAAATAAAAGCCCAGGCTGTCCCCAAGCCGGAGAAGCTCATCTGGGGGCCCGAGCCGCCGCCAGACGACGAGATGGACACACAGGACGACCCCGAAGTCCCGGACATCGCCAAGGACAAGTACGAATGGGGCGTGGGCGAAGACGCCGACCTGATCACGTTCAACCCCATGTTCGACCCGGACCGCACCAACTGGATTCTAGCCGACGACGTGACGGGGTACAACACGTCGGAGCGCAAGCCGCCGCGGCGCACGGCCATCATCACGGCGGGGCGCCTGTCGAAGCGGCTCCTCAACATCATGCACCGCGAAACGTCGCTGCGCAAGCGCACTATGTTCTCGGAAATGTGGCCGCCGTCGTGCGCGCTGCACCACGGGCTTAAGGCCGTGTACGCGCCGCACCCCGTCTTCATCGACCGGCGGTGGCCCACGGACTACCTCGCGGCCATCATGAACAACGGACGCAACGGGGCGGCCGGGGGCGCGCGGCTGTCGGTCTTCTCGGACGAGCGGCAGCACAACTTCCGCGGCACGTCGTGGTACTACAACTCGGGCTTCGCGCCGAACCTGTGGACGAGGTGGCTGGGCTACGTCGTCGACAACGACGGGGGCGAGGCCGAGGAGGTGTGGGGCGAGGGCCGCATGTGTCTGCCCGCCCTGCTGCTGCATCCGGTCAAGCAAGTGGATTTGGTGTTTGAGCATGAGGGTTAAGAGTGATATGCATGCAGGCGGCGCTTCGCTGGCGTGAAGGGAGGGGAGGGGTGTGCTGCTTGCTTGGCAGCAGTCATTGAAAGTTCTTCGATTGTATAGATGATGCATACGACCACCTCATACTTTTCAACTTCCTTTCAGCGACAGAGACATACACACACACACACGCACGCACATTGAGAGGGGAGGGAGAGGGGAATAGAGAGAGGGATTCTTGTTTGCTTTGCTGGGGCTTCGCAAACGCCGAGTTTCCCTGATATGCTGCAGAGATATCCGATGATATTTTGGCGCATCTTGTTTTCCTTTTTTTTTTCTCTCGAGGGGGGAGAGGCGTTTGGTGGTCTTGATTATATTTTCTCCTCTATTTCACTTTACCCCTTCGGTTTTATTTGGTCTGGTAGGGGTAGGGGGGTTTTTCTTCTTCCTTCTCCTTGTCCAAAAAGAAAGTATAATGTAACGGGTACATATGAACGAATTCGAATGAACGAAAGAAATAAGGAACGACCGCTTCTTGAAACATCTGTGTTTGGGAATGTGACGAAAAACGAGTTGGCCGCGAGGGTGATGATGGGGTAGGAAGGGAAGCTTGTTGGACAACAGGGAAGTCTGGAAGTTTGTCTATTCTGCTTGGCTGCATGGGGGTGGGGAGGAGGTTGGAGGACTTGGCGGATGCCGATGCTCATGATGGCGCTGCGGGATTGCTTGTCGTTTTCGGAACGGAGATTTCTTGTAATAGACAAGTAGCCAAGCCAACTAACTAGGATAACGCGGGGATGATGTGAAGTGCATAAATAGGGGCTCATGGGCGGCAAGGTTGTTGTACTTTAAGGTTTGACCTCTGACGTGCGGTCGAGCATCACGGCCCGAGGAACCTATTTGCTCAAAAAGTTTTCCGGGACGTCCTGGGGCTGGTTTGTATGTATCATAGTATTCCATCAGGAGCGTGAAAATGCGATGAGCTTGTCGTGAATCAAGTAGACATGGACAGACTCGTTCTCCGCGCGGTTTCACTCAATCGGACCCAGAATGCACGATTGCGGGTCAGAAACACTCCAAGTGCTAATGGATACGGCAGCGTCTTCGTACCGAAGACGTTATTGGGCTTGTTACGTACTGGATAGATTTTAAGGTTATCTCGGCAATGTGCAGGAGCTCCGGGCTATATTCAATCCTTGGCATAACGATCAAATGATTCATGCATGGCATTCGTTATAGCCCCAGGGTCCTTGTAGTGCCGGGGCTGCCTAGCTGTGACAGACATGGGTCAAAAGGCAAATCAGAAGAGGAATCGCGGCAAGTGCTACATGAGTTTTCGAACAGTAGCTCGGCTCAAGTCTGAATCCACAGGTATACGGTACGTGAATAGCACCCTTCTATGCACCTTGCATACTTCATGAGTGAAACTGTGGGTCCACCAGCATAGCTCACTGCCGGGGGCGTTTAGAAGAAAAAATCCGGGATGACCCGAGAAGCGGAGCAGGCCACAGCTGAAGAGTACTCACTCGGAAGCCAGTCGCAAAGTAAGCTCGTTACAGCGACGAACTTCCCCTGAGAGAAAAAAAAGCGCGGAAGAATCGGCATTGGAGAGGAGAAGTGTCAGCATCGGGCACGTAAGCTCAAGGTGGGATGCAGGGTAGCATGCAGTGAGACGGGAAGAGCCATGACAAGGGGCGGACGAATGAATTCAACCGATCTCTGTGACGCAATCCCTCATCGCTCTCTGCCCCTACTAGCTTGCTAATTGCAGCAGCAAATAAAAATAAAAATAGATGCGGTGTGGGAAGCTCAGAGTCAGATTAGATATGGTAGATTCTGCGACTACAGCAGATGATGACAGTTCACACGCCAGCCTTGATGTCGCATTTTCAATTCTCCAGATCCAGATAGTATTGCTTATCAAATTGGCGTAGTACACCATGAAAGAAATCACCATCAGTTCGCCGCGACAACAATCTCCTTCTCCTTGGGGATCTTGTCCACATCCTCCGCGGCCAGATTCAGCGTGTCGATGACAATCTGATGCGGCGTCAGCGCCAGCCACTGGCTCAGGCTCATGTCGCTGAAATGATCCGCCTGCAGCACCTCGAGCAGCACGACGTCCTCGTCGCCCACGTTCTCGATGTAGTGCGAGTTGCTCTTTGGGAAGTAGCCGACGTCGCCGGCGTGGTAGTCGAACGTGGTGGCCACGTCGGGCGGGGTGAAGAGCGTGGCGCGCGCCTTGCCGGCCAGGAAGAACGACCACTCGTCGGAGCTGGGGTGCCAGTGCACCTCGCGCAGAGCGCCGGGCTTGATGGTGACGACGGCGGCGCTGAAGTTGGGCGCGGCGGGGAAGGTGAGCGGGTCGACGATCTTGACGCTGCCGCCGGGCACCTCGTGCGCGGGCTGCTCGGAGAAGTGGTACGTGTAGCTGGCCGCGCCCGCGAGCACGCCGGCCGAGCCCGTGACGTTCTGCTTCTCGATGTCGGTCGGCGCCTTGGTGCCGGGGAAGATGAAGAGCTCGCCGTCCGGGATGTTGTCGAAGGCCGAGGTGTTGACGTGGAGGTCTTTGGCGAGGACCGTTTTCTGCAAATGGGGTGTCAGTTGGGTGTCTGGGGCGGGGAGAACGAGTGTTGCTTACGGGGTTGTGGGCGAAGATCTCTGAAACGAGGAAGGTGTTGTCTTCGGAGAAGCTGCCGTCGTCGAAGACGAGCATGAACTCGGCGCCGCCGTCGAGAGCCTGGATTGAATGCGGGATGCCACTGTCGCAGCATGTCAGTTTGGCTCCGTACAGAAGCAGACGGTGATGACCTACGGAGGGAAGAACCAGACGTCGCCCTTGCTGACATCATCCACAAAAGTCTTGCCGTCCTCTTGTACCGCCTGGCCGCTGTTAGAACAGTAGTCACTCTCCCCACAAAGCACATACCTGAACGCGAACGGTGCCATTGAGCATCAATGCCCACTCGCCCGCCACATGCCAATGCAGCTCGCGATAGCCACCGGGCTCGAGCCTCATGTCGACGCCAGCCATGGCCGTCGCGTCGGGCAGCACGACCTCGTTCTGCTGCCTCGACCAGCCCGCGCCCTGCTTTCCCAGCTTGGCGTGGCTGAGGCCCATGCTCCACTGCGCGCTGATGGTCTGGCCGTGGTCGGTTCCGGGCGGCGCCAGCTTGTCGCTGTTCAGCCGGTCGACGTCTGAGTTGTGCGGGCCCGGGTCGGTACCGCCCTTGGAGCCGCGGATGGGCTGGGGGTTCTCGATGTCGGAGAAGTCGAGGTACGTGCCTAGGTCCGCGTCGTCCGTCTGCCCCGGCGCCAGCTCATACTGCACGTCCGTCGTGTCTTCGTCGGTCAGGATGTTCGACGGGTTGTAGCCCTGCAGCGCTGGCGAGCCGCGAAGGGGGTCCGAGGCTGGGGCGCCGCGGACGGCGCCGTGCAGCGCGGATAGGGCCAAGAGGATGGACAGAGACGACACCATTGTGGCGAGACGAGGGGGTGTTCAATTGACGGGACGAGGGACACGGACGAGGGTTGAGGGGGAAATGGGAGGGAACTGGTCGGATTTTATAGCTGGACGCGAAGGCCGGGCCAGACGCGAATGGCGATAGCTACGCGTGGGCGGGTGACCTGCTTCAATGCATCGGCAATGCTTCCCCTCACTGAGCCGCGATGATGAGATGGTCTCCACTTGGCCAAGGTGATCAAGTGCTTGGATCTGCATCTGGAGACAAGGGTAACGGTGCGATGGCCTTGGTAACTCCGAGGCCGAGTTGGGGGTAGTTTCTTGTTTCCGCGGCCATTGACAGGGTGTGCAGGGATCACGAGTGTTTTGTTTCTGTAAGACGTATGAGTAAAAGAAAGCAACGCCGTGACGAGTCTGAGTGATGACGTTGGAAGATTCCGTTTTCAAGGGTGCGGCCGAGGGAGACGTACAGACCTTGGCAACTAGCTGCATGGAATCCCAGGCAAGGAGTGGGAGGATTGAACGGGATAGGTGTGGCCAAAGCTGCTGTATTGCTCTGGCTCCTCGTAGGTGGAATTTCCGAGAGTCGATGGCGTCGGGCGTAGGCGGAAGAGGCGTAGGCTCACGCAGGCTGACGGGAACGATAGCCCTGGCAGATGGCTGGGAATGCGCTCACGGCAAAGGCATACTGCACGGATGCGGGGAAGGTTGATCGGAGCTGTGTCGGTGAGGTGCGCTGTTGGTCCCTGAACGTGAAGCAGGGTTCGTGGCCTATGCGATGCGACGGACACAAATTAGCCTTGGACGAAATGATGCAGGTCGCACTGGTGGCCGAAGCCGTTGGACGGATGGGCGGGCATTTGGCGCAAGGGCTTTATCTGACGTTGCTCGAACAGGCAGCTCCGCCTTTAGTGGAGCTTGGGAACGCTTGTCGAAGCTTGTCCGGGGGGTGCGTGGGGCGCGTCCTCCACATTTCTCATTCGCAGCCCGCACCGGCCCGTCCGGGAATATCGACGCCTCGAGCTCTGACGCCCGCTGCACCTTTAGCCACGACATTACGCGGTGTGAGGGGTCTCGTGCGTGGCGACGACGAAAAGGAGCCGCCTCGCTTCGTGCTTCTTCCTGTCATCTTCATGCAGTGATACGCTTTCCAATGACCTGCAGCAGTCACGCTGCAAAGCGAATCACCGTCAGCCGCCGGCGTCACTGGCAGGATCGGCCAGCTCGTTCCGGGACTGCGTAAGCTATTCCGACCAACACCGGCGCCAGGTAAGCTCGTACCTTATGACACCATCTCGACACCAGCCTCGACGCGAACACCTGTGGTGTTGCCGGAGATCCGCGGATAAAGCGGCACGAAAACACCGATTGTCTCACTAAGCCCACCATTCTCGTCGAGGCTTCCTAGTCACGAGCTTTGTCAAAACTCCAGTGAGTTGATGGCTGCCTGATGGTCGTTGTTCAGAGGGCGGCATGTGCGTCAAGTACTCGCTTTCGATCGAAGAACTTCTCAATCATTTCCGCGTCTACGTATCTCTCTTCACCCAGCTACAACCTGCTTATGTACACTACAGTTTTTGAGCTCTAACACTGAGCGTTCGCCACCTTGAACCCACCCGGCATCTGCTTGGTGAAGACCATATCCGGGTCGTACTTGTCCCTGATCATCTGCAACATCTGCACGCTGCTCTTCGGGTAACCGGCAAACACGTCCTGGACCTGGTTGACATCGTTCATGTACAGGAAGGGGTGCAGCACGCCGAGCGGCTCGAGCTGGGCCGTGATTTTCCTGTTGACCTCCTCGTAAAAGGCCTGGATCTTGTCATCGTCCTCGGCGTGCGTCCAGGTGATGCTCTCCTCGACCCAGAAGTAGGGCCCGGCGTTGGGATCGAGGCCCATGGGGTCGCCGCCGTCGTTGATGCCGGCGAGGACGTACTCCTTGGAGATGATGTTGTACGCCAGCCCGGTGATCCATCCCTCGATGTCGCCAAAGTGCTCGGCGACCGTGGCGAAATAGGTGTCGTGGATGATCTGCATGGCCTCACGGTTGGCGACGATGGACACGACCCACCAGCCCTCGCGCATGCCCAGCACCGTGTCCGTCCCCTCGGCCATGGCCTCGGCGGCGGCACCCATGCCCGTCATGACGGTCATGCTGTCGTGCTCGGGCGTCAGGACGGGCGCGGAGAAGTTGGCGAAGAAGTCGGGCGTGGTGTCGTTGCCGTTGTAGTAGAACATGGCGTTGTAGGTCGTGCCGTTGAAGGCGTCGCTGGCCCGGGCGATGGGCGTCACGGCGCCCTTGACATCGGGGCTCGGGTGCACCGTCATCTCGTACACGCTGTCGAGGAAGGCACGGCCGACGGCGTCGCCGGTGCCGTAGGAGCGCTGACCGGCGCTCATGACCGGCACGTCGATGGTGCGCATCTGGAAGTTGGTGACCAGGCAGAACGAGTTGCCGCCGCCACGGAGTGCCCAGAAGAGGTCGGCGTGGTCGTTGGTCGCGTTGGCCACGACGACATCGCCGTTGCTGAGGACGCACTGCTCACACGTTAGCTGTTGCTTGGGCTATGCTGGTGGCGGGGATGCGTACCGTGTAGGAATCAATGTTCGACGACGACCAGCCGTACTCGTTGCCGAAGCTGGAAATGCCACCGCCCATCAGGAGGCCGGGCACGCCGACAATACTCATCCGTCCGCCAACTACCGCCAGCCCGTACGACTCGAGGTAATTGTACACATCGCCCCATCTGTTGCCGGGACCGACGGCGACACTGGACTTGTCCTCGGAGAGCTCGATCTGGTTCAGGTTCGTGCTGGACAAGAGCACGCCGGACGAGTCGATGTTGGCCGCGCCCTCAATGGCCATGTGCCCGCCTCCCTTGATCGCGAACGGGGCGTTGAACCGGACAAGTGCCTTGACCGCAGCGCCCATGAGCTCGGCCGAGCTGGGCGAGAAGATGCAGGCTGGGCCGAGCGATGCTGCGGCAGACCAGTAGTCTGTTGCTGTAAGCATATGCATTGAAGAACGAGCGAAGTCGCACGGTTGCTCACCCTTGTTGATGTCGATGTATGCAGTCTGGTTTGGAAAGGACGTGATGTTGGGGTAGTTTTCGCCGAAGAACTGGCATGCTGCTGCCGGAGAGGAGAAGTTCGACGCAATGGCAGCGCCAGCGTTTGCTGCCAAAACGAAAAGCAACGAAGTTCTCAAAGCCATGATGAGGGTGATGATGTCGAGTGCTTGGTGAGAGCTGGGGGATGCAGCATCTTCTTGCGCGGCGATGGCATTCTTAAAGGACAAAGATTCTCGCTGCTGAGCAGATCTTCAGGCAATCCATCCTAGTATGGAGCTGTACTGTTTGTGCTACATGCAGATGGTGTAGGTCCTCCCCGGCCGGGAAATCCGAGTACGAGTCTGACCGCCATGTCTGATTGGTCAATTACCGCCGGCTATGCTCGTCATACCCCAAAGCAGCAGACCCTAGCGTCCATTGACCTGTGCTTGACTCGTGTTTCGGATTCCACAATAGGTGCGAATGTTTCGTACAGGCAACAGCATAGTAGGCCGATCTGTCGCCCGAAGACCCGCTTTCAGCATCTTTCCTGTGACCAGAAACTTTCGCATTACTTGCTTTCGGGAGTCATGTCTGAGGATCACTCCGGTGGAAGAACAGTCAAATCACAAGCATTACTTCTGTATGCTTCCAGAAGACAACCCCGCAGCACCCGGATTGAACGTAAAACTAGCATGGAACTCTGGTTGAGATAGATCAGTTCCACAGCCACATTCGTGTTCGTTCTCGGTCCCAACGCCATTCTCCTCTTTCCTTTTCAGTTGACTAACATGGCCACCACCCGGTGGGTCCTTGCCAAGCTACCATCCGAGTTACGAAACCACAATAACCAAGGCCAGGATGCTGTCAGTATACAGACAAGCACAGAGTGCCATACAGCCTCTCCACCAGCATTGCTGTTTCACCTTCTCCACAAAGCCTCAATATGGGGAGCACAGCGGCGACGCAAGCCACTCGGGGGTGACGACTTGCTTCACCATCATTCACCGCTACTGTCTCATCTGCGCCCAAATGCACATCTACCCCTTTAACAAGATGCCGCAGCCATCCATTCCCGATCTCCGCCGAAATCAATGTGAGAAACCCCATAATAATCGCAGCAAACAATGACCTTCCTCAGCGACCAAGACTTGCTTAACACTTGTCAATGGTGGGGTCTTGACCATCCATGCTATTATATTTCGGGTGTGTAAGCAGATAAGTAGACGCTTACAAGCATGATCTGCAAGGCATATAGGGGAGATTATGACATGCGTCCGCATGCAAGGCCCTGTCCACGTGGTAGTAATGCTGCAGGCAGCCGAAAACAGGCAAGTCTTTCGTATTAGGTTACGGCTCTAAGCCCTTGACGAGTCATAGAACTTTCCGTCACATATCCAAGTGTCCTTCCGCCTACTCAACCCTCGTACTCAAGCATAGTCTCACCCTAAAGTGTCTAATCTTCAATCGTAGCCCATCTTCGACTATGCTGTAAGTAGGAATTGTGACTGGCATTTAGTTAGATCAATGACCTTTGTTTTACCCGTCGGTGTCATTGAGACGACCCATCATTTCCCTTTACATCCTCAGTACTACATTGCTTTCGTCCTAAAGACCAGCTTAGGGGGCCAACATTCCAACACATTCGCAAGCACATTCGATTGAAACGGCCATGTCAAGTAGGACCCAGTGCACACATTCTGACCAGCCGCATACAAAATGGGATATATGTTTTCCCGAAATCTTTCTATTTCGTACCCCTTCCCCTTCACCTAAATCTCTGAAACACCTGCTCCTCCTTCAATCTATCCTCAACCAGCCTCAGCACTTCCGGGTCGTACAGGTCCTCGGGCCGCTTGTCCCCCTTCAGCACCTCCCTCTCGTGCTTCTGCGCCTCCTCCTTCGTCATCAAGACCAGGTCCGTCAGCTTCAGCAGCGTGCTCTTCTGGCCCTCGAACCTCCTGTCCACGAAGCTCTCGGCCTCGGGCGCCCTCCACCTGACGAGCGCGAGGCGGGTCGAGAGGCCCGTCACCACGCTCTTCCCGTGCCACGCCTCCTCGATCAGATAGCCGACGTCGTCCTGCGTGACGGGGATGCGCAGGCCCACGGCGTCGAAGCCGCGGTGGCGCGCCAGGCGCTCCTCGGCGCCCTGCAGCGCCGCGAGCACGCCGTCGTACAGCTTGTCGCGGCTCTTGCTCTGCAGGTACTCGTGCGGGTACCCCGTGATCTCCAGGATGGCGTGGTTGGCCACGCTGAGGCCGAAGATGGCCGGCATCGTGCCCAGCACCGGCAGGATCCGCACGCGGAAGTCGGGCAGCACGCCCAGCTCGCCCACGCTGCCCTTCTTGTACTCGTCCTCGGGCAGCGGCAGCAGCTGCGCCTTGCCCGGCGCCGTCTTCTCGCCCGAGAACACGACCGGGATGCCGTCCTTGATGCCGAGCGCGCGCAGCCGGCGCCGCGTCGACCGCGAGAGCGGGTCCTCGGTCGACGCCGAGATGTCGCCCACGAAGACGCGCGTGGGGTCGCTCTTGCAGCCCGCGCCCATGGACGACACAACGGGGATGCCGTTGCGGTGGCAGTGCGCCAGCAGCGCCACCTTGCTATCGATGTTGTCGATGGCGTCGATCACGAAGTCGGGCTTCTGCCCGCTCGCGTCGGGCGCCAGCTGGCGCTCGGCCACCGTCTCGTTGAAGAGCTCGTTGCGGCAGTCGAAGTGCGTCCACGGGCACACCTGCTCCAGGCGCTTGCGGATCGCATGCACCTTGGGCGTGCCCACATCCGCCAGCGTCGCCACGGCGTGCCGGTTCAGCGACGACAGCGTCACCTGGTCGAAGTCGATCAGCCGCAGTTTCGACACGCCCGAACGCGTCAGCGTCGCAACCGCATGCGAGCCGACGCCGCCACAGCCGACCACGATCACGAAGGCGTTGCGGAGCTTCGCTAGCCCTTCGTCGGTGAGGAAGACGCGATTGCGTGCCAGTTGTTCGAGTATGAGGTCTGAGAGGCGCCCGGTATGCGTCAGTTAAGGGCTGAACATGGTCTGCGCAGGAGCAAAAGAGGCGTACCGTCGTCGTAATCGCCGGATCGTGCGCGAATGGCTAGAGCGATGCCTCGTTCGTCCTCTTTGCTGGGAGCGAAGACATGGTCTGATGCGGCGCCGTACTCTGTCAGCTTTGCTTGGTCAGTCGAGAATGCCCGGATAAAGGCGAGAAGAACGTGCATACCCTCGTGGTTGGATGGTCTTGCCCAGGCTCCGGGATGTGCGCCTTCAAACTCTCGACCTTGTACTTCCTTCGTGCGGCCTGATATCCCAGTACAAGACTTGCGGCGAGAGCGCCCGACGCGACGGCGGTGGCTGCGAGCTGCGAATTGTGCGAGTACGAGTTTCTCGATATCCAAGAAGACATGCTGCGGGACGGCTCAGCTCAGCGGGGAGCCGGAGCGGTCAATTGGGCAATAAACCGGTGGAGGATGTTGACGGCAGTGGTGTCGCGTACAAAAAATGCCGTCATCTCGCCCGCGCCGCCGCCGCACGACCCATCTCCGCGAGATCGCCGCGCATGTAAATCTTGGGCACTCATGAATGAACTTTGGCACGTGCTTACAGACATAGCTTAGATTGCATTATTATTGAATTGGATTCATTCATTTCGCAATTCAACGACTTTTCTTCGACCGCCTCAGAGCCGTGCTAGGACAAGCCTTAGTCCAATCCAATAGGCTCTATGCTTGATCCTGACCGCTGTCGCTGCGAGCCTGTGCCTACCCTTAGGCTTTGTTGCCAATTTGAGCAACCCTTAAGAAACTATTATTCCCGCCGAGGTCCTTACCGCTCCTGCCCTATTTGTCCATGCCCTCCCAAATTATGTACTTTGCCGTATCCAGCAAGAAAGAGAGAAAGAAGAAGATGATTCTATGGTACAAATGATAGTTTACCAAGTAATCCCGGTGGAGAATCCGGGGACTTGGCCTGGTCGGTGTTTTTTGGACATCCAGGAAGTCGAGATTCGTGTCGTCGCGTTGCTGACAGAAGGAAAACTAATACACCGAAACGCCAATGCTAATGAGTCGTCAAGACAACCGGAGGGAGGGTATCGAGGCGCAAGAGAAAACGGGCCGTCAGTCGGAAGAGCCCTAATAATAGGCCTCGACTACCACGAGTCGCGCGACTGGCGCTCCGGAGGATCCGGATTGCGGACCTGCAAAAATTATTAACCATGCACACTTACTACGAGCACAACTGTGGTGTGAAACTTACGTTCAACGTCCTCGTGTAGTCACGGTTGTCCTCAATGGAAACGATGCTGCCATGGCTGCCATTATCCAAGTTCATGAACGGTTGAGGATTCAAGCGCTGATCGTAGAACAAGGGTCGGCTGTTGCGCCGCTCCGAGTTTGGCGTCATGGCGTCGGATGGGTCGGAGCTTTGGCGAGCTGTATTGATGGGTGGCAGCGTAGCTGTGTAATCCTTTTCTCCAGATCTGAGGAGCCCGGTTCTACTAAGTGTGCTGACGTTCCTTTGGGGCGTAACACCTGCGGATCCATTCTCGGTATCCTGAGCTGTTTGCTCCTGCTTACGGCGCATGCGCATGAGGAAGAAGACAATGCCTCCGGCTATCAGAGCGAGACCTGCAAGGCCTCCAATAACTGCGCCAGCAATTGCACCGCCGGAAACGCGTGAACCAGCGGAGGAAGAGGAAGGAGAAGCATCATCTCCAGCAGACGGCGCAGAAGTCACGGTCTGGGTCACAACAGAACCGCCAACGGTGACAACGGTGACTTGAGTGACCGGGGTTGAAGTCCGAGTAGACGATGAGGAGCTCGATTCCTCCGAGGAGCTTGACGAACTTGACGATGAGGTAGTAGCGGCGGCAGAGCTGGTGGATGATTCCGACGTCGAGGTGGATGAAGTCTTCTGCCGAAGGACTGTTAGCTAATGCCAGCAGCCCGAGAGGAGTGGAGCGGTAAGGGGACATAAGATTCCTCATACGGGAAAGACTGTCGAAACGACCACAGATGCCGACTGGGTCACCGTCTGGACGACGGTTTCCGGGTCAGGCACTCTAATGGTCGTCTCCACAGAGCTCGGCGCAGCAGCGGAACTCTGCACCAAAAGAAAGTTAAAAATGACGTTCGGAAGGAAGCGTCACACTTAAAAGAAGCGAAGAAGTGAAGATGTTGTGAAGTGTGCAGAAGAGGGAGACAACAAGAGTTGGTCACGCAACGCCGTGACCCATATCGGCAGTAAAAAATGCCGCCCAACGCGCACGCTGCATGACTTACCGTGGAAGTCGAAGCCGCCGTGGATGTGCTCGCAGCGGTCGACGCGCCTTGAGTTCCGGACGCGGCCAGGTCCAGCTTTATGTAGCCATACAAGTCGTCGTCCGAGTTACCGCAATCTTCATAGCCGTAGCCAGGGCAAGTAGTGTCGCAGTTGCTGGTATCCTGCTGATCAGAGGGCGCGTAGTTGGAGCACCAACACTGCTTTCCTTGGACAACAGCAAACGCATAGTCCTCTACGCACTTGTCGTGGCAGTGGCCATTCGACTGGAAGGTGTAGGTGTCTTCAGATCGCGTCAGAAAGGAGAATCAAACAACAGCTCTTGGAAGCGCATACCTTGCAGGTTGTCCGAGCCGGTGTTCTGACTAGAGCAATACGTCTGCGTGAGGGCGCTCACGCGATTGATGAGAGTTAATGTGGTGAGGAGCAACAGCAGCCGCTGTGCGTGGAAGAGGCGACGAGCGATCATTTTGAGTGGTGCCCGACCGCGATTACTGGTGGAAGCGAGGGTATTTTGATAGCGACAGCCCCGGTCGTTCGGGAGGACCCGCTTGCGCTGCCACTGACAGATAGCCAAGGCAGGTGACTAGAAGGTTCGTGCGTCCGTGCCGCAGTGGTGATACTTCGGACAGATCGGCGCGGTGGCTGGGAATCGGCAGCTGGGCCGGCGGTTGCTGTGACAATGCTGGGAGAAGCGATTGGCGATGGGTGCTCCTGTCCGGTGATGCGGACGGCAACGGGGGTGCCGCGCGGAAAGCGAGAGTCGCCAGGAGCTCGGGTTTAAGCAGACGTGGGCGAGGCGATCGACACGTACGCGAAGGAGCTCCGACTCAATGAAGAGATAGAGCTGCTCGGGCCGTTAGCATTGTCGACCGGCACGTCGCTGCGGCCGGGGAGCGATAGAGAGGCGCGGGGGGCGGGTGCGCGGGGAGGGCTCGAATTTGAGGATGCGGCGTTGCGGTGGGAGTGGAGGAGTGGTGTTTGGGAAGAGAGCCGGCGGGAGGGCGTTTCCATGGGCCGCAGCTCGGGCCACCCGCATGCAGCGTCCAGCGCTTGGCCGGAAGCGAGGCGGGCGAAGCTAGCAGGCACACAGATGCACCAAGCCCGCAACGGAAGCGCTCCAACCCGCGGCTCGCGGAATAAGGAAAATACGAATTACGCACCGTCGAAACGCTAAGTTGCTCTCTTGGGACGCAGAGGATCCGACGATTCCGCGTGAAAGGGTCGCGGTGCGCAGACGAGGTTGTGAGTGCTGCGAGGGCGGCGCTGGCGTGCCGCGTTGCTGACTGCGAGGCTTGAGGAAGGCGCGTGTCAAAGCGAATCGAGGGTGGAGCGGCGCAATGCTGATATCATGACACGAGGAAAGGAGGGCTTCTGCAGCGGGGCGAGGGCAGCGCGGTGGTGAGCGAGGGCGGCTGCAGCGATAGCGGCGTCGACACGGCCACTGGCGCTGGGTGGAACTGGGGTTGAAACGAGCGTCAAAAACAAACAAAACGATCAACGAGGGTGGAGAAAGCGCAAGTGCGCTTCGGGAGCGGCGATAGCTGGACACGATGGTGTGGTTTGTGTGAAGACTTCGCTCCTCGCAGCAGGAAGGGGGCCGGCGGGAGAGTAGTCAGCACTCGCGCAGCAATCATCATCGACCTGCCGGGCAGCACTCACGCAGATGCTGGCAGCAGCGGGCTGCCGATCATGCCGCGCGATCTGCCACTTGCGCAAAGGATGGCCCGCCCACCGCACGCGTAGGCGCTCTAACCACAATCCCCGGCGACTCATCTGGAAGGCGTGCAGCAGTGCCGGCCACCAGCTCTCAAGCGGCCATCAGGCGCCGTCAACCACCCAAACAACGCTCACTGCAGCCGCCTCAACCCCATCACGAGCTCCTCACAAGCCCGCCTAACGGCCCTCGGCGCGCGCACAGTAGTCAGGCCTCCCTTGGCCGGCCGCGGTGGCAAATCAACCCCAGGCTAGCTCCGTCCAATGTCGTCTCGATGCAGAAAGTCGCTTCTCCTGACGCACCCGTATTGGGCTCCCGGCAAGCCACACAAGAACAGCGACCGAGCCGCTCCCAGCTCGCCCAGGAAACCCCTCGCAACGGCCAGCCTATCGCCGAAGGCGGTCGGGCGATGCTTTCCGCAGCCACGGCCTGTCTTTCCATTAGCCAAACGGCGGCGGTGGCGCCGCGAGTGCTCGGTGCGGCTCTACCGCTGCTGGTGTCCGCTCTGCCAAGCCGACCCGGCTGCGTTACGACATCACAGCTCTCGCCGGACACCGTGCCAGAGGCCTCAGCATCACGACTCGGTGCACGACGGACCACTGTCGACCCTGCGTATCATGCCTCCGCCTCCGCGTCGCGAACAGCAGCGCGGCATGCCATCGTACGACCGAGAGAGCACGCGCACTGGCCCCGCTATTAAAAAGGGCTGGCTGCTGGGCGACGTGTATCTCCTGCCAATGTCTCGGAGGTCGCGCTGCAATTGCACGCTGCTGTCCAGGCGCACGGATGCCTCCACTGGCGCTCGCTCCGTGGCTTATGCGTGGCTCACAATGACCTCAGGCTTTCGAGGGCTCAGCCTCTCACAGCACGGCCGCGAAATGACGATTGACTGATTTTCAGGGGATTGCAGGGCCGGGCGCCTCACGCAGCGACACCAGAACCCACAGCGTGGGACTTGGCAGCCAGTCAGCGCGCTGCCTCCAGCCGTAGTGCCCGCTTGGAACGCCAACGACGTGGTTTTTCTTTGCTTCGAGATCCTTTCGAGATCAGTGCGTTGCGGGAGGATGACAGGATGCTTGCTCTCATCAGCCTTCCAAATTTCGTAGCCCAGCGGTGCGTGCCACGCGCGCCGGCGGGTCGTCATCTCAGATCCGCCCTTTCTTCTGCCAGCTGCGCTGGGATGCCACCGGTTGTGGGTGTGGCTGGAACTGTGGTCCAGATTTCTGGCTTGTTTGCTCGCTGCGCTCCGTTCCTCCGCCTCTGCTTGTTCGCCAGCCCACGATCGATTTGTCAAGGGTTTCACCCCTTCACCCTGTCGCGCCAGGCTGTCTGTCGCCTAGAGACGATCAATTCTTTGCCAATGCGACTGCTGCGTCGCTGCGCGCTGGCTCAACACCACTGGTTGGCTCTCGCGACCTGAACAAGAGGGATCTGCGCGCGCAGGCCCTTGCATCATCATTCCTTGTTGATCACGGTTGCACGCGGGTGAGCTGCAAAGCGGCCATGCGACGTTCCCCGCTTTCTGTCCCACCCGCGCGGCAACCAGCTGTCCCGTCCAGTATCGTGGGACGCGGGCTGGATCTGCTCAGCGCTGGTCACTGCGGGTCGAGGATAAGTAGGCAGGTGTCCTCGCCCACGGTTCGGTGTCTTCCTAGTCCCCTCCTCGCAGCAAGACAATGCGGTCGCCATCTGGTGTGGGCCACGCGGCTACTGTCTGGTGACGCGCTGCATCAACAGCCGAGACGCAGGGGGGGAGGTGCAGCCTTCTTGTGCCCCCATCTCTACATACCTACACACTGCCTCGGCCGAAGGCATCTTCCGTCAAGCTTCGTCAATGGCCTTATCTGCACTTTCCTTTTGGAAAGCAAGCAACTTATTGATGTGCAGGTATAACAGGGTGGCAGAATCAGGACTCCGGGTTTTCCTTGTTGTTTCTATTTTCGAAGCGCAATTTCGGGAACTGATCAGCATAAACTTCGGGCTTCAACAGTACATATGTAAGGACGGTCCGACTAACGGCATTGTTTAACACTGCGAGCATCGACTATGTATAGTTGGGCCAGGTACGGATGACAGGGTGCATGACACATTATTCAAAAAAACATGGCTTGCGCAATCGCATCGCTTCTGCTTGGGAAAAGAGCGGTCTACCGATGTCGTTTGGCGGAAGCAGGCGGAGATTTCCACTGCTCTACAACTTCGATTTCTTTCCACCCTTGACACCCGTCACCTCCTGTCCGCTGATGAGGAAGTCGGGGTACTGAAACTCCTGGCCGGGATTGGTGCTAGGCATGCGCCACGCACCGCCATCGACCACGATCACGTCGCCGTTGACATAGTTGGCCGCGTCACTGAACAGGAAGACGGTAGCATCCGCAATCTCCTTGACCGCGCCCCACCGGCCGCTGGGGATGCCCCTTCCCGGATTCGTCGCCGAATCGAGCTTCGACAAGCGCTGCATGCCCTCGGTGCCTGCGATCGGGCCCGGTGCGATGACATTCGAGGTCACGCCGAGCGGACCCTGTTCGATGCAGACGGCGGCCGAGAGGGCGTCGACACCGGCCTTCGCGACCGAGGCGTGGGCCTGCAGCGGCGTGCCGGAGTAATGAAGGGTGGCCGACACAAATATGATGCGACCGCCGGTGCCGTGTTCCGGAGCTACGCAAGTTGGCAGAGAGGATTCAAATTAGCCTCTTTTTCGACGTTTGGCATCGAATGAGCCGCAGGCGTTCGACGGCCCGAAAGGTGCAACGTGCTATCATGGCCAGCGTCGTCCTGGGCCAATTTCGCGGCCGGCGGTACTTACGACTTGTGCCATTTGTCCTATGTTTCGCAGCTGACTCGAGCAGATAGGGCAGTGTGGCTTTGAGGGTGTTGTAGGAACCCAGAACATCGATGTCGATGACCGACTTCATGGCGTTCGGGCTCAGCTGCGAGATCTAGAACCATAGCTGTCAGCAGGTCCACCCCACACCACTAACTGTTGCAAGTGATGGGGAAATCTCACGGGTGCCAGAAAGTTTCCTGCGGCTCCGGCACTGCAGGTGGTGCATTAGCGGCGACTCATGGAATCCGGAGGACGGCGGAGCGAGCTCTGGAGAGCGGTCTGGAGCAGCTGTGGTTGTGGAGCCCCTTATTCCGCTCACGACTACGCCCACAGCGGCGGGAAACTTACATGACGAAGTCGATGCTGCCGAGCTCCTTCGCGGTTCTATCGGCGGCGGCCTGCAGATCCTCAGGCTTCCTCACGTCGACGCCTCCCAAAGCGAGCACCTTTGCGCCAGAGCGGCAGGTGGCGATGTCGGTAGCGGCATTCTCAGTCTTCTCCACGTTGCGGCCGACGATGGCGGCGTTGGCGCCGAGATGGACCAGGGCGCGGACTTGAGCGCTGCAGATGGAGCCGGCACCTCCGGTACAGAAAACGACCTTGTTTGCTACATGGAAAGCATTCAGTAAGTCACCTGTTGCGTCATGCAGCAGAATGCGGGGAGGGCTGTTTCTATTACCGAAGATACCGTCTCTCCAGACGTCGCTCACGTACTCGTACTTTGGAAGGGGCATCTTTGCGGGTTGCTGTGTGGAAAAGAGCTTGGGGAATTGTCGGGCGAAGCAACCTGGCAAAGTGTGGAGCCTCGAAGCTAGAGGTGTCGTCGTGCAGCTTGGGATGCGGCGAGGGGCGTCAACCGATGGCCGAGGCACGTAGCTGCCGACATTACTATACGGCCTGGCGCATTGGCTGCGCTGGAGCCCCAAGTGACACTTGCGATAAGCAGTGCGAATAACAATGCCGTCTCTCTGCATTTTGATCAAACGATGTCTTGCAGAGCTCCTTCCCCGGCCGCGGAGCTGCTGCATCCGGGGCACCCCGCGTCACTGAAGGCGAACACACCCGTTCTTGGCGGGGCTAGGCGGTAAAACAGCCAACAACAGCACAGCTTCGCCAGCACTGCAGCCTCGTCTCATCTCCGCAACTCCAGCCGTCAATCTTCCCACTGCACGAGCAGCCGCTCCCGTCGGCCATCATGGCGCGCACCATTGCACTCTGCAAGTTCGTCGGCACCGTCAGCCTCGGTCTGCTGACGGTAAGTCTTGCAACAACCTCTCGACCCTGGCGTCCATGCTGATAAGAGGAATACAGGGCGTCTCCTACACGCTCAGCACCACCGCCCTGCCCGCTCTGCTCGAACTCCCCACCGCCGTCCACGGCTACACCACCTTCCTGTCCATGCAGTACACCGCGAAACGCCACGTCCGCCTTCTCACCGCCACCGCCGTCTCGACTCTCTCGCTCGCCTTCATCCTGTCGCCCCCGCGCGCCCGTCACCCCTACCTGCTCTGGACCTCTCTCGTCGCGGCCGCCGGTGGCGCTGGCGTCGACTACGCCCTGCGCCAGCAGAATAGCGACAGCGAGACCGGTGCGCCCGATGACAGCGGCAATGCCAGTGCGGAGCGCAGCTGGGTCGACCTGGAGAAGGGCGAGGACGTCAACGGCGAGATGGTGCGGAACGGCGTTGAGAGGTTCCGGATCGCTGAGGGCGCCAGGGCTGCCATCAGCGGTTTGGCCTTTACCATGGGCGTCATCGGCATCTGGGGCGATGGCGCTTGAATGACGTTCGCTGGACAAACTCGATTGGAACTTGAAAACGGAACAAACGATGATGGACACGACATGATGGCAAGCATGAATATGTCGTGATGTATGAGGCTGCATCTGGTGGTAGGCGCGAGGGCGTTTGGATTCTCTTGGTGAAGGTTTCACATCTCTTCTGGAGATACTACCGTGCAGATCATCTCTGCTCATTAGCTGCATGTATACAGTAGCAATAAGAACTCAACATATAGGCCACCTCTTTCGACATCTTTTTTATTGTCTGGTTCATTGCCCCTTTTCTCGAAGCAATTCCTGTACTTGCCCGGCCCGTTGACGTGTAACTACAGTCACAGACAGCTTTCGCCGCGCACCAAAAGCTACTGTGCCCCATAGTATGCACTCTCAACTAGAGCTCAAAACCCGTTGTCTCCTCAGTCAGCACAATCCACCACACGCCCATTGATACGCCCATCACCATAGCAGGCTATAGAGTATTCGCGCCCTTTAAGCCCCACCGAAAACATGGAGAGTTGAAGTGAAAATTCGGGCGTAGAGATGGGTTCTAATTCCCTATAGATACGTCCGGACATAAACTTCCACGACCTACGTATCGGGCATCTACTGCTTAGGCTAGCCGAAATGTGCGAGTGTAAGTGCTGGTGGACGTGTCGGTAGAGCGTGCCGACTGAGGAGCTCTGTTATACTCGCCTCGTCCAGTCTGGTGCAGAAACATCTACTGACGACTTTGCTCAGATACTGAAAGATTTCTTCCTTAGTTTGGCTGGCATGAACAGCACGGATGCAATACTTTCTCCGTGTCGTTTTACAGGATTGAAACACAACCAAGCCAAATCCACTAGGCAGGTGAGCCGGCCTGATGTTTCCACTCCAACTTTGAGCCAGTAGACCGCTTTCTGGAACAGAGAACAGTAGCCCCATGCTTCAAGATAATGACCATAGTTCGGGGCCTGTAAACTAACCTAGATGAAAATTCGCGCCACACGCTGGATCGCCTGCCAATCAGTATCTTCTTTGCCACAACCGCCTTTCATGGCTCCTTTGGTAGCAGCGGGCATGGGCTCCTTCTTGTATGGTACGTGCCCTTGCCTATGATGTAGAAAGGTTCAGAAAGGGTCCAGGCTCATACTTTCATAAGGCACCTGTCGATCTACCCTGCTTCACCTTGCACCATGGGCAATGTTCTTCACCACGGACAATACTCTCCACCATGAGAGGGCTTCCCAACCTCGTATGATTGAAGCCTTTCCCACAAAGCAGACTGCTCCAAACGAGTACTTTGTCAGGACGTCCTAGCTCCCGCGGCAGACCTCTGATAACCCAGTGGAGTACGAGATGGAACATCTCAGCCCGGAGTACCCTAACCCCGCTACTTCAATGCAACCTCAGGCCTACTTTGCCCTGGCTGGCGCCGCGACATCCGTGCCAGAAGCACCAGCGCAAGAGAATGATGTCGGATGTCCGACCTCACTCCAACTGAAATCGGCCAGCCCTCCCATCCATGGTGAAGAAGACGGTACTCACCCAGAGTCCTCCGCTAGGCCAGTTTCGACTCCACGACGAGACCTACATGAAGACTCTAAGGCAAGATTGTCAATTGCATCAAAAAATCCCTTTTCCAAAAGTCAAGCAGAGGCGCAGGCACTCCCATACACCTCAGCCAAGAACGGGACGGCCACTACGGTTGAGTCCGAAAAGTCCGGCACTGAGGCATTCGATAGTCCCGTACGTATGGTCCGTGTTTCTGTCATGGGATCAGATGAACCTCTGGGTGATCCAATGTGGCTACCAACCATCATGCTAGCTGGCGATGCTGGCATCTTCGACGATGGACAGGTTATGTATAAATCAACACATGGCCAGCAGATGAGTGAGCTCGCCCCGAGGACAAATGACGGAGGCACTACTACTCAACTAACTTCTCATAGTTTTCCACCTCATACTTCGTCGGCAATTGGTATATCTCGTCGACCATGGCTTGACAAAGAGAGGAATTGACAACATCATCCCAATCACCACCGGAAGGGCATCTCCCCGGACAATGTTCCGACTTGGTGTGACCAAAGCAGCAAATACGCTGGATAAGTCTATTCTCACCAAATTCATCATGCGCAAGGCCAACCAAATTCACGAGGCCAAGCTTTCCAACAAACCTCCCGTTGATTTGCTGGATCTCAGCAGAGGAGAAATGGTAGAAATATGGCGACAGGAGTGGGCGAAGGATCCAAAGACATTGGTTTCGGACATGTGGGACCAAGCAGTTCAGCACGTGGATCTGGAAGCCATCTTCAACTGTCCAGACCACGCTCCCGCCTCCGTCAAGGATTTGATGAAATCTTGGAGAGCTTACTTCTTTGAGTGCTTCATCGAAGCCATTGAAAATGCGACTCGCTACCGCATCTCAGCTCGTGAGCTTCCCGAGCAGACGAGGTCCCAGGTGTGTGCCAAAAAGCGCGCCAAGAAGCGTGCAGACCTGCTGGTTACCAATCTTTGGAGAGGAATGACGCGGAGGGGAGGCAAGATCAGCGCGCCGGATCTTCGACTTATACCAGTCACGGCATTCATCCGCGAAGGTTTCCTCTACAAGAAAGTGGTAGAGAAGGAGCCTGAAGAGCTAGGCAAGAGAAAGAGAAGCACAAGTCCTACGAGGGGCTCATCAGATGCTGACCCGGCCACAAAGCGGCAAAGGACTGAGCAGTAGCAACATCTCTGAGACCTTAGCCGACATTCAGCATGAGGAATCCATTGGAAAGGTCTCAAGAGCCATTCCGAAGCACTCTCGGGAATCCATAGCCCTAACGGATCTCTAACTCCCTTTCAGCACCACCTTACATGATGCAGGTGCCAACACTTATTCCTACTTCACATCTTTTGCTCTATTATCACCACTGCCCTCACCATCTACCATTCCACATAGCAAAAAGCGGGGTGGATATATTGAGAGTATCTCAAAAGCATAAACCAATATGACAATATTCTTCTTCACAATACAGAAGAAAGGTAGGGGCGTAGAAGTGAAATGAGCTGTGGAATTCAGGATGCTACTACTGGAGCGGAGCCCGGCAATGGTGATTCAAGTACAGAGGCTCGGTTCGTATCCATTGGTGCAATAGATTATTGTCGGGCTGGGCGTGAAGGAAGGCTCCGCGACCGGGGGCAGTGCCTTAGTCTTTAACTAGTGTGAGCCCCACCGGCGGGGCGCGGGCCGTGTCATGTCAACCGTCAACGCAAAAGGAACGCAGCCCGGGCCGCCGCATCACCCGGGTTCTGTCAGCCTTGCCGAGCTCACCAGAGTCAGTGGTGTGGCACAGCTTCTTTGCTTTTGGGTAACGTCCGAAATGCCCACAACGCTGCCGAACCGAGTGCTACCCCTGCGTTGACGCTGGCTGATTGCACGGCACAGTCGCGATAAATCACCAATGGGCTGCTTCTCGGACGCCTGGCCATCTCCTGTTGCTGTTGCTGCGCTGCTCCATCTCCCCTCTTGGACTGTCTGTTTCACTTCCGGATCGAAAAAAGAAACATGGCAACCCGAATCCTGGCCAGCTCGCTGGGTTTGCTTGCGTCGCTCGCGGCTGCAGCAACCAACGACACGGATCCCTTCCAGCAATCCTGCCTCTCCTTTCAGCCGCAAAAGCACGTTTACAACGCCACCCTGACTGCGCGCGAGTTCGTGCCGGCCAACACGACGCTCACGTTCCCGGACAACGACGCAACATGCAGCCGCGAGAGTCAGCTGGTGTCGGCCGACGTCTGCCGCATCGCCCTGTCCATCCCGACGTCGGATAAGTCCAGCATCACCTATGAGATGTGGCTTCCGCGCGAATGGACTGGCAGGTTTCTGGCAACCGGCAACGGCGGAATTGACGGATGTATGTGAACCGTCATCGTTCCCCCTCCCATTGCCAGCACTAACCCACCGCAGGCGTCAAGTACGAGGACCTCGCCTACACTTCCCTGAATGGGTTTGCAGCTGTCGGCTCCAACAACGGCCACAATGGCACGTACGGCAACGCCTTCTACCAGAACGATGAGGTGAAGAGAGACTTCGCCTGGAGATCGTGAGCAATGCCCTTCCAACCGCTTGTGGCGCATCGTTGTTGACCTCGCCAGGCTCCACACCATCACCGACATTGGTAAGAAGCTGACCAAGCTCTTCTACGACGGCGACATTAGCAAGTCGTACTATTTGGGCTGCTCGCTGGGCGGACGCATGGGCATCAAAGCCGCCGAGAAGTTCCCCGACGACTACGATGGCATCGTCGCAGGCGCCCCAGCCGTTGACTTCAACAACCTGGTCTCGTGGAGGGCCAGCTTCTATCCCATCACTGGCGCCAAAGGCTCCGACAACTTCATCTCCGCCGACACCTGGAAGACGACCATCCATAACGAGGTCCTCAACCGTAAGTCCACGCTCCCCGAACGCCAACCATGGTACTCACACATGCTCCAGAGTGCGACGGCATCGACGGCGCCGAGGACGGCATCATCGAGGACCCGACCCTCTGCCACTTCAACCCGGAGACGCTTCTCTGCAGCCTCGACGCCACCAACACCACGACCTGCCTCAACGCCATCCAGGTCGGCATCGTGCGCCAAGTCTTCTCGCCCTTCTTCGGCCTCGACGGCGGCCTCATCTTCCCGGGCATGCAGCCCGGCTCCGAGGAGCAGGCCGTGTCCAAGCTGTACGCGGGCGCGCCCTTTTCCTACTCGGAAGACTGGTTCAAGTACGTGCTGTACGACCCGACGTGGGACGCGGCGGCCTTCACCGCGCTCGACGCCGCCTACGCCGACGCGCGCAACCCGGCCAACATCCGCACGTGGCCGGCGTCGCTCGCGCGCTTCCAGCGCCGCGGCGGCAAGCTGCTCTCGTACCACGGCCAGCAGGACAACCAGATCTCGTCGTTCAACACCCCGCGCTTCTACCACCACCTGCGGCGCGGCATGGGCTACTCGTACGCCGACATGGACCAGTTCTTCCGCTTCTTCCGCGTCAGCGGCATGAACCACTGCAACGGCGGGCCCGGCGCCTGGGTGCTCGGCCAGGGCGGTGGCGCCCCCGCCGCCGGCATCCCGTTCGACGCCGCCCACAGCGTGCTGGCCGCCGTCGTCGACTGGGTCGAGGGCGGCGCCCCGCCCGAAACCATCACCGGCACCAAGTTCGTCGGCGACGACGTCGCGAGCGGCGTCGCGTTCGAGCGCAGACACTGCCTGTTCCCGCGCCGCAACACGCTCGTCGGCGACGACCCGACTGACCCGGACAGCTGGGAGTGCAGGTGGGCGGGGGACTGGTGGGATGGCGAGGTGGACGGCGGCGCGGCGACGGGGTTCGGTAACCCGTGGGTGAATGGGTTCGGAAATGGTCATGGCGACGGCCACGGCCACGGCCAGCACGCATGAGTTTGATGGCGTTGCTGTCTGTCGGTTGTAATGCTTGTTCCTTCCTGTATTATTGATATGTAAATATTCACTTCCACTTCACGCGATAGACCAATCCAGCCTGCACCTCTGTACCTACCTACATCGAACAGCCAACGGAGGCGGTCGACATGTCCGTCTTGCAACGCATACCCAAGAAAAGGGCGCGGGAACAGCCGTACAAGGTGAAACGACGAGTCGCCCCGGGCCGACCCCTGCACGATTCACATCCGCGTTGGAGTGGGGGGCCTCTGCATGGCCCTGACTCGATCGATGTGCAGCACCATCTCGGATGATGGACGCGAAGCGAGAGCAAGTACCCTGCTCCATCCTTCCCCTTATTATCACCTGCCTGATTCTCTGCGAAGCCAAGCCGGCCGGAGCGGTCGCCCCCTCAATCAATCTCAGATGCCATCTATACCCGATCCACTCCCCGCTCGCGGCACGGCGGGCTGGCCCCGTACACATCACGGCCCCTGCACGGAAAAAGAAAGTGGATGTCTCGGCAGGCGCCGCACCGCAGCGTTTTTCATATCGAGGCCGTCTTCCGGTCGTGACTAGGTAGAGCCTCTCGAGCCTAAATGCGTCGCGAGAAGGTGCGAGATGAATGTCTCGGGAACGGCACGCAAGCTCGGGAACATTCGGGCAAGAATTAATTACGGCGGCCGGGTGTGGGTATTGGATGCTGATTCCACGCCATCTCAATGCTCGAGCTTCGGTGTCGTGCGTGCATGCAGATGCGACTACTGTACCTGCATGCGAGAAAAGAGTAGAGGAAGTGGGATATTGACTGTTTTTATTTTTGTTTTATTCTACTTACTACGTAGCTGCGACTGGATCAACCAGTCATCATCATCTCATGCTCCCCTTCTGTCGATTCTCCCAAACCTCGCACTCCACCGCCACGCCTCCAAAGCTATCCCTCACACCGCCAACGTCCCCCACGCTCCCCCCTCTGCTCTCCCCCACCAACCTACTCTCCATTTCGATATCCACAACCTTACTCACCTTCCTCTCCCGCCGCATCATCCCGCTCGACATGGTCCCGCCGCCGCCGAAGCTGCTCAGCTTCGACCCGCTGTGGTATCCACCGCCGCCGGTGCGAGTGGTGCGGAGTAAGTCGTCATTGGAGCGGCCGGTGGCG
Organism: Diplodia seriata; assembly: GCF_021436955.1. NCBI lineage: Eukaryota > Fungi > Ascomycota > Dothideomycetes > Botryosphaeriales > Botryosphaeriaceae > Diplodia > Diplodia seriata. The sequence goes on along the minus strand of NW_027117309.1, from coordinate 2,777,815 downwards.
ACGTTGTACAGGAACTGGAAGCACGGGCGCATGACGACGAGCGAGGCGGCGATGATGCCGACGTCCATCTCGACCATGGAGAGCGTGTTTGGCACCGTGTTGGCCCACTGCGGGTCCTTTTTCGCGGCCGGGTCGGGGAAGAATTGGAGCACGAGGCGGGTGATTGCGCAGGACGTGTGACTGTTTTACATTTCCCCCAGTCAGAAAACAAAGGATAGCTCGCGGGGAAGGAAGGGAGGGAAAGACGGAAACGTACACGAAGCCGAGGAGGATGAGAAAGAGGAGCTGTTTGATCTCGGGCCGCTTGTCTTTCATCTTGAACAGGGCGGGCAGCGGGATGCAGATGACCATGATGCTGGTGATGATGTTGACGGCGTGCCCGCTGAAGCGGAACTGCGTCAGGTCGATGCAGGTACCGGACGTCTTGGAGAGGTAGGATTTGCGAATGGGATTGCACTGGAAGATGCTGATGAGCGTTGCCGAGCCGTAGTAACCAACGACGACGACGGTGGTCAGGTGCACGAGCACCCGCGTAATGCGCACCGTCGTCGAGTCCGCGCGTTTGAACAGCTGCGCGTAGACCAGGCAGAGGGAGAGTTTGGTGAAGAGGTAGGTCGGCTTGAAGACGACCATGTTTGCGAAGAAGAGCTGCAATGGTCAGCGCGTCTTCCAGCGGATAGTGAGAGGTCTATGCGCACCTGCTTCGGGACTACCGAACTCTTCATTGATGGAGGTAGGTCTGCCGCATGCTTGCCATAACCATATGAGATGACGGCTGAGACGTGTCAGGAGTCGGTGGCGGATGCACTGAGGGTTGGCATGATTTACCTATCAGATTGAAGCATTCTTGTGCAATCGAGCACAGCTATCCCCACTGTTAGCGCATGAAAGGAAGCCCACAGCTGAGGATACTTACCAGTGCAACGAGAATGCAGTAATCAGACAAGTCTAATCGCCTGCGATATCCTCGAAAGCCAAGGCGCAGAGCCACGAGTAGGACGGCGAGAGATCCAAACACGCAAGTGTTCCAGATCAAGATCGGGCCCCGGTCCTCCCCGGCCATGGCGATCTCTTGTGTTGTTGATCAGAACCCAGAGAAGAAAGATTGGCGGCGGAAAGGCATTTCTCAAACATGGCGGGGGAATGGCTCTTGAAATATTTTGAAATTCACCATCATTTGCTACAAGCGGGGCGCAGTCGGAGAAGATGAAGAATAGGCCCTCGCTTGTGGCTACGAGAGGAGGCGTATGCAGGTGCTCGCAGGGCCTTTTCGGTGGGCTGACTGGATTTGCTTTTTGCCGACCCATGGAACAGTAGTCAACATGCGTCCTGGTCGGTGGGCTAATAGAGCCTTGTGTCATGTTGGAAGAAGCAGGTGTGCGTGGTCGGGTAGGTAGTTGACTCGTGCGATGCAAGCCAAGACGGACGTGCAAGGCTCTGGTGCGGCGTGATCGCCGACATGGAATAACCGCCTAGGAATTTTACGAAACGGCGCGCTAGCTCGGAGACAGAGTCGGTTGCTTTCATCAAACACCTAGAACCGGTCTGTTGGGCAGTGGTCGCTTGGGCTCCTACACGCAAAATTAGTAGGGTAAACCTTATGCCACAATACAATGACCACCCAGCCGACAGTGGCTGGCTGAGATTTCCCGCGCTTGTACTTGCGAGCCACTGAGTAAGTCGATCACTGACTCTAGAATGCCCGTTGGCTAGTGTGGAATACACAAAAGCCGGATAGACGGCCTGAAGATGTGGCTGAGGGGCTTGCGGGTACGGCCGGAAGACAAGCTTCACTGTGGCCGCCATGAAATCGTCTTTTGCTCTCCGTGATTAGTTGGTAACAACATCCGAGCCTATAGAATCGGACGTGACACCCATGTTGCACTCTATGCGGGTCTCTCCGCCACATTTGCACAGCCTTGTAGGGCAAGCTCCCGACAATTAGCCATAGCAGACTCGTATTAGATCAACTAGATTTATTCTCGTTAGCTGCCCACGCGTCCTGGCTTTGGCTCCTTAAGGTGGAGTATCGGGGCTTTGATGGCGCGGATCGTGCTCCTCTATACATGATCCCGAGTGGCAGTGTCATCTGGGGCGAGAACATACAGGGCAGTACGCTACCAATACAAGGTTGAGCTGGAAGCAACGTGGATAATCAGTGACCTAATAGATACTTACAGGATGTTGCCTCTCCTATCAGACAACCCTTCCATGGTCGGGCCAAGTTCCAACGGTTTTCCAAAAACTTCTTGAATCAAGAACTCTACCAAGCGTCTCGGCATCTCGCGGGAGAGCACGGACGCTGCCTTCTTCCATCAATTCGGCGATCCACTTCCTGTATTCGAGCTTTGCTGCCTCTTCAGCTCCAAGGGTCTCCTTGGCCGATGCCTCAGCAACAGGAGCCCAGGCGTGCATCAGGTCCCACCAGTCATAGACATGCAAATCGGTGACCAGCCAGCGTTTCCCGGCGGTGAAGTTGCGGTGGACAGCGATGATGGCCCTAGAGACATCATCACCGTGAACGATATGGAGGGCGAACTTGGCCTTGACCTGTTCCTTGGTCTTGGCAACGCGCGTGATCCAATTGCTCGGGTGGCGGGTGCCGCCATAAAGACCGGACAGGTTGAGGACACAGCCACCGACGCATTGCCGCAGCTCATCCTCGGCAATGGCACGGGGGTTGTCGGTGTCGTAGGAGGAGTCGCAGTCATTCCAGTGGGGGGCTGCGAAGATGCCAGAGGAGCCTAGCTGGATCCAGTTGTTCTCATCGCCGTGGCTTTTGCGGTACATGGACGTCAGGTGGCGGGACTGGCCAGGGCCCTTGAGCGGGAAGGTGACGAGGACTGTTTTTGCAGCAGGCAACTTGTCGTACTGAGCCTGGTCAGAAGAGTGCGGATCGAACTTGAAGGGGATTGTGCCATCGTGGCCGGTGGTGGTGGTCGCAGCCCAGGAGATGGAGGCGGCGTCGAGCTGGGGGATGAGGAAGGTCGAGGTCCACCCGGCGCCCAGGACGAGCAAGTCGACGGAGGATGGAGACATTCTCAGCATGGTATTTGTCTGGAGGGACAAGCGATGATCTCATCCGTGCGATGTTTGGAGGCGGATCCGCGCTACACCGCATTCGGTAAGCGTTGTGTTCCCCGTGTCCCGCTCCAACACACACCTCACTGTCTCGCGGGCATCCATATAACGCCTATTGATTTCGACTGGCCAGGTCTATGGACGGCACCAAGTACTGGCCAAAGCACTACTCTCTCGTGGACGGGTGGCTAGTCAAATACGGGCCCTGCATCCTGGGCTCGGGATCAACAATCATTCCCGTCCATCAGCCAGCCTTATATCTCTGACCTCCTCATGGCAGCCTAGCAGCAGTAAAGAGTGGATGCGAGGCAATGTACGGGAAAGCATGATTCGAGCGTACGCGCGATGGTATTGCAAGCTACAAGCCTCTGGCACTCAACTTCTGCAGCCCTCCCGCCGCTCTTGGAAAATCATAGGCCGCACTATTGCCGTTGTTTTCAACGGGCTCGGCAAATCTGGTACGTTCCGACTTGCTTGCTTGTTCTGGCGGCCTGAATCGATTTCAACGCAAGACGCGCAAGACGCCATCGCATGCCCCGATCACACAATCCCCAGCCAAACTCGCCAAGCGCAGCAACACCACAACCTCTTCAACGAATAACATCGTTCCTGGCTCCAATTTACCCCCCGCTCTCGTGTCGCGATTCTCACTCGAGCCTGGTCAGCATAGCCCCAAGCTCCCTCCGCACACGCCTGTCATAGGCTGCTCTAATGCTTATCAACCCACCTTCACTGTGCCCCTCCAAGCCAACCCCGCTTTCCCAATTCCCGCAGTCTGCGTCCTGTCTGTGTGGCCCTAGATGCGGGAAGGCTATCTGATTTGCCAATTCGTGCCTTGTGTCAACCAGCCCCATTTGTCGTCATAGCACGTGCGTTGCCGTCTTATCCATCCTGATGGCATTGCAACAATCCCATGGCCTTGTTTGCATCTCCAATATATATCTTCGCTGCAGCTGCAGCCGCTGTCTTCGTTTCTCAAGTCCTTTCCTCCCTCCACCCTTCTGAAATAGACAAGAACAATGGCTCCTGCTGCAGTTGAACACGAGGTCGTCGTGCTTCCCTCAAAGGCCGATGCCCAGCACCGCGAGTATCCGAAGCCTTCGGGTGCTCTCGACCAGTTCGAGTCCTTCGATGTTACTCCTATCATCGGAACCGAGTTCAAGGACGTGAACCTGGCCGACTGGATCAACGCACCGAACGCGGATGAGCTAATCAAGGAACTGGCCATCACCAGTAAGTCTCCGAAAAACCCCCCTGATGCACTTTGAAAGAACTCACGAATGCACCAGTCTCCCGCCGTGGTGTCGTCTTCTTCCGCGCCCAGGATGACCTCACCAACGACCTGCAGAAGAAACTGATCCACCGTCTGGGCGAGCTCACCGGCAAGCCCTCGGATTCCACCCTTCACATCCACCCGGTTCTCAACGACGACCGCGAGCTTGGCGGAAGCGATCCGGAGATCAGCACCATCTCCTCCGAGCAGCGCCGCAAGTACTACGATCCCGTCAAGTCCGCACAGCTCTCGGGCAAGACGCAGGAGTCCGCCCAATGGCACTCGGACATCCAGTTCGAGCCCGTGCCCGCCGACTACACCTCGCTGCGGCTGACCGAGCTGCCACGCACAGGCGGCGACACCCTGTGGGCCTCGGGGTACGACCTCTACGACCGTCTCTCACCTCCGTACCAGAAGTTCATCGAGACCCTGACCGCCAACTTCGAGGCCCCCTTCTTCAACGACGTCGCCTCGACCGGCGGCTTCTCCGTCTACGAGAAGCCGCGCGGCTCGCCCGCCAACACCGGCTCCGTCCTGCGCGCCACGCACCCCGTCGTGCGCACGAACCCCGTCAGCGGCTGGAAGAGCATCTTCCCCGTCGGCGTCTTCCCCAGGTCCATCAACGGCCTCACCAAGCAGGAGGGCGACCACCTGCTGCACTGGTTCCTCGACCTGCTGTACAAGAACCACGAGCTGCAGGTGCGCTTCCGCTGGCAGAACAAGAACGACATCGCCATCTGGGACAACCGCAGCGTCTTCCACACCGCCACCTTCGACTACGACCACATCGGCCCCCGCTTCGGCAACAGGGCCGTCGGCATTGGCGAGAGGCCGTTCTTCGACCCCAAGAGCGTCTCCAGGCGCGAGGCGTTGGCGAAGGAAGCGGAAGGGGCTGTCAAAGCCTAGATTCGACAAAAGGCGGAAAAGAAATACGTGTCGAATGATGGAATATAAAGGGAAAAAAAAATAAAGATCAGTTCCCAGTTATATATGTGCTCAGGCACTTTGCCTCAAGTGTCACATCACTTTTCAAGGAATAAACCAACTTCTTCGTTCTCAAGCGTGACCTTATGCCCTGATTGCGTTGTATAATGTGATACATCATATAGATCCCTCACCCGAAATGCCCAAATCATTAGGGTATTCTAGAGAACCAATCCTGGCTCAGGGATGCAATATCGCCGATGGGACGGATCTGAGACAACCAAGTGTTGTTGTACGACCGGCTGTAACGCCAGCTGCGACCCTTCGTGCTTCCGGCGCACCATCACGCTCTTGGCAATATTCAAAGCGTGTACTGGGTCATGACATTGCCGCCGGGAAACTTCCATGGCGTCCTGAACCATATCACGCTCAAACGCAATCGAGACATGGTTCCTGGCGACTTGGACAGCATCATCAGGGACGGTCCTGAGGTTACTGGTAGCATTTTCGAATGCCTTTCCAATCACGCCTCTTCCCCTTCCCGGACTGAGTGGTCCCCTGCAGAAAACGTACGGAGCTCATTCGTTACAGTGCTACAAAGCATCGTAAGTGCAGTATCCGAGGCTTCTTCGACCGGGATTTCTTACCTATAGAGCACCGAGTACGTATCGTTGTAGTTATGGATAGTTGCCTGGAAGACGCGCCAGTGGCACAGCACGGGCTTTTCATCGAGTACAGCTCTTTTTCAAAATGGGAAACCCTAAAGCTCACAAGTGCATGCGGTGGAAAGAAAGGTCGAGTGATGAAAAGCCATCGAATGCATTGCCACACACCCCTTCGAACTTGATCACGAAGGAGTAGTGTGAGTTTCATAAACCATCCTTCCCATAAGCACTCCCTTCTTCTTTGCTCCCCGTATCTTCCTCCAGAATGCGCAGATAAAAACTCCCCTTCCGACTCCATCGCTTCGTCTTTCCCCTTCCCCGTGTCTCAACTGTCAGTGAGACGAATCCACCACGGTGAGAACCCATGCGCATGATATGAAAACATCGAAAGCGAAGGAGAATGCTGCTAAATAGAGATAGCAAAATAAGTAGAAGGCCAACACGCATGTGAGGAGAGAGGAATGAGGAGAGAGCCAAGCAATGGGATAGTACGAAAAAGAAAAGCCTGGTATCCACCCAAGCTGAGCAGCCCGGCCCCGCAAAGTCCGATAACGGAGGTGTCTGCATGCCGAGCGCCCTCATCCACCCACTCCGCCTTTTCCCTAAAATAGACGTGTCCATTCCCCACCTCGTTCGTCCATGAGGGGAGGAAAAGGGCGTGCAAATATTTCAGCATGAAAATGCCATGGTTTGTAGCAATATGCAACCAATTCGCCTCCCTATCCAAGCCGAAAGAAAAGCAGATATTGGTGGAAGCGATCAAGTCTGCGCCATGCGCCGAAAGCGAACTGTGTATGGGTAATGATTCGAAAAGGCATCCATTCAAAAACAGATTCTCGGAAAACTCCTTGATTCCTCCCTCCAGTTCCATCCTGTGAGAAATGTAAGAGCGGGATTCCCGCTTGCGCCGTGGAAATGCATCAACAATAATCTTTTGGCGCGAGCTTTTGACATCGTACTGAAAATCGGTATCAGACAAAGGGCCTGACCATCAACGTGCCGTGCTTCGAGAGACATGGCCATGGGTCAACGGCCAAGGGTCCGGTAGAAGCAGAGCTGTCGTTCTGCAGAATCATCCTGCTCTCAGTCACCGGAATTGGCCTTATCATCGCCGCCACCGCTCTTGACGGCGTGCGCAAGTTTGATAGCCATCTTTTGCGGTCCATCTTTCCCGTTATTGACGCTCCTTTTCCTCCTGAGCCCTGTGTTTGCACCTGTAGTGCCGTTGTTGCTGCCTGCGGTACTGACCGAAGAGCTGCGTCGCTTACTGCTAGCGGAGAGCTTGCCAAGTTCATCTTCGTCATCCTCCTCCCTACGTCGCTTCTCCGAAAGGCGCTCTGGAGGCGGAGTTGAGGGAACTGTTACTTGGTCACTTGTCGGAGATCCGACAGGAGATGTTGAGGTAGGCGGAGTTGGCGGAGTTGTCGATGCAGATTCTTGCTCAACCGAAGGTGTCGCGTTCACGACGCCCTCTTGAAGCACGTCCATGGAATCTTCGTCATCCTCGGGATAGTCGACGAGAGGTCGAGCACCGTTGGACGCAGGCTTCCCCGTATGCGATGGCAAAGTGGTTTCTTCTTCATCGTCGGAGCCGTTGAAGTATGCTTCCTCCTCGGCATCCATGTCGCGGAGACCTTGCATACGACCACCATTCATGGGCATGCGGCCAGGCTCGGTATCATCGCTGGCAAACGAGTTCTGGGCAGTGGCATCCGGGCGCTCGTGCAACTGCTCGTAGCGCAGTATGAGGTTTTGGAATGTGGGAACGTAGGTGATCCCTTCTAGTTTTTCTCGGTAGTTCTCAACGAGATGGTTGATGATCAGCTTGATGTTTTCGCGCTTGATGAACTCGAAAAGCTCAAGGCATGCAGAGTTAAGAAGATTGTCTCGCGGCATTGTTTCGTAGACAATGTCAAGAATAGGATCGAACAAGCGGTGGCTAATGAGCTGTCGGTCGTGGAAATCGTCGTGCAATCCGACACAAGTCCGGAAGTATTTCAATGCAGTGAGTTTGAGATGCTTCTCGGGGCAAGCCATGAGCTGAGCCACGCGGGACGCAATATCTTCGGAGACGATGAAATACTTGCTCCTGAAAGGGTGTTGTCGAACAAAGAAGCAGAGAACTTCCACCAGGTGCGAGTACAGCGACACCTCTTGAATGGTGAGATTTTCCACTGCATAGATCTAATTAGCACAGCAAACAACCAAGTTTCTCAATGGCAGCACTTACCCGACTCGCGTCCTACCAAGTCCTTGAGCGGCTGGAAGAGCTTCCTCGCAGAGTCATCGTAGAAAGTCTGTATGAAGGTGTCGGTCTGCGGTGACGGGGCGTTCCTGTTGACTTTGGCAAGGAACTCGCTGTTGGCACGACCAAGTGTCTCCATGGTGGCCGAATTGGCGTTGGGGTCCAGGAGGACCTTGATGGCATCAGCCATCTGCGCCTTGACGCCCAAATCCGTCTCAACCAGAAGAAGCTCAATCAGCGTGTCCGTTAGTGGCTTGGTCTTGTCATTGATGGCTTTGAAAATCTGGCTGCGCATCATGATAGCATCATGGTCGATGAGGGCGACCAGTATGTCAGTTCCCGCGACACGTACGGCCGCATCCGTATGCCTGAGCGCGAAAGTGATGACGTTGAAGAGCCCCCCGCTGAGGAAGTTCGAGTATAGCGACGCACGTGCTTGTGCTTGCAAGCTCTTCGCAACGGTGCAACATTGCTGGATGAACAGGACTGCGTCTTTCTTTCTTTGGCCGCTGCTTTCCTGCGGCGTAAAAATGCCGAACAACTCCTTGAGAAATGCTTGGTTTGCCTGCAGATGCTGGACGATATCAACCTGATGGAAGAATATCAGAGAATTCAAAACCGAAAACGTTGGGTCGTCGAGAATGCGCGCTAGCACGACGTCTTTGAGGTATTGCAGCCGATATGTATAGTGAATCTTCTTCTTGATGAGTGGCTCCTCAATCTTCACAACCTCCTTGAACCTTGACTCGTCAGCCAGATACTGTCTGTGGTTCGCCTTGTGACTTGGGAAGTCTGGGTCGTATTCGAGCGCTCCGACTACGCCGATTATGACCTCGTCGGTCACGGCATACTCGATAATGGCCGTGTCGTTGAGCAGGATGAGCGTCTTCATGATGTTGCACAGGCGGTGCAAATCTTCCAAGCTTTCCAAGTCTTCGGCCATCTCCACGAGGGGGACGAGTTTCGTTATGTATCCCGCTTGGACGATGAATTTAGCCAATGCGTCGCGACCCTGCGGAGTATTGTTCGCCGCGCGCATGACTTGCTCGATTTCCGGGAGATTGCCGAGTTCGGGATCGGGGAGCATGATTGGATTCATGTCCATGACGTCGTCTGAGAGTCCATCGTCTGGCGCACATAGGTCAGCATTAATCAGTGACTCGGCGTGTGCGCAAGTAGGCTCACCAGCTCCTGATAGCGAAATAAGGTGTGATTGCACCTCACTGACGAAGTCCCTGGCAAAGTGGTCAGCAATCTCCCTCCAAACGGCCGGGGCGTAACGGCGTACCATATTTGCCCGCAGCCCTCGGCTTCCTGAAAACTAAGCGCCATGTCGGTGCCATTAGGCTCCGTCCATACAATGAGCGTGTCTGCGCAATCATCAGCATGCCCCCTCCGCCAGTTGGTACTGCCGCGGCCTATATCACCTTGTTGTTTCTGGTATCCATCATCTTTGGTCACGCGGGTTTCGAGCAAAGTGCGTATGGGCTCGTCTTCGGACTGGACGTAAATGCGCGCTTCCTCCTACAAGTGGCGATGTTCGTCAGCACGTTGCGCACTGGCAGAGGCAGAGGGCGCGCGCGCAGGGCGTGGCAGCAGGCAAACATCACGACATACATTCACCATCGTCCCGGTGCAAAAACCGGTGCCTCGATCGAACCAGTCGCCATTCTTGAGCTCGTAGACCTTGACGCGCTTGCGATCGTTCGCCGGCTGCGCAGCCAGGGCCATAGTGGGCGCGAGGCGGCCGTCCTTCCGTCGCTCGGGCTACAGGCCGAGGCGGGCTGGACAGCTATGCGCAAGCTGATGCGCCTGCTGCGGGGTTGTTGATGGCGGCGGTTGGGGAGTCGCGAAGGGCGTGGTACGTCGCGGTCGGGCGAGCTGGCGCACGAGACGACGAGGTGCGGCTGGGGTGGGCGACGCGCGCGCGCACAAACAACGGCTCCGGACAGGGACCTCGGCGCTTCGACTGACAGGGAAGCGACGCGGCGGGTCAAATGATGACGGGCGGTTGAGACGAGATCGACGGAAGGGCGACGGTGGGCGCGTCGTGTCTTGCAGAGGGCCGCGCTCCGGTCGGGGAGGCTTTTGCGTGCTTAGGGGCAGCGGCAGCGGCAGCGGCTAATTGCGAGGGTCGATAACCAGCGATAAGCGGGCGGAGCGGGCGCCGAGTCGAGACCAGCGCGTCAACGGGCGCGACAACGCGGGGAGCAGAGCGCTGGTGAGGCAATGACGTCGCGGCGACGGACAGATGGAGGCGTTTCGGGGTGCAGGGCGGAGGGGCAGCGCGGCGGAAGGCTGGGTGACGGCGCGCGCAGGTGTTGGTCCGCTGGCAGGCTGCTGCTTGTGGCCTTGGCCCGTCGCCGGCTTGCGAGTGGTGACGAAGCTGGGCCTAGCGTCCCCGTCGCCCGAAATAGCCCGGCCCGTGCGCACGCGCTGCCTCAGGCCGCCGGCGATCTGCTGCCGCTCCGGTCGACGCCGGCGTTTGCTGCCAACTCCAAATCTTATCTGCACCTGATCTGGCGCCGAAGACGACCTCCTGCGATCCACCAGCCGTGAGCCCAGCCCGTGGCAAGCATGGCCGAAGCTGCCCGCGCCTGTGCCCCGGCGCACGGCCGCCCTCGCGCGCCCGGGACCAGGGCGCTGCATCCTGGCCCGGCTGACAAGTAGCTGCCTCTTCCGGCGGCGAACGCACTGCTGGACGACCCTGCCGTGCCCAATGCCTACCGCGAACCCTGAGCAGAGCTCGCTTCCTGGGCCGTCGCTGGCACATTCCGAGCCTCCACCCCTCCGCATCCCTCGCACACTCCCGCCTCGCGTCCGCACGTGGCCGACCCGGCGACTGGACAATCGGTGTCTTGGAGGATGCCAATGCCAATGCCATTGGCGCCCCACGTCCGCCAGCGCACTGTGGAGCGGAGGGACCCATCTGCCTACGCTTGGACGCCTGCGCCTTTCGTCGGCCAGCCCCACGATGGAGAAGCATGAGAGCACGCATCGCTTTGACCGCCACGGAAGGAACCCTGCCTATCCAGGACGTCGGGTGCCCAGAACGGCCGTCCGCTGGGCTCGAGTATCCGGATCTGGCCATTGCTGCACGATAGGCGCGGTCCGGCCTCGTCTATCGCGTTATCGCCATGCTGTGTTCAGCTGCTGCAGCCTGGTGGACCATCTCCCGACGGCCTGCAGTATCGGTTCGCTCAGTCAGACACCGCGTGTCGAGTCTGACGAGCAACGGCGCGCCTGCTTGACACGTGCCGGAAGCAATATTGGACGCAGACGTGGGCGGGACTGCAAGGACGACACCCGCACCACCGCAATTTGCAATGCGTCAGTGGTTGGGAGCTCAAGTTTCTGCAATCAGTCGCCCGCAAAGCCACATTTACATCCGACACCACAACCGTTCCAGACGTCTCTCAATCTGCGACGAGAGCACAGCGGAGCAAGGCCTCGAATCATGGTCGAGCGAGGCCAGACGATTCGCCGTTGAAGGCTACGTCCGATCAGCTTAGCCGGCCGAGCCGCGGGCTTGGATGGATGAAGTACGAGCTCGTCAGAGCGACTAAGAAAAGCTTAGGAGCCACAGGCCGCTAAAGATATGGCCCCTGCACCTGCGTGGCGCCGGTAAGCCCGCTTCAATAATCCTGGGTGAATCCCACGTATGTAAACGACACGGCTGCTGCCATGTCCCTCGTAACAGAAACCTGTTGTCCTCGCCGCGTCTCGAGTACAAAGCGATCCCCCGCCCCCGTTCCTTGACCATTCTTCGATTTGTTTCTCGCTCACTCGCAACTCGGATAAGCCCCTTGCATCTTCAACCTCCGCTAAGCATCGATTGGCTTCCATTGATTTGACGTCCAAAGCTTGGCTATTTGTGGTGTTTCAAAAAGTCGTGGTCAAGATGCCCATCTTTGCAAAGGTCAAGAAGCCCAAGAAAGCTGCCGGCGAGCAAGCAAAAGAACAAAAGGCGAAAATCACACCAACTACCCCAGCATCAACTCCGGCTCGGCCCAATTTACCTCGCGCACACTCGGATTGCCTTGATAAACCTGCGGCATATGCGAAGCATACATACACCCCACAGCGACCCAGCAACCTCAGGACATCAAGCAGCTCCTCCGTAAGATCACTGCCGGTCATGCCTCATATGAGCAGGAGGGCTGCCAGTGAGCCCAGCCTTTCTTCACGTGGTCGGGACAACCACAAAGATCTCTCAATCGATTCGATCATGCTCTCTCGCAGTCGGGACCCAAGCCCCAATGGCCACATGATGCTGCAAACGAGACAGCCAGACTTCAAGCCCTCCATGTACACCTATGATCCCAGCAAAGCCCCGAGCTTGTCCGGGCGCAAGAGACAGTATCGTCTGAGTCATTCTAAGCCGCCCACAAGAGCGTCCTCCTTTGTCATGAGCCCACACATTGTTACCATGGTGGAGGAGAAAGACGAAACGGATAGCTCCTCCTCTTCTACCAAGTCGCACGAAAGCGAGTCTTCCACGCAGTCCCGTAAGCCCTCATAGCTCGCATTCATGCATACACAAGCCAACTAACCCTTCCGACTAGAGTACCTCGAAATGGCAAGAACGACAAGCAACCGAAAACAGCAGGAACAGGATGAAGTGCAGGCTGATGTGGGCACCTCGCCCGCACCGGAGATCCCGGCCCGCAATCCCGCCAGGAACAGCATCTGCTCTCGACGTACATCTGTGGCGAGCAACACCGGGCCCAGGCTCGATGCGGCCGCCTCTACGCGATACAACGCCTCCAATGTGCCGGAGACATCTGCGGTAGCCGTCCCGGAGGATAGGACGGAGTCATCGGGCCCTAAGTCTAAGAAGCGAAACTGGTTCGGCAGCAAGAAGCGACAGTCGGTCTCCATCGAGGCGCATTGAGCTACTTTCAGGCTCCATTTGCCTTATCTCAACTCTAGCAATACTGTCCGCTGAGCAAGGCGGGGGATTTGGATGCAAGAGCGGGGCGAAGGCTGGTTCCAGACCAATTCTGACTACAGATTCTCCCGGAGAGAGTCGTTTTCTGACGCGCATATCGCGGACACTTACGAGATGCACGACAGCGGTTCTGAACTGCGTGAACAATCTCTGTGGATTCTCCTTAGCGCCATCGCCTGAAGTTCGCATTTCATTTTCTATGAGCGGGCCTGGCCGCGGGTGGCTTCTTCTTTTCCCCTCAGACTATCTTCCAAGCAACACACCAACCATGCACGGGAGCACGGCGTCAGTTCTGGGCTCAGCTGTACGGTACATACCACCTCGAACTACACTTTTCGACCATGCCTGTTCCAGTAGGGCTGAGGCGAACGCTTCTCCTTTTGGAAGTCATTGCGCTGTGCATATTGCCGATCTGGACGCATAGTCCCTATCTAGCATCATTACGCCCGGGCCACATGGCGTGTCTTTCAGCTCTAGCCTGCACTGCGAGTGCGCGGAGCAGATCAGACCGTCCCAGCGCAGATATGCAACTGTGGGGTGCCTCAGCTATCGGACATGTACGCGAGAGGCTGGACCTGGCTGGAGAAACGGGAGCGAAAGCAAGGGTCTCAAGCGAGGCACTAGTATTGCTCGTCCTGGAAGCACCGCATGTTAGCGCACTTGCACGCGTGATGCTGCAGAGGCATTTTCGCCAGAACTGAGATGGTGCCCCAATTCCAGATTCCATGCTCTCCCGTCACCCGACACTCCTCGCTGTTTAACTTTGAGAAACTACTGTCTTGATCGAAAGAGTCGGCGCGTGTCAGTAGGTGCATATTCCCCTTAGTCATGACGCCAGCCACTTCCAGGCACCTGTTCCCGTTCCTTTCCACGTTTGGACCCCACGGCGAGTCCCTGCCCGGTTGATCATCCGGCCGTCCTTTCCGGCAAAATTGACATTTCCCGGGAGAGTTAAGGGGATAAGAGAAGAGGATCCCCCATCACTCTGCTGTCATCGTTAGCCTCGGGAAAGTATCGCGGCAGGATCGTCAGGGCCTCAGGTATATATAGCTCACACCCGGACGCCGGGTCCTAAGGACAAGGTCTCTCACTCAGGCAAGGATTTACTGCGGAGTTTCAGCGATCCTGACCTGATCTGTTCCCTTGCCACGCCCTTGGTACCGGCACATACATCGCACTGTTCCCATAACCAAATGCAGGGTCAGTCGGTGTGCATGGATGAGCACCATGTCAAAATGGGATCCCCACCCACCCTTCAAACCACCTTCCCCGCATCTCCCTACACCTACACGATATCCTCTCCAAAGGGAGAGAGAGAGAAAATAAAAAAGTGTTCCCGTGCAACCCAAACGCACACTAACGAAAGTGCCAGCCGGCACAGGCCACGTGCGCGCGGTAGGCTGGGTCGTTCTGGCGTCAGGTAGTGCAGCAGCGAGGGAGATTACCTATCTGCATAAAGCATGACAGCTCGCGGAGGCTAGTCAGACCCCTACTGCTTTGAGATAGTAGGAAAGGGAAAGAAAAAAGAAACAGCGTTTGGATTTGGCAGAAGTGGAGATGGCGGGGACCCAGAAGGGTCGCGAAAGCTTGCCTGGCCAGATATGTGGCAATGGAAGAAAATGGTGTGTCAAAGTATGACGGCTGAAGGGCAACACGAGCAACTGTTGCTGTAGACGACGATGCATGGCGATCGTTGATCTGCTTTGATCATCAAGTTGCAGCAAATCCGGGCGGCTTGGTATCGCAAAGTGCAAGATAAGCAGAAAGACCACCACTTTTTGTGAATGCCTGAGGCAGCCACGATCTCGCGTCCAGGAATCCACCGAGCCGTTTCTTCATCCCTGCCGTCCAGCTAGCCTTCTAGAAGCCATCAGCCGCTCAACGGGCAGCGCCGACGCGCCAGGCCGAGACAGGCACAAGCCGACAGCGGCGTCCCACCGATCCGCCCGTGCAGCCCGTCACCCGTCGTCCGCCCACCGGCTCGGCCAACCAGGGCGCACGGCCGTCCTCCACCGCCTTCTTGGCGGGCGGAAAAGTCGCCATGCTTTCTCGCTTGCTCCGAGAGCTAGAACGTGCCGAAGCGGGGCCCATGAGGCGAGATGGCCGTGGTACCAGTCCGCGTCGTGAAAAAGTAGCAGTCGCCGCGCCGCACTCTCCCTCGCGACATCTCATCCTCTTCCCTCGCGGAGACCGCCAAACAACGAGCGAGCGACTTCTGGAGTTTTGCGCTCGCTGCCCGTTCCAAAGCTCCAACCCTTCAAGGCCGCTTCACTGCCCGCCGGCTCTTATCTCTGGTAGCGTCAGCCCTCACGGTGCAACAGCGCGCCTCCCGGATTCGCATTGAGAAGGCAAAGAGGAGGATTTAACTATTCCGCCATGTCGGCCGCCGAGATCACCAACACCAGCGCGGATGCTGGCGCACGCCCCGCCTCGAGCAGCCACCAGCCCGCCCTCGAGCACTACAACGACAATGCCGACGACATCAAACCGGCGCTGGTCGAGACGACGACGCCTGCCGCCGAGGGCGGGGCAGCAGAGGAGGAGAAGCCGCAGCGGCGGCGCTGGCTGAACATCCAGACGACGTACTTCAAGACGCGCTTCTTCTGGTACGCGCTGTTCCTGGGCCAGGTGCTCGCGCTGTGCATCACGTCGACCAACACCTTCTCGACGCTGCTCTCGCAAAAGGGCACGTCCATCCCCGCCTTCCAGACCTTCTTCAACTACGTGCTGCTCAACCTCGTCTACACGCCCTACACCGTGTACAAGTACGGCTGGCGCGGCTACGGCGCCATGCTCGTCAAGGACGGCTGGCGCTACTTCATCCTCGCCTTCCTCGACGTCGAGGGCAACTACTTCGTCGTGCTCGGCTACCGCTACGCCACCATCCTGTCGCTGCAGCTCATCAACTTCTTCGCCATCGTCGTCGTCGTCGCCGTCTCGCTCGTCTTCCTGCGCGTGCGCTACCACCTGACCCAGTACCTCGGCATCCTCATCTGCATCGGCGGCATGGGCATCCTGCTCGCCTCCGACTCCATCACCGGCTCCGCCGACTCCGGCCCCGCCGCCGACCAGCTCAAGGGCGACCTCTTCGCCCTGCTCGGCGCCGCCCTCTACGGCCTCACCAACACCTTCGAGGAGTTCCTCGTCTCCAAGCGCCCCATGTACGAGGTCCTCGGCCAGCTCGGCCTCTGGGCCATGTTCATCAACGGCGTCCAGGCCGCCATCTTCGACCGCCCCAGCTTCCGCTCCGCCACCTGGGACTCGGCCGTCGGCGGCTACATGACCGGCTACACCCTCATCCTCTTCCTCTTCTACAGCCTCGCCCCGCTGCTCTTCCGCCTCGCCAGCGCCGCCTTCTTCAACATCTCGCTGCTGACCGGCAACTTCTGGGGTGTCATCATCGGCATCCGCGTCTTCCACTACACCGTGCACTGGATGTACCCCATTGCCTTTGTGCTGATCATCGTCGGCCTGTTCGTCTACTTCCTGTCCGAGAGTGTTCTGGGTGAAGCCAAGAAGCCGTGGCTGGGCGAGGCTCAAGAAGACGGTGTTGCTGGCGTGGGCACAGCGAAGAGGTTCCAGGAGAACCCCGATGCCCTTGTCTGATTATCCTCAAAAGCAATGACAATGTAATTTCACTTTGAACCTTTCTCCCTTTGGGCTTTCTACTGCTGCTGCCGTTTGATATGTTGAGCTATCGTTCTATCTGTCAAGAAAGAGTGTGATGCCGAGCAAACGCCAGAAGTTCAAGCAACCTTCCCATCATCCTTGGTCAAACCTCGTTATCGTGGAACTCATGCCGCCCGATGAAACTACAACCAAAGAAGTCTGTATCCCTGCCCTTGTCTCTGCAAACTTGCGTTGGTGAAAGTTTCGCATCTAGGTAGCGAACGATGCAGTAACGGCTTGCCCACCCCACGACAATTCAGAGAGAAATTCACTGAATACCCAGGTGGACACCGGTGTTGTCCTCGCACGGATCGGTGCCAAAGTAGACGTTACAGTGTTCCCAGTCGATGTCGTTCTGAAGCTCGATTTTGAATCGACCAGCGTCAATGATGTTGGTGAATCGAAATTCGATCACCCGGAGCTGGTCACTGGGTAAGTAGGCATTCAGAGATCTTTGGATAACAGAGACTTACACCCTTGGGGTTGGCGCCATTGACGATACGTTCAAGCTTTCGCTTCTTCGCCGAAGCAAGCTTTACCAGAGCCGCCTCACCCCAGTCCTCATCAGCACCGACAGCGCGGACGCAACGAGTGTGACCGGCATCGTACAGACCGCGAAGCGTCTCGTTGACCGTGACAGGGTCTCCCATCTCGACCCAGATGGTGCGATTGCCGTCGGGGTGTTGAATTCCATTTGCCGTATCGGCGAAGTACTTCTCACAGTCCTGGCCACGCATGAAGAGAACCCACGCAAAGGAGTTTCCCGGGGTATACTCGAACTTCTCGATACGTCCCTTCCAAACAAGAGCCTGAATGCTGGCGACAGAAGATGAGATGGGGAGGTTTGTCAATTTGATCAGGCGCTTCTGGGCTCCTATTCCGAGGTCAATCACAGTCAAAGGCATTTGCATGGGGTACCACTTACCACCAAAAGGCCTCGCTCCTTGGGTAGGCCACTCATCAAACTGGAATTTGTTCTCCAGACCGTTGCTGCTGTTCTTCTTCTGTTGTGATGAGGCTGGCTCGACGAACACGGGTTTCTCGGTCTTTCCATTCTCAACAGGGCCCGGCTTCGGGGGCGCCACTTCACTCTGAGACATGCCGTTGCTACTGGGGCTGCTATGCTCAATCTTCACCTCGGCGTCGTGCTCGACCTTGACCTTAACGTCCTGAACGCCGGTAGCCTCTTGAGAGTTGGTCGTAGAGCCATTCTTCAAGGGAGCAAGAAGGATCTCCTGCGGAGTCTTCTCGGGCACTTCAAAGGCTGCGATCATATCGAGCGACCGCAATGTCTTGTTCTCGACTTCCTTCCGCATGTGGGAGGCGCGCTCGATGATCCGTTCACTGACTGTCTGGAGCTCAGCGCATTCCTTTGTATCCGCCTCGAGCTTGGCAGTGATGGAGCTTTCTTCATCCTGCAAGTCCTGGAACTCGCTCTGGATACCCTTCAAGAGTTCCTGAGTCTGGACAATCTCGTCCTTTGTGGCGGCTATGTCTTTGGTGAGCTTCTCTTGGCGAAGTGTGGATTGCTCAATGCTCCTCTGCAGCTCCATCTGCATGGCCTGAGTCTTGCTCAAGCCGTCTTCCTCCATCTCATCGATGCGATCGTAGAGGGAGGCACGAAGGGCGGCTTCTTCGGCCTCTTCCTTTTCACGTTGGAGGCGCTCGGCTTCTTCCTTCTCACGCTGAAGGCGCTCAGCTTCTTCCTTTTCGCGTTGAATGCGCTCGGCTTCTTCCTTCTCACGCTGGAGGCGCTCAGCTTCTTCCTTTTCGCGTTTAAGGCGCCCGGCTTCTTCCTTCTCACGTTGGAGGCGCTCAGCTTCTTCCTTTTCGCGTTTGAGGCGCTCGGCTTCTTCCTTCTCACGTTGGAGGCGCGCAGCTTCCTCCTTCTCGTGCTGGATACGCTCTGCCTCTTCTTTCTCGAACCGGCGGCGCTCGGCTTCCGCCTCTTCACGCTTGACGCGCTCCGTCTCGTCTTTCTCTCGCTTCAGACGCTCGGTCTCAAGTCGGATCGTCTCCTCTTCAACTTGTTTCTTCTTCTCAGCCTTGACACGGGCATGTTTGTCATCAGCGGCCTTTTGAGCGGCAATCAGTTCAAGGCGACGAGTCTCATCTCGTTGTTCAGTCGCGGGTTCACGACGAGCGCGAAGCTTAGACAAACGCGCGTCGATCTCAGCCTGACGAGCGATGGTCTCGGCAGTGCGCTGGTTGAGACCGCCGCCGGATGAGCCGTCGGACTGAGAGCCAGGTGCATACTTGCTCCAGCCAAGAGCTCCGGCTTCACTGGGGATTCCGGGTGCCATCGTTGCGCCGATTGAACTTGCTCGGAGAGTCTGTGCTAATGCGTACACCGGAAGCTTGTGGCGGAACTTGTCGGAGTGCTTGGATGGTGGTGCTTCTTGGAGCGCTTGTGTCTCAGAGCTTTTGTGGGGCAATGAAGGAAGACTTTGTGGACGGGCTTCGGTAGAGATCTTTCTAGAGTCTGGATGCGAGCCTGTGGCTTCTGTCAGTGTGGAGGACCCTTTGTGAAGTAACTTGAAAGGTGAGGTGTCTTACTCAAACGTGGAGTAAGTGGGCTTTGGCGCTTGAAGCTGTCGAGAGTGGCGGGCTCCTTCTGTGAACGTTCACGCGTACCCACGGCAGAGTATGCGGACGGATTGAGAGAAGAACTGTTGGTCTTCGTCTGCAGCGGTGGGAGCTTGAAAGACCCGAAGGTGATATTGTCTGACACGGCACCGTTCAGCGAAGCTGACGATGGCGCGTGGGCCGAGCCACTGGCTGAATCTAGGCTGAAGTTTATGCGCTGCAGAAAGGCGGATAGGCGTTCACCTTGGTTGTTGTCAGCCACAGAAGCTGCTCGGTGTGTCGGCACACCCATGACGGAACGCGTCACCCGCGAGCTGCGACGGTAATTTAAACGACGCAAACCTTGGCGGGCAGATGGGGACGGGACGGAGCTTACGGGGAGAGGATGTTTGCCGTCTTCACGGAAAAGTGTTGGGTGGAGAGGAAAGGACGAGGAGGGCGAAGGCGAGCGAGGCAGGTTATGTACATGGCGTGCCTGCCCAATCCAGCAGGGACAAAGCAGGTGTAGCAAGCACGACCAAGATGCGACGCGTTTCCGCCGCAACGCGACATAGAGAAGGCCGCCAGGAGGAAACAGCGCTCGATTCCAGCAGAAACGTCATCATCGCCGTCGCCGTCCACACCGTAGCCTATATGACCTCAGTGCGCTGCCCCCCAGGGTGACTACCCAGTGACTATTCCCAGCTACACGGAACTGATGAAACGAAAAGAGCTACTGCAAAACAAACTGTACTAAGAAAAGAGCAACGTGCACTACTTATTACCTCTTCCTCTTTCTGTTCGGCGTTTGTATGGCCCTCTCACGCAAGCATGAGAATGTTCAGCCCCGTAAAAAAGTTCACAGAGTTCTCTTTCGGTCAGGACTGCGAACATGCTGCGAGCTTGCTAACAGTATATTCAGAGCCACGGCTCTCTGTGAAGTTCTACGTGCTGTCCGGGATTCCTCGAGAAGTCATTCTTACCGAAACCCAGAACCATCTGAGCATTGAGCGAGATAGGCGTGGGCAGAGATTGGTGTTGGAAGACTTTAGCGGTTATCAGACATGTCTTCGCCGTCTTCATTCTGCTCCGGACCGCCACGCTGGTGGGAGTTTGCGTCTGTCATGTAACGGATTCGACCTTCAAACCACGGATACAACATCACCTCCATGTTCTTTAAGGCCATGGCAAAGCTATTTGGCTCAGTTGCCAAAGCTGCCCTTCTCAGTGTGGCGATTTGATCATGTATTACCAAAGCCCTCACCTTTTTTAAACCGGCCTTGCATGAGCCATTGAATCAAGCGCGGAACGTGGAAGGACGAGATATTCCGTGACCCATTGCGCCAAGAGCATTGTGAGTCGCAGCATCCGTAGCGTTGACGATGGGCGGACGCGAATACAATAGTACGTACGCTTGCTGCACAGGTCGACGACATGCCAGAGAGAAGGATGCCTGGCGCCCAGGGCAGTGCTTCTCACCCTCTCGCTTGCGCCAGAAGGGGACGCCAAAAGGTCCCTGCCCGGCGCATCAGCAGGATCCGCGCCGCAAGTGGTCTTAAGTGGCTCCAGGGGCATTGATGAGCATTCTCCTGGCCAGCTTCTCGCCTTTATCGATAGTAGCAGTCTCGAGCATGCGTATTCGTAAAGCGGCGGCCGCGCTAGGTGGAAGTTAGAATGAGCCGCACGCCACCCTCGGCAGGGTCCGCGGTTGCTGTAGCTACATATTCCAGAAGAACGAATACGACTCAGACGCAGGTGGGAGATCGTGCTGCCCCTCCTTTCGCGCAGCCGACGAGACCCACGCGCTAGGCACAGTACTGCTGAAGCCGGTCATGCTTGCGGTGAGCGGCCCTGCCCACGGCGCGCCCAAGCGCGGTGTGACAGGCCGGAGGTGGCGCGACGCATTCTGGGCTTCGCCCCGAACCGGCCACGCAATAGTGGCGCTGGTTGCGGATGACCACCATGACGCTTGGGGACGGGGTTCGCAGCGCGCCGGTGGTTGGCAAGGACGGAGGCGGTGGCCCGGCGTTGGAGCTGGCGGGCTGCGGGGCGGGTTTGAACGCAGAACGCCCACAGGCGGGGGTCGACAGCGTTGCGCTGCGCTCCCTTTCGAGTAATAAGCTGCAGCGCTCGGTCCTCGGCTGGGCCAGCCGGACGCAGCTGAGGCCCTTGAAACCCTTCCCAAGGCTGAATCGGTCGCGGCAGGCGACCGTCGCAATCTTAAAGCCTAGATCCGCCTGAGACGCGCCCCTGCGACCGCTCGCCGCCCGCCGTGACTGTGACTCGCGGGCCGCCCAATTTCGCGCACCTCTCGACAGCGCAGCCAATGCGGTGCAGGGCTGCGCGCACAAGGGGGTGCCCGCTGGAGGCTGCGCCAATCTCCGCACGCCTGGTTGGCGCTTGCCGGCCGCGCAACGCTGCGCACTGCCACCGTCATCTGCGCATCGCCCTCCGCCCTCCGCCTAGGTTGTCGCTCGTTCGCCCAGGTTGCCAACCTAGGCGCCCAGTCAGCCGTTCCTCTCCTTCTTAATTGCTGTCGTCCTCCGTCGTTTCTTCCTCGCTTTCTTCCTGTTCCAATTGCCGCGGCCCGCGCCTGCCTAACCCATCTTGTCCTGCGGATGCTTCAACGCCAAGCATAAAATGCCCTTCAACCTCTCTCGGCCTCGCGCGCGCGCGCCGCGCTACGAGCCCCTTCGCCCATCGTCGTCGTCATCTGAGGATTCCGAGCGTTCCTTCCCCGAGAACTACTGCGACACTCCCAAATCCGAGGACTTCGCCGACATTGAGGAAAGGACATCGCGATGGGTGCCTCTCCGATATATGCCTGCCATCAGAGGCGGCACCGTCCACGAGGCCTACCACTACAGAAGCATGGCCTCGCTGCGTAGACCACGACGGACAATCCTGCGATGCATTCTCTGGTCTCTGGTCCTGCTTCCGTATCTTGCGTGTGTTCTCGTTGTCACCACCATGGTCTTGAGGCCGTCCTACACGCATGCACCGGCCCACTACGACCAGCTACGAGAACGAGCCACGCAGTCATTGGCGCCCGGCCGCGGAAACGTTAACAACGAGAAGGTCTTCATAGCGTCGAGCATTTATGACGACGAGGGCATGTTGGCCGGTGGGGCGTGGGGCAAGGCTGTGTTGGATTTGGTGGATCTGCTCGGCCCGGACAACGTCTATCTGAGCATCTACGAAAACGACCCCGAGCCGGCATCGAAGTACGCCCTCGAGCAGTTCAAAGAAAGGGTAACCTGTGAGTATTGGGTGGCAATTGCACAGGCGCGATCGAGGCTAATCTTTGCAGGCAACTCCTCGATTGTTTCAGAGCACCTTCCTTTGGACGACGTGCGCCGAGTGACTGTACCGAACGGCGAGAGGCGAATCAAGCGGATTGCATACCTCGCCGAGGTCCGAAACCGGGCGCTGCGTCCGCTGCAGAGCGCCGAGGTTACCTTCGACAAGGTGCTCTTCCTCAACGACGTGTATTTCGATCCGGTGGACGCTGCACAGCTTCTCTTCTCCACCAACGTCGACGAGAATGGCCGTACCGACTATCGCGCTGCCTGCGCCGTGGATTTCATTAACCCTTTCAAATTCTACGACACATTCGCGTCTCGCGATTTGGAAGGCCACAGCATGGGGATACCGTTCTTCCCCTGGTTTGCCAGCGCCGGGTACGACGCAACTAGGAACGACGTCATTGGCCAAAAGGACGCGGTGCGTGTGCGCAGCTGCTGGGGTGGTATGATAAGCTACGAAGCCAAATGGTTCCAGTCAACTGAGGCGCTCGCCTCGACGGACCCTACCGAGGGCACGGCCTGGGGTGTAGCCACGGCCGCTGGACACAACGACCCACAGGTTCCGGCAAACAGCTCGGCTATCCGCTTCCGTTTTGAGGATCGCACATACTGGGACGCTTCGGAATGTTGCCTCGTCAATGCGGATATCCAGAAGCCCCGGGAACCTGGAGACCCGTACTCTGCCAGCGGAATTTACATGAACCCTTACATCCGCACAGCTTACGATGAGCGCACCCTTTCGTGGCTGTGGTTGACTCGCCGTCCCGAGCGTCTCTACTCCCCGATTCACAACATCCTGAACTGGTTTGTTGGATTTCCCGGCTTCAACCCGCGCCGCCTGCTGGAGCCCGGCCAAGAAATCACCGAGAAGGTGTGGGAGTACAACTCGCCCTACGAGGAGGGCAAGGACATGACGGGCCAGTGGAAAGAAATCCAAACCATTGCTCCGCCCGGCTTTTTCTGCGGAAGCCGGAAGCTGCTCGTTCTGGGGGAGAAAGAGGACGAGCCGAAATGGATGAACCTTCCGGCGCCGCTGGACACGATTGTCTGATTCGCGCCACTATTACGCTTTTAATTCCTTCTGTCGACACTTTAACGGTCTTTTTACTCGCGCTTGGCGTTTTGCGGGCCAAATGGAACGGCCCGATGCATAGCGGAGGCGTTCTTCACGGGAAAACTTGGAACAGCAACGAACTCAGCACCAGATGGAGCTGCTCTAGATTATTGGGGGGTTAGAAAGAAGCTGTCAGAGATACCAGGGCTTGTATGGCTGATGAGGCGGCCCACAACCAACGCGAATTGTTGAAGTGTTGGAATAACATCATGTAATAAGCCAAAGAGTACTCAGAATTCCATTCTTTCTCGACGATCACACGTCACTTGCTGGAG
Organism: Diplodia seriata; assembly: GCF_021436955.1. NCBI lineage: Eukaryota > Fungi > Ascomycota > Dothideomycetes > Botryosphaeriales > Botryosphaeriaceae > Diplodia > Diplodia seriata. The sequence goes on along the minus strand of NW_027117309.1, from coordinate 2,753,748 downwards.
CATGCAGGGACCGCCGGCATTGCGGAGCTAGCGCTCGGCTTCGACGGCGCCACACAAGTTGGGGTCAACATGACAACGGTCACGTGGCTCGGCTCAACGCGTTGTCGGGTTGAAGGCGGCGGTGCAACGCAAAGACGTCACCATTCTCACGCGCATCTCGAGGCAGCGCCGAAACTCAATGTGTCCGAAGACTCCACCGGATCAACGAAGCGCGACCAGGACGGGTGGCTTGCCATGGCAGGTCCTGGGGCATTCATTTCTTAGCCGCGCCGGCGCGACCTGTTGGGATCGGCTAGGCGAGCTGTGCGCGTAGCTTTCCGGCGCTCGTCATGGATCGCGTCGTGCTCACCTCATGATACCAGCACTTTCACGTGCCAATTCCTCTTCACCTCTCTCTCCCCCTTCCATCCCCGCCAATGTTCTTTGATCTTCGGGTGATTGGGTCCGCTGAGCTGGCTTGTTCCTTCTAGTCCTTCTCGCTGTCATACGAACAATGGAGAGATAACGATGGATTCGCTTGATTATTCCGCTCATCCTTCTCTCATCCTTGTCGCGGCGCTATTGCTGGCTTACCTGGCTTACGGCGCCGTCCACCGTCTCTACCTGAGCCCAATTGCTCACTTCCCCGGCCCGCGTTTTGCAGCCCTGACCTTCTGGTATGAGTTCTACTACGATGTACTATGCTCTGGGCGCTACACATGGCGCATCGCCGAGATGCATGAGAAATACGGTAAACCACAGTTCTGCCATTTCATCCCACTTCCCGAGCTAAACAGCTACGCCAGGGCCCGTGGTGCGCATCAACCCGTACGAGCTCCATGTCAACGTGCCGGACTTCTACGACACGCTGTATGCCTCGGCGGCAAGCGGCCGGCGCACGGAGAAGTGGTCGTGGTCGGCCAAGATGTTTGGCACCACGCAAGCAGCCGTGGGGACAGCCTCGCACGAGCTACACCGCCTGCGCCGCGCTGCCCTGAATCCTTTCTTCTCCCGCCGAAGCGTCGTCCGCCTGGAGCCCGTGATCCAGGCCAACGTCGACAAGCTGAGATTCCGGCTTGAGGGCTTCGCCAGCACCGGAGATCATGTGAACTTGACAGATGCCTTTACGGCGTTGAGCGCGGACGTCATTGGCGATTTTGCGTTTGGCAAGCGCTATGGGTTTTTGGATTCTGAAGACTTCAATCCCGGGTGGCATAAGCTGATGCTCGTAAGTTCTGCCGATAGTAAGGAAATGAATCATATACTTACGCTTCTGCTACCTGTTCCAGGACCTCAGCAGAGGCACACACCTGATGAAGCAGTTCGGCTGGCTGTACACCATTCTGACCTGCATTCCGCAAAGGCTTGTATCCATCATCCACCCCCTCACCAAGGAGCTCTTCGACGTCCAAAACAGCATCACCGCCCAGATCGAAGAGCTAAAGGCTAGAAAATCCAACCCACTTTCACCCAATTCCTCAGGCGACGCCCCGCCAACCATCCTCCACGACCTCATCGCCAACCCAAACACCCACCACCTCCCCCCTCCCGAGCTGACCACCCCACGCCTCACCGAAGAAGCCTTCACCCTTCTCGGCGCCGGCACCGTCACCACCGCCCACACCCTCTCCACAACCGTCTACCACCTCCTCGCCAATCCATCCAAACTCTCCCGTCTACGCTCCGAGCTCGCTCCCCTCTACCCGCCCTCCTCCTCTTCTTCTCCGCCACCAACGTGGACCCACCTCGAGCGCCTTCCCTACCTCTCCGCCGTGATGGCCGAAGGCCTCCGTCTCAGCTACGGCGTCAGCCACCGCCTGCCCCGCGTCTCGCCCGACGCCGCGCTGCGCGTGCCCGGCGGCGCGCCCGATCAGCCGGATGCCGCCATCATCCCGCCCGGCACGCCCGTCAGCATGACGCAGATGTTCCTGCACGACGACGCGCGCATCTTCCCCGAACCGGCGGCGTTCCGGCCGGAGCGGTGGCTCGCGGAGGACGAGGAGAGGGAGGGCGAGGAAAGGATGAGGATGGATGGGAAGAGGGAGAGGGAGGTGGCGCGCATGCGGAGGTTCCTGGTGCCGTTCAGCAAGGGGACAAGGCAGTGCGTCGGGATGAACCTGGCGTACGCGGAGATGTTCCTGGCGCTGGCGGCGCTGGCGAGGCCCGGGTTGGGGCTGGAGCTGTGGGAGACGGGCGTCGAGGACGTGCGGGTGGCGCACGACTGGTTCAATCCGGCGCCGAGAGTGGGGAGCAAGGGGGTCAGGGTGCTGGTGAAGAGGGAGAATGCTGAGATGGAGGGGAAGGACGTGTAGGAAGAGTACAGAGCAGAAAGCTCAAATACGTTGTCACCTGCGGTGCAGCCTTGCCCGTGTCATAGATTTTTTTCAATCTCATCCCACAGTTCCCTCGCATCCGGCACCCCTGTGTTTCAACACGCCCGGATCCCAGCATAACAAGGGCCTCCATATTTCCGCACTCAAATCAACAGTTCAATGCGTGTAGCCACGCGCGTGGCAAACGGAGATTCCAGTAAAGCCCCAACGCCCCCCGTTGCCCTGGCGATGAAGCAAGTCAGGCAACGCACGCGGCCAGCCTGCTTGACGCTTGATCGATCATGGATGGTGATGAAGCCCGTGTGGTCGCACATCGTCGGGTCGCTGGTCATATAGATGGCGTCGAGCCAAGGCTGCTGATGACAGCTCTGTGAGGTAGTGAACTTTGGAAACTTTGCTTTCCATTGGGGGGAGGATACTGACTGTACACATCTTACGGTGGCAGCTGTAGCAAAAGGCTGTACTACTGATATTGCAGCTACGGCGATTCGCCAGAAGTAGGCCGAACGTCATTCCTCACAGCTTAAGAGGATCGATGCGAGGCGGGTTCCCCTTGCATAAGGTAGACTTCCGGATGTTGTTTCTGTAGTTCTCTGTCGGGCCCGTGACGCAACCATAGAGTTCTTTACAGGCCAACGCGACGTATAGGAGATCTTGCGTGGTTAGGTTGGATGCAATAGCACAGATGATAGGGTACTGTCCAAGTCGATCCGGTAACTTGGGCTCCATTATCCTCAGTGGATTGTCGAGTAAAGCTGTGAAGGTCAACGGTAAGAGGCGGAGGTTGAGAGGGATGGCCGTTTGCTTCACTTAGCAGATGATGCATTGCCGCCAGCGCTGTAGAAGACGTATGTACGCGCCCGGGTCCACATGTCTCATCATCAAGACGGCAATCAAACAATGATTGACGCATTCCGCAAAATACGTGTAAGTTGATGTCTCTCGTTCACTGTCACCGCACCAGCGAATTTTCTTGTAGCTATCATCTTTGAAACTACTATATCAGAGTCCAGTGCAACCCACATACCAAAGAACCAACTGCATCGGAATTGGCCCTGGCCAACGAAACACAAACATAATTGCCATCAACCCCGGAAGACGAAACATGGGCGGCATCCCACCTGTTCTTTTTATTCATCATCTTTGCATAATGTACCGTAAAACTCACCGTCTCCACCACGACCCGAATATCCGCGGTATCCACCACGGTACGAAAAGTACTGGTCGGTGGTTTAATGGGTTGGGGGCTTGAGTGGATTCGGTTTGCTTTGTGGGTTTGGTCTGCTCCGTGGGCTTGGTCTTCTCCGTGGCGTCGGCTCTGGGGACGAGTAGATTATGTTCCGAGACCGCGGCGGTCCGGCCCTCGGTGGTGGGAATGACGTGGTAGGGTGAAACCGCGGCGGTCTGGCCCTCGGTGGTGGGAATGACGTGGTGGGGTGATCTGAGTAAATTGCTCTTTACGGTGTCTTCTGAGATGGGACCGGGAACGATCGGACGGGCGATGGCGACGGTAGCCAGGAAGCTGGCGAGGATAGCGGTGGATTTCATCGTTGATGTTGTTTGTAGCAGATGCTGTAGATCTTTGCGTACTGGTGGGTGTTTGATAGCAGATGCTGTAGTTTCCGAGGAGAGGTTTTAATACTTGTCCATGGACAAAACTACTGCGTAGTGATTTGCGAAATAAATCCATGGTACATACCAAACTGATGAGAAGTATTCTGCGAGAGCTTGCTGAACTACACCCAAGGTACTAGACCAATGAAAAGTGGTAGCGAGGCAGGTTCGAGAGACCCTGAATCCGAAACCAATGCACATTATTAGATATGATTCCCGTGGTAGACCACGGCCACGACTTCTTGGTTGCCTAGTCCCCGCCCTCAGCGGAACTCATCAACCGGCAAGTCTATCATGGCGAATAGTCGCTGCCGACTACGGGACCGGATCCGAGGGAGCGGGCGGGAGCGGACGGGATAGGAGCCGAGCAAAGAGATGGTGACGGGAAGTGAATTGACCCCTCGCACGTCATGTGGGGGCCGTGCATTGCAGCGGCCCCAGTTCTTTTTCTTTCGGCGCAAAATCCACCAAAACTCTCGCATCCCCACGCTCCACACTCCTCTCCCACCCATCCGCGGCATGGAAGCTGTCTGCACACAGACTTATTCGCCCTACTCCTCCGAGACCCCCATTCTTTGCTACCAGTCGCCATGACTACCCAGCCCTCCAACGGATCAACCAAGTACCGTGCGCTTCTCCCGAACAGTCATACCTTCACCCGCCATTGCTGACCCATGGCTGCGCAGAACGAGTGACAGAGCAGCCCGAGAACCCTTTCTCCAAGCTCATCCCCGACCAGCACTTCGCCATTGTCCCGTCCTACACGCTCGAGTCCGGCGTCGAGCTCCGCAATGTGCCCGTCGCATATAAAACCTACGGCAGTCTCGCCCCCGCCGCCGACAATGCCATGGTCATCTGCCATGCCCTGACAGGCAGTGCCGATGTCGGCGACTGGTGGGGCCCGCTGCTGGGCGGTCCGGGCAAGGCCTTCGATATCTCGCGCTTCTTTGTCGTGTGCCTCAACAGCCTGGGCAGCCCCTACGGCAGTGCTAGCCCCGTCACCAACAAAGACGGCGACCCGGAGCAGGGCCTGTATGGCCCCGAGTTCCCGCTGACCACGGTCCGCGACGACGTCAACCTCTTCAAGCTGATCCTGGACGACTTGGGAGTGCGCCAGATCGCCGCTGTCATCGGTGGCTCCATGGGTGGTATGCTGGTGCTGGAATTTGCCTACTTCGGCAAGGACTACGTGCGCTGCATCATCCCCATTGCGACGTCTGCGCGCTATAGCGCGTGGGGCATCAGCTGGGGCGAGGCGCAGCGCCAGAGCATCTACAGCGACCCCAAGTACGACGACGGCTACTACGCCTTCGAGGACCCGCCGACGACCGGCCTGGCCGCAGCGCGCATGTCCGCTCTGCTCACCTACCGCAGCCGCGACTCGTTTGAATCCCGTTTCGGCCGCAACACGCCGGATCCCTCGCGCCCACAGAACATCAACCGCAAGCCACACCCGTCCCCACTGATAAACGAGCACTGGGCCATACACAACGAAGGCCACAAGAACGCCCGCTCCCCGCGTGGCTCGCGCCCAGGTAGCGCCGTCGACCTGACCGCTGCCGCCGCAAATGCCACGCTCCCGGCCGCCGCCACCACCGACGTCGAAATCAGCAGCACCGCTTCGCCCGCGCCTCCGACCAAACTCACCGGCCCGATCCGTAACAAGGCCAACCGCACGCCTACCTACTTCAGTGCGCAATCTTACCTACGCTACCAGGGCGACAAGTTCATCAAGCGCTTCGACGCCAATTGCTACATCGCAATCACGCGCAAGCTCGACACGCACGACGTCTCCCGCAACCGCGTCGACGACAACATCACCGACAACCTCGAATCCAGCACCGGCTCCCTCTCCGCCGACTCGGTCCGCGCCGCGCTCGCGCAAATCGCCCAGCCCACGCTCATCCTCGGCATCCAGTCCGACGGCCTCTTCACCTTCGCCGAGCAGGAGGAGCTCGCCGCCACCATCCCCAACGCCCTGCTCAAGACGATCGACTCGCCCGAGGGCCACGACGCCTTCCTGCTTGAGTTCGAGCAAGTCAACGGCCACCTGCTGGCCTTCATGAACGAGCACCTGCGCGACATCATGGAGCGCAGCCCCTCCAAGGACGCCATCGCCTCCCAGCAGGACGGCGACGGCCTAGGCGTCACCAAGAGCAGCACCTTCGGCGAGGCGGAGGTGGAAGACATCACGGCCTGGTGAGCAGACAGCAACCTCTTTTTTTTTCTCCGACCATTCTCTTCGTTCGAGCCTGTTTTGTGTTGACGGAATTGCATCGTTGGGCGGCAAAGTCATGGCGTCGTCAGTGTCAGGAGTAGGCTGTGATTCAGGGGGAGGCTTGGGAGTGGACATGGTTGAGTGTATCTCAAGCCGGGGATTGGGATAGAGACCGTCTAGACAGAAAGGGGGGGTTTTTTTATATATATATATGTTCACTTTCCATGTTAAGGAGAACTCAATTGTTCCAACACGTACAGTACAGAAAGGGAAAGAAGAGAAGGAAGAGGAAGTCAAGTTAGTAGCAAAAGATATTCAACTATCTGAACAAAGTGTTCCCGTTCTAAAAATTCTGGTCAACCCATCTCAAGTGTTAACAGTCTTCACTCCGAAAATGCCCGGCGCGCTGTGTGATTAGGGAAAGAAGAGCTTTACTACACTGACTCATTTTTTTCTCCATGCAGACATGCCACGCTCTCGATCGAAAGCCAACAAAACGAACAAAGCAGGAAAAGAAAAAAAAAAGAATCATTCAAACTAAAAAATTGGGGGTGTTTTACCATGTAGAAAGGAGAGAGGAAAAAAAAAAAATTTCCATCCGTCCCGTACCGCCTCATCAACTCGTCCCTCCATCCATCCATCCTTCCCATATGCACAATGACACCCCATACAGCCCTGGCACCTTTCCCTCCCACCCGTAGGCGGGAAAAGAGACGAATCGTAACCCTCCAATGCACCACCCCGCCGTCAATACCCCCCACTATCAGACCTTCTCCCCCCTCCTTCCCTCAATTAAAAAGTCGTCGTCGCCAATCTGCTCGCGGCGTTCCTCGCGTCCACCCTATCATCGTCCTCATCGCCCGCCAGGACGCCCTTCAGGCCAGGCTTGGCGGCACTGGTCGCACGCTTGCGGTGCAGGACCTCGCCGTCGTCATCCTCGTCGTCGTCCTCCTCGGGCAAGGGCGGGGCGTTGAAAGAGCCGGCGCCGCTGATGCTGCGGTTGAGGCCGTCCGGGCGGCGGGGCACGCCGCTCCAGGCGTCGCCCTTGGGGCCCTGGGAGGAGGCGAGGCTGGAGCGGCGGATGTGGGGGGAGTGGGCCTCGCGGCCGAGGCGGGAGAGGCCGCCGGACGCGTCGATGGCGCGGATGTCCGGGCGCACCTGCTCGAGCGTCGCGAGCGTGCGCCGTTCCGCCTCGATCTGGCGCAGCACGTAGTCACGGAGGGCGGTGCGCATGTCCGCCGACGTGCGCGTGAACCACTTGCGCCGCTCGTTCACCAGGTTGGCTGTCACCCGTGCGCACTTGGTACCCAGGTACTGCTCGTGGCTACGCGCCTCGTCGAGCGCCGAGATGGCTTCGTCGACCTTGTCGCGGCGCACCGACGAGCTGGCCTTCAGGCGGTCGGCGGCAGAGAGCTTTGAGCGGGTGGCTTGTTGGGCCTGCAGGAGCTCGCGCAGGAGGATGTGCCTGTTCGTGAGGGTCTCCTTCACGATGAAGGCGTCATCCGAGTGGTACTTGAGCGGGTCTCCAATCGTGGTAGCTTCGGCGGTACCTTGAGCGGCATGATAGTCTCCGACGGCTTGAATTACCTTCCCCATCCGGCGATATGCATTGGCGAGACCAGGATGATTTTCCTGAACGTGCATCTGCGTGAGCCTGACGCCCAATTCTCCTTCAGCCAAACCAAGAGCTGCTAGAAGTTAGCATGAACAACTTTGTACTATTTGACTTTTACGGACCTCTCCGATGCTTGACCACTTTGTCAACCTTCTGGCCAGACTCCATGGTGTGGAGGTAGAACAGCTTGACGATGGGTCTCGCCTCGGCCAATTCGGGCGTGTCATCCGGCGGGGGCGCGAACTGTTTGATGTACTTGCGGCGCACGCCGGTAGCCGGTTGCTTGCGCCTGACGACTGGGCTGTAGCCAAAGTCACTCTCGACAAAGAAGACCATCTCTTCGTCGCGTATGAGAACTTCGTTGGCACACACGACATTGAGCCACCTTTGTATCGAGGCCTTGACGCGTGCCTCGTCCTCTTCCGTGCCAACACCAGCAGAAGTGATTGCCACAGGAACCGCGGGGACAAAGGTCTCCGGGTTGGCCGAGATCAAGTGCTCCTGGAGCTTGACAAATTCGGAGTGAAGGCGCCTGACATCGCGGAACTGCGTGGTGCGGAACTTGGGCAGGTTTGTCTGTACAGCATCAGGTCACTAGTTTGGTCGCGGCGGTAGCGGGAAAGAAAGCCTTACGTAGACGTCGAATCGCAGAATCGGATCCTTCCGGCCGGTGCGCTCCAGGCCCGTCACCTTTGCGTGCAGCTTGTAGTGGGGGACATTCTGGCGCTGGCGTTGGCTCCCGTGATAGCGCTGGGGCTCGTTGCGGTGCTGCTGGTGGGGCTGGGGCTGGTCGGGCGACTGGGCGTATTGTTGCGAGGGGTGGTCGGGTTGCTGGTGGTGTTGGCGCTGGGGCGACTGGGGGTATTCGTGGCCCTCGGGGGGCTGGAAGCCCTGGCTGGGCTCGTCGGCGAACGGATGGTCGGCATGGGAGTCGTGGTAGGGCGACTGCGGCGGGAGGGGCTCTGAGGGCACGTCGACATTCTCGCCGAAGGTGGAGCGGTGGGCCTGGGGCGACGAGGCCCAGGGCGACGACTCAGACTCGGCGACCGAGTAGTCCATTTTGCCGCGTGCAGATTGGGGCGGGTGCGGGAGCGGAGGTCGGGATGGAGGTGCTGCGGAGTCGCAGCGATGGAGTGCTGCAGCTGGTCTTGGCTGACAGGCCGCAACGTCGGCCGGCGCCCATCCCTGCCTAAACCGGCCTAACCCCATCAAACATCTTCAACCTCGCGCCGCATTCCTCTCTTTCGCTGTCCCGCCCGCAGCAGCATCGGCCATAGACATTGGGATGATCTGGAGTCACGCATGGCGCGCCAGTCTCCGCAGCCGTAATGTAGCTGGTGCGCGAGCTTTGCACGTGTCCGTGTCACGCCATGCCGCCCAGCCGGGTACCGCCGCCTTGGACAATGCCCTCCAGCGGACGAGGAACATTGGCATCATAGCCCACATTGATGCGGTACGCCTGCCCACAGCTCTTCTCCGCCCGCCGTATTGATCATGTTCAGGGGAAAACAACCACCACGGAGCGCATGCTCTACTACAGTGGCTTTACCCGGAGATTGGGAGGTACGGCCGTTTCTACTACTTCTTCATTTCGTAGACTTCACTGCTCACATTGTGTCAAGACGTCGACGAGGGTTCCACCGTCACCGACTTCCTCCCAGCGGAAAGAGCGCGTGGCATCACCATCCAGTCAGCAGCTATATCCTTCCACTGGCCGCCATTGGGTACTGCGCCGAACCAATTGAAGCTCCCAAGATCAACATCGTCGCACAACATCAACCTCATCGACACTCCAGGCCACGCGGACTTTACCTTCGAGGTTCTTCGCTCCCTCCGGATCCTTGACGGCGCCGTCTGTATCCTGGATGGAGTTGCCGGCGTCGAAGCCCAAACTGAACAGGTCTGGAAGCAGGCCAGCCAGTACCAGATCCCTCGCATCATCTTTGTCAACAAGCTGGACCGCGATGGAGCGGCTTTCGAACGAACTATTAAAGAGATCGGCGTCAGGCTACACGCGTGGCCCGCCGTCTGCCAGATCCCCTGGTGGAAAGACGGGACCGGGAAGCTGATTGGTGTTGGTGATGCGGTGCACTTGAGAGGCATGCTTTGGGAGGAAGGCGGCGATGGCAAGACCATCAAGCTGCACGCTTTGACGGAGCTGGAAGACGTCAACCCTCCCCTGGTAGCCGAGCTGAAGAAGGCGAGGGTTGCGCTTGTGGAGCTTTTGAGCGAGCACGACGATGAGATGGTCGAGAAGTTCCTCGAGTATGAGGAGGATCATCTCGCGATTCCGAGCGTGGACATTACCGAGTCTCTCAGGAGATGTATTCTCCAGTACCCCCAACGAGTAGTTCCCACTTTCGCTGGTGCCAGCTTCCGCAATATTGGAGTCCAACCCCTCCTGGATGCTGTCGTTGATCTATTGCCATCTCCCGAAGAGCGCCCTGATGCCGGGGTTAAGCTTGGCTCTGTCAGTGGGGGTCTGAACGATCTCCTCGGCGGGAAACTTGCTGTGGCTGCTGCTCCTCAAAGTAGCAAGAAGCCCGTCGCAAAAGCAAAGATACAAGGCACCGCTCTGGTTTCCAAGCTCCAAGCTTGCGCGCTAGCCTTCAAGGTCGTCAACGATAGCAAGCGCGGCGTCCTGGTATACGTCCGCGTCTACTCCGGCACCCTAACGCGCAACACTGTCCTCTTCAACACAAACCTTGGCCTTAATGAAAAGGTTCCAAGGCTCTTGAAGATGTACGCCAACGATGCCGTCGAGGTCGACGACATCCCTGCCGGCCAAATCGGCGTCATCCCGGGGCTCAAACACGCCCGTACCGGAGACACCCTTATTGTATACAGCGGTGCGAATCCAAAACACGGTCCTCCAGCACCAATCAACTCTCTCCAGCTCCGGCCCATCGTCGTTCCTCCGCCCGTCTTCTTCACCAGCGTCGAGCCGTACAGCCTTTCCGAAGAGAAGCACCTCGCGGACACACTAGCCATCCTCCTCCGCGAGGACCCCAGCCTGTCCGTCACGCTCGACTCGGAGAGCGGGCAGACTCACCTGGCCGGTATGGGCGAACTGCACCTCGAGATTGCATGTGGCCGGCTCCTCAACGATTTCAAAGCCAAAGCCTCCACTGGCTCGATCGAGATTAGCTACCGCGAAGCCGTCACCACCGCTTCCGGCCCCTGCACCGAGTTCTTCTCGCGCGAGGTCGGCGGCAAGCCCGCGCGGGCCGGCTGCACCGCCAGTGTGTCCCCCCTCGACACCTCCGAAGCGGCAGCCTTGGACGACGTGGAGCGAGCGGCGGAGCAGGAGGACGATCCGCACACCACCATCCTCCCGCTCGACTCGCACAACCGCCTCATCGTCCACCACCCCACCATCGACACCGCCGGGCGCCCCGTATCGTCCGAGGTCCCCGGCCTCCCCGAAACCCTCCCCTTCCCCGGCCTCCTCGCCGCCCTCACGACCGGCGCCGCGGCCGCGCTGGCCCGGGGCCCGACGCACCGCTTCCCGCTGCACAGCACCGCCGTCACCGTCGCGTTCGACCCGGCCGCGCACATCCTGCCCGAGACGACGCCCGCCGCGCTCTCCGGCGCCACGCGCTCGGCCGTCGCCGCCGCCCTGCGGTCCGCCGCCGCGTCGGCCACCGCGACGGGCGGCAACGCGCTGATGGAGCCCGTCATGCGCGTCGCCATCGCCGTGCCGGACCGCGACCTCGGCGCCGTCGTGCACGACATCAGCAGCGCGCGCGGCGGCCAGGTGCTGTCGCTCGACGAGGACGACGAGGCTTCTTCGTCCTCCTCCTCGTCGTCGTCATCGTCCTCCCACGACGAGGACATGCCGCTCATCGATCCCCGGCAGATATACGCGCCGCCCGATCCCTTCGGCAGCAGCACTGGCGGCGGCGGCGGCGTGGTGGGCGGCTCCCACGAGCGCCAGCGCCAGATCACGGCGCGCGTGCCGCTGAAGGAGATGGTCGGCTACCTGAAGCACCTGCGCAGCCTGACCAAGGGCCGCGGCACCTTCGTCATGAGCGTCGATCGGTTCGAGCGCGTGTCCGGGCCGAGGCTGAAGGCGGTCCTGACCGCATTGGGGGGTGGCGGGTATTAACACCGATATCTGGAGAAAAGAAATCGGGAAGATGTCTCTGGAAGGTTCGGGGGGAAACTGGGGAAGTAGTGGGTGCTGCAAGAATGTTTTGATGGATGGGCTTCCGGGAGAAAGAGGAGGGGAGGTCATTGTGTCGTAAAAAGGAGGAAGAAGAGGGGAAAGCATGACATACTTTCCATTTGCCCCTGTGGATCTAAGAGAAATATTATCCTGTATGAGAGAGAACCCTTCCGGCCTTACATGTGCGTACGGACCAATGCATGGCCATGCTCCACTCCTTATACACAGTCAATTTTTTAGGAAAACTTTGAATCGAGCATAAACTCACTGACCCAAACACGACTGCTAAAAGAAGTACTAGCAGAAGTGCAAGGTGGTCAAGGTTACACATGAGTCGTATCCGAATCTCTACGGCGATCCTGGTAACTACACGGCCTCATCAAGCTTCAAGCTTATAGAGCAGTACTTTGATTGGACGACACTCCGAGCACGACCTCGGACGGAATTAGTCCGACATGAGGTCCATGTTCCCACGCTAAAACGATTCCCACCATGTCTTGGCTGATGTCATCATCACGGGTGATGCGCACTCGATTCCCAGCAAACAAGCACTACGACATGGGTTGCTCTGTGATTTGTTGGGGAAAGAAAGAACTTTTCATTTTGTCATGATTGCGTACCTCCATCATCAATAAACTGCGTTCCCATTGCGTGAACAAAAGTACCCAGGCCGTCATCAAGAGAAAAGCAGAAAAAAGAAAGGAAAAGGTGCTAGTATTACAGACATAGAGGCGGATCAAGTAGCGAAAAGAAACCTGGATCAGAATCTTCCCTGGTAGAAGAAAAGGACAAACAGGACGAGGAAGAGACTTTGAAGATTATATTATTCAATATTTCTGTCATCGTGTTGTTGCTTTTCGCCGTAACCCGGCCTGCGGGCATGTAAAAGTCGAAAATCCTTTACCCATCAATCGTAAAGAAGAAGGTTCAAAGAAAGACGACTTGCATGCCTGTCGTGCCTCGCTCGAACTCCCTCAGAATCAAACAGAATCGTAAAGAACTTTTCCCATTCCTTAAAAGACCTCGTGCAGAGAAGACGTGATCGATACATAGAGGGAAAAGTGAAAAAGACGCCACTGTTTGCGGCAGTCTTTTGCCTTCCAGCGGGTTGTCTAGGTGGAGGCAGCAGCGGGGGTAGCTTCGGCGGAACCCTCGGCGGTCGAAGGAGCACCCTCCTCGGTGGCAGGAGCGCCCTCAATGGGAGCCTCGGCGGTGGCCTCAGGAGCCTCGGAAGCCTCGTGAGTCTCCGGGGCCTCGTCCTCCTTGCCAGGGCTGTCGATGGCGACCTTGACGGCGATCTCGCGGCCCTCAATTTCCTTGCCGTTCATCTCAGTGCAAGCCTTCTGCTGCAGTTCCTCCGAAGCGAGAGTGACGAAACCGAAACCACGGCCCTTGCGGGGCTCGTTGCGGGCCTGGAGCTTCTTGACCATGAAGCGGGGGATGGGGCGAAGAGCGATCTTGGCGGACTGGGGCTGGTAGTCCTTGAAGATCTCGAGAAGCTGAAAACAATTAGTACTCAAGCTCAACGTGCAAATTGAATGGAATCCTGACCTTCTCCTCCTTCAGGTCGTACGGCAGGTTCGCGACCATGACCTTAGTCTTGGAGGGGACGCCATCCTCGGGAGGACCGCGCTGCTTGCGCTCCCTCTGGACGTGGGTCTTTCCGGTCTTCGACGGGTTGACGGTGATTGTGCCCTCAGCACCCTTCTCAGCGGTGAGCGCTTCGTTTGTCGTTTCGGTAAGGGGAATAACTTGGCCAGGTACATTCGTAGGGGCGCTCGCGGCCGGGTCAGCGGCCGAAGTCTCAGCTCCATCCTCCTTGCCAGCTTCATCAGACTACAATTTATTTCAGTGTTAATGATCTTCACAGGCAGAAGGTTGTACTTACGCGTCCACCACGGGCAGCACGACCGCCACGACCACGGCCGCGGCCACGGCCACGAGTGGAAGTGCGGCGACGGTTGTTGCCGCTGCCATTGGCGCCCTCACCACCGCTGGCGGCGCCCTCGCCGTGAGCCTCGGGCTTGCGAGCGAGCTGGATGGAAACCTTGCGGTCGAGGATGGCCTTGCCGTTGAGCTCGGTAATGGCACGCTCGGCCTCAGAGGGCGTGGAGAGATCGACGAAGGCGTAGCCGACGGGGCGGGTGGTGCGGGGGTTGGTCGGAATGGAGGTGGACTCGCTGTACGTGGCGTTAGCTTGCTGGGCAGCACAGACGGAAAAGGCCACCTACACCAAGTAGTCCTTGAAGAACTCCTTCAACTCTCCCTCGGTGGTCGCGTACGCGAGGTTCCCAATGTAGAGTCGCCGACCCTCGGCGGCGCTGGCGATGACAGCCTCGTTCTCGGAGGCGTTGATAGGCTTGTCGCCGCCAGCACCAACGCTGGCGCCCTCGGCGGTGCCGGTGGGCTCGTTGAGGGTGGTGTTGGCCATCTGGGCGGTGGCGCTATCGACTTCAGGAGCGGACATGTTGGCTGGACGGTATGGAGGATGACACGAGCGTGGGTGTGAAGACCGTGTGGGTTGCGGAAGCTGGGGTTGTCCTGGTCGAGGCTCTGGAGCGGGAGGAGTGGTTGTCGATGACCGCCTGGAGTGGTGGGAAAATTGACGAGGGAGGTTGGAGTGGGAAGCTAAGTGCCCGATAGCTGGAGATTGAGCTTGGTCAGGAGGGAGATCTGGCTTGTTTGGTGTTTGACGGGGTGCGAAAGGGGAGGTGGTGCAGGCGTTGCTATGTCGAAATTTGTAGGCACTCCGCCGCAGGTGCGCCCGGACGAGCCGCTAGCCGCATCTGGCGACTGCGACCGGCATCCCTGCCGCCCACCACACCCCAGTTGCCAGCGTCATCGCCCCGGCGAAGTGCGGTGAGTGCAAGAGCGAGCGTGCGAGCCCCGACACAGTGCCAGTGCGCCCGGCTGCGCGTACGTGTGCTGGGGCCGCGGCCGCCAGCGGGAGCCGCCCGCCGCCCGCCGTCCATGCGCGCGCGTAATTGCCCCTCCAGATGTGCCCGCCCGCCGCTGCCAACAGCTGGCGGAGCGGGCTGGCGCCTGCACTGGAGCTGGAGCTGGGCGGAAGCAGGTACCAACCGCCCTGCTGCCTGCAGGGCCACGGGCAGCGCCGAAGATGGGCAGGCGCTGCTGTGTGCGCTCTCCCCACGCCTATTGTACACGGTGCCGTTGACTGCGGCGCGCGGGCCCACCAATGCGCGCGGGACGAGCAGGCTGGCCGTCTCGCCCAACCAGTGCCGCAGCATCCCTTGTGCGCGCCATCAGGGGCGGGAGCAGTTTGCGGACAGCTTGCCAGCAGCGCACCCCTTTGCCGCCGGCCTCCGGCCGCTACTGGCTGCCTGCTTACCGCCTCCGACGGCCGCTGACAGTCGCAGTGTTGGCAAGATTGCTGGAACATTCCGATGGCGGGCGGAAATGGAGCGAATGCCGCGGCAGAGGCATTGGCAGAGCATGCGGCGCGAGTGCTCACCACCACCCACCCTTCGCTCAGCTCCCTGACGTCTGCTGGTGGCGGCGGAGCAGCAAGCTTAGCCGGCGCCTCACAGCACGGGCCCTATGTTCCACTCCGGCTTTTGTGGAGCGGGCGGAGATCTGCTCCGTCGCAATCTTTGCCGACGCCCACGCCACCGTTGGAGACGTAATTTCGAATTCTGGAACTCTTGGGGAGCCTAGCTCATGCGTGCCACGACGTTTCCCTTGGCCGCCACGGCCAGCAGGGCAGCTCAGCCGATGGCTAACGAGCTGCTGGGGCTGGCTTCGAGCTTGCTTTTGCCATTGAGGCCCGGCAAAGCTGCCGTAGAAGAGCAGGCGCAGAGCACCAAGGCCTGAAGGCTGCAGCGATCATTGATGTCAGAGAGGATCCCTCCCCGTTTCTAAGGCTGAAATGCCGGTGCCTGCAGATCAGCCTTGCGATCAGGGCGCCGCCTAAGTGGCGAGGACTTCCACATCCGACATGGCTTCCGAGCTGCCCGTGATCTAGAGGCCGTTGGCAACCACGCCTTGCAAATCGGGTACTTTCCGTTCTGCGGTTCACTACTGCTTCTGTGTCTGGCCGGCTACGCTCGCGGATAGCTATCGCGTTGGCCGCGGGCTGGCAACGGCACGACGTCCTACAGACAAGTTTCACTGTGCACCCAGCTTCCAAAAATATACCCGTGTAATTGCGCCTACAACTGGCTCCAGCGTCTAAAAAAAGAACCTCACCTCCCTTGGATGCCTCAAGGGCAAATGTGAGTGCAATTGACCAAGAACTTCGCCAAAAGCACCCATCCGGTGGTTTCACAGCGCGAGCAAATGGTGCCCCGCCGACTTCCGACCTCGCACTGATTTGCCCCGCCGCCAAACCTAAAAACGCAGGCTCCAGGCCGATCTTCGCGCTTGATGTCGCCGCAACACCAAAAAAGAACCGTCACCTCTCCCCCAACCCTACCCCGCCCTCATGGCCCACTCCGCCCTGGTGACATATGGCTCCGAGACTGGAAATGCAGAGGAGCTTGCTGTTCAGCTTAGCCAGCTCACCCGCCGGCTACGTCTTTGGACCACCATCAAGCCACTGAACGCTCTCACGCCACAGCATTTGAACGACGTTTCAATTGTCCTCATAGTCATATCTACCACCGGCCAAGGAGACTTGCCGAGAAATGCGCAACAGTTTTTCAAAAAGCTGCGAAGTAGGAAGCTAGCATCAGATTTCTTGGGCAAATGTATCTTCACGTCCTTTGGCCTGGGCGACAGTTCGTATCCCCAGTATGTTCTCTGCCAAGGAAGCATTTGCATTGGAGTACTCATAAGCCTATCAGATTCAACTGGGCGCATCGGAAATTGGGCAACCGCATAGAACAGCTGGGCGCTCAACGTCTCATTGAGGCCGGTGAAGCGGACGAGCAGCATCCCGAAGGGTAAGTTAGCGGCCCCCAGATTGCTTGTCTTTCTTTTCACTAACTACAGCTGCTGGAAGGATCGATGCTACATTTTTGCCATGGGTAGACAAGCTTCGAGAGAGGTTTCTGGACACTTTCCCAACCCTATCAGATGTAGAGCCGCTCGGCGACGACACTTTTCTCAAACCGAGATGGTTTCTTCAAATCCACGCGAACGATGAAGGAAAGCAGCCCGAGCAGCAAGTCCGGACTATTGAGGATTTCTCAGAGCTGGATTGTGCGCACGTTAGCCAGGAACCCGACCATGAGCCTGCTGAAGTTGTATCAAACACACGGGTAACATCTGAAGATCACTGGCAGGATGTTCGACAGATCGACATAAAGTTCCCACGCCAAACACCGCGAGCAGATGCAAAAGGCAACGCCATAAAAAAGCCTCGTGCATCCTACAGCCCAGGCGACATATTCGAGATCTATCCCAAGAATTTTGCTTCGGATGTCCAAGACTTCATTGATTTGCAGGATTACGGATCGTTGGCCCACGCGCCACTGGATCTCCAATACGACTGGGAACAATTCGACAGTAATCCTCCGCGAGAGCATCCTTTGGGCCGCGCACCTTTCCATAACACTCTGTTCGGGCTTCTGACCAATCATCTCGACATCATGGCTGTACCCCGCCGCTCATTCTTCGCCCTAATCTCCCACTTTGCATCTGACCCAGATCAAAAGGAGCGTCTAATGGAATTTGCGCGGCCAAATGATCCGGAACTCATCGATGACTACTTCGACTACGCCACGCGCCCACGTCGCAGCATCCTTGAAGTACTGCAGGAGTTCACCAGCGTCAAGATTCCTTATCAATACCTCCTCGGTATAATCCCTTCTTTGAAACCCCGCCAATTCAGCATCGCCAGTACCGACCTAACGAAGGCTAATCCGGCATCTACTGATTGCAACGTCACTCTCCTGGTCGCCATTGTCAAATACCGCACCGTCATCAAGCGCATCAGGTGGGGCGTTTGCTCGCACTACCTCAGCGAGCTCAAGCCAGCCCAAAGGCTCCGTGTCCAGCTCATAGAGGGCGCCATGCGTCTCTCCGACGACGATCTTCAGGCCCCATCCATCCTCATCGGACCGGGAACGGGTGTTGCGCCTCTTCGCTCCATCATCCAAGGAAAGGAGCTTCTCCGCAAGCCCGACGCCGACGGCGCCGCGCCTAATATGGACGACACGTTCCTCTTCTTCGGAAACCGCAACGCTGCAGCAGACTTCTTCTTCGCAGACGAGATGCGCGAGCGCGTGGCGAAGCAGAAGATGCACCTCTCGACGGCTTTCTCGAGGGACCAGCGCGAGAAGATCTATATCCAGGATCGCGTCCGGGAGAATGCAAAAGTGATCTGGGACCTGCTCCAGAAGAGTGCCAGGATCTATTTGTGTGGGAGCTCGGGAAAAATGCCGGAGGCGGTGAGGAGGGCGTTGGAGGAGGTAATCAAGAGCGAAGGAGGTATGGGTGAGGCTGAGGCGGAGGAGACGTTGCGAGGAATGGTCAAGGCGGGCAGATTCAGACAGGAGACTTGGTAGAAGTTTGCGTTTCAGCCTTAGAAGTAGACTATGGCACCCGTAGAATGAGCTCCCTTGGAAGCCTTGTAACCTTCCGATAGACAAAGTTTTCTGTTGGAGAGTTTGTGATGCACTTGGCCAGACAGCTTCTAAATTGAGGATCAAAGACCATCTTCGAGGGCGGACACAGGAGCTGAGCTTTCGCTGGAAGCCCAAAGCGATGAAAATTATCTGACATCGATCCCAACTGCATGGCGAGAGGTGAAAGTGAATGCGCGTTAAGTGAGTGAGACGGTGGTTTGCGTGCACGTGGCTCTCCCAGTTGGGAACCACAACAGAGATGCTGCCCCTACTTAAGACGCCCTCCCCCTCCACTCCACCGACCGTTTCCCTCCGTCTCAAGTCACCGTCAAATCTCCGCAACGCGAGCACCATGCGCACGGCGCAAGACACCACCATGTCGCGTCACGACGCCAAGTATGCCAGCTTTACAGTCTACTCCCCCAAAGTACTTCGAGATACTCTAACAATGACGGAAGCAACGTCGATTTGCAGGATCTCGAGGATGCCTTCGCGCGCCAGCAGCTGCACGACACGGACAGCGTCCAAGCCACTACTACAGCGACCATATCGGAACGCACTGCGCCTGAGCCCGCCGCCTGGCCTCACGCGACTCGCGACAACTATGCCAACCTCACCCCAACCGACGACGCGGCCACCCTCACTCAGCCTGAGGTCGCCGCCGCCGTGGAGCAGACGACGGTGAAGCCGGCGAGCCTGATGGGCCTCCCCACCGAGCTCCGCCAACGTATCCTCGGCCTCACCCTCAGCACATACTCGCCCATGAGCCCGTCCAACGGCGACTACCTGGCCTCGCTCCCGCGCTCGCGCAGCATCCGCCTCAAAGCAATCCGGCGCTACACGCCTCCGGCGCGCGAGTCGTTCCAGCGCTCGCACCCACCCGGCCGGCGCCACTTCAGCCTGCGCGAGCGGCGCTCGTACCTGGCCCTCACGCCGCTGTATCTCGTCAACCGGCAGATCCGCTCCGAGATGCGCCACGTCGAGAGCGCGTGGCTGCGGCAGCACGCGACGACGGCGCCGCCGCTGTCGCTCGCCGGCTTCGCCGCGTGGGCGGCCGCCCCGACGCCCGTCAACGGCATCCTCACCCTCTCGCTCTTCAACAAGCCGTTCATGGCCGCCCCGCCGCCGCGCTGGCGTCACGTCGTGCGCAGCCTGGCCCTGGAGCGCGACCACCCCGACAGGTACCAGCAGGTGCTGCAGGACACCCGCCTGGAGTCCATCGGACCCGACGGCTTGCCCGAAGACAATCAGATCATCCTCGGCACTTGGCCGTGCGCCGAGTACATGCGTGCCTGGCGCCAGGTGGCCATGCGTCTGTCGCTGGAGACCGCGGGCGGCGACCAGTTGACGGTGGCCAAGAGGTACGGCATCGAGGCGGTCGAGCTGGTGGACACGAGGCGCTGCCTACTGACGGCCAACAACGAGCTGGTCGATGGCATGGGCTACGTCAAGGAATCGGAGCTGGGCAGGCTGGAGATCCTCCTGCTCAGGAGGCTGGGCTTGCCCATTGGCAGGGTCAGGAACATGGACGGGGGTTTTTTGGCGGACGATGTGAAGGCCGCGAGCCATGGTCGTTGACTCGACGGTCCTGGCGTCGTGCTAGAGGCGTACCCGCCACGCGTGCACACACTGCCAAGTCTTGCTTCGTGACGGCTACAGCACCTGAGCAAGTATAGTTTTCTGACACCGCGAGATTCGCTATAGATGCAAAGTGAATACCAGAGAAGAAGGTGGTGTGGGCCTTTAGGGAATAAAAACGGGGAACAATGACTGATAGGGAAATGGGGATCAGAGCCATATCAGCTGTTGCAAAAAGCAGCAGATTTGCTATAGCTGCGCTAGCAGCTACCTTCACTGGCTACTCACTTTCAAATATGCAGCTCAACGAAGACTTTATTAATAGAACATGAACTTCATGAAATGAATTGGTGATTAACTCGAACGTGGAGGATATATTCATATGGCTCAACAAACAGCTTGCAGCAAACATTACTCTCGATTGCAAAATGATCTGGTATCTCTGAAACAAAGTGACAGGCAAAATAAAAGCAGCACCCACCCACCCCCACGCTTACATATCAAAGCTTACTCTCCCTCGGCCTTCCCTCCTCCAGGCTCTCCATGACGCCCGTCGCCGGCAGCGCACCGCTCATCAAAAACCTCTCTCTATGCTCCTCCTCACCCTCGTCACCAAACAAAACCCTTTCCCTCCCACCCTTCGTACTCCACCACGCCACCGCGACCATACTCCTCTCGGGATCCATCTCTCCACTCACCAAGACTTCCCAAAAGCGCCTCTTCACTATACTCTTCAACTCGTCGCCCTTCACCTTATTCGTCAGCTCCGCGCAGAACGGCAGCCACTCCTCGAGCAGCGGAACGGGCAGAATTGGCAAGGCGTCGAGCAGCGTGAGCACGAGGACGGCCTGCTCGCTCAATGGCGTCTCGCCCTCGGGCACCTTCTCCGCGTTGTCCGGGCCAGGCAGCGGGACGGAGGCCGTGGGGAGGGGTGTTGACGGCGCGGTGAGGGCGCGGTGGTGGACGACTTCGCAGAGGATAGCGGGGAGGTCGGGCTGGGAGGAGGATAGCGGGGATGGGGGCGCCGTGACGCGTAGGAGGGTTTTGAAAGCGAAGCGAAATTGGCGAGGGGAGAGATTCGTTGGGAAGGCGGTAAAGAGAGATGATACGTAGAAGGGGAGGTGTTTGGAAGAGACCTGACTTGCGCATGATGGTGCGGAGAGCACGGAGAGCATAACGCTGTGGGCTGCTTCGAAAAGAGGCAAGAGATGGCGTGCGCCGCCAGTGCTCAGGTAGGGTGTAGCAGCAGCGACGAGCAGGTCTTCGTTTGTTTGAGGAGAAAGGACAAGCGGAAAGTGCTCCGCGGTGTTGAGAAAGTAAAGATCGTGGCAGCGGTCCAGAGGGTTACTCGGAATGCTCCCAAGAGTCGCAGGACGTATGGCCTTGAGGAACGCATCCGCCTGGAGGGGGTATTGTGCGAGGATGTCAAGGGCAGTTAAGTACACAAACGTGTGTTGAGAGAACGCATGAGCACCGATGCGAGAGGTGATAAAATAGAGGTTGCGGAGAATATGAAGCGCGTGCGTGACGATGACTGGAGCAACTGCGGGGAGTTAATATAAAACGATGTGTGCTTCCGGGGTGTATTCAGACTCACCACTGTCCGCGGCCAGCGCGCTGTCTCCAAGCATACGACCCAATGTGCCCCTCAGGATGATAACGGTAGCAAAGAGGGCATTCTTAAGGATTCTCCAAAGCAATGGCGACGTGGTTCTGATGGTCTCCAGATGCAGGTATTGCGATTCTTCGGAAAGGTCAACCGCAGAGAGCTTGTTCTGCCGCCACTGCAGAGTGAGCGCTCGCGCGAAGCCCGCGAGGTCGTCCATCATTGTTTGGATTAGCCAAGGATCCCGGACATTCTCCACTGTGTGCGAGACTAGTCTTGAGAACGGCCCCATGGACGCCATCAGCGGACGGGTTGTGATGCGCTGTATTTGATGGAATGAAGACGACTGTGCCGACCAGTTCAGCTTCTGGTCTGCTTCTTCCACCACATCAGGGTCCACAGTGCCAAGGAAGTAGGCGGACTGGAAGCCTTCGTTGCTGAAAAAGGCGGCTCCAATTAGGACTGGTAGCAAGTGCTGCTAGTTTGTTAGCTTAGTCCGGTACCAGGTCACAACCAGCAGTGACTTACGTCGTAATCGACTTGCGCCTTCTCGGTCTCTGACAGTACAGGGAAGGTGTGGTTGAGCACCAATGCAATGCAATGGGCGCCGAGCTCGTCGCCGTCCCTGACATGTAGGAGTGCTAGATTGGTTGCTTGCACCAGCGCACCTTGAAGTTTTGCTTCCACGCCAGACGGCAACCGACAGTCCTCTTCGGCGCCAGAACCCAGCAGCAGTCCTCCCAAAACCAACAGATGCTTCCAGCGCGGAGAACGATCGTCGGCACCTCTGACCACGGCGGTAGCCCAGTCTTCTGTGGACATGCTACCGCCTACTGGCATCTGTCCCGGCAATGGCGGCTTAGCGGTGCCTTCCTTGACATCTCGCTCATGCTGGAGTATGGAGAGGGCGGCGGAGTGGAAGAGGCTCATTACACCGCGACAGGTGCGCAGGCCGTCGGGACGCTCCCATATTGCCGGGGCTGATAGAAGCTGTGAAACGAGGAGCTGGATATTCAACGGATTCGTGAGGGTTGTCAGGAGCGATGCGGCGGTTGCGAGCAACCTGATAGCCATGTCAGTATCCAATCGCGTTGAGCAGCAGCTGCGGGCATGACCTGGGGGTGTCCTGTTGGTCGGTCCATGTCTGCAGGGACCGCAGGAGCGTCTCGAGCAATCGGTCAGCCGGCATGGCGGGATGGCTATGGCGGGGACTGCGCGGTGCAGCTGTCGCGCATCTGGGGGAGCTTGGTGCTTGCAGAGGATGCGACGGCGGCGCGGGTGATGAGCCGAGGCTCCCGCTGTTCGCCGGGTAGGGCGCAGGGGCCAGCTACTTAGCGACGGCCATCGCTCCCCGACGTCAGTCCTTGGCTCGCGACTCCCAACTGCGCCATGTGAGGCGCGTCGCGGGCTCAACATGAGGTGAGTCCGGTTTCAGTGCTCCCGGAACCCCAGCATTAACCCGGGACCCCAGCTTCGTCTATCGCATGAGCAACGCCGCCCCGGGCGATTACGAAACTCCCCCCTTCCCGTCGCTCTATTGGCCCTTTCCCGTTCGCGGCCACCAGGCTTACTACCTCTATGATCCGGGCGATGTGTGGCGCTTCACTCTGCTGTGGACCCTGATATTCTACGGCGCCGTCCACGTCGCCACCTCAGGCTATGCCATTATCGTGCAGTGGCGCAACTGGAAGGTCATATGGATCATTCCTGTCATCTTCTGTGTGATAGGCGGCATGGAAGCCGTCATAGCCGGCAGCATTGTCGGGGGGCTGTGAGTGCACTTGCTTTGCCACGAGCATCAGTAGACTGACACTATCTAGACTGGGTGGCGTGTACAGCGCCGGCTATTACAACATGTCAACGTGGATTCCTTTTGTCTGGGGACTGATCAATACTTTGGTCCTCATCCTCTCTTCCTTTGCCATCCAGGGTGCCCTTTGATCGGGTGAGCGGGGATAGCACCATCGAAGCCACCATTACTCACCGCGGTCACTACGCGAACGCCCAGCAGATGCTCTCTGGGAAACTTAGATCCTTGTGCGTATAGACCTGTCGTTCCGTAGGGTTTGGTCACTGATCATATTCATATTGAAGTGGAAGGAAGACATGCTCGATTTCCTGGCGGGAAAAAGTCCATGCGTTGAACGTGCCGAGAAAGTCACTGTACTTACACGAGGAAATTAAGATTATAGACTTCAATCAGAGAGAGGTTTGGAGATGCTTGCTTCACCTGTGCCTACTCATATTCTAGCAATCATCGGTCTTGATAGAGTTACTGCCAATGCTGCCGGATCGCCATTGTTTGAGGATGATATTGCACGGAGGTGAGGTTGTTCAAGCTCTTATCCGGACGCTCTTGTTCGCAGATATGTCACCTTCACTCTCACCTTCACTCTCACCTTCGTTCTCACCTTCGTTCTCACCTTCACTCTCACCTTCATTGCTCGGCAAAACTTCGCTTAGCGCCACCTCCGAGCAGCATATCTTGTGGTGACCCTCCTTCGCACGCTCTCTTCTTCCCTTCACCTTCTCAACCTTTTCTGAACCGGTCGCAGCCGACAACCACGGTGTGGTTCAACCCGCGACCCAGTTTCAACGCCGCGCTCCTACTCCTCTGTACCCTTACTGTCCACCGTGAAAGCAACCATGACAGACAAGCAACCTAGCCTTCGCCAAAGGATCCTTCGCGGACGCCGCAAGTCGTCCGACACGGGCGACATCTCAGACTCCGCCTCCGACAGCTCTCACTCCAAGAAAGATCTCAGCAACAGCGCCGGTAGCTTGTCTCCCGCCCACCCTGTGGCAGGTCCGCCCTCGCGTTCCCCAAGCGCCCGTGTGCCCAAGAAGCTGCAGAAGAAGCGCTCGAACATCGAGAGCATCACCCCCTCGCCCTCGCTCATGCCCCGTGAGGAGCAGCACAACACGTCACTCAACAATGAGTCCGCTAAGCCCGCTACTTCAACTGTGTCCCGCGCCGAGGCTCGTCGCCAGGAACGCCGCCAACTGAAGGCTACGGACTCTGGATCCACCGAAGTGGCCAAGTCGCGCAAGGTCAACAATTCCGATCAGAACAAGGATACGCTGGAACCCTCGCGTGCCAAGAGTAGCTTCGAGGAAAACGGCGATGGCCTTTCTCTGATGGAAGTCTCGCCCTTATCTATGCACGGCGAGCCAGCTATGTCCGACCTCATGGATGAAAGCAATGGCGAAAATCGCAAGTTGGGCGGACCTGTTCTTGATGCTGAGATAGATTGTAAGTACGAAGCATCCCAAGAATCCCAAGCAACCCAAGACCCCCAAGCACATGGGAGAACAAAGATAACCGCTCTCAGTGTTTATCTTTGCGTCTTTGCCTCGCTTTACTATCCGCCTGCCGGGCTCTACAGTGGATGTATCTCTCACAGTAGATTTAGCGATCGACTCCCCCGACTACAACGATCCCAACGCCCGTGGTCGTCCCCTTGCCAACTCCCGCGCCCGCGCCCACGCCAGGGCTCTCAGAAAGCGCCGTACACCATCTCCGATCTCACCTCCGCGCGACAGCGAGAACAAGACCAGAGACAGCCCGGTGTCCCCGCTTGAAGGTTCTTCTGAGGGCTCTTCCAAGGATCAGGATCAGGAGGCCCCACTCCTCCCGCATGAGCGTATGGAGCCTTCCACTGACTCCATCGCCTTTTCCAGCGAGATCAGTTCAGCCACCACGTACCTCGACTCCGGACGTACTGGAAAGCTCCGGAAAAAACCCTCGTTGAAGAGCAAGATCCCCACTCTCAAGATCAACACGACGGACCTCACCGACGCTACCAGCAGTAAGCATGACAAGGAAGATGACGGCGACGAGATCCACCACGACGCCGTCGCTGCCGAGAACGCGCTGCTCGAGACGCTGCGCCGCATCACATCCAAGAAGCAGCACACCGACACCGAGATCCGCGCCGCCACCGACGAGGTCCTGCGCACCGCCGCCTCCGTCCTCGACCTGGGCCCGCGCTCGCCCGTGCTTTCCCAGCAGCTCTCCCCCGCCCCGCTACTGCTCCCGCCCGCGCCCGAAGTTCCGGACGTTCCGACCGCCCATCCCAACCCCGACTGCGACTGCTGCGGCGGTGGTCGCCATCGCACCACCGGCAGGAGCCTCCTGGAGGACGTCGACGAGGAAGACGCCAATGATGCCAAGCAGCAGCAGAAGGGCGGCCGTCACCGGCAGAGGCAGGCGCCCGTCGGCGGCGAGCGCATCAAGCACCCCATCAACGTGACGTACGACCGCCCCATCATGCTGGCCGCCGGCGTCGCGCAGCGCGGCTTCCGCCGCTGGAAGTGCTGCCGCTGCCATCGCTACACGCACTACGAGAACCACGTCTGCAGCAAGCTCGACTGCCTCCACGCGCGCTGCGAGAACCGCTGCGAGACTTTTGAGCCTTAGGAGATCTCTGGCTGACTGGTTGGCTGGTTGGAGAGCTCGTGTGCTTGCGTGGATAGCTGGAGGAAGGTTTTCAGGTTTTACGATGGGTATGACTTCACTACGAGTTTACGAGATAATCAGGCTTTCCACGAGACTACAGGAAAAGCTTGGCTGATGGACCCTAATACGGATACTGGATTGGATCTGGATATGACTGCAGGCGAAGAAGCCATGTGGTTTGATAACGTAGGAACATCTGCAGAAAGGGCGAGCTCTGGTTGCTTGATTGCGTCTCTTCATTCAGGCAGCCTTAGAAGAGAGGAGGTCCATAGAAAATGCTCTGTTCCAAATCCGTCTTCCTCGTTGCATGTGACACACACGAGTTGATGTTCAAACTGAAGCATCAGCGGATAACAGAAGAATTGATCCCAGGCATCTGCTTCTGCTACCGATGTAGGTGGGCTCAATTTTTTTGCAACACACCATGGAGTCTTCTGGCCGGGCTAAAGGAGAGAATGCCGTATGAAACGTATAAAAGGGTTAAGCTGTGGAATGAAGGAGATATCTGACCGGTGAACTGAAGACACTTCAATCCCTTCTTGATCTAGCCTTCTCCCACCGTGCAAGCATTCTTGGGGATCTGCGTGGGAGAAACTGGGAACTAGATCTCACGAGACATTCCAAGAAATGTGGGTGGTATCGTGTGGCCTCTCCCTTCTCTCATTTTATCGACAAATGAGGAAACGACGGCTTCACGATTGGAGCGCGCTAGGAAAGGGAGGAGTCCACTTCGTTGGGATGCCATCGTGGTGTAGTACGTACAAACATCAACGTTGGAGGCACAATTTCACAAGAGCACCTGAATGAAATAGTCCTGTGCAGGCAATTTCTACACTGAGCCAAGAATTTTGTCTTGGCGTGTTGAATAAGACACGACGCCGCCAATATCATACATGTAATAGACGCGAAGGGACATTTATTAAAAACCCAAGGTCGTGCCAGTCTCTCATGAACAGTGTTTGTGGGAATGTATTAGTGAAAGAAAGTGATGACGGAAGTATAAATCATGGGGTGGTCAACGTCTCCTGCGGCGCCTCAACTCCCACTCAGTTTCGCCATCATCGGCCATTTCATCAAGGAACATCTCAATTCCTTCTTCTTCCTCCTCTTCTTGCTCATCAAGCGTGATCATCTGTGCTGAAGGTTGCACCGTGACTGAAAGCTCGGACGTCAAGTCCGCCTCCTCATCCTCGGCCATGAGGCCGATGTCGCCCAACAGGAAGTGACCAAGGTAATAAATGGCATCTAGGACTTCCTTTCCCGTTGGCACGATGTTCTGCTTAGGCAAGAGGAAGCCGTAGCTACCTGTGTCACGCAGCTTGATCTGGTACGAGTATTTGATACCAAGCTGGTGGTAGAAATAGTCAAGCGCGCTGCCGCCACCGGTCTCGATGCGCGGAAGGTACGTTTTCTGATCTTTGTTCTTGCCGATGTATGCGACATTACCCTCGCACGCAGACGCGGCCTTATAGGAGTGGCCGTTCTTGGAAACACGAATTGCCTTAGCAAGACCGAGGGCGACCTCCTCGAGGTCTTCAAGCGTGGGCGGTTGCTCGGCGCAAGAGTACGAGTACGGATACAGAACTTGCTGCGAGTAGGAGTGGAGATCGAGGAACGCCACAAAATCGACGTTGTTCTGCTCTGTTTCGTTCTTGGCCCAGTCCGCGAATCGTTTGGCCTCGACAGCCTCAAACGGCTCGTCTCCGGCGTAGCTTTCGGAGCAGGGGTTGTTCCTTGTGAACTCCCCATCCCAATGGAAGTCATAGGAGCGGTCAAGGTCAATGCCGCGGCAGAAACGAAGGGATGTCATCTGCCTGTTCTTGCGCCACAATCGGTCCGTCTCCCACGTGTAGACATAACCATCCGGGTTCAAGGTCGGGACAAAAACCCAGTCGAAAGCTTCCAGCAACGCAGTGGTTGTAGCCGACTTACCGTACGAGGTGATTAACGAGTAGGCGAGGTAGTTCACGGTGCTCACGCTGATCCACTCGCGAGCGTGAGAGCCTCCGGTGACGAGAATAGTCTTGCGCGGCGTGCTGTCCTGCTCCCTGTTCGTGGGATGAACACCTACCCTCAGAGCAGGAATATCGCGGCCTTCGTAGGATATGCCAACGTTGATGAGTTTCGCGTGTGTTGTGAACAGAGACTCCATGAGGCGCAGCCACGGCATAATGACCGAGAGCGGCTGGTAGTCGCGGAAGAAAAGATTGGTCTGCGCACTCTGCGAGGAGCGTAACGAATGCGAAAATGGCTCACGGGACGGTATGGAATCAGGGTCCGTCGCGGGATACGAGTCGTAGATGGCCTGCGCGAGATCGTGGTCGCGCATCAACGGCGCATGGGCGTCCTGGAGCGAGGCAGGCAGCAGCCCAAGCAGGGAAGGCACCTGCGAAAAGAGATATCAGAAGCTGTGTTTCCCGGGGACACAATTGCGGCGCTCACCACGTCCTTCGCTATCCGAATGTCTACCCAGTTCTCGCTGGCCTCCCACACGTCGAGGAAGAGAGTGTTGGCGGCCTCTCCGAGCTTGCGGGCCTCGTACTCAGTGCTCACGTTGAAGCGCAGCACCATGTCGTCGCCATAGCGGGCCAGCAGCTTGCCCGGCGGCGAGACGCGGCCGCCTCGGGCATTGGCGTCGAGCGCGGCAGTGCCGTGGGCAGTTGGGGTGTTGGGCGGGCCCCAGAGGGCTGTCAGGACGCGGTCGGAGAGCTTACGCCACGAGGGCCGGGTGTCGGGCTGCTGGAGCGACGAGGCGCAACGCTGGTCGAAACGGGAGGGCCCGGCAGCGGCAAGCGCAGGCGCGCACAGGAATAGAAGGCCGGCGTGGGTGAAGACGTGGACGCGCATGGCGGGCTCCGGATGGTGCGGACTGCGGGTGCGAGCGCGTGCTGAGCTGCAGCGCGGCGTGTACGCAACTATGTCGTCTGGCTGGCTGGCGGAGGACAGGCGGGCCGGCTGCGGCGGGCTGTGACGGCGCACGCAACAGGCTTGTCGTTGCTGATGTGGAGCCAGCGTGTGGCTGGCCCCCAGCGACGCATGCCGCGCCTCCAATCGCCTGGCACGCCAAGGCTGAGTCTGAAGCGCAGGCTGCGAGCTTGGCCGCGCCCGTCGCAAACCGCTGCAGCCATTGCCCTGCCAGCCGCGAGCCTGCTGAGCGCCAGACGACTCCTCCCGCCAGCCCAACACTTGCGCCGCCGCCCTCTGCGACTCCCGCTTCCGCATCTCAGGGACCGACGCCTCCTGCGCTGCAACGCCCAACACCAACGTGCCCGCCCCGAGCTTAGGGTTGTCGTCCGTTATTGCCGTGGCGGTGCCGGCCCGGTCCCATCTTCTGGCCCCTGGAGCGCAGGCCGCGTAGCATCCTGTTGCATCACCGGTTCAGCGCTCTGCGCAGCCAGCCCTACGGGGCCCACCGGCCAAAGCATCGCAATCCCACGCGGTCGTCCCCTGGTTTCCCGCCTGCGATCCCCTCGCCCCAGCACCACCACCCACCTCCCCAATGCCAAACGAACCTTCGCCAATGCCGACTTGACCGCCCGCGCCCACGCCCGCCCAGCCCAGAGCCATGCCGCTGCGAGGCTTACGCCCGGGGAGGAGCGAAAAGGACCTCAAGCGCCGCAGCACCCTCGACCCTTCCAGCATATTCAAGCGTGAGCAGGCTTCGCGCGCCCAGTCCGCCGTCGGCCTCGCCCCCAACCGCGGCATCCAGTCAAGCGATGGCTCGCGCCCGTCCCACTTCGATCCGCGGGCTTCCTGGGCTGGCGAACCGCCGCCCTCGCCGCCCGTCCAAGAACACAACGCGCAGACGCGCCGCTTCAGTATGTTGAAGTTTCGTCACGCCTCGGATCCGCAGCTGTCCCAGAAGGCGAAAGAGCACGCCCAGATGGCCGCCGCCCGCGACGCTCCTCCGGTGCCCGCCATGCCCGCAGGTAATTTTGGAGCGCCTGGGCATCCGCGCACACGTGAGGTCCAGCAAGCTAACTCGCGCCCCCTCGCAGCTCCCGCAATCATTACGACCGCGCCGACCATGGAGCCGCCTGCGAACCCGCCGCCCAAGAAGAAGACCAAATTCCCCACCTTCAGGCGCCGCCTGTCCTTCGAGCCCGGCGTCGACTCGTCTCCGCGAAAGTCTACGGATCATAAGCGCAGCGCCGAGCATGCGCGCCCAAGCCTGGGAGGGCTGATGGAGGCAAGACCAAGCCAGGAGGATCCCGCGCGGCTATCTGTATCGCGAGCTCGTGAATCGGCGGTCGAGAACGGACATTCGAATGCGGGATCGCAGACTGCGCTCGGGGGAAGACTGTCAGACTCATCACGGTCCGATGCTAGCTCGAACGACCATGTCCAAATCGCAACAAACAAGCGGCCTTTGCTAACCTCGCATTCCACCATCTTCAGGTTGCCCAGGAGAAACAAGGAGGCAAACCGCAAATCCCTATTTCCCTTGCCCGCCAGGATACCCGCCCCTCCAGAGTTCCCGGACACCGCTCCCGCTACTCCGCGCGCATCTACCAGCGGCGTCAGCGTCAACTCCCCCCACCACTCCCCCGACGGAACCTATAGTCCTCCTTTGACTGCCGTGCATCGATCCAACACCGATGGAAGCAGCAACCCCTCGCAGCCTTCATCTCACTCCGCGCTTTCGTCCGCCGTAAACGGCGCATCCGCCGCCCAGCATGACCTCTTAAGAAATGACTCGACGAACTCCGCTCGTTCCGCGCGTTCCTCGCACTCGTTGGCCCCTCCAGCAAAAGTAGGACTCCGAGGTCGGTCGAATACCATGGGTTCCATTGGGGGTAAGTCTGACGATGACCCACCCCCTACCCCACCCCAGGGGCAAGATGGACGACTTTCGACATCGACGACTGGGAGAGCAAGCTTCAGCAACCTATTCCATCTTGGAAACCGCTTTAGACAGAATACGGAACCCAATTCACCACGCCGTGGCTCACCAGGTGTTTTAGCGTCAGGACGAGGATCGCATTCGACGTCGTTGAACATTAGCCGAGAAGCGTTGGTGGTACCCGAGAGGGAGGAAGGGGAAACTCCGGGAAGATATCTCGAACGTCTAGAAGAAAACATCGACCGAAGTCTGATAGCGAGCATCGTTGCCAAGCATGGGGACGAATTCTCGTTGGCGGTTCTGCGAAGTTACATGCGACGATTCATGTTCTTCGGAGATCCCATCGACATGGCACTGAGAAAACTGTTGATGGAAGTGGAGCTGCCGAAGGAAACCCAGCAAATCGATCGAGTCCTTCAGGGATTTGCTGATCGGTACCACGAGTGCAATCCCGGCATCTTCGTCTCGCCTGGTAAGGCTGCCTTTATTCTCTTCTCGAAAAGACGGCGTTTATCCATCGTGATACTTGCGAAAAAACGACTAATGCCGTACAGAGGAAGCCTATTTTATATCCTTCTCCATTGTGCTCTTGAACTCCGACTTCTTCAACCCCAACAACAAGCGGAAAATGCAAAAGCCCGACTACATCAAGAATTGCAACGGCGGCAACGCATCCGAAGTGAACGACGATGTCCTGGCTACACTCTACGATAATATCGTTTACACGCAATTCATTCATATCGACGATGAGGTTGATCTACGGAGTCTGGCCAATAGGCGGAGCAAGAAGACTAAGATTATCAAGAATGCTGTACAGGACCCCGTAAAGAAAGCGCAAAAGGAACCGGTCGATCCGTACACGATCATTTTCGAAAACAAGCTGGATATTCTCCGGCCGCCGATCAGGGAGGTCATGCAATTCGAGGATCCCTACAGCTACAAAGGAACGGCACAATGCATAGACTTGAAGTCTCTACACGCGGCCTTTGCAAGATATGGCGTTATTCAGATCGTCTCTGCCCGCTCTCGTCCCGAGGCTTTCATGTCTCCAACGACAATAGAGAATCCGGATGGTGCCCAAGCCGGAGTGGTTGAGATGCCCGTTACTAAAGTTGGTATCCTGTGGCGGAAAGACTCCAAGAAGAAGGCGGCAAGATCCCCATGGCAGGAATGGGGGGCGGTTCTTACTCGGTCCAGCCTGTCTTTCTTCAAAAACGCCAGCTGGGCCAAGAGCTTGATCCATCAACACGACTCGCACGAGAAGGCTGGTGGTGCTGGAAACCCTGTGGTCTTCAGGCCCCCAGTCGAAGAGTTCAAACCTGACTACGCGATTCCAATGGACCAGTGCGTCGCAGCCTCGGACTCGAGTTACAGGAAACACAAGTACGCCTTCGTTGTCTTCGCCAAAGGTGGAGCGGAAGAGGTATTCCTAGCTGACGACGAGGCGGATATGAACGATTGGTTGGCGAGGTTGAACTACACTGCAGCGTTCGAGACAGCTGGGATAAGGCCCCGAGGCCTGATCGGTGGAAGCTACGACGGTCAGCGCAATCGGGCCATAAGACGCCTGGAGTCTTCCCAGTCCGCAAAGTCCATACAAGGTCCTACCGGGCAGGTCACACACACAAGTGGAAAGATCGACAACCAACTTGCTCAGCAAATTGTGAAGGCTCGGAGAGAAAACATCCAACGCAAAGTCGAAGAAGCTGACGATCGGCTGGGTGCCGCGGTCAAGCAGTTGGACAGCCGTCTGAGGGATGCTCGTCATCTGCAGGTCATGGCGCCAATCCAACCGAGGACTAGAGAACATGTCATGCATGCAGCCGGCCGCATGGCAGCGAAGTTGAAATGGATCCGCATCGAGATCGTCCGCATGAAGGCCCATCGCGACATTCTCATCATGGACATGGACGAGGAAAAGAAGATTGCCATTGATGCGAAGAGAGCCAAGGAGCTGGAATCGATCCCGCCTGTCCCAGCCCTCCCGTCTGCGGCTTCGTCTCCCTCCACAGTGCAAGGTCCCAAGTCCTCGCGGCTTAGTGGACTGGTCCGCCTTGGATCCAAAGCTAGTGGTTCAACAAGACCCCGATCACCAAGATCACCTTCCATGAGTGGCAGGCCCGACACTTCTGGATCCGATATTATTGACGATGACATCTTTACAACTCCTCCAGAGACGAGCCAACCAAGCCCTGGCTCACCACCTGCGGGCTGGGAGATCCCTCCTATGAACTTTGGACCTTCCAACAGAGACTCTTGGGCCGAGTCTACACACTCCAGCCACCCCGGACTTGACCACCGGCCATCGGTGTCCACCATTGGCGACAAGGCAGAATCTGTCGATGAATCAGATGTTGACTCGAGGCACCGTCGCCCCAGCGTCTCTGATGCTGAGCGCAACCCGAGCGAGGTTTCGATGAATGTAGACGGCCGTCCCGCAACTCCCTCGGCTGAGGACACTGAGCGACCTGCTCCTGGCAGCCCCGAGTCGCGCAGCAAGGTTCGACGTAGTCTTCATCGCACCCTCCGCGACACGCACAGTGGTAGCGGACACCGTCGGAGTGGGAAGGGCAAGGAATCTGGCTCCAGCGCCAAGTCCGACGAGCTCAGTGGACCCTCGAGCCCTGAAGTATTCCCGCGTGCTCACCAGAGCTTCACTGTTCACGGGAAGAAGGCCTCTGTCGTCACTTTCGGTGCAGAATGGCAGAACCTGTCGGCAGAAGAGCGCTTGAGATTGCGCAAGTCGACAACTGATGATGGCAGCAAGCTGAACATAGCGGTCTCTGGTGACGATGATGCCACGATCCGAGGCAGAGGCCGTGCTGCTTCGGCCACTTCAGAAAGCTCTCGTACCATCAGAAATCTTGCACAAGGTCCTGGTCCCACGCTGGAGGAGGACGAGAAACAAGATGGGTTGGGATTGAAGTCTCTGCCAAAAGACGTCCAATGGAACAACGGTCGCCTGAGTGAGAAGATGGCGGATTCGGGTCTTGCTTCCGAGCCTGACGATCTTTCGCCCACGACAACAAGGGACAGTGCAACCAAGGCGGAGAAAGAACCCGCCCTCGCCGCTGGTAACGATGAGGATTCTCACACAAGTGGTCTGCATAAGAACGCTCAGCCTCAGGCCGTGGAAGCTTGATATTCTTTTTTTTCCCTTTTTTCTCATTGCAGAGTCCGCCGCAATGACTCGTTCGGTTCTTCTTCTACATAGATACCCAGAAACAAAGCAACCTGTACTGCTACGGTAATCCAGGGGCCGTGTTATTTTTTGCGCTTCACAAGCGGCCCGCTGCCTCAACTCAAGACCAAATTCCCGACATTCACTCAGCATCTCCTTGTTCACTCATCCACTCTTCCAGTTGTCCAGCAGGTCTTCTTGTGAGTATCCTCTTGCGCTCGGATCATCTTGGCCCGGCCTTCTCCTTGGTTTCCGACTCTTTTCGAAAGTTTCTTCGCACTTCGGCCCGGGCGCAGCGACAGCATCAAACATGGTTGGCGTGCGGGGGAAATGGCGGCGCTCAACACAAGTCATCTTTGTAATGGCGATTTATACCTCATCCAAAAGTTTCTTTCTCCATTCTCCCATGGACGTTTTTCTCCGTTCACGCCATAGTCCCCGGAACTAGCACAGGCTCCGAAGGTGTTCGCATGGCATTTGTTTAATCAGCGGGGAATATGACTCCCACGTTATCCTCCTCATCTTCCTCATTATCCTTCCTATTTAATCACAGCGACAGAGCGTTTGGGGCTGAGGTGTTAACTTTTTTTTCTTTTTCTTTTCTTGCTTCACTTGGCCCACCTCTTCTCTGTATCGTCGGCCATTCCGTTCTGGCTAGATGATTGCATGGCTCGTTCCCCTTTTATCGTTCTCTGCCTTCGAATTCGACGAATAAGGTACGAAGAAGCAGTAGGGGCAAGGCTTGCATTAGCAACCAGCATGCATCGAATTTCTCACCCTCCTCTTCACACTGTCATCTTTCCATTGATCGTTGGTTACGGTATCGTTTGATTATCTCCTATGTCGATTGGCAATGATGGGCATGTTGGTACCTCTGCTTGTTTCCTTTTGCGATATTTCCTTTTGTTTTGTCGTATTTTTGTTCCCTTTCAGTGTGAAGATCCAGCCAGGAAAGACGTAAGATATGCCTTTGCACCTTCTCAGACGTCGACCTTGATCCTTGTTGTTTTGGCAAGAGGCGGTTGGCATGTTGGCATTGGCGATGGGAGGTGGCGCTCCAGATATACGGTGTGGTGGTGGTATGTAAGCGGCCATGAACATTCGTGGTCTAGGTAGAACACGCACTCTCACCCAAAGCAGGTGGAGGGAGAAAATATCAACCGGACGCTTTGTCTCGCTGGGGCGTCTTTCCGGCATTGGGCTGTTATATGTGCAAATGGGCTGCCAAGCAAACACTGTCATCCTCTCAGAGTGCCTGTCTGTTTACTGGCTACTTTACCTTCCGACGGGCGTGCTTGTCGGCATTACTCGGCAAGTACAGTCACCATGTGCAAAAGAGGAGTGCAGGTACGGACGTATGGCCGGCCGAGCTGGGCTGCAGGAATGCACGCGTGCAAAGGCAAGACAACAGACCAGCCAGCTCAGCCACCGCGATCTTCTAGCTGCGCACGCGCGGCCGATTTCACATTCATACGGTCGGCTATCTAATCTTTCTTTCTAGATCTCCATTTGTCTCCGTGTGTTCGTCGGGCTTGAGCCGTACAGAAGTCAATCTCCGGCATATTATCGTCGGTCGTTCTCTTGACGCCGGAGTAAATCGGAAGGGCCGGTGGTGTTTCCCCGGACTCATTCCCTTTTCTTTTTCCCTTCTCTTCGTGTTCGTCCGCAATTCTGTGCATGCGGGGACGATCCGGGGCCGAAGGAAATGCACGTGCGTCTCGGCTTGGGGTCTAGCGGGGGACATGTGCGTGCTGCATCAGGGAGAGTATAGGTGTAGAGACGGCGGGACGTTTGGTCGCGTGCGCACGCGTCCGTTGCTGCTGGAGACCCAAACGTCATCTTCACATGTCAACATGGGCTGATGCAGGTGCGACGCATGGCTTTCTGTCCTGCAGCTGCCGGTCGGCGGACGGCTAGGTAGCAGGTCGCGGACAATAATCCGTGGCACAGGGCAGATGTCATGGCATGTCAGAAGAACGAGAAGAGAGAGCTGGGTTGTGGATCGGAGCGACGGAAGATGTGCGCGGACAGCGGACTCGGCAAGGCGGGCGTTTGTCCTGGCCGTCAGGCTGAGCTGAGCTTCCATTTGCCGAACGCGCCGTTTCGACTCTCCGTTGTCCTACTTCCGCTCGTCCAGGATTCCTCTCCACCGCCCGCCCTCAAGCCAGTCGACCGTGCCCCGCAGCCGTCAATCAATGCCTCAGGCACACAGCTCTGACGCGTGCCAAGGGTTGGCAGCTGCGGAGGTGAGAGCTGCCCGTCGTCGTCGCCGCCGCTGCTGCTGCTGCATCGAGCCGGTTGGCGACTGCTGCTGCCAGATGACCGCTGTGCCGGGTGACCAGCGCGAAGCGTCAGAGCAAGATGATTCCCGGGGTAACAGGGGGTCGGCAGCGGCAGGCTAATCCTGGCGCTCGGTTTCGTTCGGTCCAGCCCGCTACTGCGTCATGGGCCGAGGCTCTGTGGAGGGGCAAGGGAGAACGACGCGACGGCGCGCGCGCTGTGCCCGTGGGATTGGAGCTCGGTCGGATGGTTAGAGCAGGGGTCATGAGGGCCATTGCCGCACAGCTCCCAGAAGCCCTTCTTTTTTCTACTTTGAACGCTGCTAATCCCGCCTGCCATCTCCTCACTTTCTTCCTGCAGCCTTTCTGCAAGCCCGACGACTCCTCCGCTGTCTGTTCCCTGTTGGTCGTTGCTATACCCTTTCTGCGTTGTAAATACGGCTTGTGTTGGCGGCGGCTTGTGATTCACCTTTCCCTCGACGCGCGAACCAATCCCGATACCCGAGGAAGAACAAGCAGAAAGGACTCATACTTAATCTCCGCGAGTCCCTGAGCCCTTCCTAAGAAGGTCGACCGTCCGAATCGAGCTCTGACAGCTCCCCGCGAACCCCACATTTCCCTTCCTCCCTTTGAAAGACCAAAACGGAACAACCGCAACCATGTCTGCGAAAACCGTGGGAGGTCCGGGCAACAAGAAGCCCGCGTCTGCCGCGACAAATCTGATTGGTATGCCGAAGAAATGCGCCTTCCCCTGCGCCGCACGCTTTTCGTCAGTGATTCGGGAGCGCTGACTGCTATTCTTTTGCGCGCAATAGCCGGTGGAGGAGCTGGTATGATGGAAGCGCTTGCCTGCCATCCTCTCGGTAGGTCTACACCCATCTCCGTCATCCCAAAATTTGGGGAGAAGGCTTTCGTGGGCGAACTTGCGGACTGACGGCGGCGGCAGACACGATCAAAGTACGCATGCAGCTCTCGAGAAGAGCAAGAGCACCTGGGGTATGTTCGAAATTTTTCCTTGTATTCTTTGCAAGACTTCGCCGCGCAAACCGGGCTTCAATGCCTCATGGACACATTTGCATGTGAAAGAGGAAGTTTTGGGAGTTGGTCTCCGACGAACCACCGACCACGCCTGCGGACCGAAAATATATCCTCGCAAACAGAGGTCGTTTTTTGGGGCGTGGAATATGGTCGAGAAACTGTCTGCGCCTGCTGTCGCGAGCACCGCTGCCCTCATGCACTGCAACCCTCCCGGCAGACCTCAAGTGAATCAGCCGCTAACCCGACGGTCATGACTACAGGCAAAACCGCGCGGATTCCTCACCACTGGCGCCGAGATCGTCAAGCGCGAAACCCCTCTCGGTCTGTACAAGGGCTTGGGTGCCGTCCTGACGGGTATCGTGCCCAAGATGGCCATCCGGTTTACGAGTTACGAATGGTACAAGCAGCTCCTCGCAAAGAGCGACGGCACCGTGTCGGGCCAGGCAACATTCATGGGTTAGTAGTCGACCACCCCCTTCAGGACTACGTGAAGAGAAACGGAAGGAATGGCTGTACAGCTAACAGCCACAACAGCCGGTCTCGCAGCAGGCGTCACCGAAGCCGTGGCGGTCGTGACGCCCATGGAGGTGGTCAAGATCCGGCTGCAGGCGCAGCACCACAGCATGGCGGACCCGCTCGACGTGCCCAAGTACCGCAACGCCGCGCACGCGCTGTACACGGTGGTCAAGGAGGAGGGTGTGGCGGCGCTGTACCGCGGCGTGTCGCTGACGGCGCTGCGCCAGGGCTCCAACCAGGCCGTCAACTTCACCGCCTACACCGAGTTCCGCGCCGCGCTGCAGACGTGGCAGGGCAAGACGGACCTGCCCGGCTGGCAGACGGCCACCATCGGCCTCGTCAGCGGCGCCATGGGCCCCCTCAGCAACGCCCCCATCGACACCATCAAGACGCGCTTGCAGAAGACGCCCGCCGAGGAGGGCGAGACGGCCGTGGGGAGGATCATGAAGATTGCGAAGTGAGTGTTTCTTTCTCCTCCTTTCACTTCTCTCTTTTTTTTCGACTACTCTTTGCTGATACTTGATGGCAAAAACCAGGGACATGTGGAAGCAAGAAGGCACCCGCAGTTTCTACAAGGGCATCACCCCGCGCATCATGCGCGTCGCCCCCGGCCAGGCCGTCACCTTCACCGTGTACGAGTACCTCAAGGGC
Source organism: Diplodia seriata (assembly GCF_021436955.1). Classification (NCBI taxonomy): domain Eukaryota; kingdom Fungi; phylum Ascomycota; class Dothideomycetes; order Botryosphaeriales; family Botryosphaeriaceae; genus Diplodia; species Diplodia seriata. The sequence continues at coordinate 2,715,143 of NW_027117309.1, read as the reverse complement.
GTGCTCGAGAGGAGCCGCGAGATGATGCCCGGCGGCCGCTACGAAGAGTAAGATTACGAATATTTGCCCGCAAAACCGAATCCCCAGGAGCCTTTTTCCCTCTCTTCTTCTCCTTTCCCTTGCCTGTCATACTCTTGCTTGAAGGAGGAAAAGAAAGAAGAAAGAAAGAGGATGTCCCTACTTCTGCTTTGGGAATCCTCCTTCCTCTTTTGAAATGACTTTCTTTTTCGGGCGGTATTGTTGACGTATTTCTCTCTTCTCTTTTTTTCTTATAGGGCCGCTCCGCAAAAGGTGTGATGATCTTTTTGGAAGAGAGAAAAACGAGCAAGGGAACGTTACCTGACTTTCGGAGGAGATGTGGAAATGATGATTGATGGAGGTTGTTGAGGGCGCAGTTGTTGTTGTCGACGCTTGATCTGTTTCGACTTGGATATACTATTCCTCTTGCAGTCATGGCGTTGTCTTCGAGGGTTGTTATTCCTTTTTTTTTTGTCTGCATGGCCTTGCATGTCCAAGTCAGCCCTGGCGGGCATCTGTTAGAGAGGAGGGGGTTTCTTTTGCGCATCTTATCTGCCAGCATATGGCATCTATCAAAGAGGACGCTGCGATATTGTGTCCATGATTGGTAAATACAAGCATATTTCTCAGCGTATCAGATCCCAGCGCGCCGTGTCGTCCAACATTGATACATTCGTACCGTGAAGATATTCGAGCCTTCTAATATCTACAAACGACAGCCCTGCTGTCAGGTATCCCGTGCAAATGCCAATTATATCGTATCCATAAAATTAACTGCATCTACGTTCCGCCGCATCCAGTACGGAACACATCTTCTCTAGCGCCTACCGGGCCTCTTGGGCTTGGAGAAGCCCGTCTTCTTCTCCTCCCTGACCACAAACTCCTCGTCGATAGTAGAAGGGCCGATATCTTCCGGGCTGCCGAACTCGAGCTGCATGTTTGGAAAATGTGTCAGCCAGCCATCCTTTCCCTCTGCAACTTGGGGCTACCGGGATATCAGAATGCGGAGAAGATGGTACTCACCCGCTTGTGGATCTCGAGGCCAGCCTCCTTCTCGGCCAGGTGAATGGCGAAGCCGCGCGAGGCGGCGTACACCATGCGCTCCTTGACCTTGGAGGTGGGCGGGCAAGAGTAGATGAAGAGGATGGGGCGCGAGCCGTCGGGGCCGGCGTCGTGGCGGTAGAAGGAGTAGCGGGGGGCGTCGGAGGCGATGGCGCTGCCCAGCTCCGCGGCGGAAGAGGTCGTGGTGGAGACGAGACGGAACGTCTCATTGGCAACGTCAATGTCCTATAGTTTCGACCATGAAAATCAGCACTCAGCCCCTTCTCTCTTCTCTCCCAACGCAGTTGTACATCTCCCCTTCAAAACGGGCGAAGACGGGATCCGACCACATACCAACTGCACCATATTCGCCTCCCCCTCGGGCAGCCCCTTCAACGCCTCTATCACGCCATCCTGCACCTGCATGCTCAGATGCCCGCTCGTCTGCACGCGGCGCGCGGCCGTGCTGCTGCTCTCGAGCGCCTCTTGCTCCTTGATGCCGACCAGGTTCTGCTCCTCCTCCGTCAGCGGCGCGGCGCCGGCGACGTGCGCCTCGTGGCGCTTCCAGCCCTCGGCCGACAGCTCCTCGGCCGTTGTCGCGAAGATGGTCTCGGCGAAGTGCTCGCCGCCCAGCTGCCGCACGAGCGCCAGCCGCGTCGACGCCGTCAGCGTCTTCTGGCGCACCGGCGCCGCGTCCGGGACGTACGTGACGGCGACGAAGCGCGGCTCCGGGTCATTGGATTGGCGCAGCAGTATGTACAGCGCCTCGTTGGGCGTGAGGTGCGGGGCGAGCAGCGAGAGGTCCGAGAGGAAGTCGGACGAGGCGGCGACCGTGTCGCGCGGCACGATGGTTTCGCCCGAGACGCTGGCGATGAGGAAGCGCGAGGACGGATCGGTCGTGAGCTGCTCGAAGGCGGCGTGCAGCTCGGCTGAGGCTGTTGGTTGTTGTATGGTTAGCGATGTGTGGTGGGTAGTAGGGACGACGGCGGGGGCGGTGGAGAGGGGCACACGCCTGTTATGCCGGACTGCATGGTGGGCGGGGTTGATGCGCAGTCGAGAGAAGCGGGATTGTTGAGTGGGTTGGCGGTTGCTCGGGGGAATTGGGCGTTGTTTATGTAGTAGCTCCTGATGGGCGGCGGGCGGAGATGTCGTCGGTGAGGGGCACTGCTGCAGCACTGACGCGGGCTGAGCTCCGCTCCTCCTCCGCCGCGTCCACGCGCAAGCCATGTCTCTGCCTAGAAGGCGCGCACCACAACATGCAACGCCGGCTCCTCTTCTTTTGGGCGGCATGAGCTTACAGTGTTGGCTGCCAGCTCGGGGAGAGGATCTAAGTAGAGCTTCATTCAACGAGGCCGCCGCCGACCAGCCTCAGGCACCGAGATGTACGGCAACGACTTTCTAAAGATCTCCATGCGTAACTTCATGCCCGCCCAGCGAGCTGTCATAAAACCCATCCTCCTCGAATTCCGCCATGATGCAATTTCCCTTCAGCCCGTCCAACCCCGTCCGCCAAGCCTCCCGTGCGCCAGCTCTCCAGGGCTCCGTCGTGGATGCCTGGCAGAGAAAACGGTCTCTGTCATGGGAAGCTATACCTCGCCATCATCTTCCGCGCGTCCTTTGTTGCGTGGTCCGAGAGGGGAACGACTCTTGCTGAATGCGCCACCAGCTGCGGGAACGATTCTCGTTCCTCCTCGTCTTCGTTTGGGGTGCCGCCTGGCGAGGGCGAGGCCAAGTCTTCTTCCTTGATGGACGGAGAGCAGTTTGGGCATGTGCCGCACGACAGGCTGCACTCTCGGTCTCCGCTGTTGGTTGCGCAGGCGCATGAAAGCGACTGCCGGCGCACCCGTGCGCCGCAGGCGTGTTTGATGTCGTTGAAGCACATGGTGTGATGGTGATGATCGCGCTCAAGGATCCGGCGCTGCCTGAACCTTGTCGTGTGGGTCGTTGGATGTTCTTGGGCGGCTCGTCAAAAGAAGGTTCGTGATATAGCGTCTTTATTGAGCTCCCGACTCACCTCAAAGGGCAGTTTGGTTGCCGGAACCGGTTACTTGATCTCGACGCACAACACTCGACTCCGACTCGGGTATCCCTGCAGCGGAGGGAGTAGTGAGGGGAAAGGGTATGTGCGGCGTGGGGTAGGTAGGGCTGCGGGCAGCATGATAAGTTTCTAAAGGCGGGAAATTGCAGGTTTGGCGCATCCTCCCTGCTACATTCCTCGGCCAGGGCGATCGAGGTTCTAGACTGGGCGGGCTGTGAGATGGCAAACATTAATCCTCGATCGCTAAGTCCCTGGCAGCGGTAGTCCCGAGTCTCGTTGCTTCGGGCCCAAGGCTGAAACGGCGCGAGAGTGGCCAAAGGGCAGCGCCCGGAATGTACGCGCTGTGCCACCCACTCCAAACATCCGGGAGCACAGCACACGCGGCGAGGCGGCGAGAGGCAACCACGTTGCATGTGAACAGCCTGGAACCGGTATATTTAAGCTCGCAAGCAGCCCGAGAGGCGCAGCTGATGGCACGGCTCCCGACTCTTGGAATTCCTTCCGACCGCATCCGTTGGGGACCACATCCCGACTGGTGTCTGGTTAATGGCGTGGGCGAGGTCCATGGTCGACCAGGGCACAGTTGCTGATATGCGGGTTGTACAAAGCCAGGCCAGGAACACTTCGAAATCCCGAGCCAACTGAGGGAACAGATGACGTCAGCATTCGGACGGCCTATTTTTGTCGCTGCAACAATGGACAAAGAATGAAAATACCAGGGCTGGCCCAACACACGATGGATTTGATATAGCCTGGGAGAGAAGAGGGGAACAGAGGAGAAGGCACGAACCGGAATTGCACGGGAAATGGGCGTTCTCGACAAGACCCAGGAACCAAGTCTGCCGCTCTCACCGTGTATCGACCGCATCTGCGATAGCACAATCGGATTGTAGTAGCGGCATTCCGCACATGACCCGTGGTGGTCGCGTGAGCATCTGTGATACTAGGCGAACATGGGCTCAGCAATAATGAGAAGCGTACCGTGTACGTTGGAAGTGGGAAGTCGTAACAGGTGCACGGAAGGAGATGGTTCGCGCACGAGCCGTCGTGGGGCAGAGTGTGGAGATGGTACCGGACAAATGAGAGAGCCCTCTGCTCCACCCCTCCACTTTTGAGCTTCCCAGCGTCATGACGCCCATCATGGGCGCTCCTCCTTAGTCGTACCAGTACCTTGGCTGCTTCTGCCTAGAGCACAACAATAATGGCGCAAGTCACCCTCTTCCCTGGCGTGGCCCTCATTACTGGAGCTGGTGGGACAGGTAAACGCCTGCACTATCGACTCCAGTCCATCAGCTGAAATGGCCGGACAGGCATCGGAAACGCGACTGCCCTCGCCTTCGTGGAAGCCGGTTGCACAAAACTCGCCATCACGGACATCAACCCTGATTCGCTCAACGACACGGTCAAGCAGATCCAATGGGAGAACCCGCTGGCCGACGTGTACGCTGAAGCCGGCGACATCGCCGACGAGACCTTCGTCGACCACTTCGTCAACAAGGCCGCCCGGCAGTACGGCCGCATCGACTACTGCGTCAACTCGGCCGGCATCCTGAGCAGGAACGAAAGCTCCACCGACATGTCCACCGCCGCCTTCGACCGGGTCAACAACATCAACTACCGCGGCTGCTGGCTCACCTCGCGCGCCCAGCTGAAGGTCATGCTGCTCCAGGAGCCGCTGCCCAGCCACGACGAAGCGCGCGCGCCGCAAAGAGGCAGCATCGTCAACATCGCCAGCCAACTCGGGATCGTCGGTCGGCCCAAAGCTCGTAAGTTTTCCACGGACATGGATGGGAGCCGGGGCACGACACGACGCTTACACACCCTCCCTCTCTCCCTCTCCCCCAGCCGCATACTCCGCCTCCAAAGCCGCCGTCATCGCCCTCACGCGTGCCGATGCCATCGACTACTCGGCCCACGGCATCCGCGTCAACTGCATCTGCCCGGGCGTCATCGAGTCGCCCATGACGACCGGCACCGCCGAAGTCACCGAGAGGTTGAAGCCGGCCATCGGCATCGCCCCCATGAAGCGCATGGGCAAGCCGTCCGAGGTCGCCGACGCGGCCCTCTTCCTTTGCTCGACCAAGGCAAGCTTCGTGCAGGGGCACGCCATGGTCGTTGATGGCGGGTGAGTGATGAAGAAATCCCCCTTGCTGACTTTTTTGTCGCCATGTATGCGCGTGATGGCATGTGCTTTTACTGATCCGTCTGTAGCTATGTAATCAACTGATGTGGTGAATCGGGGGCGTACATTTGTGGGTTTTATAGAGGCTCCGATGAGGCTACAAGCGTAATGAGCTGAAGCCTTCGTCCGCAGTCATACGGGCAAGGATTTGCAACGAACCTTTCACATGCCCGATCCTCCTCTTTCTCTCTGCCTCTTTCTCTCTGCAAAATTAGATCTCTGAATCACACCAATAAAGCAAGGGAAGAGGGATCGTTAATATGTTCGTGATGTAAATTCATGCTTTGCAGCTTTTTGTCATAGAAGAAACTTTTTGAACAGCCCCCCACTCCGGAAACCCCTTCATTCTAGGTTGTAGCCTCCATGTATCAAAGCTCTACGCCATGACAACCTATATAAAAATTCAAGTAGAAAGAATGCACAGCGGGAATCTCATTACTACGCCATGTGAACGATGACCCAAAAATCCCTCCGGGATATGCGATGACAACGAAAGAACACACTTCTCCTTCTCTTCTTTATTGAAAGTGCGGGGCGTTGAGGAACAGACCCATGAGCACGCCACCGATGGTGCCGGCGACGGGGATGGTCATGATCCAGGAGAAAACGAGGAGGCCGACACGCTGGAAGTTGACGGCCTTTAGGGTGCCGTTGCAGAGACCGACGCCAACTGTGGCGCCAGTGATGCACATGGACGTTGATACGGGCAGCGAGTACTGCGAGAAGACGAGGACGGTGATAGCGGCACCCATCTCCATAGAGCAACCTAATCATGCAAAGTTAGTTTGAGTAGAGGGCAGAAAAGGGAGTTGATTGGACGTACCTCTGCTGGGCGAGTGGTAGGTGATCTTGTTGCCCATAACCTTCATGATGTTGTAGCCGTAGGTGATGAGACCAAGGGAGATGGTGGCGGAGAGGACGGCGAGCTGCCAGACGGGCACCGGGGCCTTGGCCGCAGCGGCATCACCAGTCTTCCAGGCCGAGTAGATGACGGCCCAGGGCCCGACCGAGTTGCCGATGTCGTTGGCGCCGTGAGCGAACGAGGCGGTACACGCGGTGAGGACCTGTACAAAAGAGTACGTGTGCTCAACCTCGTTGGGGTATTTCTCCGCATTCGCGTACACACGCTGCATGCGCGCGCCGTCGGGCGTGCCCTCGACGCCCGTCTGCGCCGCGTGGATGTCGTAGTGCAGGCCATAAAGGGCACCGCATACAATCATAGCCGGGATGCGCTTCGCCAGGATCTTAACGTTGTGCGACTCGTAGATCTGGCCGGGTCCCATGGGGTTGTTGTGCAGCGTACGCATCGCCCAGCCAATGGGGCCACCCTTCTTGCGCAGCTTCGCGTGAAGCCTCTCCTCGCCCTGCTCTTGCAGTTCCTTGTACGTTGGCTTCCGGGTCTCGGTCGCCGCAACGAGTCGCTTCTCGTTTGCCTCGCCGGCCGGAATGGCCATGATGGCCTCGTCGCCGCTCTCGGATCCTGCCTTGGAGCCTGGCGCAGTGGTCGAGGGCTCCTCGTCGTCATCATGCTGGACAACGGCGTAGTTGGGAACCTTGGCCCGGTCGGCATCGGCGGGAGCGGGGCGCTTGAAGAGTAGAGGGCCCTGGAGGAACATCCACCACTTGACAGTGTAGTCCCTCTTGATGATCCTGGCGTGCAGGAAGGGAACGAAGAAGATGGCCGCTAGCGCAGCAACACCACAGCCGGTGCCCATGGTCACAGCGGCCACGTACCAACCAGGCTTCTTGTTCAGCTTGAGGTTGGGCGAGCCCTTGTAGACAATGGACAGCGTGCAGATGGTGCCGGCAACGAGGAACCAGAAAGGAGACGAGTAAACGGCCCACCTCATGGAGTTCTTGCGCATGTGGACAAGCACCTTGATCAGCATGAAGATGCTAGCGCCGAAGCCGGCGGCAATAGCAGGTGCCATGCCCAGGCCGGCAAAGATGGCCCCGAGACCTTTACCGTTGTTCCATCCCCATTGGACTTCCTTGGCACCGACAGTTGCAACGCCGACACCAGCGACGGCGGAGATGAGCGAATAGGTCGACGAGACGTGAGCAGAGTGCTTTGTGCACCACATGACCCAAGAGGAAGCGGCTGCAAGAGCGCAGGTGAAGGCGAGCATCTGGACGCCGGGGTTGTCCTGGAAGGCAGTGTTCGGGATGATGCCGTTCTTGATGGTGTCGGCCGTCCGGGCGCCTACGGTGATGGCACCGAGCATTTCGAATACGGTACCGAAGACCATCGCTTGTCTGTACGAGATGGATCTCGACGAGACACTGGTCGCCCATGCGTTTGCAACATCGTCTGTCACTTCAATCAGTACCCGGAATGGGTGGAAACGGGGGCGAGATACTTACTTGCACCGTTGTTGTAGGCATCGAGCATGGCAAACAAAGTGCCGATGACGAAGACGTACGTGTACTCCTCGAGCACCATCTTGACTAAAGCGCAGGGAGGATTCGATGGGGGATGGCTTAGGGTGCTGGGGGACAAGGGAGAGACTGCAGAACACAGGGCTTATGTACTATATTGCGGCAGTCCCCACGTGCATGCGTGGCCCGCCTGGACCCGTATATCAGGTTGTGGCACGTTCTCATCTCGCCGTCTCGATTCGACCTTCAAGTTTGATATTCCGGCGTAGGCGAGGCACTAGCAAAAAAAGAGAATGTAGCACCGGGCAGAGCAGGCCAGGAGAACGCCGTCTTGGAGGAGCGCTTGTGGCGTGCTAGGTGGGACTAAACTGGGCTTCAGATCCGGGAAGTTGAGTAGAGATTGGAGTGCCGTTGGCGGAAGTGGCTCTCGGCGGGAGGTGTTCTTGGCGGACAAGAGGCTTGGCGGCTGAGGCTTGCGGCGGAGGGAGCGCTTGGCGGAGGGTGGCTGCACGCTTAGACGTCCCAATGAGCGTCGCCATCGTCTACACGTGGGCTCGCAAACAGATTCAGGCACCAAGGCAGGCACAACTCGGGGTCCCCACGTGGGCGAGCACAACATCTTACTCGTGCGGAGGCAGTCGTATGCCGGGGATCCAGACGCGTTGCATTCGGACGTCGCCGCCAGCGGCCAATCCTGGTGGCGAACGCTTGCGTGCAGGTCGGGAGCATGGTAGCCTAGCAGCATGGCATGGCGCAGGTTGAGCAATCGAGTATATTGTCGTGTGAGGCCTGCCGGGCTGCAGGAAGGATGCAGTCTTCAGCATTCTTGCCCCCAATCTTGTTGTCTCTTGTCGACAGCCATTGGCGGGTTGGCATATCTGGGACGAATGCTTCGCCAGCTTGATGCGTTACACAAGGCACAAGATATTGGAAGGCGTCGAGGCTGGCCGTGAGACGTGCAGAGTGAAGTGCCGTGGTCTGGGATGCCGAATTAGGTTGAGCCTGGCGGTACTTGTGTTGGTGCGCTGCAGCGCTAACCGTGGGCGGCGGTGGAAGAAGGTCAGCTTGCGCGGGGGTTGTTGTTGCTTGAATCAGCGAGGGTGTTCTGTGTCGCTTCCTGTTCGTCTCATGTCCCAGCCCGCCGTGTCAGCCCAGCGTCAATCGAGCCCAACCGACTCTGCACCGCTCTTGTTCTGCTGGTTTTATCCCCACGAGCACACTTCGATGGCGGGCTTGACGCGCAGGATCCTTTTCGGCCGAGGGGTTTGACGTGGCCATTCCCAGGCCGATGTTTTGGGGCTTAGGCCGGCCACAACATCACGTCATGCTCTTGACTGAGTCGCCCCGCCACCGCCGAGGAAAAACGCGGATGCGATAGCGGATCGGTTGCCGGGCACGAACAACGGGCGCCCCTTTCCGTAGCCAGCCGAGCGCAAGCCTCAGGATAGCCCTCGCATCCCCAGAAGAGCAAGGATTGCTGCGGTAGAGGCAAGATGAAGGACGACGTCGACTACTCGCTCTACCTCGTCACCGACAACACCCCGGCCATCCTGCGCGGCCGCGACCTCGTGTCCGTCGTCAGGGCCGCCGTCGAGGGCGGTACGTCCGTCAGCCACCATCTGCAATGTCTTGTACTGAGCGTCGTGCCCAGGTGTGACTATCGTCCAGCTGCGCGACAAAACCAGCGACACGGCCAGCCTGATCCGAATTGCCAAGGAGCTGCATGAGGTCACCCGTGAATACAACGTTCCCCTTCTGGTCAACGACCGCGTGGATGTCGCCCTGGCCGCCGGTGTCGAAGGCGTCCACATCGGCCAAGATGACATGGGTCAGTCCTCCCCGCTCCGCGACAGTCCTCGGTGCTGATGCCTCGGGCTGCCAGACCTCACCACGGCCCGCCAGCTGCTCGGCGAAGATGCAATTATCGGAGTGACGGCATCCTCAGCCGAGGAGGCCATCAGGGCCGCAAAGGACGGGGCTGACTACCTGGGCCTGGGAACCGTCTTCGCCACCCCAACGTGACTAGCCCTCCGAGCGTGCATCCGTCTTCGACTGACGCGCAGACAGGAAGGAAAACACCAAATCCATCATCGGCATCGCTGGCCTGCGTGACATACTCCGCGCCCTCTCCGAGCAGGAAGACATCGCCGACATCAAAACTGTCTGCATCGGCGGCATCAACGAGGCCAATTGCCAGCGTGTCGTCCTCCAATCCGTCTTCGAGTTCAAGTCGATTAACGGCATTGCCGTTGTCAGCGCCCTTATCGGCGCCGACGACCCCAAGGATGCTGCCGAGAACCTCCGGAAACTGGTGTGGTCGCCAGCCCCCTTTGACGTCCAGCAGCGTCCGCTGTATCATGTCTCCCCTACCGAGATCAGGGACCGCGTGCCGCCCATCGTGACCACTCTCGCCAAGGCGAACCCGCTGTGCCACAACATGACGAACCTTGTGGTGCAGAACTTCGCAGCCAATGTGGCGTTGTGCATGTGAGTTGCTCCGACTCGACTTCTCTCCGTCCCCTAAAACTCAGACCGAATTGAGAGCTAATCACTCCCAACAGCGGTGCTTCCCCCATCATGTCCAACAATGGCCTCGAAGCCAAGGACCTCGCAGGCCTCGGCGGCGCCCTTGTCATCAACATGGGCACCGTCACGCCCGAAGGCCTTCAAAACTACCACACCGCACTCCGCGCCTACAACGCCACCGGCGGGCCCGTTGTCCTTGACCCCGTCGGCGCCGGCGCCACCCAGCAGCGCCGGGCCGCCGTTAAATCGCTGCTCGCGGGCGGCTACTTCGACGTCATCAAAGGCAACGAGAACGAGATCACCACCGTCTTCGCCAACGCCAACGCCAACCCGCCGAACGGAGACGCACCCCCGCAGCAGCGCGGCGTCGACAGCACCCCCAGCACCTCCACCCTCGAAGACAAGGCCCGCCTCGTCGAAGCGCTAGCCCGCCGCGAGAAGAACATCGTCGTCATGACGGGCGCTGTCGACGTCATCTCCGACGGCGGCACCACCTTGGCCATCCGCAACGGCCATAAATATCTGGGAAGCATCACCGGGTCCGGCTGCACGCTCGGGACAACGATCGCGGCTTTCTTGGCGGCCGCCAAGGATGAGAAGCTCGTCGCCGCGCTGGCGGCCGTGCTAATGTACGAAATCGCCGCTGAGCGCGCGGCTGCGAGAGAAGACGTCAAAGGTCCGGGGACGTTTGTGCCGGCGTTCTTGGACGAGTTGTATAGAATCAAGGAGGAGACGAGCGAGGGGGATTGGAGCTGGGTGGAGGCGGCGAGGGTTGAGCGGATCGATTTGGAGTTGGCTGATTGATGGATTGGAAGTGTCAGGGCGGTTTGAGGAGGGAATGAGTTTTGGGAAGCTAGCTGACGCCACAGGTTATGTGCCAGACGACAAAATAGAGACTCAGCAAGTTTCTTCCTCTCTTATACGCGTAGCATCTCGCTTATGCGAGTAGTATCTCGATTACACACCGTGGCACGTTCAAGGTTCTGTGGTTGGTAACAAGCTATATTATCACTGACACGATGAAGGACTAACAACACAGTTTCAATTTTCGAGACGCCATTTTCAGATTTTCTATCCCATCTAACTAGTCTGAAGGCACGCGACCTTCACAAACCGCACCTATCCCTCCCAAACTAACACACACAGAGGAAAAGGCAGTATCGCTGCTATGGCGGACACCGTGAGCCTGTCTACTGACAGACAGACGGACACTATGAGAAGAAGCGATAGCGCATAACCTAGGCGCTCCAGTCCATCCTGCCGTCCTCCCCACAGTCCTCGTGCTCGACCCACACCGCATCCGGCAGGCCCAGCATCTCCAACACCACCCGCAAGTAACCGACCATCCAGACCGGCACGCGCTTGCCCACCTTCACATGCGATAGGGCCGGAGCGCCCGCCCAATTCATGCCAAACGGCGCGTCTCTCCCCTCATCCCACAGCACCATGCGGCGCGTGTTCACAATCTCCACGCTGCGGATGCCGAGGCTCTTGACAAGCTCCGGCGAGAGGCGGTGCAGCGCCTCGACCCACGCGTACGTGAAGGCGTCGGCGCCGGTGATGGGGTAAGGGTCGAGGGTGACAGGGTGCTTTCTCCAGATGTCGCGCCAGGGCCGGTGGCAGTCTCCCCGCATGTAGAACGAGGCGAGGGCGCAGCCGACGAGGTAGACGGCACCCGGCGGGCACCAGGCGACCCAGTCCTCGTCGAAGAGGAGCAGGGTGACGTGGAGGTTGCCGCGCGAGTGCAGCGGAGCGGGAGCGGCCGCGGCTTGGGCGGCCGCGGCGCGCGCCTGGCGGAGGTGCGTCGGGACCGGCGGACGCTGTCCGGCCCGCCCGTTGTTCAGCCACGTCGTCCGCTGCCTGATCTGCAGCTCCTGCTCGCGGTGGCGCGGGAGCGGGTTCGAGAAGGCGGCGGAGCACGAGGCCGCGCTGGCCGACCCGCCATTCTTGGCCGCCTCGTCCACCCACTGCAGGAAGTCGCCCAGGTCCAGCGCGAAGCAGCGCGAGAGCCACAGCCGCTCGACCCGCAGCAGGTCCTGCTGGAAGGTGCGGCAGACGACGCCGAGGCCGCGCAGCTGCGCGTACGAGTGCCGCTCGGCGCTGTTCAGGTGCGCCCTGGCGTAGCCGGCGCGATGGTGCGAGGGCGTCTCGGGCAGCGCGGTGATGCCGCGGACGTGGCGGAGGCGGAGGGGCCGTAGGCCCACGCTGAAGACGTTAGCCAGGATCTGCTGCCGGATCTCCGCGGGGAGGGAGAGCAAAGTCCTGCTCGGGACGGCGTTGTTGGAGCCGGCGACGACCGAAGTGCCGTCGCTCTGGGAGGTGAGGTCCATCTGTAACTCACCGACAGCCATGTTGTCCCGCTCGGAAGCCATGGTCGAATTCGATTCGGTTAAGAGGTTGATCAACGGTGGTTTGAGTGCTCGGCGAGGCAAGTTTTCGAGGAACACCTGTAAGGGTGGAGTAGAGTCGATAGTTGGATGGAGAGGAGCATGAAGGGAAGCCGGTATAAATGCTAGATTGATCTGTCATGGTCGCTAAATAACGTCGAAGGCCACTGTGTGTGTTATGGAGTGCTGTTGGAGTAGCGCGCATCGGATCAAAGCCGAACAAGCTCAGTATGTTTTGAGGTAAACACAGTCACCTAGATCACTTGGCAATGGAAGATGGAACATTGTTGTTGTTGAAGAAGATCTTAATTCAAGTCAAACTATCTAATGCCCTCAGAGCTCTCTTTTATTCACATTGACGAACCTGAAACGCTCGGCGGGATTTGACGATCCCAGGCGCCGGTTGTCTGCGATTTTGGCTTAGCTGTAATCACTGGGCGAATCTCTAAGCGGAAAAGGCAAAGAGAAACATTTTGAAGTAAAGAGAAAGAGAAGAAAGCGAAGAAAGAAAGGAAGAAGCGGGCTTAAGTATGCGGAAGGCCCGCACGGACCTGGACCCTGTCAGCTGTGCAGGTGGGCAGGCACCTTCGCGGCTGCCAAATGTGGCAGTCACATGTGGCAGTCGCGGCGTCCGCCGGGTTGTATGGGGCAACCGGCGGTCACTGTCTCACCCACGGCTCTTTGGAAACCTGTGATGGTTGAGAATTCACTTTCTTAACCAAAATACTACAAGCATACTCGTCACTTGAGATGAACACCGCATGTGTATTATCCTGACACTCAGCATCACCACCTTCCCATGTTTCAGCAGCGCTCTACTAAGCAAATAATCCTCGAGAGCATACCTAAGCTGTTCAGGCGTAAAGACTTCAAAAGGTCATCACAAGAGCCAGTGGTGCTCGCATCGATCTTTAGTGAAGAAATAAATTTGCCTTTGAACCTGCCTCACCGGCGGCAGACGTCCCATTGTGGAAAGATGCGGGCTACCGATCGCTTACCGCACCAGCAATAAATCTTGCATCAGGAGGATCATACGGGAGCATGACTCATTTCCAAAATTCTGGTCAACAGGTTAAGCAGGTGAGTGAGGTTGGGGTATGTTCAACCACAGTGCTTCCTACAGAAGCTGTGGATTAAAAAGATAAAGCAAGGCCTTCTTCAAGTAATAACACTAATGTCTGACACAGTGCGAAAGCCTGATGCCAAATCAGAAGCGAAAGAATGGTCGTACTATGTCCAAAGGCAGTACCACCTGGGCGGGGTCTTGCACCGAGCATGTGCCGCCATTTCTTTTTTCTTCATGTAGGGAAGCTATCGTACCGGGCAGACAGCGTGCTGTATACTTTGTGGATCATCTACAACCTGTCTACAGCACAATCTCCGTGGTATTCGACGAACTGTTGCGTGTTTCTCGTGGTCCTGCGTCTTCGAAACTTTTCCCATGTGCTTCCCCGTCCCCCATCCTCTTCACCTCAAGCTCAAAAGGCCTTGCGCCGGCAGCATTCTGACGAGACGAAGACATCAGAAACCGCCAGTTATCAATGCCCCCCCCCCCCCTCATCATCTACTCATAGCGCTGAATACCACCGTCGTCTCACATCCACGCCCATCCCTACAGTATCTGTAGCTGCTCCATGCCGTACGCGTCGCAATAAACGCGCCCGTTGTACGCGCCAAACTCCCGATCGCCAGTCGGCGTTGTCAGAGTCAGTAGCCTGCGCAGTGGTTCTATAATTTCGCACGGGGAGCCCATGCCACATTGTTTCTCAACAATGACGGGGAAGAGAAGAAAATCCGCTCTCTCAAAGTCCGTCTCTGAACGATGGCATGTCATCCACATGTTCGCCAACGTCCGAGCCACGGACTCGCGATGGTCATGTCCATAGATTACAGAGCTGCTGAAGAGCAGGGGTGTGTCGTGGGTGGATGCCAGCAGGAGCCTCCGTCATGTGAGGCCACCATTCAACAGGTTTCTCCATCTCCATTGTGCTCAAACAAAGCACAACTACCTGGGAGCAATCCCGCCAAACCCTGTATGCCACAGATAACGAGAATGATCAAGACGCTGCACAGTGCAATTAACCAAGGAACGATGCAAAGAGTCCACACCGTTGAGTAACGTGTATTTAGTACACAAAGTGCATACGAACAGCAAATAAAAAATTGGGAATTTAGTACTGGAGACTCCTGACACAGAGGGGGTAAAAAGGTTTGATGATGGAAAAAAACCCAAAGTCTAATGCGTACAGCCCTCCCACTTGAACTTGCGCAGAATCGATTCAATTCAAATCTGTTCATTCCGCTCAGTTCTTTTCCCCATCGCCGCTCCGAGGATCATTTACGCGATTCCGCTTCCCCACTTGACCGCTCTTTCAATTCTCCACCGGAATAGTCGATTTAGTTGACACCGGTAACCCTCTTGGTGGGCTCCGAGGAGATGTTGCTCTCGGCGTAGTAGAAGTTCTCCTCAGGAACACGGCCGCGCATGAAGGCGGGCTCGGAGCCACGGACGTAGATGTCCTCGTACAGGATCTGGGGGGTGGCCTCCGGAGGAGCCATCTTCTCGGCCTCGGCGACCTCGGCGTCGACGTTGCTGCGGGCCTCCTTGTCGATGGCCTTGAGCTCATCCTCAGAGGTGACGCCCCAGTCGAGAAGCTTCTGCTTGATGCCGGCAATGGGGTCGTTGGTGCTGCGCATGCGCTGGATCTCCTCACGGGTCTGTAGATGCCATTAGCTCAACGTGAACACTAAACATAGATACTTCCAGCTGGCATGGAGCTAGAATTCCGGGAGAACATACGCGGTAGGTGGTACCAGGGTCGGACATGGAGTGACCGCCGTATCTGTAGGTAACGAACTCGAAGACAAGGGGACCCTTGCCAGCGGCGCACCACTCCTTACCGAAGGCGACGGCAGCCTTGACGGCGAGGACGTCCATACCGTTGATCTTGAGACCGGGGATGTACTGGCCACGCTTGTAGTAGTCGGTCATGGCGGAAGAACGGGAAGCGGCAGTACCCATGCCGTACTTGTTGTCTGTAGTCCCTGTTAGACGCAGATGCCAATGCTAACGCGGAGCTGTCGGATTCATACTCTCGCAGCCGAAGATGACGGGAAGGTTCCACAGCTTAGCCATGTTGAACGCCTCAAACACCTGACCCTGGTTGGAAGCACCGTCACCGTACAGCGAGAGGGTGACCTGCTTGTTGCCAAGGTAGTGGTCGGCAAAGGCAATACCAGCACCAACAGGAACCTGGGCGCCGACGATACCGTTACCGCCGTAGAAGTTGGGGGCAAACATGTGCATGGAACCACCCTTGCCGTAGGCAATACCCTCTCTCCGGCCGAGCAGCTCGCCAATGATAGACTTGACGGTACCACCGCGCATCATGGCGAAACCGTGGCAACGGTAGGCGGTAATGATCGAGTCTCCGCGGTCAATGGCGTGCTCGATACCGACGGCGACGGCCTCCTGACCGGTGGAAAGATGGCAGAAACCGCGGATCTTCTTCTCCTTGTATAGACGATCGGCAGCCATCTCCATGCGGCTGCGGAAAAGACGCAAAGTCAGCGATCGAGTCCCTCATTCGCCCAGGCCGACATATCCGAAGGAGCCTTGCGCGCAGGCAATTGTGAGGGGAGCGTACCGAACAGCGACCATGTCGTAGTACATCTGCTTCAGCTCCTTCTTGGTAGTCTGGAGGGAGTAGGAGGGCGGGTCGAGCTCGTAGGTCTCAAAGGCCTCGTCCGAGAGGCGGACCTCGAAGGGCTTGTCATCCTCCTGTGGGTTGGGCGCTGGCGTTAGCATCAATTGGCAGCATCTGAAGTAATTGCACAGGAGCACGAACAGCGGGGACGGCCTCGCGGTCAGCGTGCGACGAAGCGGCGTCGGTGGTGACGGTGCGGCGCGCGGCGAGCGGAGCTGCGTAGAAGCGGCGCAGCGGGGCGGCGGCGGCCTTTGTCCTCAGGGCTCGCGAGAACATGGCTTCGACTGCGGAGAAAGAGGCGGAAGCAAAAGGGAAGGGGGCGGTGGATGGGGTGGGCGAGATGGAAGAGAGGCGGGTTGGCCGGCCGAGATAGACAAATCTTCCCGCACAGTCGTGTTGGGGCCGCTCCGGCGGGTTGAGAATCCGACGGCCAACATCGGCTTGCGCCAATGCGCTCCGACGCGGCCGCGCCGCCCGCGCCTCGACCAGCTCCACATTCAATTGTACGACTGCCTTGACGTGCGCGCGCAGCTTCCGTCGTCCTCTTTTATTATCCAAAGAAACTCTCCACTGCCGTTAGGTGCACTGCGCGCTGCACCTTGCTGCTATCGCCGGAGCTGAGCTCCTGTGTTCAGCTCCGATCGACCCGCTTACTCTCCGACGCTCAGCCATTCGTGCTGTTGCTGACAAGAATTTCAACAGCCACAACAACAACACCGCAGCCACGCCATCTCCGAAGCTGCAACTGCTCGAAAGTGTGCAAATCCTGGTCCTTACGTACCCTACTGCTCAATGGTATCTACGGAAAATACCTTAGGTGCACTCCAAGCGGATCAACCAAATTGAAGCTCCAGACATCCGCCCTCTTGACGCCCCACCCTTTGCAAGCCGAATTTTATACC
Source organism: Diplodia seriata (assembly GCF_021436955.1). Lineage (NCBI taxonomy): Eukaryota > Fungi > Ascomycota > Dothideomycetes > Botryosphaeriales > Botryosphaeriaceae > Diplodia > Diplodia seriata. The sequence goes on along the minus strand of NW_027117309.1, from coordinate 2,697,963 downwards.
CTGACGCCCGTATCAATTACCCGTTCCGCTTCTTCCACCGCCTTTGTGCTTCCATGTCGTAGACTTTCTACTCTGGTATATGAGATTACGCATCAATCTTGGCCTTCTTGGGTTCTGCCTCTGCCTCATCATCATCATCATCCTCGGCATCCTCGTCGTCCTCGTCGTCTGAGATAATGTACTTCCTTTTAGCCGGAACCGTCTTTCCAGACCCTTCACCTGTAGTCACTGGCCTTTTCTCGGCCCTCTCAATGATTCTCTCGTAAGATGCCTCCAGTCCCGGGAGAGCCGCTTCGATCTTCTCTACCCTCTCGCTCTCGTCGACCTGCATAAGCTGGTCCCTGTTGTGATTGTAGAGCCTCTCCTTGGTCAGGTGCCTCCAAAAGTAGTACCTGCGGTCATTGGGATCTGTTGCTTTGTGTTTTCGCGTGATGCGGGCAAGTTTGCGGTTGTAGGCCGGGATCTGGCTGAGCGTGTGCATCTCGACAAGCCGATGGAACTGCCTGGGCACAATCTTTGCTGCGTGACGGATCTTTACAAGCTCATCCTGCGGTAGCAAAAGGGAAGATGGCGACTCTGCATCCGGTGCCAATGCCTCCACGGGAATGCTGTCCGCAATGGTCATGTTTCCGAACGTCGGGTTTTGGCGGAGGCGTGCAAGGTCGCACCAATCGCGCATGTCGTCGAACGCCTCGTTTGGTTCCTCTACCGTGACCTCGAAGACGTTCTTGTCGTTGAGGAACATGGTCATCATCGAGTTGTAGAGATGGCTGCCATGACCCTGGCCCTGGTAGGGTGGAATGATGATGAATTGCGAAATGCGTTCGCGCGAGGGTGCATCGAGCGGGCTGTAGTTGCCGAGGAAAACACCCGTCACTGGATCCTTCTCTGACGCATGGGCAGCAGGCGTGTCGTGGGTAAGGGCGAGTATCTCCTTGGTTGGGAACACCCAGAGGCGGTACGAGGTAGCGAAACCAACGAAGGTATAGGGAGTCGAAGCATCGTCGTTCTCCAGAGGCGTGACTTCGTAAAGCAGGAAAAGCTTCCAGCGCTCCATTGTCCACTCCTGATCCTTCAAGTCCTGTAGAGTTCCCCCTTCGATAAACAGCGGCACCAGAACCTGTGCGTTCTCCAAGATCTGCTTGAGAGCGGGATCGGTCAGGCTGCCAAACCGGATCTCGAAGTTCCTGCCATGTTGCGTGTACTTTTTGACAAGCTTTCCAGGGGGAGTCCACTTGCTGTCCGAGGCATCCGCGGAGCCGTTCCCAGCCGAGTTGTCACCGCTGAGGACTTCTGCGAACCATGGTCAGTGGTCAATTGGACCGAAAGGCGAGGACCTCACGCACCAGGCAAAAGGAAATCCTTCAGCATATCCTTCAGGTCCATGGCCTGGATTTTTCCAATTCCCTTGAACTTCTCCCCATACTGGATGTTGAATGTGGGCTTGAGGTCGTGCGCGCGGAAGCGGAGATCGAGCTCGACATCCTTGTAGCCAAAGATCTTCTCGTCCTCGCCAAAAATGGGGTATGTGAATGCCGGATTGAAAGGCTCTTCGAAGACGACCTGGCCACTGCCGGCGCGAACGAGGTTCAGGCTGAAAGCTTCGTTGGAGTCGGCGAGCCCTGCGGCGACAATTAGCAGCGATGCGCGCGCAGCTGGGTCGCGCGCAAACTTACACTCAAGCATTTCCTCAGCAATTTGTTCGGCCATGTTGGCTGCGATGGCGTGCACGAGGCAAGCGAGATCGAACGGATGCGACGCGCGACAAAGGAACGGCGGAAGCGAGGCGGGTCGCGGTGCGGGCGGAAGCTGTGGCAGGACAGGCTTTGGAGTCGCGCTGCGCCTGCACCTCGGGCGTCATTTCACGCGTCTTCGGTCTCAGCGCGCGACTCAACGATGGCCCGAGCTCCCGCGCCATGCCAGGGTCTGTGTCCAGCCCTACGGTTCGGCGCGCAGGCCACGCCAGCTCGTCGCACGCCGTCATCGCCAGTTTCGCCCTGCCGACTCCCGCCCTCAGTGCGCCATGGTGTAGACTGCACCCTTTCGCTGCTTGTTCGCCATCAATCGCGCTCGTCGCCCCCTCGTTCCCGCCTCTCGCGCGTGCTCCCCGCGCGTCCACCGCCAGCATGTGGAACGGACTCTTCATGCTGCTCGGCCTGAGCATGATCATGGCCATTTCGTATGTCTTCAGCCTCAACGCCGGTTCCAGTTCGAGGCCAATCACGCTAAAGCATCTGCAGCTCCTTTCTTGCCGGGTCATTGCCTCTGTCTTTTGCCATGTCCCAACGGCACTTGCGCTTCATGTCTGCCATGGGCACCGGCGTGTTAGTTGGCACTTCGCTGATCGTCATCATCCCCGAGGGTATCGAAACCCTGTACACTGCCAACGAAGCAGCCGCGCATACGCAACACGAACGCCATGTATACTTAGACGACCTCGACATACCAACGCCATTGCACGCCCGGTCTGCGTCGCGCAATCTCGAAGTCATTGACCGCTGGAAGGCGGATCTCGAGCGCGCCAAGGGCAATGCCGGAGCAATTGCAGGCTTGAACGATGATCCTGCAGGCTGGTCTCGAGCTGCTCAGGAGTCTGACCCAATGGAAGATGAAGGCGACGACCCGGTTCAAGTCGGCCGACCTCAAGGTTCAGAGCATCACAAGGAGGAGCCTGATCACAGGGAACCACACGCCTGGGTCGGCCTATCCCTGATTTTCGGCTTCATCCTGATGTACCTGATTGATGCTCTCCCAGCCATCATGGCCGCCGGTCCCTCCAAGCCTCTTCATATATCTCTTTCGAACCTCTCCAGCGGCCTTCACCACTCGCCTTCCCACTCGCCGAATATGTACCCGGCCGACGCGGCGCTTCCCGGCGGGCAATCCAACCCCCCAGCCACAACAATTGGTCTCGTCATCCACGCCGCTGCCGACGGCATAGCACTGGGCGCATCGTCTAGCACCTCCAGCACCAAGCTCGGCCTTATCATCTTCCTGGCAATCATGCTCCACAAGGCACCTGCCGCTTTCGGCCTGACATCCGTGCTCCTCAAGCAGGGCCTCAGCAAACGCACCGCCCGCACCCACCTCATCGTCTTCAGCCTCGCCGCTCCCGCCGGCGCGATAGCGACCTGGATCGTCGTTAACATCCTCGGGCGAGAGACCCTTGGCGGAGAAGAAGGCATGCAGTTCGCAACGGGCTGCGTGCTGCTCTTCTCCGGCGGCACTTTTCTGTAAGTAGAACCGCCACATCTTCCCCCACCACTTCAATGCCGGCTAACCACATGTTGTCTGCAGCTACGTCGCCATGCACTCCATGCAGGAGACGACATCATCCCATTCTCACGGCAGCAACTCGCTACACTCTCGCAATGGTTCGACGGGAAGCTCTATTCTCAATGGCTACGGCGACAGCGGTCTGCTGGACGGATACGCTGGCGGTCGCGGGAAAGGGGGTCAGAGCGGAACGGAGGTCGCGATTATGGTGGCAGGCATGCTGGTGCCGCTTTTAACTCAAGTGGGGCACGGGCATGCTCATGGACATTAATGGGTGTAGCGTTTGATGAAGGTGAAGTTGGAATAAGATAAAAAGAAGGGGGGCGAATCGTGTGATTGACGTGCTGCATGGAGTTCTGGGAATTTTGGAGGGTATACTCTTGTCGTCTATGATGGATTGATCCATGGCTTTGCATTTAGGCCTAGCTGCGCAAGCGTGCGGCTGGTGATAGACTTACGGATTCTAATGGATTTATTGTGGGATTCCATATCTGCTGCCCTTTACGGTGATTCGACAGAGGGGAGTGGTGCCTAGGGGATGCGTATCTTGATTGGTCCCACAGACAGCGTAATCGCTTCCCCAGGTGCAGCGGAGAGCAGGCAGCCGGTAGGATTTCCATCCGGCACTGGTAGCGTAGATGTTAGCTTGTACAGCCACGAGGTGCCAAAAATAGTGATTTAATGGCGGTTTCTCGAGATGATGCACTTGTGTAGAAGCTATAGAGAAATATAGAACGGTAGAAGGCAATGGTATACCGGCCGTTTGATCCTGGGGTTGTCTGATTAAATCTATCAACAACTGAAAGCTAATTCCACCTCAAATTTAAGAATCATACAACATCCGCCTCGGAAATGAGAGTCGTGTCCAGTAAGAATACGCTCCTTGTAGGCGGCCCGTCACATGAAGAGATCGAATCCAGCTTTCTTTTCGTCCTGAACACACCCGTATTGGCGTAGGCCGGTTGGGTGAATTGCGCGTTGCGAATCAGTCTTCGCCCGCAAAATGAGCCTGGCGGGTTCGCCAATGCATGGTGCTCGATCAGGTGTTCATGGAATTCATTTTCGGTGGAAAAGATTTCTTGATGACACCGTCGCCATTTGTGAACAGACACAACATGTGTGAGCGCCTCTGTCCAGTCTGATGAGAGGAAAGACTCCTGGCAATACAAACAGGATATGGCATCGGGGAAAGGTAGTGACCACAATCTGTTGCAGGCATCAGGAAGACCCATGAGCGACCGGCAGGACCATTTGGGACCCGGTATACCCACACTGGGAGGGCGTTCCAACGCACTATTGCTAGGATTGTACTTGATTCTGGATAAAAAAGCTGTTAGATGAGTTCCTCAGAATTAAAGAAGTAATGCGGGTTCGGTAATTCAAAACCTACAGAGTTGTTGGAGACTGTGCAACCTCATTGAGGCTGAGGCGGGCCAGCCACCAAGATGTGAGCTTCATTCCACTTCGAAAGTGAGCTGAGATGTGTTCTACTCGCGCCTTCCAATCGAGAAGATAATTGCCGCAAAACCCGCACTTGAGCGCTGGGTGCTTCAGTACGAGAGCCGGTGCTTCCCTTTGTGCTCGCAGGATGCTTGCCTCCTTCCCGCTTGGTTTCGTCAAATTCGAGTGTAATCTTTCGAGATGCTGGACAAATTGGTCCTTTCTCTTGAATATACGGTCGTCGATCGGCTTGCTATCTTGACAAGGCCATATTTCGCATACCCAGACAGATCGTGGTACATGGACCGACTCCTCATGGCGTTTCCATTGATACTCATCCTTCAACTGTTTTCCACAGAAAGTGCAGAAGAATACAGGTTTCTTACTCGTGCTGGGCTGAAAAATTGGCTGAGAAACTTGAGTGTTGTAAAGACGCCTACCACGGCGGGGTCTTTGGCTACCCTGAGAACTAAACGAACCGCAGCTACTTCCGGAACTACCAGCGGAGTGGACGGATCCGCGTCGTCTATAAGGTAAGAATCTGTTTGATGATGGTTCGCGTGCCAATGACTCGCTTTCCAAGGGTGGGCTGAGCTCCGCTTGTCTTCTAATCGCTTCCAGCTGATCTGGATCCTCCTCGAGCGGCATGTCAATGTACGCTTCCAGTGCGGATGGATACCAAGTGCGTTCAGTGGTCTCTTGCATGTTCTGCAAATTGGATTCGGTCAACGGATGCGAGACCTGTCGTGACGAGGGCTGGAAAACTTGGTCGGCTTGCGGCGCGGAATCTGGAGAATCTTTAGAAGTGGTACCATCTTGGTATGAGAATTGCAGTCAGCGTGCAAATTCTGCCTGGAGACTATATCATTGTTTAGCATACCTTTTTGAGCATGCCGATGCCGCTTATTGTTGAACCAGGTACGGAGCTTGCCTGTCGCTATGCCTATCTCTCGTGCGAGGCTTTGGAGGGCTGCATCATCTGGGCACGGATTTTCTTCGAATTGTTGAAGGAGGATCTCCTTATCCGGTCCTTTGATCTGCTGCCGTGACTTCACCGTACCATCACCAGCATTTTGGCTCCCCTGGGTAGTTCCGCTGTCCGGAATAAGGTTAGAATCAGAAATGATTTGCGGGATACCAAATACTTACGCATGCGGTCCGGGGTCGGCTACGCAATTCGTTTGTTCTTCGAAAGTGAAATGGAAGCTGCTTTCATCTATCCATGCCTCAACCCCAGGCGTGATGCGAAGCTCAGGTCCGTCATGAACTGATAGCGATGCGTCTTTGGAGCCTTCATAAGGGTTCTGACGGGTGGAAGCGCTGGCTGTGTTGAGATTCATATCATCTCCTAGCACGGCTAGAGGTGTGTTTGGAGATGCCGGCGACAACGATGGGAGTTCGGAGTTGGAAAGAGCTGGAACGTCACCGACCTGATATGGTGCGCACGACATTGGCTGCCACGAAGATTCCTCGAACAAGCCGGCCATTGTGTCCGTTTCCCACAGATAGTCGCCGAATAAACGAGCTGATGTGTCTAATTCTCCTTCATCAGGTGCAAGGGAGATTCCTGTATAGCAGGCTTCGAATGAATCCTGGACAGCCATTGTGCCCGACTGGCCTCCGGGTGGGAGAGAGGCGTCGGCCTGGCAGCCTTCGAATGAGTTGCGGGGTTTCGCCATTGTGAGAAACAACCGAAAGGAAGAGAGGTGGATGTTGCGTGGAAAGAGCGTAGTTGCGGCAGAAGTGTGCGTTTTAAAAACATTGTCTCGCTGTCAGGCTGAGGAAAAGATATACAAGGTTGGAGGTGAGATACAGGGTGCCCGACAAGGATGCTAGGGCACGGTCATACGCCACATTTAATTGGACGCATGCAAAGTTATGCGCAGTCCAATGGGAGGATGAGGACCTGTGTGACCACCCCAGCATATGAACCGTACAATCTGTTTCGTCAGTTGCATATTTGGTTGCACAATAGTTGAGCATTACCAATGCACGTGTGTAGAGCCTCGCGGGTTGCAGAAAAATCAAGATGTGCTATGAGCCAATGAAAGTTTGGTCATGTATAGTGATGAAGCGGTACTTACTCTTCAACAAGCGTAAATCCTGAAATTCTTTTAGCCAATGGTTCTGCAGCATCACAGCCCCCCTCCAATACCGTGAATAGGTTTTCCAGCCTTCGGTGGCCTTATTTTCAATCGCTTATACAAGCACCTATGCCCTCTCAAACAAACAAAACTCAAACTCCACCTCATCGTCCGCTTCTCCCTCCTTCCCTTTCACAACTTCCTTCACCCTGCCTTCCGCCACCTCCTCGCCCACGAACTCGCTCAACCCGCCATCCCCACCATTCGCCCTCCTCACCCACCCACTCCCGCCCTTCCCTTCCGACCCCACCACATCCACCGGAAACACGGTATCGCACTCATACTCCCGCCACACCCGCGTCAACAGCACGCTCTCCGCCTCGTCCAGCTTCAACGCCGCCTCGTACAGCTGCGCGCCGCCGATGACGAACACCCTCCCCAACGCGCCCCTCTTCTGCAGCAGACCCAGCTTCTCCAGGGCGTCCGGCAGCGAAGACGCAGCAATTGGCGCGGCGGCGGGGTCGCTCTCCTCTCCCGCAGCAGGAGCGTCGATGGCCGTCGGCGGCGTGGGTGGTATGCCGGGGATCCTCGCCGGGTCGCGCGACACGACGACGTTGACGCGGTCCCTCAGCGGGCGGAAGCGGGGCGGGATCGACTCCCACGTCTTGCGGCCCATGACGACGGCGTTTCTCCGAATCGTCGAAGTCGCGGTAGTGGTGATGGTGGTAGAGGCGGGGACGACGACGCGCTTCGTGACGCGTGCGAAGTAGCCCATTTCCTTCTTCAGCTGCGGCCAGGGCAGGGTCCCGTTCTTGCCGATGCCGAGCGAGGGCGTGGCGGCGACGATGAGGGTGAGCGGGATCTTCTTGCTGCTGCTGCTGCTTGCCATGGTTGCTGCCGAGGAGGCGTTTTCTTCGGTGGTCATTGCTGGGCTGCGAGATCGTCAATTGTCCACTGCTCTTGTCGTTAAGGCGGCGTTGGGGGGAGGTGAGTAGAAGCTAAGAAAAAAGGTGCGGGGCGTGTGCTAGGGAAGACGCGCCGCGAACGCGTTTTCTCACACGCGGGCATGCGGGCAATAAGTGGTGGCCGCATCGCAGCAAGCACAGCATATGAAGACCAGCTTGTGGTTGTTGCTCAACCTCCCCATTGTGATTCTGTCGTGCGCGAGCAATTGGGTATATCCTATCCGTAAACGCCAAAATAAGCACCTCTTCCCCAGTGGGCCGTGCTCTGCCAGGTCTTCACGATCTTCAGCCGAACGTATGTTATCATTCCTTCACTCTCACAGCTTCTCATTCGCCAGACCCTCGATCGCCGCAATCATAGCTCTGACGTCCTGCTCCATGCGCTCCACGTTCTGCTTGTCGTTCGCGTCGAGCGTGTTGAGGTTCCCGAAGAGCCAGAGTTCTTGCATCTGCCGAGTGAGGGTGAGGATCTCTTCGGTAGCGCGGATCTAGAGGAAGGATAATCCCCAGGCGAGCGAATCAGTCCTAGCTCGCTTTGAAGAGTGTGCGTACCAAGGGGAAAGATGCTGGGAACTGAGCGCTTCATGCAGGAAGATGTGGGCGGGAAGGGCGTTTTACCAGCGCAGCCGTTTCGACCTCCATTTGCCACTTCTTGTTCGCGGTGGTGTTGTAGTCTTTACTGTCGGGCTATCCGTAGCAGAGTTCGATGTAAGCATGCTGCGCGAGGGAAAGAGCGGGTGGGCTCATACGGAAGCCAAAGCGACAACGTTCTCGAACCGCTTGACGAGCGCTGCGGCGAGCTTCTGGGAGCGCTCTTTGTTTGGTGAGCAGGCTGTACAATCAAAAATCTCAAGAGATCTGTTCGCACCTTGTAAGGCGGCCGCATTGCGCTGAGAGACTTCCATCACGGCGGTGGTAGTGTGGTGTTTCACAAACACTGGTGGAAAGCTCAGAGAGTCGTCAATGCGGCTGGAAGCTTATCGGCCGGGAGCCACTATCGATAGCGTCCTAAAATAGACCTCTGATCCTGAGACGTCACACATTCAGAGCTGGATATAGGCACGAGCGTTCTTAACAGGAGCAGTTACGAATAGGATTGCATTGCCTAGTACTAGGAGAGTAAATCCAGATGTCACGCAGGTGAAGGAGTGGAGTTGTAGCAGCAAAACGATAAAGTAAACAAGCCAAACAGCCAGAGCACATGTTCCCAGGAAAACGCTTTGCTCGCGCATCATCCGAAGCCATTGTGCCCGCCTCCATCAAGACCCGTGATTAGAGAACATTACTCGTCATCAGACTCCTCCTCGCTCTCGTCGCTTTCAGCGTTCTCGAGCCACTCAAGGAACTGCGTAGCCGACTTGCGAACCTTCTTGCTGATGGACAGGTCAACGTACTTCTTGCTGGCCTTGCTGCCCCAGGCCTTGAGAATCTCCTCAGTCACGAGGTCGTTCTGGTAGACATTCATGAGAATGGCAGACACCTGGGGGATAAGGTTCGGCTTGTCCATGCCAATGAAGCGTTCGATACCACCCAGGAAAGCCTTCTCGTGCTTCTCCGAGGTGATCATCTTCTTCAGCATGGGAGCACGGTTGTCGATCTGCTTGACAATGTTGTCGTCAAAGATGGTCTGAGCAAGTACGGTGAGGGTCCTGTGCTTGGTCTCGATACCGAACTCCTTGGCCTTGAGGTAGATCTCAACATCCTCAACCTTGCTGATGCTGCCCTTTTCCTTGACCGTGTCCTGGATCCAGCTTCCAAGCTGGTCGTAGGCGTTGGGGCCATCGGCACCCTCATCGCCTTCGTCAATGACGAGAGCACGCTTGAGATCATCCGGGAGATCCTTGGCACGGGCCTTGACAGCCTCCTCGGACGTGTCGACAGACCACTCGACCTCCTTGTGAGAAACATCCTCGATGTCCTTGGCCTCCGCATTGATGCGGCGAGTGAGTTCGTCATCACTGTTAGCGTCGAGCTCAAGGTCGCCGTTCTCGTCGGCGTGGTCGGAAGCGCTGTCGCCGTTGCTGCCGCTGCCGCCATTCTGCTCCTCTTCACCGTTGGCCTTCCTGGCACGGCGTTCGGCCTTCTTGGTGGCCTTGTCCTTCTTGCCCTTCTTGGGCTGGTTCTTCAAGATGAAGGAGCTGAGTTTGAGGCGAATGTCGACGTCGGTGCGCTGACCGCACGCCTTGCAGTCGAGGAGGATGCGGCCGTCCTTGATGTTGACTTCGGTCTCAGGGTTCTTGCACTTCTTGCAGAGAACGAACTTGGAAATAAAGCCGTCGAGGTAGTCCTGGAGCTTGGTAGCTTCGTGAGCGCCGTTGATGATCCAACGGTCGTCGGCAGGGTTGTTGTTGGTCTGAGCACCAAGCTCGAAGCCAAAGTACTTGATAACATCTGTGGAAGGGATCAGCGGGTAGTCATGCAGGAGGCAGGAGTGAAGCACGTACACGACGGGGGACGGGCGAGCTGCTGGGCGACGTTGCTCAGGTTGACGATGACGGTCTTGATGCCGTTGCCCTTGCCCTCGATCTTGGACTGCAGACGCTCCATCTTGTAGCGGTAGAAGGGATCGGTGACATCCCGGCGGACGTTGACGTTGGCCATTTTTGCGGTTGTTGGGTGTGTGGCGGCTTAGAGCGAGGAATGGTGGTGGAGAAGGTTGGTGCGAGGATGCGAAAAGCTCGTAGTGGAGGAGAAGAAAGACATGCAGCAGGTGCAGGTCTCGCGGGGGTGGTGTGTGTGGTGGGTGTGGTCAGAAGCAAAGCGGGCTAGCCGTTGGTGCAATGGTAGTTGCTACTAGGCTTTCGTATGTCACGGAATTTTTGCAGCTTCGGCGGCGGTTCCTGTCTGAAAGCGTTGTCACGGGGCGAATACATATACAGCCGCGTCTTCGAGGTTTGACTGCAGGTGCTTTGTGCGGGTTTGGGGTCTGGGGCGGGTCGGGCGGAGCAGCTGGCAGCTTGACTCCGTGCGCGCAGTGGTGGGCCGGCGGTGGTTTGCGGGTTGTGTGCGCGGTTGCAAGCCGTAGGCTGTGAAAGGTGATGGGTGGAGAGTCGTGGCGAGAGGAAGGACGCGGTGGTTAAGTAGGGCGCGAGAATTTGAACGCCGTTCTTGACTAAGCAGCAGCCAGCGGCCAAGCCAAGCCGAAGGAGGCCGAACAGCGAGGCGGCAGCAGCCACGCCCTGCCGCTGCACTCACCTTGCGCATCGCATGCACGTCACCATTTCTGGCGCCTGCCGCCCGTTGCTGCGCTGTCCCGCCGAGCCAATTGCTCTTGTCGACGCCGGCTTGCCGCGCGAGCTTGTCCCGCCGCCGCGAGCCCGCCTCTGCGACCTCTTCAGTTTCCGCGGCGCCTGGCTTCGACTCACCGAGGCCCGTTTCACTTTCGTCGCGTCTGACTGTGACGGATCCGGGCTCCGCAGCATCAGCATGCTATTCACGCTACTTGACCGCAAGTCTGCTGCCTGGCACTGCCTCTCCTAAGGCTCGCCCTTCTGCAGCGAGCCCGTGCCATCGGCCGACCCCGATCTCTCCCCCTTCCCCAATCATGATCGAAGATGTCGAACCTCGCGCCTCACGACGAGCCGGCCAACGCAATGAGATTCCGGGGTCTACTCGGTTCTGGCAGCCAAAGCAAATACAACAGAACTTTCATGGCTGTGTTTAGTCACGGTGGTCGGACACGCACACACCGTGAAGCTTGACAAGATGTTCAGGCACCAGCTCCGTCGTCCACTTGCGAAAACGGCAATTTGGTCTCCCGTGACTTCTTGTCGAACTTCCTTCGCACAAATTACGTCGCTGTACACGACATACCTGGATGCGGAATGACAAAGGACGCTCCCCGCCAGTCAACGCCACAAGCGGCGCCGTCTTTGCGGTAGCAAGCATCCATTGGTCACCATAAAGCGCTCTCTGCCTCAACAAGCATTTCCCCACGATTCAAACCGCCACGCAGATGACACCCTGCTTGCGCTAACGTTAGCCGCCATCCCAATGCAGACTGTGCTCAAAGAACAGGCCTCAAGACTGCTGAAATAAAGATGGCCATTTGCCCAGAACCCTTTCTGCCGAGGCATCGTTGCATATGTTCAGTATTCGACTTCGGTCAGCGCAGTTCAGTTACACAGGCTTCTTGTCGATTGATCGAGATATGTCACCCACCACGGCAGATATCGTCAACCAGTGGGCGGAGGAACAAATTGTGGCATACGAGAGAGCATGCCCACAGCCAGACTTGACATTCAAAGAACTAATAAAAGTACTCAAGAACGTCCTGGCCGGCATCACAAGCACAGTTGAGGGCGCCCAGCGAATAGAGTCTCTGGTCATGAGCCGGCTTGAGGAGTTCTTCAACAAGTACGCAACCACGGTTTGTCGGATAGTCCATGCAGGTGCAGCCTTTGACGACGATGTCGTTCTGCAGCGTCTTGCGGCACTGACTGCCGCCCTTGCAGCATTGCCCGACGCAAAGAACACCACGGGCAAGACGCTTACCTGGGAAGATGAAGAACTAGGCATTGAAGGCAAGTCAGGACCGGGAAGGGCGATTATCCACGACCGGCAACGTCTGTGGTCTGACTTGCCCACCTTCGGCGATGAGATGCGCCAACTGTGGAACGGTGAGTCGAGCATCTCGACGAATGGATTCATTGTGAAAGCGCAAGCTCACGAACACTTGCAGGGCCGGCATCCAAGGCGCAACGCGAGGAAGAAGGAGTCTCCGAAGAAGCCGCTCGTCAGCAATGGTCAAACTGCAACGCTTTTGCTGCCCACCTGACCAAGCTTTCCCGACGCCGCGGTGATGTTCTCGACTACTATCTCTATGCCATCCGGACTCTCAGGCGAGCCCTTGAGGACCGCAAGTTGCTTGAACCGCGAACCCATATACCTGGAGCGGCGCAGTGGATACGTATTCGGGGTGCAGAGTTGCGAGAGGCGGATAGGAAGTTCTCGGGCAATCAGAAGAAGAGCGCGAGGGGCGGCCCTCTTTATGATGCGGACACGTATGGGTATGGCTTTTCTGAAGAAAGGTGGGCACTGTGGAGGAGTAGGTTTGAGGCATTTGCGCAAGACGAAACGGTGGATGAGGAGACACGCCAAATCGCCAGGGATGCGGCAATGGAAATGGCATGAGCGGTCACAGCAATGTGGGCGTAAGAGAGCAAGGCATCTGTGGTTAGTCATTCCTTCGAGATGATATTACAAGACCCAAGAAACTTCTGTGCTCATACAAGACAGCGCCCGAAATCACATCTTTCGTGCCGCAACACCCAGGCTCACAATCTTCAAAAGGAAGGAGCTTGAAGTTGTGCAAAAGTCCGAAAATATCTGAGCACATGACCGGGCGTCTGAAATCATACCCGCCCGATACTTCTGTGCCTGCACTGAAGTTCCATATTCACTCGTCGATAGTGTTTTCGTCGTCGTACAAATACGTTGTTTGCTCATTGTAGAAGATGCTACTACGATACTATTTACGAGGCTTTGTCAAGTTGGCACCCTTCAAAACAGCTTCTTCCCGAGACAAGCGCTGTCCACGCAGCAACCACATGCACACGATGCACATAAGGCCCCGCTGCGCATTTTGCCATGAATAAATTCTCCGCCGAGTTAGATCAGTTACGATTTCCACACATCAAACGCCCCGTTCAAGAACAAAACACCACCCAAACGCTTGGAGCCGAACAAGCATACACACAGCCCCGGCAAACCGCACACAACATCCTACATAAGACACAGCCTCACAGAAGTAGCAGCCTAGCAGCCACCAGCCAGGCATGGATTCGCCGCAGAGCCCCGCCGCAGCCTTTCTCTCCTCCGCCGCAACGCCCAGAACCCGCCCTGCGTCGCTCACCGCCCGCCTCCGCTCCCTCTTCGGGCTCGCCACGACGAAGCAGCTCGATCTGGAAAGTGCACCGGCCACGTGCAGCAGCTTCCCGCATTCCGCATTCGACCACTATTTCGCCGTCGAGCGGGAAAGAGGGCAATGGGTCAGCAGCAGCCGGTCGACGGCAACTATGGCGGCTCTGCGGAGGAACAGCGCTCCGGCTGAGCGGGACCCGCTGCTGCCTGTGTGGTGGAGGAGGAGGCCGGGGCAGCGCGTGGAAAGGTGCTTCGGGGATAGGGTGGAGTAGAGCGCGAGGGAGGGAGGCCGGGGGGGCGAGATGAGGCTCTGCGGCACCCCATGTGGCGAGGCCTCGGGGTCTTGGCTTACTATTTTGGGCGATGACGCTGCAGCGTACGCGGCAAGAAGGCGCGATTTCGAGCGCTTCGGGCGGATTTTGTAGGGAGCATGGGCCTCTGGAGAAAGATGGCATTCGTGGGAAGAGGCGCGGGGCGTGATCTGTGCCGCAACAGGTGTTGCGCTCTTGTTGGCCCCGGCGCTCTGGGCAACCGTTCGTATCGGGAGTAGGGCATTAGGGCTCGGCGTACAAGGGAGCTTACCGCTCCACCAAGAAGTCATGACTATATTTGGTCCACATGGACGGCGAGTCATGATGGTTGCAGACTTCCCAGTACAGCTTCACGAAACTTTCAATGTGACTTTGATGCTCAACTGGTTTCGTGGACACTGTGCTGCTGTGTGTTATGGATATGCCGCGCTATGGTGTTGCATTCTTGCCAAACATCTTCAGCTTCAGCCTGATGAGACACCCACACGCTGCTATGAGCATCTCACTGAAAAGACATGTGGAGGCGAATTGGTCCGAATCCATGGGATAGTAAGCCAGACCGCCTGGAGATTTCAGCACCGCCGATGAACGTCACCCACACTGAGCCTCATGTCCCAGCCCTAATACTCACTCGCCTCTATCAAGGAGCGGAATTATGGCGCTGGCACGTGTCAATAAAGCTTTGACTCCGAGCGACTGTACATCAACTCCCCCATGCAGCCTTGCGGAAGCGCCGAGCTGAGCCTAGAAGCTTACATGAAGGAATGTATGATGAATCAACCTAGCCAAATCTCTCACGTTGATTGAACATGGCCTGCTTTGGGAGGATTTGGGATTGTGTGGAGGCCCGGAACGCCGCACCGTTGGATGAAGGCTGTGCCAGAGCACTACGGTGTGGCGTGAAAGCATCCGGAGTGCGCCTCTGGAAGATATAAGTAGCCTCGTTAAGGGTCAGTTCCTTACTTGGACACAGAGAAGCATCCTCCACTGATCAGACGACATTTCCACATCACAAATTATGGCGGCCGGCGAAGAATTGACCAACGGCGGCGAGATGCCCAGGTTTGTAATGGTCGTCGGTGAGCTTTTGGGCAGTCAGTGCTAATGCAAACCAGAAGATACGTACGAATTCCGGACATGTTTGCATCCATCATGTCTCTCGCCCCCCGGGAGAACCCGAACTACCAGAAGGTCAAATCCCAGGCTGAAAAATGGGTGGTCCGCACTCTCGGTTTGAATGAGCAGCAAGCAATGCAGTGCTCGAAATCGGGCTTGGCGTACTTGGGCACCATATGGATGCCGGACGCTGACGAAGAGGCGCTACTCGTCGTCGCGATCTGGATGCACTGGGTCTTTTTCTTTGACGACCAGTTCGATGAGGGCCACCTCAAAGATGATCCCGAAGCAGCGAAGGAAGAGGTCTTGGCCATGATGGCAATAATGACTGATGGCCATCCGGTGATCTCGGCGAGCGAGAACCCCCTGAGACACATGTTCCAGTACAGCTGGTTCGGTTTCAAAAAGAGGGCATCACCGAGTCTTCAGGAAAGATACAAGAAGTCGATGAAAGACTACTTTGACGGGCTGCTGAGACAGGTGGACGTTATATCCGAGTCGATCGCGGTGAACGTCGAGGAGTTCATGGACTTCAGGAGGAGTACCATCGGCGTGTATCCCTGCCATGAACTCATCGAGTAAGTGCTTTGCTCCTTGCTTTTTCCATTTGTGTTTTGCTTGAGCTAATTGGCTGTGTGGCAGGTACGCGCAGGGAATCGAATTGCCATCCCACGTTTTCGACCACAAGGCGGTAATTGAATTGCGGCGCATCTCCTCGGATCTTGTTTGCTTGTACGAAGACACGCACGATACAATCTTGAATATACGCTCACAGTCAGCCAGGCAGAACGACGTTCTCTCGTACAGGAAGGATTTGGCATTGGGGGTTGAACACAACATCATCCATATCTATCGAAAGCAGGGCCTTTCGGAGCAGGAGGCTGCAGATGCTGTTGAAGAGATGTTCAATGCCCTCTACAAGGGATGGTATCTCGCACTTGCGGAGATGCCATCCTGGGGCGAGCAGGTGGATCGGGAGATGCTCAGGTACATTGACGGTTGCCGCGACACTGCGCTGGGCAACGTCTACTGGAGGTAAGCACGGCCACGCACACCTGCATCAGAAGACTACTAACAAGCGGTTCCAGTTACATGACGGGTCGGTATCTGGGAAAAGAAGGGGACAATATACGCAAGACGCGCATCATGGCGCTTCCCTGAACGGACGACGAGCTGTGTGTGGGTCGTGTGGTATCAGGTGCCGGGCGTGAAGGAGAAGGGTGGGAGTTCTTTGGGCTTTAGTGGACATGATAACGAATAGAATGCGTTCCCGTATGTTGATGCAGTGGCTGTGAGGGCGATGCCTAGTGCGGGGAGCGCGAGACATGAGTCATGCGAGATCAGGGTCCACCTAGCTGAGCCGACGTCATCACCAGGCTGCCCACCATGACACCAAACAATCTTCCCACAGTACTGCACGCATGCTCTCCCGCCTCAGGTTGACGGCCCGACACCTCTTCCCCTCCCGCATAGCGCCTGTCCGTACCATGTCGTCCTTCGTTCTGCCGAATTCGTCGCCCGAGTGCGTCGTCAACCTCACCAACGACATCACTAAGGACCAGCTGCTCGCCTTCACAGCCTTCAAGAACTGGATATCCACGCTGCAGCATTCGCTTGCCCGGCAGCAGGACAAAGAGCACGTCTTCCACGATGCCCCCTACAAGCTCCGCAAAATCGATGTCCAGGCATGCGACTGGTTCAGCAAGACGAAGCTCGGCTTCGTGAAGATCAAGGCCGACGTCACCAACGACAAGGGAGAATACCTGCCTGGTTCAATCTTCCTCCGCGGCGGTAGCGTGGGGATGCTGGTAAGTCCCGCGAACCGCCCGCCATCCACCGCCATCTGCTAATCACTCGCGCCTCATCCTTAGCTCATCCTTCAGCCTGACGACGTCCCCGAACACACCGAGCAAGACAAGTACGTGATCCTGACGGTGCAACCACGCATCCCCGCCGGTTCCCTCTCTCTGGTTGAGCTCCCGGCTGGCATGCTCGATGACAGCGGCACCTTTGCCGGCGGCGCGGCCAAGGAGATCGAGGAGGAGACGGGCATGAAGGTGCCCGAGAGCCAGCTCATCGACCTGACGGCGCTCGCGGTACCCAAGACGGAAGACACGACGGGCGAGGCGCTGAGGCAGGCCATGTATCCCAGTGCGGGCGGGTGCGACGAGTTCATCCCGTTGTTCTTGCATCAGCGGCGGGTGAAGAGGGAGACGTTGAAGGAGTGGCAGGGCAAGTTGACGGGCATCAGGGAGCACGGCGAGAAGATCACGCTAAAGCTTGTGAGATTGGAGGATCTCTGGAAGGAGGGCGGACGGGATGCGAAGGCTTTGGGTGCTTGGGCTTTCTATGAGGGGTTGAGGAAGGAGGGAAAGATTGACGTTTGATGGGTATACGGGAACAAGATAATAAATTTTAAATGTTTACAATAATAATGCCTGCGGAAAAAAGCGGAATTTGTCTTGGAAAAGGTATACCCATGGGAACAAGCAAAGTGGTACTTTGAACAATGTGTTGGGTGGTAGCGTTAGCCGCCCCGCCATGGATATCCATGGTTAACCCGTTCAGATAGTCCCTGAACCACAGCCACTTGGCGCATTCACGTCTTTAAATATTTGACGCCCTCCCGGCACTAAATATTTGCAATCTGTATAGCTCGACGAAGACTCTGGACCCAGGGAAAGAAAGAAGAAGGAAACCCCAGCTTGCTTCCGGCCTGACCCCTTGCTTACCAACATGGATTCCACCTTGCTCCTCGCTCTTCTCGCTCAGTACCCCATCGCGGAAAGTATCGTAATGAACTTGAACTGGTGCGAACTTAAGAAGCTCATGGATGCCTTTGGGGTCCGATGGTCGGACAAAATTGGGCAAGAAATGACGTGGAATAGCCTAAAGAGGCTGGTGCGCTGCGATCGCTACAGTCCTTTTTCCCGCTTTGCAGGCATGCGCCGAGGACACTGCTCCACTACCCAGAGAGCGTGCGAGAGGTGCGGTTATGGGACTTGCTTGGTACGTACAAACGTCAACAAAAAATCTTCTGATCATCACACATCTCTTTCTCTCTGGCATACATTCCTTGCAAGCTAATGTGTTATTGCTACAGAACTGTAGAGTCACTCCCTTCAGAGCCAACCAATTACTCGGCTACGGCGAATACAGGCGTGTGTCCACCACACTCTGCGTCGCCCAAGCTTTACACTTTACTACCAACAAGCCCGAATGCTCTTGTTTCCCCAGCCCGCTGACCCATCGATATGGTGGCGGGAAACACATTTGTTTCCGCTGCTTCTACAAGGACTTGGCAGATATACCACTGGGGCAGTTTTATTACCCTTCGCGGTCTCAGCAAGAACGCATGCTGATTGGTCGTTTACCACCAATTCAGCAAACTCTTCATCATGTTGCAGGCTGTGGTGGTGCGTGTGGGGGGCGCGTGCGAGAAGTGATGTTGCAGGGCTGTTGTATGTACTGTGGAGGATTGGCGAAGGACGAGCGCATCGATGAGATAAAGGCTTTGCTCGAGAGAAGGCTCTTGTGATTCTCGTTTCAGACAGCTCTGAGGGCTTCTGGTCAAGTCGCTTGGCAATCGGCTTTATCCCGACATTAAGATACCCCGTGCTCTCACAACGTATTGGGTGAATCACCAGTCAGGCCGACATTTCTGGCTCCTATGTCTAAAGGACCACTTGAGAGTGTGTGGATCTCACGAACGCTTCAAAAGGGAATCTGGTGATAAATTTCCAAATTCTACCCGTGCATAGGGTCGCATATTTACTCATGTGCGTAACATCCATTCTGCTCCTCAATAGCTTCATGCACATATATAAACCTTTATTTCCCCCAAGAGATGCCGAAAAGTTCTCCGTGCACATACAAACACCAGAAACATGCCAGAACTGTGGGACTTGATCGCGCAATACCCGATTTTGGTGTCCATTGCCAAAAATCTCACAACTCGGGAGTTCTTCAACGTCGCTGAGATTAACGAAAAGTACAAAAGGCTTCTGAAAACGGGCTGCAGTGAGGTCTCGTTACGCAACATAAAAGCGCAAACCCGCTGCGACGGCGAAGACTGCGCCGACAAGTTCGACTTCTGCTCTCGTTGCAAGTGCAAGACATGCGAGGTGAGTTGGCCTGCAATTACTGCATGAAAGCCGCCGCCGGCTAACCGGGGCACAGAACTGTCGGGTGACACTCAACGATGTCGGCAGAGAGCAAGATATTTACCCCAGAGATAAACCGGACATGAGGCCGTTTGGTGTGTGGAGGTGCCACGGCTGCCACTCGATAGACATACCGCGCTATTGCGCATGCACTCCACAACGTCGCTGGCTGCTGCCTTACATTTGCCGCCGCTGCTTCGATGAGGATCTCAGCAAGACAGCCAAGACCCGGGTGCGCGAGCACATGGCGCGAAGAGATCGCATAGGCCTCTTGCTTGACATCAGGACCCTTACCGAAAGCGTGGCGGATCCTTGGGATCCTACCGAGACTGTGAGTATGAAGGAGTTGAAATGATGCGGGTGGGCGCTGACTGTAGCCCAGTTAGCAGACTGCGATCGCTGTGGCCGTTATCTCACTTTGAACTACATGCACTACATGTGTCCATTTTGCGACGGCCTCCACGAGAATGTCAAAGAGTATTGGACCCTAGAGGAGTATTACCCTCATTGTCGTACCTGATCTGTTGCCAAAACCAACAATAGAAGTAGGTTCGGATTGTCTCTTCCCCGCATTGGCTGAGGCCGCTTCATGGGTCCAACAAAAGCTAAGGGTCGGTGACTGCAAATCAAGGTAGTCAGTAAGCAGTAGTTGACTCTGAACAATTCATTGTTCAAAACGACCCTGTTCCCAACCCCCGCATATCAATTTCGTCTCCACGCACAACAGTGCGCATCTTACTGCTACCTCTACTTCCCAGCAGTAAACTATTCGAGCCAAAAAGTTTCCAGGCCTTTTGCTCCAATTTTCCCCGTAACACCTGACCAACTCGACATTCTGGTTCACTACCTTATTTTCCGGGCCTTCGCCCCCAACATCAAACCCAGCGAGCTTGAAGCGGTTGCGCGAACATCAAAGCACAGTCGGCCTTACTTTCCAGACTGTGAGAGCCTTGAAACCGATCATGCGCGGTGAAGGGCACGAAATAGCGGTGGCAGGAAAATCCGGCTGATCTGACATAAGCAAGCCATGTGCGTAGTGCGGTGGTTATGCCCGCGTGGTTAAAACCAAGTCGCACACAAACAGGCAAGTCACCAGCACGCAAGCAGATAGGTCTATAAGAGACCACTAGATAGCTATATTCAATCAAATATACGATCATTTCGACACCGCGGGGTAGTCATTGCAATCCGCATGACTACGCGTTCAAGGTGTGCCACGTGAATCATGCAGACACCGCTCTATATACTCGGAGTTCGCACAAGATGACTGGATCAAGCCCTAGGTATACGTAGAGTGTCACAGCCGGAAAAGAAAGAGGTCGGATGGATTGAGGCTGGGAGACATCTGTACCAAACTTTATTACAAATCCTTTTCCGCCTTTCCCGCCAGCCGCGTCAATTCTTCTGTCGGCTCCTGTAGCTGCTTACATGGCGTGGTCCATCGAATGCTAACACAGGTGACCCATGGTCCACTGACTTATTCACCAAATGAGAAATCCAGATTGGGCCTAGTATGAGGTGCATTCACGCTTGCTCCGGGCTATATCCACCGCCGCCGACCTTCTCTGTTCGAGCACCCTTCTGCAACTCCATCAACTCTTCGAGGTCACCCACCTTGGCTTTCGTTGGCTTCGCAAACCGGTTTTCACCATGCCGCGGTTCGACGAGCTTTTGGCTCACTACCCCATCCTATGCTCACTCGCTCCGGAGATCACCTCGAGGGATCTCTTTGCTGTTGCCTCCACTTCGAAGGCAGCCTGGGTCAGCATCTTCAAAGAGGAAACCTCGGTCGGCTCGGCACCCTCGGCGCAAACCTTGGCTAAGCTCACTCAATGCGAGGGTTTTCCTGGACGGCTCATGATCGGTAAACGGGTCCCATGTTCGGGCGAGATGGACCTCTGCGAAAGGTGCGGCTGTAACACATGCTCAGTAAGTCTCCACCCACTTCACTGCTTTACACAGATGCCGTATTGTCATATTTATGTAGGCAGTTGAAAACAGGATCCGGACGTAAATGTGGGCATTTTATATTTACATTTGCGTCCGGGTCTTGTATTCATCTACCAATCCCATGTATATTTTTCTAAGAGGCAGATGCTCTGTAGATACTAACTCTACACCAGGAATGCCGTGCAAAATGGCAAATGATATGCCCAGGTCTCAACCCAAATAGCCAGAGATACGCCGGCATGACGACAGCGCAGGCAGTCTTCCTTTGTGACAAGTGCCGTCCGACGGAATTGACGACACACCACTGCGCGTGCGACCCTCAGGATATATGGTTCAGGCCGTGGATCTGCTCGCTCTGCGCTTTGGATGATGTGCACCGCCACATTGGGGGAAAGCACCGCGAGGAGGCCCACTGGTTTCGCGAAGGTTTCTTAGATACCAATGCTTTTCGCTGCAGGGAAAGGACCTACTTCAGCGAGACATACGACCCTGAACCCGACACCGTACTCTATGTCCGTAGCTGTATGGGCTGCAGCAGCAAGTTCGGAGACGTATGGATGAACACCTACTGTCACTTCTGCAAGGGTGTCATCTTCGACCAAGGTATCTGGGAGGCCAACATTAACATCGCTGGCAAGCGCTGTCGCGTCGTTCGTACCGTCCGGGACTTCTTGACCTTGGAGAATATCCTCAAACTGAGGATCCACTAGAAAGAAATTGAGGGTAGCCGTAACTACGGTAGAGCGGCAGTAGTAAAGCAATAAGTAATAGTCGCTGCGTTGGTAGCAAACAACCCTTGTTTAAAGAGGGAAAAAAAAAAAAAAACTTCCAGCAATGTAGATCATAGGAGATATAGAACCAAGCCGAGGGCAAACAGTCACTATTTCCAGGGGTGGGAGAATGTGTTGTGCATGATGAACTACCCCTGCACGGTACGAAGCAGACCCAGAGGTTGACAGGCGAAAGGAGCGGACTTACCTCCTCAAGGGGAGGAGAAAGCGGGCCATAGAAAAGCGAGCTCGAGCAAAAGCTTCAAGATTCCAATTCCAACACAGACTCACCAACGCTGCCGCGTGCCCCCCAAACAACAACGCCCACACATCACAACCTCGCCTTCCCCCCTCCCTTCCTCTCCTCCTCGCCGTCAAAATACTGCTCCAACAACCTCACCACCTTCCGCGCACTCCCAAACGAATTCTGATACCCCGCCCCGGCATGCCCATACTCGTGACAACACGGCACCACCACCTCGCCTCCGCCCCCAGCCACCTTCACCTCCTCGACCTCGACCCTCGGCCCGCCAACCCTACCGGGCCTAAACCCGACATTGACCGCCAAAACCTCGAAACCACCCTCCTTCGCCGTCAACAGCTCCGGCGCCAGCGCCTTGCACCTCTCCAAGATGCCGCGCGTCGTCGCGGCGTCCTCCTCCGCGCGCCAGTCCCCGGCCTCCTTGGTGCCACCGAGGACGGTCGTCCCGCTCGTCGCGCGGGGGATGACGTACGACAGCGTGCCGTCGGGGCGCCAGACGGTCGTGAGGGCGCGCGGCAGGCCGCGGACCAGGACGGTCTGCCCGCGGATGGGGAAGACGGAGGGGTCCGGGACGAGGGAGCGCGCGGCGATGCCGGTGGCGTTGACGAAGGCGGAGATGGTGGTGGGGGGAGGGGATGTGGGCGAGTGGTGGTACGCGGCGAGGAGGCGGGTTGCGGTTGCGAGGGCGTGGGGGAGGTTGGAGCCGCTGACGGCGGAGTCGGTGGTCGTCGTGGTGGTGATCATGGGCAGAGCGGCTTCGATGAGTGTGGCGCCGAGGGAGCGCGCGCGGGAGAGGAGGTAGGGTAGGTAGACGCCCGTGTCGATGGTGACGGCGTCGTAGGTGGCGCCGGCGTGGGCGCCGGGCGGCAGCTCCGACGTGGGCAGCTCGCGGAAGTTGCGCATGTACGGCGCCCACCACGCGCTGTGCGGACCCGAGGGGATTTCGGTGTCGGGGCCGGTCCTGGTCGGGGGGTGTGGTTTGTGAGCGAGGCTCGGCCTGAGAAGCGGAGCATGATGGGGGTGTTCTCGGGTTACCAGTAGAAGATGCTGTGGAATTTCTCGACGCCGGACTTTGTCGCGAAGGACGCCTGGCTCTTTTCTTTCTCGACCATGTCTAGCCAGATGTTGTAGCTTTCTATGTCCCATTCCTGGATCTCCTTGTCTTCGGCGGTGGCATGGGTTCGCCATTGCGCACCGGCCCTGCTCATGTCAGCAGTGCATTCACCACGCAGATGCAATCTTCACCGAAGCTCGAAAGAAACAGTGTAACCATACCACGGCGAAGTGTAATCCTTTGCCTTGTCTCCAGGCACATGCTTCGCAATGATGGTGACAGCGGCGCCTGCTTCAAGCAAAGTGATTGCCGTCTGCAGTCCGATCACACCGGCTCTGTACCAGTCAGCTTGCTTTTGCTTTATGGACAAGTTGGAGAACCCCTTACCCGATGACGACAATGTGCTTCCCCTTGAGTTGCGAAGACATGATGGTAGACAATTAGTAGTATTCCTTTGCAAGCCGAATCAATCCGGATTACAGTCCCTATATATATCAGCGTCCTTCACAAGACCCATGAGTCATTTCCACCACTTCACTCACCCGAAGCTCGTCTGATGTTGTATGCACCTCTTATCCGACAATCCGTTGCGGAGTTGCTGCACCTAGCCAAGTGAAATAGCGGGGAATCCTTGAAGTGACCAGTCGCCGTCGAGCGAATTGTGTCGGCCGGTGATGACGGGATTCCGATTTGCGGAGCGCCGTACTCCGACCCGGCGATGTCGGCCTCGGCTTGCACTAGATCGCGCCGTCTGCTATGGCCCAATCAGGAGCATCCGAGCCGGCAGGGATTGCCGATCGGGGGCGTTGGCAGTGGCTGCGTGTACCATCTTGAGGGATTGCAAACTCGCCGTTATGCCGGCAGCAAACAGGTAGTAAGCTGAAACATACATTCATCATTTTCCCTTCCGTTCTTCTCGATTTGGAAGCCACAAGGCAGACCAACTCACCTCCTGATCTCGCATCCAGGGAAATGCAGTATTAAGATGTTTCTAAAGCAGGAAACGACTGAAGTGGAGGTATACTTGTGCAACAAAACCTTATGATGCAACATTTAGCGCCGATCGTACCAAGACCAAACCTAGCCTCGTGCAATGTAACCAACTTGAATCAACTTGCCGCAGCGGCTCATCCTCCGCCGCACGGGGGAAAACAGTACAGTCACACACAGTGGACGCCGCTACCCACAACCAACTCGAACCGACCATCAATGGAAAGTTTTGGTAGGGGGATCATAAGAGAGAAGCATAAAGGTCTTTAATCAGCGCAATGCCGGTTGATTTGCATGATTCAAACGTTAAGTACGAATAAGAAGTGTGCAGAAGAAAAATTCAAAGGCCACTCCTTGGTGGTACATTTAAAGCAGGGAACGAGGAAGGGAGAAGATGGAATGCGTGTGTGAGCTGAAAGAATTTGTAGGAATGCATCATCATGACAATCACGACTAACGCCTCGAACTTGCCATCTCGCCGTACCGGCCACGTTCGCGCGTCGTATCGTATGCCTGCAGCACTCTGGCCTGCGACTCGTCTGTTTGGGAAAAGGCGTAGCCGCGTTGTTTGCGCATGCGCTGCACTTGCCGCACCTTGCGGATCGCCTTCTGGAATTGCTCCATTCTGATATAAACGTCAGCGTCGTCATTCTCATACATACAAGTGGGAGCATGCTACTAACCTGGGCCGGTAGTCCTGGATGTTGTACTTCTGGATCTCCTGGATGTGGTGGTATGCTTGCGGATAGTACATGCGTTTTGCACTGGCTCTGGTGTCAGTCAAAGTCATCTGAAAAGAGGCCGGGGTACTTACTATTTCCAAGCAAAGTCTCTCAACAGACAGAGGAAGGGCAGGACCAAGCCCATCAGCCACACCACCGGACTTGGGAATAATCTGGGAATGACGCCCTCGAATTCCGTGGAGATGCCCGTCATCGGCGCCACGTACGCGTACAGCGGCAGGAAGATCATCCAGATGATCAACGAGCCGGGAATCGCAACAAATGTGTACTTCGTCCAAATGTTCGTAATCAACGCGGCTTTGCCGATGACCGTCGCCAGCGCAGCCGTGTACAGAGCAGGACCCCATACCCAATGGCTAGCAATCTTTCCGTCGCCCTGAGGAAGGTCCCACAAGAAGATGGCTTGCGACACGAAATACAGGATGAGTGAGTGGTAGAAGCCGTTGGCGACCCAGCCCCAGAACGAATGCATCTTGAAGAAGACGCCCTTCTGACTGAGCTGGTAGAGTTGCGGGTAGCGGTCGAGCAGACGTGCGCTGACGAATTGGTCGAAGATGCCAAGAACGAAGGGGGGCATTACAGTAAAGAAGACGTTGTAGAAGGAGAGCGTCCATGATTCGTAAATGACCTGACCGGAGAATGCGTTTTGGAAAGAGTACCAGAACTGCGTCATGAAGAGGGCAATGTTCTTGTAAAAGGAGTAGAGGATGACCTTGCTCACTCGCTGGTAGCTCCAGGAACCATGCACGAGTAGCAGTTTGCGGAGGTAACGGAATTGGCCAATGGCGACATCAGCACTTCGAGCGGCTTGGAGACCTTCCATACCGCTGATACCGACACCGACATGAGCAGCCTGGATCATAGAAACATCGTTTGCACCGTCTCCGATAGCCAACAGGATGGCCTTCAGGTGGCGTTTGACGAGCTTCACGACGAGCGCTTTCTGAAGAGGAGACACACGGCTACACGCTACGTCAGCCGAAGCCAGTTTTTCACGGGTGTGGAGTTCAACTTACCAACAAATGACGGCTTTGCACATGACAGCCAAATCCAAGAACAGCTTCTCCATGTCCCGTTCAAGGGCGAACGTCAATGACTTACCATCAATGACTAGAGCAAGCGTCTCCAACTCCACTTGGTTCTCCGCCTGCGCTCTGATAGCATTGAGTTTCTTTGAGAGATTATCCCTTGTGGCGTCCGCATTCTCCTCATTGACAATCAGCAGAGTCATATCCTCACTGATGAGTTTACAACTCATGCCAATGTTGATGGCCGTTTCCTGTCGATCGCCAGTAAGAACCCAGATCTTGATGCCAGCAGTTTGCAAGGTGTGGATCGTGTCTGGCACTCCATCTTGCAACTTGTCCTCAATAGCAGTGGCTCCAAGAAGGATAAAGTCGTGCTCGATAAGCTCGGCGGCTTTGTCCAACTCGTCCGCACGATTACCGCCAACGGTTGTTGCAGCAGTATCGTAGATACTCCTCCACTCTTGGTATTCGTGCTCCGGAACTTCACGCATAGCCAAGCAAAGGGTACGGAGACCTTCAGCGGCATATTCCTCGAGATGTTGGAGAGTAGGCTCAACGATCGGATTGGCGTCTTTGGCAAGCCGTTCAAGAATGACCGTATCGGCACCCTTTGTGTAGCAAACAATCTTCCCCTCGGGGGTCCTAAAGATTGTTGACATTCTCTTGCGCGTCGAGTTGAATTCGCAGACACACAGCAGCTCGTATTCCCTCTCCACACCATCAACTTGGATGATGACAGATCGTGGTTTCCTTGCAACGAACTTGTAGTCCAAGACGACCGCACCCTCGACAAGAGCTCCCTCATCAGGGGAAGCGGCCTGGTATTTGATGTGTCCGGTCTTGTCGTTGACCTCAGGAATAACAGTGTGGCACGTTGATAGCAGCGTGAGGAAATGGTCGATGATCTCGCGCGATTGGTGGTTTGCTCGGTTCTCCTTCAACCTTGGGAAATCATGAATGCCTACTTCCATGCCATCCTGGGTCGTCGCTCTCCTGTCCTCTGGGACTTCGTCTGCGTATTGGATGCCTGCGATTGAGCACTGACGGAACTCCATCATGTTGCGGGTAAGAGTTCCTGTCTTGTCCGAGAAGATGTACTCAATCTGCCCCAGCTCTTCTACAAGTGAGGACGTCCTGCAATTCGCTGGGGTTCCGGTGTCGTCGTGATAGATGTCCAAATCCGAATCGATCAGGAATGCCTGATAGTACTTGACAATTTCAATCGTGACGAATAGAGAGATTGGCACCAAGTTGGAGTAAAGAACCCAGTAGGTCAGCAGATCCAAGAAGAACTGCCCAACAAGTGCTGTCTCTTCAAGACCCAAGTATTCGAGATGTTTCCTTTCCTTTGCCCGAATGACAACGTCTCCAATGGAACTGATGATGCTAAGCGTAATGAGAATAGCGCCAAGCATCAGAATTTGATAATTGACCAGCCGCTCGACGTTCGTCTTTTTGATCGGGGTAGCAGTGGCGTTCCGCATGAGCTTTGTCTCATGACCGGTGAAAACGACGATGCCATGGATCCATGGGGTGTTCCGCAAAGTTGCACCACGAAGAAGAAGTTGATCGGGACCAAGAGGCAGTTCCTTCTCGCCTCCTCCTGCCTGCATGGTCAAGGTAGCCTCGTAGGTATATAGACTGCTGTTTGGCTGTTCCGATCGAACCCTGCCGCCTAACCTACCCAACTCACTCGGGCTAACAAGGTCAGCGGTCTCCGGAATGGCCTGCTTGATCTTCAAGTTCGTCTCTCCGTCAAGGTTGGCCGTCTCAATGTAGCAAAGACCCTCGGGCTCGGAACTGGCCAAGAGTACCAAATCTGCAGGGAATGGCTCCTCTGATTGCACGCGCACGATGTCTCCAACAGCAACGTCGACCCATTTTGTTTCTTGAAACCCCGATCCTTTCAGCGTGCGCGTTTTTGAGTTGTTCAATGCGCTGTCCTGGGTTTTACGGCGAAAGTCCTCGATCTGTTCCTTGACGGCGGAGACGAGTAAGACGATGACGAGCGGCACAATTGTTGTCCATCGATTCGTAGGCGAGATGTTGGGGATCTGCTGCAGGACAGCAGTAAACAAGAAGAAGAGGTTGGCGTATTTCGAGAATTGTTCGTAAAGGAATTTCGGAAGGAAGGTGGCTACGTTGTATTTGGCGGTTGACACATGATTGTCGACGTACTTGTTTGCGGCATTGGCGGGCGGATTGTTGAGGTGTATGATACGAGGCCCCAGAGTCGAGGGGTCTGGCTTTGAGCTCCCGAAGCCGAACTTGAAACCGGATTGCTTCCTCTTGTGAGCGGCTGGTTGCGCCTGGCCAGCAGGACCAGCCTGAGCATTGCGTGCGCCAGCTTCCGTGAGCGGCACGTCCATTTCTGAGTACTCCGGTTCCATCCCCAGCATGTTCTTCGCGCGCCCCACCAACCCGCCGCCTAGACTCATTATGCTATTGCGATTGCGCGCATGGGTGCGCGTGGTGCCTGGCGGCTCATCGTTGCGATCGTCATACAAACCTCCAGCCGCGTAGGAGCCTTGCATGGAGCTGCCCTCGTCGTCTATGTCGGTGTAGCGCTGGTAGTTGTTCAGGTCGGAGGATTGGGAGTATATGCGCTTGGAGCTTGTCGTCATGTAGGGTGACTGTAGCGATTCGCGCATGCCAGGCTGGCCGGTGGCTACCTGAGGTGGGCGGCTGCCACTGCCGCCGGCGCCGCCGACGAAGTCATCGTAGGACACGGAGGGGCGCGACGGAGCCTGGGGCTGTGGCTGATCGGAGTCGTCGATGTCGTACCTATGTAGCAGGTGGTCGTCGGTGGTCGGCGGGCGCTGGCCGGACGAGTAGGTGGGCGCTCCATCGTTCAGGTCGAGGAGGAGGTTCTCTTCACCGTGGGGGGCGTTGGCCGGACCTCCAGGAGGCCTGCCTGCCATTCCGAGCGTGGAGGGTTGCTGCGGGTGAGACTGGAGCTGGGAGAGATGTCGCGCGGCGGTATCGAAGCTTGCGGGAAGCTAAAGACGGCGCATCCCAATCGTGCAGGTGCTGCGAGGCGCAAAGTCTAGGTGCTCAGTCTCCAGACGCAGGGCGATGCGGAGGGAGGCGGGCTGGATCGCAGGGCGAGTGTTCGCGTGCACAGCCTCCGACTTGGCACACGTTACGCGGGGCCGCAGGCGGGAGGTCTCTCGTGTGTCGCGTTGGCGGCGGCGCAGGGCTGCAGATGGCAGGCTTGGAGAAGCTGCGAAAAGGTGGACTGGCGAGATGTGCACTCGGCGGAAGGCGGTCGTCTGGAGACCCTGACATAGACGCGCGATGTGCACCCGCCGCCAACTCGATCGGGAGATTGAATGCTGGGCGCCGCGACAGGAGACAAAAATATCCGCGCGGCCGCTGCGGCCACCATCCCGCCAGTGCTGTGCTCGCGACTCCGCCAGCTCGCGTTCCGGAGCAGCATGGCTGTGTCCCAGACAAAGCCGCCTTTGTCGCAGCCGCAATCGCGCTCGGACGGATAGGCGCGACAGTGCGTGGGTCTAGCGTATCGCCGCAATGCCAAATTCCACGGCAAACAAAGTATATTACAGAAGCTACGGCGCCCGCAGTCTCCCCTCACCGCGCCATCAGCATGTCCTGCACCGCGCTCCAGTAGCGCATTGTCACAATCGGCTCGATTTCCTCCTTTGCCAGCCACCTGAAATCGACCAGCCCGTATTTGTTCTCCTCCAGGTTCGCCTGACCCGCCATAATACGAGCCTTCATGAAGAACACCTTTTCGCCCAGCTCCTCCACGCCGTTGTCCGTGTTCGTGATGGTTTTGGGAAAGTCAAACTGGTAGTGCCCCACCGGGTGGTTCCCAACCACCCAGGTGTTCATGTTGACGCCGCCGCTCTGAACCAACACGCGTTCCGCCCCCTGCAGTCATGTTAGTGCAAGCAGTTGGCCCAGGTTCCCGCAAATCTTACGTTGTGGAGGTTCTCGCGGCCGATGAGACGACCCTGTGGGAACTGCCATCTTCCGCTACCGTCCTTGACTAGCAGGTAGAGCGTCCTCTGCAACATCCTGTTCAAGCTCTTCTGGTCGCCCTTCTCGTCCGCCTCGGTCACCCTCGAGAGTGGCCGTTCGGCGGACTCCTTCTTAACGCCCACCACCTCGTCCTCCGCGCCAGTGGACTCCATATCTCTCAGCAGAGCCTCCCTTTGATGGTCAGGCTCACTCTCCTGAGCGCCCACGAGTAGCTCATCGTTCCAAGCGCTAGGGCCGTGTCCGCGGTAAACGCCAATGTCGCGGGCAGGCGTAAGGCGCTGCTTCTGCTTACGCTTCCATTCAAGGTCCGCAACCAAGCCTTTCTTATAATAAAAGTATCTCGTGAACGGAAGGGCTAGACGCTCATTAAGACGGCGTTGGTAAAGGAAGAAAGCCTTTTCGAACGGGTGAAGGTCGCGGGTGATGACGGGCGGTCTTGAGAGGAGGACTCCGGCGCGGACCTGGTATGCCTGCTGAGGAGCTGAGGCCTGAGAAACGGGCGGGACTGGATCCGAGGTGATGGGGGATTCCTGCACGGCGGCGGCAGCGCTGGCGAAGTGTCTCCGGGAGATGGTCTCGCGGCACGAGATGCAGATGGAGTCCTTGGCTGGCAAGACGGGCGCATCAGTAGGGGGAAGCCAATGGCCCGGGTGGTGGGCATACCGGACTTGGAGGCCAATTGCCTCGCACTCCTCTGACCGGCGTTCATATCACGGTACGGCCGCGACGACTGACGTTGCGATGGGCGGGAGCTGGTGTCATGTCCAAAAAGTTCGGCGGAGGGCCAGCGCGTCCGAGCGGCGACGCACGTGACACAGGCTTGGCGGGCGCAACAAAACTCGTCGCGTGCGAGCGGCCCAGCACTTTCTCTCCACGGCACCAACCTTATCACCAGTGACGTCTCTACTCTATGAAACACTGGTCATTTACACGGTGCCCAGACGGAGTCGAGCGGTCTTTTCGCTAGCGGTACCTTCGTAACCTCTCCAAGGCGTACTGTTAGATAGATACCGCTCACAAGCCTGCGCGCGCGCCGGAGCCCTGATGGCTTGGGCTTGGGCTTGGGCGCGTGAGG
Organism: Diplodia seriata; assembly: GCF_021436955.1. NCBI lineage: Eukaryota > Fungi > Ascomycota > Dothideomycetes > Botryosphaeriales > Botryosphaeriaceae > Diplodia > Diplodia seriata. The sequence continues at coordinate 2,666,869 of NW_027117309.1, read as the reverse complement.
CGCGCACCGCGAAGAAAATCGGCATCGCGCCCGCGCCCGCGCCCGCGCAGCTCTGGGGAGAAGGAGAAGGGTCCGGCATTCTGTGCGGCTGGGACGATCTGATCTATAAACCCTGAGGCGCATGCAGCAGGATGGCAGACCATGGCCGGATTGCGCAGGTCGGATGCACGCGTCAGCCAACAGCGAGCGGCACGCGTTCGCCTCATGTGGCAGCTCCGCCAAGTCACAAGCACCGCTTCGGTTGCAGGCGGCGACGGCCACTCGCAGCGCAGCGCCTCTGCTGCCTGCAGGGACAACGACGAGCCGCCAAACTATTTTTGGGGAGTCTGAGCGCATGCCAGATGCACATCAACTGAAAATTATGCCCGCCCTTGTCACGGGCAGTGTCATTACTCTCCATAAGACCATGGCTGCCTCCGCTCCTCTCCTCATCCTGCTCCTCGACCCGCGCGCGGCATCATGAACTTGATCTCCCGCTACTTTAGTCCGCTCCGCGACGGTCCCAACAGTGCTCTTGGCGCCAACATCTTCGAGCCGCGGCCGCCAGACACTCCACGCAGCAGCTTGGAGGAATTTCTGGCCGAGGCTGCCGAGTGTGTGAGCAACGCAGCAGGCTGGGTGCCAGAGCCGAGATTCGCTGCCATGACAATGGTGGAGTCGCCCTCTTCCACCCCACTTATCAAGCCCCTGGGCACCACCCTCTCGCTGCCGCCGACGCCTGAATCGCTGGCTTCGCGCCCTGCCTCCGCGACGTCCCGGTCCGGCTATGTCAAACAGCACGCGCTGCCGAACATCGGCACCTGGAAGAGCACCACCCACTGTGCCTTGTCCGCCGCCAGCAGTTCGTCGTCGCCAGAGTAAGGGGCTCGTCACGTCGAAGCGTTGTTGCGAAGTCGCTGACAGATTGCAGCAAGAGCCTTGGCAGTCGATCGGAGCGCAAAGATCATGATTGTCAGGACGACAGGGAGCTCCTGTCCGACTACTACGAGAACCTTGCCAGTCTGCACGAGAAGGAAGAGAGCATAAAAAACCTGGAAGTCGACATGAGGGGGATGCAAGTTATGCAGAAGTCCCGGGCATTGCTGGGCCAGCAACCGCTGTCCATTGATTTTCCACTGTGGGACCACCATCGCCAATCTATGGACGATCAGCTGGCCAGCCTGCAGCGCCAGAACAACATCCTCCGAACCCACTGCATCAAGCGCGGCCTTCTCCTGCTCCCGAACCCTTCCGCTTTCAAGAGAAGCTCTTCCGTGTCTACTGGCCAAGATGGCAGCCGGGTGCTGCCCGAGCCCGGTGTGCTCCTCACGAACAGGCATCGATCGACCACCCTGCCTGCTGCTGTCGTAGAGCAGGCCGTTTCCAACCATCGCTCGGAAAGGAAAAGGATCCCTCGCCCAGCGAAAGCCATCCTCGAATACCATTTCACCATGACCCCGCTTCCATCTGATTCCGAGCTGGAAATCCTTGCCCTGAAAACGTCGCTGCCGGTGAAAAAAGTCAAGACCTGGTTCATCACAAGAAGGGCTGTTTGCCAAGAACACAGTGCCTCCGTTTGAGCAAACACGCGGAATCAGTTTACTCTACCATCAACGTCTGGACGCGGCTTCTACGGCAAAGTTTACGCGGATTGGAACAACCGAGTCCGCCGCATACCCACTCGGTTCCGAACGGGAATGGAGTCTCAACCTCAACCGACGAAATACGAGAGATGGATCGAAGAGTTGCAACCTACCTCTCCACCAAAAACCCAGCGACAACAGCCTCTTGGCTCAACTTCAGCAACCGCAAAGCTGCATCCCACTCATGGACACGAATTTTTGGGAGAATTTGCGGACTTGTGGGTTACACGCGCTCATTCACTTCTACCCTCCCTTGTTGAATCTTGGTGTCAGTCACCGCTGAACTAGCTCCCATTTGGCCAGAGCACATTCGACTCAGCCTATTGCTGGCTGAACTCTCGAATCCATATCACTCGTAGTCGCACGAGTTTTGCAAAGGATGAATAGACCCTCCACCGTGAGCAATGGCTCTGAAGGCCGGCTCAATACGAAGACGACAAACAGTTTGTTGTGCGGGGCCAATCACAACTTTTTAGGCGTTTTCAAGATGTAGGCCCTACATGCAACCACGTCCAGCAATCTTCGGACATGTGGCCACTGCGTTGTGCGTTTCATGGGGCGGCGTTAGAACGACGCTGCGACCCATATTGCCATTGTTCATGACTTGGCAATGATGTGGACAAACGGTTTTCTTACCGACACGGGGGCTTTTGAGGAACGACCATGGTTCGTTGCGAGTCAAACATGAGATAGTACTAAGGACGGTGTGGTCCGCGGATTGAGCACTAAGGGCGGGTGTGCGTTCCAATGGCCTCGACAGACTATCGCAACGCTGAGGAGGTGGGCAGTGCGCAAAGTCTCATGTGAGGAATGGTCCATAGTGAAAACGACCTATTAATAGACAGAACAGGCATTTAAGTATTTTCAACTGCCTATACGGGAACATTGTGCCTTTTGTGGGACACTGTTGACTATGCATTACATTTGCTGCGTCACAAGAATCGGCCATAGTTGCCGACTATGCATTCACCTCCACATGACACATCTCCTTCCACCACCCTGTGTCAGTCATATCTTTGCGCATGACTAAATGAGCATGAAATGAGGCTTTTTGGATATCAACGGAAACATGAACTACAAAGGTCATGTCAACACCGGAGTAGACGTTTTGCTGCGATTCCCCAGCAATTGAGTATCATCAATGATACAGGCACCTTTTCTACCCTCGGTACTCAGTTCATATCTGTCAGTTTCTCTCATAAGATGTTCCGGCAGTAATCTAGCAAGATTACACATCACTTGCCATGAATCACAGCAGGTGACAGAAGAATACAGCCCTCTAGGCTCACCGAGGTCGACATTCTTTCTACATGGACAGTTGAATACAAGATTCGGAAGTAAGTGTACGCATTTGAGAGTCACATTTACTTTCGGACCTTATATTCAACTGCCCGTGTGAGTATGGCCGAATATCTCCATGAGGCAGATGCGGGTGGGCTTAATTCCTGTCATCTGCTTGTGGTTTGCCGGTTCTGGCAACCAATTGATGGGCACTGACATGGCAAATCTGGTATAAATCTTCCGGGATATCTACAAGGATACAAAACCGTATGATATGGAAGGCTCGACAGGTGAGATGGCCAGACACCAAACGCTTTCGACGATGAGGATTGGTAATGAGCGGCCACGACTTTCTAAGTCACGTGAAATGATGCCATTTGGTGAGCTGTGGCGGCGCGGAGGCGATTACAAAGGCGGCCGAACACCGGAGCATGGCGTCAGTGCTGGGGCGGGCGGACATTTTGTTCGCGCATCTCACGATATCTGCGAAGCTGTCGCCTTCTCTGCGTACTCTTGCACGCCCAGAAAATGTCGGTCGCGAGGAGAGTCGCCGGACGCACCGGAGTCCGCCAGCAGCTGCTCCGCCTCGCCCAATCGCGGCCCGCGCAATCCGCCGCCGCGCCCTCATGGCAAGCTTCCCGCCGCCTTCACACTCTGCCACCCCGCAACGCCCAAGCCGCCCACGCTGTGAAGCCTGATGCTGAGCCTGCCGACTCCACGAATCCTGCACTCGCCTTCCCGTGCCTCGATGCCCTCGAGAGCCGCTCCGCAACACTCCAGAAGCGCTCGCTGCTTGGTCCCGAGCCCACCTACACCACCGGCAACCATGAGAACTTCGTCTGCAAGGAGCCCATGCTTCTCGATTGGGGCGGAATCCTGCCCGAGTTCAACGTAGCCTACGAGTCCTGGGGGAAGCTCAATGCCGACAAGAGCAATGCTGTCCTGTTGCACACCGGCCTATCCGCGTCCAGTCACGCCCACAGCACCGAGACCAATCCCCAGCCCGGCTGGTGGGAGAAGTTCATAGGCCCTGGAAAGCCCCTGGATACCGACAAGTACTTCGTCATTTGCACCAACGTCATTGGAGGCTGCTATGGCTCGACGGGCCCCTCTTCGACCGACCCGGCCAACGGCGAGCGCTACGCTACCAGGTTCCCTATACTGACAATGGAGGACATGGAGCGCGCCCAGTTCAGGCTGCTTGACCATCTCGGCATAGACAAGCTCTATGCCAGCGTCGGCTCTAGTATGGGCGGCATGCTGAGTCTGGCAGCGGGCGTGCTCTTCCCCGAGCGCGTCGGCCGCATTGTTTCCATTAGCGGTTGTGCCCGTAGCCACCCTTACAGCATCGCCATGCGTCACACGCAGAGACAAGGTACATTGCTCCAACCGTTTCCTCTCTAGCTTATGCTGACTCCCTTTAGTGCTCATGATGGACCCCAACTGGAACCGCGGCTTTTACTACGACGCTATCCCGCCTCACTCGGGCATGAAGCTCGCCCGCGAGATTGCTACCGTCACATATCGCAGCGGACCGGAGTGGGAACAACGCTTCGGACGGAGAAGGGCTGACTCTTCCAAGCCCCCTGCGCTGTGTGCTGACTTCCTGATCGAGACCTACCTCGACCATGCCGGAGAAAAGTGGTGCCTGCAGTACGATGCCAACAGCATGCTCTACGTGTCCAAGGCAATGGACCTGTTCGATCTTGGCTTAGAGCATCGCCTTCGCATCAACGCTTTGAGGGCGCAGAACGAAGGCAAGCTAGCAGCATTTGCCGCCGGAAACAAGGTTCAGGCGGCGGCAACTGCCGATTCGTGCAATCTAACCCTCCCAGAGCAGCCGTATGAGGAACAGGAGCAGTCCAATGGTTCGTCGGCATCTCAGGCCCCCAGCTCCCCTCAGGCAACCGGCCCGCAGGAACCTCCCGCAGACCTGGTAGCCGGCTTGAAGCCCTTGGCAAACACTCCCACTTTGGTTCTGGGGGTGGCAAGCGATATTCTCTTCCCCGCGTGGCAACAAAGAGAAATCGCCGAGACTCTGCGCCGCACCGGCAACCGAAACGTCACACATGTGGAATTGGGAGAAGAGAAGAGTTTGTTCGGCCACGACACATTCCTTCTGGACCTGGAACATGTGGGAGGAGCGGTGAAAGATTTCCTAGGGTGAACGGCGATTGCCTTGATGGTGGGATGGACGGCAATTTCCTTGAACAAGCGTGCATGGGTTGGAGTTTATGGCAAGGTTTCTCAGTTTTTGGAATGATCAGGGGATGGTTGGTCGGCGCATGCCTGCCACCAAACTATTCAGTATTCAAAAAGGATCACGGTTCTCCTTTCAATCAGACTTGCCTTTCAGCAGCCTTCATGTCTTGCCTCTGTTGACCTTACGTAGACCTCGACGTCTGCCCCTGCCAGCTCCGCCTTTTGCCATCCCGTCGTGGCCGTCCAGCATATTCAACCTCTGGCTACCGACCCGGTGAAGCAAGGCCGTCGTTAAGTGTCCAGATATACTGCGAGGGGGAGAGGTACCAACTTCGAATGATGCCGCTATATAGCCGGCTCACCAACTGACCGCAATGTCCTTCAGAACCATGTCGACCACTGTCTGTCCTACGTCCGCCAAGACTTGAGGCAGCAATTTCCCCCCGTCGATATGCGAACGCAACGCGGGGAAGCCCTCCAACATGTGGTAGCAGGGTTGCGATGGCATGTGCGGCAGGCTGCCACTGGCTCGCGGTGCTAGCCCCCTTTGCATTCCGCTGCTGCCTACGTCACAACCGGTCCCCTTGATGGGTCATGACCCACTGTTCCAGTTGGATTGACAGTTTCCAAGCGTCCCGACCAACGCTTAGCTCTGACCGCAGAGGATATTTCAACGTCTAACAAGCATGACCTGCTGGTTTTTGCTCTTTCCAAACCGGCATTATTGCGATCCGAGTAGAAAACAATGACTCTGAAATAACGAAAGGTCGGCTAACACTCTTTCAATGCTTCCCAGGGCTCGATCGCGCTATGGAGGGTTGACTCATTTAGACTAAGTCCGAGACGCGTACTCTTCTTACCCTGGACCAGGAACCTTCAATCACACCTCCTTTTTCTGCATGACGTTTGTCATAATCGGTCGATCTCGACTTTCGCCTTGAGTCTCAAGCTATGACTGATATTCCTACCGGACTCTGGCTGCTAATGTTACAGACTAGCGCTCATTCTCATACGAATCGGGTCTCCATAACCAAGACGCGAGAATGCTCGTGAAAATCAGTGTCGAGATGCCGGACCACAGCTGGCTCCAGGGCCCAATGACGCTATTTGGCGGTCAAGACATCCTTTCTCGACTCGTCGATTCAGCGGCAATGGTACGTTGCTATCAACCATAACACGACTCCGCTTCACCTTGAACCACAGAAGTATCGCACTCCTGGGTTGATGAATGCTTCAAGGTGCAGTATTACTTCCCGCTGACCACTGTTTGCCTACTCACGAGCCATTCTATGATGCTCATCGATGCGCATGAGCGATGCTTCTGTCGGTACAATCTTGACTCGACGTCTCTTAAAATCCGGTTCTCTGATCTAAGAAAGGGGTGAAAATATCCTGTCTAGCCGAGTACAGGTTCGCATTGAGCACCAGCCCTGCATACAGCACTTAGGCCTCGCTTGGCCGGGACGGATGTAACATCTGGCGGACAACTATGAGTCTGGGAATGCCCCCTGGGAGACTATGACGACGGACCTACTCTGCGAGCGCAACCCAACACTGGGATCGGGTCCCTCAATCAGGGCTAACAGCCAATAGGATGCTCGGGTTGCTGAACCTTCAGCGACAGGACTGGAGAATGGATCAAGACCAGCGGACGCGAGGCTGGAATTTATTGGGAGATTCGATAGAACTGGTTTCAAAGGGCAACCAGACTTCAGAGCACGACTGCTGTGATCCAGGGAAGCATCGTCACAGATTACTTCCAGTCCACTGAACGCGTCATTTGCTGAAACGTAAAAGCTCTTGCTCTCCAGAGTACGGTGTCTCTTAGAGTTAAGACTCCACGAGCGCACGTCCTCACTCTTCTTTTTACCAAGACAAGATACCAGCAACGCACCCACCTTAGCGCCATTTCCCGAAGCTCTGCACCACCTCCCGCGCAGCAGCGGCTGGAGCATCATGGGTTACCTTGTCAAGGATTACACGTTGCAGGAATACATGAGCATGGTGTTCTATTGCATCGTTGGCAGCGGCATCATTTTCCATTGGGTACATGTGTGGCTCGGCAAACCAGACTCGCGGATCAAAGCACTCGAATCTCGAATGCGATGGCTCGAAGAAGGCGTGGCCTCCAGTGAGGTAAATCCACACCTGCGCCAGCTATACCATGTCGTCTGCTGCGCCTTATTGCAACACGGAGCTGCTCACTCCGCACCACAGCAAAAAACACTCGCCTACCACGGATACCCTTCCATGGACCCGCTTGGAAGGCGAGACTCAGGATGTTGTCCGGCAGCGATGCCCCCACACAATCCAGGACCCGGAAACTTCTTCTCAAACGTCAACGACGGATCCAATTCGCTCTTCCATGCACCACCACCATCGCAACGTCAACGCGTCGATTCGTATTTGAACAATACACACTACAGCGATAACATTGCACCACACGAGAATCCAATTCCATCGTCGGTACGCAATGACTCTGGCTGCTTCAAGACTACATCTTGCTCCCCTATGCTGCCTCCCATGCCGGATACTCCTTATCGCCGTCATAGGTGACTATATGGCAGTGCTGTCGATCTGGAGAACCAGGCTATCTCGGAAGTTTCGAAAAGGGACATGCCGATCTGCATCACTGCCCGTGAACTCACCGAAGAGTCGGCTCCGCGAAGCCCGCCACCACTGCCACCAAAGAGACATCACCGTCCGCATATGCCTCGCATACCTCTGTTGCCAACATACCATCATCCGGTTGGCCATATGGGTGCATACGGTGCGCCTCACACTGATTGAGCGATGGACGACACCCATCCAATGACAACAACTGCGCCTAAGAGGCTCTGGACATGCGACAGGGATGTCGAACCAAGGGAATCTGCCTATCGCTTCTTCCCCAACACTTCTCGACACAAAGGTCCTTTTTTTATTCTTCCTTCCTCTTTCGGCTACCCTCAGTGTTGGCGGTTCAATCTGCATTCCGACCTTGTCACCTGCATCAGTTTCCACTTTTCAACATTCTCCAAAGGCTCTGTTTAGCTTCCCCACTCGCTGAAGCCACTGTGGGCTTTCACCACACACCGCCAAAGCGCTGGCCGGTGCTTGATCTGCAAGGAGTCACAACGGAGCGAGATCTCAACCTTCATCATTCATCGCTGGTCGACGCTACCGGTTTACGTTAGCGCTACATGGTTTCAGCTCGTCTGTTTGCGGTTACGGCGGCAACGCCCCTTCTCGCGCTACGTGGACACGACCTCCCCCCGCCAGGCTTGGACGAACCCCCAGTACGTCACAGTTCGATCCAACCACGAGGAATGGCCAGGTATTGCGTTTCGCACTGGCGACGCTTTATCATCATGTCTTTCACCAACACCAGCCTCAATGCGACTCCGGCCTTCACCCTGGAATCGCTCTTCCCAAGCACCCCTGTTTTTGGCCTAACGGTCGACCAAGCAGTTGCAACTGGCTCTCCTCAGACCTTTCATTCTAGACCTCACTATACAGCATCAGCCGATTTCATCCCTTCACGTACGGAGCGATCCGTCTGACTGGACTCGATCCGTCATCCCGTCATCCCGCCATCCCTTTCTACAAACCCAGACGGTATTGCTCGACAATTTCCTTATTCCAGCAAAGTGAAACACGAAACGCCCCGATATTGTTTTTTTTTTTCTTTCTCTCACGCGAGATCTGAATGAACATCACCGCCATACGGCTTTGTCTTTCTATACCCATAACAGCGTTTACATTTCCTCCATCTCATCCCGGATCACATGCATTGTTGCTCAGACGAATCTCGTTCTCTTGTGTAGTAGATTATTAAATATTAGACTGAACTTTCTGGTTCGTTCCGCCCGCATTTTCTCTTTCATCTGCGTTTAACAAAAACCCATCATCTTCCATCAATCGTTTCTAATCCTTTCTGGTCGACCCATGCCATTGCGTGATATGCCTTGACAAGAGTTCGCTTGGGCTGCTATCAACCCATCCATCCACACCGACATTGGCAAGTAGTAAGAAATTAAGTCGGCACTCATCTAACCCAAGCGCCGCCGTCCCAACGCCCCAATTCCAGAGAACCATTCACAATGAAGAAAAGGTCAAACGTCTTCTCGCCTCATCTTCCCTTCCCCTCTCTCTTGATGCGGAGCAAGTAGATCTCACTCGACCACACTTTTTCGTCATCGTCATCATCATTCACCGATAACCCGTCGGCGTCGCACCAGCAGGCGGGTACACACCGGCCGGCGTCGGCGTCGCCACGACGGTGCCGTTGCCGCCGCCGACCGACAGCGTGCCATCAGCGCCGCACGAGAAGATTTCCGGGTCGTAGCACTGCCTGCCGCAGGCCGACAGCGCGCGGCCGTTCTGGATCGGGCACAGCACGTTCATCGCGCCGCCGACGTTGCTGACGGCGTCGCCCGGCGTGTAGGCTTGCTCGTTGTGGCAGTAGAAGGCGCGCGGGTCGTAGACGTAGGCGCCGCAGGTGGGCAGGTTGCCGCTGCCGCCGGCTGGTGCTGATGCTGCTGGGGTGGCGTAGGGTGTGGCGTAGGGTGTGGCGACGGGGGTGCCGACGGGGGTGCCGACGGCGGGTGGCGTGGCGACGGCGGGTGGCGTGTTGTTGGGAGTGTACTGTTGTTGGGCGATGGGGGAGGCAAAGGCCGCGGTGGTGAAGAGGGCGGCGACGGTGAGGAGTTGCATGTTTGGGTTTGGTTTGGTTTGGTTGGTTGGTTGGTCTGATGGGTTTTGATTGGTGGTTGTGGTTTGGGATGAGAACGAAGAAGGTCAGAAGCGACTGATTAGGGTGCTGACGGTGACGATTCTGTTCTGATGGAGATGAGGATTGATCCTTTGATGAGAGAGGATGCTGGATCTGGTTGGGAGAGCAAGTGTGAAGCGGGCCTATATACCACAGCCCTTAGCATGCCTGAGGTCAGAAAAGCTGTCATTATGCGGAACCCCAAGAGCATTGCCCCCAAACTCGTCGTCATCATCAACCACGCCAGGGAAGCCATCGGCCGAGCATTGCCGGGTCCAGAACGGGGAGATGCAGGCCTATTGGCCGGGCATTCGTCCAGAGTTTCCGTCTACTGCAAGGCGAAGAAAGGTAGGCAGGGCAGTTTCCCAAAGTTTCAATGACAACCCTTGACAGGTCCCCAGTGTTCTGTTTCTATAGGTACAGCTGTTCGGATCGCCTTACCGAAAGTCCCCCGCAGGACCAATCACGGCCAGGCACATGCTGGAACTTTCCTTGCTCGCCGCTGAGGCTGTGGGCACTGGGCGGGCGGCCTTGTCTGCAGGCAATGCAGGGTGGGAGCGCAGAGTCCCTGACATGTGGAATGACGTCGGTCGCCCTTGGGGGGCCGCGCCTCGATTCACGTGGCGAGGCAGGCACAGGTGACAGCCTTGTTGACGCGTCCGCCCGGCACGGCGAGCTGTCGCGGGTGGTAGTTGGAAAAGAGTGGGTCGGCGGAGGGTGGAGGGAGGGATGATCGGCCAGTCGGATCGCTATTTTTAGGACCCCAACCGTTGCAGGTTCCCCGACCCGACCGGTGGCTGTGCTGGTGTGGCAGATGTCTGTTGCTGTGCCTCGCTCGCTAGTGACGTTTGCCCGCCGCTTGCTGGAGGCCGTGGCTGGGTGGCCGATGCGGCTGTTGCGCACTGCAGGGGCGGCTATGCGCGCGCCGTGGGGGCGGCTCTCGGGTGCGGCTTTTTCGCAGCCTGGTCTGCAGCCGTGACGTGCGCAATAGGGGTCCGGGAGTGCCGTGCAGCCAGACAAGGCTGTGAGGCTCTTCAGGCTGAGAAGGCTGCGGCGTTGCCTGGCCGGGCTGCCCCAGGATCTCGAATATGCCCCGTTCGGGCCTAGCGCTGCATTGCCGCCCCCAGCTGCTCAGCTACCGCAACCACAACCGCAACACTATTGGTTTTTTCTTGGTGATGCCATCTTCTTCGGAATGCACTGCGATCTCCTTCCTGGGTCTTCTACATGCTTTGCAGCCCGACCCGCGGCGTGCAGCGCCGTCGTCACCGCGTCGGCCCACTCTCGCAGCAGCTGTCGTATCCAGACAGCGCCGGTGCTCACAAACAAAAGCTAAATCTGTCGCGGGGCACACGAGCAATGCGTCATCACGGTGGACGCTGCGGGGTAGCTCAAAGATACATTGGTACTTTCGTCCGTGAGACTCGGCACTTTCCTACCCACGTTCCCGTTCGCTGTGCTTCTGTCGGTGGTCTGGCCAGAGACGGAAGCCGCGCCCTCCGCTGATCGAGATTGCTCGGCTGCAGTGAGATGAGGTCTGCTGGCCGAGGGCCTGCTGCAGTTTGAGGTCTGACGGCCCCTCCAGCACATGCCTGTCTGAGGGTACGGCTGACGAGGGGGGTTTGTGGAGGTGCCAACAGCGCTCCTGTGACTGGAAGGGTGCAAACAGGCGGCGGCAGCAACCGGCCGAGACGGAACGACGGGGATCGGCGTACAAGCGCACACGAGAGCGCAACAGACACGGGAAGCCGTGAAGATTGAGCTCGAGGACGGCTGCACGCGATGGCGGTGAGCAGTGCGCGTGGCCGCGACGTGCGACGAGTGCGGCGTAGGTTAGCGGGACCCTGCTACCGTTGCCTGGAGCTGGAGCTGACTGCTCGGTGTTGCCGCCGCGAGCATTCAGCAGAAGCGGCCAGCTGTGCGGATGTCGCGCTCGCGCTTGCGCTGGAGAGCGCGAGCTGGCGGCCAGACCGGAGGACGTCTGGACTGAGTGCTGGACGCAGCTCCGCCGGGCTGCAGCAGGTCGGGCTTCAGTGGACCATCACGTGGCGCAACGCGCGGAGGACGTCCAATGGCCGTGGGCGCGGGCAATCTCATCGCGGCCCCTTGCAAGCGCTGCAGAACATCGCAGGGCGCCCGCGGCGCATCCCTGCGCGGTACGACGATTACAACACACCCAGCAGCCAACGCGTCGCAGCCCAGCTTCACGACGAGCCCCGGCGCACAAGCACGACGGCGCTGATCCGGCTGGCCACGAGTTTGTCGCGCCCGCTGCCACGTAGCCGCGCCGACGCGCCTCTCGTCTGACAATTCCGCAGCTTGGAGCAGCAGCTTGGAGCAGCATGGAGCAGCTCGCAGCTCGCAGCACGCACGCACGCACGCCCGCGACCTGCCTCCGCATCCGCATCGAACAGGCCGGCGTCCCGATGCGCAGCTCTGCCGCTCCAGGCCATAGCGCCGCCGCCGCGCTTAGTGCTCAGCTCGAAAGCGTCCGTCCCGCCTGAGGCGCATGCGACGCCCGAGTATTTATATCATTTCCGCGCAGACCTCCCCGAAGCCGCCTGTCTCAGCCAGCACGCCCTGTCCCTCGACCCCAGCACTAGCAGCGGCACCGTGGTAAGCTTATACACACCACCCCCCGGCCCAGCGCACACAGACGGCGTGTCAGCACTAGGGAAAGGCGCCCGCGCATTGACACCTTCTGCCAGGGCATTCCCTACGAAACATCCCATATAGGCCTCCTGCGATCCTGATCCACTCGCCATTGCCCTTCTGACCCGCGCCCTACGGCCACGCTATACGCCCGCGCGCCTCGCCCTTCCCGCCGCCGCCCCGGAGCGAATCGCGCGTCAGCTTATCCCGCCCACGGCGAATGAGGGCTTATCTGACGTCCCACAAGCTTCCCCTTCCACAGCGCGCTTCTGCGAACGGCAAGGCGGGGCTGGAAAGCAAATAAACACCTGCGAAGCCCGGCGAGACGAGCCGGCGAGGATCTGCGGTACACCTCGAATTCCCCGGGTTCACCAGAGGCAATGCCGCCCGACAGCTCCTCGTTTACCGCGCTGAACGTCTCGAGCTCTGCCGTGCCGGAATGGATGGGCTCCTTCTCCCTGTCCGCGCCGCCAAACACCGACCTCTGGCGCAAGCCGCCCAGCAGTGACACCTCGACCGCCCCCATTCTCTACACCGCCCTGCGCAACCCCTTCGTGGCCGCCGAGGTCACCGTGTCCGCCGACTGGGAGCTCGAGTGGGATCAGGCGGGCTTAGTGATATTCGCAGGCGCGCCGCCGGGCCGTATTGGGGGCTCGCAGCAGTCAGCAGCAGCAACAGTTGCGCCCGGAGGCCCGACGCCTACCCAGCCACAGCCGCCCGCCCAGCCGCAGCAACACCCTGACGCTCCTCCGCCCGCCTACACTCCGCCCGCGCCGGCCTCGAAATGGGTCAAGGTCGGCCTGGAATTCAGCAACAATGAGTGCCACGCCACTTCCGTGTGCGCCACCTGCGACGGCGCCGACTGGGCTCTCACCTCCCTGCCCTCGCACCGCGGCCGCCGGTCGGATCTGCGCGTGAAGATGGAGCGCATCGGATATGCTCTATGGGTGTGGTACGAGGACGACGTCAGCGGGTGGAAGAAGCTTCGCGAAGTGACGTGGTTTTTCTGGGGCGTCGAAGACAAGGCTGTGCGCGTGGGTGTTTATGCGTCCCGGCCCGCCAACCTTGGTGCAACGCATTACGAGCGCCGACACGGTGGTCCGCGTGTGACACAACGGAATCTGCTGGTGGAGTTTGAAGGTCTGGAGATTTTTTGAGGCTCGTTAATGCTTCCGCCACGACCGCTCGCCGCCAGCCCGTCTTCTTCGTTTCGATACCGATAATTTCCCCTCCTCTCGCGGCCCTGGTCTTCTGTAACACCAATCCGCCCTGCTTGTTTGTGTTGTACAAAGGGTCCGGAACCGTCGGCAGTGCCGCAAAATATTCTCGTAAACTTCTCTTTCAATTGGCCTCTCATCTGCCCTTTCAACCTTTCTTGATTCATTGCATTAGCAGATATCCCGAAGAGCGATTGACATCCATCTTTCTCAGTCAGGAGTCATCTCTATTTTCTCATATTCGGCTTCGCAAAAAGGAAAGTTGTATTCCCTTGGGGTTGTGCATCATCAGTCACAACAAGGCGCACAGGCCGTTTCTTCTTGGGCCTTTTTTTTTTTTTTTTTTGTTTCGGAGTTCATTGCGTTTGGTAGTCAAAATTCTCCAGCTTGCGGTATTGGGAATCCGCGGCATAAAGATTGCAAGTCTCGAATTGTTAATATGACGCAAAATGTAATTTCGGGTTGTCTTTCTTTTTATGGGTCATTAGCACCGCCGTGTTATACCTACGAGGCAATATGGTATCAAGCGGCGGCTTAATAATTTTGGTGATCGTTGGGTCATTCGGAGCTTCGTCCAATGTATATTTATCGCAAGGAACTAACTGCGTTTGCAGCAGCTACTTGTTGTTCGCCATTCACTCACTTAAACCTTTCGTGTTACATCAATTGGTACAGCTTTCAAGACTGGTCAGGCTCATGGCGACTACTGGTGGTGATATGTGAAAAATGCTTACGTACGGAGGGAAGGACTGCTGGAGAATGCAGTGGAGTTGAAGATGTTCTATCCATTGATACAGCTTGACCGTGCACATGATTCCATGACCCTTTAACGGCACATGGCCTTGTAAAACTGTCGTCAAAGCTCGAGGTCTTGTGATAGTCTACCATACAAGTCACGATACTTTTACTGCAGCGCATTACGAGCGCGGTGACATGTTGGGGTCTTCTGCCCTCGTCACCCTCCCTCACGATAGCACAAGGTTACAAACGGTATGCTTCCAGTACCTCTCACCACGTCGTTTCTTACCAGCTCTTCAATATAGATTCTGCGCCAAACACCCTTGGTGCATCCCGAACGGCTTGAGCACTCAATCACCTTCACTCTGCTCCCCTGCGAACCCCAACAGAAAAGAAGCTCATCCACCCACCTCTCCAGTGGCTCTTCGCCGTGCAGCAACCCCATCAGCCATGCTCATGAAAACCCTCTTCAGCATCTCCGGCATCATCGCCGTCCTCAACTCGCTCGCCAACGACCAATTCAACCACCGCCAGCACCCACCCCTCCTCCCGCGCCACCCCCACGAGCAGATCCTCCCAGAAGCGACGGCGTCGGCATCGGTAGTCGTCACCGCGCCTTGGTCGCCGTGCCTCCGCCGGAACCCCGGCTGCCGGGAGATCTTCCACCTCATCCAGCGCTGCTGGAACACGGGCGTGCCGGGGCGAGCCAACACTTTCGATCCCAATGACGGTGCCATCAGCGGGACTTTTCGTACCTGCTTCTGCGGCGACCAGCAGACGACCGGGAACAACTCCTGGGGGAGGTGCACGGCGTGCGTGCGGGATGCCGGGTTGGAGAACGGGTATGTGACGAATGTGAACTTGGACGTGGTACAGTTTTGCAGCACCCCCGGTGAGTAGTCGTCGCCCCCTCGCTCTTTCTTGATTCACTTCCGGCTCTTTTGCCCGGGCTTTCCGCTTCCCAACTTTTGAAGTTGGCAAGGTTCGTTGGGGTTGTTTGGGGCCGGCAGGTGTCTGTCTGGCACACATGGACCACAGTCCTGACGTTTTCGGTTATATGCAGACCCGAACCTCTACCTCTGGATCTCGTCCATCCTCAACTTCACCCTCCTGGTCGCGCCGAAGGCCCTGTCGCCCGCCCTCTCGCCCGTCCTGACCGGCCCCGTCACCGCCATCGTCACCGCCGCCGCCGTCAGCTCCCGCTACCGCCCCGATCCCAGCGCCAACAAGCTCCCCAGCGACATCACCAGCGTTACTACGGTTACCGTCAGCTCGCTTCCACCGGAAAATCCATCGCCGACTCCGTCCGGCGGCGACGTCGATCCGGACGGGGACGGCGTGCTCACGATCCTGTACTTCGTGGGCGAGGGAACCAGCATGTATATCATCGGGCCGGCGAGCGAGGTTGGGTCACTGCTCCCCGCTGCTTCTACTGCTGCTGCTGCCGCCGCTTCTGCTACCGGAGCGCATGCCACGGCTACTCTCTTCCCCGTTGCGGTCACAACGCCTCTCGGGGCGCAAAGTGGTGGGAGTAGGAGTGCTACTACGGGCACATTTGTGCAGGGTGAGCGGACGGTGTTGATTGTTGGACCAGCTACGGCGACGGCGGCGACGTGTGGAGGGTGGTTGGGTGGCTCGAGAAATTGTGCTGTGGTTGCAGGAGTTGTTGTGTGGATGGTGTTCTGGAGTGGATTGATGTTGTGAGTGGAGGGGAAGGTTGGAAAGGGATCGGAGTCTTGCTAAGTGTTTGGGAGAGTGCATCATTGCCAGTGAGCTCACAGTAAGTTGCGTGGCACTGCAACAAATTTGAAGTGATGGGAGTGCGTGTTGAGATGTTTGGGCTCTTATATCGTGCCTTCGTGGGCCGTTAAAGTACCGACGGTGTCGTGTATACTCCATGAATCTGCTTCGACATCTGGACTATTGCCTTAACGACCCATAGAATAAAACATGGAATTGACCATAGATACCTTCGGGAATCATGAAATATCTGGTAACTCACTGTATTCTCCTCCAACGAAGCCGTAAGTTGTGAATGCATGATCGTTATGTACCATCTAACCGTCCGACAGCCGTGCTCCCCAAAGCAAACAATTTCCCCGTCCTTTCTAATCACCTAGACCCCTAGTTTTACAGCGCAAATATACCCCATGCTCTTGGTTGACTCAAGTAAATGCAACACTGAACACGCCCAGATCGAGCTTCGAAACAATGCTGGCTTATTTACCTCCTCTTCTTCGACCAGGCCTTCACAAAATCCGACTTTTCTCTCACTCCTAGACCCAGCCGCTTCACCCTACCCAAACGAGCCAGATCCTCGCCCACACGGTCGAGTACCTTCTTCTCCTCTGGACTGAGTTCAGCGTACTCTGAGATACCCTCGCCAAGTGGGGTTCCCTCGAAGGCGTTCGCCGACATGCGGCTATTTGGCTGGGGCGAGTGGTCACGGCCGGTCGAAGAAGTCGGGATTTCAAGCTTGAAGCCGGCGGTATTGAAAACGGCCTCGGCGATCCGCACTCGGATGCAGTGAGTAGGCTTGGAGCACAGATTCCACAAAAACTTGAAGTATGTCCCAGGCACAGGAGTGGCCACGTCGGCTGGGGTGTAGCGTAGGCTGACGGGGAAAACCTTGGTCTTCGCCGGAACCGTCAGGAGACTGGGGCTGAAAGGTAGAATGCCGCGACCGTTGGTGGTAGTGCACTCGGGGAAGACTACAATCGAAGCGTCGGGGTTTTGTGCGATGAGCTTGGCAATGGGAACGAGCGTAGCATTTGGCGGCGGAACGTCAGCGGGCTTCGAAAGAGCATGCAGAATGGCTCTGAAGCAAGTGACGCGCTGGACCAGTCGCGTGGAAGGATACGAGATTGTGAAGATCGGGTCGAATATAGCGGCAAGGTAGAGCGCATCCAGGGGGGAGGTGAAAGAGGAGGCGATGATCGTCCCCCCGTGAGGTAAGCGCTTCTTGTCTTGCTTCGCCAAAGACCTGCCGTGGCACACGTTAGCAGCGTCCTGACCTGGCTGATTGCCCCACATACCCTCTTTTGACGCCATCAATCTGCAAGTCTATCCACCAGACGCCGGGTATGCCCAACATCAGCCATAGCGCAGCTTTCCGGACTAGCGAGCCCACAGGGAGCCAGCTGAGTAGCAAGAAATAGACGGCAGCGGCGGTGAAGAGCAGCGGCACGCGACAGGCGAAGAGGAAGAGGTGGAGAGGCAGCGCGAGCTTGGAGGACTCGGTGGTGACGGGGAAAAAGGGGGCAACCCCGGTGCCTGCAGCGTCGGTCAGATAAAATACCAATCGCGTGAGCTCATACCGACGCACCTCTGTCGCGATACTGCGAATATTTCTCCATCGTGGGCCTGGACTGCACCAAGCGGAGAGACGGGAAATGCGAAGCGCTGTACAAAAGTCAGGCAGCAGAAGAGCTTCACGCAGCTCCGTTCGGTGCCCGAAGCACACAGAGCGGCGTTGGCAGCGCGCGAGGTGAGAGAACGTGGCCGACGGCAGTGACGTTCATGTGAAAGCTGCAGCCCCGGCCAGCTCCAGCCAGCTCCAGCTCCAGCCCTAGCTCCCGCTGAGTCAGCGGCACTGCGAGCCGAGAGCATGGCCGCGGGCTTGGCGCGCGTTGGGGGGGGCAGGAGCGATGGCCCGTGCGGATTGTTTACAGTTTGCCTTGTCCAGCCCGCCAAGCAAGCGACGCAAGAAGCAGCACACCAGCACCCGCCAGAGCTCCACTCCATTCACCCGCGCAGATAACAACACGCCGCTGCCCGCTGCCCGCCCCGGCCTGCGATGAGGAGCTTATAGCTCTCGCTGTTCATCCGCGCTTCTGTTATTCCTTCTCTCCGTCACACCCGCCTCGTCGCCATGGACGCCCGCGAGAATTCGGTATGCTGCATGGTGCGCTCGCATTCCAATTGACTCTGACCGCTGCCTTTGCAGAAGCCCACCGGCATCAAGCCACCCAGCAAGCTGCCCGCGCTGTCCTCTACCGCTGGGCGCGGCCTGTCCGAGCTGTCCGCCGCCGACAACAACTCACGCGCAATGCCGTCGTCGCTCGTTCCCACCAAGCACAAGGTCCCCGGCCGTACGTCGTCACAACAATGGACCGTCTTCATCAGTCACTGACCTCAGTCTCAGTTCCGGAGCCGGCGCACAAGCTGCCTCGGAAGACCTTGGCAGAGAAGGCCGGCGAGACCAAATCCAAGGTCCCAGCTCCGCCGAGCTTAAAGCCCGTCAATGGCGCCGTCAAGGCCACGACCGCGGCAGGTATCCGCAACGGCCCTTACTCATCTTCAGTCTCAGCAGCCTCCACGCGCCCTACCCGTGCCAATTCCAACACGTCTTATTCCAGCAGCTACAGCCACGGCCCCCGCACGACCCGGCCGCAAACGTCCATGGCACATTCACGAAGCCAGTCCCATCAGACGCCCGCCGCTCGGCCACGTACTGCCATGGATAGCGATGACAGCGACCCGCCATCGCTTAATAAGCGCAAGGGTACGACTCCCATTTCTATTACAACTTGCGTTCCAGCAGAGGAGGTCAAGCCTGCAAGGTTGCGGAGCCCGTGCACTCAGTACGAGAACTTCAAGTATCGCAAGTGCTCTCGCGACCTGCAGGCGACTTCCCTACCTGCGGCAGAATTTCTCTCTCAGCCCGAGCAGCATTTTCAATTTCAGCCTTATGTTCAGCCCCATGTTCAGCCCCCTGTTCAGCCCCCTCAGCGTGTCGGACGCCGGAAGTCTGCCCGGGATGTATCGCTTTCAACCCGATTCCAGTCCTTGAGCATCAAAGACGGAACCAGTGAATGCATCCCGGAAGACGAGGAGCCGCCTGCTACACCATCTATGATACCCCGTCCTGTTCTGGCGCAGCTTCTGCCTCTGCCACCACGACCGCCTCCACCAACCCCAACAATTTTCCGCTACAATGCCACATCTCCTTCTAAAGAGCCAGTTACACCATTTTTGAGTAAAGATTCTAACATGCGTGCGCCTCTTGTAGCATGGGATACGAAGGGTCGCCTTGAGGATATGGAGGCCCTTTACGGCGAGCTCAGGCATCAAATGCAGAGCACCTCGACCGAGCGTGAGAACATGAAGGAGACTGTCGAGAGCTACAAGACGAAGAGTATGTCAGCAACACTCGCGCAGATCAGCTACTCCCTACAGGAGCTTGTCATCGTGCGCTACATCACACAACCAAAGATCTTGAAGTTAACCATCACTCTTGCCACTGCAGTTCACGAACTCGACGCGATGCGAGTGCAACTGTCGACCAAGGTCGACTCCTACAGATCCGAACTAGAGAACACAAGGCTGAAACTAACCCAATCCGAAGTCGCCCTGGACGCTGCGAAGAAGACACATGCGTTCGAGTTGAAGGACCTTCAGAGACAGAGTGAGCATGAGTTGAAAGATATGCAATTTCAACATGAGAGGGAATCAATGAGGCTTAAGCAAGATGCCGAACGGAAGTCTGATGAGTTGCAGAGAAAGCTGGAGGCCCAGGCCAGCGACTTGAAAAGGGAGTACGAGCAGAAACACGCAGACATGAAAAAGGAGCTGGAGGCAGAGCTGGAGAAGGAGAGGCAGCTTCGCCTCAAGGAGGTCTCGGAGCTGAAGACGGAGACTGAGCTTCATCGCCAAAATGCAGGAGTCGATCTGGAGCGGAGGGATCGTGAAATGAAAGAGCTCAGACGCGAGAACGAGCAACTGCAGGCCGATCTGGAACGGAAGACCACCCTCGAGAAGAACCTCCGCGACAAGCTTTCCGAGGCATCTACCAACACCATAACCCTTGAGAGCGCCAACAGCGCCATGAAAGCCAAAATCCACTTCCTCGAATCAGACAGCCAAGCGCAGTCGTCAGCTTTTGGCGAGCTCCAGAACCAGATGCAGGAGGCGATTGATGCAGCTGAGGAAGCGAAGGCTAAGCTCCGTGCCGAGGAGACGCTTCGCCGCAAGCTCCACAACCAAGTCCAGGAGCTCAAGGGCAACATTCGTGTCTTCTGTCGTGTGCGTCCGCCGGCGGAGGCCGAAGCCCCCCAGGCTGCCGAAATCGCCTATCCGGATGAAGGCAAAGACAGCAAGGAAGTGGTTATCCAAGGTCCGCAGCAGAAGAGCGCAATGGGTACTGTTACGCAGTCTACCAACCCCTTCACGTTCGATCGCGTTTTCGGTCCCGGCTCTCAGAATGCCGAAGTTTTCGACGAGATCTCCCAGCTGGTGCAGTCTGCTCTCGACGGCTACAACGTTTGCATCTTCTGTTACGGACAGACTGGCTCGGGCAAGACCTTTACCATGTCTTCGGTTGATGGCATGATCCCTCGCGCCGTCAAGCAGATTTACGAGACCGCGCAGGGTCTGGAGGAGAAGGGCTGGAAGTACAGGATGGAAGGTCAGTTCGTCGAAGTCTACAACGAGAACTTGAACGATCTGCTTGGTAAGACGGAGGAGCTCGATAAGAAGAAGCTCGAAATCAGGCACGACCCGGCCAAGAAGCAGACGACTATTACCGACGTCACCACGGTTGCTCTCGACAGCCCGGACAGAGTGCAAGAGATGCTTTCGAGTGCTTCGCGCAACCGCAGTGTCGCCGCCACCATGGCAAACAGCCGCTCGTCTCGTTCCCACTCCGTCTTCATCCTCAAGCTGAAGGGCGAGAACTCCATCACTGGCGAACGCAGTGAAGGCACGCTGAACCTGGTTGATCTTGCTGGTAGTGAGCGTTTGAGCCACTCGGGCGCTACAGGTGACCGTCTCAAGGAGACGCAGAATATCAACCGCAGCTTGAGCTGTCTTGGCGATGTCATTGGCGCACTGGGCTCTGGAAAGGAGGGAGCTCATGTGCCATACAGGAACAGCAAGGTAAGCCTTTGTCTTAGTTCGCGCCTCGGGCATACCACTAACAGTTCTTTATAGTTGACCTACCTGCTGCAATACTCTCTTGGTGGCAACTCCAAGACGCTCATGTTCGTCATGATCAGCCCACTGCAACCTCATCTGCACGAGACCATTACGAGCTTGAAGTTCGCAACCAAGGTATGCCTCATCAACTCTAAACATTATATGAGAATCGCCACGAGTTTTATACTAACCCAGGTTTCTCAGGTGCACAACACGCACATTGGTACCGCCAAGAGGCAGGCTAAGATCAAGGAATAAGCCATGTCCACCCGACTCCGACCCCTCATTCTGGTCTCTGTCTGGGTTATTGAACCGCCCTTCGTGCCTGATGCTTGTGATGACTTCGAGCTTCGGGCCACTGTATAGAGAAGACCAGGGTGGGCGGCTGTTCTCTTCTGTGTTTTTTTCTTGCTTTATATCACATCTGCTGGACCAAGCCCGCCTTTGCCGTTGGCTGGAGCCGTGCCGGCGCTTTTTCATTGAGGAACGACAAGGAATCTTGGGCGTTTTGGGAATCTTACCTTGGCGGCCCTGCTTTTCTCATCAGCGGACAGTCTTTCCCCCCCGTTCAGTAGCTCAAAGGTTTCACTTCGCTACTGTTGAATGCTAGGGAACGACTTCTGACTGGGGATTTGTCTGAAGGATATGGGCGTTTCCTTTTTGGTTCCGATAGGGGGTGTTACTGGATTACGAATGGTGGTTGGGGGGGTAGGTAGGGGTGGGAGATGTTCTCTTTTGGATTGGAACAAAGGAAATGTTGTTCTAAGCTTATGCCTACGTACATCTTTGATTTGGACCTCAAATGCCTCGTGTTCAACAAAGTAAACTGCTTAGTATGTGCACCATACTTACGTGGGTAGGAGAATCCATTGTCCGGACGTAGATGTGGATATTAAATGCGAACAAATACGTCCAGATATCGGATTCAGCTACCCACGTAGGAAGAGTGCTGTGCTCTTTGGCGGAGATCAGACGGCTCGATTCTTCACGAGCCTGCTGATATTTCGTTCGTTTCATGGTACCACAAAGTGCTCCAGAAGAAGAAGCTTACCCAAGTCTGAGTTGCAGTAGCTGAATCCAATGTCTGGATGTAAGCGTGAGCCCCAAATGCGAACAGATTCATCCGGACGTTGGATTCAACTGCTCACTTTGGGGAGAGTATAACGTCCCCAGCAGGGTTAAGATGGCCCAAATTCTGTACTCTTCTCTTATTCGGGTCCAAGGAGGACTTGGATTGTTTCGGCCTTTGAGTTGCGGCGAAAGCTTCAAGATACATTGGCATTTGGAGAACAACTACAAGGCAGCCAGCTGGATACCTTGATCTGAAAATTTCCTTCAGAAAATCCCGAATTGCCGCTATTAGAGGCATCGTTGGGTTTGAAACCAAAGACAGGGCAAGGGGGTGAGTGATTGGCCGCCTTACGTGAGGCGAATCCCCCGATGCCACCTTTTCAGCGCATGCGCTACGAAAGCTCGCCCAGTTTGGGCTTACACGGAAGCTCATGATCAAAGTTGCACACGTGGACGTTTGAAAGACCTTTCAACAGTTGAGTGGGTACGTTATCCGTGGTCCAACCTGACAAAATGCAAGGCCTCATGAGGTCGGCACAATTCCAGGCATACCGTTGCGCGGATGCCCAATTACGCTTGGCGAGAAGACCCGAGGCTGACGAAATGCCCGCACTCAGATGCAACTTCTCTCCCTACGATGATGTCGAAGGGTGGGTCATACAGCGTTGTGACTTTGAAGCGTGTGGTGCGTGCTGGTTGTTTACGCTTAAGTCCTCTCCGGCCAGGCATGCTCCATTCGAGGTCAACGAATCCTTGAACGTGAAGCACATCCCTTTCAAACTCCAGTGTTGTGTCATCTTGCGCTTCTTGTATGTCCATGGACAAGACTTCGGTAACGAGCTTCGGTGATATCATGTTGATATCTTCGTTGTCGTTTACTGCGTATGACATTACGGCAAGCTTCTTGATGACAGCGCCAGAAGGCTGGTGGATGTGTATGAACACTGTTATGGCGTTGGATTCCTAAAGCGCCGAGTACGTTGCCTATGATTAGTATGACTCTTGATGACTTTATGTTCAAGACAGTCTGCTTACCTGAGTTGAAGACTTTTGGCCAAAGCACATCCTGAAAAAGACTGCGAGTGTTCCCAGGAGCTCGTAGGGGACCGAACAAAATATATGAATGAGCTTCATTTCTCACATGTAACAGAAATATAAGTACTGATCGTACAGCTATGTGTTGATCCATGGTTTGAAGCCTCATTTTACTTCCTTCTACGTCAGTTCTTGAGACCGCACCGTTACAAAGCGGTATGCGCTGTTCAGAAACCCCCCGGGGAAATTTTCAGCTCATGAGAGCTTTCCTTACCTCCAGTCACAGGTAACGTACATGCAATCAAAGCACTACGATAACAGGATAGGTCCCAGATGGTATGGTTTCGTGGCAACGTGTCTCGAAAACGGTCGGGACCTTCGCGATTGCGAAGAGTCCAGGCCTTTCAAGGTACTGACGGAGGTCAGGCCGCAAGATTCTCAATTGCAACGGGTGTATAGCGGGAAGGGATCCTACAGGCCAAGATGCAATCTGAGTCAAAGCGATGCTGCGAGATAAAACATGATCCCTAATGGGGTGCGATTGCCCCTGATCTACGATCCAAGTTTACCTGCAGCTCATGTTGTCGGCATCGTCATCTGCCGTCGTACCACAAACCACCGAAGAGTTCATAGAATATTATGGAGAGTGCGTGGCCACGAAAAGCTGGCGTTATGCATGTCTAGCCATCTGGCATTCTCGCATTGGCGCGGCGCGTTCTGTAACACGTTCGTGTTGAAGCGCTCAGGCGGTAAGCCTTCTCCACTCGCTGGGCTGATGACATGGCAGGCAGTTTGGGAAGCTCCGATCTATCCAAGCAATTGAGACAATCATTATGCTAAGAGCGGTGACCAGGAATGCAAGGTGAAGGTTTTTCCGAGTTGTTTGAGAATCTCCGTTGTTGTCTTCGACGTTCGTATTCCAGCAAAAAGCCACTTGCCAGGCCAAGAGATACCCCGGAAATGTTACAATTGCTGGAACACAAATGTTACCCGAAAGAGTTTCTGCTTCGTTTTACTTCTTATGTTTTCTTTCCAGACCATCGTTTTCAGTCCCGGTTTAATTTGAACCATCAAAGAGAAGTTCTGTGCATGTGTGGAATGGAAAATGCCGGGCACATAGATTTCCTGTGTATACGCCGCTTTCTTCGAGCTGGTACTTTCTCGGAAATGACAGTGGTCTGCTCGGGCTGTTTGTGTGCTTTGATGGCAGGGAAGATTCAGCATGTACAGGGTTTCGTAATTGTTCAAGACCATGGGATCGTATGTTCCGGAGAGACGTGTAGTGAGGCCTTGGTCGTAAGAACACTCGTCAAGGCACTGTGGAAAAACACCTCGACTGCTGATAGGTGGTATTCAAGCTTTCGGTCGTCATTGACGTGTCAACCCGTATTCGACGGCTGTCGTCCTCCCAAGAACCAAGTCGAATGGTGGGTCGTACATGGAGACAACCATGAATCGGGTGGAGTGAATGGTGTCTGAGTTTTCGGGTGCCCATTCCAGCTCGACATGCCCTCTTGTGGCAAACTTCAGTCCTTGGAATTCGACTTTTGGCCCACTTCGTCTTTTCCCAGATGCTTGTACTTCCAGACAAAGAACTTCCATAACAAGCTTTGGTGATATGAGGTGTACTTCGGTGTGATATTCGGGGCACCATAGCACGGCGACCTTGGGGACTTTGAGACCAGCCTCGTTCAAGGTGTATACACGCACAGTCAGGGCCACTTCCTCGTCCGGTTCACTCTTTGTTTCGCTGTTAGCAGAAGTGTGGTATGAATTGTACACATGGAATCTTCAACAGTGTACCGACTGTAGCAGAGCGATAAGGAAGATCAGATCATGGTATGTTTTTACGTACCACTTTGATGGTGCGTTTAGACCGATGGCGCTTGCTGCCGAAGCACATTTCCAGTGTGTGGATGGTATGTCAGGCCGCAGGATGCAGACTGGAGGCACTAAGAGGATGTTATCAGGCTGAGTGAAAAAAATCAATCGGCAATATTCTATATTACAATGGATGGGGGCCACTGGATTTTTAGTTATCAGCAATCAGCAAGGCTTCGTCTCACCAATGGCGAAGCACGCCTTACCAGATTGGGTTCCGACTGCAGGAAAATCGCCATCGAACGCATCAGCCGGTGAATGCACCTGGATAGAAAAGGACAAAGCCATTGACATGGTAGCTGTAGTATGCCACACATCACGCGGCCTGTGAGGCTAGGTTCGGCAGGCCCGTCTTAGTCTCATCGTTGGCGTGATGAGACTATTGGACCCGGGGAGCCAAGGCTTCTTTGTCGGCGTCATCCCCTTCGATACACGCATACCCCGCTTATCGTGAAAAAGTATAACTTTCAACGCAATACCACGAAGCCTCCTGTATACTTCTAATCAACTACATT
This sequence comes from Diplodia seriata, assembly GCF_021436955.1. NCBI lineage: Eukaryota > Fungi > Ascomycota > Dothideomycetes > Botryosphaeriales > Botryosphaeriaceae > Diplodia > Diplodia seriata. Next base: position 2,640,987 of record NW_027117309.1, on the reverse strand, counting down.
AAGTTCATCCGCCGGGTTACAGATGCGACACAGCTTTCACCCTAACAATAACATCCTGTTCCCATCACTAAGCCAACACTTTGATGGAGCTTGATGTACGGCTGAGCGTGGGGTAGAATCTTTCGGGCGGTTCGCAGCTCGGTCAGGCAATTTAGCCCGAATCCAATAATTCTGTGCATATGCGAGAGTACCTGGCTTTAATGGAGGCGCATTTCAATGACTGGGATGAACCTTTCTTGCAGATAGTAGCCTTGTCGGAGCGCTGTCACATGATTTTTTTTGTCAAAATTCTCTCCCCGAAGCAAAAACAGTTCCATATATTCTGACCCGCGGAAGAATCTTTCATTTGTCATAGATCAGCCTCGGACAGCGGTATTTACATGCGCTTTTATCAAGCTGCTGAATCACTCTACTCACTACTACACGAGGCTCTCCCGCTCTCTGGAAGCCAATAGTGTACCTGAAGAGTTGTGCCTTCCGGTTAGCCTCACTGCCACATTACGGGTCTCAGTAACTAACCACTGAACGATGGCCACGGCATCACACATTGTAAGCAGCGCAGCCTTGCGCCCGATGGTTGTAGAGCAACAGACCATTCGCCAACGAGACTCAAGGCTGCAGAGGTCTCAACAACTATTTATTTCCCTGCCTACAAGCAGCAAGAGCAATTCGAAAACAACCCTTTTCTTCATTCAGAAACAGAAGCGCGCAACTTCTATGGCAAACGGCAGCGACGTATCCATCATTCCGCTTCACCAGGGCCCCAATTCAAGAGAGACACTACAGGCCCCACTCACGACAATGACAGAGAAGCAAGTCGGATCCTTGGTACAAGACGAGGAGATTGCATCAAGCGATGCTTCCTCGCTTCCCAGTGATCCGCCGGCAGGGTACCCCAAGTTCGCCGAACTCATGAGCGTGATCCCAGAGACAGCCGTGTTCCGCCGCTTTGGAGCCCTGAATGCGCTGAATCTTCTCTACCTCCAAGCAGAGCTGATCCACATTGAGCAGGATCTGAGAGAGGTCCAGCTCTCAGACCATAGGAGCCAAGAAGGGGACAAGTCACTCTACGCAAAGAACTGGTTCTTTCTCAGCGTCTCTGAGAAAGACGGAGACGAGGAGCAAATCCAGCTTGTTGAAAGGGCTCGCGAGAAGTTGGACAGGTACAGTAAGTACACGTTGGGGTCGTGAATGCGATATGTGTTGACGTGGTTCGCAGATGCTGCCCTCATCCAACAAAAGGAGATACTCGCCATGAAAGGACCCAGCGAGTTCGACAGGGACTTCATCCGCAAATTCCTTGCGTCGAAAGACGAGGGCCTCAACTTTGCGCTCACCGGGACTGACTTGGGGGTCTGGGGCTCAGTCGATCACCCGAAAGACTGTGCCAAAGATCTCGTTGCGCTTTGCCCCCGTCATGACGAGGATCGGTTCTCGAAATGGGTGACGGGCAAAGGAATCACCAAGTTCTTCCATCTGGGCGGTGCGCGGTTCCGCAAGAGGTCGCCCATCCACGGCTTCGTCGGCTACGAGGAATCGGATCTGCTCCGCATCACGTACAACATTACCACTATCCTGGCTTCCGTTCTTCCGATAGCTGCCATTGCTGTCTTGGCTTATGTCCAGTCGATGAAAGCGAAGCTCGGGATCATTGCTGCATTCAATGTCATGCTGTCGGTGTGCCTGACGGTCTTGACCAAGGCAAAGAGGACGGACGTGTTCGCTGTTGCCGCAGCCTTCTCAGCTGTGCAAGTGGTATTTGTCCAGAGCGGAATGAGCGGTGCAGGAGACGGTCAATGAGCAATGATCCCGTGAAGGGATGTGGTTTCGTTCCCACTCGAGTGGATGCCTTGATTAAATGCGCTTCTCACAAAATACCATTGACAAAAGGCCCGCTTTCTGCCTTTGACCGATCTCGGTTGTCCAAATAACGCCGTCGTGGTAGTTGATGGGAGAGTGTGTGGCTTTCCGTGAGCACACGCCCCACCCTCGGTGCTTTGTTCCAATAGTGGCTGGAGATAGGATTGATAGAATTGGGTATCATTAACATCAGCGCGTTATAGTGCTGTGGTTTCAGTCTAAAGCCAGAACATCCCAAAAATAAGATGCCAAAAAGAAGAGGAAGGGTGAACAAGATGCTGATGAGTTTAGTATATGGACGCCGCCGAATAAAAGGCAGTAGACTAACCTTCACATTGCTTTTGTGAATTGTGAGCTCCAGCAGAAACTCATCAGAGCTTTTGAAACGACATCACCATCTGTGACGAAGCACGATGAGTGGTAAGTCTGATCTCGTCGAGAAGGCTCACTCCGACTGGTTGGCCGTGGTTTTCTTCGGATTTGTTGCCTTTTTCGTCGCTGATTTATTTTTCGTCTTTATTTCCTTCTCCCTTGCCTTCTGCTCTTTCGCTTGCCTTTTTTGAATTTCTGGGTCTCCCTTATCTAGAATGACGGTAGTTAGTCCCTTGTTCTTTGCGCTTGGTCCAAAAGACGTACCATTCGGAGCTTTGGCCCTAACGCCGGCCACACGGTATTGGAGACATCCGGGACATCCGGGATGTTGTAAGTGATGGATAGTCGGGAGGCCAAAGACAACGTCCCACTCCAAATCTTCGACCACCAGAAATTTGTTGTAGGGCGGATCTCTGATGAATTTCTCCGTGAATTTTATCATTTGTCCGGGCGTGTCCTGGCCCAAGTTGATGCCTCGCCAGCACGTGTCGCTAAGAGTGCCGACTACCGTGACGGGCTGGCCGTTCACTGTCACCAGAGTTGGTAGTGGCTTATTCCCGGTCGGCCTTGGGTACCATCGATGGATCCAGCGTTTGTATGATTTCCAGAGTGGCCTTTTTTCCGTGTGCTGGCCCAACAAGCTGTCAGTTTCGGTTTCCTCTTCATCAAGGCCATTCGATGGCTTAAAGTTGCCCAGCCTGCCTTCACGCCCGCCATTGGCGAAATTCTTCGAGATCAGACCAGCAACTTCACACCCTGTATCAAATTTTGCAACAGCAGGTTCAGATGACCATTCGTTTCCCGGGACGTCTTCGAGCCCGAATTTCACGTATCGCGTGTAGTCGTCCTGAAAACGAGTTGGGAATTAGATATACATTTTGTCAGTTTGTGAGGTGACGTCCACATCGCATACTTGCAGTGGGCAGCATTTGCCAAATGTCGGACAGGACAGTCGATCGAAACCTGGCATCGTCACAACCAATGCAGTGGGCGACAGAAGCCACACGTAGCCTTTCCGAAGGGTGCGCAAAGCTTACGCGTGACCCTGGCGGCCCACTGGCTCCAGGCGAGATCGATTTGGGCGAGGGCGCGGTAAACTGGGCTCGACTGAGGGCCGGAAGGTGGCAAAGCCGAGGACACCCGAGCTTAAAAAGAGCAAGTGTCGGCGGATGGAGAGGCTCAACTGAAAGAGCGGTAGAGGGAATGACCAATGCGCCAATCGTGGTAACATTTGCGGACAGATCTGCGCACATCGAGGGGGGATCGCTACAAACAGGTCGCGTCAGTCGGCCGCAGGAGAAGCCTCTACTAAAAGCTCGAATCCTGCGTAGCGAGCCTTGCGTAACGTAAGGCGATTTCGGAGCTGGCGGTAGGTCTGTGTGTTAAGACAGCTTAAATGGGGTGTCGAATGAGGGCGAACAATACGCAAGTGCGTATAAAGAAAAAAAAAAAAGCCCGTGATGATTAAGCTTCCGAGCGTTTTCAATTAATGCAAAAGTGCTCCCTGCTCGGCTTTGTATGAACAGTATCCATCAGGAGTGGGGCTTAGCTCTCACGCAGGTGACCAGTCGCCGACTCCATCATTTGTAGCCACCAGACGCGCTGTTGCCCCGATAGCCTGCATTCCAGACGTCGTGCTACATCTCTTCTCGTAGTACCCAGCCCGTCGGCCAATCCAATCCGCTTCCCTATCACAAGACGAGCTGATAGGGCCCCGCATCTGCGAGCGACGTGCAGCTGAAGCACTGCTTATTATGCATCTTTGCTTAGCAGTGAGTACGGTCCGCTTTCAATCATCCTTTAGCTCACCGCCGTTCTTGGGCAAAATAACCAAAGCACACTTGAAATGCACATACGGTGGAAGCCCGAGGAAACATACTCTGGGAGCTCCGACGCTGCGAGGTTCTTGCGCATGCAAGAAAAGGAACTTGGAATCTGAAGATTGAACATTCTGGCCAGGCGTGGAAGTAGCCTGTTCATGTCCTTGCGATCATTGTGCGACTGCAGGGATACATCTCCGAAAATAGCTAATTCGTGAACCGTGAACCAGGTAGCAACAGCATCAACACACAGACAGCATGCACTCCCTTTTAGCCTGATCGCGAGCTACGAAATCATTGAACGAACTTTTTTCAGTCGTGCCTGTCACTGCAATTACTCTCATGAAGGTGAGAAATGTGGCTGGTGGTGTTGCTGGAGACGCCTTCAAAAACTATTCTGCTACAAGGTCTCGAGATTCCTGCATGGCGAGAGTGATGGAAACTGGGCTCATCAAAGATGGATAGAAACTCTATGGGTAGGGTCTTCTGAAGAACGGGGCTGCTTGATGCTACACAGGAAATGTATTAAAGGTGGGCGCAGCCATGGTGCATATCGAAGGGAGCTTGGAACCGCAGCAGCTCCCTCCCCTGTTGCCAATCGGGGGGCTCGTTGGTGCATTAGTGAGCTTGGCGATTTCAGTATGAAACAAGTCTGCATTCACGCTTTCTACTGGAGGTTGAAGAGTGAGGCTTCGGTTGAGTGTCCCGGAGGAATGGGCCTGCAGGTGGGCTTTAATGACGGGTCATAAGCGACTTCGGTATGGTAACTGGTGTCTAGAACCGGTTGCTTTTATCGACCGGATGAGGACGATGGCCGTCGCCTGCGGTGCGGGAGACGCGTGCAGTATGACTTCTCGCGATTCGTTCTGCTCACATGCAGTTGAGGAAAACGGAAGCCTCGAGAGCTTATGTGTGTCCTTTTGCCCATGCATGGTGTGTCGCACAGCATGAAAACACATCACTTCCCCCAACGCATCGGGTCCGTCGCTCGGTGTGACAGCAAGCGCCATCGGTAGCAAACAGCCGATCAACAGGAGGACGCTCTCGATCCATGTAGAACGATATGCAAGTGTTGGTCAAGCTGACAAGCATAGCGCCACCATCTGCAATGGACAAGTTCCCGTTTCCCATGCCCACCACCTGCGCCGCATTCGCCGTATGGTGGGCAACTGCCGAGCGCTTCCAAGCCAAGGAGTGAAAAATAAGAAAAGAGATGAGGTTGGATTAAGATACTTGGATGCGCGATCCCGAAAGTATATCTCTGGGGCGTCTCGCCCAAGGCTGCGAAGCTGGGCCACACGACTGGGGCAAACCCCTACCCCGCAGCTCGTGCCGCCCCTCTTATCCTCTTTCTTCCCATGTCCAACCAACACGGTACCCGACATACTGCTCAATCGCGATTTTGAGTCATGCTTGACTTGTTCTGGACTTGCGATGTTGCCCGCCGGGGAAGCCGCCGACTGAGTGATGATCCGTTGCCGTATGGCATGGTACTGCAGCCATGGGCAGCCAAAAAACCGGTAGCTTCTGACAGTTGCGGTACCGCTGCCTTGGTACCATCGGAATTCCTCAACAACAAAGTCTTAGCTGCCCCACCACAGCAATGGAAGTCCTCAGCTTTGATAGCACTTTTTGGCACGTCCCAACACCACCAAAACTTTACCATCTCCAGATCTGCTTCAACAAGGGATCTCGCAACGCCGTGCAACATGGCTTGGTTTCATTGAGTAGTGGCTGATGTCTTGCTCACTTCTGATGTGGTACTTCAACTTGAAAGATCATAGCGGATCAATCGTTCTTCACACGCTTGGTATGTGTATATCCACTAGATCTGTGGTGGAACCCTCGCATTTTGTGCAAGATGGGGGAGCGAAAGGTCTCATCCCATCCAAAATACCCCCAAGACAAGTGAAGCGACAATATTTTTCTGTATCAGACGTCTCCTTGATGAGTCAACAGGACGGCGAAGCTCACCGAAAGTATTCACGTCCACTGCAGCTTATGAGCACCTCCATTCTTATAATCGTCTGCGCACTCGGCAAGAGATTTTTTTTTTCCTGGTTAAGTGCAACATTGGAGGAGGTAATCAGCTTGACTCTGATTGTATATAGGCTACATAGAAGCTCCGGCATTGCTCTCTATCTCCTAAAATCGGCAAAGCTTCATCAATGAATAATTTCACGTCAAAATCCTCCACTCAAGTTATCAAAGGAGCGCCCCGTCGGCCGTCAATATCTCGCTTGAGAAAAGCCCACAAGTAGAAAACGGTCATCCGAATACTTAATCGTTGATGGGTTGCTTTCGCAGGCTTTGTGGGGTCTGAAAGGTACTATTTCACCATTCATCTGTATCATAATCTGTGTAGTTCTGAAAATTTAAGTGTTCTCCGCAGACGTCATCATACGCTCATACGAAACACAGAAAGGGTGCACGATGTTGGCCATCTACGAAATTGGCATGCAGATCGAGCGCAATGGGAAGACTGACTGGGTGGTAAGCAATGAAGGTTCTATCCCAATTGAACGATTCTATGGTGATCCCCGAAGGTGAGCCGTGGCGGATAATCGGAGGCACTATCTTTGAATGACTGGCAGGTCCAACTGTCGCTGGTGATTCTGGTTACCAGTGGGCTTGAGTCCCCGATGTGATGCAGTAGCGAGATTTTGGAGGGTCTGGTCGAGGTAGCAAATCAGCCTTGTGAGCTGGGTGAATGCGTTACACGTCTTGGCGCTACATGGCTTCGATTTGCGTGCTCGCTTTGTTCTGGTAGTGATGTCTGCCATGTTCCGAGGATCGGAATGGAGCCGAAACCAATGACAAACACTGTGGCAGAAAAAGTAACGCGAGTTGCAGGATAAAAGGCTCAATGGAGCCAGGAAAATGTTTCCCAGTATGTCCAATTCTTTTCCGGCGAGCTCCAAGACACCATCATCAGATAAATTCCATCAAAGTCATGTCCTGCTTTTCCCTGCGACGCGGTCAAAGGGTCTGATCTCATTCAACCCGCACCAGTGCCAATGCTAACGAACAATACTGTGCGGGTTTTTAGGACACCCCACAAGCGGGCAGTAAGGCCTTTTCCGTTCAAGTCCAAACAAGTACTGCAGAGGGCTACCAGGTGCTCAAGCTTGCCGTCATGACCATATATGGCAATCAGAGCAACGTCAACCTGGTTTCGCCGAGATTTGTCACAGAAGTTCTCGGAATCGGTATCCAACCATGGGAAACGACTGTCAGTACGCCTCAGCTCAACGGAGGCTCCCAAGCAATCCGGGGCTATGCCGATCTGTATTGGTGCCCAGAGGGGACATCAAACTTCAACTGGACTCGATTCATGGTCGTCAAACATCCGGACCCCTCTTTTGATATCGTTCTTGGCTGCGGAGATGCTGCCAATTATGGTTTGGCCTGACAGGGAAAAGACTACAAAAGTATGGGTGCTCTTACCCCATTGCAAGCGAGACTGACACTACCACAGCCTGTTGATCTGGGAAGAGACCGCGGAAACACTCTGGCCAATGCTCCAAAAAGAAAATCGGAATGACACTACCCTAAAAAGTATTTGCTGATAGGGATGGATTACGTAAACTGGGGTGGGATTCTCATCAAGCACATACTTACAAACGGACCACATTCGTTCTCACCCTTGCACTTCAACTGTATCATTCGCATCCATCGTGACCTGTCTTTGCAGTAGGCATTGTTGCTAGAGAATTATGGTTGAAGTATTCGTGCGGACAAGCGGGCTCATCTTACGCGAAATGCTCTGGGGATTCTCATCACCCTGTATCCGAAGCTGCTTACCAGTACGGCTGACGGCGGCAGCTTGTCGGGCCCGGGATCACCGAAGCCAAGCATGAGAAGAACACGCATGCAGCCACTTGTTGAAACGTGGCTAGCAAGAAGCCACATGTCTCCGGCGAACGGCCCTTCTGTGCTAGGCTGGTATATGGCGGTGTAGTTGTCATAGCGCCCTTTATACAGAGACACTTCTCAAGCATTTTCTTTCCTATGTCCGTGATAGCATCTTGAGATGGCGTTTGTTTGATAAAACCCATTCACTATCAATTGGAACAAATTCATCCCTTAGCTCATCCGTGAGACAAAGATGATCCGGTTACCCAGCCAGGCAACTTGATTGGCGTCTTCCAGAGCGGCTGAACAATTCACACGGGAGGAGATCTACGATGGGAGGGCTTCCGATAGGCCACAGGAAGCCTTGGTCTGATAATAGTGCGACACATAATGCAACAGTTCAAGGGATTTCGGAACTGTGCCTCCATACTGTTCATAGCCGTCAGCCACACCGCTGCCTACCCTATCATGAGAGCCTGGCTTAGGTTGGTTCTCGGATTGTTCCATGTATGACAGTGGCTGACGGTGAGCAATGGCTCGAGGCAAACCCCAATAAGACACCAAGGCTTTGTAGTGACCATGTGGTGGTTGCACCTTTGCCGGCTTCAAGAACAACGAGCAAAACCTTGACTCGGGATGTCCCTACTGTGGCATGAGTGGGGGTTACATTGTAAGGGCTTGGCCTGTGAGAGCTCGAGCCCGACCTTGCACGGAGTAAGCAAATTCATGCAGGGAAAGATGGATCAAGCGGTACGGTGACGCGTAAATGGCTTCCATCAGCTTCAACACTCGAACCACTGTTAATTACTATGCGGCGAGGCTTCATTTCTTTTCTGGTGTGGGGAGCCCTTTGCCTCCACTTGATTTGATTTTTGCTTTTTTGGGCCGCAAGTGGGGGTCGATGGACGTCGAAAAGAAAAGAAACGAAAGCCCAATGGCATCCTGCCGACTCCAAAGCTAAAAGAGAGGCTGAATCAGCTTCTCTCTGCGGCTTAGCAGGTCAATTGAATCTAGCGTTTGTGTTATGAACAGTTGGGTGGGCTCTCTTACACAAGAAGCGCTATTCCGCAGCTCAAACACGTTACCAATTTTTACTGAATCTTGGACCCGATATCACGGCGTTACACAGATTTCTTCCCTTGTTGTCTAGACGCAGTATCGCTTGTACGACGAGTCGACTGCTCTACACCCAAGCTGACTTCCTGCATGAGGCGGCGTCGAGACCCTGCCGACCTTGCCGAATGTGAGCACCTGGCGTACACGCGATCCCTTCCGCGGAAATACGTAGTAGTTCGGCTACGCCGTCGAACTTGCTATCTGTCGTTTCATGACCTGCCCCCAAAGCTCAGAGGGCTTGAATTTCCCGTCACCCGCTGTGCCCCGGTTTTGGGGTCGGGACGTTGCCGCCAACTGCAACATCACCTCCCCATTATGCATGTGAAACACAGAAAGTTCAGCCGCGTATGCAGGGAACCGATGACCACTCGATCATCGGAGCTCTCAAACCCGATAGAATCACCACCAACGGCGAAATGGGAACTGATGTGAAACAAAAGGCGGAGGATACCAAAGATGGCAGTATCTAGCGAACCCGACCGCCCATGGTAGTAGGAGCTCTTGCCTGTAGTCAATCTCAAATGCTCTTCGGCTCAGCAGCTTGCATTCATCCATCTTCACTCAACCACTACTGTGCAAATGTTTGCCAGGTACCAAACTTGAGGCAACGCTGCCAACATCATCCATCACCAAAGGCGGAGTCGGAGCGGAGCCTATACATGCGTAAGTCCATACCCCAAAATGTACAATCGCATGCCTGGCTACTGCGGACTCCAGTAGTCAAAGTCGTCGGATACCGACCTTGTCGGTGTGCATCTGCGACAGTGTTCACAATGTCGGGGGCATTGGGATGCGTGCGCCGTTATCCAGCGGCGGCATCAACCAAGTTCCTTTGATCCCCACGCCCGTCGCATTCTCTACGCCTTGCGACTCATAATTGGGGTCGGCGTCCCTCCGTCAAGGGGTCGAGACTGGGGTGCAAGCCTTTGCTTCCCTTCCCGTCGGAAAGCTCGATCTGAGAAAAACTTGCAGGCCATTGTTCCTTCCACAGCTCGCCCGTCACCACCAGGGTGTATTGTGTTCGAAGGAAAGGCCTACGTAGGCTGGGTTGTTTCGATGGTCTCCGTGACAGCCGAAGGCGCGGCTTGGGGATTGTGGCGTCATTGGGCTCTGATCTACACCATCGGATGGTCCCTGTTGAGTGCCGGGGATGTCGCCCGAATCCGACCGTCATTCAGGAACCATCTCACAGCCGCGAGCCGACTCATGCAAGAAGGTAGGGATGAACGTCGGGATACGCTTGCGTGTGTCGGCGGCTGCGATCAGGGTATGCGACAAACTACTGAAGCGGACACGTTAACGGAGTAGCAGGATGGCGACATGTTGGGCGGCAGTCGTCGCGACAACAGCGTCTTGGAACCGACGTGTGTCAGGGCGGAGTCAGATAGTCAGAGCAGAGATGGCGCGGCCAATAGGCGCACGGGCGTTGGGCTTAGTCACATCGTCGAGGTTTCACGAGTGCCGTCTGCACAAAGCGGCGGCGGCCAACAAGGTGCTCAAAATCTCCAGCCTGCACCTTCCCCTTCTTCCGCTAGCGCTCGCCTCGAGCTTGTCGCTGTCATCTGTCTCCCAACCTCCATCTGAATTCCTCAGTCCCGCTCCGCGCCGCGCAATCGCCAACTCTCCGCAGTCCTTACTTACTTTGCGCCAAGCCTTGGGGGCAAACATGGCGCTCGACAACGACACCCGCGGCTGGATCATGACCGCCATGAGCGGCATAGGTGAGCGCCCGCTGTCCGTGCCCGCGCCGGCGACAGGCTGCTAACTGGGGTGTTTTGTGGGGGGAAAGCATGCGTGCTCGGAGGTAAGTGCCGACTCGATGCAGCTGCCCGCGCCCAAGGCACTGATTCAGCCCTGCAGCCTCCGTCATTTGCATCGACATCGTCGTCAGGAAGTTCCCCGGCAAGAAGAACTTCAGGGTCCAGGACAGCAACACCTTCCTGTCCGCCTCCCTGAGCCTGAGTTTCGGCGTCATGGTAACACTTCTCCCTCGTCACCTTATATCATGCCATGCTGACCATCCCAAGCTGTTCTCCTCGCTGTACAGCATGCTGCCCTCTGCCAAGAACTCGCTGCAGAAAGGCGGCCACTCGCCCAAGGCTGCAGCCTGGATACTGATCGCCTGCTTCCTCGGAGGCGTTGTTGGCATCCAGCTGGTCTCGCGGGTTATCCACCGCTTCATACCCTCGCACATTGTCGACTGCGACCATAGCCATGGTGACGAGGAGTCGGCAGAACAGGACCATGCCCTTGACAAAACCTCTCGCTCCCCTGAAGATGACGAGCACGAGCACGACCTTCCTGGATACAACGGCCAGCAACGCCTTGGAGTCCCTAACAGCGCCGCCGTCAGCCTTGACGCCTCGGCCAACAGCGACATGCCGAACAGCACCGATTCCTTGCAGCCCCACAAAAACTACCCTTCCGCGCGAAGACCGTCTTTTCCAGCACAGTTGGCACGCAAAGCCTCGAAAATCGTGCTGAGGGCAAAATCTCATTGCGACGAGATTGGCCCCTGCCATGGCTTCACTGACCCTTGCGGCTCCGAATGTTTCAAGATCGTCCAAGCCAGAGGTGGCACCCGGCTTCCCGTCCATGCATGGCCTCGCCAGCCCGGCGTGGCCAGAAGTGTCACCGCACCCCACGCGGGCAGCACGTTACACGCTGAGCGCCAGCCCCTGCTCCTGCAAACTCCGGAGTATAACGGAGCAGACTATAGGACCATTTCTTCGACCGCCTCTCACGGACGTACAAACGGCTTCTCGAAGCCGCGGAGCACTCATTCGACTCACTCAACCCATGATCATTACGATCATGACGACCATCACGATCATCACGATCATGAGCACGAGCATGAGCATGAGCACGAGCACCACGACCACGACCACGACCACGATCACGACCACCATGATTCCCACGAGCAAAGCCATCACCACCACCACGTACCCACCAACGCCTTCATGTCTATTGGTCTTCAGACATCTCTCGCCATCGCTCTCCATAAACTTCCCGAGGGCTTCATCACCTATGCCACGAACCACGCCAACCCAACGCTTGGTTTCGCCGTCTTCCTCGCTCTCTTCATCCACAACATCACCGAAGGTTTCGCCATGGCCTTGCCCCTCTACCTTGCTATTAACAGCAGATGGAAGGCCATGGTGATCAGCAGCATTCTGGGTGGCGCAAGTCAGCCTCTTGGTGCCGGTGTGGCTGCACTGTGGTTTAGGATTGCGGGCCGTACCGGTATCGGTGAGCCGGGTGAGTCGGTATACGGGGGCATGTTTGCTGTAACTGGTAAGTTTCATCTACTAACAAATTCCATGTCCTGGGCTGACTTGTCGTGCAGCCGGTGTCATGGCCTCGGTAGCGCTCCAACTCTTCCAGGAGAGCATAGCCTTAACCCATAGCCGGAATCTCTGTATGATATTCGCATTCGTTGGCATGGGCATCTTGGGCGTCAGTTCTGCTTTGACGGCGTAAGTGGCGTGGAGATTGCACGTTTGAATAAGCGCTTTGCGTAGTTGGCGTATGCTTGGAGGCTGGCGATCTGGGCTTTTCATTCGGGCGGCAAAACCCGATGGAGATAGATTTGGTTGATACTTTTTTTTTTTTTTGGGCATAGCTGCGCAGACGGATTCGAGAATTGAAGCATTCTTTCGGTTTAAAAGTGTACACCTGCGCGGGTCTTGGGATGGCTTACGTTTTGAGTGCGTGCAGCAGGTCATGAAACTTCCTCCATCCTTTCTCCCAGCGCGGTCATGCTGCAGTCCTCCTTGTCCATGGTCATGAACCCTGCTAGTTGGCTTTGCCATGACTGGCTTCGCATCTTGTATGACCATGAGTGTAAGACCGCCGCACTTCTTCCACCCACTCCACCGAAGACACGATGCAGGCCACCTCAGGGTCATAATCGGAAAACGTCGGAATCTTGTCACCGGACTTAGCCAGCTCAAATTGACCTACTTCTTGATAAAGAAACGGCCAATCAGCGGACATGAAACCTTTAGGAAAGCTAGCCGCGGTCTTTGGGGGTCCATCACATTCTTCTGAGCCATGAAGACGAGATTGCCACTCAGTCTCTCCGGGGCATTCCTCACCGTTGGGCTTCTGCGTTCGGAGGACGATTCTCAAGTCCTCTTGCTGTTCCCTCGTCGCCTTTGCACATCGTCTCCGTTGCAAGTGGACCTGATGTGATGACGTTGATGGTGTGCATCGTCTTTCTTTTCAATACACTTCGCACGCTTCTGGAAATTGGACTTCATCATTACTGTCGAATGCTGACGCTCGGCTATTGTGCCGCCGAGGTGGGCCTCGAGTACCACGACGAAGCGCAGGGGCAAGTGAATAGTGTCGACATTTTTCGTACGAGAACATCTTGCATCTTCGCAGTCACCTTCCACAGGCTGTGTGACTCACCGGAAGCAGTGTGGTTTGGGTCGTGGCTTTTTATGATGAGAGGTGGACGCCGTTTTCCGTGGTCTGGTCAGTTCTGGCGGACGGACCCAGGGGCACTCACGTGCAGGATGCGGTGGCGACCGTGTCATGAATCATCGCTCGCGTCTTGTGGTGTCTGGGAGTGCGAAGGGTAATGCAGGGACGCCGCTGCTGCGCGTGGGAGTTCCTGGTGCTGAGGGCACGCGGCATGTTGCTGGAAAAGGGTGAGGCGGGGAGGAGGTACTTCAAGACTGCGGATTTTGGACCGAGAGAGGGTTTTGCTGAACAAGGGAGACTGCTATGTCGCTTAAGTGGCACATCACCTTTCTCATGCTCCACTCTGGCTTTCCTTGTGGGCCTGTTTACCTCGGTGGCCGGGTGCGTAGTGTGGAGCATGTCCTCCGCACTCAATCTCGCCCTTGGCACTATTTTCAAGTAATGCTGCCGTTCAGTATCAGAGTACACTGGAGCTCCGCATGATTATTAGCTCCGCATCCGTCAGTATGTCAAATAGCGTGTTTGGTGAACGAAAGACACGCCATCTCACTTTAACTTAAAGTATTGGTAGACTTTGGCACTAATATCTGTACAAAGCAACGAACCCAACACAGAGTGCAAAGGTCGCCCTTCCTATCTTACTCGGTACGGTGGGCAAAGCCGCTTGAGTGAAGAAGGAGAACGAGCGGCTGTCGAGGCAAGCTATATTTAGAGTGGGCTGGAAGCGGTCTTGGGTTGGCACGTGGAGAGACGAGCACACCTCCAGTCATGTGCGGAGTGTAGAGGTAGTCTTTCCAGTCGCGCAAGGCATTTCCGTCAGATCTGTTCTTCAACTTTCCACGTGAGCAGGTCTGCACTTCAGTGGTGCAATTTTGGAGACGGCACGTTCGTTTGCCAACTGCTGTATTCGCGGTTGATATTTCTCCGAGCCCAGCGATGATGCAGTTCGTATCTACCAAGTCTTGCGATCCACTGGGCTTGCGAATAGCCTTGAGAACGACAAGACTCGAGGTCTCTTCTTTCACAATACCTTTGCCAGGTACACTTTTCCCTTTCCGCATTTAATCGTGTCTGAATTTGCCATACCTGCCGCGAGTCAACCTGTTGCTGTCCATCGCCACAGATTAAACCTTAGTCTCATTATCACTGGAACATGATGTTATTAAAGATGATGTTATATCAGTGCGTTCTCAATTTTTGTCCAAAGCGGAAGTAGAAATCCTTTGTGGCGAATAGACGCCAGTAGGATCTTGCGGGAGATCTTCATCCCGTCAAGGTTTCAGAATCATCAGCACATGTAGCAAAAAGGTCGGGGATAGTGTATACGTTGTTGCACAAATCAACGCGGAAGACTAATGGGTAAGAGCTTGGGGTCAGAAAGAAGCTACAAAAGCATCCAAGTTCCGACAATCTTGGGCCCGCCAATGTGCTGCAGCTGGCAAAACGGTTCACTGAGTACGCAGGCTCGGGCGTACCACCTACGAGCTCGTTTTACTAAATTGTTGGGCCCATCATCCCATGTGGGTATGAAAAGCAACTGGAGGCGCTCGAATTACATCTTGTATGATCGTTCAGACCTGCGCAGCCGCATCAACGAAAGTAATGATGTGAACAATGAGCCTTCGGAGCCGACGAGGAACCGCGAGAAGCAAACATCATCTGAAACAAGAAGCAGATAAGGTAAATATTATGGGGAGAATGTTCAATAATCAAGTGATCACTCAAGGGACTTAGTGCCAAATATGCGAAGCCGACAGTCGTCCGTCTTGCATGTATCCGGGCTTGTCGATTAATTGACTCCGCCTGATGTTCTGCGGAAGTAAAGTATCTTCGGATATTACTTATAAGACAACATTCCATCTCTATTGAATTGTGCTGCTCATCATCAAGAAGTCGTAGGGATACCGCCCTCCATTGTTCGGCAATGGCGCAAATGGCCACAAAAGTCACCCAACACCAACTGGCAGACAGTTGACGCCGAATTGGCCCCAGCTGGCCCCAGCAGTAAAATCTCTCTTTTTGACTTGAATTGTTGAATAGCTGGAGTGACGGGCGGTTGGATAGTTGATTTCCTGGACAATGTCACTGTAGAGAAAAGCTTATACGAAATTGAAAGCGAAGAAGACATTTGGGTAAGCGGGAGAGAGAGTTGTCACGCGTAGGAAAGGATGCACGTGGAAGAAGAGGCCATGGGGCACGAAGTCCTCGACAAGTAGCAGCCCCTGAAGGGTCTTTGCCTCAACAACCAGGTGATCGTTCTGACCGTACCGATTTTGAACAGCCCGGACTTCAATCATGTCCAGAGTTCTGAAGTAAGGCAGCGAATGAGACCAATTCGATATAGATGAGGGATGATAGAGTTTTTCGAATGATGAACCTAGTATCTACGCTATTTAGCAATGGCGCACTATTGTTGTCTGATACGGCGGATGACAAAGCATCGATGCCCTTTGCAGCTGCCTGACACCAATATTGCACCATACTTGCGCGGGCAGTTGAATGTAAGATCCAGACCCGATTATCTGCATTTAAGACTCACATCTCCATACGGATAATAGATTCAACTATTCGTAGGAAGAGTATCGCGTCCTCCATACATGAGATGTTGTAGAAGCTAGCATCTGCAGTTTGGTGAGACCTGTCCAAAAGGTCAAAGCATCTTTGTGCCTAAATCATGGGGCAATGCTCCTCTACGAAACTTGCTCATCCCTTCGAGGGAACAATGTCTCGATGGTCGTCACTGAATGGCTGGCCTCTATCCATTGCCTCATGCAGTAGTTCGGCAAAGCCACTCTCTGACAAGTCATAGCAGTCTACAGAGATCCACACCAAAGTCCAAGCGTCTATACATCCAGGCGAGCTTCAGGACCTCACAGCACCAGTGTCTCAAAACCCGATGCACCCATCCATCTGCAACGGCATTCCCCGCACCGCAGGCCATCGAAGCCGCCACGAACAACTCACCTCTTCCATCCTTGCATCCCGTTGCAGAAAAGAAAAAAAAAAAAAGCGCAAAACGCAGCAGCATTGCCAGCGAAACACGCTTCCATCCTTCCCCCCCTGCCACCGCTCCTCCTACTCCTCCCCATCCACGTCGCCCTGCAGAAGCCCACCGCCTTCGATTGCATATTTACTCACCGCGAAACCCAACCATCCCCAGTTCTTCAGCGCAACCCGACCCCACTTTATCACACCACACACCCACGCACATCCGAACAGCGAACCCCCCCACCTGCAGTCTCAGAGCCAAAAAAAAAAAAAAAAAAGTGTTACGAACAACCCCCACCACACGCATAGGAAAAAAACCGGCCCGCCGGCATGGACGGGGGCCGGGGGCGCGGCTCACCTTCCCGTTGCGGCAACGGATCGCTGGACAGACAGCTGGTTGCTGCGTTCGGAAGATCGCCTGTACAGCGCCGGTGCGGCGCATCGAGGGGGGGATGTTCTATGGATAGACCGGGGGGAGGGGCGGTCTTTAGGGGAGCCAATAGGGGTTGAAGCCGGACTGCTGGGTTGCAGGCGGTGATGGTGTGGGTGGGTGCATCATGTCGCTGCATGCGTGCATGGGTTGAGTTGGCGATGCAGCTGGTTTTCTGCGGCGGCGGCGGCGCCGACGGGCGCCGAACAAGGCACAAGGGGGGAGAGGAAGCGAGCGAGGGTAATGCGTTGTACCCACAAAATCCCGGTGCCTGCGGCCGCGGCGAATGCGGGCTGCGGAAGTTTGGGTAAAGAAGCAAAGAAAAAAATCAATTCAGTGGCAGGGCAGAAGAGAAGGCGTGCAGAAAGCAGGAGTCAGGGTAGGAAAAAAGGAAAGATAGGGGAATGGATGGTCAATGGGCAAAAAAGAAATCACGTAGTGTTTGTAGTCCCACCGGGCTAAGATACTTGTTAGATTGTATTCTGTTGACGGTGCTGGCGGCAACTGGAAAACTTACGATCGAACCCGGGACCTTTCGCGCTCCAAGAATTCGCTCGGGGAGGAGGAATTGCTGTGAAGCGAACGTCATACCGCTAGACCATAGGACTGGATGATGATGATGTAAGCAATGACTGGCTGTGATTAAGATCGTGAGTTGCATCTGGGTTGGCGGTGAGTATCAGGACAGAATCCGAAAGGGGTTGGGTGACGAGGCATCAATTTTGTTCCGGGGAAATGGGCATCACCACGGCAGGAGGATAGGAGGCTGAATCATGGGCCGCGCACAGTTGGAGTAGAACAAATGCTTCAACAGCGGTGGGTTAGGGTTCCGGACCACAGCAGCCGTTGCAACAACCGGCGTCATTGAGCACACTCTCGTCTTGTCTGAGAAGGATCCGGCGGGGTGGGTGGTTATTACATGCAAATTTCCAGCAAATTGAGGCGTCCAAGCTCTCTCATCCGCCTTGCGCAGAACGAGGCGGGTGGGTTCCCAGCGCCTCGGTTGTCGTTGCATCGTCTTGCGCTCGGACAGGCTGCGCAGGGACAGAGGATGCCATGGAGCGCCTGGCGTCGTCGTCGTTGCTGGGCGCGAAAGCGTCCGGGTACACGGTGAAACAGACGGACTGAGCACAGGATTGTGCAACACCTGAAACTTTAACGACCATGCACTAAGAGAGAAAAGACAGGAACCGGCCACGCCGAATGAGGCGGCCGGCGGTTGCGCAAGTGATGACAAGGGCACCAGGGCGTCGCAAACGGCCCCAGGTGCGCCTGGCGCGCTACGGGAGGCGGACCGCGAGAAAGCTTGCGCTAGGGTCTCACCGAGAGCGCCCATGTCTTGGCCGTCCGAGACAGTGAAGAAGTTCAGCCGGACATTGGCGTGGTGTTGACTGTTGGCGGCGGGTGTTGTGAGTCAACTGGGCGACGGCAATTGGAACGCGCCAGGCTCCGACGTCGGCGACGGCGGCTCGCCAGCTCCAGCGCTAAGCCAGCCAGGGCGCGCAGAATAATTATCGACAGCTTCATTCGCTGAGTCAACGCCGGCCTCGCGAACTTTTCTGAGAAGCTCAATTCGACTCACCTTCGGGCTTCACTGGAGGAGGACTGTCCGGAACAACCACAATGCTTCTCCCCAGGTTGCACACCATGCCGATGCGGCCGGCAATGCGCGCCAGCATGCAGTGGCGGTCGTTGTGAGTCCTGCACCTCCGCCATCAGCTCCAATGCTCGCTCCATTGACACTCGTATGACATGACAGGAGGGCTCTCTCCTCGACCGCCACCCGCCGCGCCGATGAAGGCCTCAACAGGGTCAGCCGTGGCATTACCCAGCCCAAGTCGCAGGGCGCCTCGCAAGCTATGCTCTACGCCACCGGCCTGAAGGAGGACGACATGAACAAGGCCCAGGTCGGCATTTCGTCCGTTTGGTACACTGGCAATCCGTGCAACATGCACCTGATGGACCTCAACAACAAGATCAAGGAGGGTGTGCAGCGTGCTGGCCTGTGGGGCATGCAGTTCAACACCATCGGTGTCAGTGACGGTATTTCCATGGGTACCAAGGGCATGAGGTACTCGCTCCAGTCGCGCGACCTGATTGCCGACTCCATTGAGACCGTCATGAACGCCCAGTGGTATGACGCCAACATCTCCGTTCCCGGTTGCGATAAGAACATGCCCGGTGTCTTGATGGCCATGGGCCGTGTCAACAGGCCCTCGCTCATGGTCTACGGTGGCACCATTGCAGCCGGTTGCGGCCAGCTTCCCAAGCACCCCAAGCTTGACCTCGTTTCCGCCTTCCAGGCCTATGGCCAGTTCATCACCGGTGAAATCGACGAGAAAGAGCGCTTCGATATCATCCGGCATGCTTGCCCTGGAAGTGGCGCTTGCGGTGGCATGTACACTGCCAACACCATGGCCAGCGCCATTGAGGTGATGGGAATGACTCTGCCCGGTTCTTCGTCCAACCCTGCCGAGTCCAACGCCAAGGTCCTCGAGTGCCTGGCTGCCGGTGGCGCCATCAAGAACCTGTTGAAGGAGGATATCCGCCCCAGTGACATTCTGACTCGGCAAGCTTTCGAGAACGCCATGGTCCTTGTCACCATCACTGGTGGCTCTACCAATGCCGTTCTTCACCTGATTGCCATCGCCGACTCCGTTGGCATTAAGCTCACCATCGATGACTTCCAAGCCGTCAGTGACCGCACTCCTTTCCTTGCGGACTTGAAGCCATCTGGAAAGTACGTCTTCGCCGACCTGTACGAAATCGGCGGCACTCCGGCTCTTATCAAGTTCCTGCTCAAGGAAGGCCTCCTGGACGGCAGCGGGATGACCGTCACGGGCAAGACTCTGAAGGAGAACGTTGAGAATTCACCCGACTTCCCCAAGGAGCAGCAGATCTTCCGTCCCCTGAGCAACCCCATCAAGGAGTCCGGTCACTTGCAGATTCTGCGCGGCAGCCTGGCTCCTGGCGGTTGCGTTGGTAAGATCACCGGCAAGGAGGGTCTCCGGTTCGTCGGCAACGCCAAATGCTACAATGATGAGGATCTCTTCATCGAAGCGCTTGAGAAGGGCGAGATCAAGAAGGGTGAGAAGACCGTCGTGGTCATCCGGTACGAGGGCCCCAAGGGCGGCCCGGGCATGCCGGAGATGCTGAAGCCTAGCTCTGCTATTATGGGGGCGGGACTGGGCCACGACGTCGCGCTCATCACGGACGGGCGCTTCAGCGGTGGCAGTCACGGCTTCCTGATCGGCCACATTGTGCCCGAGGCGCAGATAGGTGGACCCATCGCTCTCGTGAAGGACGGTGACGAGATTTCCATCGACGCCGAGACGAATGAGATGAACCTGCATGTCAGCGAGGAGGAGCTGGCTCAGCGCAAGGCAGCGTGGGTCGCGCCGCCGCTCAAGTACTCGAAGGGCACGCTGTCCAAGTACGCCAAGCTGGTGAAGGATGCCAGCCAGGGGTGCATCACGGACGCCGAAGACATTCCCATCTCTGTTTAGGGTAAAAGTGTTCCTGCGTAAGCAAAAGCCGGGGGTCTGGGGATTCTGTACAACGATGGCGTTCGGGCGGTCATAAGCCGCGGCGGGTCTTTTTGGGATGATTCGAGTCCGTAGCGCGTACCTGGCGGAGAGGAGCGCCGGGTACCTGGAAATGAATGATTGGACCAATGCTGGATCTCGCGGCAAGCAAATAGCCGAGAGCGTGTCGCGAGCCTATCTGCGAAGCGGTGCAGGCGGATGCGGCGCGCGCAGTGCGGCCCCAAAGCCTGCGTAGCTTATCGACGCGAGCCTCGCTCGTTGCGCTCGTCACGGCTGCTGGCAGCTGGCGACTGGCGCGCGCATTCAGGAGTTTTGATGACGGGCTGCGCGACCCCTGCTCGAATACGGCAGATTGCCCAGATGCAGGCGCGTGGCGCCGGCGCTCCGTGTGACTTGCGGGCGCGCGGCCGGCTCGTTATTGGCTTCGTGCCGCCCAGGCCTTAAAATACAGCCGCCAACGCTGATCAGCCTCTGGCCCAGCTGCAGTGCGCCGCGACGATCACGGCGCGTCCTGACTCTGCCTCGCAGACGCAACGGCGCAACGGCGAGCGCGCTGGACGGGCAGGCGGAGGCCGGCGGCGTGTCGCGCGCGCTGGCGGTGGGCGCTGCGAAGGCCGAGCAGGGCCGGCTGCACGCTGGCCGACTCACGCGTGTCCAAACCGTGGCCGCCAAAGCGGCCGGGGCGCTCATTCGCCGGGGCGATCCAATAGCGTCGCGCATGGCAGCTTGTCGTCGCTCAATCCACAAGCTCCCCGGCCCGCAACTTACCAGATGCCAGCCTGCGTGTGCCCGCCCTGATTGCTGCGCACCTCACTTCCGCAGAGAGGCCGCTCCCAGCCTAGACTCTCCAGCGGCAGTTGCCCCGAAGCCGCCCGTGGCCCACGCCCAAGAGTCAGCCTCTCGCCCTGCCCTGCACTCGCGCTGCTGCACCCTCCCCTACCTTGCCGCTCCTAGCTGCCACCGCCGTGCTGCCCTCGCCCATCCCACGAGACCGTCAAGCTCACCGTTTCGTCATCGCTCGCTGCCCGCCCAGGCCCGCGCGAAGACCCAGCCGCCCGTGACTGGCGGCGACTCTCATTTCGGTTAGCGAGCGATTCACGGAGTATCCCAGCCTCCCAACCCATCTAGCCTGCGCAGCGACTGCCATCACTCTTCCTCCCCGGCTCCCCTCGACGCTCTGAAGCGAGACCATACTCAAACGCCCGGCCGAAGCTGCAGCGCAGGACAGCACCCGCAGCGCGCGCGACGACAAGCCTCAGCTCCCACCGTCCTCGTCCGAAACGCCCACCGCTCCGCCCGGCTTGCTGCTTTTGGAAGCTCGCAACTCGGCCTTCACGCCTTGACGCGCCAGCCCCAGGAGAGCGCCATCGCTCTTCCTCGCCCGCTCACGCGCTTGACAATACGTACTGCGAGCCTCACCTAGAGGCGTCCGTTGCCCCACATGAGCCAAGAGGCTGTGCGGTCGTCCGCAGATCCGTCGACTGCTGTGCAGAAGCCGGCAGCGAACGACAATGGCGAGGTGATAGCACCGCACTCCAACGGTAACAGTACGACTCTCACCACTCCGCTCACCGAGGCCCCCAGTCTCGCACGTCCCGCCCGTCACAGCACGCTAACCGTCGTCTCAGCGACCGCAGGCGCCGCCCCTACCTCGTCAAACAACGCTGCTGGATCAACGTCGGAACAAGCCGCTGGTGCCGGAAACGAGCCCAAAAGAAAGCCCTCTTTCCTCGACGTGCCACACTCGAATTCGCAAACCGGTGAGGAGGCCGCGGCAAGTGGATCAGGACTGAGCGGAGCGACCGCAAGTGAGGGGGCTGAGAGCGTGGGACGGGGCTCGAAGCGCAGTTTCTTGGGCAAGAGGCGTGCTGGGAGCACTGCGAGCAGCAAGCGCTCCCACAAGGCGCGTGCCGCGACAAGCGAGAAGGCTCCTGAGAATGCGCAAGCAGTTGGCGCGGCTGGTTCTGCCCCTCAGGCCCAGCCCAAGAAAAAGAGCGGTGTTTCCAGGATTTTGCTCATACTCAACTGCTGTGGCGTGCCGGAGAAGGGCAATGTGGTTGGACAGGAGGAGTCCCCCGAGGCACCCAAAAAGGCTACCAAGCTACGCTCCGTTCGCAAGCAATCCGCGCCGGCCACAGCAAAGAAGGACGTGAGTGCCGCAGAGTCGAGCACCGCCGACTCAAAGGAACCCATTGAAGAGAAGGCTGGCAAATCTACGGAAGCAGGAGGGCCCGTGAAGGACTTTGAAAAGCAACCGTTGTCAGGGGACGCATCGGCGGACAAGCCCATTTCGGAGGGTCCAGGAGCTTCATCTCAAGAGAAGAACACTCTGGATCAACCACTCCCTGCTGTTCCTCAGAGTGACCGCCTGGATACCTCGGTCGCTGCCGAGGACGGCCCCCAAGTCAATGTCCAGGCCCCCACGCCGGTTGCGCCTTCGGAAGAACAAGCCATTACCGACAGGACTCCCGAACAAGAGGCGCGGGATGCGGATATCGAGATGACGGACGCTGGCCCATCGATACCAATCGCCGCGAACGAGATTCCGTTGACTGAGGAGAGCGGTGAGCCTGTGCAGCAGGATGCAGCGCCGACTAAGATTGACCTCCCGCCGCCGCCGCCGCTCGTTGATCGCCAGGCTCAAACTGCTCCCCCTGCCGCAACCACACCTCAGAGCCAGGATAGCTCTCTCGCCGTTACTCCTGCTGAGCCCCCGCAAAAGTGGCTCCTGCCGCCTATCAGGCCTGAGTTCAAGGGAAAGAAATGCTTGGTCCTGGATCTCGACGAGACTCTTGTCCACAGCAGCTTCAAGGTGAGCTGGCTTCTCCTTTTCGCTGCGCCGCATATGCTGACTCGGTACAGATCTTGCACCAGGCCGACTTCACGATTCCAGTGGAGATCGAGGGACAGTACCACAACGTTTACGTCATCAAGCGCCCCGGCGTCGATGCCTTCATGAAACGTGTCGGTGAGCTGTACGAGGTAGTTGTTTTCACTGCTTCAGTATCAAAGGTCAGTCTGTGCGCTTTCCCCCCTCGAGCCCCACCATCCTGATGCAATCTAGTATGGCGATCCGCTCCTTGATCAACTCGATATCCACGGCGTGGTCCACCACCGTCTGTTTAGAGAGAGCTGCTATAACCACCAGGGCAACTATGTGAAGGCAAGTACCATGCGCCGTCGGAGCGTCACTGCGGACTAACTTGTGTGGCAGGACCTTTCTCAAGTGGGCCGCGACCTGAAGGAGACGATCATCATCGACAACTCGCCGACTTCGTACATCTTCCACCCGCAACACGCCGTTCCGATTAGCAGTTGGTTTTCGGATGCGCATGACAATGAGCTCTTGGATCTCATCCCTGTACTAGAGGACCTCGCTGGCCAACAAGTTAGCGATGTCAGCTTAGTGCTGGATGTGGCCTTGTGAGTTGTATAAAATTGTTAGCATCAGATGCTACTGAGAGTGGCTTAGGTTTTCCCAAGCGGGCGAGATACATGAAGCTTGGGTGATGGCCCGGCGCGCAAGAAAAGCGGCGCGCTGGATTCTAGATGTGCCTTTGGAGGGCCTGCCCACTCTGGAAGAGCTTCCCTAAGCCTCGTGGTCAGTGCCGCTCCACAAGTTCTCAGCAGTGAACTCAGCGTCGCTCTGGTGTCCATCCTTTCCACCACCTCTCCGATTCACCCTCTGGTGCACCTTATGCGGACGCATCGGCGCTTAGACTTGTACTGTTTAATCCCTGTAATCGGCATGACTGGAGAACGGCTTTGGTTCCTGGAGAACGATTTCCACGCCTTCAAACCCACGGTCCGACACGATTGACGGCCTGCCCAGCAACCAGCTCCGCGGACACCTGTCGATACAGAATGGCCATTTGAGACCGGACACAAAAGTTTTGGAGGGCGGCACAGAGCAAAACGGGCGTTACTGTTTCTTTCTTTCTGCGTTGCCTTTTTCGCTTTCGCGCGTTTCGCTGTCCTGGAAGGGACCTTGCATACACTGATTCTCTTTTCGTTTTTGGCTAGCATTGCGGAGCATTGACCTTGGCAGACTCACAATTTTCTTCTCCCATTTCTATCCCCACTCTTCTTCCGCCGTGGCGCCTTCTACGGGAGGCTGCGCACCTTCGTCTTTTCTTCAACCCACTTTTTTGAATTCCTCCAAGCGAGAGAAAGAGACAGCCATCACCACCCGACCAACACCACTTTCCTTTGTTGCTCACTCTTTTTCTTCTTGCACACTTACAATACTTCTCGACACCAGATCGTTTTTCCTTTCCCGCGGTTCTCGGCCTTGCCATCGTTCCTTGCTTTTTTTTTTTTTTTTTTCGTTTTTATTCCCTGCTGCAGTTGTTGTTTCCTTGAACCTTTGATACCACAGGCTGTGTTGGCTTATTTGAGTGCTGCGAAACCACCACATCCATCCGAAATTATAAAAAAGCTTCATTCCCTGGTTTTTCCCGTTTTCGTTCGATGCCGGCAGAAGAGAGGCTTCCTTTCCGCGTGCAAGCGGAGGAAGAGCGAGCAGACAAGAAGAGGCAAATGAAGTTGTAGTAATGCACAGGCATGTCACTGGGCGCAGCACGCGTGTACGCAGACACATACCCAAATACAGAAGCTGAGAAAAGAAATATGCGCATCTAGCAAGACAAGTCTTGTGTCTGCAGTGGCCGTTTGGGACATGACAAGGTAGATGAAGTGCTGACGCATTTTGCTGATTGTAGGCTTGTTCGTATGATGACCAAAGAAGTAATATTCTTGCTGAAATATGTGCCCCGTTGCCGGGTCGGAGTGCTTGGTGTAAGACTTGGCTACTACTACAAGGTTTTACCGCATATGCAGGCACACACGTCTAGAAATTAGGGAGGGTCAAGCTGACGGCAGTGAATGGGTGGGAACGCGCTTCTGAAACAAACTCAAACTATGCATGCATTTGTGCGATGCGGGAGAGCTTAATGTGCAGGGGGCGGGCCGCCCGTTTGACGCATGTGCGGAGAGTGGGGATCTGGAAAAAGAACTTCTCCAGATGCTTTGCTGGCAAGGGATTGGCGGGCACTTTGTTCGGGCTTGTTCTGGGGGAGGGGGGCGTGGTCAACGTCATCTGCCGCGGCCGGGGTGGTGGTAATGGTGGTGGTTGTGCTCCAAACAGCGGAGACGGGAAAAGTTACTCGTCACTTTCCTCGTGCAGTGCCGATGCCAGCCCTACGCGTGCCTTGCCTTGCCTCCGGGTCTGCCTTGCTCGGATCTTTCGGCTGTGCTTCTGACACGACGCATCTTCACTGCTGCCTTTCGTCTCGCCATTTTCCTTTGCGTGCGATAATTAGCAAGCTTGCCCGTGGTCGTCGTCGCACCGACCCGCCATATCGCACGTCCCGTACCCAACGATCTCCCCCACGTCACCGGTCACCACACGGGCACCCTGCACCCCGCCGTCGCGCACCCTAGCACAGCATAGCTCTTTTCTCACACTTCCACACCGACCTTGTCCCTCCCCCCTCCCTTCCTCCCAAGCCCCACGGCCGCAGCCCAAACGCCTGCACGAGACCCAGCCCACCCACCATGACCGACGACACGCCGCCCACCGCCGCAACCGACGCGCCGCCGCACGCCATGGTCATCGACAACAACGCGGAGCGCGACGACGCGCACGAGCAGCACGGCAGCCCCGCGCTCAGCAGCAAGAGCGGCTGGGACGGAAAACTGCGGGTGAACAAGGCCTCGAAGCCGTCACCGGTCGTCGTCAACCCGCACGTCCTGAGCGACCCCGAGATCTCCGACGACGACGCGCCGCCGCCGGACACGATCGAGGCGGACGAGGACCTGCTGGAGGACTACGAGGAGGACGTGGACCAGATCGACCTGATCCACTGCCGGATCTCGTCGATAGCGGCGCTGCGGCTGGAAAGGTTCACGAAGCTCGAGCGGCTGTCGCTGCGCCAGAACCAGATCTCGGCCATGGACGAGCTGCCGGCGGAGCTGGGCGCGACGGTGACGGAGCTGGATCTGTACGACAATCTGATTGCGCACATCAAGGGCCTGGAGCCGTTCGTAGAGGTGGAGAATCTGGACCTGAGCTTCAACAAGATCAAGCATGTCAAGAGGGTCAATCACATGAAGAAGTTGAAGGATCTGTATTTTGTGCAGAATAAGATTTCGACGATTGAGAACTTGGAGGGATTGGACCAGTTAAAGAACCTGGAACTCGGTGCGAATAGGATAAGGGTAGGGCGACCTGGCGTTTGGTTGGGTGGAGTTCAGCTAACTTGGTGTCGCGCGGGTAGACCATTGAGAACCTGGAGACGCTTACGGGCCTTGAGGAACTCTGGCTGGGGAAGAACAAGATCACGGAGATCAAGGTTTGCTCTAATCTAACCGCTCCCCCTAGATACGTCTAATGTGCTTCCCCCCGACAGGGCCTCGACACGCTGTCCAATCTCAAGATCTTGTCCATCCAGTCCAACCGCCTCACATCCATCACCGGCCTTGAGAAGCTCGCCAATCTTGAGGAGCTGCACATCTCGCACAATGCCCTCACATCGACGGAGGGAGTCGAGAACAACAAGAACCTGCGCATCATCGACATCACCGGCAACCCGATCGAGCACCTGACAAACCTGTCGGCGCTGACGCTCCTCGAGGAGTTCTGGGCCAGCTACTGCCAGCTCTCCGACTTCACCGAGGTCGAGCGCGAGCTGCGTGGCAAGGAGAACCTGGAGACGGTGTACTTTGAGGGCAACCCGCTGCAGACGAGGCAGCCGGCGCTGTACCGCAACAAGGTGCGCCTGGCGCTGCCGCAAGTCAAGCAGATCGACGCGAGTAAGTTCTCCGCTATTACTTGGAGGAGGGAGGCGGCCGACGTGAGGAGTTTGGCGTTCGTGTGATTCTCGACTGCTTGCTCTCTCTCTCTGTCTGCTGCTGCCTGTTGATGACGATGTCGTTGCCATTCTGCCCTTGATACTGAAGAGAGGCTTACGACAACGAATTTTTCTCTACGATGAAACAGCTTTCGTGAGGGTGTGATGATATATATCCTTATCATGCTCGAGCAACGCACGCGCGTATACGATCGACGACAACGACGACCACTACGACGACGACTATCCGGAACGGGCGAGGCACGGAATGGAATGGACGCGGGATGCCACCATCACGGGCATTTATTTGCAAGGAATGGGAGCTAAGTATCGGCTAGGGCTTTTTTCATAGGGTGGGAATGTCTTTTTGTTTTTTTCCTCGTTGTCCTCCTTCATTTGCAAATGCATTGATGGGCGTTCACACCACTTGCTGGTCCGGCTCTTTACAGGACTTGAGGGGATGGCGGGGTCGGGATGGGCGGCTAGGCTCTTATCCGGAGCTGTCCACGCAGCTGAGTTTTTCATGAGATGAGTCGAGCATCTTGCGGGCGTATAGCTGAGAATGAAGGAATGGGAAGGACGAGAGATGAAATGCATGTCACGGCGTCTTGAGGTTTCTACATTTAGATTCTCGTCATGTGTGCGGCCGATTGAGGCCGAGGACTATATGAATGGAGTAAACGGTCTCCCTGAATTTCTTTGTCTTCAGTCTCATTTCGAATGGCAGTTTGGTCTGACAGGACAACCGCCCGTATTCCTGCGTACTGTTTCGGGGCGTCTGGAGTTTCGTTGTCACTCGCTTGTCTCTTGATCATCTCCATCCGACAGAATTAGAAAAATATGCTGGCGCGCTGTTTTTGGTGGTTGACGCGGGACGTCAGCGTTTGGACAGCGATACCGATGAGCATCGTTAGAGTCATCGCGCTGAGGCCCACCATTGTCGATGAAGGAAGAACGAACCAAGATGTCGTCGCTGGTTTGGTTTCCGAGGTGACTGGATCTCGAGGGGCTCCACGGCCGACAAGTGTCGGGGAGACCACGTGTAGGAAGCACGCACAGTGTATCTTCTGTTGGGACGTCCTTCCGCCCGTCATGGGAGTGGTGGGCACTGTTTGGCTGGAAGCAGAGACGGTCGACGGGGATTTTATACTGGTAGCTGGACCTGTGAAACCACCACGCCTGAGGATCACCCCCACGTGATGAAGTGAGCGCAGGCCCAGTTGCGGCATGGCTGAACAAGACCTCACCTCACTGGCATGTCTGCACGTGGTATCATGAAGCCGGCGGGCCTCGAGGCTGCTTAAAAGCGTCGCTCTACTCCGCTCCCATCTTCTGCTGTTCATGGCGCGACTTTGTCTTGGTTTTCAGGATAGAAACCAAAGTCCTGACAAGACTGGTGCTTCTCCAAGTCCGCGAAAGATGAGATAGCATCTCACTTGCTCGGAGTGGCCTAACCATGATCTTGAGACTGGAGCTGCGGTCAGTGGGGGTTTTTGGCCTTCAAGGTCGCCGTTCTCGGCGGTTGTTGTTTTTTATTGTTATGAACTCCAGCGCGCGATTGAGAATGATGGTAGTTATCATCATTGAGACATGATGATGTACTTCAGCTTGATTAATGTTGTGAGGAGGAAATGTGGACCTCATGATCATTTCTTCCAACAAAAGAAAAAAAGAAAAAAAAAAGATCGGAAGATGGGGATCCCGCCAACAGAAAAGTGCTGGCTTTGATCTTCAAACTTGAATGAGTGCTTGACACTCATGCCCGTAGAGGCTTCCCACAACCCGTAAGACCTCTCGAAAAGTATGGTATATGAATAACACTCACCTTGACAGTGTCAGGTAGATCGCGAGGCTCGCAGTGACCCCATTCTGTCCCGGAAAGACGTAGCTCAATACGTCAGCTGGGTATGTACGTTTGCTGTAGATGATCGCGTTGGAAATATGTTCGGAGCTTTGCTTTTCAAGCGCTGCGAACGCTCAAGTGCCCACGGTTCCTTGAAAAGGATGCCTATGTCCTTGCTCTCACATTCTTCCATCTCCGACA
Organism: Diplodia seriata; assembly: GCF_021436955.1. NCBI lineage: Eukaryota > Fungi > Ascomycota > Dothideomycetes > Botryosphaeriales > Botryosphaeriaceae > Diplodia > Diplodia seriata. The sequence continues at coordinate 2,611,675 of NW_027117309.1, read as the reverse complement.
ACATTTTGGTCTGTTGTATATGCTCCTTCGGACACAGGTGACTGTGCTTCCACGCCGATGCTTTGAGTATGCCGACTGTAGGGCTCTAAAGCTCTTCATGCCTCAATTGCAAGCAGATCTGTACCTGAATCTTCTCACCTTTTTTAGCCAATGATGCTCAAATATAACTTTATGAGATTTTGACCCTCCCCATCAACAACAGTATCTGATGGACCCAAGCTTCAAACTCGTTGAATACGAAAAGAAACATACGAGCCGTTGTGTGAGCAGACCACAATGTGAGGCACAACAGTCTCGGCTTTGCCGAGTTCAGCGGGTGCCGGACGCCCTAGAGATCAAGTCACTGAGAACAGATATCCAAGAGATCACTTTGCTTAAATGACCCCTCTGTAAGCTCGGGCGTGGACCCTGCCCGGATCGGTGCATGTGCAACGAGCCACCTCGAGATGTCGTGCGTCACGTTCCAAAAGCTCTTGATACGGACACGGGATGCGCTTCTGTGAAACAGTGATTCTGCGTATGCGTGGGCTGTGGATGCTCACATGGCTTCCCGGTTGGAGGTCAAGAAACTGCCGGTACGCCATTAAGATAAAGATAACAAGCAGGTTTTCTGAAACTGTTCATTTTGCTACAATGTGGCTGGGTCCTCGGAGCTCTCAGTCGTGTCTCATAATAAAGTGCCATATACACAATCACAACATACTCGATCTCGGCTTGTGGGCAGTGAATGTTATTTGCTTATCTGCGTTGACTGGCTCCCGCAATTTTACTCACCTTTTCTTCCTCAGCTCTTCTTGTAAGTACCAATTTTCAGCATCATCACGGGCTCATGCAGCGCATGATCTTCTCATGCACTTCAATCTCAACAAAGAAGGTACGGCGTTGTGCAATGAGAACGCTGGAAATATTCTTTTGTGAAATAAGTAACATCGCCAAATGTGGAAGGTAGCCGAAGAGTATCACACAAGTCTTGATGCTTAGGAAGTTCAACAACTTACTTGAACTAGTTCTGGAGCTTGACCTGTAAGAAGCTTCGAGCTGTGGAACGATTTTATTAAAAGACAGATGGACGCCACGGACTGGTGGTCATGAGTGGGCTTGTATGTACCCTTGTCAGCTGTAAACCTAACGTAGAATCTCGCATTGGGCCCCTCATCGTGACCCTCACTTACTGATACGGCGAATCTGCGAGCGGGGTCTCTATCATTTGTTCACCGTTACTTCATCCTGCCATTGCAACATCTGTCGCTCAGCCAAAGCAGTAAAGAGATGCTTTGTACTCCGGCCTTGTTTGTTCGTTTCTGCCCCAACTCGGCCGGTGAGTCGGAGGCGCTTCTTTTTCGTGCGGAGAATTCACCAAGTTTGTCGGATACTGATCATCGAGAGCTCCAGAAGTTGAAGGGGACCACGACCGGGAAGTGGAAGTTCTTCATTCATTGCCAGTTCAGCAGAACATCATGTAGGGCAGATGATGTGGTTCATCAAGTCCATCACACTGCAAACATTTCAATGTTACATCCAGCCTGTAGCGCCGTAAAAAACACAACACACAAAGGAGCCAGTCCAACCTGTTTGTTTCACTTCAATTCACTAAGGACAGTTGAGAATATTGACTCAATAATGATCACGATAAAGGTACCTTTTTATATAGGTAGAGGATAGACACCACATGATTGCTTGTTGCAGGGTCAGGTCTGCAGACCCTGATGCGTAAGTTTTGTCAGACGCAACGCAGCGCGTGACCTATTTCTCAGCAGTACTTTAACAGGCAGGATACTTAGAAGCCAAGTAGTTATGGGGCTCGTCTCTACCATACCATAAGCACAACATCTGCGTTTGGAATTGACTCCCGCAGCCTGCTTCTGTCATTCCTATCAGAGTTGACACCTCATACCACCTATCGCACGCAAACCGGCCTCTTGTGGTCAACTACTGTTAACGCACTCAGATGTTCTGCAACAAGAGTTCTGATTGATGCAAGGCATCATGACACGAAAATGAAGAAAGTGACGTCCAATGTATGTGCTTCGCAAAACGTAAAGGTGAGAGCAAGCACTAGCTCTCTTCCGAAAAAAAAAAAAGAGAAGAAAAAAGTGACAGTAGCACTGATTGCTGCTTTCCAACCCCTCATGGTCCTTTCGTAGAAGGCGGTGCGGTCGAGCCGATATTGAGGACCACCGCCAATTTGTAGTTGAAAGGCGGACCAGCTGAGATGCAGTGGCCGTGAACAGCCGAAAGCAGCAGTGGGGATATTGGCAGTGCAGGGGCCGTACGTGATACTGGCCATGAGGTCATTTGTTGCACGAGGTTTGTTTCCCAAAGCAAGATATCAACGAAGCTCCGGCCTTCATACCGTTGCTTTCCGGTGAAAGTGCCTTGCAATCCAAAGCGAGGCATGGTGCAATTGAGTGTCCGTAATCCATTCTGGGCATGCAAAGCCCACGCATCTGCGTTGTCAAAGGAAGACCTGAGCGAGTCTTAACAGCAAGCAAGCTGTCGTCCATCCTCAAGCGTAGGCGCTGGAGTCATCAGTGTCCAAGGATGATGTTCGCAGTTGGTGTTTGTGTTCATCCTTGGTAAGTCCCGGCCTGGCATGATCATCTTGCCGAATATCCAGCACAGCGATGTCGGCGCCGCTTGATCGGCGAGCCAGATGCTTCTCTCAAATATCACTCCCGCCAAGGACCGATGTCAAGTCCTCCACTCCCACACTGCAAACAAGCGACCTCCAAAACTGGGCAATGGTAAAATCTTTTTTCGACGAAAGACCTCTATATATCTACCTCGAATAAGCGCCGCTCTGCTCATCATGACGAGGGAAAAACAGACAGACAACCCATCCCAAAACAAAAAGAAAAATGGAACAATATTTGTACACATATAAGCAACTTGCGTGTCAATCCAACCACGTAAATTCATGACACGCTCAACCGCTTTCGAGAGGGGAGTTTTTGTCGACCGGTGTGTTTTTGACTCCGTCGGAATGCAATCCAGAGACCCTAAATGAGAAAGTCGATAAGAGGGCGAAAAGCCCGCTTTGGTGACCCGTCATAAAACTTATAAAATATAACCCCTGCTGCTTTCAACGCGCTCGCCGTCGCGTTCACCTCCTTACAACCATAGCATACACAACATCTTTGTTCACGAGGCCGGCCATCGGTCGTGTACTGTCGTCCTCGGATGGGTGGGGATTCGGAGGGAGGTAGGAATTACTGGAGATCTGAGTGTTGTGGCCATGGGCGCGGCTCGGGGGCAAACGAATCGTTCTTCCTTTACTCGAACACGACCTTACGGATGAGCTGTGGCGCATTTCGTTAGCAATTGACGTAAGCGGCGGATTCTGGAGAACATACCGCCCAGGCACCGGCGGCACCGGCGACCAGGCCGCTGGAGATGGCCATGGGCTTGAGGCCGCGGGTGCTCTTGAACAGGGCGCCGCTCAGGGCGCCGGCGATGACGCTGTTGGTGGCGTCGTGCTTGCCGCGGTAGTAGCCGAGGGTGGAGTTGAAGATGTTGTAGACCATGGCGACGATGCCGGCCGAGTTGCCCAGGAAGGGCCCGCGGCGGGTGACGGAGTTGAGGACGGCGTTGAGGCGCAGGCGCGGGGCCATCTGCGGCGTCGTCTTGTTCAGGCCTTCGGCCAGCCCCCAGGCGCCGCCGAGCGTCAGGCCCGTCAGGTACGTGGTGCCGGTACCATAGCACAGGTCGTCGGACCAGCCGCGCGAGGGCAGGGCGGAGCGCGCGCCGGGCAGGTCTGACAGCGCGCCCTCCTCGAGCGTCAGGTAGTCCAGCGTGTCCTTGTCCAGGCCGGCCAGCGGGTGCAGCTGCGACGGGTCGAAGGCGGTCGACTCGTTGAGGAAGGACGAAACATCGGTGGCTGACGACGGGTCGAATGCGGCGGGCTGCGAGTCGGAGGGCGGCGATCCGGAGGTGGTGGTGGAAGCAGCCTTGCGGCCGGTCAGAGAGTCCCAGATGGTCATTGCGGCGGCGAAGGTGGTGGTGATGTATGACTATGACGCTGAGGGGGACGGGGCGGCGGACGGCGCGCGAGGCGAGGCAATGTCGCGGTCGATGGAGGGCGGCGGGCTGGGGTGGCTCGGGCGGCCGCTGGATAGAGAGAGGGCGGTGGTCTGCTGTCGCGAGCTGCAGAAGATGGATGGCAGGCGGGCGTCGGGGCCCCAAAATTTACTTCATCACGGCGCCAAGCATTAGTAGCCCTGACGACAGGGATCCGCCATCCCGTTGCCGCGCCCATCCCGTGACTTCCAAAATTTCCGTCCCTGCGCGCGACTCCACAACTCGGCCGTTGCATGTCGCCTCCGCGAGTTTCTGCATTTGGCGTCGCTCACGAGCATCTCCGGCCTCACGAGTGACTGAGTTCCCACGACAGAACGAGGCATTGAGGCTTGGCAGCGGTTGAAGAGGGCAAGAAAAAAAAAATTCCTGCCCCCGGGATTGCCCGATATGGCGGAAGATGCGCCTCTGCAGGCTCCCGTCTCCGTCGACTTTCTCCGCAAGCTGAGCAAAGACTTGCACAGCTACATTCCCGTCGATGGTGCCATCTCCGAGGAAAGCATCAAGTAAGAAAATCGAAAATCCATCCGCACGGTCCACAGATAATAGCATGCAGATGCTGACTTGACAAAAGCAAGCTTTCTGACCTGCTGAACGCTCTCGTTGGGACGGCATCGATTCCCTACATCCCAGCTTCCCAAAGAGCTGGTGCTTGCAATCCGCTATGCTCTCTTCTCGAAAAGTGTCAAGCCTCGCCGGACGAAAGGATCCGCTCGTTGATCTGGATCAATCACATCTGGACTGATCTCTTTGACATCTTCCTCGAAAGATATGACAATGCGAAGCCCAAGTCCATGAGGCAGGTCTTGCTGCTTCTGTGCACCATTCTCCAGAAAGACCACACCGCCACCGCGTGCACTGTCAAGGATGAGTCTGTCGTCCGCCTGTTCGACGTTCTGTTCCAGGAGGACGACACTTCCAAGGTCAAGCCTGCGCTCATTGCTCTCTCCCATTTTGTGCAGAAAGATGTCATCACCGTCGACTACACCATCACTGCATTTGAGCAGTGGGCTTCCGCAACGGGCAAGTCGCTACAGCAGTTTCCTGCCCCCGGAAGCGTCCCCAAGACTTTCCTCCACGGCATCATGAGTTGGGCCAATCACCAAGACACCACACCTACTGCTGGAAACGCAGTCTGTGCCATTATGGAGCATGGGCGCCGTCAGAAAGCGGCGCACTTTTCCAAGGACAATGCCAACTCGCCTCCAATCTGGGTGGAACCCCTGGAGAGCACCATCCGAAGAAACCCAGATGCTATGCTGAACTTCAAGAGCCACGTGTTTCCCGACCTGTTCAAGCCGATCCTGACCGATTACCTCCGCTTTCTGGAGCATCTGCATCTCGATGACCACATTCGGTTGAAACCCAGCGCGGATGTGAAGCCATCGGATGATTTCGAAGCCTCATTGCTCTTCACTTCTTTGCAGGTGGGAAAGGATATGGGCTTTGTCCAGGAAGTCGGTGCGTTACTACTCTTTTCTGCTTGAATCCTACTAACACAATCAGATCATCGCATTTCAAAGAAGATTGAAATTCGCGACGGAGTGGTTCTGATTCCGGACAGGCTGCTTGGAAGACTTCTTGTGCATGAACGGGCAGAGACTAGATTGGCTGCTTTCTCGTTGCTTACAACTTCGGCCGCCGTAACCCGACCTCTGACCCTGGGCACCTTTGCCATTCTGAAGCGCAACTTGTCGTACTTGCATGCTGACACTGATGCCAACTTCCGCGGAGAGATCATGAGCCTGACCATGTCGCTGTTTGAACGGCTGCGTGGATCGACCGGCGTGATGAGTAGGAATTTGGCCAAGGAACAAAAGACCCAAGACCAGAGCAGTACCTTCGAACTGTACCACGCCCACGTCGAATTCATCCACTGGTACTTGCGCTTCATCTCGTCCGAGCTTCAACCAATAGCAGCATACCAGAGACATATTTCCGCGCTTAAGGCGTTGACAATCGTCATGAAGTCCGGATTGGATCCATCGGTGCCTCATCAAGCATTGTCGAGGACTGCACAGGGCGAGGTTCGGTTTCCCTTCCAGATGAACGTTCTCACGCCTCTGCTGGTGCGCGAGCTTTTCGACCTCATCATGGATCCCTTTGATGATGTCCGACATGCGGCGGCGTTTCTGCTCAAGCTCGGGACAAACAAAACCTCCGAACCACCCAAAAAATCGTCAAAGGGTCCGAAGATCGTACCTGTGCTCATTGGAAAGCCAGTCGACTCTACTTTTCTTGTCGAGCATGCATTTGCTGCATTCCTGCACAGAGCAGAGAAGGCCATGCTCCGCAGTGGCAGAGCCGATCACGCCGACGGCGTTGCTCGCGCTTACGACTTGCTCTTTGAGAGGCGATCAGAGCCCTTGAGCCCAGAGTCTCCTGCTAACAGTGTTCTTGCGGATTGGATGAAAAGCCGGCAGGGAATCGTGGAACACCTCATTTCCCTGCTGGACGAGACTATCACTGCTGCAAGCAGCAACCTTTCTGTGGCTGTGAACGCTTACCCCATGCATGGCATACTCTCCGCTCTCAGATACATCTTCGATCAGCCTTCGTTCTATGCTTCGATGGCATCCATGGAAGGCAAAGAGCTGGACGATTGGAAACAGCTACATAATCACACCCTGGATAGCCTGCGCTCTGTCTGGGACTGCGTCAGGAACATCCTTTGTGTCGACGCTCCTGAAGGCCATGTGCCAGAGGATATGGAGGAAGAGCCTGATCTGACGACGAAGGATATCCTGAGCTATTCGTGGAGAGGTCTCAAGGAGGCGAGGTGAGCAAATCTGCAACACCAAAATAAGGTGACCTCGAACTAACCTTTATCAGCACTTTGCTGCGTGTGATTGTCGCCAAGGCCCCGTTCCAGTTGCCCGGTGGGACATCGATCCTTCAAACAACAGAGTTTGAGGGCTTGGGCAAGCTCTGCTTCCTGCAATTGGCCGAACTGCGACACCGTGGTGCCTTCTCGACAGTCGCCCAGACATTTGCCACTTTTTGTCTTCGTTGCAGCCGGTCTTCAGATCCCGAGATCAAGAAGCTCCTAGACGTGTGGTACGAGGTAAGGCATCTTCTTTATCACGCTTCGTATTTGTGGTGCTGAACGTCGTACAGGAAACTCTCCGCTGTATTCGTGACAAGGGCTCGATGATCACCCGTCGATCAGCCGGCTTGCCATCTCTCATCACTGGCATCTTGTCCGCAGCCCCCGAGAGTGCGCTCTTCGCGCGGGTCATTGACGACCTTAAAGCAGAGGCCGTGCAGAATGAGCAAGACAAGAACATTGAAGGCAGTCATCTCCCGCAAGTTCATGCTTTGAACTGCTTGAAGGATGTGTTCACCAACACCAAGCTCGCGGTTGTCTCTGAGCCCTACGTAGCCGAAGGTCTATCCCTCGCTGCAAGCAGGCTTGAGTCTAAGGTGTAAGTACTCATAGCATCTTCTTTCATCTAACAGGGCTGACACATTGCCACAGATGGGCCATCCGTAACTGCGGCCTGATGCTCTTCCGTGCCCTCATCGACCGCCTTCTCGGCAGCGGCACCACGCAGCACTGGAAGGATACTGACCGCCTCAAAATCACGCGCCTGTCGTACAAGAAATACCCGAATCTGCTCGACATCATCGTCCAGCTGCTCACGCCTAAGCATCAAGGTGGCGCAACAGAGCTGACGAACACGGCGCTCGAAGGCGTCTTCCCCGCTTTCCAGATTCTACAGAGAGCGAGGCCGCCGGTGGAGAGGAGGGCAGAGATCCAGCAGCTGGTGTTTGGCCTGACCACAAGCTCGCATTGGCATGTCCGAGACATGGCGGCGAGGACGCTGGCGGCGTTGCTGGCGCCTGAAGAGAGGGTCGAATGGGTGCTCGCGCTGATTGAGATGCCTTTCCAGAGGCAGAACGCGTTGCACGGTGTGCTATTGTCTGTGAAGTACCTCGTTAAGGACATGTGTGAAGCCAATGGCAAGGGGCTTCGGGGTAAGTATCTGATATTCACGTATTTGGTAGGACTCTTGCGCTGACAATTTTTTAGACGATTTGGACCTGCTGGCATTTGCGCTTTTTGAGCAGTTTGTCCGCCTCTTCGAAGAGAACATCTGCCCACTGACCAAATCTGCTTACCTTGACATCATCACCATGATCCAAAAACACCACATTGCCAGTGGTGACTGGAAATGTAAGTCGCCGCCCCACATCTTGGTTTCTCCAAGCCATTCTGACAGCCTTCAGCCACTCCCCCCCTCATCTGCAACGTCTCTCACGGGACGGCCGATCTCTACTACAGCCTCGCGAATTCGGGCGAGCACATGTTCAAGTCCAGCCGCACCGGCGAAGCCCTCCTCCGCAGAGCCGTGTCCCTCGCCCTCGTCCAGCACCTGCTCCTCAGCACCTGCGTCGCCGGTCACGAGCTCAAAGAGCAAGCAACGGTCGTCGCCGTCGTCCAGCACGTCGCCGTCTCCGATCCGGACACGTGCCGCACCACGCTCGAGTCCCTCACCTCGACCATCTCCGCATCCGTCCTCGCAGCGGCGGCCGCCGCCGATCCCGCCGCGCACGCCTGCATCGCCACCATCCTCTCCGCCATAGCGGACGTCTCGAAGGACGTCGAGGTCGCCGCCGCCGTCCGCCACGCCTTCGCCGAGCTGCTCGGCCGCGGCCTCGTCCTGCCGGACGCCCCCCACCGCCTCGCCCCCGTCATGCTGGGCAGCGCGGAGACGCGGACGCAGATCGACGGCCTGGGCTCGCCCTCGCTGCACGAAGGCGCGTTGCCGCTGCTGGGCCGGTACATCGACGCGCGCGTGGCATCCGCCACCTCTCCCTCTCCCACCGTCGTGCCCAACGGCACATCATCAACAACAGGGGGGACGACGGCGACGGCGACGGAGAAGCGCGGCGGCGAGGCGGCGGTGCAAGAAGGAGAGTCGGACCCCCAACTCCAACTCCTCCTCGCCCTCTTCGCCCGCACCCTCCGCGCCGACCTCGCCGAGTCTCAACCCTTCCCCACCCGCCGCGCCGCCATCGCCGCGCTCGACACCCTCCGCGGTTTCTGGCGGCGACGACAACAACGCCATTCATCGTCGTCGTCGTCGTCGTCGTCGTCGGATGATGATGATAATGAGATTTCGCAACACCACCTCCACCTCGCCCTCATCGCCTACGACGCCCTCAACGACGACGACGACGAGATCCGCGACGCCGCCGCGAGGGTCGCGACGCGCATCGTCGTCTTCGGCGGCGGCGGCGATCACCCCCATCATGACGTCCTCGACGTCGACGTCGATGCCGTCGAAAAGATCCCGGCGGTGCTGCCGCTCGCCGCGAGCGCGAAGCTGGCGGCGTACTTGAGGCGGACGTATCCGGCGTCGCGGGTGCTGTGCGAGGAGGCGGCACGGCGGTTGTTGCTGGAGGGGGAGGATGGTGGGGAAAGGGGGAGTGGTGGTGGTGGTTTTGCGGTGCGCTTGGCCGAGGCGCGGACGGAGAATGCGGCGCTGTTTGCGAGGGAGAAGCAGAATCTGTTCTTGGATCCGGTGAGGGAGGTGGGTGTTTGGGGAGGCGTGTTGGCGGGGTTGGGATTGGGCGTGGGAGGGGAGGATGGCGACGCTGCTGCTGCTGCTGCTGCTGCTGCTGCGGTGAGTGGGGAGGTGGTGGGGCGGTTGGAGGGGTGGTGTGTGGATGGGTTGAGAGAGTTGAGGTTGTTGGCCGAGAGGGAGAGAGATGGCGCGATGGGGTGGGCGGGGAGGGGGGAGGTGTTTTTGCTGGGGTGGAGGGTTGTCGGGGCGGTGAGGGTGGTGCTGGGGTGGAAGAGGAGGGGGGTGGTTGTTGCGGGTGGGGAAGTGGGTGGTGGGTTGGTGAGGAAGAAGAGGGTGGGGAGGCTGAGGAGTTCGGAGGTTAGGAGGTTGTTGAGGGAGACGGTCGATACGTGGGTGGAGGCCGACGTGCATGGATTGTGGGTGAGGGAGGCAGAGGAGGTGCTCAGCGAAAGTGTGGTGACGAAGTTGGTGGATGTGAGGGGTATTATGGAGGCCGTTGTGGGCAGGGGGCTTTCTGTTTGATAAAGACAACCTAACGAACATGTCTTAAGTAGTGCAGGTGGTTGAAACAAACAACAGCTCTGAATGAAGCTTATCATCCAAGGCCGATGCTTTTCTTCATCTTCGTAATATGTTGGTGGTGTTCGTTTCATGCCGCGTTATTTGCCAACGGAGCCCAGCGAGGCACTTGTGAGATTTCCGAACCGAGGAGAACAAACAGTTAAGACCCAGTACGGGATGTTTATGGATGGACTTCAGCGTCTCGCTCACCGAACACCGAAGTGACAGAGTTCGAGTCATTACACGCCTTTTAAACGCAACATCCGGCATGCAAAGGCAAGCCCTCCCGTAGCTCACGTGGTCTGATCCTTGCATGCAGTAAATCACGCTTAACGTCAGATCCACATGACTGCTCCCCAGACCATGACGCCGGTGTGCATATCGAGATGCGTCCACGTGTAGGTCTAACGCTCAACGACTCACACGCGGCTCGCCAGCGTCTGAACGGAGAATTGACTATAAGTTCAGTTCGATGTCGCGAACTTCGAGCAGCATCCAGGCAGGGCATTGAATGACTCTACTGTTCGGCCAGACAACGAATTTCACTGCTGCTCCTGAGTTTAATATACAATAAGCACTATTTTGCCGGTGTTGGGCGAGGAAGCAGCGTTCATTTCTTTGTAGAGGCTCGCAGGGATTCGTGACAACTGAGCAAGCGCGACGCATCGGCAAGAAGTATGGATGCAAACGATCATCAACCAAACACTGCTGCTCATCACAATCAAGTTTGCATTGTTGGAGAGAATGACCATGAAGCCCGAATGTAGAAACTCAAATGGACGAATTGGGCAAGGTATCGATGCCGCAGCTGCGTCGCCTCGGCAAGCATGCCGTGAACTGCCAATGTCGATCCACTAATGCAGGTCGAGCCGGAGAGACGTCCAACCATTGCCCGTAGTTTCCACTTCCGTTGACAAGCTCATAACATCGAACTTCTGAAGACTGATCCCCGATCGGGAAGGTTGGTCCGCTGTCCAACCAACGGAGCAGAGGGCCAAAAGGCCTCCCGTTTCGGCATCCCGCTACAGTCCACCCTTGCAGCCGAGTGGCTAGCGCGATGATTGGCAGGGCCTCGGAGCAGGGGATGACTGTGCCCATACCAATGGAGAATGCAATAGGTCGAGCTGGCCTCTAGCGTGTGGTCGACGAGTGTCTGATACAAGATTCACGCTAGCCATCGGGAGCGGAACCGTAGGGCAGCGTGCGAGTCATGATAGGGGATCGCCAAAAGGGCCGGTCCTGATAAGGATCTGCGCGGGAAGCCGTTCCTGCATGCACGACATGGACGGACGGGCGGAGACTTTCTCTCAGATGCCCCACTTGCTTAATCTTTGCATGGCGGAAGGTCTGACCTGGGAACTTCTTGTTTGCTCGGGTTAGAAGAGGCAAATCTGTCCGGATGTCGAGGCCATCTCTCGCATACTGAAGTCGTCGGGAGATCCGGCTCGACATGCTTTCTCCAGGGACGCGGTGGTCCTCTCAAGCATTGGACTACTTGCTTAGTGAAATGCTTGGTGACATGCTCGCGCCCTTTGACAGGGTATCCTTCAAACTGTACAGATGGTGGTTGGAAGTCTGCATCGCACCTTCACCGTGGACCTGCATTGAGTGCTGGGGTTTTGCGCGACGAAGAAACAAAAGCGCTACTGCGATCGTCGACGAACTTGTTCAGTGATGGCGACGGCGAGATGTGCCGTGCCTTTAGGTGTGCATTGCTGAAGGGCGACGAGAAAGGTCTGTGGAGGAGGGTCGTTCCTTCCGCATCGTGAGCGGGACAGGCAGCCAGCACCAACGAACCTACACAATTCCGCACTCAGAGGAAGTACGGAGTCCCCTCAACACCCCGCACGGCACACCCGTGCTTATCCGAGAGCACGTATGATGTGGAGAGAGAGCGCGCGCCGGCAAGCACCACGGCCCCAACCTCTGACCACCTCGGTGCCGCGAGCGATGTCCACTCCCGAGCAGACGTTCGACTTTGGGCCACCAGCCTCGCCTATCACGAAGCGCCGACGCCTGCACACGCCCCGAACAAGCGAGCGGCCAGCGGCGCCCGCCCTCGGCGAGCTCCAACAACGTCGAACGTAGTCGGTTGACCGCGGGATTTCGACCGCGGCAGTTCGGGAACGCCATTCCCCCCCATCTGCCCGATTCCGCCCAGCGAAACAGCCGTGGGGAGCAGCCGGAAGAATGCAAGCCTCGCTCATGCCACGGTGGTTTCATCAAAACGTTACGGAGACAACTTCGAACGTCGCATCAAAAACATTTCCCGAAGCAGAGTAAAAGACACTTCCACTCCGTCCCCACTTGCCTTGCCCTCGCCGCCTGCCTGGGGAGACACAAAAGAAAAGGCTGCGGAAGAATATTCCCTCTTCGGAACAAGGGCGGCCAAGGCAAGGAGCGGCGCGTCTGGTCGACTACAAACGGCAATGAGCCACACTTGCTCGCACAATCAGCCTACGGAATGAATGCCTCCCGCGGGCAAAAAGCGCGCCGGAACGTGGGGACGGCATTGGCATCGGGGGCAAAAGCCGAGCAGCGCGGAAACACGGAACGCGAGCGCGGGATTGAGCTTTTCCTCCCGTCTCTGGCCGAGGAAAAGGGGCGAATTCGAGTGCGGAAAGAGAGGTGCGGAAAGAGAAGCGCGGAAGGCAAGGTGCGGCTCTGCGCGGTGTGCGGCGTCAGCCGGGGCCCGCCGATGTGCTGGCGGGCCGAACCGTAGTCGCGTCTCGCGTGAAGGTCGCGAGATGTGGTGTGAGAGATCGGGAAATACTTTTGCAGGTTTGCGGAGCAGCCGGGCGGGCGGCGCTGTGGTTGGTTGGCGCCGCTTCCGTGGTGGTGCCATGGCCTGACAGGAAGCGCAACCGCACCGGAGGAAAGCAGAACCCGAGCGAAGCCGTCCAGCGGAACGAGAGCCGCTGCGGAAGAGCAGGAACAGTGAAACGGAGCCGTCGTGCGGCAAAGAACCGGCGGCGCAAGCGGTACCGGCGAGCGGTACCGGCGAGTCGCGTCGGCCAGAAGCGGACCCGATCCTGCGTCGAAACAACATGATCTGATCACGACGTGATTTTTTTCTTCGGACGCCGTCGTTCGGAACTGTGTTTTCGCACGACGAGTGCAAGCCGGGACTGTCTTTCTCCTCCGGCTGCCACAGTGTCCCTAGTTTGCCTCTGACTTCCGACGATAATTGGGGGCCGGCAGAGAGAATGTGTGAGAGAGGGAGAATGCGAAACCATAGTCAGGCCCACTGACGTCAACTGCGGCCTAGCCTTCTCTGCGGTGCCGCTTCAGATGTTTGAGCACCAACTTGACATTCCGCTCTTCGGCGCAGCTCGCAAACTCTCCCTTCCGACCTTGCCTCTGGCCCCGTTTCCGTCCGCCTCCGAGAAGATGGCCATGTCTTCCGACCACCATGTTACTGATGTCCCCATGTCGCCTTTGCACTGGATGGATTGGTGCTCAAGATTTTCACATCGAAGAGCCGACGGTTTTCAAGGGGTTCGCCAAGGGTTGCAACGAAGACGTGGATTGCAAAAGGTTTGATTTAATCCTTCACAACCAATTCCGGAAGACAGAAATGCTCGCTTCATACACAAGTCGAGTGCAGTCCTTCGTAAAAGATGATCGCGCAGAATCAATCCTTTGTAACTTACAGCCGACCGGCGGTTGAAGCGTCCATCTGGACATGGATGCACAACGAGTATTTTGAGAAAAGCATCCGGACAAGAGCTTCGAATACCTCGACTTGTTGCAAAATTAAGCGAACAGACCACATCTAATGGTTTTAATCGTCACGAAACACCCGTTCCCGTGTGCTACCGCTGTCTGCCATGGCCGTGGAGATCCCGGGTGGAAGTCGCCGCATAATGCTACAGTGGCCCCAAATCAACACAACACATACAGTCGGCTTTATTTAATTGTCGCTTTTGTGCTCGTATCGCAGGAATTAAAAGCTCTAACATTTTTCTATAGACAACCTTAACAGTCTTAGCGCTGAGGTCGACACGCGACTCAGCTATCTTTTCTTCAATCATGTCTGGTCGGAGAGCTGGAACATGATGCCTGAAAAGAAAATCGAACGCGACAGTTGCTGAAGGTAGAGGCTAGTGATTCTGCCATCTCGTCAATCCACCATAAGGTATTCGATGCAAAATTTGAAGCTTCAAACTCTGCGGAATTCATGTCAACACTTCCGGGCAACATGTCATCGTCAAGTCTCGAACAAGGCTCCTCGGACGTATATCAAAGTCCTCCGCTATCGATAACGTATCGATACGTCAAAGCAAAAACTCCACGCAGGGTACCCGTGAAGGTGGAGATGACCGGAGTCGCTGGCTTGGGGATGATTGCGAGGATGCCATGGGGTAGACTGACCGGTTTGGGGGATCACACCAGGGCCCAGTGAAGGAAGGTCCTCGCGGCAGCACCATGCTAGGCAACAGCTACATCATTTCAGGTATGAGGTCTGTCCCCACTTACTCGGATGGACGGCGACGTCAGCTTTGCGGCTTAACTAATCCCCAACGGAGAAAGTTAAGAGGAGGACGGAGCAACTCCCGCGATGATCAATGCATTCTCCCGAGTGTTGTCGAGAAAGATGGCAGTTGATGCCACGTGCAGGGCCTCAAGCTTGATTCTCCGACATGCAGAAGTGGATGTTGAGCGATAAAAATCCGTTTATCTCCGCCGCAACGGCCACAGGGCTGCGGATTAACATCTGCAGAACGCCGGGCCGAGATAACCGCACCGGTAGTGGCGCTGATCTTCACTGCCGGGCTCCACGATGCTGATGTCAATCTCCGACTGTGGACCCAAACTTTTCGCTCCACTACCTCACCAGAGAATCTCACAATATCACGACGACCACATGCACGACGAAAGGGGAAAACTGGACGTGTAGCAAAAATGGAACATGGAGACATACTCACCGTATCTTCTTGCCAATCGCAAGCAGCTGCTTATGCATAGAGGTCTTGTTCTACAAGCTGTTTCTGAAACGGGTCCCGGCGGCGGGCGGGATGATGCAATGTTTTCTCGCCTTGCCAATCCACGGACGTCATTCAAGCATAGCCATTCCGGCGACTCCACAGGTTTTCCAAGTGCCGTCTCTGGAGATATGGGTATCTTTGGGGCTACTAAACCTTTCTCTTGACCACCTGCTTCCTTCCATTGCTCACCCGTCTTTCCCTTTGATTCCCTCGTCTACGACGGCCTTTGCACGCTGAAAAAACCGCTCGTCATGGCGAATCGAAACGGCTCTTTGCATTTGGAGACTCCCGAGGAAGTCCCCCACGTCCAGGACAAGGAAAAACTTGAACGTGAACATTCATCTGCTGCAGAGTCACGACAAAAAGAATCTGACGCCGAACTTGTGGATTGGGACGGGCCGGACGACCCCGAGAACCCGTAGGTCACCTCAATATCCCCGTGGGGCAGCCATCAGACACTGACTCCAACAGTTTCAACTGGTCAAAGAAGCGAAAGTGGCTACTCACCATCACGACATGCTTCATGTGAGCTTACCTTCATCCCGCTATGGCCTTGTCCGAGGAGCTAATTAAAACAGTTCCATCCTCACAGGCCTGCCTGCAGGAGCATATGGCGGAGGCAACGAGCAGATGGAAACGAGGTTCAACATCAGCCAAGATAGTTTCCCGCATCTTTTCTGGGCTACAACATCATGGAACGTGGGCGCTGCACTGATGCCGCTTCTATTCGTTCCTCCCACAGAGCAGATCGGCCGTATGCCAGGATACTTTGTGCGTAACTCTACACCCCCTGAAGACCGACCCTTTCTCATACAGACTTTTGCAGGGGTCGTACATCATGTTCCTGATCTGGATGGTTCCCTCGGCCGTTGCAAAGAACTTCGCCACGCTCATCGTCACGCGCTTCTTCGACGGCGGCTTCAGCTCCGTCTCGATTAACATCGTTGGCGGCACCATCACCGACATCTGGAGGGGCGACCGCGACCGCAGCCTGCCCATGTCCATCTTCGGCCTCACCTCCGTCGTCGGCATCGCGCTGGGGCCCTTCATCGGCTCCGCCATCGCCGCCAACATGTACTGGCGCTGGATCTACTACATCCAACTCATCTTCGACGGCGGCTGCCTCCCGCTCTTCTGGTTCATCCTCAACGAGACGCGCGCCGATGTCATCCTCGCCCGGCGCGCCAAGAAGCTGCGCAAGTCTGGCGGTCGTCCGAACGCCTACGCCAAGGCTGAGCTCGAGAAGACGGATGTCATGACGTCGCTCAAGATCTCGTTCACACGACCCGTCAAGATGCTGGCGACGGAGTGGGTGGTGTTTTCATTCACCCTCTGGATCTCGTTCGCCTGGGGGATCCTGTTCCTCTTCCAGTCGTCCATCGTCCAGACATTCCAGACCAACTACGGTTTCGGCGTCATGTCGACCGGCCTCATCCAACTCGCTTTGGTAAGTTTTCCTCACACCTCCCTTCCCTCCCTCCTTGGAGACAGAAGAACAGAAACCAAACTAACACTTCACCAAATCAGTCCGTCGGCGCCGTCATCGGCACCGTTATCAACCCCCTCCAGGACATGCTCTACCTCCGCTCCGCCAAGCGCAACAAGCACCAACCGGGGCTGCCCATCCCCGAGGCGCGCCTCTACTCGTCGGTGCCGGGCTCGCTCCTCTTCACGGCGGGGCTGTTCTGGTACGGGTGGGCGTCACAGCCCGCGGTGCACTGGATTGTCCCGACCATCGGCATCGTCGTCGTCGGGCTAGGCATCTACAGCATTTACCTAGCCGTCGTCAACTACCTCGCCGACGCGTACGAAAAGTACGCGGCCTCGGCCCTCAGCGCCGCCAGCCTGGGCCGCAACACCTTCGGCGCCTTCCTGCCGCTCGCCAGCCAGAGCCTGTTCAACAATTTGGGCTTCCAGTGGGCGGGCAGCTTGCTGGGGTTCGTTGGGTTGGCGTTGAGCGTGGCGCCCGTGCTGCTGCTGTTGAAGGGCGAGGAGATTAGGCGGAGGAGCCCGTTCATGCGGGAGGCGACGTTTGATGCGGAGGAACAGGAGAGAAGGAAGTCGTCGTTTGGCGGGGCGTGATTTGGGGGGAAAGTCGATGCTGATGATGGTGTCGAGGATGTGTGAGGTTTTCGGGATTGAGAGAAAGACAAGGCGGATGATTGATTTAATGTGGAATGACAACGAAATTGCAAGTTCGGATATTGACTTCTCTTGATTCTGGTGGCTGTCAAACTGTACACTCCGGTCGATGACCTAGAGGGGAGAGTTCTGGTGCTGAGCCTTGTTGCTATAACGACCATGACCTCTCATAAGAATGAAAATGAGTGATTCGAAATACTTTTCGCCCCATTGATTACAAGTATGTGAGTATGTATCTCAGCGGTCCATATCCAAGCAAAGTTGTATGCATCGCTTCCCAATCGGAAAGGAAAAGAGAAAAAAACTCCAGAAAAACGCCACGCTAAGGTTGTCTCTGGCAAAAGGTTACGCAACCAAACACGCACTCAGCACAGGTAATCCACCAATACAAGTGACCACCACCAACCTACCATCCAACCGGACCCCTATTGTTCCGCAGTCCCCCACCAGATATACTCCTCCTCCTCCTCTCTCTTCCGTCAATACGCGGACCGCACTCTCCTCACATCCCCCCTGTACGTATCCGTCGGGCCGCCCGGCCCATACCCCTGCCCCACGACCATACCATTGCTCGCATTCCACCCCGCCGCATCCGCATCGCCCAACCCATACCTCAACCCCGCGTAACCCCCCGCCGCTTCCACCCCACCACCACCACCAGTCCTACTCCCCAGACTCCCACTGCCCCCATACGGCCCCCTCCTCCCCCCTCCGCCCAAACTCCTCGTCCCCCCTCCTCCTCCACCAATACTCCTCGCCTCGACGTCGTCGACGACGTAGGCGCCACTCGGCGTACACGGTGCTTTCTTGTGGCCGTAAGAAGACGACGGATGCTGTTCGCGTCGGTTGAGCTCCTGCACCTCGTCCCAGCGGGCGCCGCCGTACAGGACGTTTTCCGAGTAGATGAGCGGCTTGGGCCCGCCGGGGCTGCGGCCCTTGCGCACGCGGCGGCGGCGCGCGAAGTAGACGCAGCTGAGGTAGAAGGCGTGGACGTGCGAGGGGATGATGGCGGCGAGGAAAAGGAGACTGTTTGTTGTTTTAGTTTTTCCCGGGGTCAATGGTTGTTTCCCGCCGGGGGGAGGGAGGGCGATGTTGTGGGGGCTGGGTGGGTACACTTTTTTTTTCTTTTTCGTGGAAGGATTTGGGGGGTTGTACTCACGCATTTATTAACGTGTCCATCCCGAAGCCGGTCAGGAAGATGACGGCGAGTGGGGGGAAGAAGATGTTGACGATGGTGATGAAGAGGCGGTAGCAGATGGCCATGATGGGCGATCCAATCGATTGGGTGGGTTGTGGGTGGGTTGATCAGATCTACGATACGATACGACGACCGTTGTCAAGCAGCGATTGGCAAACGACGCGGATCTTAGCGTCGGTCGGAACGGGGGGCGGGCGGGCTCGTATCGGTAGGAGCGAGAGTCGAGACCGAGCGAAAATGGGCCGTCGCCGGGAAGGACCATGCGAAAAAAAAAACGAATGAGTGGATGTTGGAGATGAGGGGGGGAGAGAGGGAGAGACGGACGGGGTGCCTGGGGCATTCAGGCCCGAGCAGTTCAGCTCGCGCCCGATCCTAGGACATTTTTCTGCACGGCTGCCAGGATTGTTGCGAGCTGGGCTGGGCCCCTTGGAGCTTGCCATGGGGTGACGTCAGTTGCGACTCGTGGATCAGCCATCAGCCCTACCCTATCGATAACGAAGGTGGGATGCACCCGCACCGGTCGAACCTTTGGACCCTTTTTCTTGCGTGCGTTTGCGTTTGCGCTGAAGCTTGTTTCTACAGAAGCTAAAGCTTGTCTCTGTTTCATCCACACAGCTATCTCATTCGCATAGGCCTGAAGAGAGCAACCACGAACACGGACAACCATGATGAATTGAGTATCAAACATGTCCAAGAACAGACTGTTACCTTCAGACATGTCCTCTGAACCTCTTATTCACTTCCAAAGACAGGAATTCCCTAGGCCTCGTCGGTGTTGAAGACTTTGGTCGGCCGAGGCAGATCTTCGGTCAAATCAGTCTTGCCAAAACGGGTAATCGGACCTCCACAAGTACCATACTCGTACAACTTTCATCCTTCTTAACCCCGATACCACAGGCTTAAACCTTCACCCCGGTGATAAAGGGTTTAAGACCCGAGTGTCCGCGCAGAGATGCATGCAAGTCTGTCCTTCTCGCGATATTTAAAGCTCCCCGTCTCCCTTTCGTAGAGCCAAGGAAATACATTCCCATTCTTCCTCTCGCTTTCACTCAAACAAGTCAAAATGAGCGCAGGAAAGCCCGCCATGAAAGCCGTCTTCGGCGCCATGACGATCGGCAAGCCAGGTACGTCGCCAACCACCGAAAAAAAAAAAAAAACCAGGACAGCAACTCACACGCTCCGCCAGGCATCGAGATGACGCGCGTCCACACGCTCGAAGGCACGGGGGCCCTCCTCGACATCCTCATCACGCACGGCCACGCCGAGGTCGACAGCGCGCGCGTCTACGGCCAAGGCAGCTCCGAATCCTACCTCGGCTCGCTCACGCCGTCGTGGCAGGACCGCGGCATCGTCATGGCGACCAAGCTGTACCCCAACAAGGGCAAGGGCATGTCCCCCGACGAGTACTCGCACACGCCCGCGGACCTGCGCCGCGGCCTGCTCGACAGCCTGTCGGCGCTGAAGACCGACAAGCTCGACATGTGGTACTTGCACGGGCCGGACCGCAGCGTGCCGTTCGAGGACACGCTGCGCGAGGTCAACAAGCTGCACCAGGAAGGTTACTTCGCCAGGCTGGGCATCTCCAACTACCAGGCGTGGGAGGTGGCGCAGATGTGCGAGATCTGCCGCGCGAACGGGTGGATCCAGCCCACCGTGTACCAGGGGCTGTACAACGCCTTCCACCGCAAGGTCGAGGAGGAGCTGGTGCCGTGCCTGCGCCGCTACGGCATCGCCCTGTACGTCTTCAACCCGCTCGCCGGCGGCTTCCTGACGTCGCGCTACCACCGCGACCAGAAGGAGTTTGCCGAAGGCGAGCGCTTCGACCCCAAGAGGTGGCAGGGCAAGCTGTTCCACGGCCGCTACTGGAACGACCCCATGTGGGAGGCGCTGGAGGGCCTGCGCCCGGTGGCGAAGAAGCATGGCATCACCGAGGTGCAGTGCGCGTTGAGGTGGTTGGCCCACCATTCGGCGCTGAAGAAGGAGCTGGGCGATGCCGTTATTGTGGGCGCGAGCGGCCCGCAGCAAATGGAGGATAACCTGGCGGCGCTGGAGCAGGGGCCGCTGCCGGAAGATGTTGTGGAAGCGTTGGATGCGGGTTGGGCGAAGACGCGGGCGCTGCCGTTGAAGTTCTGGCATTAAGTGTCAGTGAAGCGAGGTAGAGCCAAAGGCGTTCATAGATGGGCACCAAACAAATTACATCCACGTATAAGAGGCCTAAGAATTGACATGAATACAAACTGTGCACAAACACATCCGAACGTAGGATTCCACAACCTACGTAGTTTGTAACTTACTAATCATACCTGATAAGCTAACACCACCATTCTAATTTCTCCCCACATCGCCGATGATGATGATGGGGAGGAGCTGTGTCTACTCAACTTATAGAAACTAGAATGAGGACGAGGAATAGACAACTTCTCTCTTAAGGTTTCTTGTAATTAAGAAACTCTTCTACTCTTAATCAAGCCTCCAATTCACGTTGCTTAATGGTAACCGTCGTGCTCTGAAAGTGGTAAGCGGTAAATAAGCAAGACCATGCAACCGGCACTGTTGGAAAACGGCTTACGGCTGCTAATAGTTTTCCATTTTCTCCTTCCATCTTTGCCCCCGAAAGGTAGGTTTTTCTTATAGAGTCATATGTCTCACACTACTTCCCCCTGAACTACTTACTACTGTCTCTCCACCAATTCCGCCTTCGGTCGGAACATCATTTCTCCATCACTCATACGGCTGGGTAACGTCCTCCTTCAAACACTTCAACGCATTCCCTTCCCTCACCGCTTCCCCTTCTTCTTCTTTTTATTAGCGCCGCCGCCGCCTCCGCTAGCCTGCTGCTGCTGCTGCTGCTGCTGAGGCTTCTCATCCGCCACAACGCCACCCTGCGTCAAGCCCGCCTGCCTCAACTTGCCCTTGCGGCCCTTGGGCTTGTAGTAGCTGCGGTCGCGCATCGGCAGCCACCTCTCGGCATCGACCTTCTTGTTCGGGTCGAAGTCCTTCTTGGGCATCCTGCTCTTGCGCATCTTCTTGTTCTTCCTCTCGTCCGGCTTGTCCTTCGGCGCGGCTCTCTTCGCGCTGGCCGGCGGTTGGGATGGCGCAACCGTGGTCGCCACGCCCGCACTCTCGAGCGCGTCGACGTCGACGTCGGAGATGAGGCGCGCCACGGGCGTCAGGGCGTCGAGCTGTGCCGCCTCGATCTTGTCGGGGTGCGTTGACGCGTACGCGGCGACCAGGCCGGCGGCGGCGCCGCGGTTGGACGAGTCAGCCGCGAGAAGTGCGGAGAAAATCTTGCCGGCCTGCTCGAGGTCGGCGGGCTGCGACGACTCGAGGAGGGCGGCGCCGGCCGCATGGAGGAGCGAGGCTGGAGGAGGGGTTGCGGGTGAGGAGTTACTCAACCAATAGTTTGCGGCCTTGGTGAGCTCCTGGCGGACGGAGCCGCGGCGGCCGGCGTGCGCGTAAAGGGCGGCGAGGGTACCGACGACACCAGGCGCGAAGCGGGTGGGGAGGACGTCCGGGTTGCCGCTGTTTTCGAGGCGGACCAGGAAGTTCTCGAGAAGAGGCGTTGCCGCGCCGTAGTTACCCTCGTTGACGTAGATTTGTACAATGGTGAGGGCCAGGCCGACATCGTGAGGACGCTTGTTGATGAGCGGGAGAAGCTCCTTGATCCCAGCCCTGCCGCGTGCGCCCTTGGCGTGCGCCGCAGCGTTCACCACGGAGAGGCTTGCGGTAATCGGGTGGGTTGAGGCGACGGGGTCGGCGGCAATCTTGTTTAGAGTGGTACTGGCAACACCCTTGTGCTTGTTGGACGAAAGGTCCATGACGTAGGTATTGTGGTCGAGGATGTTGGATTGAAAGGCAAACGGCTTGTCGCTGACCGGAAGATCCGCCGACTGTTGCATGCTGCGCGAGCTCAGGTAAGGATTGGTGTCCTCGGTGGCCCTGACCATGCCGTTGACGCGGGCGATGTGTTTCGTCGAGGGGTCTGGGATACTTTCAAATCAATCAGCGAAAACAGTCCCGCACTGAGTCTACACTGACCATACTCCTGTAATGAGACTTCGTCCGCAAGCTTCGCCGCCTCGTCGAATTTGCGCAGCTTGTGCAGCACGTAGATCTGCTGGATGAGGATGGGCATGATCTCAGCCTTCTTGTCCTCCTCCGTCAGGTCCTCGGACGCCAGACACAGGTCCTTGGCGCGCTTCAGCAGCATTTCGCCCTGCCCGAACTCTCCGCACGCGATGCTGCTACACGCCGCGTTGTACGCCGTCTCGAACGCCTCCAGGTCTTCCCGGCCAACCTTGCCGCTGCTCCACTTCTCCGCAAGCTTGCCATGGCTGGGCTGCCACTGCAGCTGCGCGTCAACGGCGAGGCGGTTGATGCGCAGGTCGTTGTAGTGCTCGAAGCCCTCGCCGTCCTGCGGCCGTGTCGCCAGCTCCTTGTACACGTCGGCCGCGCGCGCAAAGTTCTCGCCGCGGTACGTCGCCTGCGCGAGCACGTGCTGTGCGCCGCGTCCGCCGTTGCTGGTGGCGGCACTGGCGGCAACCTGCTCGGCGTCGGCGAGCTTGCCCGTCTTATACAGCGCGTACGCATGCTCCAATGGCACCCTCTTCTTCAGCGCATCGCCGCCTTGCTCAATCTGGCGCAGGGCATCGTCGAAGCGGTCGAGCTTGAGCAGGGCAACAGCGCGAACGTGCTGGGCGTCGACGTCGCTTTTCGACTTGGCGAGCTGGGCGTTGGCGGCTTTGAGGATTTCGTCGTGGTCGTCGAGATGTGTTTGGGACAGCAGGGCGGCAAGCGAGTTGCCGGTGCTGGCGGCCATTGTTGGGGGAGGGGCGAGTGAGGGTTTGACGGAGGTTCAGCGGGCGGCCATGGGCAGCGTCGAAGTCGGTGATGCAGTAGCTGTCGATGTCGGGAGATCACCGGCGACTTGGTGGTGGGGTCCGGCCGCCTGTGGGGTGCGCGAGGGAAGCGTCGCTAAATTATTTCAAGCTGCAGACGTCACTGCATTCCGCGTGCTCCATTACAATTGATTCTTCGGCATTATTGTCCAAATCTGAGAGCAAGTGAAGCTCTGGCTACCTCCCCTTTTTCTAGTGCAAATCTGCGCACACATAAATCAAAGTTCCTCCACCAAACGCCTGCAAATGCTGCGCAAGCCCCATAACTCCGCATCTAAATGAAAGCAATCACAGAGCATCTTCGAACTCGTCTGCATCCGACTCCTCGCCTGCCGATGGTTGAGCAGATGACACTGCCGGAACGGATGATATGGGAGGCGTAGGAGCTGCCGACTCGTCCAGTTTCACCCTCTTCGCCTCTGGAGCTCCATCGCCGCCTGTCGTGGCAGCAGGTGTGCCCACCACGTCCTCGAACTCGTCATCATCCTCTTCTTCTTCTTCGTCTTCGACCTCTTCCGCCTTCTCCTTCGCCAGCCTAGATTGTTCCTCTTCTAGTGCATCAAAGTAGGCATCGAGCTCCGCCTTATTGGTGCTCTTCGCCTCCGCTGTCTCAAGCCCGCTGCCTGAATCCATCGCGGCTCCAGCCTCTCCATTTGCCTTAGCCGCAGCTGCCTCACCGCCAACGGTCGAATGAGTGGCCCACACAGGAAGCTCATTCGATGCCGCGATCTTGGCCTTGTGGGCCGCAACTCTTGCCTGCTCTGCCGCCGTATTCTCCTCCTCGGTGGAAATCGTAATTTCGACCTTCTCCGGTCCAGTTGTGAGACCCTTGACAGCGGTTGGCCGGAGCTTCTCGTCAGGCATGACTTCAGTCCTCTGCGCCGGGTTGATCTGCTCATCGCGTGGCACGGGCTTTGCATTGGCAACGGCCTCCTCGCCGGTGACAGCGGGCACGGTCGACATGTCGATCTGCTGCAAAATGTCCAACAGAGGCTTGAACTGCTTGTTGAATTTTGCGGGTGTATCGTCGGCCTCGGGCTCAGCATCTTCGGTGGTGTTGCGCGACTTCAGGGGAAAGTCGCAGCGCTTGCACAGAAAGCCACCACGGCGCATGTCGACGTGGTCCAGAGCCTCCATGGTCGTCCATTGTGAGTTGCACCGCGGGCAGACGTAGTCCTTCTTCTCCTGAGTGGGTTTCGAAATGGCCTTAATCTTCTCGTCCAGCATGTGAATGCGGTACTTGGTGCAGTCGACGGCGCGGCGGTAGTCGATGTAGTAATACTCCTTGTTCGTCGGCTTCTGGGCGCCTTCGCGCGTCTCGGAACGAACATAGCTGCACTTGCATGAGCGCGAGCTTCGAGAGACGAAGCGAAGATACGTACACTGAGACAAGGCCGCCCTCCCTCAGCTTGGCGGCGTACTTCTGGACCTTCTTGTGGTTCTTGCCTTCGTCCATGACGAGCGACAAGTCGGCGGCGGAAATGCTGCGCATCTGTCAGCGTGGCCGCGACATGGCAGACACGGGTCGGGTCGAGACGTACGCGCCATGGTTGACCAGAGCATCAATGACGATGATCTGCTCGGTGTCGTAGAAGACGCGGGTGACGGTGCGGACAAGGACTTTGGCAATCTCCATGGCCACTGGTTCAGCGCAAGGGCGATGGGGTGAGCATCGGGCGGAAGAGGATGCGCGATGCAGGCGGCAGGTGGAAGAGCAAGCGGGGCTAGGTAAGTTGCTTTGTGGCTAGCAGACAAAAGTAGCAGCCTGAAGCTGGCGATGGAGAGCTCCATTGTGCTTGCCCTGAACGCCGCGATTTAGCCGGCGGGATCTGCGCGAAATTCACGGCCGGGCTGGTCTGCTGGTCTGTCCGCCGCAGCCCTCACTTTTTGTGCTCGAAGCTTGTCCACCCCGCCTCATGCTCCACCAGCCTTCAATATGGATCCGGAATCCACGAAGCCTGCGGTTCAGTCCTCTGACGCTGCGAAGCCCCCAATGGACCCCAAACCCGCCGATAGCGAAACCACCGATGCCCAGTCGGGCAATGGCGACAGAAAGCAATGGCGCGACAAAGGCGTCCGCGGCAACAAGCGCAAATGGCAACAGGGCGGCAATCTCCAGCATGGTGCGCGCGGTAAGAGAAAGGATATTGGCAGAGGAGAGTATATGTACGGCCCCTGTTACCCGCCGCTCTACGTCGCAGCTAATTAATCTCAAGTCGCAACCAACCAGACAAGCGTGCCCGCAATGAGGACGAGAAAGCCAAGCGTCGCCGTTTAGAAGCCGAGGGCATCGAGTCTGTCCTTCCCAAGGCCTTCTCCAAAGAAGAGGTCGACGCCGAGGAGCGCCGTCCCAAGCGCAAGGTCGTCGTCATGATCGGATACTCGGGCAGTGGCTACAAGGGCATGCAGATGTGAGTACGGCCGCTGCGGTGGACAATTTTACATTCTAAAACGACGACAGCATGCCAAACCACCGTACTATCGAGGGCGACCTTTTCACCGCCTTCGTCAAAGCCGGCGCCATTTCGAAAGCCAATGCCGACGACCCCAAGAAGTCTGCCCTCGTCCGCTGCGCAAGGACCGACAAGGGCGTGCACGCCGCTGGAAACGTCATCTCGCTGAAACTTATCATCGAGGATCCGGACATTGTGGAGAAAATCAACAGTCACCTCTCACCTCAGATCAGAGTTTGGGGCATCGAACGGACTACTGGCAGTTTCAGCGCCTACCAGGCCGTCGACTCGCGCTGGTACGAATACCTGATTCCTACCTACTCCCTACTCCCACCCCACCCCAACAGCTATCTCGGAAAGAAACTCGTCGAGTTGTCAGAGGAGGTGGGCGATCGCGAGCAGTACGAGTCCAGGCAAGAGGAGGTTGCACACTGGTGGAACGAAGTGGATGAGAAATACATCAAGCCTGCTCTGGAACAGTTGAAGCCCTGGGTTAGAGAGCTTGTCGAAAAGGCCCTCTGGGAGTCGGAGACTGATCCGGAGGCTCCTAACGAGAAGACCAACGAGGTTGCTGCCGAAGACGCTGCCGACATGGCCCAGCCTGTTCGTGTCGGAGGTGACACCGCACCCGATCCCATGCATACCGATGCTAGCGAGAAGACTGAGGAAGCGGCCATAATCATAAATGAGCCAGGGATGACCAAAGCACCGGAACTAGCCCCTACGACGGTCACGGAGCCAATGGATACTGATGCGACGAAGCCTGAGTCGGCAACAGCTGGGGATGACTCGGTTCAGACGACCAACGACACCCCGATTCCATCTGCCGAAGACGACATGCCCCCAACCGACCCCGAGAAACTTTCTTTGAGCCAGAAGCGCGCAATAGAAGCCGCAATTAAGAAAATCAAAGGCATCTACATGGACGCTAAGAAGGCATACCGTGTGCCCTCGAAACGCGTCGATCGCCTGCGCGATGCTCTCAATGCCTACGTCGGTACCAAGAACTATCACAATTACACGGTGAACAAGAAGTTCAAGGACCCTTCTGCCAAACGTTTGATCAAGAGCTTCAAGGCCGCTGAAACCCCCATCATCATCAATGGCACGGAGTGGATCAGCCTCAAGGTCCATGGGCAAAGTTTCATGATGCATCAGATCAGGAAGATGGTTGGTATGGCAGCGCTGATTGTCCGCTGCGGTTGTCCCGTCGAGCGTATTGCGGAGACGTTTGCCGAAGTGGACGTTGCGATTCCGAAGGTGCCCGGTCTCGGCCTGTTGCTGGAGCGGCCGGTGTTCGACTCGTACAACGCAAAGGCGGCGGATAAGTTCCAGCGCGAGAAGGTCGAGTTCACCAAGTACGAGCAGGCCATGGAGGAGTTCAAGCAGAGGGAGATCTACGAGAGGATATTCCGCGAGGAAGAGGAGAGCAACCAATTCAACCAGTTCTTCGCGCACATCGATGGTTACAAAGAGCCTTTCTTCCTCTACCTCAGCTCCAAGGGTATCAAGGCATCTACGGGACCGGAGGTCGAGAAGGCGAGGGATAAGAGCAGGGGCACCAAGCCGAAGGAGTTCAACGGCGATTCCGAAAGCGATGCTGAGGCTGGTGATGGCTGAGTATCTCACTACGAGATTTGACACCTACATTGGCCCAAATTGGTATTTGGGCTCAATGGTGTTTTATTTTCCATTTGATATCGGCTGTTCAATCATCCGCCACATGCCGAATAGAGACATTTCAGGAAGCCTTCGTTGATTACACCAGGTGCATATCAAAATGTGAACAGCCATTCCTGATCGGCCGATGGCAGACGGGAAGATGGCAATAAAAGTCAGTCATATAACCAAAAAACAAGCAGGTGCGCTCGTATTGCGGCCTTTGCCCCATCAGCCACCTCGTTACTGATGGCGGTTGCCGACGACCGGCACGTATGTATAGTCAGTTGTCAACAGGCGCGGTCACACCATCTGTACCCGAGGCAGTGGTAACTCAAGAATGTGCACAGGTACGGAGGCCGAGTCAATCTTCCACGTCAGAACCAGCGCGCACACTCGGTACCTTGTGTCGCGCGCTGGGAAAAGCTACCATCCCGTCGGAAGGCATAGGAAGACGTAAGAAGACGCAATCCTATCACACGTAGCAAGCCAGACATGTGTCTTTGACCGCACCCGCCAAGGAAACTACCGGAGAGGACTGCCGGTGTGTTTAGCTTTTCCTCTGCAGGAATTCTTATGACGCATTTTGTCGGAGCGGAGGCGGTGGCTGCTAGGGTAGTTGTTGAACGATGGGGAAGATCGCTTGCGGTGCCTCTGAATCAATTGCTCATTCCCTTTTCCTTCTTCTTTCCCTGATCTCTTCATATCTTTTCAAAAGGTTTGGCCGTCGAAGCATGATGCTATCAACACGCCTCCCTGCCCAAATATACCGAGAGAGGAGAGCGTTCGCATTCCACTCACCGGGTCAGTGGGCATGTTGGCAGTGTTGCGGGACAGTCAGTGTACAGCTTTGACAGCGACGGAAAGTTGCGCTTTTAGGTTAATACCACGGACAATGCATAAGAGTTGCATTAGACGAGACGAGAGCAGTAATTTCGGGTCGGAAAGAGGGCCAAAGCGCAGGCCGTTCCAGAGATGGGAACAAGCTTCCGAAAAGCTTCCAACAAAAAGCAAAAGCTGAGGAGCAGGGGAGGGAAGCCAACTCCGTGCCGCCTCACGCAGCCGCGTCAGCCTCTCATGCGTGGGAAAAAGAGAGGGTCCTGGCTGCAACCAAAGGACGACGGCTACGGAGCATCCTCCCGAGCCTTCCGACCAACGGACGCCTCCAACTCGTCGACCTCGACCCTTGCACTCTCGTCCCGAATCAGGTCCCCTTGTCCCGGCAAGCCCAGCCAGCTCCACAATCTCCCCCCACCCGATCCCACTCCCGCCGCTCCTCCTTTCCGTCTCAAACAGATGGCGGGCAGAAAGTTGACCCGGCACGCCCACCAGCCGCGCTCGCTGCTGCGACCATTCCAAATGATTGTGAAAAAAAAAAAAGAAAAGAACGCCAGTTACAACTCGTATCATTACATCATAAGCTCCACACACACACACCGAAGTCCAACAAGCCCGCCCACGCGTCACCTGCCCGACTGACTCCTGCCACCCCCCGCCCCCACACGTTTTTAACCACGAACGAACCACCACCGACGTGACGGCGGCGCGTCGCTCCCCCGGCCGACGGTAGAAGGATCGATAAGCTTCCCGCGCACCCGCCTGGCCTAAACGCACCGCCCCACACCGTTCCCTTCGCTCGTCTCCAAGCCATTCCCCTTTGACATCCCACATCGTTTCCTGTAGCTACATGTCACCCGCTTTTTTGTCATAGCGGATCGATCAAGCCTGACCGACCATCCTATTTCGTGATGTATGGATTTCTGGATTTTCATTTCCCCCAATCACGCCATTGCATCATTACCAACGGAGGAGGAACGGCGGCGACTGCTGGCCATATTATTCTGCGTGATGAACGTGGTGGTTGCGCTTTTGGCACCCATGGCATTCTGATGCATTTGTATTTTCTCCCCTCCTTCCCTTTTTTTTTTTCTTTCTTTCCAAACATCCCCATCTCCCCACCCCGATATCACACACACACCTATCTCTTTACGCTCATCATTCGTACGTAACCAACCACTTTCCGCCCGTCACCTTGCTCGCCACACCATGCCACCGCCTCTGAAACGGGACGCGTCTCTTCTGCCTTGAGCAGGGTGTGTACCCGTACGCCGGCGCCGCCGCCACCACCGCTCCTCTGCATCAAAGGGTGGCATGGGCCGTGGATGTGCGCGGTGACAAGGGGGGTTGTGGAGGCGAACCAGTAGTCGGGGAGGGGAGGGGGAAGGGAGACGGCGTGCAGGCATGCGTGCATGCATGATGCATGCCTGCATGCTTTTTCGGCAGGCTTGTGTGTGGATGGGACGGATGAGACGGGTGGATGGGAATGGGCAGGGGAGGGGGAGGGGGAGGGGGAGGGGGAGGGAGAAGGAGTAAGAGAGAGAGAGAGAGAGAGGAAGAGAGAGAGCGGGCGGTGTGGCGGCGGCCGGGGGTTGGTTAGGAACCCTGGTGTTAATTGTGACCGAGGCTCATGGTGAACGGGAGAACGCGGAGAGGGGGAATGGAAGGAGATTGCGAGGTTTAGGCGTAATTTTTTTTTTCGGGCGCAGCGGCAACAATCTTACGAACTTTCATTTTTAGCAGATGAACGGGGACACGCGACAAAGGGAGACAGATTCTCCGCGGAGTATCTGTAACTGCGCGGGAGATAGGTGATGGCGAGCTGGTTTCGCCGCTGATGGGAGAACCGGGAGCTCGGGGGTCAGGGTCAGGTATTTGATGAGACATGCAGTGGAAGACAGAAGCGTGGAACAAAACATGTGGACCGAGACGAGGTAGGGGACCGTGCAAGAAGGCTGTGATCTCGGACGAGAGTGAGCGAATTTGGCAAATGGTGGGTTGGTGCGCAACCCGTTTGGGCTGGGTGGCAGAAGAGGCTGCAGATGGGTTCACAAATGGGGAGACTTCGATGGTCTTTTGCGGATGGGACGGCTAAATCGGGACCCGAGCTGTGAGCCAGTGACGATGTCAAGCAAGCTGGTTGGCTGGCAGGTGGTCATGGTAGAGGTACTGACGGGGTGCCATGCAGGCGTAGCCGTGATCCATGTGAACCCTGCACGGTGCATACACAGCAAGTACAGGAGCATTGCTTTTCTCATTCTGAATGGAAGCTTCAACCGTTATTGAGCGAGCGCGGATGGAACTTCCCGCAAAAGGAGTCCAGTATGCAGGGTGTAGCCATCAGGGGCACCAAGTGGGTAAGGTAGCTGCGGCAGCATCGAGCCGAACCGACATGAATATGCGAGCTTGCTCGGGTATCTGATTTGGCTCTGATCGCCATAATATCGTGACGCTTCTGCAATAACGAAGACTTCGAGGAGAGTGAGCAAACCGGGCACAGTGGACACAAACCATTATGCAAAATATGAAAGACCAGTCTGCGTGCCCTCGCTTTTCTTTGGTTGTCGCTAAATCTGTTGTAAGCGAGTGAAGCTGTACAATCGCCATCGTATTCCGTACGGCTTGTTACCCAATTTGCGGAATCACGCATCGGGGTTGGTCCATGAATGGGACTGCTCACAATAAGTTGGAACGTCTGTGTGCATGACTGACGGCGCTGCGGATACCGTGCAGTGTCACAGAGCCAAAGGTTCTATCGGTAAGCCGGGGGGCTGGGCAAATTGCATCGACGCTGCTGTCAGCCCAGCACCATGACCTGTCGAATGAAACTGTAGCAGCAGCATCCGCCACGGATTGTGGTAGAGATGTCGCCTCAAATGTGGAGGAGGCTGGAGCGAGAGCCGGAAATATGCATTAAAGTGACCCGCATTGAAGAGAAATGTTGACGTGAAGGCGCAGACAAAGCATGAAAAGTCGCCGCAAGCAGCCCAATATTCTGTGCATATGATCGCTTGGCATCGATCACCAGGCGCATAAGCACTGATGCTGGCTATAGCCTGAATTGTTCGCAGCAATGGTTACAGTGGCCCGCTTGGCCTTCCGTCCCTGTGGGAAGAACATGTACGTTACCTTCCCCATTAAGGCGTGGCCCACCACGGCCGTGCACCGAGTCAGCCAAGTTTGACGGCTAGGTCGCTGGATGATCGAGTAATGGTGTTGCTTTCACGATTCGTTCCGGACGCTGATGCTCCCGCTTCCCCTAGTCTCATTTGGGCCCTGCCACCGGGTATTCGGGCGCGCGCATTCTGTGTGGAGTGCTGCTGGTGTGCTCGGGTCTCCACTATACCTGCTGCTGTGTCAAATGAGACGTGCTCGGGTAACGAGCCCCGCTCTGGCGGGTAGGCTGATCCTCCGTCTGCACAGCGCTGCCGCTCCGCAAGTGGCTTGATTCCTTCGGTGTCAAACCATCACTGACGAGGGTGGCATGGATGATGCTATTGGTGCTCGTGCCTTGTCCAAGCCTTCTGGCCCCAGATAACGTCTCCACTTGGTAAAAGAGGCTTGCTTCGAGATGTGGCCAGAGCGACTGCGACAGTTCCGCGACAAAGACAAGGTCAAGCCGATGAAAAGTGCCGGGTCACAGGCAAGACATGGATGATGGCAGCTCTGCAGGGTCCGGGTGGGCGTGGCTCGATGGGTTGTGACGGTGCAAAGTTAGCATCCCATGTGTCTGACGTGAGGTCAGTACTAAGTGCGGCCGAAAGCCTTCGCACAGACGCAGTGCGACAGTGCTGAAGGACTCAACGGAGACGAGCGACTAATTTCCATGCAGCCCCTAGCGCTTTCGCGAACGGGACGTGGCGAAGTCTGCTGCAAAAGGGAATGCTAGGCTTTGCAGAGATGGATAAATAACGCATCGCAAGCGAAGCGAAGCGAAACGTGATAGAAAGGCAGGTCCTTAAGTGTGCATAGTGA
Source organism: Diplodia seriata (assembly GCF_021436955.1). Lineage (NCBI taxonomy): Eukaryota > Fungi > Ascomycota > Dothideomycetes > Botryosphaeriales > Botryosphaeriaceae > Diplodia > Diplodia seriata. The sequence goes on along the minus strand of NW_027117309.1, from coordinate 2,579,359 downwards.
GACTGGTCTGTGGCGGACGAGACAATTGACGAAGAGTAGGTGGCTTGGATGCTCGAGCGGAGCAGCCTCCGACAACTCTGCATCGGGCTCTCCAACGGTTGTCAAGAGTTTGAAAGTAACCAAGACACTCACAGTGTGCTGCATCTCGACGACTGATGCTTGTTGACTCGCGTTTCATGGGTGTTCGGATTCCGTCATGTTATAGTGAGCTGTGGTATAGTGGCGGTGGATTGCAACCGATTTGATCCTTATGTGCATCGCAAAGGATGCTACGTTCTCACTACGTGGTCAGTTGAAGCAAATGCTCAGACATGAATGTGGGTTCCTAGACTGGACATATGCATCCAGAGGTAGATTTCAGCTGCCAGTCCAAGTGGTTCTTTCGCTACGACGCCCGCCTTACCCGGAACACTGTACGCAGCTCTGCGAAGACTCAATTCTTCTGTGACCAACTGTAGCAGAAAGCGTAGGCAACGACTGCTGCTCCAGGCGCATATGATGTCATAACCGCTTCATCGTCACGGATTCGATGTCCTCGTGTTCATGCTGAGAATAGTAGGAGACAAGGTGCGCGTGAGAATGCTGCATGCTATACGATGGTGGCGATCAGGTAAGAAGGGGCATCCGGGTCTTCAAGGACGTGATCGGCTCGGCGGTGCTAACGAGAAGCCGGGTTGTGGAGATCGAATAAGCTTGGAAGGATCGTTAGAACCTTTTCTGAACCACCCATTGCCACATGGAACAAGGATGAGATATCTAGGTCCGAGATTTGCCTGTGGTGGCCGACAGCCGGGAATAAGTGATCGGGTGAAGCGGTTGGCAATAAAGATTTCCTCATCGAAGTCCGCGGCAAGAGATGGGTTGTGGGCTTGGTTTGTAGGATCAACTCACGACTACATCAGTTCATGTTGGAGGCCTGATATAGCATTTCTTTGGCACCCACAGTGTCAGAGGGTCCGGCCCGAGTCTATGCGGACCCTGATACCTAGAAGGGATAACGGCGCTCGTTAGATCTCTCTGTAGAGTAGTACCGATGACAGCACAAGCGCTTGTGACGACCCACAACTTACAGCAATCTAGGTGTCTGCCGCGAGACGACGGTCTAACTCGTCGGCTAGGACTTCACTCCGTGCGGACGATCTCCGTGGGTTTTATCTGAATATTTCCCGTTGTGGTAGGCGCTCCGAGACAATGTTCAATAGGACCGGGTGGGTATTGCGCGGGGCGCCTTGAGCCAGCGCGAAGTGGAGGCCGTCGAACAAGTGGGTGCGTTACCCTTTGCCAATAGTGCCGTGGGTCCACGGCAGGAGTGCATCCAGAAACGTGGGAAACTCGCAATAGCTTTGGCGGAGCATGAATTTGCATCGCCCTCGGCTTGATCACCGTAACGGGTGCCCGGACAATTGTCAAACGGCTGACGTGCATTTTGACACAGCGCCACCACCACTGCCGTCATTCTCCGAGGCGCCGAGTTAAGAGAAGCCGAGCATGGGGATGCGATCGCAGATCCTGAGGCAGCAATGAGCGCGCGCGGGCCAAGTCGTCTCAAGCGCTTTGATGTCAGCTTGCGTGCAGTAGCAGGAGTCTGAAGCATGCTCCTCGGCCTCTGCACGTCCACGATCGTCATTCGCACGCGGACAGAAGATCAAGATGAAAGCTGTGTTGGGAGTTTCGGGCGATCGGCTTAACGGCGAGCAGCGCCGGCTTCACATGGCCGCGTTCGACGCTGGAGATCTGCGCGCCTTCAGGAAGTCGGCCCGGGTTGGTGTGAGTGTGCAGCGTGGCCGCTGTGTTGCCCGACAAGGCAGGGCGATATTCCTGGGGTGCGGCATAGGCGGTGATTGGCCGGCACGAGGGCGAAGAAGCTGCCAACCGCTGACTAGCCCGCCATGACGACCACTGCGAGATTGCGGTGGTGTGCTCTAAACCAGGTCCGTTGGCCAACCCGTGCTCAAAGCAGTGGCCTGATGGTTGCATTGGCTGCGCCCATCTGGAGGCGCTGTCGCAACCTTCTCGGGCACGCCAGAGAGCTGCAGGGAGCTCTGCTGCTCCACACTCCATCTACCCAGGCCATGGAGCTCGCTTGCGGATTCTTCCAGCGCTTGTGCAATGCCTGCCGCCCAGCGCCGACAGACCCGCAAACGGCCAAAGCTGGCAGCCAGCAGCCATCAACCGCCAGCCAGCAGCCGTCAACCAGCAGCCAGGGGCGCCGGGGCAGGAGGCGGGTTTCGCCCTCCCAAGGGCGCTGGTTCGCCGCCCGAGGTCCCGAGACAGCTGCACGACAAGCCTAGCGCACCAGTGGTCGGTGCCGTTATCTGATCCGCACCTGCAAGACGACCACCTGGAGGCATCGTGTGTCGACGAAGCCTGGTTCCTGGTCCTCGTGCTGCCTGATGGTCGGCTGCCGCGACTCATGGCAATAAGCTCGCGCCAGTGCTGGAAATGGCCCGAACGCCTCGCCACATCCCGCGCGAGCGTCCCCGCATCGTCACGCTGCTGTGGCTTGTGCCTGGCCGTCGATCGCCTTGTCCAGAGGCTCGCCGGCTGTGATTCGCCGGCCCATCTTATCAGCGTCATACAAGCTTCGTCGCTGCCTCGGCGGCTGTTCGGCGGCAGCAACGACCGTGCTGGGTAGCCGTCTGCTCCAGCAGCGCTCTAGAACGCTGTGCCAGGCCGGGGAGCGGGCCTGCTGATCCACCGAACCATGCGCAGATTCGGGCTGGAAATGAGCTGATGCTACGGTTACGCACCGCGGAACACTCTCTCCTGGCGGCGAGCACGCCAATGGGCGGCGAGAGAGGGCAGCATTTAGCCGGCGACGGGCAGCCGACGCGGGTACCAGCAGCGGACAGGCGAGGGAAAAGGGGAGGCAGAACGCCAGAGCAAAAGAAATGGAACCAGCGACCCGGTACAGCTATGCCCGGACTTGTCTGATATAAACATGGTCAGCGGCCGGTTACGAGGAGCTACGCAAGCGGAGAGAAATTCGACTCATTCCCGGGTCGCGTCCTGGTCACCGGCAACAGCTGCACGCCCTAGGCCCAGAGCGCACGCAGCCAAACCGTAAAAGCCCGTCATAAGACATGGGAGCCTGGTGCGCGCGGGCCACGGATCCAGGCTGACGCTCGGCGGCGGAGATGTGCGTCGCCTTGCAGGTGCCGGGGCCAGGGCGGTGATCAGGGAGCAGGGCGCAGGGGGCAGCGGGCAGGGTCGCCGTTCGCGGACGCATGCGGACTCGGCGGAGCATGGTGTGGAGGGATGGATGAGGTTGGCGAGAGGCCCGCCTTAGCGTCCACGGGTGGAAGCGAGAAAGCGTGCGCCAGCACCAAAATGCGACTTGTTGCCGGCCATCTCGTCTCGCGGCAGAGGCGTTTTGATCGGCAACAAGGCCTAAGCGTCGGCATCCCTGCATGCCCCAGCACGCCCGCTGGGCGGCGGCATCACCAAGCAGCAGCAGCAGCAGGGCGGCGGCGGAGCGGGTGCGTCTCGCTGGCGGGCGCGAGACACACGTCTCAGCGCCAAGGCTCTTTCCCTGGCGGATGAGACTTACATCACCGCCACAGGCGGCCCGTCGCACAGGCGCTATCGAAAAGCGCTGGCGCGGTGGAGCGCTGGAAGCGAGGTGACCAGCCCTGGACCAGCCCTGCCGGCCATCCCTTTTCATCGCCGCGCGCCCTAAAGCGGCAGGGCGGGCCACGCGAAAGCAGCAGGCGTCGCCCAGAGCGGATGGGCGCAGCGGCTTCAGTTGCAGCCCGGCGAGTTTAAGCATTCTGCCGCCGGCGCGCCGACAGCCCGCGGCGCTCGGCGGGCGTGCTGCTGGCCTCGGGCGTGTTATATACGCGCAGCGCGGGCGTCGCACGGGCGACGCAGCGGCGTCCGAATGGGAGGCGGGCGGCAGGCGTGGCCGCTTGGGGCTGCAAGAGGCGGCGAAAGCAGCTACGGCGTGGGGCAGATCTGGCCGTCAGTCAACGGCAGCTAAGGGACCGTTGACAGATCGATTCCTGGTTGCCAGACCCCCCGTCCTGCAGCGCCCGGCAAGCGGCGTCGCACGAGGGCGCACCGTGTTGACCATTCCGCATTCCAGTTTCTGGCCGCCGGCCATGCCTCCTTGCGGCGGGGCCCTCGCAGCCGGCTGGCATGTAACTGCGCGCTCACAAATTGCTGGGCGTGACACCTGCAGCGCCCACCGATGCGAAACAGTCGCGCCGCAAAACCTGGGGCCGCCTGTTTGTGTTTGACCCGGGAAAGGGCCTTATTTGACGATGCGCGACGAAAATGCGCATCTGCGCCTGCATCACCACCATCAGCTGCACCTCTCCTTGCGCATCCGGCTAGCCCGTGTGCCGCGCAGATAAAACCCGGCATATCCTGACCTGCCGCCGGAACGCCCGCCTGCCGCCCACCGTCCCATCCCAAGCCCTTCCCCAGGGCCCATTGGCCGCGCCGCGCCCCCGCCAATCGAGCTGAGTCAAGCCCACGCCTCGGCCGCTGCCATCCCAGGTTGTCGCAAATGTCTGGCGTGAGGCTTTGGCATCCCTGGAACAAATCCCAGCAGCCCTCGACTCCAGCATAGCCGACGCGCGCTGAAGCTTTCTGCCTGCCCATGTCGATCCAGATACAACCTTGACACCGCGGCCCGCTCGTGCCTTTTAACCTCCGTATCCGCCACACCGGACCGTTTGGGTCGCCTGCTGTTTCGACTGTCTCGCTGCTCACCGACTCTGGTCTGCGGGTCACGGCCAACGACGAGCGGAGCTCCCAATGCGGCTTCGTGCATCCTGTCCTGCTGCGGACAACTAATAACACGCATGTCCCGACCTCCAGCGCCGTCGCCGATACATCCTCCAAACCTCTCCCAGACCACCACCCAAATGGCCATGACCGAGACGCAGAACCTCCCGCACTTTCCTCCGCCGCCCTACCTTGACCCCTACCGCCGCCTGCCCCAGCCCGTCCAGCTTCCTCCCCTCTCTGTGCCTCGGGATCCCGTGCGACCTGACTTCCCGCCCTTCTTCTCGCCTTCTCAGCGCTCTTTACCCTCCATCTCCACTCTCTCCGCCGTCGCTGCTCCCTCCCAACCGAGGCCGGAGCCGCCCCGGCCACACGTCCGCTCGGCCGCTCCTGTCGACAAGCTACTCTCCTCAAATCCTTACACGCCGCCCCGCTCGGAGCCTCCCTACTCTCCTCCCCTGCAGTATGGTCGCACAGTTTCCCCGAGGTCACAGGTAGAGACCAGGGGCCCCCATCCCCGCCCGGTGGCGCGTTATCCGGACGAGCCTCGTCCCATCCATCATCCGGAGCCTGTCTATCCGCCTCAAGCAAATCCTCCACCGCCGCCTCCGCAGAGACAGCAATCCTACCAACCGCTACCATCCCCCAGCTACACTTCCAGCTATCCGCCGAGCAACGCCTCATACCGCGGATCAATTGACTCGCATCGAGGATCAGCCACGTCCAGCTATGGAACAGTTGCGACTTACGCTGAGCCTGCGGCTCCTCCGCCCGTACAAAGACCTCCGCCTCCGCCTCCGCCCTCCGTAACTACCGGCCCCGGCACCGTTCCGAGTGCAACTTACCGTGGGCCACAGCCAGACAAGACGTACGCTTCGCCATCCAGCTGAGTATTGCAAACCTGCTAATCGCTCTAAAGGCAATACGAGTACAAACTCGTGGTGCGGCAACAACCAGTTGCTGCCCGTGCATGTGGGTTTGGAGAGCGTGACCGGCGGGTAATCGACCCCCCGCCCATCATTCAGCTTCTGGTGACGGACCCCAAAACCGGGCAGTCAGATCCGGACGAGTTGCGGTATTCCTTGAACGTTGTGCATTGCACACTCTGGAACGCCGATGGGACCAACGAGGAGACAGCACTAATCCAGCCTGACCGGAGAACCACCCGGCGCCTCATGGGTCAACTAGTCGCATCACCTTCGGTTGCCAAAGACGAGCATGACGTCGAAGGCTGTTTCTTCTGCTTCCCCGACCTTTCCTGCCGCACGCACGGCAGATATCGACTTCGTTTCGTCTTGATGCGCATCGATCCGATGAACCTGCATGTCGGAGGACTGATGCCCATCCTAACAGAAGTATTGAGCGAGGTCTTCACAGTCTACACTGCCAAGGATTTCCCGGGAATGCGGCCCAGCAGTGCGCTGACGCGAGCACTGAAATTGCAAGGATGCAACATCCAGGTCAAGAAGGGAAATGAGAAGGCTTTGGCGAGGAGGCGAGCCAGCCACATCAGCGACGAGGATGAACACGGGGACAACGATTCGCATTCAGGGCGCAAGCGGCGCAGAGAGTAGATGGGATCGTGTTTGGTATCTAAAATCGGGAGTACTGTTACAGGGGAACACTTGGTGATAAACGGGCATACTGTGGGTCATATTAAAGCTGGCATGGAATACCCTTCTATTATCTCCCATTTGGCGTGCAGCACGCGTTCGAAGATTTCCAGCTACTCTCCTGACGAGTGCGCGTCTTTCGGCAGGGCATCGGTACGTAGCATTCTGGCAGCTACATATGCGGCACCTACTTTTGTTTTCCCGCGTCCTGTTCAGGTATTGTGACGATATCCCACTTGGGGGAGATGAGACGATTGGGACGAAACTGGCATGAATGGCATGAATCATGAAGATTGCGTAGGAGGCCAGGAGCTTGTACATGACCATATAGCAAATGGGGCGGTTTGCGTGCGGGTGTTTGCTACATGGGGGCTGCGCTCTTAATGGGGTTCACTATCGCCTTCCCGTTTGCTTTGGACTATCCAAACTTTGGTCAGCTTTATAAAGCACATTTCGATTCATGAACAGCAGAAGTACAGCTGAAATAATGTCCCAGGTGACTGCTCTGCCTCCTCCGACATGATCTGTTTTCTGGCATCAGGCGGAAAGAGCTCGGCAAGAGGCGGTGCCGGCTCATACGGAGATGAAGCACACCGGTTCTTCAACGTGGGCGTGAAGGGGCCATGCAGACAAATTAAACGCATGTATAATCCTACTGCTCCTTCGTGTCGTTTATGACGACGGCTTCTCAGCGCTTTGCATCCGACGCGACCCACGGGGCTTATAGTGGTCGTCACTATATAGTCGCCAATCTACTTGTCGCATTTCGGACGCAAACGAGCGGAAGTGGACGGCGAGGTGTGAGCTGGACGCGCATATGCTGCTGTGCGCTATCACATCGAGGATCGCTGCATCGCGTCTCATCGGGTAGCTGTCAGTGTCCTAGCGGGCCAGACTGATGGGAGCCAGCTAGGCGCGTCATCACCGCGCGTTGGGCTCCCGTGCGGCGCTGCGAGATGCAGGCCTGGAAGAGACGGGCAAAAAGCAGGGCGGCGAAAGGTCCGGTTGGTGGTTGGCCACTTGGCGCAAGGCAGCAGGGGCCGTGTGCCTTACGGTTTTTTTTCTGACTGGCGCGCCCAAGCTCCAGGGCCCCACCAATATTTTTTCGCGACGGTTGCCGTCACCTCGACCTTTCTTTCTTTCCCCCTGGCAACAGCCAGGAAAGGCACCACTTGGTTTCACAGCAACTCACAATGAAGTACGTTCTGGTGTCTGGAGGTATGCGACCTGTCCCCTGCCGCTTTTTGCGGGCGCGCGCGCTGACAGCTGCGCGCAGGTGTGATTAGCGGCGTCGGCAAGGGCATCATCGGTATGACAGCTCTCATGGAAACAACTCGCGTGCGCGCACCGCCCGACTGACGCGTCTGCAGCCTCGTCGACCGGCCTGCTGCTCAAGACGATTGGATTGAAGATATGTTGCCTGCCACGGGCGCGTCCTTGCACGCGCCGACTCTGGTTGTGTGGAAAATGCTGACGGGCTGTGCACGTCTCGTCGATCAAGATCGACCCGTACCTCAATGTCGACGCCGGGACTATGAACCCGAAGGAGTATGTCGCGTCTTTGCAGCCCCGATATGCGAGTATCCAGTAACCCAGTCCCAGACACGGCGAGGTGTTCGTGCTCTCCGACGGCGGCGAAGTCGACCTTGACCTGGGTAACTACGAGCGCTACCTCAACATCACCCTGACGCGCGAAAACAATATCACAACGGGCAAAATCTACCAACACGTCATCGAGAAGGAGCGCCGCGGCGATTACCTCGGCAAAACGGTGCAGGTTGTGCCGCACATCACCGACGCCATCCAGGCGTGGATCGAGCGCGTCTCCAAGATTCCCGTGGACGACACAAATGAGGAGCCGGATGTCTGCATTGTTGAGCTGGGTGGTACGGTTGGCGACATTGAGAGCATGCCGTTCGTGGAGGCCTTGACCCAGCTGCGGCATCGCGCTGGCAAGAACAACTTCCTCAACATCCATGTCTCGTACGTCCCGACGATCAACGGCGAGCAGAAGACCAAGCCGACGCAGCACGCTGTGAAAAGCGTGCGCAGCGCGGGCTTAATCCCTGACTTGGTACGCGGCCACCCGCTCAGCTGTAGGCGCCGTTTTATTGACGTTTCATTTTAGATTGCCTGCCGCTGCGAACGTCCGCTCGAGCGTTCCACGATTGAGAAGATCGCGCACCACTGCCAAGTCGATGTTGAGCAGGTGGTCGCGGTCCGCGACATGCCCACAATCTACCAGGTACCTGTGCTTCTTGAAGAGCAAGGGCTGATTCAATTCCTCCGCAAGGCTTTGAACCTCGATGTTCTCAGCATCCCCGCACCCATGCTCCAGAAGGGCAAGAACATTTGGAACACCTGGAAGGATCTGACCGTTACGCAAGACCACCACCTCGAAACGGTCAACATTGCGCTTGTCGGAAAGTACATTGAGCTTCACGACTCGTATCTCTCCGTCATCAAGTCCCTTGAGCATTCTGCGATGCGTTGCAGGAAGAAGCTCAACCTGATCTGGGTCGATGCGGAGCACCTGGAGCCGACCACGAGGCAAGGTGACCCGGCCAAGTTCCACAAGGCTTGGCACGAGGTGTGCACTGCATCCGGAATCCTCGTGCCCGGCGGCTTCGGGCAGCGCGGAACTGAGGGCATGATGGCCGCTGCGAAGTGGGCGCGCGAAGCCGGCACCCCCTACCTTGGTGTCTGTCTGGGCATGCAGGTAGCCGTGATTGAGTACGCTCGCGACATTTGCGGAATCACGGGCGCAACCTCGGAGGAATTCGACGCGAAGGCGGAGGACCGCATCATCATCTTCATGCCTGAAATCGACAAGGAGACGATGGGCGGTACCATGAGACTCGGCCTGCGCCCGACCCTTTTCCAGCCCGGTTCCGAGTGGAGCAAGCTGCGCGCCCTCTACGGCGAGGCCCCGCAGATCCTGGAACGCCACCGTCACCGGTACGAGGTCAACCCGGAGTACATCGAGCGCCTCGAGAAGGGCGGCCTCAACTTCGTCGGCAAGGACGAGAAGGCCGAGCGCATGGAGGTCATCGAGCTCAAGGACCACCCGTTCTTCGTCGGCGTCCAGTACCACCCCGAGTACCTCAGCCGGGTGCTCGACCCCAGCCGGCCGTACCTGGGCTTCGTCGCCGCCAGCTCGAAGTGCCTCCCGGAGATCACCAAACAACTCCTGGCCGAGGCGAACCTCGCTCCCAACGGCGTCAACGGCGCCGCCGAGGGCAAGGATTTTTGATCTGTTTTTTTCTTATTTGAAATGAAAGCTATTTCGCTTTTGGGTGAGCAAGCTATGGTGTGAACTTGGGACGGAGAAAGCGTCCTTTCGTATTTGGGTTTTTGGCAAGATCATCAAAGAACTGGTGGGGGGAACCGTGACATGAGGCAGAAAGAAAATAGCTATCACTTGGGGCTTCGAATGTTTTTGGTTGGCGTTGGTGGAGACAGACAGGGTGGGGGGTTTTTCGGCTCTATTACATATATACTTTGTCTAGAGGCTCGAGGTAAAAGTTTCCCACAAACTACTTGGTCTTGGGGTATTTGCTCTTGTACCAGGATAGTAGCAAAAAAAAAGGGTCTACCTTAAATAGGCCGTTACTGCCGTGTGCAGCAATAAAAAGCAAGAATGAAGATTTCAAGAAAAGAATCCCATCTCAAAATGTCACACGAGTTCCCCTCGCCCGGCACATGCACTACGCTGGCCCCGCTACCCGGTGGCCACGTCTAATTCTAATCACTGGAGCCTCCATCTATCATCCACGCTTTTTCATGTGTCTTTCGACTCCTTTCGTCGTCGACCCGAGCGATCCTTTCAGAGCTTCCACCTCTTCGCGATCTCGATGCCCTCGGCCAGGGTGCCGACGCGGGCGTCGATGGCGAAACCCTGGCGCTCGAGCTCGCGGCAGCGGGCATAGAGGTCGGCGAGCGGGACGGTGAAGCACTCGATGAACTCGTTCTCCTCGAGCTCGGGCTTGGGGTTCTTGTTGGCGGGCTTGGTCATGTCGACGGTGACATGGACCATGTTGAGGTTGGTGCTGCAGAAGCCGGGGTCTTTTTGAGAGAGAGATATATCAGTTTCGCCGCCTTCGGTGAATTCTTTGACTTTTTTTTTTTCTTCCTGCCTTTCGTTGTTCCCCCTCTCTCTCCCCCTCTTTCCTTTCCTCGTCTACTTAATTGGACAAGGGGGAGGGGAGGGAAAAAAGGGAAAGGATGGGACTAACCATTCCACATCACCGGACTGACGCCAAACCCCTCGGCGATTACCTCGCCCTCGTACCCCGTCTCCTCCTTCAGCTCGCGCACGGCGCACACCTCGGGCGTCTCGCCCGCGTCGATGAGGCCGGCGGGCACCTCGATGCACACGGCGTTGACCGGGGGGCGGAATTGTTTCTGGAGCAGGAGCGAGGGCGGCTCGTTGGGGGTCTGCAGGATGGCGACGATGCCGACGCCGTCGATGAGGGAGCCGGCGGGGCGCGTTTGCCGCTCGGCGGACTCCCAGTCGCGGGTTGTGGCGGTGGGGTCGGTGTAGGTCGTTCTATTGGAGGGCGGGGGAGAGGATGTTAGAGGTGAGTTGGTGGTGGTGGAGGTGGGGTGGAACTACTTCACCAGGCGCACCCAACGGGCGTCTTTGGGGTCCTGTGCAGCGGGCAATTGGTGGTTAGTATGCGCGCCAGGTAAGGCGGGGAAGAGAAGTGCCCGGCTGCTTGTTGTTTCTGCTTGGAGTAGCGGGGATGACGTACCAGCGGCTCGGTCTTGAGCACCTTGGCGTCGGCGGCAGACATTGCGAGCGATTGTGCGACGATGGTTTGAAAAGGTATGGTTTTGAAAGTGTGGTGGGGTGGTTTGGCGGCAGGCTGAGGTGTTGGTGTGAGAGAATTGGTGTTGTGCCCCGCGGCCGACGCGCGCGCGAGTCAATTCGCGGAGGAGATCAACGATGACGCACTTCGATCAGGGTCCAACCGCGGCACTCTCCCGCGCTGCCGAGAATCGAGCCAAACCCGCAGCTGCCTCACAGCAATATTGCACCATTCTTGAGCGGCAAATTGAATCCAATCTCACATTTCCATCCGAACAACTACCCACATAGGGACAGTGTCGTGAGTCAACTGCCCGTCCAAGACCACACCTTCTCGCCCCGTCGTATTCGTCCTGCGAGGACCACCGATCTCCAACGTCGCGCAGTTTCGTCTGACGGCGCTTTGTCTCGAAAGTCGCGGTGTGAGAAAGGGGGCGAGCGGTGAGTGTGAGTGCCCCGTACGTAGCATCGCCCCGTTCTCGCCGCCGTTCTGCTGTGTTTCGAACCTTGCAACTCAAACCTTCCACACACCCGCTTCTCTCCGGCCCCCGTTCAGACCACACCTCGTTCAGCCCAGACCGCCAATCCCGCCTTTTCCTACTCTCAATCAAACCAGATCGCCCGTCCTTGCTTAACCGCCTACCCGCTGGCCCCGACCATCTCCGCCCACGTCGTACCGACTCATCTTGCAGCGTGCAGAACGGATCCTTTTTTTTTTTTCCTTTTCCTGTGCCTGTCCGATCGATCTTACCTGCGTGCGTGCGTGCGTGTGCGTTGTGTGCGTGTGTGCGCGCGCAGAGTGCATTGGAACCGCAGCATCTATTGATTCTGTGGTCACAGGTTGCTGATGTGTACATACACCCGCCTGTCGCCGACTGGACCGCGGGATTCGTGTGTGTGAGTGTATGCCCTGCGCGTGCATGTGGGTGTACATGCAGAACATACAGACTGCTTCATATCCGGAACCAAAAAGGAAGCCAAAAAGAAAGAATAAGACAGCTTCATACGAATATGTACAGTACCTGTAAGACTCCTGCCAGCGGCCGAACCGCCTCCCTCTCCCCCCGGCTGCCTCTCAGTCAGATATTTGCCGGATCTCCAAGCAGCCATCCGTCCCGCCTGTCTACTCCTGAGCTGGGAAGGAGGAAATGAGATGCAAGAGAAGGGAAGAGGAGAGGAGAATGTGGCCACCAACGGGCCGTGGGCGTCCAATGAATTCATGCCACGGTCCTTTGCGGCTCATAATCCCGTGCAACGTTCCCTCAGCCCAGCAATATCACCAGCCACCCGGGCAGAGCGAGTGGGCATATCGCGGGTACGGCACGGTAATCCTGACTTGACTCTCAGGATTGATTTGATCGCCGCTTTCCCGCTCCTTCTCCGACCGGAGCACACAACGCTGATCGAGAAGAATCCCGGGCCTCGTGTGGCCGAAGGGAGAGAGCTGATGTGGCCACTGATCGAAGTTTGCGCCAATGAGAGACGCACAGCAGCAGCAACACCCATGTGGAAGCGGTCGAAGGAAGGGGCACACTCAGCCGGTGACCTACCAGATGTGGGGCTTTTTCTTTTGCCAAAAGTCTCGCACATTAACTGGCGCACAAGTTCGTCTTTCGTTGCCGTCGTACCGTCACTGCGACTGTGTGAGTGTGTAGGTGTGTGAAGGTGTATGTGCGTGTACGTGTGCGTGTGCGAGATAGCAGTGTGAGTGGTGTATGTGTGTGTGTATGTGTGGAACAAGCAACACCTTTCTTTTAATTTTTTTCCTTTTCCAATTTTTCTCCGCCTACCACCCACCCACCCTCTGTGTCGCCGCCACCGCCGCCATCCCACGGGAACGCTTTTTTTTTTTCTTTTTTTGTCCCAAGCCAATCTTCTGTGCTTTTCTCTGCCCCATCGGCTCCACGGCCCACCCCAGACGAACCCTGGCTTTCGGATATGCACGTCGCACGATGAGGTCGCACAGATCGATAAGCGCGTTTCGACCCCCCCATTCCGCGCGCCAGGGATGTGGTGGAAGGGGGAGGAAGGGGAAGGTGTGAGAGTGAGACAGCAGCAACCTTTTCGGCGAACCTTCCGGCTGTGGCTGATGGACATGTGTTGGGGTGGAAGGATTATGCAGGTGCGGGTGTGTGTGTGTGGGCTGTGATCTGCCGTGTGCCATGTAATGCGCGTGATGAGCAACATTATCTGGCGTGGTGTGTGCCTGCGATCCCGGGTTTTGCCATTTCTTCCCCATGGAGGAAGGGAGGGCGGCCGGCGCCGGGGGAAGGGGAGGAGGGCGAGAGAGAGGGTGGAGGCTTGGTATGCCGACCAGGAATTCCCCCGTCGCCCCCCGATCGATCCTGTGTAGCCATGACGGCTTGGGCATGTGGCACCCGTAGCGTGATCTCCTCTCGGGTCCGCGGGAAAAAGCAATTCTGAAGCGCGGTCTGGATGAGGCTACGTACCTGGCGGCTGGAAGGCATTCAAGGGGCCGTTGTTTAAGGCTGACAGACGTTGGCGAAATGATGTCATCCAAGTGCGCGTGCCTCAGGTTAAGCTTTTGCGGAATGGCTCCATTAGGCAGAAACTAAAGCTGGGCAGTGAGCTGGAAGTGGAGGTGATGATATAAACGGGGGCGACATTCTCGTTTGGCAATCACACTGTAACGCTCAACGCAGATCGAAGTGCCTCAGATGGGTCTGTCTGAAGCGTATTTGCTACCTTCGTTACCTGTTGAGGAAATCTACGCAAAGGTTTCCGCTGGAAGGTCAACCCAGTTATTTGGATCCTTTCCATATAAATAAAGTAGTAAAGGGATGTCAAGGAGCAGAGAAGACACAGATGTTCCGACACTGGGTTAAATTAAACTACAGCCAGCAAGGGACGAGGAGGACGACGAGAATGATGAAATAGATTTTAACGGGAGAGGAAAACTAACTTCTCTAGACGTTCATGTCTTTCTCTCCCGGATACGGGGTCTCTTGAGGTATCATCGAGAAAGAAATACAACAACTTCTGTGTCTCGGCTCTCCACTAGGCACCGCATTATCAACGGGTAGTAGAGGGCGATAAGAGGCCCCGCGGGATTTAGACTTCGAAGTAGCCAGATCGTTACCGCTGCCGTTGGGTCACACATCATGCATTTACATCCCGATGACACGGTCTTCCTTAATCTGCGGACCCGGTGCACAAGCTATATAGCACTTGCTCGAGTCGACACCGTTCTCGTAGGGGCATAGGTACTGCTTAAGACTCTTTTACAATGCTCCTTCTTGATGGTCGAGCACCATTTCAAATTCAGCTGTTTTTTTTTTTTTTTTTCTTATAGAAAAGGGCATATCTCGAAATGCCGCTTCAAGTCTTTCCTCTTCACCACCACAATCACCACCACCACGCCGCCCGATCTGTCGGGAGAATGGAACGAAGTCGGTCACCTCGCAGGCGGAGGTTTGCGAGGTCTCTTGCATCGAAAATGGTCGGCGTCGGGACCGGTTTTTCTGTAAGATGGATAGGCATGGTGTATTTGTTATCCAATGTCTGAGAATGAAGGTGCGACGAGATGTGAGTATCATTGCATTCAATTTAAACCATGCGGCGTGTAGTGCTTTTGACTAATCCCTGATTAGAGAGCAGGTAGCGAGTATCCAGCAGACCCAGTACGTCGGGCAGGCGAGCCCGGGGACTGGACTTTCCACTTAATAGGGTGTCAGGGGTTACTACTCACTCCTCTTTGCACAGCTTCGTCCTCGGACCTTCTTCATTAGACTCACCGGCATAAGAATGAAATACTTCGCCGCCTCCCCGCTAATCCTTTGATCCGTGGTCGTGGTCGACGCCGTCAGACGATGAAGATATCGGCGGGGGCGTCCACCCCCCAAATCAACTTCTAGGCATTCCATACCCTCCTTGTTGTTTTGCGGTGTGTAGAAACATGTCTAGGAAATGCAGGGGAGATGCGGGGGCCCCGGGCTGGCGATTAGTGTCTTTCCATCGTAATGCTAGCAAGCGTAAAGATAAACATGGGGAGCGTGGTGAGCAAGATGGGACTGCTCCGGTCAATCCCATGCCCATGTCCTGGTATGCGTACTGTCCAAGAATCGACGGGAATGCCGTTTTGTAAGTCTTCTTTGGCGACCAGCACGGCCTAATGCCCGTTTGCCGCGTCCGTCTTTACCAAACACCTGATATTGCGTTGCCAATTCCCGATCAACTTCCGAGACCAATTATGCACTTAATACCCACTTGATGTTCTGCGGTGTCGAACCACTGGAGGATGCATAGACTGGCAGCACCAAAGACTCTCACTTGTACTCAGGCAAACGCAGTCGTCCCCAACGACTCGTAGGTTGTCGGATCAATGAGTTCGATATAGTCCAACAGTGCTCTAACACACACACACACAGATGGGAAGATACTGTACTCGGCTGCACGGTGTGATAAAAACGACCATACGCTCTGAAGCTGGGTTCCGTTAGGCTCCATAGCGGCCTAAGCATAATGCCCTGTGACTAGTTTGAAGCCCATTATGGTATGTTGCGGCGGGCAAGGTGATCTTTGGGCGGGTGGCCGTCTGGAAAGTAAAGTTCATCGCATCCTTTGAGGACGTTGAGGCTCCACTTATGTTGCAATATAAGTAAGGGCCGTCTATCGAACACTGTATTAAGTGTAGTCGGCTGTGCGTTTTTTACAACAACTTACCTTATATTACACCATACTTATATAGGTAGTAGAATTCAATATCTGGGTCCGGACAATAGATCAAATTACTACATAGGAAGAGTATCAGGTCCTAGGTAGAGCTAATAGAGCTCGGATTTTCTGTCACCCGATATAATCGACCATCCTCATCGGAGCATAACGGGAGGCTTAATGGTGCTATTCTATGTAGTCAAGGCTCACGCCTAGGCTCACGTTTGTTAATAGCTAGTACTTAATGGTTAACTGTCAGTCAATACTCCATCAAAGCAGCACAAGCGCCGCATCGGGTCTGTGGTTTAGTGGTATAATACTCCCTTAGCATTCAGCATCGTCTTGATTTCAAGTGGGAGTGGTCCGGGGTTCGATTCCCCGCGGATCCAGTAGTCCTGGTTAAATCCCGGGGTTATACCTTCTTTTTTGCATCCATGATGCCCAAAAGGGGGGGGTGTGGTTGGTGTTGACGGTTCGGGAGGCAATTTTGGTGGATTTCTTTTGATTTTGCTGCAACACCAGGGATTGCGACTGACGAACTCGGGCCGGGCAGCCATGCAAGAGACCGGCAAGATCAGCTTGTGTCGTTGCGTGGGTGGCTGGTTGGTAGGAGTGTACAGAAAATTTTTGCGGGGGTCGGGTCGGGTCGGAGTGTCGGAGGTCGGAGACGGACGCGAGCGGCAGGGGTCCGGCAACGCTAGCGCCCGAACCGGCCGAGTCCGCTGTGCCGCCGATGGTAGCCGAATGCGACTACGACGCGCGCATGACCCTGCGTGGCGTGGGAGGGAAAAAGGAGAGACGAACCTTGATCGTGGGCAAATTGAACATACGGGCCGCCGGCGGTGCGCATCATTGGCGACGTCGAGGCTGGCAGGCGTGAATGCTCTGTACGGAGCGCATTCGTGGTAGACATCATGCGGACCTGCAGCCTGGCCTTCAATAAAACATACAAGACCACCGTCGTAAGGCGGCCTCGAGGATTGTGGAGGGTGAAAATAACCTTCACACCTACGTAGGTCGGTACCGCTCTTCGCCGCATCATGGGCTGCCATGCAAGCTCGGTCGGTCAAAGCTGTCGTCTGGGCGGCCGGCTTGGCTTCGTAACGGAAAATCACTACGACAGGCTGGCGTATCTCCTGATGGGAGCGCAGTTTCCTCTTTCTTTTTCTCTCTCCTCCCTTCTCTCGAATGGGACGAGGTGACGCGATTGCGATGAGCGATTGTGGGCGAGCGTCTCGGTGCCGACCGTACGCGGAACTTGTGTCCGCGAGCTTGCGTTGCCGCCGTTGTAGAGGGGCAGAAATGCGCAAGCGCCTGCTGGATTGAGAGAGCGGACGACTGCACAGCCTCGCGGGGCGCTGCGGCGGGCGTCTCAGGATGTGTGCTGGCGCGAGGTGAAACGTGATAGAAGTCGCTGCGGTGATCTCGCGAATCTGGCGGGAGCGCTATGGCAGACAGCGTTGCTATTTGCAGCGGACGGTGGCCCGTGGTTTGATTTGCTCCAGCGGCGCTAAGCCTGTTCCTGGCGAGGGGCTCCCCTGCCATCTCTCCCGCCCGGCAAATCATCGCCCAATCGCCTCGTCATCACCACCCACTGCTGCTCCTCGCTTGCGCATCCTCTGTGCCGACTCGACCGACTGCTGCCGTCGCCCGCCTTCTCGCTCGTCTGATCGTCCGTCTGCCCGCCGCCCGCCGCCCGCTGCCCGCTGCCCAGTGCCCCGCGCCCTGCGAGCTAACAGCTTCTACCGTTTCGAGATCTGTCAGCCTCTCCATTAAACGGGTCGCCATGTGGACCTCTATCTCTGGTGACCGCTGCGCCAGGCCTTCCCGCGGAGGCTGCGTCGCCCGGTCGCTGGAATGAGCCGCCGTGGTCCTTGGTCGACTGCCCGATTGCGCCAGCCCGATGCCGCTTTGGGCAACCGTCGCTTAGTGAGTCCCTCGAAAGGGCCTATGTGTCTTGGCATCGCTTCGGTTGACCATGCGCCCTGTGCCCTCGACCCCAGCATGGAAGCTTCCTCTGCAACCTACCCACTTTCGACCCAAGTCCCGGACACTGCTCAGTGGCGTGGACGATGGGTGCCGCTCATCCGTTCTGGCCTCTTCCGGATCGTCGCCCTCTGTCTCGGTAGACTGGTGATGTGCCGTTTCCTGCATCTGCGCTCGTCAATGTCTGCTGCTCGGAACTCGCGTTCTTCGTACCCTCTGCATCCAATAATGCGGGGGCATTGCTCCTTTGGATTGGCGCCGCATACCGGGGTCTGCGCGTACACCTGCCCACCTGTCAGGACACTTAAAACGTTTCAGCTATAGCCAAGCCCCCGAAACGACTTGGTTGATTTGCCAGTAGCCCTTTGCGGCACTCTGCGCGAGGGTCCGCCCTGGTCACCCTACTATAGAAGGCAATACCCGCCATGCCGACCAGTGAGGTCCTTGTTCGCCCCTCCCGTCCCTCTCCGTCGGACCTGCCGCTCTCTTTTCTCCCCAGTCGAGTAGAGCTTGACTGACTCTGCTCGCATTGTCGTTCTTTCTTTCGCCCAATTCCTTGCCCACCACTCTTTTCATCCCGACATCTAGCTGCCCCGCAGCACGACGATCTTTTTGCAACCTCTACTCGTTATATCTAATACTAATCATGGGCGGCTTTGCAAGTATTGGCTTGGTCTGGAAGTTCTTGTGGGTGAACCTGCAGAAGCGCCTCCCGTATCCGAACTGACGTGGCTTGCAGTATCGTTTTTGCGTGCCTGATCGTGCTCACTATCCTTGCCGGGCTCTGCAAGCTCCTCTACAACAGGCACCAGTAGGCTTCATCTTTCTAGCCTGCTCTCCATCGCATTGCTTATACGTTCTCTAGGTTGAAGAAGCACATCGCGCTCAAGGAACAGCAAAACGCAGCGGAAACGGACAATCTAGCCTTGAATGATAGAACGAGGGATGAGGGGGATCTTTTTGGAATCAGGGCATTGGAAGCTGGATACTATGGCGGCGTTGCCCAATCCCGCCCAGGCTCTCCGACCGGGTCTTCAATGGGCTCCTCTTCCAGACATCCTTCCATCAGCACCAACACTTTGATCGGCAGCGCCGCTTCTCAGACACCAAAGCTTATCTCCCCCGCCACCAGCGTCACGAATCTGCCTCACAGCAGAAACACTTCTGGAGATGTTGCACCAAAGACGCCATCATCCCCGCCGCGCAAGAACCTGCCGCGCAGGAACACGCCGCCCACCTTGAGGCTGGAACCCTCACAAGCAGAGCTTACTGGTAGGAAGAACCACGGCGTTGTTGAAGTCGTCATTCAGAGGCCTGCTTCTCCCACCACACCCACTTCTCCTCTTTCCCCCAAATCCGTATTGCACCACGACATGGGTCCCAGCTCTCCGGCCATTCGCATATCGTCGGCGCCCGATGATCACGAGGAGAGCCCAATGTCGCCCGAAGTCCTCCGCCCTGCCGTTTACAACCCAGACGCACCGCAGCTTCCCATAGTGGAGTCCGTGTCGCGCATCTCGTGGAGGCCTTCAGCTGCAGACGACATGGCCGCAAATGCGTACTCGATGGCTGCCTCGTTGGATTACACCATGGGCGCTCCCTCTGCGGGAAGCAACCCTTCATCACCGGCACGCAGCGCATCTCCGCTCCCGTCACCCGTCAGAGTGTACCCGCAATCTTACATCCCCCGGCGTTCGCGAGATGAGGGCCGCTCGATTTTCCCCGCCGAGCCTCCCCAACAACGATCCAGGAAGAGCTCCTTCTCGTCAACTAGGAGCCGCCGCACGAGTTAGTTTTCCTCGTTTGACGTGCTGTCGCTGAACACGACTTGTTGACATTGCTGTAGAAGCCGAAGACGAGGAAGATGTCCCCGCTGTCCCATGTTTGGAAATCGAATCCGACTTCTACATTCTCCAACCCACGGTTTATACGCCGCAACACAAACGTGATGTGAGCGCGTCAGAGAGCGCCTACAGCACGGACTCTCTACACCGCCGCTCGTCGGTCTCCAGTGCTGAGACGGTCACGGAAGAGACGTTGGCCGCCACTAAACTCGGGCTTGAGCGCAGTGACAGCATGTCCAGCCGGAGACATAGCATCGGCGCCAACTCGCTGATGCCACCGCCATCACCAAACCCAGGCAGCACGGACCGATTCAGCGACTTTTTCGACGCCTATTACCGGCATTCGCAGTCGATGGATCCGAGCGTCGAGGTTGGGCGGGTGGAAACGTTGGCGATTCCCCCGAGGCATTCGACCATCGTCGAGGTGCCGACACCACTGGCGTCGCCGATGCCCAACAGCAATCGCATGAGTGTACAGATGGCCCAGCCCGGGATGGCGCTCTGACGGAGCGTGCTGTAGAACAGTGAGCGAAGTCGTTGATGCATATTCCCCAAGGCGTTTTCCTTTCCTCTGAGCGACACCATTGCGAGCATTTCTTGATGATTCTGATTCCCACCGAGTCCCTTTTCCTTTTTGCTACTCTCTCTCTCTCAAGACCGCGCAATATCGCTTTGCGACGGCATCTCTCTTACTACTCAACCACCTCCTTATACGGCACCTACGGCCAATGACGTGCACAGAAGAAGACAGGCAAGACGGAAGAAGATAGATACAGGCACTTGTATATAGTAAAAGTGTATAATAGTAATAATACCCTTTCTGCCGGGGCGATGCGCGTCTTTCCAAGGACAGGCGCAGCTCCTCAGAGGGCCGAAGAGCAACAAGCAAAATTGTCGTAGCAATGGTGATTGCCGGTTGTCGGGGACTCTCGCGCCAATGAGGACGATGGTTTTATGAGGAGCCGATCGTTGTTAGACGAAGTGGACTCTGAGGCGTCGAGATGGCCGCACAATGAGCTGACCACCACGTGTTTGTGGTGAACACGGCGCCCGCGCTCCCCCCGCATTTGGCTGTTGGTGCGACCGTGCAACGGCGAGGAAAAGGTGGCCGGCTCCCACCGCCGCCTGTGCAGCGGCAGGCGGCAATCGGCAATCAGACTCTGTTCCTGCATGTGAAAGCGCGGCAGTCTCACCGCCCTCAGCAACGCCCGCGCGCCCCTGTCCGCCTTCGCTTTTGTTGCGCCACCCGATTCCCCATTATCATGACCCTGGCCCAGCAATCGCGAGACCTCTCGACGACTTTTTTTCTTCTCTTGCCCTGTCGGCTCGTCCCACACGTCACCACTCCCTGGGGCCAATCTTAATACTTTAATTGATCATTGGACGACTGCATTTTATAATAAGCTCGGGACCCTGCAGCAATTTCTGGACCAACAAAACGCGCTCGGCTGATCCTATTCGTTCCCTCGCGCCGCAATCGAGGGATTCGTTGGAGCCTCCCAACCCGTTGACCTCCACCTCCACCGACCTCCACCACACCCGCGCAATCCTCCGCGCCTGCGCCGCCGACAAATCGCGTCCCCCTTTCCGACGAAACCCATATCATCGTCATCGTCGACTTCCGCAGCAGCGGCAACAACGCACCACCTTCCTCCGCCACGCCACCCACGCACAATCAGCCCGACACACACGCTCAACAACCACCCAACAATGCCGCTCATCCTCGACGACGGCAGCCCGTCGCCGGCGGGCACGGACCCCACGGCCCAAGGCCCGTTCCGCGACGAGCAAGAGCGGCGGCGGCGCGTGCACCACGACGCCGACGTGGTCATCATCGGGGCGGGCGTGTTCGGCACGGCGGCGGCGGTGGCCATGGCGAAGCAGGGGCGGTCGGTGATCCTGCTGGAGAGGTCGCTCAAGGAGCCGGATCGCATCGTGGGCGAGCTGCTGCAGCCGGGCGGCGTGCAGGCGCTGCGCACGCTGGGCATGGAGTGGTGCATGGACGGCATCGACGCCGTGCCGTGCTTCGGGTACGACGTCGTGTACTACGGCACCGGCGTGGGCATCCCGTACCCGAAGGAGGTGCAGCCGGGCAGCGGCGAGAAGGGTGGCAAGAGGCCGCAGGGCAAGGGCTTCCATCACGGCCGCTTCATCCAGAAGCTGCGCGAGGCGGCGACGAGGGAGCCGAACGTGACGGTGGTGGAGACGGAGGCAAAGGATCTGGTGCGGAATGGGTGGACGGGGCAGGTGCTGGGCGTTGAGTGCTCGACTAAAGGGGAGAAGGACTACGTGAGTTTTTCCGCGAATTCTCGCGGCTCGTTGATCGGGCTTGCGGGGAGGGAGAGAAGAGAGTGATTGCTGACGGAGCCTGCAGTACTTTGGCCACATCACCCTCGTGGCCGATGGCTATGCCTCCAAGTTCCGCAAGTCGAACCACCCGCACCGGCCCGAGGTGCGCAGCAAGTTCTTCGCGCTCGAGCTGATCGATGCCGAGCTGCCCATGCCGGGCCACGGGCACGTCATCCTGACCGAGGGCCCGCCGGTGCTGCTCTACCAGATCGGCACGCACGAGACGCGCGCCCTCATCGACATCCCGGACAAGCTGCCCTCGGCCTCGGTCAAGAACGGCGGCGTCAAGAACCACCTGGAGAACGTGGTGCTGCCGAGCCTGCCCAAGTGCGTGCAGCCGAGCTTCGAGGCCGCCATGCGCGCCGGCAAGCTGCGCTCCATGCCCAACTCGTTCCTGCCGCCTGCCACCAACCGCACCCCCGGCCTGGTCATCGCGGGTGACGCTCTGAACATGCGCCACCCGCTCACCGGTGGTGGCATGACGGTCGCCTTCAACGACGTTGTGTTGTTGGCCGAGTTGCTGCACCCGGATATCGTGCCCAGCCTGGCCGACCACCGCCTCGTGCTCAAGCAGATGAAGGCGTTCCACTGGCGCCGCAAGAACTGGGCCGCCGTCATCAACATCCTCGCGCTGGCGCTGTACGCGCTGTTTGCCGCCGACGGTAAGCCCTAAACCCCACCCCCTCGTCACTTGTGCTCGAAACCTGAAAAGCTAACGTGTGACGCAAACAAGACCCGAACCTGAAAACGCTCCAGCTCGGCTGCTTCCGCTACTTCCAGCGCGGCGGCAACTGCATCGACGGGCCCGTCGGCCTCCTCGCCGGCATCATCCGCCAGCCGCTCATCCTCTTCTACCACTTCTTCTCCGTCGCGCTGTACGCCATCTGGATCCGCGTCTCGGAGGCGCCGCTGCTGATGAAGCCGTGGGCGCTGATCAGCAGCATCGCCGTCTTCTGGACCGCGTGCAGGGTCATCTTCCCGTACATCTGGTGCGAGTTGAGGCCTTGATTGCTGGACGTGGTGACGCCACAGCATCTTGTGAGAAGTTGGGACGGTGGTATTCATGAACAGAAAAAGCTGGGGAGTGGGGAATGGGGAGAGCAGCAGAGACGGGGGCTCTGTCGTGTAGATGTATGTTGTGGGCTGCGCCCTGCCGTTGTTGTCGTCATATTCGACGCTATACTGCTTTTGCAAGACGTGCATGGCGGTTTTTTTTCCCCCCCTTTCAGAGAAAGAGAAGGAGAGATGAAGACGAATTACTGTTCACGGTTTCGACGAAAGTTTTTATGGCGTTTTCGACGCCGCCTTTGTATAGTACAGACGGCTTTGATCAGTTGCTGTTGATGAGAAATAGACCGGTAATTTTTAATGGCACTTCTTCTCTTTTCAAGAACGTCACTCACTTGAGAGGGGGCGAACGTATGTAACAAGCAAACGCAAAAAGGCAAAGACTATACAGCGAACAGCTGGAGATCTGCGATTTGTCTTTCGTGTGGCTCGATCAGCGATCGTGCTGAACGGTTGAGTTCCACCGAATCCTTCTCCGCCGACTTGCCGCTTCGGGGGGAAACACGAACAAGGTCTTCTGCCTGGGGGTGTGTGCGCGGAAAGAAGAGCCTTGCGGATCTTCCGACGACTCACTCCCTCTCTGCCTCTCTTCTTCTCTTCTCCTTCGCCGACAACAACCAGTGCTCGTCCGCCCCACCCCCACCCTCACCTCCCCAGCAACATACAGCATGCTGGAGGATCTGGCCATGGGTCCCATTCCGGAACCTTTTTCGGAGCTTGGACTGTCATCGGCGATGGGCTGTAACGCAATGATGGATTACTCCGTTGACGACGATATTGGTGGAGTACAAACGTTCGAATTACTCTTCACGTCTTTACATCAGCGGAGTAAATTTGAGACAGAGCAAAACCCGATGAATTTGGAAAAAAGCCTGTTGACGTTCTAAAAAAAAAAAGCGAAGAAGTGGGCCCGAGCATCCTCCCCTCCTCCCCTCCCCCCTCCCCCCTCCTCTCCTCCCCTCCCCTCCCCCTCAGACCATGTCCTCGGGCGGCGTGCGGCGGGCGGAAACCCGGCGGGCAGCGGGCCCCGCCTGCCCAACGTAGAGCTCCGGGCTGACGCCCGACGAGACGGCCCGCGCGGCCTCGCCCCGCGCAAGCACGGAGACCTTCCCTTCTCCGGACATGTCCGGCGCGGGCTGCCGGGGGCGGCAGACGGGCGGCGTGGCGGCGTCGGCGGCGACCAGGGCGGGCAGCCCAGGGGAGGGGGGAGAGGGGGGAGAGGGGGGAGGAGGAGAGGTGGCGGCGGCGGCGGCGGCGGCGGTGGTGGTGGTGGTGGTGGCGCCGTTGCTGCTGCTGCTGCTGCTGCTGCTGCTGCTGCTTCTGTTGCTGCAAGCAGCAACAAGTTCCTATCACAGTAAGTTAGCACTATAATAAACATGAAGTAAATGATGCTGTATAGAAAACATACCTGAAGGAACGCCTCGACACGTTCATAGTGTCGGTATGTCTATATGTTTTAGTTACATTAGTCTCTGTATCAAAATGTTGCATTCAAGTTTAACTTACAGCGCGCCTGAAGGCGGCGGCGGCCACCCTTTCGGCGGCGGCGGCCTCCCTTTCGGCGGCGGCGGCCTGCCTTTCGGCGGCAGTGGCCTGCCTGTCCGCGGCGATCTGGCGCCGCTGGAACCAGCGGTCGACCAGCGGCACGAACACCGTCAACATGGTCATCACCACGGTGAACGAGGCGCCAACAAGCACGGGGAAGACTATTAACAAGGTTAGCGCGAACTGCCTAATCGGGTAACTCGTTCATGTGTTGCCTGAAACACGGTTGCCAAGCGGGTACTGTGTCAAGCCATGGGCAGAGATGTTTCAAGGTGCAAATCCTCCTTCTCTTGTGCGCTGTGGAAAGAACTGAAGGGTTGAAGGTATGTAGTACTTACGCCAGTGGGCGGGCTCGGGCGGCCCGGTGGCGGCGGTGGCGGCGGTGGCGGCGATGGTGGTGGTGGGGGTGGTGGTGGTGACGGCGGCCATGGCGGCAGCGGCAGCGGCGGCGGCGGAGGGAAGCGGGGGCATGGTGCTGGTGCTGGTGCTGGTGCTGGTGCTGTGGAGGCCTAGAAGATATCACGAAGTTAGCAAAGATTCTCGAGATTGGATAGGAACATGAAGCCTGATGTGGTCTCCCTACGTACGGAATGGGTGTGAGCCTCGTGCTAAAGAGAGAAGAGAGAGAGGAGAGAGCGCGAAAGAAAAGGTATACCTGTCGAAGCTGCAGTGCTCCTTCCTGCGCCAGCAGCGGACGACTTGGGCAGCGGCCATGGCAGCGGATGCTGCCTTCCTTGCACAGAAAACTGGAGGAAGGCACTGACCAGCACTCAACACCATCGAGAGCTGATGTAACATCAGACTGCAAAGTTCTGCGGCGACATTGCCTGTTCATTCTCTAGATGCAATGAACGCGCCGTTGCCTGCATGCCCGGCGAAGTCGGCTACGCCAGCTAGTAAACTCCAGTTTTTGTCCCAGTCCCACCTTACTGGGAATGGGAGTTGTGGTTCTCCTTCCAATCGCAGCGAGGTCTTGTGTAAGCCGCGCCTGATGCAACGGGCCTTCACTGTCCCGAAACGGAAACACAGTGAACAACATGGAGTAGAACTCAACAGCTATCCCGTCCTTCCACAGAGATATGCAGCTGAATCATGACTTGCATTTTGTTGTATGTACCTAAATAGCAGCTAGACCCTGTGCTCTTGTTCTCGAAGGTTTGGGCACATGAATCATCAAGGGGAGTTTTATTGACGTATAAAGTGATATCTGAGCTGAATCTTTGATCCCATGTAGTTACACAGGAGCTCCCATGGGCGTCCAAAATACTTTCTCCGCTTTGATGTTGGCACTGGCTTCACCTCGGGCTTCTGCGGTTTTAGGAATGGGGGCACCGGGCCACCACTCTCCCGAATCCTCCGCGCGATCAGCAACGCTTCATCGGCATCCCAAACGCCAGCATGCGACACTCCTTCCTCTTTTCCCTCCTTTCCGATGTGCATGTTGTCTACCTGCTCGCAGGTAACTCGCATGTTTTCCTCGCAGCGCTTCCCCGTCTTCGTTAACGCCATTTCCTTAAACTTCAGCTCACTGCGCCCAACTCCTTTCTGTCCCCAAGCGGCGTTTACATCAAAAATGGGGCCGTTTAGAGCCACAAAGAAAATCCCCTGTACCTTTTCCAAGCCTTCAATCAACCTACCCTGTTTGTTGATGGGCAGCCGTGGTATCACAATGTGACGATCAACCCAGAGCCTCCGCGCCAATCCTTCGACGCCCCGCCTAGCAAGTATCTCCTTCAAGGTCCCGACATAGGTACCGTACGCGCCTACACTCGTGATGAAGCGCCAGATAGTAGCAACCACATAGTCCAGCGGTATGTCGAGTGCTTGTGCCGGAATCACTATCTTATTGAGGAACAGCTTCTGGTCTTCCGCTCCCTCGATGCAGTCTCCCACAAATAACTGAGTATGAACGAGGTCATGCCAGTCCCTGTACTCCTCGTGGACTGTACCACCGTAGCGCCTAGTGATTCGGTCCTCGAACGCGGTGCGGGCCCTGGCGAGATTCTCGCCGATCTCGAATATGAGCCGAACATCCAAGTCGGACAGGCCTACGCCGGAAACGCGAGGGTACGAGGAATAGGGCGCATAGTCGATTGTGAGAACGAACTCAAAGAACCGACCGAGACTGACGACATTGCGAAGGTCGGGAGCGGTGGCGGGGCAGAACTCGGCGTCAAGGGCGAGGCCGACGGCTTCGGAAAGTACGGAGGCGTAGGAGGGTGCGAGGTCTGCAGCTTCGTCCGACGTGCTTGGATCAGTTGCTGGTGGTGTTGCAGGCTGGTGAACTCCGGAAGCCATTGTGGTTGATGCTTCTGCGTTGCGAAATTCCCCTGTGGTGGCCGGCTGCATAGTTGTCGATACTGATTATCGGAAGTGGGCGACTGCCATAAGTACCCTACGGCAGTCGCGGTTCTGACCAAGCGCTCAACACTGGAACACCCGCATCACTCGCCCAATCATAACCCAGTACTGCCAGTACCGCACCCCCGCGCGACTTGGGCAGGACCCTGCAAGATTTCTCAAGCCGGCCATGCGGCACCCGCTCATGATAAGCTGGGCCCGTTGCAGAAAGGTGACACAAGGGACCATCGCCTTTTTGTCATCCGTACGCTTTATCCCACAAGCGCTGTCTAGAAGTCATAGGCAGTAAACCATTAAGCTACGTAGCCGTTACCAGCTGGATAATAAAAGAAACGGCCGAGTGGATCTATATACTCCACTTCGTCACTGTACCGGACTAACTATCGCTGAGCTCGCTTTTTACCCTAGGCGGCGAGCGTCATCAGTACCATGGTCGTTGGCCCAGACGAAGTCCCTGAAATGCCCACGTGCTACCCAAAAGATACGTGCAGTTATTACCCGCCTACACTACGGCGGAAATATCCAAGAGGTGCGGAAGCGAGTCTCAGGCCTTTGGGATGAAATTTGGGGTGTAAGTTTGAGGTTTACAACCACATCCGCTACTCTTCTTCTTCTCAACACCTTGTAAGTTTTTCGAACATGATATATATAGTGACTACGCCAAACCGAACACTTAAATGAGTTCCACGTCACCTGGTGCAGTGGGTAAGGGTACCAACCTTTACAACAACGTTGGATTCCGTCTTTCGGGAAGCTAATTTCACCGATTCCCTCGGCGAAACATGGTCGATTATAAAGCATGGTAAAGTCTCCCACACCTTCGACCGGGCCGCCCAACTTTCGACAAACCCTTCTCCGCTACCAGCAATCCCCAGACATTGCGGCCTCCAACAAACCACCAGCTTCATCACATTCGCCATCACAGTCGATCTCCCGCCTCCCGACGTCCTGAACATGAGCCTCTCCGACGCCGCCGTCAGGCACATCTTCGAAGTCGCAGAGAAACGTGAAAGCTCCCATGATCACTGCAATTTTCCAAGGAGGTCTGGAGAAGGCGAGGTCACTGGGCGAGGAGATTCTTGTGTGTGAGCCGAAACGCTCAGATGGTGATCATTCGGTGCCTCCGTGATGGATGGAAAAAGCACAAAAACGCCTACGCTAAAGCCCTGGGAGAACCAGCTCCCCTCCGCAAAGCACAAAAACACAAACTACCTTAGCCTCGACGAACCGGAACCAGCCGGCCATCTTCGGCGGACGCCAGCGCCCCCGATCCCCCCCTCCCCCACGCTCTCACGCCCTCGCCCTCGCCGCCAGCAGCTCCGCCCAGTCCGGGCAACCCGCCCTCGCCTCCTCCCACTCCGCCCTCAACCTCCCCTCCTCCGCCACCACACCCCCCACCCACCCCATCACCAGGGCCCTCTCCGCCCTCTCCCTCTCCATCTCCTCCTCCCCCTTCTCGACCAACACCACCCCGGCGCTCCCCCTCTCCACCACCCATCCCCCCACCTCCCCATCAACCCCCTCCAGCCCGACCAGCGGCGCCGGCACACCCCTCCTCTTCCTCTGCCCCCTCTCCCCCAATCTGAACTCCCTCCCGGGCCACATCCGGAACACCAGCCCTCCATCGCGGGGCCCAACCGCCGGCGGCAGGCCCCCGGAGACGCCGCGGACCGGGACGGGCGGGCGGGCCACCTCGTCGACGTCCGCGAAGCAGGACTGCAGCGGGCGCAGGTGGTGGTGGAGGGTGGCCTGGGCCACGCAGCGGCGCTTGTTGCCGCCGTTCTTGTCGTTGCGCGTCGCCACCGGCCGCGGGTTGGGGAAGCGGTCGGCGACGTGGCGGCGGGCGGCGGCGACGGCGCGGATGGCGGCGGGGTTGGCGAAGAAGGCGCCGCCCGCGGCGCCCGCGGACGGCGGGAGGAAGATGTCGGCGGCGGCCCGCCCCGGCCAGGTCTTGAGGATGGCGGCCTTGTTGTTGTTGTCGTCGTCGTCGCCGAAGAGGTCCTCGGCCTTGCGCTTGCGGTTGGGCGGGACTACCCACGCCCCAGTCGGACCGGCCAACTGGTGGTAGTCCCCCCGGCGCTCGCTGGAGGGCGCGATGCTGCTGCTGTGGCGGTGGCTGCTGCTCCAGCTCGGGGCTGGCGCCAGCGCCGCCGGCGACGGCATGAAGGTGGCTGCCAGGCCACCAGACAGCGGCCCCTCCCGCCCGCGGGGGTGGCTGCTGCTGGGGCTGCTGGCGTTGCGGCTGGGCAGCGGCGGCGTGATGACGGCGATGGGGGTGGGAGCGGCGGCGGCGGCATCAGCGGCGGCGGCGGCGAAGGCTGTCGACACCAGGTCGACGACGATGGGCGTGGGCGTGGGCGTGGCGGCGGCGGCCGAGGCGCTGCTGGTCGGACCAGCCGAACCAGCGTTGGCAGCCGTGCTGCCGTTGGTGGACATGATGGCGGTGGTGTGTGTGTGTGTGTGTGTGTGTGTATGTGTATGTGAGGGGGGCCGAGGAAAGAGGAAGGGGTCTGGGGGACAGGCGGCTTTTATGGGCGGCGGCAGTGTGAAAGCTGCAACAATAGGCAGCAGAGAGACAATAGTAACAATAAGATGGAATGGCTGACATGAGAAAGTGAAGGGAGGTACAATAGGAACAATAAGATGGGGTGGTTGGCATGTCGAAGTGAAGTGAGGTCGAACAGGTGGAGCCGTGGAAGTGAACGAGACACAAGCAAGAGTCATTCTTACACCAGCGACCGGCGTCGTAGAAGAAATTTGGAAACCGTCCCTTATCATTCAGCAATCGTGTGTTGCATATCCATCGTAATGCTCGGACCAGAGCATGTCCCATCAAGTCATTGTGAAGTGAAAAGACAGACCATGACAAAACCCCTCTCGCCTGCACCTTCAGCGCTATAGGAATAAGGCGAAGGAAAATAAAATGAATCGAAAGGAGAGAATCTCAATCCAGTGCTGTCCCGAATCTCCAGTAAAAGTTTTTCTTGCCCATTTTTGTCCCGTCGCCGTCGCCATGCAAAAGAAAGACCTGAGTTGCCTGTCGGCCCATCGCAGAATGCCCCTAAGCTGGGCGCCAAAACGTTATCCCAAAGAAAGAAGCAAGAATAGTGATACTACCAGCAAAGCAACTTCCGGTGGCATGCAATCAGCCTTGATGCATATGGAGAGGAAAGAAGCCATCTCCAGACCAATGCAACCCGACCGGAAGTCGGATATCCCACAAACACTACCATGAGAAAACCCAGTAATCACCACCCCATTTTGAAACCATACCTTCGGCAGCCTCTAATACGCCAATTCGCCAATATGAGGATGTTGCCGTTACGACAACCAATGAAGTTTCGAGGTCGACGGCTTCGCTCAGCCCTCTCAAACGGCCTCGACATCGTTGTCCGTGAATTCCAGTTCCTCGTCGCCCGAGAAAGCTGTTGTTGCTCGAGCGTTAGTTGAAATTTGACTATGTGCTGGAGAAAGAGGATTGACGTGGAGGAGCGGAACCCCCCTCAGCAGCCCAGCTGGTCATGTCCATCGCCATGCGCATACTTACCCGAATCGTACTCGTCACTTTCAGGCCACTCCCTGCAAATCTGCGCCACTGCGTGACATCTTTGCTCAAGCTCGTCGAACTGGACGGTGGTGAAGGTGTCGGGCCAGGCGGTCCGAAGCGCCCTGAGGAACTGATTGCATTCGACGATGACTGAGTAGAGGCAGTTAACAATGTTCCGGGGGACATCGGCGTCTCTGGCCATGACAGTCACACGCTCGTAACAAACGCAAATCAGGTTTCGCACTGCGTTAAAACGTGCGCTGTGGGCCTCCTCCGTATCCCATTCTTGCCGGGCGCAAACTCGGCCGGGAAGGTGGTCAGTGATCAGCTTCTTCGTGATGTTTAGAGTCGTAGTTTGGACTTCGGCGACCTCGAAGCACAAGAGCCGGGGTACCCACATCTGCGCCAACCCGACCATCTGAGTGTAGAAGAAATCCGGATATTTGCGGCTGATATGCTCGTTTTGAATGAGCGAGAACCCATGGACGAAGCCGCAGAAAGACTCTCCCAAAAGGTGTTTTTCGGGAACCATGCAGCCGACAATGTCGCGAGCCATCGACTGTACATCTCTCGGTCGGGGCGCGTACGTGCAGTACGAGAGCGCTGCCGTCACGAACGGTGCACCCACTGCCGGCATCAACAATTCGACTCCCTCGAAAATTGTGACGTGGATGGCCCTGAGTTGACCGGCGGCCGGCTCAACTGCCAGCATGGCCTTGACAATCTCGTCCGGGGCAAAAGGCCGCGACTGCTCCATCGTATCCCACGTCTCAAGGAGCCGATTGAGGACCGTCAAGCAATTGTTCTTCTTGTCCCACCGGTAGAACAATGTCCACTCCGGCTGTGTGAACGGGAATTTCTGCTGCTCGGAATCAGAGCACGACCGAATGCGCTCAACCGTGTTCGGAACGAGTTCAGCTTCCAGATCAATGTGCTGGAGGAGGCTTGACAGAAATGCGGTCATATCAGTATAGGAAGGCGTGCTGCCCTTCCTGTTGATGACTCTCCTGATGTGCGGGTATCGTTCGTCCGTCTCCTGAACAGTGTCGAGACTGTAGATCTCCAGACACAACATCAGGAACCCGTGGTCCAGCAGTAGCGCGACCTCATGTTTGCCCCAGTCGGCCATGGCGCAAAGGAACTGAAAGTATATCTCCCAGACACGCTGGGTCAAGTCGAGCCCGCGAGCGCAGTGACCAAGGTCCGTGACCATTGACCTCATGCGTGAGAGTATATCGGACAACGCCCCGTCTTTACTTTCCTCCAAAGCTTGCTCCAGGTCGGGTTCGGTGACATCCAGGCCATACCTGGAAGGGTCGCGGCTTCGAAGTTCCCTCAGCTCGTCGACGATGAAGCAAGCAACGTGCCAGCCGACTAGATTCCCGGCATCAGCCTGGTGTGAATAGATGAACCAATCAGCCAAGGCATTCTCGTGGCTGCTGATCCAGTCATTTGCCAGTTTGGTACACTCAGTACACGGGAATATAGCCCTCTTCAAGTCACTGATCAGCTTGGCCAACTCGTCTATGTCCTGACTGCGACCGGTCACTTCATACATGTGCTCCAAAGCCATGTTGATGACGCAATTCTCCAGCTCATGCCCGTCGGAACAGACTCCTTTGTTGATCGTCCGCATCTGCACAAGCAGTTTCCGGATGAAGGATGCGTGGGCCTTGTCGAACATGCAGTATTCCCGGATATGGCGCTCATTCTCGGCGCTGACCCGCTCCTCGACATCCTTGGGCATCATTGCGATGGGGTTTAGCGACTGAGGAGCACGAAGGACACTTGTACCATCCTTGTCGAGCGACGAGGCACGCTGATAGAGGAGCATGTAGGCGGATGTATGCCTGCCGTTCCCACCGAAGCACTCGTTCTCGACTTTACCAAGGTCCTGCTCGGTGACAGTGTCGTCGTTGAACTTGATCCACTTGGCATGACCCTGGTTACCCGGACGGACGCGGACATAAGACCAATAATGGCCCTGCTCAACGCCTCCTGCGTGGACCAAGATGCCAACGAGCTCGAAAAAGTCATCGTCAATGGGCTGGTCCGGTTCACTGAGATACTCCACCTTGTACGGGCTCATGTTGATGCGTGAGGGGAAGCGGAAATGGTCGTTGATCTTACTCCGAGTCATTGTAAACGGATCGAAATCGAATCGCTTCAGATGGACGATGAGGTTGTCGGGAACGCTTTTGAGGCAGGTGCGCTTGACCGCGTTTACCAGGCGACCACCACAAGGCTCACATTTGTACTTGTTCTCGCCTTCCAGGCTTTCGCCCTCGACATAGGCTCTCAGACTGTCCTCAAGTGACTCCTTGCCCTTGACCTCCAGAGGCAAGTTGAAGAGTGTCTCGGTGGTCTCTGAGACATGTTGGCAGTCTTTGGACTTGATCTGGTTGACAGAGCAACCGCCGTAGAAATTCCGTAGGCGCTGTTTGTCATCTGCGGTGCGTAGTTCGCTCTCAAGCTGGTCCATGAGTAACCGGAAGAATTCCTCGGTGTCCATTTGGATTGCGACATTGATCGGCTTCTTGTCGATGCCGCGCACGCAGTGAGCGAAAGGTTTCATATCGACCGATCTTGCGTAGCTGCTTTGCATGGTGGCAAACAGGTCTTGCATGGCGTTCAGCAAGCCATCTTTGGTACCACATTCGGCCTCAAACACGAACTTCCTGAACTCTATGTCCATGAAAAGCTGCGTCATCATGGAGTTCATGTAGCACAGAGCCTGTGGGTTTTCCAATCCCACGTAACCCGTCTCAGAACGGAGATCTCTTGGCCCGGACAGCACATAGTTGTCGTCTTTGGCATGGGTATTGTCATGCAGTAGGTTACGGATGGACCCAACCATTTGGGTGTACACGGCGGTGTCCTCGCAGAGTGCCGTTATCAAATCATAAAGCTCATCTCTTGTTTTCGTCTCCAGCACGGGAAGGGCCTCGCTTGCACCAAGCCCACGTGTGCCCGCCATGTCAGACACAGGGGGGAAGAGAAATTTGGTGAAAATGCTTGCAGCGAGGCCCTCGATGTTCAATGGCTTTTTAAACGACTTGAGAGATGAGACTGCCGTACGGAGGAGTTGAGCAAAACCGGAGATGACGAAATCAATCTCGGAGCGGCCGACGCAAGCCTCGTATTTGTGCGCCAGGAGGAGCTCGCTCCATGTAGAGATGTAGGACCTGAGGC
This sequence comes from Diplodia seriata, assembly GCF_021436955.1. Classification (NCBI taxonomy): domain Eukaryota; kingdom Fungi; phylum Ascomycota; class Dothideomycetes; order Botryosphaeriales; family Botryosphaeriaceae; genus Diplodia; species Diplodia seriata. The sequence goes on along the minus strand of NW_027117309.1, from coordinate 2,545,639 downwards.
CACCTTCATCACGTCGGTGTTCGTCATACCAGCGGAAGATCTTGACAGACATGTCGAAGAGCTGTTGGCAGGATTTTGGGTAGTGCGAGACGCGTGGCAGAAGGTTTGTCAAGATGTTCCAATAGAAAGACACGAGTTCGTCTTTGCCAACGAGAGAATCACTGCTGAGCAATAAGCATCCGTCCACCAGGCGAAGGTGAGAGTATACATACCTAGATAGGTGTTGGCACTCGTTCTCGATGTTGATTGATATGGACTCGCGGAGCTTTTCGCACTCATGCGAAACCAAAAGTGTGAAGTGGAGGTCGTCGAGGCCTGCCTGAGACTTGAATCTGTTCCAGACACCAGAGCTGTGGTTGAATGCCTCTAGCAAGGCCACGTAACATTGGAATGCGAGCTGGACGTTCGATGTGCTTAAAGCAGCTTGCAAGAAGGACATAAGACGGTCAGTAAGACGCGTTTCGTTGTCGAAGTACGATGCCGACACCTCTGTGTCAACACTCTCTGTAATTCCGTCAGTATTTTGCCTCGCTTTAGGTTTGATCATCTCCCTACCCTTCAACAATTCCGTAAATGTCTCCAGGACGGCCTGGGCAAGAAACTCATCGTGCGGTCCGGACAGAGTGTCGTTGATGAGCCCCTCGTTCTGAATCACAGCATTGAGGAGCTGAACGGAATGACTGATTAACTGCACATTCAACGGAAGGCCCTGCTCTACATTAATCGCTGCTTCCTGGGTTGCTGAAGACATGCGAGGGTATACCGATCTCAATTGGTTCCCGAAATCTTTACGGAGGGTCGAGACAGAGATTCGGGCTTTGAACAACTTTCCTGGGGAGAAAGAGGACTTGAAAGTGTCCGATATGGACTCTGTCTGTCGCCCTCCGTACGTAACGGCCAGAGCTTTCCCATGCGGGGGTAGCTGGTTCAGGAAATCGTATGCCTACAAAGGTGTTAGTCTTGCCATGGTCAAATAAAAGAGTTCCTTAGCTTACAGCCTCGCTCATAGAGTCATCACCGCCATCCAAGAAATCGAAGATGGTGTCGTAATGCTTGAGAATCTCTTTCTCAATCAAACTCGAGCTCCCTCGACCATTCGCGGGAGCCGCAATTTCACCGACGTTCTTGACCAGAATGGCACCCTTTTGGTGAAGGGATAAATCACGTAACGTCCTATTACCCAGCGCCTGCAGATCAAGTGGGGCACCACCATGGATCATTCGGAATTCGCTGAACCCGGTCCAGTCACGCAGGCGCTCCACAAGCCATGACAACGATTGAAGATCCCCCACTTCAACAGTGTGGATATGCCCGATGTCGGCGCCGATCGCTTGGAATTTGATCGCCTGGATGTCGCCGACTGTATCTTCCATCCTTGCAGGGATGTCGGGTTTTCTAAGACGGGGCGACGTAACCTGAAGGTCAGGGCGTTGCTTGACCACGCTAAGCAGCACTGTCAGGAACAACAGGGTCCTTCGGAACTGGAGCTCAAGCATCTTCGAATCTTCCCTTACGCCCACGTCTCCCATCTCTACCTCGTCAGAAATGCTCGTGTTGCCGGACTTTTTCAAAGCGGAATATGCGGTCACCATCTGGTCTATGCAGCGATTGATGAGGGCAGTATGGGTATCTTGAACGACATTAGGAAATTCTTCGGTGTGTTGGTTGAAAGCTTGCGGATCCAAATAGAAGTTTGCCAGGTATTCCGCTGTGATCTTCTCAATTGTGTCGGAAGGCGCTGTGAGGATGACATGCCAGAGTAAATCCACGATGAGTGGCTGGAATATCCCATCAGATGTCATTTCACTTTCTGTCGAAGTGCGCCGCTGGTAGTCTGTCAATTCACGCAGAAAGTCAAACAATCCAGTGGTATAGAAGTCCGGGTTCAGCGTCGGGAGGAGCTCAGTTGCGCAGATGTCAAGAAAGGCATTCTTCGAAACTTGCGATCTCGCCAAGGAAGAAAGTTGGTGCCATGCGACGTCTTGAAGATCAGCACCTATGGCACGGGGGCCAACCAGATGGTCCCAAACCTTTTTCTCTGTCGCCGCAGCCAGGGACGTGGGCGAAATGTTCATCAGGTGAAACAGAAGCTGAAGCCGTGATGTGAGTGGTACGTCGAGGCCTTTCCGAGGGTTGTTCTTTTCTGCTGCTACGAAGGAGCAAAGCTCTTCTGAGACATCCTCAGCCACATTAGTTCTCAGGAGAATGTCCGAGTCGGTAGGCATAGCTGAAAGCATGGTGAATATGATTTCAGCGTTAGCAGCAGCCTGAAGTGTCTTGTCTGCAATGCCTGTAGCACAGGACCGATATATCTCAGCTTTGTCATCTGCAGTGGCGAATTCCCCCCGGGAAAAGAACGCAAGCTGTTGGATCGCGGAATGGTGCATCAGCTGCAGGACTGGAGCTGAGGACTCTGTGGGAAAAGGGTAGGTCTCTTGTGCCAAGTGGACACAGAGCGAGAAGATAGCCATCCTCCTCGGCTCCTCCGTCCACTTATGCAGGTCGACCCGAGCTTTCTTCTGGATGCCGTCGCAGATGCGTCTAAACAGCTCCGCAAAGGATGTCGAGAAGCTAGACAGCGGGAGAGTCTTGAATTTGGTGCAGAGGTAGAGAAGGTCCGAATTGGACATCAGAAACACCGTATGAATGGTCATCTCGATCAAAGCTTCCGCCATGCGTGGATCCTGGTTCTGGGTAATGGCGTCCCAAATAGCGTCGGTCTGTGCTTCTCCATAGTTCTCAGTCACTGCAAGGAAGCCGACAATATTACCGCTCCGGGAGACAAGCTGAGGGTGCGAGTCGACGCCGATGATGTAGTCGATAATCTTATCTTCCAGCAGGATTTCCGCGAAGTGGCGGAGAATGTATTTGTTGGGGAACTTTTGGCTCCAGTTGGTCCAGACCTGAATGAACTGGGTGTTCATATTCTCGATAGCGTAAATGCGGTGTGCCATATGCCCCTTCAGTACGTACTGTTCCAATGTCTTGAGCGACCATGACATGTGGAGGACCTCCGGGATCAGCAAGTCATGGTGGGTGTCTCTCGAATCTTTGTAGATATATGCAGCCAGTTGGCGGGCGACGTCCGAGTCCAGGTAGGCGGCGCTTGACATGATTGATACAGCCGCGCTGACGAGCTCGATACAAAGTTCGATAGGAGCTTTCAGAGATGTCTGGATCTCCTGGTCAATCTCCTTGAAAAGTGAGAAGAGCGTGTGGGCCATCCAGCGGCGATCGTTGCGACTGACTCCGGTTCTCCAACTTGACGCGAAATTGGCCAGCCAAGAGAGTAGAGTCAATATTTCTTCGGCAGCCAGGCGGAGGTTCGGCTCGGCAATACCCATCCTCACCAGACTGGTCAGACATGAAGGTCCATCCAGCTCCATGACGAAACTGGACATGATAGTAGAGCATACAGTCTTCAGTTCGTCAGGATCCTGGCCAACAAGCTCATTCATCAGTATCCAAAATGGTAGATCCTCGCGGAACCGTAGGATGTCTTTCATGATTTTCATGTGGGAAAAGGCAACAATTCGTGAGTTGTTGACGGAGTAAGTGCCGGCTTCAAGGGCCTGGATTTCGACTTTGAGCATTTGCGCAACGCACTTTGCATATGCGCTCCACAAGTCCCGCAGGGCGTCAACCTCGCCATGACCAGGGTCCAGGTGGAAGGCTTCCCCATATGTAACCTGACGCTGAGAGATGCGGTGGAACATCTTGGCAATCTCGTCCCAGAATATGGGCTCCTGCAGGTACGTAGTGCGCGCGTCAAGCTTGCCATCGTGGACGTACTCCGCAAGTAAACGCAGCCAATCCTTAAGCTGGGTCAGCTCGCCATCAGTGGCATGGCCTGTTAAGCATCAGTATCAACTTCAGGTAGTGTGTCTGAAAGAGCTCTTACGTGGCTTTGCGATCAGGTTTAACATTCCGCCTAGCGCATTCTCCCGGCCGTATTTTTCTGCGAACGGGAAGGACTCGAATATGTCGCCGACGAAGGCTACTTCCTCGTCTTCCTCATTCAGTTCTACTAGGTTATCCGAGGAGCTGCCCATATCGTCAGTGTCGTCCACAGCGATCTCGACCACGGGGCTGGAAGCGGCGTCGGGCGATAGCGCGGAATCGGTTCGTTCGGCGTCTGGAGGCGGGGTGTGGATCTTGCTTTTGGGCGACGATGCGGAGAGCGAGGAGCGGAGGGTTGTGCTGGAATCGGAGTCTGAGTCCGCAGCCATGTAGTCGACAGCCTTGTCTGCGTTCGTCGCGGGGTCGGCGGCGGGCTCGGCGGCGGCGCGAGTGTGCGAGGGAGTTTGCGGCGGGCGCAGGTTGAGAGTGATGCGACTGGGAGTGTTAGGGGTGCGGGAAACGGTATCCACGGTTTGCTCGTGCTGTTCCATGGGTGTTGCGGGCGCGTTAGCACCCAGGTACGCCGGGCTGTCGGCGGCGGCTTGGTCCAGATCCTGGGACATTTTGCGGACAGCACGACTGCCGCTATCCAAGCGGGGGCGTTTGAATCGCGAGGGAGAGCAATCGGCGTCTTCCATAGAGTCACGGCGCTCTTCAGGCGACTCCAGGCTCGCTGGCGGGGTGCAGTTCCTCAGGCTGGACGAATCCATAGCATGTTGCGCGTCCATGAGTCAGCCGACAGGTCTACCGGAGATGGCAGGAGCTGCAGAAGGGTCCAGGAAGCCCAGCAGGCAGGCGGAAGTGAGGGCGGAGGCAGGTCGGCAGCATGCGTGAAGCTCTGGAAGCTCGGCTGCCTGCAATTGCTTTTTGGCGAGCAGCGCCGCGCAGAAGCCGGGGGCAAGGCTGCAGGCTCCGGACAGCACGGGGTGGCCAGCACGCAGTGGAGGCGGCGGGAGCGTACAGCAGCCAAATTGGACGGGTGCGACGGACGGCGACGACGGTCGAGGTGCGTAGAGGACGCGTCGCGGGGTGACTTCGCGGGAAGGCAAGTGCGCAGCTGGGCGTGAGCTTATGCTGTCGCCTCTTAGTCGCGGCCGCGCCGTGGCTGATTCGTCGGCCCGCCTCACCCACTCCGCGGGCGCCCTAGCACAGCACCCGCTCCGCTCCGCAGCCACTTGCACCTCACGATCCTCTCAACAAGTGCCTTCGCCAGGTGTTGCGGCGCAACGCAGCATGGCAGACGCGCCCGCCAAGAAGGCCCTCCGCCCGGGCAAGCCCGTCTTCAAGCTCGACGTCCCCTACACCCAGCCCCAATGGTAGGTTGTTTCAGCGCGCGGGAATGCTGCAACACCACCAGCTGTGCAGCCGTTGATCACCTTTGCCAGGCCCCAGATTTCGACCGCCGACCATGACATCATGCTCCAAATGCTGGTCAAGTACGTTTCCCTCCATCTCTCCACCGCTGTTTCCACCCAATGCCTTTTGTTTGCCATCTCAAATGCTCTTTTTGCCCGCTGCAAACTCTGTCGCGCTACTTGCTTTTTCGCCCACCAGCAACCCTAGGGCCCTGGTGCTCAGTCGCCCAGCTACCCCGGCTGCCGCGCATCATGCTATTGGCTTGCGCAGGGTCTACCCTCCTCCAGACCTGCTCCTCAGGAGGCTCGGAGGCGATCATGAAGTCACCGCAACAGCATTCCCCAGCCGCATATCTAACCGACACTTAGTCTACTTGCCCCCATTGGCCAACACCGCTCCGCCCACGTTACGCCTTCGAAGGGCAAGCGCAGCAAGAAACGCAAGCGCCATGGGGCTCCGAGCAAAGCTGCGACGGCAGCGCCGCCGCCTCCGCCTGACATTACACGTCACATTACCGTTGGCATCAACAGCACTACGCGCCATCTCGAACAGAGGGCGCAGGCTGCCGGTGGTGCTCAACCGGACCCAGCGCAAGGAGAAGCCACATCGGATCAAGTGGACCCGTCGAAGCAGCCACTCGCAGACGCGCGAGATGAAACGAACGCGCCGCCACGCCTCTCCAAATCTCTCCGCCACTTGTCCTTAATACTCACCCTGCAGCCCCCTTCATCTATCACGACTTCACATCTGCCGCTCCTCACGCATACGGCCTCGCGCGGCCTCGCTTCATCCGAAACTGCACTCCTCGTCCCACTCAAGCCGGCCTCAGAGCCCAAGCTCGCAACTGCTCTGGGCCTTCCCCGAGTTGGCGTCATCGGAATCATGGACGACGCTCCAGGCGCCGAACCGCTGATCAAGTACGCGCGCGAAAGGGTCTCAATCACAGATGTCCCGTGGTTGCGCGAGGCGTCCGAGGGCCACTATCTACAGGTCAACGTGCTCACCGAGCAATCCGGGACGAAAACGGGGCCTGGAAAATAGAATCTTGCTCCCGGGTGATCCACGTGTGCACTTTAAATTCCGAAGCACGCACAGTTCACTAAGCATGTGATGAAACAATCAAAAGAAAGGAATGGTGCCGTGACCGAGGTAGGCTATCGTTTCTGATTCAAGCAATCACATCGCATATCGAGATCTGTGATGTCATCGTCTGCTTCAACGGCACCTGGGCGGCCCTTTGCGAGCGTGGCCCACCGACTTCTGTCTCTCAGATGTGGTTGGATTACATGTGAGTCTGAAATGCGGACACATTCGTCCATGTACTCCATTCTATAACCCTGTAGGAAGAATGTAGTGTCCTCAGCAGGTTAGAAGGCTCAAGTCGTCTGTTTTCTACCGGGGCATGGAACGTGGATGTTATAATGCAGCTCCCTCATATCTTTCTCTCGCATTTTCAATGAAGCGGTTGGGCGCCGCGGGAAGCCTACTTCCATATGCCCGCAGGCAACAACAATGACGACATACCCTCCCATCTGGACCTTTCCACACGCGCGCCACACGTGACACACGCCCCCCAACGAGGATACTCCCGAAAATTGCATCCTGCGAGAACCACATCGTGGCATCCGCAAAGAAAAACTGCCATGCAAATATTGATACCGATCAACGATGCATCGACCGATAGCCGCGCACACGCACCAAGCCCAGGTTGCGTCCAGGCTTTGGCATGCCAGGCAATTGTCCCATGCGAATGCATATGCACCCCATCGTGACTCAACCATCCCACCACACACACACACATCAAGAAGAAAAGAGCCTAGAACATGCCATTTTCCCATGTCGCATGAATCCGCCTAACGGCTATCAGCGGTCCGTTTCCTTTCCCCGACCACACCCCTATCGTATCAGAGAGAGGAAGGAAAACAAGATCGACCACCAGGAACGGACCCACAAGAAAACAGCATCACACCATATACACACAAGAGCTACCACAAAGCATGTGAAGAAACACGCGTGCCTCCATCCGCTCGTCCGGCGGACCAACCAAACAGACCAAGAGCGCCCGTGTTAAAGCGGCGATTGGGCGCATCAACGAGGTGTGATGGCAAAACCGGCAGAAAGGGAAAACAATAAAAAAAAATCAAGATTTCAGGAATCGTGAGATTTATCTCTCGATCCATGTTCGGATGGGACGAGATGATTGCAAATCGATCAGCATGAATGTCGGCCAGACGAGACCGAAGCTAGCAGGTGGCAGTAGGGTGTGGTGAGGGGAAGGGACAAGGTGGATTAGTAACGGATTTACCCACAAGGCATGCGATGCTTGCATGAAGCTCGCCAGCACCATATGCATGCTCGGGTATGTAATGTTAGTGGAGGATGGAAGGTTGCTTGCTCCACAGCGGATTGCCAAAGCAATTGAGCCCACGTACAACTACTCCAAGTTCTTCGCTTAGGTGGTTACATCCAACATGCCTGCATGAAAATGTGTGGCTTTTTGGACTTTTCACATCGACATCCGGATATTGCTTCGACTTCCAGGTAAAAGGGCTCCGAAAAAAGGTCTATCTACGTCTGGACCTTTGCTTTTACTACCGAGGTGGACTCAAATTTCTAGAACCCACTGTGGTCCAGGAAAGCGATCGATCTCATATGTAATAATAATTTAAAGAGGATTAGGCTGGCCGCAGGGGTTTCTTAGGCACAGAAGCGAAGATTGAGAGCCATATAATATTTGTTGTTAATTTCTGCCAGCAGCTGTGCTCGTGTTGGTGCAAACTAATGTTTATAGTAGTAGTGTGGTAAAGGGTTTTGTTACATGAAGAGAACAAGAGACACAAGAAGTGAAACGAGTTGACTTTGTGAAAACCCCATCACTACGGCTCCCTCCAACTCCTCCCATAATGTGGACAATAGAAAAGGAGATGATCAAAAGCTACATTTACCGATAGGCGCGTATCGTCGTGCGGTACCCATACCGAGTGAGTGAAAGATGCCGATCCCCGCATGATTTGATATGCGCATGCTTGTGCTTTTGCTCCGAGACTCCAACGATGTTTGTGATGTCATATGCGCCCTTTCCATCCGATAGGAACCTGTTGTGAGCGCCAGAAAGAGGAAACGCGATCCCTAGTTTGGAAACGAGAAAGGAGAGAATCGGATGTGAAAAAGGAAAAGATACAGCAGAACGGAACCGATACGAAAAAGAAGCGGAAGGGTGCTTATCCTTCTCAACCACCCCACAATCCGAACGTCTTGCACCAGCCCCAATGTTCGGCAGGTGCAACGTGAAGAATTGGGCTCGTTCACACGAGGCCGCTCAGGCCCAAGCCCAGTCTCTCAGTTCGGCGGACCCTCTCTTCAAGCGCACCTATTGCTCCCTTCATGCCTGACCACCATAGCTCAAACTCCTTGGCTATCCGTGCGTCAGGGTCGCGCTCGGACGGACGCACGACACCCACCCGCTTACATTCGCCCCACTCGGCGTCAACCCGGCGCGCGGCGTGCCGCAGCCGCACCAACGCTACGCAACGTAGCTCCGCCATCTCGGCAGCGTAGTACGTAGCATGCGGGTGGCGCGGCGGGTTGATGAATGGGCGCAGCGGGGACAAGACGTTGACCAAATTACTCGGCGTTGAAGGAGTGCAAATGGGTGAGCAGGGCATCTCGGTGTCCGGGGAAGAGACAGGCGAGGCTAGTGACGTCGGAGGAGTGGGCGGCGGCGTGTGAGACTGTTGTTGGGCGAACTTGTCATCGACCGGGAAATTGAACGGAGAGAGAATGGTCGGAGGGCTGGCGGGAGTGACCGGTGAGGACTCGCCCGGCGTTCCGGGCATCGACGAGACTGCGGACCGGTCACTAAGGACGTCGCTGCTGCCCGAGGGAGTAAGAGACGGTGTGGAGAGCGCGGGCGTCGCGAGCGAGTCGTGCCGAGAACGCGGGCCCTTGGTCAAGGTATCGAAGTTCATGTTGCTGAGCAAAATGTCCAGCTCGGGTCCCGCGGGGGAATTGCTTTCGATAGGGTCGTTGCCATAGACACTGTCTTGCGGCTCGTCCTGCTCTTCAAGGTCGGACAGCAATGTAGTCCGGATTTCCTGCAGCCGCTCAAAACCTGTGAGCACAGCTGCTCCGGCATGCTGCACGCTCACTATGTGGGGTCGCAACCGGTCAGGAAGGCTCTCCCAAAGATCCTGCGCCATGCTCCACGTAGGCAGGTGCGAGGGACTGAAGCTGAAGGCATCGACGTCTCTCGGGCAGTGGGTGCGCCGGGCAGACACACCTGCTGTGACGGGCATGAGTGTCTTTTTCAGTGAGGGACGACGGTAGTGATTGCGTGGCGGCGAGCCTCCGTTTGCAGAGAGATACGAAGGCGCGGAGGGGGCGCAAGCGTATGTTGAAGTGATTGCCATTGTGGAGGTTCCGGTCTGGGACGTCAATGAGAGTGATGCGGGTGCTCCCTAGCGCTCCCGGCAAGGGTTTAAATGCTTGAACGGGAAGAAATGGCGAAGAGGTAAGGCGGGTGCGGGCTGACGCAGCGTTGGGCAGACTCGAGTATAAGACCGCGGGTCGGTTGAGTCGCAGCCAGCCGGGCCCATGTGTGGCGGGGAACATGACGGGGATCGCGGGGCGGCCGCTCTCTGAAATAAGCCTCGAGACGGCAGGCACAACCTAGCCCCGTCTTGCAACCGTCCGTCAAAGCGGCGGCAAGAGGGCACCATTTCGGAGGTCGTGCCTTTCAATCACTCTGGCGGCAGCCTGACGCAACGCTCATCCAAAATCCGGATGCGGTACAGGCGGCTTCATCGCCGGCATCCTCCAGAGCTTTCTCGAAACGCTGGCCACGCCTAACAGGCCCGGCCTCTAAGCGCTTGTGGCAGTGCCTAGCAGATCCAAGCTTGGCTCAGCTGGCGGCGCCATAATTGGGCTCCAAGAGCGTTGCGCTGGCTTGCGTAGCTGCATCAACGCTGCACTAAGCCGGATCTGGCGGTAAGGCTGCGCTGCTGTTCGGATAAGAGCGGATCAAAGAAAGAAGCGCAGATTGCGCAGTGCACCAACTGGACGACAATGGAAAAGAAGAGAAAGGCGGAGGTGTGGGGGCTGCACGCGGCATGCTGCCGACGCACGCGTGTGCTTTAGCGGCGTGCATGATCTGGCTCGCCCTACTGGGCCTGCGCAGAGTGCGGGAGGGAGCGCAGCTAGTCTGGGATGGGCGGACGCTGCAGCTGGCCGCATGTCAGTATGTCGTAGGATAAGCTTCATAATTGTACGTGAGGCGTGCACGTCGCCGGCTCGGCTGGTGATAGAAAGCTCTGGATCATTATCGGGTCATTGTGAGCGAGCGGACAACCACAAAGCAGGCGGTGGAGATCTCGCAGCAGGCGCCGGATCGAGCAGCGGCCCTTGTTGGGCGTATTCGTGGCCCCTTGCAGCAGTAAGCCACCGCGCTCCGGTTACATAGAAACTCGACCACGGCAATTATTTCATCCGCTGCCCAAAACACGGCTGGGCTTGCCATAGGAATTCACATGCCATTAGCCTCTTGTCCATTCTACCTTTGTCATTCGTCGGCTAAGGTCCCCCGCTGCGTGGCCGTAGATGCTCATGGAAGAGCCGCAACATTCTCACGCGTTCGGCAGCCTGGAAGCATGACATTCCGATGCGTTAGCTTCTGCACGACCTTTACGTGCGCATCTGGCTCGACCGCGCGATCGGCGCTTTATGCACTTACCGTTCGATCAGGTGGAGTCCAGACGCCGTCTCCACGAGGCCGCTGACCTCGCCCGGCTGCAGCGCAAATGCCGCGTCCTCGAACTCACGCTGCATGTCACCCCTCTTGAAAAAGCCCCTGCCAACATGTTAACTGCGACTCGACTGCGCACTGTCCAGCCGGTGCCAACTCACAAGTCACCACCCTTGCGTGCGCTGCTGCAATCCGACTCCGTCACGGCTAGCTCCGCCAACGTCGTCTCGCCCGACTTGATGCGCTCCTCGTATCCCTTCAGAATCTCCGCCGCCTCGTCCTTCGTACGGGTTATCTTAGCTTCGCGCCAGCTCGATGGCCGCCTGCTGCCCTCGTGCTTGACGAGGAGATGGGCTGCCCGGATGGCATCGTTGCTTCCGCCAGACACAGCGTCACCAGCCTTGGTGCTGTGGTAGTTGGCCATGAACAGCTTCAGCTTGTCGGGGTCGGTGCCCTCGGGCGAGTCCCAGCGCGACTCGGTGGTCTTGGTGTTGAAGTAGTAGGGGAGGCCCTTGGACTTGGAGGTGCGCACCTCCCACCCAGGCGGAAGACCGGTCTCAGCCTGAAAGGGACGTCAACGAGCGGCACACATGGTGGGGGCTGCGATGCCATTCAGCCTACCATTTTGAGTCAAGGAAGCAGGTGCGATGCAAGGGAATGCGATGGTGGGTGCGGATGATAGCGCGACGCTATGGGTGCGGTTGTTGTTGTAGCGCGGCTGTCGTAGGCGCAAGTGCAGATGTTTGAGATGGTCGCGAGCACACGCCCAAGCGCGCGGGGTTCGGCCAAGGCGGCATCGTCACCTCAGCAGCCGCTCGGACCCCGCCGCCGATCTTCTCCTGCCAGGCACCGTCCTACCTACACACCAGACCTCAGCCCGACGCTTCTTCCCGGGTAGCGCCATGGCGATGCCAGCTTCCCTAGCTGTCATATGATGTTGCTGGTAGTCCCGCCTGCCCCGGTCCCAGCCTCGTTGGCCCAGGCCTCAGCCCCATTATTATTATCGCATGGCCCAGAGCAAGCCTTTTCGGATCCCATCTATGGCGCATCATCGGGACAGGGCTACCAAAGTGCATGTGAGTCTGTTTTATGACCCCTTCTTCTCAGCCGTATGCCTAGCAGGGCAATGTTTCCACAGCACAGAGGCTCTAAAGTGAGACCAACCCGGCGCATTGCCAATCTAACTGCCGCACTGGGCAAAGCTGCTCCGCGAATGCAAGCCCCCAGCACTGAGACGTCCGACTTCTGACTCGACAGCGTGCGCAACCCCCAAGAATGTGTTTGCACGTGCCAAGTGTACCCCTCTGCGGCTCAATGCTAAACCTCATTCTTCCGCGATGGCTTGATCGCAATGGGTCGTCGTTCAATTTACGAATGTATGGTCTTGTGTAAGCCCTCTCGAATCATTCCCGGGTGGCCTCGACAACCTTTGATTGTAGACTGTCTCTAAAGATAAACGCTAGCTCTGGTACATGACCACTCGTGTTTGGCGCGGGTGCTCCTTTTACGACAGCCACTGCATCCTGGCTCTATCATTGCAACTCTATGGCTGGTACCACGTCAGCGGCCTCGCACTTTAATCTAGACTTCTGTTGAGACTTACACGAGCTGCTAGCATTAAACCCCATGTTGCGAGAAAATCACCATACTCGATCGAAGCGCTCACATCAATGGTCGGTTGTCGTGCCAAATTGGAACATATCACGTTCCACGACCAATTACACTCGACTGTTCAAATGTGCATCATAGAAGGTCGTCTTACATGTGCTTCCCAAGGCTCAGTTAAAGAGGCCCCATTCTCATGGTCTTCCCATTGCCGGCGTTATCGAGAAGACTAACCAAGGAGGAACCATAATCATCGGAGTTTGATAATATCTCTGGGACACGATGTTGATAATGCACGGGTGAAGGATCTAATCCGCATACACTGAGTAGGAAGGATTGTTTGGGGATTTTACCAGCCGAGTATTGCGGTATTGCCGGCGAAAGGGTGCCAGTTGTTATGTTTCCAACATAAAGCTTGTCTTCTACGTATCATTTGCAGTCTTCACGGAAGGGCCGTCAGCTCTCTTGGGCAAGCCTACCTCATCCGTGCGAAATGTGGACGTTCCGAGCCCACACTGCCTGCTGGGGGAAAAATTGGGTTGATGCTGTTGCGAGTGACCCGAGAAAGTCACTCTGCGTTTTTGCGCGTGACTTCGTCATGTTGCCCTAGATGAGGGGACACGAGAGGCGTATTGCTATGAACACGTCATGCTCGACGCAAGAAGGGGGCATCTTGTGCCGTGGATGACTGTTCGCTTTGTCTGCAAGTTGGGCCGTTGTCAGTGCTGCCAAGGCGACGGGTGGCACTGGGGCCGCATTGTGAAGCAGTCAAAACCGGCTGCCGATCGCCTCCCAGGGTTCTCCCGCAACAACACAGCAAGCTCCATTCCACTCGCCGCACCGCACCCTCCGAGCACCCCCGGATTTCACCACCCTTTCCCACCACGACCGCCGTAGCTAACCCTCGCGCGCTTTCCACCCTTTCCGGCCCTCTCTGTCTACTTACTGTACCCATGGCCGATTACGCCAGCCCAACGCCGTCCGATGGCGGCAACACCGAGCCCAAGAAGATCACCTTCAGGTTCTGTGCCGACTGGTAAGGAAGCCCTTACTCCTCAAGACCTACAGCTAACCGCATCGCAGTTCGAACTTGCTGTACCCTAGGGAAAACCCGGAAGACCGCAACTCGCTCCAGTTCGCATGCCGCACCTGCAACTACTACACGGAAGCCGACACGTCGTGCATCTACCGCAACGAGATGAGCAACACCGCCGCCGAGACCGCCGGCGTGACGAGCGACCTGGGCCAGGACCCGACGGTTAGTAACACTGCTGTTCACACTGGCGCGCCCCCGCATCACCACCACTCCGGCAACATGAGCCCCTACATGGACGTGGAGGATGTGAACGTGATGGACGACGTGCCGTCCTTCTGCACCATGTGCGGCCAAGAGATCTTCTGCGAGATCTGCGGCCAGGAAACAAAGGACGCCGGCCTGTTCATAGAGGCCGACGATGAAGACCCGCACCACGCCCTTTCTGCGAACCGCCCGAAAGAGATCCCGCTCGGCCCGGCCGACGAATACGATTTCGACGAGGATGATGATGCGGACATGATGGACCACGACTACGTTAACGGACAGTCGCACATGACAGAGCGGAACGGCACGCAGGAGTCTTGAAAGGGCACTTCACTGGCGTCAATCCTTGTGTTGATTTTGCTTTCTTCATCATGCAAATGTCGTTAGTCGCGCTGCACAGCCTTGGGAGCTTTGCCCGCTGACTTGTTGCTTTCCATGAACAGCTGCCCAGGTCCAACAAACCATGTCCCAAGTGCGGCGAGACCGAGGCGGTGTTCTTCCAGTCGCAGCAACGTACCGCTGAGACCGGCATGGTATGCTACCCATTCGTCTGGACCACAAGCAATAGCTCCAGCTGACACTATCCAGAAACTTTACTATGTCTGCGTCAGCCCTACGTGCGGCCACGTCTGGCAGTGAGCACAATGCTGCGCGCCTGACAAACTGTATCATACCCAGATTTCAACGGACCGAAATCACAAAATGGCATTTTCAGAGCGTTTAGTAAGCGCACCTAGGTTATGACCGACGAAAAATGGTTCTGCATGGAGTTTAGATGGGAGTGAGATGTACTTTGGTGGCTGGTTTCCTGGTTATACACGGCGTTCATGATGATGAAAAGTCTTGGGTGGTCATAGTACCCAGATACCCGGCATCCAGCATACTACAGATATAATACACATATGCATGCAGCGCTTCGCATGCGCCATACGCCCTGATCCTTCCAATTTTGTCTATGCTTTTCTTTGTCGTTGCAATGAAATCGTCTATAGATGCATGGGGGCGAGGGAGAGGATCTTCGACCATTTTGTCTTGCGGAGCTCTTGACCAACGATGCCTATATAGACGCTTTGGTCAGCTTCTTCTCTCCTTGCAACTTGCAGCTCTGTGTGTTTCCCAAACGCAGGATCTACAAACAAATGTAGGACTGGAAGTACGTACCGTTCAAACGACTTCCGATGGGCTCGCCAGACTTGTTAATTAACACGCAAGCATTGTCGTCGAACTTGACAACGCTGCCGTCAGGCCTCTGGATCTTCTTCGCCGTACGCACGACGACCGCGTGCCTAATGTCACCACGACGGACCTTGTTCGCAGCGCTGACGGAGACACTGCCGCCGCCAGACTCGGGGCCGAAAGAGCGCTGCTTCTGGACGACGACGACAATGCGGTCACCTGCGGAGTGACGACGCTGTCAGACAATGGACGGTATCGCAGCGATGTTGGCGCGAGCACAACAGGGCACGGGTGGGAGGCGTTCTGTAGGCAGGGCGGAGGTGCAGTCGGTTGACGCAGGTGGCAGGTGGATGGGCGCCTGCAGGCTCTCACGTACCAATCGTGGCGGGTCTCTTGCTGCGCAGCACCTTGACGCACTCTACGACGGCCGCGCCGGAGTTGTCAATGCAGTTTACGAGCGTCTGTACGCGGTCCTCAGTCAGCGGGCGGGTCGCGGTGGATGCGCGGCGCGGCGCGCGGGCTTCTTGCCGCAGGGGCCGGGCGCGGGCGGCAGAGCGACTGACCTTGAGCTGGATCATGGCGGCGGTCCTTGGCTTCGACGCGGAATGCGGTGCGGCAGCGGCGGCAGGGACAGCGGCGCGGGATAGCTTTGGCGGCGACGCGGTGGTGGTGAGCGAGAAATGTCGGCGGGATGTTCCGCAGACCTCGGAGGTGGTGCGGTGCGGCAGCGGCGCGGGCAGCCTCAGGCCTTGGGGCTGTCACCAGCGCCGCCAATAATGGGCTGCGTCTGCGTTTAGCAGCCCTTCCTTGGCCGCCGAACGGCCGGAGATTCCTGTCCATGCGCCTGTGCTGCTCCGCTTGCTTGGCCTGCCTCTCTCGTCCGTCCCCCCAGCCTCCTCCGCTTTCTCACGCCTCACCTCTGCACCTCGCGCTCCCAGGCCTGCGCCGAAACGTGAAACGAACGTTTGCCTCACTCCCTTGCGCCCTTCAATGAGTCTGCAATTCATTCAGTTTGCGCTGCTGCCAAGGTAGCGCGCTCTTTCTTCTCGTTGCTTTTCTTTTTCTTCGCGCATCTCAGCCGCTCTCTCTATCAATCTGCAAGCTTAAGCGCCTGTCTTTCCGTGTTCCTTCAGCTTTGCTGCCGCGCCGCAAATCCACGCACGATCCCTCCCTGCGAGTCTACGTCACCTCCCCTTTTCAACCCCAGTTCAAGAACCCCAGGCCACGCTCGTGTGATCCTCGGCCACACCCTGCCTGCGCCGGCCTCCTTCCGCTGCTCCCAGGACCGTTGCGCCCTCTTGGCCCTTTCTTCTCCCTCTCGCCATGGCCAAGGAGAAGGAAGCGCCGCTCAAAGAAGCGCTCGCGAAAAAGGGCGGCTTGACCCTATCGCAACTCGCGCAGTATGACGACCTATCGACGGATGTGCTGGTTGACAAGGTAAGCGATTGCGCATAGAACCCGCCGACCCGAGCCCGACTGACTCCAGCGCAAAAGGTGTACTTCTGGACCACGATCCGCAAGAATCGCACGCGCTACTCGCCGGTCAGGAGCATCCTCGAAGAAGACATCGCCCGGATTCTGCGCGAGTCGGTGGCCATTGGCAAAGATCCGGCGCGGGCGCAAGAGCGGCTGCTCGAGCTGCCGGGTCTGAAGCGCTATCTGGCCAAGCTAGCCACCAAGGACGAGAAGGAGCACTTCAAGCGCCATTTCCGCAAGTACATCAACCTGTACATGCCCGACTGCCCCTGGGAGGTGTCGACGACGAACCGCTACACGATCACCCAGCACGAAGCCGCTGTTTGTGCGCGCCGCGACATCCGGAAGAATGAGAATATCAAGTACCTGTGCGGTATCCAGGTCGCCATGACCAAGGAGGAGGAGGAGACGTTGGACCTGAACAAGCGTGATTTCAGCATCGTTATGTCGAGCCGCAAGAAGGCTCCTTCGCTTTTCCTGGGCCCCGCGCGCTTCGCCAACCACGATTGCGACCCGAACGCGAGACTGACAACGGCCGGCCCGAATGGCATGGCCATCGTCTCGAAGAAGGACATCGACGTCGGCGAGGAGATTACAGTGTCGTATGGCGAGGACTACTTTGGTGAGGACAATTGCGAGTGCCTGTGTGTCACTTGCGAGAAACTGGCCAGGAACGGCTGGGGGCCGCCAAAGAAAGACGTTGATGGCGACACGGATGACTCCGGGAGCCAGGTTCAGCCGCAGGAGGGTCCGTACTCGTTCAGGAAGAAGAGACGCTACGCAACGGATTCAGCAACGGCTTCACGCGACACTACCACCGAGCCTATGGCCCGGGAAGGCGGAAAGAAGAAGGCCGATACACCGCAGATATCGAATACGTCTAGTCCCAGAGGAACAAAGAGAAAAGCCGACGAGGTGGAGGAGCAAGCAAGGCCGACATCTTCAGGTTCAGAAAGCCAGAAGCGCCTCAAGGCGATAGACGGTACTCACATCAAGATGGAGCGCACGGAATCACAGCAAAGCCAGGACACGCCTCAATCCTCTGAAGAGGAGCCGGGCCCGATGACGACCGCTATGGCAAGGCTAAGGTCTATTCGCAGCAGTCACCAGCGGGACAGGCTTCTGGCTACCACTCTTGCAGAGTCGGAATCCGTCAGTGCCAGCTCCCCAGGCTCGCTCAGTGATGCGTCTCAACACTCTTCGCAATCGACTGCCGCCACATCCGTGGACGAAGACCTTTCGGCGAACCCGCCGTCGGACGGTACGGACGCACAGATCAAGACTGAATTAGAAGTCGAACAGATTCCGGCCATCGAGATCACGGTCGATACCTCAGAGGTCAACATCGCCAAACCCACGAGCACCAGCACCCCGGCCAACGAGCCTCTAGAGGAATCAGAACTTTCCGAGCTCTCTGACAGTGTCGCTTTTGATGACGACAACCAGCAACTCGTCCGGCAAAAGCGCCTCAACACGCCGCCCCGCACACGTTCTCAAAACAGTGCGACTGGTACTTCGGCCGCTCCCATCCCGACCATAGAGAACCCTCTCGACTCCACGGATGAACCGCTCGACCCCGACCGCCGCTACCCAGGCGATTACACCTTGACCCCACTTCTTCTCTGCGCCAAGTACAGCCGCTGGGTCAGCTGCCGCACTTGCGATTCCGACTTCGTCCAGGAAGACGCCTACCTCACCCGTGCAGCGTGTCCGCGCTGCGAGCGCCACAGTAAGCTGTACGGCTATCTCTGGCCGAAGACGGACAAGGAAGGAAAGAACGACAAGGAGAAAAGGATCATGGACCACCGCGAAATCAACCGTTTCGTGAGCCCGAGCGAGGAGAGGGAGATCAGGAAGGGGAAGAAGCAGTTGCAGATGGCCATCGCGAACAGGAGGGCGAGCGAGCTGAGCGAGAGTATAAGGAGCGGGAGCATGGGTCTGGATGGAGAGGGGACCCCGTCCAGCTTGAAGAGAGGGCTAAGGAAGAGGAGTAGCCGCTTGAGTATGGCGGTTTGAGATGGGAGGCCTAGGCGCGACATCGGACTTCAACAGCTCTATACGGTGGAGAGCCATCTTCATCAGCACATGACGCGGAAGGTTTGAGATTTCTTTTCGTGGAAGCGATCTCTTCATCATGGCTTTCCATGTACTATTTTGCGGATCGATGGGGATTTGAGTGAAAGGAGCTCTTCTAGGTGCTTTTCTTTTTCTATCTTCGTGTCACTTCTTTCGTCGTTTCTTTTTTCGCTATGACTTGCACTTCCCTGGAGTTGGAAAAATGAGGCGGGGATATGAGCGAGCTTTTGAATGCGAACAGAAAGCGAGATGAGAGCACTATCGACATTGCGCAGTTTTCCCCTGCGCCTCGAGAGTCGTGGCGCTCTTCTGCATTCCTCCCTTCTTCCTGAATGACACGGCATTCTTGTACTGTATATATTTGAACTATTTTTTCTTTATCGTCTGGTTGCATTGGAGAGCTGGTTTAATGGAAGCAATACATGGAAGGGATGACTGGGTTTTTCCTCTTCACAATCGATCTGAAGAGTCTTTGGAACGGAGCACTCGACCTGACAGGTCCAAAAGTCATGCTCCTGCGGCAAAGACCGCAGGATGATTGTGCAAGAGTCAGTTCCAGAACGGCTAGCCAAAAGAACAGTTCCCTTAGCAACGCGGGTTTAACTCCAGTGACAGTGTCCCCGCGAGATCGGCGAGTCAGACCACCGGAAGGATGAACAGTTTCGAGATGCCTCCTCCGGGGCAGGGGAAACGCGTCACAGTTGGATTACAACCACAGTCGGGTGCCGGAACAGCCTTGGAGAATAAAGCACGACACTCGGTGAGCTCTCAATATGTCCATGGATCGTTCCCGTCAGCTTGAGGATAGGTAGGCGTTTCCGTCAACTTCCGAGTGGACAAGACAATCTGATGAACGGGCGTCTTCTTCTCATGGTGGCAAAGAGCAGACGACGGGTCTGCGGACCGCCTCTGCGAAGTCCATGTTTCGACGTAGGTAAGCTCATCATCGATCGTTGTCTTTGCTGCGCATGCAATAGAGATCGCCACGGCGGACGAGGCCCGATTCCCGCAGGCACCGCCGGTCACAGGTCACACGGCCTCTCGGAGATCGAGGTATTTGGAAGCAAATCGCCGATAAGCAAACAAGTTTTTTCCTGTCTCGACCAATGCGGTAGGAAGGCTGATTTGGTGGCTCGATTGGTGACAGCCGTCATCTTCCGTCTTACTTTATTCATCCTTCCATGATTGCGTTCTGGTGCTGTGGAAAGCATGCCACCATGGCTGCCAGACCTTCCCGAACGGTAACACTTACGGGGTCATTATAAACACCCCGGGCTATTAATAAGGGCGCAGCGCACGTTCAGGAACGGCACGCGACATGCGCACGAGCGGGAGGTGCCGATCTGCATGGCACACCATGTGCTGAGACCGTTGACGCGGACACGGCCGCCGATCCCAATGCGCCGCCTCTTCGCGGCCGGCAAGCACAGACTCCCTCCTTCGTTGATGGCCAAAAGTCAAAACGCAAAAGGAAAAATGCGCGCACCTAGGCCGCGTAACAGTCGCAGCTCGGTTCATTCCGTGGAATGGCAGAGGTCGTGAATCAAGAGACAACATCTCTTAATCGCGAGAGAGAAGTAAGAAAGATAAAGAACAAAAAGAGAGGAAGAGGTTCAACATTCGCTCCGCTCGGAACTGGGCGGGCGGCACTCGTAGATGTTTGACCCACGTCCAATCCTTTCGCTACCATCCGGAATGGACCAAACACAACCATGCATGAAGACAGACTGAGGCTGTGTTGCAAACTTCCCTTCCTGAGACTCGGCACGTCCCTCTACTCTCTTTCACCCCGAGACAAAACAACGTCATGCGCAATATATATGCAATCCCCTTTTCTTCAATGCTCCCGGACCGATGATGACGTACAACGCCGCGAAAGCTCTCGCCTGTTCCCGCTCCTCTCGCTTCTCTCGATATTACTTCTCTCTCCAAAAACCACCGGTTCACCCAGCAACAGTCAATCAATGTCAGATAGACGATAAAATAGTAAGGCCAACACCTGTGACGAAAGAGAGAAGGGGAAAAAAAAGAAGCGCCGAGATTGCAACCGGAAGCAAACCCGCCTCTCCTCACCCTTTCCCTTCCTTCGTGCCCTTCCTTCTTCAGGGTCCCCACCACAGCAAGCCTCCCTCTGCCGGTGACATCATGGCCCGGTCCGAATCCAGTAAGCCGGAAGGGGGAAAGAAGGGAAGTGGGGGCCGGCCGGCGGAAGAAGGCTTGGCTTTGGAACGTCTTCTTCCTTTCCTGACGAATGGCTCTCGACCTCTCCCAGCCCTCTGAATCGTTAGTTTCTCTTCTTTTGTCCGTGTGTATGTGTGTCAATGGCCAGCCAGCCTTCAGGCACCAATCCGTCACACCAAAAAAAAGCCACACGATGCAGGAACGACGGGACGACAGGGAAGCGCGATCGAAAAAGGGAAGAGGAGGGAAGAGAGCTAGCTCGAAGGGGGACCGACCAACCAACCAAACCCCCCACGCAAGCAAAATCGATACCTTAGCACATGTTGGATCGACTCCACACTTGCGGCCGCATCCGGCGCGCGCACATCCCGCACCCAGTCGGGCAAAAAGTAAACAAATCGAGGAGGGAGGAGAAAATCTAGACCACGAGTCATCCCATCCCACCCAACCCCGTATAACGAACGTCCCCTGACCAGAACGTCATCGACGGCAGAAGAGAGAAGAAGGTGAAGAAGGGGGAAACAGGGTACAAAGATGTAGGGCGACGAAAAAGCCACCCACACCCACCCCCCGCCACCCGCCTGCCCCTCTCTTCCTTCCCTCCCGCCGCCCTCTTTCCCTGCCTCTCTCTCTATCTCATCCCCCGCCCGGACCCAAATACTGGCCCTTCCCACTTTCGCCCTCGCAACACCGGACCTGTCTCCTACCGATTCCCACCTTCCTTCTTCCTTGGACTCCCTCTCTCTCTCTCTCTCGTCCGAAGAGCAGATACAACAACCAACACTCGCGGACCCCTTCCTCCATCCACACCACCCACACCCACCACACCACCATCAACAACACACATCACCACCATCAGCACACCGTCCTCACTCAACGCGGTGTGCGCGCGCACTCAAAAAAAAAATGTATCCAAGATACTGAAGATGGCATTTCAATGAAACCGCTGTATGTATGTACCCTTCTTTTTCCCTCCCCGACCCCGTCTTCCCAAATAGACTAGAGAGATCCAGGAATCGGAGAGAGAAAGAGCAAGAGAGAGTGAGAGAAAGACGTTGTTACGTACGTAGCTCGTTCTTTTGTGGTTTGTCATTACACAGCGTCAGTCTCGTACCGTTGTTTGTTTCCTTTCGTTACCATTTCCACTCCTTCCCCCACCAACCAACCAACCCATGATGTCCAAAGGAGAAGAGCAAAGGAAAATCCTATCCCCCGTCGACCAGCCCAGAGAGGAAAAAAGCGCCTCCCCCGAGATGATTGAGAAAAAATTGAAAAGAGCAAGGAAACACAGAAAGAAACAAGAAACAAGGAGAACCAAAAGCCAGACTTCATACAACTCCCTTCCCTTCCATTGATCCTGAGGGAAACGCCCATGCAAAAAGAAAAGAGATCGCACCATGATTCTCCACCACCAACAATGACTACCATCATCTTCCCCGGTCAACCACCACCAACCATCGGCGAGACTCTCGCCGACTGAACCAATTACTCGAAGTGGGAGGAAGACGCTAAAAAGCAACATCTTGGCAACACAGAAGAAGATTTTGGTTTCCATCCGCGGCACCAAGGAAAATTTTCGTTAAGGAGCGTAACCCGAGCAGCTGCGGTAGTTGAGAGAACTAGCCCGCGTACGCCGGCTCGGAAGTGGGGGGACGTAAGCTTTCAAAAGTTGGCCAGCAAAAGCTAAGAATTGAAGGGAGAGAGCTCTGGACAGTGATGATGTACGTCTGGAGGCGTTCTTCGCCAAATCCCAGGAAACTTCGAAAGGCGACGACGATGGACGGTCGAAGTAACAAACGAACCGCGGAGAAGATCATCCTTTGTCGGGCGGGAGCCCGTGCAAAGTCTATTCCATCCAGGGACTGGCCAGCAGCAGAAGGTATCTGAGAGCAGCGAGCAAGCAGCGCAAGAGAGGTTCAAGACGAAGAGATGGGTATCGGCACTAAAGAAATGCAAGCAAGAGGACCAAGGAAATTGGCGTTGCGTCCTTCCATCTAGCCGCCAGGCGAATGGCACGGGTTGAGCGAGGCTTAGAAGATCATGGACTTAACCTCACCACGGCGCGAAGACGTCCGGGGCCCGGTTCCATGGTGCCGAGGGCTCTTGTCAATAGGCGGCGGCGGGGGCATCTCGCTGCGTCGGTGGTACCGCTTGGCGCTGACCGAGTCGCTGTTGGTGGTCTCCCTGTCGTACAAGCCAGGCCGAGTGGGGTCGAATCTGGAGTCATCCGTCTCCTGCGAGTTGATGCTTGCCGCCTTCTCCTGGGCGCGAATGGCCGCCCTCTCGTCCTTCTCCTTCCTGAAGACCAATTCGGTCCATGCCTTGGTCGAACTAGACATGGTGCTTTTGCCGACGACTTCCGAGAGCTGGTCCATCCAACTGTCTTTCTGCGCTGCGCTGTCGGCATAGAAGTCAATGGTCTCGCCGTTGCCGAAACGGATGCGGAAACCCTCCTCGACGAACGCATAGCCCTCGTCTTCCTCAGCAAAGCCGGACTTGCGGCGGCTGCCATCCTTGTTGTGAACCAGCGAAGTGCGATCGTCAATAAGCTTTGCCGCCTTGGCGAGGTTAATCGTGGCACGAGGCTGGCGAGTAGTCTCGTGGTAAGCTGTGAGCTTCGAGCCAGAGAGCCGGAAGAAACGGCGGCGCCAGTACTAAAAAGACTAATCAGGATATAACCACTTCTTCGCCAGCGCTGCCACTGGTTGAAGGGGAGAACACTTACAGGGCAATCGCCACCTTGCTGGCTGAGGTGTCCCTCCCAAACACGTCCCTTGGCTTCCTCGGCTTCCTTCATTTCGCGAATGCAAGCATTCATGCTCTTGGGCATGTCGTCATCGGTAGCGCCCTTAGGCTTGGGCACGTAAAGCAGCTGCAAGGTCAACTTGCCAACCTTGTACGGCGGACGGCGAACGGGGCCACCCCTCTTGCTCTTGACACTGTTGGCAATCTCGGCGTCCTCCAACGCCCACTCGTTGAAGCAAGGGACGTCGACTGTGAAGGGGCGACCGTAGGCCTGACGCTCATGGTTCTTGAGGCAGACATAGGCTCGTGCGAAGGAACCATCGGCCGCAACAAGATCATGCAGAAGGTCCCAGGAAGTCGGGTTGGCCTTCGCACGCCTGGCTGCCTCACGCTCCTGCTGTGCCTTCAGTGCGGCGGCACGCTCGACACGCTCAGCTTCCTCCTGCTGCTTGCGCTCCTGCTCCTTGCGCTTCTTGGGCGAGGTTAGCAGGCGTCCAAATGCAGAGTTGGACTTCTTGTGACCCGACGGCTTGACGGGGGCAGGAGCAGGCGGAGGTGCCGTAACCTTCGGCTTCGGGGGCGGCGTGAGCTTGGTTTGCAGGGTCAGTTGGAATTCGAGGTCGTTCAAGACAACCAGCTCAAACTCTTGGCCGATCGGGGCATTGCGCGCAAGGTCAAGCCAAGAAGTTGTAACGCAGTGAAGGCCGTTATCCAGTGTGAGCTGGAACCAAGTGCGCTCGTCTGGGACGAAACGTCAGCATCGCATAACCGATCATTTGGGCAAAGAAAGACTCACTCTTTGGCAGCGGCAGGTCAAGATCCTTGACACCAACAACCTTGACAAATAGTCTGCCTCTTTCCATGTTCTCGTCGTTCTCGTCAATCATCGACATGTCGCCGAAGTTATCCGAGACAGCGCTCTCTTGACCAGGAAGCGGCGGTGCAACACCGGGAGCAGTCCTTGGCCTGGACTCGCTTACGGTGACTGAGCAGTTCGAGGCGTTTCGAATGCTGCGGCGCCTCATCTTACCATTCCAAGGCTCAGTCGTCCAGGTGTTGCTGCGGTCACGGTTCTTCTTTGACGAGGAACCGCTTCCCGACCTATTGCCGGGCGCCGGCACCACGCCACGATCGTTAGTGGGAGGGGGAGCCAAGCCATCCCCGGACGGCACGGGCGGGGCCTCGTTACTGAACTGGCGGCTGCTGGCGACGACGACCTTCGTGTTCTGGCGCATGAGGTAACCCTTCTGTGTGCGGAAACTACTGTTAGCGGTCATATTCTGTTGGCCGATACCCAATCCTCCGCCGTTGCTCGCTGCCGATCCCATAGGTGAAGTCGCAGAGAACATGGCATAAGATGGGACAGGAAATAGTGGTTGTTGTACCTTTTGAGCCTCGACAACACGGTCGAACTCGCGATCAAGGTCGAAGCTCAAGTCTTCGCCGATGTCGCCTACGGGAAGATCGATCTTCATCTTGAAGCTCTGACGGCGCCTGGGCTGATCACCCTCACTCTTCGTCTCGTCATCCGTGGTAGCCTCTTGCTCCTCGGAGACATTAGAGAGGTGCGACGGCTCTTCCTCATCCTCGTCCTCACGAGTCATGGACAAGCGCGTGGGGCTACGCTCCTGCTGCATGGGCGGGGGGACCTCACCACTGACTTTGCGGCGAGTAGCTGCCATCGTGGCAAAGTCGGAAGGCGTGGCAGAAGGACGAGTTCTCAACGAACCACCAGGAGCCTTGATTGTTGCAATGGGATCCTCAACCTCCGCTGAGTCCTCACGCTCCGGAGGCTCGATAGGATTCCGAATGACCGAGTCTGGGGTGCCAGGCTCGCCCTCACTATCCACGCCAGGCGCCTTCGGAAGCTCGAGCTCGTCATCCGGCGTAAGCGGGCGTTGAAGGAAGTCCTCGTCGGGCTCGAGCTTAGGAGCCGAGTCCACTGCGGGCGTGCTCCGGTTCTTGTCGAGGTACGACTGGAGCTGGAGGTGGAAGTCATCCTCATTGTTAAACGAGCCAAACTCGGGCATATCGGCAACCTTCTGGTGTTCCTTCTGGCGTTCCTCCTCAGATGCCTCGTCGGCGGCTGCGCGGTCAGCCTTCGGGGTAGGCGGGCCCTCGTCCTCATCCGTGGCATTGTTCTGAGCCTGCCTCTCCTCGTCATCGTCGTGAGTGGTTGAGTAACGGATAGCATCGTCATCGTCGCCGAGGTCCGTGCCGCTGATATCATGACGAATCACGGAACCCGCGTCGCTGAAGTTGTCCTCCTCATCATCGTCCTGGTCGTCAGGCGAGCCTTGACCGCTGTGGAGCTGCGGGATCGCGTTGAAATCCAACGTGACGTCTTCATCCTCCTTCTTGACCTCGGCGGGCTCCTCGGCCGGTTCCTGGGCAGGCTCTTCGGGGACATGCTCGTCGAAGTTGGAAGAAACTTCACGGGAAGGAATAGGGACATCGGGGTCGTACATCTCAAGCTCCCCGTAGCCATGCTCTGAGATCATAGAAGGTTGCTCAGGAAGCTCGTAGTCATCATAGTTGCGACTCTTGACCTTCTCCAGGATCGACTCGCGGGAGATGTGTGGAATGTCCATTTCGTCCAGTGCTGACTCTTCGTCTTCAGCAGGCTCTTCTTCGGCCTTCAATGCGTCCTGGCTGTCCTTCCGCTCGTGGTCCGCCTCCTTCGCTGCCTCATCCCTGTTATCCATAGTAGGCGTCGTTTCACGGGATCCATGGATGCCCATGAGCTGAAGGCGATCTTCCAGGGACATGGGGGAGTTCCGACCCATGCTGAGAATATCCGACTTGGAAATGCTTGTTCCGATGCGGGGAGGCGAAGGCAACGAGCGGTGAGCGCTACTGGCACGCTCGGCGACAGCAGAAAGACCGGTGAGTGATTCTCTCCTTCCACGCAGGTCGGGAGAGGCAGACATGGGAGGAAGAGGCGGAAGCGGGCGTTGCTCGGGATCGGATGCGCTGGAGTGCTGGCGCACGTGCTCGGTGCTCTGAGAATTAGGCCGAGCGGTCGGCGGAGGGCTTGATTCTGCACCGTCGAAAGGGTCATCGAAAGAATCGGCCAGGTCGGTGTTCGCAGCCTCGGGACTCATGTGGCGCCAGTCGCCGGGCAATACCACGGGCGTCTTTTCTGTGTCCTCGAGCGACTCATCGAAGCTGTCGTCCCGCTCGAACGAATCACCCTCAAATTCGTAGATTTCCTCGTCCTCGTCGTCGGAGTACTCGCTGCCCTCGCGCGATGCTAGGGAAGGCTCCGGTGTCACCATTTCATACTCGTTGACAATAGGAGGCTTCGATTCGAAGGTAACGCTTTTCGCATGGCGACGCAACGGACGTTGCGGGCCTTCGCCTAGCCGCTCGTCGTCGGAGGAGACTGCGCTCGAGTCGTCGTAGCTCGTGCTGTATCTTCCATTGCGCGAAAGGGACGACCGGAGAGGCGAGGCATGCGTCTTTGTCGGGGAGGAGGACGAGGAGTTGGTCATGTAGCTGCCGTCGTACTTGGATGGCGATCCCCTCGGGGTCGAGTCGGCGCTGTCGGTGCTGCGGCTGTGCTGGTGCTTCTTGGGGATTTCGCGGCTGCGCAGAGGATCGAAACCGCGCGGTACGAAGCCCTGGGCGCTAAGAGGGCGGTGGGTGGCGAGCGGGCGCTCGACGACGGGCAGCTTGGTGGGGTCGTACTCGTTCTTCTGCTCGCGAGCGAACATGGTGCTGTTGCGCACGCGAGAGGCCTTCATGAGGTTCTCGATGGAGCTGCGCTTGGGCGACAGGGTCTGCTGCTCGCGCTCGGACGAGTTCTCGACGTCGGGCGAGTTGGGGTCGCGCGACTGCCAGAAGCGGTGTTTCGACGACGAGCCGAAGGGCGACGTCTCCGACGGCGGCGTGTCCTGGGTCGGGACGGTAATCTACACATCGTCAGTAACGTGGGCAACGTGCAGCGTGGAATGCGGCGCGTGGTACCTTTGTGGCCAGCTTGTGGCTGGGCGAGTTCCGGCGGTGCTCCATGGGGCTGATCTCGGAGAGCGGACCGGTGGCACTCATCTTCGCGGGCGACGACGTCGGGCTGTTTTTGTTTATGCGTAGAGGCTGGACCTGGCGGCGGTGAGTTTCGCGGACCACGGCCGGTGGACGGCGGTGTATGGACTTACGGCCTCCGGGGGCATGTCGACCGGTTGGCTGGAGCTTGCGTGGGCCGACGACGCTCAATTGGCCGAGCGACGGAGGAACGCAGGCAGGAATGCTCAGCAGTCAAGCAAGCACTAACGAGCGATCGGACTGGCGCGGCCAGCTCATGCAAAGTGGGCGACGAGAGAAGGGATGGCGACGCTGGGGATGCGCGAGGAGGAGGAAGGAGGAGAAGCGTGTTTATGGAGCGGTGGAGGGAGATGACGATGATGTGCGGGCTCGTGTGGAGGGTAGTAACCGTGCTTTGCTGGTGTGTGTTGACGGACGGCGGTTCCACCCGCCTGCGCTGCCCGCGATCACCATGGAAACGACGCGCGACACGCCGTTTTCCCTCCCCAGCCGCAGCTGTGGCCTCGCCCACCAGCCGTGTAACGGCGGCCCCCAAGCGCGCGGTGATTGCGCCCGCTGCGCGCGGCAATTAGAACCGCCTTGCAATCTGCGTGCGTGCTGCGCCGTTGCGGCTCTAGCAGGCAGCGCAGAGGCAGCGCCTGGCTGGCCACGACTTGGGCGCAGGGCTCGAGCACCGCCACTCCGCCGCGCCCGACGCCGACTCCGACTCGCGCGTCGCGAAAATTCTCGGACGTCACCGCGGCGCGCTTCCAAGTTCTTGCTGCCATCTCCCCTCCACGCGACCGATCCTTCGTGGGTCGCCTCATCTCGTACCCCTGCTCCGCTGCGATCTTTCGATGCTGCTCTTCTAGTCGCCTTCTACTTGGGTTGCCCAGCCCGTTACATGTCATTCGCCATGCTTCGCGCCTCCTCCCAGCTCTGTCCCTTCTGCGAACTTCGCACCCTCTTCCCCGGCCGCCTCCCCGCGGCCGCTACATCGCAATGGCAGCAGGCACGCTTCGCCTCGCAGTTCCAGAGGCGCGAAAAACCTGCGCGCATGCAACTGTCGCCCAAGGTCGCACAGCCAAAAACAAAGCCCACTACCCGCAGACCGGAGGGTCCCTTCGCTGGTCTCAATCGCACAAAAGTCCCCCGTAGTCTCCAGGCACAAGCACCAAAAGTACCGGCACCAGCGTCCCGTCAAGATTCAAAGTTCGGCAAACCGTCCCGAGATGCAAAGAGCAGAGGCCCAAAGGAAGACCCCAGATGGTACAAGTCGTTGAAGGAGCGGCGCGCCCTGAGCCCCGTGTCCTACGATCATCGATCGGATGTGAAGCAGCGGATCGCCGAGATTGACGACTTCCAGCAATTTCCTTTGCTACCCGTCATACAAAACTCGATCCTCACGGAAGGCCTGCGGGGCCTGGAGGACATTACCCCTACGCCAGCCCAGCGCGTGGCCATTCCCGCCCTACTCAACATGCACCCCAGAGGATCGAGGCGAACCTCCGGGACGGAGATTACAGAAATGCAACAGTTCTTGCTTGCAGCTGAGACAGGCTCAGGCAAGACACTTGCCTATCTCCTTCCCATCATGGATGCGATCAAACGCGCAGAGGTGGAGGAGAAGGAGAAGGAGGAGAAAGAGAAGGCAAAGTTGGAAGAGGCAAGAAAGGAAAAGATGTTTGAGCTTGAGTCGCCGCCGCTCGCGGGCGAGGAAAACCCTAATGCTGGGAGGCCTCGTGCCATTATCCTCGTCCCTTCGGCAGAGCTGGTGGATCAGGTTGGCGCGGTGGTCAAATCTTTCTCGCACACGGTAAAGTTCAGATCATCGCTCATATCGGCTGCCTACTCGGGCACAGTGATCAGGAACCGGCTTTTTGCGCCTGGTGGTGTAGACATTGTCATTGCTACTCCACATTTGCTGTCCAGCATTGCGGAGAGTGATCCTAACATCCTCAGCCGGGTCAGTCATCTTGTTATCGATGAAGCAGACTCGCTTCTTGATCGTTCTTTCTCGCCCCTCACTTCTGCCATAATCGACAGAGCCACGCCGTCGTTGCGCCAGCTCATTTTCTGCTCGGCGACTATCCCTCGTAGCATGGACACGTACCTGCGAAACCGCTTCCCTGACATCAAAAGACTGGTCACGCCCAACATACACGCGATTCCTAGGCGTGTCCAACTTGGAGTTGTTCAAGTTGACCAGCAACCGTACAAGGGGAACAAGGATCTTGCCTGCGCGGACACGATTTGGAACATTGGCCGTTCGGCCGCAGAGCAGTCGGAAGACCAGAAAGAGGTGGCCAGCACGAAGCGTATCATCGTTTTCGTCAACGAACGCGAGAAGGCTGTTGAGTTGTCCCAGTACCTTGTCTCCAAAGGTATCGATTCCATCGCGCTGAACAGAGATACTTCGGACCAGAGGCAGGCGCAAGCCCTAACCGCTTTCCGGGGCTTGGTGTCTAAGAATGATAAAGCCACAACAAGCCCCAAGAGCGAGCGCAGCCTTGCGAACACGAAGGTTCTGGTGGCTACGGATCTCGGCTCTCGTGGAATTGACACGATCGCGGTGAAGTACGTCATTTTGTACGATGTGCCGCATTCGACAGTCGATTTCATCCACCGTCTCGGCCGGACCGGGCGCATGGGCAGGCGTGGGCGCGGCATCGTGTTGCTTGGCAAGGGAGACCGTGCTGATGTCGTCAAGGACGTCAGGGAGGGCATGTACAGAGGCCAGGCCCTCATCTAGTCGATGCTCGTAAGTATGTATAATGACCTCTGTCCCGACGGAGCTGTACAACACAATGTAGAAAAAGGATTCACGTCTGCAGATGCCGTTGATGAAATGATACTTTGAAGCAGCAACTCGTCATTCCCAGGCAGTCCCTACTGTTTGACAACAACACGGCGAGTCTGTTATATCCGTGGCTCCGGTGTTACTGAGGTAGGGAAGATGGACTGCTCCAGAATAGCATTCAGCTCGCCTCCTTACAGCCAGTGGGAAGCGGAGCGGGCAATGTTCCAGATGGGGCTACAGCCAAGTTAGCGTCATTCGGCGGAACCGCGAATCACAATATACGCATTTAGCTGAATCGCATTGCTGCCTTCTTTCGACATGCGAGACTGCCATTCGACCAGCTGCCGCGCGTTTTTGCCCGCCCCGTGGTTCCCGCTAGCGAGCCAAGGAATAGAGGAGTGACATCATCCGCGCGGTAAAATGCCACGGCACACAGCTAGCGCGTCGTGAGGCTGGCGGCCCAACGACACCGCCAGCCCCACACCGCATCTACCCGACACATATGTAACAGTAGTAACGTCGGTTGCTCCCTCAGCAGAGCCGCTTTGCATCGCGATGGCGACATAACCAACGTCTATTTTAGGACTGTTGCTGTTTTTTCAGCTCATGGCTATGTAGTGCCCATGTCCTTGTCCTGCCGCCGCCGCGGAAAGCCGTGAGGATGCGTAGTATGCAGTATGGCCGTTTCGGATCCCGCGCCTATGTACTGCCTAGAAGCTCCCCTCCCATCCCTCCGGTGATAAGTTCCTCTACATACCTCCGTCCGACATGCTTTCGTTTGTTTTTCCCCGTTACCTGTTCTTGTGTTCGTCTCTTCTTCCCCCTTCTCCTCCGTCCGCCTTTCTCTATCTCTCTCTTTCTCTCCCTTTTTGTCATCGTCGCCCTCGTGACCAACAACAACAACCACAACCAACAAGCCGTACAACAAATAGTGCCCGCTGGATCAGACGATGGACGAACGGACGCGGACGCCGGCCATGACGGGGCCTGGCCTGGATCCCAAAAGCATAAGCATCCCATCCCAGCTGCGCCCAAGATTGTCGTCTGTGCGCCAAGCCCAGCCAGCCCGACATGGCGCGCGCGCGCACGCACAACGCTCAGGCGCGTCTGTGTCGTTGGCGCGTCAACGGCCCCCGGAAGGCATCAGGCCAGAGCGGTCGGTCTTGCGCATCCTGGGGTTGTATGCTTGTCTGTCCGTGTCTGCTGCTGATGTCCGTTCGTTCGTTCGTTCGTTCGTGAACACTGCGACTACTACTGTGAGGCGAAATGGAATGTGTCTTCGGCGTAGGTAAGACGGAAATGGAGCGAGGTGGGAAGTAGGAGTCTAGTGCCGGATGCCGAGGTAAGTGAGCAGACGCCGGGACAGCCGGACGGCTCGACGCCGTGGTCGGATGGGTAAGGTACAGACAGTGTCGCGTATTTCTCGTCGCGCGGAAAGGAAGAAAGAGGTCGACGGAGCTCCGAGAGAGATGTTCGAGCGCGCACACGCGCCTGTCCGAAACAAGGTCGGTCGATGAGCGGAGTATCAGTGCTCGGGGTGGTTGGTTTGCGAGCGGCGGGTGCGGAGGCGCGTAGGTAGGTGGCGATGAAGCTGTAGGTGTAGCTGGCTCCGGTGCGCTTGATATCGGAGACGGTGGATCCGAGCGAGCGGGCTCGAGAAAGCTACGGATGGGCGGCATCCAGATGGTTCGTGTGGATGTTGAAGCTGCGCTTGCGAATGGCTAATCGCACGTTGTGGCACACCACCATGGGCAGCATCCGATGTTCACTATCACACAGCGCACCACTATCATATGAAGGTTGTCATTCCCGCCTGAGCTATCTGTGTCCGTCACGTCCACCCGTGATGGAGGACCCTAAGGGTCGTCAGGTTGGAAAAAAAAAAAAAATGAGAGAACCCGCCATCGAAGAGCCAGATAAAAGCAAATCCACCGTTGAAGCCCAGAGGCAGAAGCCGGAAATCCTGAATTGAACAAACTCTCCTCCGCCAAAGACCAGATTGAGGAAGACCATGAGAAGCCCGAATGCCCAAGCGTGTTCCTTCTCTCCCGCCAAGGAAGCACCAGATGAGCAGAATGTAAAAGCCGATCGGGTCTGTACCGCAGCGAAGTTGACGAAAGAAAGCAGAATCTTGGAGAAGCTGTGCTGGAAGCAGCAAAGCAGAGCCGTTTCGTTGAGAAGGGGAGCTCCGTGCTACCAGGGGTGCGAAGATCGATAGGAAAACGTGTTGCTGATATACAGAATGAAAAGGTAGCTCCGAGTCAGTGTGCCGTTCCTCTCTTGCCACCAGAGGAGGTTCTGTATTAATGTGGGCGATTGAGAAGCAGATAAACAAGAAAATTTTTGGAGGCCGAAAGGGACGTCCTGGGTATCGTATCAAGTTGTAGTCGAGCAAGGTTCAATTGCGGAACCCAAATGCTCAAGAGAAGATGGACCAAATCACCACCAACGGTCCAGGAAAGAGCTCATGAGATGGCCAAGAACTTAGACGTTGTCTTCAAAGAACTGTTCCAAGGCGGCGTCGGCAGCTGGTGTGTACAGGGTCCGGATTTCCCAGTACAAATGAGCCTGGATGCTGTTCTCAAGGCTCTTTGCGACTTCGACCAAATCCTTGATCAACTGCTGGACACTTTCGTCTCGCTGATCCGCGACCCTTCCAAAGTCCATGCAGATTAGCTGGAGGTCCGGGAATGCGTCGCGCCCGGCGTCTGCAATGGAAGCAAGAGGCTCCAGGTCCCTGGAGGTGCAAGACGACAAGCGGAGCCTCTGAAGGCTTGATGGCAGGGTCTTTGAGAAGAGCGAACGCTCTTCGATCTGTGGAGGACATCCCAGAAGCAAGGCCTCCGGAATGTCGAGAACCTTGAGTCTCCGGAAATTTGTCAAAGACTCCAAATGGATGGGTATCAAGTGCATACCCTCCCTGATCGTGGTGAGGAGCGCGAGGATCTCAATCGTGGAGGCGCGTTCACTGATGGCGTCGCAAACCGGCTCGAGCCAGTTGTTGATCTGCTCAGGCATGCCACAGCTGACAATGAAGTTGGTCAGACGTGGGCTGGCTCGGACGAGCGCACTGAGGAAGGAGGCCTCAAGGTGGAAGGTGTTCAGCTCGATGTTGGTGATCTTGGTGCGCTTGGGAAGGATGTCTAGCGACATATTAGGAGAAGTGTAGCCGTCGATGTCAATATTCTGCAAGCACGGCGCTGTGAACAGGGCGCCCAGAGAGGAGCAGGGGACTTCCAGTGATGCGTGCATGATGGTCAGCTTCTCGAGCATTCCCATCAAATAGCGCGGCTTCTCGCCAGCGGGCGTCGTGGCGTAAGTCTTCGCGACAGTGTTCAGCGCCAGCTCTAAGAAAGACATCCGATGGTCTTGGATGTCGTTGATCTGGATGTCAGCCGTCTTGACGGCGCGCAGGATTGTGAGGAACAGAGCGAGATGGGCGTCGGGTTGGTTCTTGCCAAGCTCTGTGAGCCAAAACATCTTCAGAGCGGCATCCACCTTTCCGCTCAGTATCTTTGAAGCGGCGTGCATGAATGTGCCCTCCAGCTGCTCGGGAACACGCATCTCCCGTGCAAAGCGGAAGTTCTCAACCAAAAGGGCAGGGGGACCGGTTTGGTTGAAAACCACGGTCAGATACTGCAAAGACTTAGCCAAGTCTTTTCGAAGCACGAATAGCTTCGTGATAGGGACCACATCGTTATACCGGACGGTGACCTTCTTGAAGAGCAGTCCCTGCGCAATGTCCCGGAAGCGCTGAGACACAAAGCAATTCTTCTTGAGCTCCTCTTTACCACCGGTTTCTTTGAGGACGAGTTCCAGTACTTCGGTCGGAAGGTTGCAGATGGAAGATTCGGGCGCCATGACGATGACGGGGGAAGTGGAGGTAGCCATAAGGATTGATAACGGTGTTCGCGGGTGGCAAAGGCAATGATGGTGCAGAATGGATGTCGAGGCGGGCGAAGATGAAAAGGTGTGCGGGTCGGCGGAAGAGCGGGAGCTTTATGTAGCTTGCGCAAGCAGCAAGCGCCGGACCCTGTAGGCAGCAACTGGACCCTGAGAAAGTAAAAAAGCCAGCCCGCGCGGCCATTCGTAGAAGGCGCGCGAAAATGCTTCGGCGGTGATATTATGGGTGCAGGTGGTTGCTAGGGAGACGGGCCCGGCCCGTGATGCACACCCAAAGGTGGCCCTTCCTACCTTGGAAGCCGCCCACCCGTAAGGCTGAACAGGCGAGGCTTCCCGCACACTCGAAGCGCCATCTTGCGATATTGCCGGTCGTTGCGGATGTAGTGGCGCGGCGGCCTTGGAAGATCTGGGGCAAAGTGTTTTTGGAATCGCAGGAAGATCTACAACAAAGTTTCCACAGATCTCAGCCGTCGGGCCAACGCTTGTTCAGTCACAACCAGTTCATACAGTGTCATCGATCTGGACATTCATTATGGAGCGGTGGTGGTGGTACATAGTAGCACACTGTTCGACACGACCTCGCCGTCGTCCGCAGCCCGCCCGCCCTTTCTTACATTACATTTATCTTCGACGAGGAAAAGCAAAAGAATCAAACCAGACATTAGTTCCCACATTACGATCTTTTGCTTGTATTTTTCTCGTGTTTCTTATATCTGCTTCTGCCTCTTACCCTCGCTCTGTTCCTCTCTCCCCCAAGGAATACTAGAGAGACAGACGAGAGCGGAAAAGATGGCACATTCCAGTCAACGAAGCCAGGAACATACCACTGTTTCAAGTCCACTCGCCGAACGGTCCGTCGTCCTCGTGTTCAATCTTGCATTGCTACCTTTTCCGTCTCTCTCCCTTGGTATCCCCTTCTCATTAAGCCCTAAGTTCGTCGATTCGGTCGGAGGGGTATGGTGGCTCCGCCCTCGTGTCATTTTGCTCCTCGCTCCTTGCTCCTCCCTCGCCAGCTGCGTGGCGTCGCTACTCTGAATCGTTGAAAGAAGTAATTGTCAAAGGTGAGAAGTGCCTCAGCGAATCGAATGCCATGGTAGTGTGGTATCAAAACCCAACCGGGGGGAATCTTTGCCAGAAGGAATCGCAAAAAAAAGGGGGGAATCATTCTCAATCTTAACACACTCCGCCTCCACACCCTATTCAAACTGGAGAACCGATAAAGAGAAGAACAGTAAGAATGAAGCGAAGGAAGTTGCTGCGTTCGGTGAAGGGTAGTATTAAGGGTATGAGGGGTATGCGAGGGGTGGGGATAGCTACGTAAATCAATTCAGAGGAATAACAATAGCGAACGTCATGACACGCAAATAACCCGCATCCACCAAGAAAACTTTCAATAATACAATGGAGTACAGTGCGTGCGTCGGATCAAAAACTCGGAGAAAAGAGAAGTGTCAAATGACAACAAGTATCAACAAAAGAAGCGCAAGATGGCATGCAAATGTGACCAGATCACAACAAACAAAAAGAAATGAAGCAAATTGAAGAGAGATCTCTGAAGCGGTCAAATGACCAACGATGCCATCTATCCGTAGATTCGGAGCGCTTAGTTTGCACCAGCCTCCTCTTCAGCCCAGCCGGGCAGGCCTCCGTGGCCCTCGCCCTGGATCGCGAGACCGAAGCCGTTGCCGGCGCCGAAGCCGCCCAGCCCGCTAGCCAGGCTGCCGAAGTTCTGGCTCTGGCCCTGGCTCGTGGCGCTCGAAGGCTGACCAAAGGGGCCCTGCGAGAACACGGGCAAGCTGACAGCACGCGCGTGCTGAGCACTCCTGCCAAGGTTCGAGGGCGCAAGCAGACCGCCAATCGTCGTGGAGCCAGAGCCCGAGTTGGACGCAGGGCCGGATCCGTTCGTCAAGCTGAAAGAGCTGCTCGGGCCATGGTGCGACGTGTGCGCCGGGGCCGCGTTCGCGTTATCCGCCGCATAGAATGCAGCCTGGGGGCTGGGGAACTGGCTCTGCTGCGAGTTCTGCTGCTGCTGCTGCTGCTGCTGCTGTTGCTGCTGAGCACTCGGGAAGGGGTCCAGGTTCGACGGCTGCTGCTGGTACTGCTGCTGTTGCTGGGGCTGCTGGGGCTGCGATTGCTGGGCCTGCAGGTACAAGATGAGCGGGTTGTTTTGGCTCTGGTAGAGGATGTTGGCCGGGGTCGGGGCCTGCACGCCGGGGTTGCCGGAACCAGTGGGGGAGATCGAGTTCTGGCTCCTGTTCGGCTGCGACATGCCATTGAGCGGCGACGGGGATTGCAGCTCGCCGTTCTGCTGGCCCTGCTGGTTCTGCATGTTCTGCAGCTGACGAGGGGGGTTGCCGCAGCGATCCTTGCCAAAGTTGACCTTGAAACGCTTGTACTCGTCCTTCTGGCGGACGGCCTCGATCGCCTTGATGGCATTGGCAATGTTGGTGAAGTTCACAAACGCGCAGCTCTTCTCGCGCAGCGTGTTGACCAATTCAATCTCGCCATACTCGGAAAAGTCTTGGCGGAGGCGCTCCTCCGTCCAGGATTCGTCCAGGTTGCCAATGTAGACGTTTCGAGAAGCGCCGCCGCTGACGGCCAGCGCAATCGCAGGTGGCAGGGCTCCCGAGTGCTTGCCCCAGCCAATCTTCAGGCGGCGGTTATGGATCATCAGACCCTGAAGCTGGCTGAGAGCGTAGAAAGAAGCGGCGGAAGTGGGGTCGATGAAGGTAACGAAGCAGATGTGCTTGTCGGGAATGTAACGGATGTGGTGCAGGAGGCCGCCCCGGACAACGTTGCAGATTTCCTCGATGGTCGTTTCAGGATGGATGTTGCCGAGGTAGACGGTCCTGTTGCCCAGGTTGTTGGCACCGCCAGCGGATGTCGCAACAGCGGCTGCAGCAACGGACTGCTGAGCCAGAGCATTCGAAATCAGGTCCCGGTCGGCGCCGTTGAGGACGTGGGCGTAGCCTGGGGCAATGCCAAGGTACTGCGCCGCGTTCTGCTGCTGCGTCTTCGAGACGTAGGCACAACGGTCCTTGCCGTAGTAGACACGACGCGGCGGCTGCCACTTGGGCTCCTGGGGAAGCTGGGCGACGGCCTTGATGGCGTTTCCGATGGACAGGAAGTGGACGAAGCCAATCGCCTTCTCCCTCACAATCTTGACGGTATCGATGGACCCAAACTTGCCCAGATCCTCGCGAAGCTCCTCCTCGGTGACATCCTCGGACAGGTTCCCCAGGTACACGTTCCTGGAGGCACCCGACTGCTGGACGGCCAGAGCGACCGACGTGGGGACCTGCGAAGGCTTGCCCCAGCCGATCTTGATGTCCTGGCCCCTGATTGACAACTTTTTCAAGATTGCGTCAGAGTGGAAGTGCGTGGCAGAGCTGCTGTCGAGGAAGGAGATGAAGGCGCAGTTCTTGTCGGGCAGGAGCCTGACCGACTCGATCTGACCGCTCCTCACGTGTCCCAGAATCTCCTCGGCGGTTGTCTCCGGGGGAATGTTGCCCAGGTACACGGTCCTGCTCGTGCCCGAGACGAGTCCGGGGGCCATGTGCATCTGCGACCCCAGACCGCCCAGGGCCTGGTTGGCGAGGCTGGGGAAGGCGCCGGTGGGCGACTGCGGGCCGGCGAAGAAGGACGGCGTGTTGATGCCGGTGGGCGACATCATGCTCTGGTACAGCTGGGGCGACATGGGGGCCTGGATGGGGCTGCCCATCTGCGGCTGCTGGTGCTGCTGCTGGGGGGCGCCGTTCTGGAAGCTGGAGAAGCTCTGGAACTGGGGCGAGCCGAAGGCGTTGGGCGAGCCAGGCTGGAAGGGCGAGCCCAGCAGCAGCTGCGAGGGCAGCAGCGGGGTGAAGTTCATGTCGAAGGCGGTGCCAGGAGTCTGCATGTCTGCGCCGGTCTGGTTGAGGCCGCCTAGTCTGCCGGTGGAGATGCTGGGCAGGTTCCTCTGAGGGTGTCGATCGCCGTAGCCGGTGATGGAGGGCTGATTCGAATGGAACGCTCCGTGCGAGAAGCCGGTCGAGTCGCCGTTCATCGAGGTTTTTGAGAAGGAGCTCATTCGGGCAGCGCCGGGGCCCGCGGGGGTGGAGTCTTGTTGCATGGCGAGCAGGTGCGGTGGCAGGACAAAAGCGTCCCGCGCACTGGTAGATAGGACAGCCGTCGTGTTGTATTAGAGCGTCCGGTGCGTTGCGTACCGGACTAGGGAATTATTAGGGTACGAAGAATTGGAGAACGGCGGCGACGGGACAGCACGCTGGCCGATGCGGAGCTCGAGGCGAATTGCGCAGGCGGGGGGTTGCCCTGTCGAGAGGTGAGCGGGCGAGTTGATATTGGATCTGCGCGCAGGAGCCGGCGTACGCGTGCGAGGGCGAGGTTGCGAAGCGAAGGCGCGCGAGCAATGCCACGGGCACACCAGAGCGCGGAGGAGGTGAAGGCGGGCGGGCGGGCAGGCAACGGCGAGTCAGCGGTGTGGTCTCGCGGAGCCCCTTTTGCGGAGACAAAGCAGCGCTGGAGGCGTGGTTATGTGAAGGGTGCGCACGCGCCGGCTGGGGGTTTTGTCGGCGCCGGCGCAGGGTGTGCGTCGGCGGAAGGAATGTGGCCGGGCTCTAGGCGTGGCACGGCCTGGCAACGAAGGGAACGACGAGCAAGGAGCGGCGGCGTCGTGAGCGGAGGGCGCGAGGAGGCGAGCGAGCGGCGACCTCGGCGTGCAGTGCAGTTGCGCGTAGCACAGTGGGAGCGGCAGGGCTGCGGCGGTCCAGGGGAGCCAGGCCGCAGCGAAATGAGCGCCGCGGCGCCCTACCCAAACATTCTTAGCGAGCGCACGAGACAGCAGCACAGGCCGCGCGCTGAGATTGCGGGCGTGGTTGTCCTCCTCAAACCGTACCTTGCGCTAGCCCCGACGCGGCCAGCAGGGTCCGCGACCGCCCAGCCATGCGCATCTTCATCAGCCCGTCCAAATAGCGGCCCCTATACGACGACGCGCACTCAGATCCGTCCCTCGCCCTCCTCACGTGTGCCAAGCATGGCCGACGCCCTGCACCCGTCGCTGGCCCAGTGCGCCCTCGTCGCCACGGCGCTCAAGCTGCTGCTGCTCCCTGCGTAGTAGGTCATTCCGCCGCTGTCTAAGACCCCAATCTCGTCATGCAATGCTCGAGCCGCGCCGCCGGGCAACACGCTGACCCGCCGGGTGCCCAGCAAATCCACCGACTTCGAGGTCCACCGCAACTGGCTCGCCCTCACCCACTCGCTGCCCGTCCGCGGCTGGTACTACGAGGTGAGTCGCCGTCTCAGCCGCCCCGCCGCCGCCGCGCTGATGGAATGCAGCACACGTCGGAATGGACGCTCGACTACCCGCCTTTCTTTGCCTACTTTGAATATGCCCTGTCTCAGGCCGCCCGCCTGGTCGAGCCCGGCCTGCTCAACGTCAAGGCGCTTGGCTACGACACCTGGCAGACCGTCTACTTCCACCGCGCCACCGTGATCGTCACCGAGCTGGTCCTGGTCTATGCTCTTCACCTGTACGCTGCCCGCTCCTGCAATCTTGACGCGCCGCCTGACGCGTGACAGATACGTCCGGACGGCCAGCTCGAGAAGGCTTGCCCACGCCGCTGCTCTTTCGGTCCTGCTGTCCCCGGCCCTGCTGATCATTGACCACATTCATTTCCAGTACAATGGCTTCCTGTTCGGCATCCTGGTGCTGTCCATGGTCCTCGCTCGCCGCCAGTCGACGTTGCTGCTCAGCGGCTACCTCTTCGCGGCCCTGCTGTGCTTCAAGCACCTGTATCTGTACGTTGCGCCGGCGTACTTCGTATACCTGCTCCGCGTGTACTGCCTGAGCCCGCAGTCCATCTTCCGCATCCAGTTCCTCAACTGCGTGAAGCTGGGCGTTGGCATCCTCGCCATCTTCGCCGCCGCGTTTGGACCCTTCGTGTACTGGAACCAGGTGCCGCAGCTGCTGAGTCGCCTCTTCCCGTGGGACCGCGGCTTAACCCACGCGTACTGGGCCCCCAACGTGTGGGCGCTGTACTCGTTCGCCGACAGGGTTATGCTGTACCTGGCGCCGTACCTTAATCTGCCCGTTGACCGGTCGGCGGCAACTAGCCTGACTAGAGGCTTCGTCGGGGACACGCAGTTCGCCGTTCTGCCCGATGTGCCGAAGCAGGCAACCTTTGCCCTGACCCTGCTCTTCCAGATCATTCCGCTCATCAAGCTATTCCTAAAACCGACATGGGAGATCTTCATCGGCGCTGTAACGCTCTGTGGGTACGCTTCCTTCCTCTTCGGATGGCACGTGCACGAGAAGGCCATCTTGACGGTCATCATCCCCTTCAGCCTTATCGCGCTTAAGGACCGCCGGTATCTCGGAGCGTTCCGTCCTCTCGCCGTTGCCGGGCACGTGAGCCTGTTCCCCCTGCTCTTTACCGCCATGGAATTTCCCATCAAGATCTTGTACACCATTTTCTGGCTGGTAGCATTGCTGTTGGCGTTTGACCGGTTGGCGCCTGCGTACGTATCTCATTTCCTCATCTCTTTCGAATGCCCTCATAGTCGGCTCATCTGCTGCCCCCTATTACCTAACATGTCACCTTCCGGATTCTTCCATCTCGTCTCATGTTCCCTTAATGCACCTCATTATCGAAACCCCCTCGTGATTCTCTGTTCACTGACAATGGCCTGATCCCATCACACAGCTCTCCACAGCCGCGGTTCTTCCTCCTGGATCGCTTCGCGCTGTTGTATATAGCGGTGGCCATTCCACTGATCGCGTACACGTCGCTTGTACACCAGCTCGTCTTCGGCGCACGCCTCGAGTTCCTCCCCCTGATGTTTACGAGCTCGTACTGCGCCGTTGGCGTGTTCGGCAGCTGGGTCGGCTTTCTGAACGTATACATGACATCGTAAGCAGGAAAGGAAATCGGAACGTTACCGTTCTTTTGTTCGAACTTTCTCTGGTGGCGGGATCAGGTCGCGACCGACTGCCCGAAAAACGAGACCGATAAGCTTATATCTTTCTCGTCACCTCCTTCCCTTGATTTGCGGGGTGTGTTGATCGTGATGTGGCTTGTGACTCCCCAGATGCGCATCGTGTGGTATCTCGAATCGGCAAGTGACGTCGCTTTTTCCCGAAGATGATAAGAGGGGGAGGACGACGGAGGGAGCGCTTCACTCCACTTTTATAAGTACAATCCTCCCGCTCCCGCCAGTACAGACGAGAAGGAACCGCAAGAAGCCGCCCGTCCTCGTTTAAGCGCCCGCGGCGGCGCGCCCGCACAAGGCCGGCTGGCTAGCCGACGCTGGAACTTGTGATCCGTCCGGAGAGAACCGGGGGAGGGGGGCTCGACCGTTATTAGCCCTTCCTTCCCCCGGCTCGCTGCGAGATACTGCACGGCAGCTGCAAAGGCACGCAAGCGACGGGCGGCGGGCGGCGGGCGGGCGGGCGGCAGATGCAAGGCGTCCCGCTGCTGCTGCTGCTGGCTGCTGCTGACGCTGTGAGGGGTCGGCCCGCAGCCGGCTTTTGCTGCTTAGGTGCTGGCTGGCTTGAGCTGACTGGGGGCGCTGCTGGACTGGGCTTAATTGGGCCGGGCCGCGCGCTTTTTCGCTCGCCTCGCTCGCCTCGCTCGCCTCAAGCCCCGTTTGCTGGCTGCTCCTCCCCAGGCTTCGTTTTTGCGTCTGGGTTTGTTTTGGCATGTGGGAGAGGGAACGGACGGACGGGGTTGGTGACTTACATATGCCGGTCCTTCCGGTACGAGGGCGGAGAGCCGGATCGTTACTAAACGAGCTGTCCCTTCTCTCTCTCTCGAATACTTCGGTATAAGAGTACCTTTTCTTTCCGGCGTGATTTTGGTCGTTTGTTCTCTCTTTCCTCCCGAAACTTGCTGTTGGTTTGCTTGCTTTTCCTGGCCGTCGCCCGGTATATATATCCGGAGAGTGGATGGGTGGATTTCGTGGCGGCGGCAGCGGCGGGCGCTTAGCAAGCGACGTCTGACACTGGAGGGCCAGGGCTAGGCGATGTGACGAGCCCGGCATCGTGAGGATATCTTGGCGTGAGTAGAACTTTGGGTGAGTGGTTCTTGGCCGAAAAGGGTACGGGGGTGGATGCTGTTTATGTGAGGGTTCATGACGGGTCAGGCCGGCCTTATTTGGTAAAATGCGTTTCCTTTTGGTCGAGTGATGCCGGTGGCGTCTGTGATCACGGGAAGGGGGACGACGCGCAGTTGGTTCGGACGTAACGGTGTGACTTTCATCGCCGGTGATTGGATCTGCGTGACCTGCTTCTCGGGGGGAAGCTCGCGCGTGGAGGAGGTCGGTGATGGTGGTGGTTTATGGGAGTGTAGCGTGATTGGTGATTTCTTCGGGCTGTTCCAACCCATTGGAAATACTGGACTGCAGCCGGTCTTTTGCCATTGCCTCGAGTCATATTGCGTTCCTTCCATGCTTGTTCAGCTGAGTGGACCTACGATTTGATATGGCCGGAGTCGCAT
This sequence comes from Diplodia seriata, assembly GCF_021436955.1. Taxonomy (NCBI): domain Eukaryota; kingdom Fungi; phylum Ascomycota; class Dothideomycetes; order Botryosphaeriales; family Botryosphaeriaceae; genus Diplodia; species Diplodia seriata. Next base: position 2,502,869 of record NW_027117309.1, on the reverse strand, counting down.
CCCCTACGTTTCGAGAGGAACTCGAGCGACCTTCAAGCCTTGGAAGTCAAGACTCTTTGCAGACGGGTGCAAATTACACTGCGTGCGGTAGTTCTTCTGGAGTTAGCCGGCGACACGGCCTCATGGAATGATGGTCCGCTGTCAACTTTATCAAGGTATAAGGAAAAGAACAAATATTTACTAGCCGCGGTGAAGCTCCTAAAGGGCAACTTAGAGACGGTAAATGGAATGAGCAAGCAAGAGATGCTGAGCGGGATAACTGAGTTGACAGTCGTGGTGGAGAGCATATGTACTCGTGGCATAAATTGTTTCTGCAGATGTAAGTGTCGAGGTAAGGATGTTGTGATAAAGCCGGTAGGTTTTGCGCAGGGCCATTGCTCTGGCAGAGCACGTTACTGCTTGGATCAAGCCTCATGAGTAGAGGTTGTTAAAAAAGGGAGGTTCTATGGCGTAAGGGCGAAACCGTTTGCGGCAGTAAACGTAACATGCACGTGTTATTCAAAGAGTTCCGGTCTGGGAAAATTCACTGATAAACACTCTTCCGGGGCTCAAAGCTAGCCATCGAGTCTTCTTATCAGATCTCAGGGACAGACAGATGTTATTGTGGAGGTTGGTGCACAGTATTGCTATTTCGAGAAACGATCTCTGGACATAATGCCTTGCATGAAGAGAACAGTTGACTAGAAAATTACAAAGGGCGTAGCCGAAAATACTCCATCATATTCATACACAGGCTCTAAATGTAAAGAAATAAAAAAAGCGGCGACAAAATTTGCTCCTGTATCACATAAAATCTTTTAAAACTATAATCCGGGAATATCCTGAAAGCGGAAAAGAGAAAAGCCAAGGCCAATAAGGTATGTTCGGTAGTCGCATCCCTCTAATTGACCAGCTTCCACTTTGTACGGGGAAAGCCTTTGACGGCAGTCGTACGGAGTGCGTGGACGAAGGTTAAGCCGACCGGGTAACTCGAATTCCAGTGAGACCCTTCAAACAGGGTCATTCAGTGCGTGAGTTCCGTGGTGCTCGGGGAGGTCGTCACGCCGGATTGTAGCATAATTGAAAGCCTGATACGTTCGAAGCATGATGAGATGAATTCTGGAATTGATACAGAGCTTAGACTCGGTGATGCTTGAAATTGAATGCAAGCCATTTGGAATTCTGAAAGAACTTGGGCTATCTGATATGAAAGAGGGAGTATCTTGTTCGGAGCAGTATTCCCCAGGCCTGTTTACCGTTTGCTCAAAGGATGGTGCCAAGCCGCTCAAGTGAGGGCTGCTGAGGCACCATGTTCCACATGACGGACGTCAGCCTCAACCTGGCTATACCAAGATTGAATCTCTCAAAGTGGCTGGCACATCGGATGGGGACGGCCGTGGTTCCGTGCTTAGGTTACCGCTTGCAATCGGAGCGGGCGATCCCTTGGCCGGCGGTTGATCCCGCGGAAGGGGGTCCAAAACCAGGCCCCAAAAAACACACTGGAGGGTTAGAGCTATCACTGCTCATGCTGGACATCTGTTGGGATCTAGGGTGTCTGAAAGGGCCTGGCAAGTGCCAATCAGGCCCAAAACCTGATTGCAAGGAAGATATCGGGTAGTGATGAGCGTGTCATCAGAGTCTAGCAGGCTGCAAATGCGGTTGCATTACAAAACCGAGCATGTACCGATTGAAATGGGGCTCTCGTGGCCGGCGAGGCGTGTTGGAAGCATCCGGCAGGCAGCCCAGCATCTGCAGCCGGGGCTTGGTGACGAAGCACGCACTCGGTTGCTCTCGGGGAAAATCGAGTAGGGGGAGCTGATCTTCAAGCGGACCGCTCGCGCCGCCACGTCGGCTCGGAGCGCAGGAAATGCAGGCCGCTCGAATCCGCAGGCGGCGGGGATTCGAACGAGCCCAAACACGAGGGGTGCAGCGGCGGGGGGTGGGTGTGTTGCCGGGGGCGGCGGAAGGGCAGGTGCTGGTGGGTATGCTTCCGCCCATCTGGCAGGTCTAGCGCGCGTGCACCGCAGCATGCCGCCAAGCCTTCCCGGTCCTTAACTCTCTCCGCCGCGCAGACCTACCTTTCTGCTGCTCACCCAACCCGCTGCAAATCCAAACTCTTTCCTTCCTCCCCACTCCTCCCTACGCTCGACACCCACAACGCCACCACGCCACCTCGCCGAAAGCCCCGGCCCCGGGCTGCTGCATGCTCCCACGCGTCGGCTGCTCGACTACGCGTTCCCAAAACGTCAATTTATCGACTTCGCCGACGTCGCCGCGATACACGCTCGCCCCACCGCGCTCCGCGCGCCGCCGCCTGGCTTCGTCGTCGCCGGGGTCGCAACACCATCCCCCATTGGTCTCACGCCTGCTTTCTGCATCCTGGCCTGCCGTTGCTTGCTACCGCCGAGCTTAAGTCCGCATCGCGGCGACTCGTAGGGCTGAGACGCGCTGCCGACTGCTTGACAGCCCGCTGTTCCTGCTGTGGGTGGGCGCGCCCAGCTCGCCGCCGACATGGTGAGCGTCCGCCCGCTCTGTTTGCGCGCAGCGAGAGAGTTAATTGGCCCAGGTCTTCTATAAAAGGGCCCCGGTGCCCTCCGTGCCGGACCCCAATATCCGCGATGAAAACACCACGGTGCGTCTCCAACACAAACGGTGCACGGCGAGGGAGGCTGACGCGACGCGCAGGTCTGGATGATCAAGGCTACTGGTGAAATATTCACTGAGTACGACAAGTACGCGAACAGGTGGGTTGTCCGCACTTTTTTTCGACGTGACGTAGCCGGACCATGCTAACACGCGTCAGGTTGGATTTTTATCGCAAGGTGAGCTTCGCAGAGCTTCCGCACCATCGTTGCGACCGTCGCTGACCCCGCGCAGAAGCAATTCACGAACCAAATTACTGGCCAAGGCAACCTTTCCTTCTTCGATGCGTTAGAGGCTGAGGTGGGCATACCCAGAGCTTCCGGCTTGGCGCGCAAGCTGACGAGACATAGGATGAGGATGCTCGTGAAATCAGGAGTATATTCCCCGGGCCTTTGCGGTATCAGGTGTGCCGCAAGGTCCACCACTCGACGATTCCCCGCCTCGAGGAGCTGGTGACGCGAGTTCACGCCGATTTGAAGGACGACTATTACCCCGGCGAGCATGTCATTGCTCAGATTGATGAGAATGCGGACAAGCGCCAGCCCGGTATTATTCGCGATAAGATCACGTTCTCGCCCTCCGTAGACATAAGGAGCCACCCGACCCTCCACCAGCCGCCGTTGTCCCGGTACTTCGTCACCGTGCAGAACGACGAGGGCCAGTCCAATGATATGCTTCTGGATAGTAAAAGGCTGTCAAGGGATCGAAGAACGTACTCTAGGTCAATCTTGCGGAGCTTTATCAGGAACATCGCCCACAGCGAGAACTATAAGGGTGCACCATGGCAGGTGAAGCCGGAGCTTGTCATCGAGTTTAGGTTACCCAGGGAGGTCCCCTACCATCTGACTGCACAGGGAATTGCCGAAGCCAAGAGAAATGTCATGAAGAACGAAAACACGACTTTCTTCAATTACTATCGCGGCCCTGGTAATGAACTCCAACGCCAGCCTCCACAGACCGTCGCTTTCCAACAAACCATGTTCCCTCCGCCTGCACCTGCAGCCACCGGGGTCTTCAGACCCGGACCCGGCGTTCCAGCTCCACCTCCGTTCCAGCCACCCCTAGGCCCTAATGGTACTCCGCCCGTCCCTATCAACGGCCAATACGGCCCGCCTCAGCATCAGATCACTATCCCCTCTCGGCCGCCACCCTCTCACGCACCGCCGCGACCGGCTCCCATCAAGTACCCCATTGAGGACCTTCTCATTCAGCCCAAACGTAACGGACTCCAACGCCCGGCACTCAAGTTCTTGTCCGATGACGTCCCTGAAGGCGCCGAGCCTCCAGCTGAGCAGCTTGGCATTGAGATGAAGTCTGTAGGAGACCTCTTGTTCATTTGGCAGACTCTCAACGTCCACGCGGAAGTCTTTATTCTGGATTCATTCACCGTGGATGACTTCATTGAAGCACTTGGATATCATGGAGATGCCACCAACTGTGAGCTTCTTGTTGAGATGCACTGTGCTGTTTTGAAGCAGCTGGTGGATGAGAAGGGCCACATCAAGGTCCTTTCGGATTTGGCATCGGAATTCTCCCAGGATATCGAGCCAGAGGAGGATGACGCTGAAGAAGATGCCAAGTCACCGACGCCGGCGCGCTCAGAAACCCCTCCTGCCAGGCGCACCCGCGCAAGCTTGAGCAAGTTGCAAGCACAAGAACTGACTGAGCCAGAGCCGGAAAAACAGGCTGCGCCCGAGAAGAGTAATCGTGCGTCAGAGTTGCTCGCCCAATTCGATTGGATCGACCATCTGGCGCGACGCAGTTTCCTGGATGGAGGCTGGCAGTCAGTTTTGGTTGGAGCGTTGCGCCAGGCATCCCTCAACCCTCGTCGTAAGGAGGTTTGCGAGAAGATCCTTGCACACCTTGTGCCCTCAGACTTGAACCCTGACCCCGAAACCGTCGCCCTCCAGTACAACACACTGGACATCAACTTCCGCGTTGCCATTCTAGGCATCATAACGCAGTACGCCACATTCACCGACGCTGTTCGCACGTACATGGCAAACTGCAACATCAACATGACCGCAATTCGGAACCAGAAGATGGAACAGCAGAAGAAGCGGAAGGAGTACCAGGCGGATTTGGCCCAGCTGGAACAGAAGAGAAAGATGGACTATCCAGCAACCTTGTCTGTCTCGCCCCCTGCTGATACTAATGGCGACGTCAGTATGTCTGGTGTCACCGAGCCCGACACCAATGCCGAGCACGAAGGAGAGGACGAGGAGGGCGCTCGCCGCCTTCGCCGCGCCAACAGCCGCAAGCGGAAACACGAAGACGAGGCTACACGGAAGGAGAGGGAGCGGAAGGAGAAGGAGGAGGCCGAGAGGGCTAAGCAGAGGAATGCTTACCGCGAGCTGCTTAAAAAGATCGACAAGACGAACGAAGCCATCAAGAATTGCGAGGCGGAAATCAAGAAGTACGACGAGGAACTCCGAGAGAACCAGTGCCAGCAATTACGCTGTCTTGGCAAAGATCGATTCTGCAACACGTATTGGTGGCTGGAGAGATGGGGTATGCCACTTGGTGGTCTTCCTACCAGCTCCACCGCTGAATATGGCTATGTCAATGGTCGCCTTTGGGTGCAGGGACCAGATCCCCTTGACAAACCCCTCCTGGAACACGACACTCTTGAAGATGAGCGGGACTACAAGGCGCTCACTGGTATGTCTAAAAATGAACGCCGCAATGCAGAGGAGGGCTCCGTCCACTTGACCGACTCGACGCAATGGGGTTACATCGACAATCCTGAAGATGTGCAGAAGATCCACGAATGGCTGGACGACCGTGGCCACCGTGAGCTGAAGCTCAAGAAGGAGCTCGGCGTCTGGCAGGACTCGATAATTGAGTACATGGTCAATTGGAAGAACCACCTCAGCGAGGTTCAGGCCCAGAAGACGGTTGGCGAGGACACGACGGGCATCCAGACCAGGAAGAAGACGTACACCGATAACGACTCATCCAGATACTGGTGCCTCAAGTGGGAGAACACCTACGCCCTGGAGGAGTTGGAGCATCTTCACTCTCAGCAACCGCCGCCGAAGACGAAGGCAAAGAACTCCCGCACGAAGAAGGGTGCTCGTTGATCCATTGCCTTCAATCACGACACTGCTGCTTTGCGTGAGGAATGCTTTGATCAAGCTTACGCTGTCCTGAACAGCGAATCCCTGGACATAATGCAAACCTTCCAACGGCTATGGTGCATCCTGCGCGACACCCTGCGACCTCTCCTGGCGTGCAGACTAGGGTCATGTGTACTGATATGGTTGATGAGCGGTATGAGAGACCACCTCCCCGTTCGACCACCCCGAGCTCCAGAAGCTCGGTATTTGCCTGAGGGAGCTTTCTTTGTTTGCAAGAGTGTCCACTGCTTTCTGCGATGCGTCAAGACGCTGGGTGATGCTACGAAGATGGTCCGAAGATGGCAACATTTTTCACAGGATCCTCCGGGGGCTTGCACGAGCGGCCTTAGTCATTCACGGTGTCTTTTCTTTTGCTACTATTCTTGTTTGTTTTCTCAAGGCGGCATCTCACAGGCGTTGCAATGCGGACTGAATGTGGGTTGGCTTCTCAGATGTGTCTCATGCATAGTATGGGAGGCTGAAGACTGGTCTTAGCTGTTTGGCGATGGTGCTCTCGGCGCTCTGGTGCACATCGTGGCGGTGGTCACTGATGAAAAGATTTCATATGCTGTATTTCCCCTCTTCATTTCTCTTCGCCTTTTCCGCGCCTGCAGATACTCCAGCGGCTTCTCCAGAAGGAACTGGGTGCGGTATGGTGCCGACGCACGCGGCTGCTGATCAGGCTTTCTTTCAGCGATTGTATGTACATTAGACCATGCGCTCTTGCGGACGAGCGCGTTTGCATTCAATGAAAGATGAAGTGGAAATGAAGAAAGCCGGGTGTAGCCCGTGACGTCGCGTGTGCCGTTTGCATGGAACGAGGCTAATGTTAGGGCTGGCCTTGCGACCGGAGCGCATCCCCCACACGCCGACCTCAACACATCGCAGCCTTGGAGCCTCCGCCTCGATGCGCCCAGAACAGCTTTCGTTATCTCATCTATCTCCATATTCATAGCGCTCTCTCAAGCCATCAGCATGGTGGCCAACGGCGCGCGCAAGGGTGAGTGACGCCGCTCGATGCCGGTCGCGTGTCCGACCGTCGCCTCCGCGAAAGCTGACGCCTAACCTGCGAACCGCCAGGCACTAGGCAGGGCCTGGTTGACGCCCGCGCCTACGATGGCATATTCAGCGACAAGGAGAAGAAGCCCGCGACCTTCAAACTCAAGAGATCCAATGTCAAGCAGACGCAGCCGGGCAACTGGAAGGAAAGCGAGATAACCGGTACGTCGCAACCAGGCAAACCACCCTTCAACGCACGCTGACACCAGCGCTCGCTTTCACAGACTCCGCCGGGAAGAAGATAGATCCCCCGTCCGCACCTTCGTCGCCTCTCGTCAACCAGCTCGACGAGAAGACCACCGCCGCTTTCCCGACGAATCGCCCCCTAGACGACCAGCTCGATACCGTGCAATGCCGCCACTGTCGCCGGCCCGTCCTGCGCACCGCGGCGAAAGACCACATCAAGGAGTGCCTGGACAAGAAACAGGCGAAGTTGAAGAAGAAGAAGGAGGCAAAGGAAGCTAAAGAGGCGGCTATCCGGCGCGAGAAGGGCATTGAGGATGATGATGACGGACCCCCTAAGAACGCGCGCAAGAGCTCCAAGGCGGCGCTTGACGGCGAAGGAGCCAAGAAGAGTAAGAAGCGCAAGGCAGACGGCGACGCGGAGAAGGCACCGGCCAAGAAGAAGAAAAAGGACGAGCCCAAGGCGAAGGTGCCGAAGCCCAAGGGGCCCGTCGACGTGGAGAAGCAGTGCGGTGTCCTGCTGCCGAACGGCTCCATGTGCGCGCGCAGCTTGACGTGCAAGTCGCACTCGATGGGCGCCAAGCGCGCGGTCCCCGGCCGCAGCCTGCCGTACGACATGCTGCTGGCGCAGTACCAGAAGAAGAACCAGGCCAAGCAGCAGCGCGCCGCAATCGACGCTAACGCGCCGCTTGCCGACGACTTCGACAACCACGGCCCCATCGACTCGGACGAGGAAAAGGACGCCATCATGGCGGCCGTGGCGCGCTCGCGCCCCGCCCCGCTCGTTTCGCGACCCCTCGTCTCCATGCAGAGCAAGTACCGCAACATCCGCATCAAGGAGATGCTGCAGAGCGCCATGGGCGGCACTCGCGGCGCTGGCCTCTTCTCCACCGGTCTGCCCCCCGCACACCATCATCCGCCACACTCGGCTGCCACCATGGACGGCACCACCAGCATGGGCGCGCCGCGTGCTCCGACGACCAACTTCCTGAGCGGTATATTCGGGTCCGCCGACCAGAGCTCGATGTTTGCTGGCTTCATGGGCGGCGCGGCGGGTGGCGATGGCATGGGCGTTGATGGCGCCGGCGCCGGCGCCACGTTGGCGGCCAGGCGGCAGGCGAGCATTGGCGGGCATGGCCCGAGACAGATCCTACCGGGGCAGCTGCCGGGCCCGCCGAGCAGGAAACAGAGCATCAGCGGCGTGGGTGCCTAAGCCGAGCCGCTGCTGCACATTTGATTTCGAGTTCTGTTTTAGAAGCGTGGGTAGGGCGAATACAGGCGAGGCTTTCTGACTGGATGGTCGGACGGATGACGGGACGGACGGACGGACGGATGGATGGGTATACCTCTGGAGTTCATGGGCTTCTTCTTTCTCGATCTCGGAGCTTTGCTGGATGCTCGTATAAATGCTTGGCCTGGATCTTTCGTCCTTTTTTTTTTTTTTTTTTTTTGCTAATTCTTGTTTCCTGCGACTAAAGAAACAGTCGTTTGCATTACTATTGTGGGCACTACGCGCTTTTGCCGTGCATGAGGCGGTTTTGAGCGTAGAAGATTGGGCGAAAGCCAGTAGAACTTACAGGCACGCATGAGATACCCGGAACGATTAATGCTTGATAGAAAGGTGTGGATAATGCTGCCCGTCCCCAGAGTATTTGTCCGTTTTGTGAGGCTGGCACCCTGTTATATGTACTATCAAATATGAGTGCAAGTTTCGCCTCTCATTCCATTTTCAACGCGTTCAGCTGTAGCATTCCAAAGAGGCATGCCCCAGCCGTCACGACTTCCAAGCCACCCGCCCGTCGTTCTTGTTATGGGCGTTCACCTAGGTTGACCAACCGCGCAGCTTTCTCTACGGCGGGCGAAACAATCTTCTCGCGTAAATCGCGTCTCCCCTCTCCACGCGAACGCCGCCACTTCTACTACGGACAACGAAAATTAACAACGGCCGGCGACGCACGAACAAAAGACGGCGACTGCTCCCTGTCTCTCTCCGCAGTGACGACAAACATCACCGAGCTTTCACGAGCCCCCCGCTGCTGTTGCTCCGTTTTGCTGCTGCCTACGGGGAGTTGGCAACGGTCAGCAACTGCAGAGGGGTGGCGCTGACTGACTGCAAGAACAGAGATCGGAGCGGAGAGGCAAGGCGGGCAGGGCGTCCGCTCTGGAGGTTACCTCTACGTCCACCCGTCCGTTTTGTTTCTTTTCTCGTTTTCCGTCAAGATCAGGGCCTTCACCTCGTTCGCCTTTTTCGTCCTACCATCGTCAGCCCCCCGCTTTGCCGCTCGCTCTTCACTCTTCTTACTCTACCCGCTCTTACCTCTCTTTCTTTCTTCTTTCCTTTCCAACCCCCCTGCCGACTCCTTGCCTTTTTACCGCAGCACCTCCCTAGTCCCCCATTTCCTCTTCACCAGCTGGCTGCTGCTGCCGCCTCTCTCCTTACCTACCTACCTACCTACCCACCCACTCACTCTCGATCAACCGCCCAGCCCCAGCTCTCTTTCGTTCGCCGCTTTCTTCCCCCACTCCCCCTTCCTCCTCTTATCCTTTTCCCGGACACACCCGCCGTTTTTTTCTCCTCCACCCCCACCCCCCTCCCCCCCACCAACCCTCATACACCCGCGCCCATGACGACAAAAAACACACGCCACCCAAGCTCTTGAAGCCCCTTCACCGTCGTATTTCGGATGCCGGGGCTGATGATAGTGCTGAATATTTGTAGTTTTCAATCGGAGAAGGCGCGTTGAGGGGCGGGGAGGGGAGGGGGATGGGATGTACTGAGGAGGAGTCGGCGGTTGTTGTTGCTGTTTTTGCGGGAGGGATGGTGGAGAGGATGGGTGGGTGGGTGGGGTTGGTGCGTGTTCGGGAGGTTGGGCTGGACTGCTGTGAGAGTGAGAGAGTTTGTGTGGGGGGATGGGGGGAGAGGGGAGGCTCGGTTGTTCTGGTGGTGGAGGGGAGGGGGGGATGAGGATGGGAAGGCTTCGGTGGATGGGCGCGGAAGGAGGAGGATGGGGCGTGGGAAAGAGAGAGTGATGGGGGGGAGACAAAGAGATGGTGTAGAGGCTGGAGGTTGGGAGTGGCGGCGGCCGTGGTTGGTTGAGTGTGGAGGATGAGAGAGAGGCAAGGTGGGTGGCCTCTGAGAGGAGAAATCATGCCCGATGATGAAAACAAGCCAAAGTCGCAGACAACCCGGGCTCGGCCTGTCTCGTCCTTTTTCGAAAGGTGGGACGGTCGGTCATCGTTAGGTTCGTCGATGTGAACCAGAGAGCTAATTTGAGGGCACAACCATTGATATCCCGTTGGTTTCTCAACGCGAAAAACAGTCCATGAACTTTCGTGGATGCATGTGAAGCTGAATCTCTCAAAAATGATTATAACCTGGATCCGAGAAAATTCCAATTCGCCGCTCTCTCTTTGCGGTTCTACGTTTTGCAAGCGTCTACATATCTACACAATGGTGGCCATCATCATCATCATCCGTCCAAGCAGGAAGATCCTCAAGTATCCTTCACCCAACTGTCATCGTCCATCTTGCCCTCGATCTTGCCACCCTCCATCGCCCAAGTCTCGACCATGCCGGCCTTGGGATCCTCATCCGGCAAGCCCGTGCTCCTCCGCACCTTCAACACCTCCTCCCGCATGCGCATCGTGCACTCCTTCCGCAGCTCCACCGCCTCCCTGCCGTACTTCAGCGCGTCGCTCAGCACGCCCACCTCCATCGGCTTCCCGTCGCGCCGCTCCCGCTCCTCGCGCTCCTTCAGCCGGCGCCAGCGCGCGCGCAGGTCGCCGAAGACGGCGTCGACGTCGACGCGCTCGCCGAAGGTGACGGTGACGGCCTTGCCCGGGCGCGGCAGGAAGCGCGGGAAGGTGCGCGTCTCGTGCATGACCAGCTGCGGGCCCTCGACCCACATGGGCACGACGTCCGGGCAGTGCGGCTCGCTCTCGAGGATCAGCCGGGCGACGCCCCACTTGAAGTAGCGCATCGTGCGGTCGTCCTTCTGGTGCACCTTTCCCTCGGGGAAGATGTGCACCCAGGCGTGCCGCCGCGAGGGGTAGGCGGCCGGCGCGGGGAAGCTGTCGCGGCCGGTCGTGGTGTAGGTTAGGGCGGCCGAGGTGAAGGGGTCGGGGATGTCTTCTTCGGCGGGGGAGGAGGACGAGGCATCGCGACGGGCGGTGGCCGATGGTGGCGGGGAGAAGGGCGCGCGGGACAGGAGGCGGATGGCTTGCGTTATGGTGGGCTGGAAGAGCCCGCCGTAGGGGGAGTGCGCGAGGCGGTGGCACGGCAGGGTTTGGCCCAGGGAGAAGAAGAGGGAGAGTGCCCTGGCGCGGTTGCAGCATTAGCGGTTGTCTGCGTTTCTGCAAGGCGGCTGGGCGGTACGTACTTGTTTGGGAATGCGAGGTCGTGGCTGGCGAGACTCCAGCGCAGGTTGTCTGGATTGAACATGTACCGGAGCGGCAACGAGCCCCATATCAACGGGTCATCCAATCTGCGTGGCGGAACAGAGGCGCTCGTTAGCTGGGAAGTTCGGCGACCAAATGCAGTGACCCGCGAAAAGCGTCAGGGCGTACATCATACACGGATACGTGGTTGGAAACTGAAGTTGCGGGAGAGCTTCTTGTCAGCCAGCCAGCCCCAAACGGACCATTGAAATCTTACCTGTAACTAATCCTCTTTGGCGTCCCTGGACGTCCTTGCGCTCGTCAAGCAGCTGGAGGAACTTGTCCATGCCATTGACCTCGAGGTTGCTGAGACCGGCCAGGAATCCACGGCTCAACAGACCCACGACGCCCATGACGGCCACGGAACCGCAGCGCCATGGCAAGCTTGGAGCAGCGGGTTGCTCCTCGGGCGCCATCGCGGTTTACACCCGACGCATAAAAACGAAAGCCGACTGAAGGAGAGGAAGGAGAGGGAAGGAATGTGGGCTGAGGGGCGGAGTTTGTCGCAGACTTGTTGAGCCCTAGGATTTTCAAAAGCGAACATGGATTGACACCGAACTGGCCAGGGCCTGCTGGCTCTGCCTGTGGGGAGCTTGGACTCCCGCACGCGCTGCCGGCGTCCTCTCCGCGTTCTTTCGTCAAGCCCGCATCCAGAAGTCCTGGCCGTCGCTCATCGTCATCGCGCCGGTTCCTGACGGACGGCCCGCCGAAACGTCAACCGCACTTTTCCCAGCTTCTGTGGCCAGAGCACCAACCGTGCTGAAGCTGCGTCGCCCTGCGCAACATGTCGCACAGTATGGGAGCAATGGCGCCTTCAGCTTGGAACCAAACGCTGACACGCAAACAGGCAAGCGCAACACCTCTCTCGCCTTCTTTACCTCCTATGAGCGCGAGCAGCTCAAGTCGACCTGGGGCACCTCGCGCACGCGCCTGACCCGCGATTCCTTCCTGCCCTTTTCGTCCTGCAAGCTGTGCCTGCTGCCCTCCCGCGATCCCGTTGCCTGCGCCCATGGCGACATCTTCTGCCGCGAATGCGCCATCAACAACCTGCTGGCTCAGCGCAAGGAGATAAAACGGTTGGAGAAGGAGGCCGAGCGGAGAGCAGGGGATGAGGCGGAAGACAGGGTGAGACAGGAAGCGGAGGAGGAGAAAAGAGCTGTTGAGGACTTCGAGAGGGTCCAGATGGGCCTGGAGGCGAAGGGCATGGGCGGTAAGATCGTGGGAAGGGAGGCAGGAAAAGTCACGGTTGAGAGGATGGTCGAGGGTACTGATGGAAACAAGGGCGTCAAAAGAAAGTTTGAATTTGACGAGGAAGAGGTTATGAGGGTTGCACGGGAAGAGCGAAGCAAAGTACGCAAGGCGCTGAGCGAAGAGAAGGTCCGTCTGCCATTGACCATGCTATTACCGCCTTTTCTCCTTACTCTCTGCTGGAAGCGTAGCGCCTTTTGACTGACAGTGTTACAACAGCGCGAGGCTATTTCCAAGTCGACATTACCCTCCTTCTGGGTTCCTTCGCAGACACCCGACACCAACACCACCGACAACGCGTCTTTGCATGCCATAACCAAGCAGACGAAGCTGAATCCAATATGTCCAGGGTCCTCTGATGAAGAACCTCATGAGTACTCGTTGAAGACCCTGACGACCTTGAGTTTCACAGAGGAAAAGGACGGTAAGGGCGGTGATCCGGTGCGCAGCTGCCCGGCCTGCCGCAAAGCACTTACAAACGCCACCAAGGCAATGATGGGAATACCGTGTGGCCATGTGCTGTGCAAGCCCTGCACTTCTAAGTTCATGACACCTCACAACGAGGCGGATGCACACGATCCTAGCGCGGAATTCGGTGTCATCAGGTGCTATGTGTGCGAGATCCCTCTCACGCCGGAAAGGAAATCGAAGAAAGATAAGGAAGGCAAGAAGAAGGAGAAAGACAAGCTGAAGCCTGGCCTGGTAGAGATCAAGAGCGAGGGCACGGGCTTCGCAGGCGGCGGAAAGAACATGGTGCAGAAGCAGGGCGTGGCGTTTCAGTGCTAGCGCGTTTGGGCAGTTGAGCGGCCCCAAGTACCAGGCTTCATTAATCATGAGGCTCATGGATGACGTAGTTGGCTCTGTCCAAATGTCATGTAGCAGCCCAAGCACATCTACCTTCCATGTCAGGCATGTGGATCCTCTAGCCGGATCTGTATTTGAGCGTCAACCTGCAAGTCCCCTGAGCCGCAATGCAGGGTTGAAACTTGCTCTGATGGCAGCCGGCTCCAGGTCCATTCAGTTGGTATTGCCACATGGACAAAAACGAAACCGGCCGTTCAAATGCGGCGTCAAACGCAAGATAAATTATGTGAAAGAGAATTGGCAAAGAGTCAAAGAGAAGGCTTGCTCTTGCTGACCATTGCAACACTAAGCGAGTTGACTCCGTGGAAGGCCAGTCATCGCCAATGTAGCCCGACGGCGACACAAGGCCGCTATCCACTACGAGGTAGCGCGCGCAGCCGCAAGGCAGTTGCACAGCTGCAGTGATGCCGAAATCATGATCCGGACTAAACCGCAACGCAGATGCAGAATGCGACGTGTGCTCTGGCAACGGCAACAGCCGTGCGTGTGACGGCGCAGGAGATATGCAGCGCAAATGTGATGCGTTTGTGCGTTCGACGGTGCTAATCTCAGCTGGCGGAAAGTGGAAGCAGGCGGAGGGAGTTCTGGGGGCCTTTATAAGCATCCGGCGGCTGCCTTGGGCAAGAAACCGCAATCGAGATAGCGCAAGACGAGAGCCAGGCGCGCGGCGGGCATGCTGGTGGTTTCCGGGGCCTTGGTGTCGTCATGCAGCGCTGGCCTCGGCCGGACCCAGCAACGCAAGACGGCGCGCACGCTCGCATGGGGCTGGCCGCTCCCCAGACGGCGGCGGGCAGATGAGGTTGTGAGTAGGTTATTAGGCTTGCGCTCCTAAGGCATGCCCAAACGCGGCCACTAATAAGGGTGGCTCAGGCTTGGCCGGTGGCAGGGGTGCTGCAAGGCGGCAGGCGCGGGCATAAAGGCCGGGCCTCGCTCGCAGCTGGGAGCTGCGCCAGAGTCGCCCTGCCCATCTCGCGCGCGCAGCTTAAGTCCGCTTGTCTCCGGATACTGTATACACGCCCAGCGCTGCTGTTCTGTCGCATCGCCGCCCGCGCCAAGCTCGCAGCCGGCGCAGCTACACCGACGCCCTCCGTCCCGGTCTCTCGTCTCGGGCGGTCGGGGGATCCACTTATCGAGCGCTGCCGCGAATCACCGCCTCCACATACCCACGCAGTCGGCGTTACGCTAGCGCACCCTCGCTAGGTCACAGTATAAGTTTCGGTGTGTCTTCGCGTTTAATATGGAGGACTCGTCCCAGTACGCCCCGCGCTCGCCCGACCTCTCAGCCTACGACCAGGCCGATCCCGAGCCACTGCACCCCCAACACCAAAAGTACCGCGGCTCCATTTCGCACGCGCCACCTCTGTCACCCTACGCGCCCCCGAACTCCGCCGGCGCTTATAACCCGCCTACCGGCTACTTTACACCCCGCAACAGCATCTCCTACCAACCACCACCACCCATGGCCGCCCAGATGAAGTTCGAAGGTGAGGACGGCCAGCACTGGTCGCCGCTCTACTCCGTGCCCAGCACCACTCTCAAGACTGAGACCATGGAGCCAGGTGATCTCATGGACGCCAATGGCGGCATGATTAAGTCCGAGCCCATGGAGCAGGCCCCGGGCGTCGCCGAAGGCATTGAGGTCAAGACCAAGTTCCCTGCCGCGCGCATCAAGCGCATCATGCAGGCCGACGAAGATGTCGGGAAAGTCGCCCAAGTCACGCCCCACGTTGTCGGTAAGTCTCAGCCCTACTCTCGACTAAGCCCCGCCCGCTGACATGGCATGCAGCTAAGGCACTCGAGCTCTTCATGATCTCGCTCGTCACCAAGGCCGCCACCGAAGCCAAGAACCGCTCGTCGAAGCGCGTCTCGGCCGCCCACCTCAAGTCGGCCGTGCTGCAGGACGAGCACTTCGACTTCCTCAACGAGATCGTCAACAAGGTGTCGGATGCACCCGCGCCTGTCGACCGCGGCGGCTCGCCTGAGGAGGGCGAGGGCAAGAAGCGCAGGGCAGGCCGCAAGAAGCGCAAGGACAGCAACGACTTTTAACGACGACCATGACGACCGTTCCTCCCCTCCTCCACACACACGATAGATTTTTCATTCTTCTTTTAGCGACTAAGGGTTATTGCTGGCTACCCGGGCATGGCATGGTGGGACAAGGCATCGCGTCAGGTCATACACATACCTGTCGCTTTTGCATTCGGCGCAGAAGGAGTACTCGGTGGAAAATATGGGCGGACAACGTTTTCTGGTGCGCGGGATACCGGCGCAAGCGCTTGATTGTGTGCTGTAACGTTTGGTTTTGCATGGCGATGGAAATGCTCTGGCCCTGAGCACACAGGCCAGTGGAATAAGTCGAACACCAGTTTCAGCTGGATGCCAAATTCAGCAACTCGACTAGCCAACAAGGTGTCGAGGATTGCAACGAGCGTGACTAAGCGGGCCGATGCCCCAGGATCGGCGGCGAGATGACCACCTCTCAAACGCGCCCGCTGACTGACCCTGCAGCTCTGCGCGTCTCGCACTCTCCTACGCGTCGCTGGCGCACCTGATCAACACCGTAGCTTTCGGGCTGCGTTGCGCGTGACAGGCCGTTCTCCCCTCCATATCCCTCTCCTCGCCGCCAAT
This sequence comes from Diplodia seriata, assembly GCF_021436955.1. Lineage (NCBI taxonomy): Eukaryota > Fungi > Ascomycota > Dothideomycetes > Botryosphaeriales > Botryosphaeriaceae > Diplodia > Diplodia seriata. The sequence goes on along the minus strand of NW_027117309.1, from coordinate 2,486,709 downwards.
TTTCCTCCCGAGCTCGTCGCTTCTCATCTCACTTTTTCGCCATGTCGAAGGCAACTTTCGCCATCATCGCCGCTGCAGGCGCAGCCACTGGAGCTGCAGCAACAGCAGCGTTCTATTCAACCAAGAAAGAAGCCCCAGCGGCCCCCGTCAGTGCTTCATCGAGCGGCGCGGCGCCCGTCCCAGCTTATCCCACCGCAAAGTCCCTCGCTACGGCGCCCGTCGATCCCAACGGCCTTTTCCAATATGGCTTCCCCGGCCCCGTCAACGACCTCCGCACCGCGAAGTCGCTCACGTCCTCCTTCAACCGACAGACGCGCAACCCGGATTGGGTCGCCGAACACATCACGCCGCAGTCGCTGGCGACCCACAATGGTGACCGCAAGCACAGCTCCTTCGTGGAGGACGCGGCCATTCCGGAGAAGTTCCGCGCGAAGCTGAAGGACTACTTCCGCAGCGGCTATGACCGCGGGCATCAGGTGCCGGCGGCAGACGCCAAATGGAGCCAGGAAGCGATGGACGCGACGTTCGCGCTCAGCAACATGTGCCCGCAGGTCGGCGATGGCTTCAACCGCGACTACTGGGCGCACCTCGAAGACTTTTGCCGGAGGCTGACGCACCGCTACCCCAGCGTGCGCATTGTCACCGGCCCGCTGTACCTCCCCCGCCGCGAGCCCGACGGCAAGTGGCGCGTCAGCTACGAGGTCATCGGAAGCCCGCCCAACGTCGCCGTGCCGACGCACTTTTACAAGGTCATCTACGCCGAGGACGGCAAGGCGGGCGGCAACGTCGCACTGGGCGCGTTCGTGCTGCCCAATGCGCACATTTCGAATGACAAGCCGCTGTCGGACTTTGAGGTTCCGCTCGAGGCGGTCGAGAGGGCGAGTGGTCTTGAATTCGCGAACAACCTGCCCGTCTCGCGCAGGAAGAAGCTGTGTGCCGAGTTTGCCTGCTCGCTCGTCATCAAGGAGTACAAGGAGAGGCAGAAGTCCTTTGCCGGCAAGCCCGCTCTGCCTCCGGCTTCAAGTTAATAACGCATAGGTGCAAAATGAATATATATATCAGCATGGCAAGGAGTTGCCCGGCAATGTGTATCTTTACCGAATTTGTTTACTTTTTCTTGTCTTACTTTGAGAGAGCTGAGTTTTGCTTCCTGATGCAATACCTCCAGCGCTCCACGAATGCGCTATGATCCCGTCCGGCGCGCGCCAACGCCATCTATCCGATGGTTGAGATGAATCCTTTCCTTTCCGTGCTGTTCCATAATGTACAATGCTCCGTCGCAACGAGCCTTTCCCCATCACCATTATGCCTGTCCACCAAGGCATCCGATTACCTCCAGTTCATGATCGACGAGTATTCACACTTGACTCGTCATCTGCCTGGAACGGCATCCCTACATCCTCCAGCGCTCTTGTTCTTCGTATCCGTTTCTACCAGTACATCCTCTTCCGGGCTCTCGATTTACAAGCTCATGCCGCCAGCCGAGTTCTGTTGCAGCTTGGCGACGTACTGCCGGCTGACGACGTTCCAGGCGGCCATGTACTTCTCCATGCACTGGGTGAAGCAGGTCTCCTCGCCCTTGGACAGCGAGGTGCCGGGCTTGGGCACGCAGCGCTCGAAGCAGTGCTCGTTCAGTTTCTGAGCAAGAACACATTCCGTTAGTCCAATGCACAGGATGCAAACTTGAAAAGACTGGCTAGTGGTTTTTGCTGCGTTGCTGCCTTGGGGGAGTGCTGCGACATGTGAAATGTGGGATAATCCGTACCTCGACGAGCTGGCGGGCATTTGCGACGGCGGCTTCTTGACGGACCTGCTGCATGACAGCAATCTTAGGGTCGGAAGAGGAGATGTTGAGGGAGTCCATGGTGGGCGAGTGCGTAGGATGCGAGCGGGCGAGTCGTGGGGGAGGCGGGCGGGATGTTCGGTGTCTGGACGGATGGGGTGGTTTGAATGTTCAGTTGAGAAGCAGAAGTTTCGTCACAGCTGCAGCTTCGATGATGCTTGCCAAACCAGGCCCGGGGCGCTTGGCACCGGCGACGGCGGAGGCGGGCGGGGAGGAAGCGGAATGTGGACGCGAGTCATGCGAGCCGAGCTTCCCGCTCCGCTGGCAGACGGCTTTAGGCACTGGACGAGAAGAGGCCAGACATCACGCATGAGCAACCAAGCTCCACCGCCCACGCCCTCTCTCTTTACCCTCCCACACGGCCGCCCCGAAACACAATCCCCAGCCCTGCAGCGAATCAACGGCTTCTTCGCTGTGCGCAGAGGCAATCCACGATCATTTTCTCTTTCGTCCGTTTCCCCCGCCGCGCTTCTGTTCTGAAATAGCTCCGTCCATATATTCCGGCCGCTCCTTGTTCCCTTACTTTCCCGCCGATTGAGCAACCACCTCTCCAATGCTTCTCCCGTGGACCTGCCTGGCGCTGCTCGCCAGCAGCCTGGGCCTCGCCGCCGCCCAAGATGCGCCTGAGATTAAGAGCATCCCGGTACGTCTTCTGTTTCGGCACAATCGGGGGAGAGTGGTGGAGTAACTGACAGCTCGACAGCTCCGCACGCACAGCTTGCAACCGGTACGTTAGCCAACCGCCCAAACCACGCAACAAATGCCCAACACCTGGGAAGCTCGACGCCTGGAAACGGAACGCACCGACCTTGCGATTGAAGCTCTTGTGCTAACGCCATTGAACCTGGAAAAATGTAACAGCCCTACCTGGATTCGGACATGCAGAGCCGCTGGTTCGACTTTGGCGGCGACACGGTCGTGCGGACGGACAAGTACATCCGGCTCACGGCCGACAAGGGCTCGCGCTCGGGCTGGCTGTTCTCGCGCGTGCCGCTGACGGCGACCAACTGGGAGGTCGAGGTCGAGTTCAAGATCCACGGCTCGGGCAACCTGTACGGCGACGGCATGGCCCTATGGCTCACTAAGCAGCGCGCTCAGCAGGGCCCCGTCTTCGGCAGCGTCGACAAGTTCGAGGGCCTGGGCATCTTCTTCGACACTTACAAGAACAACAGGCCCGGCGTTGTCTTCCCCTACGTTATGGCCATGCTGGGCGACGGCCAGACGGGCTACGATAAGAACACGGACGGCAAGGCGCAGGAATTGGCCGGTTGCTCTGTACGTCACATTCTCACTTAGGGAGGCGGTGGACGGGGGAATGCATTGAGAAACTGGGGACATTGGGAAAACTAACAGAAGGGGAAAAAACAGGCCCGCGGCCTCCGCAACGCCGCCATCCCGACCAAGGCCAAGCTGACGTACTTCGCGGAGAAGTCGCTGAAGCTGGAGCTGCAGTACAAGTCGGAGAACGACTGGATCGAGTGCTTCACCGTGACGGACGTTAAGATCCCGCCCGTCGCCTACCTCGGCTTCAGCTCCGAGACGGGCGAGCTGGCCGACAACCACGACATCATCTCGCTGTCGACCAAGAACCTGTACCAGCCCAGCGCCGCGGGCGTCGACGGCCAGCCGCCCAAGGACCGCGGCCGCGCCCGCGCCCAGAAGCTGTCGGCCCAGCAGCGCAAGAAGCAAGCCGAGGGCGGCGGCTGGCTGTGGTTCCTGTTCAAGTTCCTCCTCTTCGGAATGGTTTTGGCCGGCGCGTACGTCGGCTTCACCGCATACAGGACGCAGAGGATGAGGTCGAGGTTTTAAATCAGGGCCGGGGCGCTTGGTGAGAGGAAGTTTGGCTTTTTTAGCGACGATGGAGGGATGGATGGATGGTGGTGGTGGCATCAAGGTTACTTGTGATTATGGGTCTCGTTGGATTGGCTGTGGATGGATAGGCTAGCAGTCACGAATCTGGGAAGGGAAAAGACGGGGAAGTGTTTATGATGGATTTTCCGATCAGCACGAGGTATGAGGGAGGGAAACTAAGGAACAAATCGGAGTTCTGCTGTGTCATACACACACTCTCTCTGCCTAGCTGGTATTCCTCACTCCCTATCTTTCTCTCTTTTTCTTTCTCTTCGAACAAAGTTCTTTTCCTTTGATGCGTCTTTTTTCTCTCCGGTGATTCGTTTACTAGCGTGTGGAATTTGCTGAATAGCGAACAAAAGTATTCTGATGATTGCACACCATTGATTGATATACTCCTTATGAACGACTATGCTCCCCTGTCGTCCGGAAAAGATCGCTCGAATTGCCTGACTGCACCTGCCTCACAAAAATTACTGCACTATCCTTGGTTGAATCCAATGTCCGGACGTAGCTGCGAGTTTTGAATGCCCGCAAAGGCGTCCGAGTATTAGATCCAAATACCCAAGTAGGTAGAGTGGTAGCGTCCTCGATTGGAACCCAGAGCGCTCGATTATTCTGTTACCTGCTGTGCACCTGTCCCGACTTTGAACCATAAGAAACTGCAGCAACCGTGTGTTAGTAACCAGCCCCCCGCTTTAGTGGGCACGCAAGCCGTGATCACTCCCACCTTTCACTTACCGTAAAACGAGGGAAGGATGATGATGGCCTTTTCTTCCCGACAATCGCCTAAACACTTTCGAGTGAGAGTTGGCGTAGATTGCAAGCGTCGTTGACGAAGCTCTCTGCAAAGGCCGAATAGGTCTAGGTACGGTATGCGAAGAGTGAGTGTGCTAAGGATTCTCCAGAAACAACAGTCATGCGGACTCTCGGTATCGGGTTACTAGGGACGAGAAGAAGAACCACAAAGACAAGGGACTCTGTAATTCACCTCATTCTACCGTTGCCGTAACCCCTCCATAGCCCCACTACAAACAGCCTCCCCAAAATAGAACTGACGACCGACAACCGACGAAAGGGTAAAAGGGTTATGTAGGTTTATGAAGGAGTGACTGTTTTTTGAAAGACTTCTTCGTTTCCTCCCTGCTTGCTCCATTTAATTCGCTTTTTATTTCCTCCCCCGCGCGCGCGTTATCCTACTTTCGACTTTGAGCTTTTTATCTCCCAGCTATATCACAAAATGATTGCCCCCACCACCACCACTCACTGCCCGACTCCCTCTTGCAGTACCGTCACCCATCGTCGTCGTAATAAGAACGTAGTAGCATAGCAAGCAAGCAAGCAAATCCGCACGTTCGAAGAATGACGTAAGAAGTAAAAAAACGAAAATAAAGAGCTCCACATCCCGCTGCAGAATCGAAAACCCCAGGTGGAAGGGTTGATAAAAAGACGCATAAATCCATCCATCCCTCTCTCGTCGCTTCCGTCATAACCGCCCGGCGATAGTAGCAGTAGCAGCAGCGAAAAAAATAAATCCATGCCACATCATCTTTCTCATTCCCCACATTTACGACCTCCCCGACCTCCTCGTCGATCTTCTGCCTCCCTCGGCCGAATCTCCCTTCGCCGGGGTGGAAGATGCGGTCGTCTCCCCGTTCGGCTCGTCGTCCGCCACCTTTCCACGACCACCTCTCCTCGACGTCCGAGCAGCAGCGGGAGGAGGCGTATCCACCACCTTAGCCTTCTTCCCCTTCGCCGACGATGATTTTACCGCGCTCCCACCACCACCGCCACCGCCCTTTGGTGTCTCGGCCGCCGCAGACTTCCGATTTGTGCCGCGTGCTGCTTTCCTGGGTGTAGCTTTTGGTGGCGGTTGCGGTTCTTCTTCTTCCTCTTGCTCTTCGTCCTCATTAGCTTCTTCTTCTTCTTCTTCTTCCGCGGGCTCTTCTTCTTCCTGCTCGCTCGCAGCCCCATTCCGATCTGCCATCTCCACATCCTCATCCCCCTCCCCTTCTTCTTCCTCCTCGTCCTCGCTCACTTCATCGTCCTCCTCCTCATCCTCATCATCATCGTCATCGCCTTCTCTCTCCTCATCGCTATCCAATTCCGCATAGCTACGCTCGCCGACGACGCGGCCGCTACGTCTCCGCTCGCTGGCCGGGACATCGCCTCCCTTGCGGGGCTTCTTCGCCTTCTTCGGCTTTTTCGACGCCTTGCGGACGGGAAGGCCCTTGGCGGACGCCATTGAGGAACGAGCGCGTTTCTTCTCGCGGGCGGAGGGGTCGCCTGAGGAGTCGGGTTTGCGCTGTATGTAGAAAAGCAATGATTAGCGTTTGTTCTCTTCTCCATCCCTCGAGTAATCCAATTGGGAAAAAAAAAAAAAGGAATCCTTACCTTCTTCGTCCTCATGCTCGCCTTCACCAAGTCATCCAACTCCTCCACCAGGTCCTCGGGCACATATTGCTTCTCCGCAATCTCCTGCGCGACATCGTGCCCCGGCAGATTCGCAAACACGTCCGCCGGCATCCGCGCCTTCTTGGGGAACGCCTGGATGCTCCAGCCGTGCAGCGTCTGGAAGCGTTGGATCACGCCCTGCGCGAGGTCGCTGAGCACGTACAGGTTCTCACTCGCGGCCGGGTCGATGGCATCCTCGACCGACTTGACGCGCTGCGCGACGTGGTACACGAGCGACACATTGTCGGCGTTGGCCACCGTCTTGAGGAAGAACATGACGTACTGCACAAAGTCGCGCAGGTTGTCCGCCTCCGCGCTGTAGTCCGGGTGGTGCGCAAGCAGGCTGAGGAACCGCGCGAACGCGTTCTCGAACACGGGCTCCTTCGTCTTCGAGAAGGCCGACTGCCGCGCCCGGATCCACGTCGTCGCCCCGTCCTTCAGCCGCGGCTCCGGCTCGAACGCAAGCAGGAAGACGGGCGCGTAGAAGCGCCGCGGCAGCTTGTCTTGGCCGAGGTACTTCATGAGCTTCTTGACGAAGCCTTCGCGCACGTTGGGGTTGGGGTCTTGGGCGACGACGGCCAGCTCGTTGAAGGCTTTGCCGGAGAGCAGGGCGTCGAAGCGGCGTTCGTGGCAGAGCTTGAGGAGGAGTTGCGCCCCAAGGAGGCGTAATCTCGTCTTCTGAGCAGCGGGACTCTCGACTTTCTTGGACAGCTCGCCGTCGTTGGTGACCAAGGTCCTGAGGAGCTGGAAGACTGGAGCAGACGTGTCCTTTATGTCGTCGTTCGGTGCCATGCCGCGGAGGCGGTTCACGAGCACTTTAAGCGCCCACATCTTAGCTGTACAGTCTTCGCTTGGCACGTCTCTCCACGCAGGATTGTCTGCGGGATCGACAGGCGCTGACTTGGTCAGTAGCACTTGGTTGATGCAGATGTCAATGACGGGGTCGATCTCATCTTCAATGGCCTTGCCACCCAGGAGCATGAGTTGACTCATGGCAGCCAAGCGAGCGAGATAATTGCCTTTCCCGTATTCAAAGCTCTTGGTGCTCTTGCGGAGGAGATCACGAGCGTGCATGTCCTTCTTGTCCGTACTGGTTAGGAGAATTTGTACGCCATACTTGGCGGCCTTGGGTGGTGTGCCGTACTCGGCGAAGTTGACCATGCTTTGGACAAATTTACGCTCCGTGGGGACATCTTTCGGGAATCGTTTGGCGAAACCTGCACAAGCCTTGAGATCGTCAACCGCACCCGGTCCGTTCGACTTTTTCGCTGTCGGCGCTTCATTCTCCAGTGCTCTGCACATCTCTTGCACATAGCCTCGAAAGACGTCAGGGTTGCGAGACGAAATCTCCTTGAGTACTTCGTGAGCTGTACTCCCAAGACCCTTCTCATCCGTCCGCGAGAATTCGATGATTGCAGGCACATGGCTTTTGTTGTACAGCAAAACACTTGCTCGATATGTCAGGGGTATCAAAGTGTCAAGCATGGTCGCTGTTGAACCAGTAGCGTCGTCCATGCGCTTCGTGAGCTCCTTGATGGCTTTGTAAACCTTTCTGTAGTCGCTGTCCGGAGCAATGCAGAATCTGATGAGTTGGTAGGCCCGGCGATCATGCATCTTCGCGAACTTCCAGAGGTCTTCGGATGCCCTTGAGGATTCCGGCAGGGTCTTTGCATGGTAGTCAATAAGCTTGCCAAGGTGAAGTTTGGTTTCCTTTTCACCCTTCTCTATGACGCCGCCATTGTAATCTTCACACTTCTTCAGAAGCGCCTCCATATACTTGGCTAACGTGACCTGGTTGCCTTGCTTGGCGAACAGGACAACCTTGGACCGCTGGACAAGATCCCTAATGAGGATGAGGATCCGCTCAACTCTGAGTTTGTCGGAATCGGCTTCGGTATGTTCTGTCCTCCCATTTGCTTGGCTATCCTGGCCGCGAGATTTGTTCTTGATCGCCGGGTAACCGAGCGGCAGAAGTTGTTCAAAGAGAACGTGGTCGATTAGAACGTTGACTTCCATATCATTGAGATAGCAAGCGTCTAGGATGCGAGAAGGAATCGGGCCAAGCAACTGAGCGGCACGCTCGCTGCCTTCGGCAATTGCGCCAGCAGCGACTCCCCAAACCTTTCCGAGGAGATTCGTGGCTTCGGTACGGACTGCAGACTTTCGGTCGCGGACTCTGTCAGCCAGATTGCTAAGGACGGACCCAGGCTCGGCAATGCCACCCCTGCTCCCAAGCTTGGAGAGAATATCGTTGAATTCGAACCTCTCAACCGTCTTAATCGCAGCTAGGCGCACACGCTCATCTCCATCGACAAGCATATCGCCGAGGAATTTGAGCAGTCTCTGCTCATCCTCGATGTCCAGACCAACACCTCCAGCGTTAGTTGCCAGGATCCTGCCGATGCTCGTAACCCAGGCCGAACGGATGACCGGGGATTTGTCGTTGCGCCTGCTCAAAAAGCTCTCATAAACTTGGTGGTATCTTGAAGAAAAGGAATGAGGAGATGTCGGTGTAGTCAAAAAGTTGTAAGTTTGTAGCCGTTCCGAAGGAGATGCAAGACTTTGAGGGGGATAGGCGGACGGGTTGTAGGATGGCGGCGGAGGTGGCCCTGCTGCTCCGATTCCAGCTACCATGTCTCCCAGCGTTTCGGTCGCAAGTATCCGTAGCTGAACGTCTTCGGCGCCCAACTCAGCCTCCAGCTGGGGCACAATGTCTTGCAGAACCATGGGCGCGGACCGCCAGAGCTCGCGCAAGAGTCTGTGTGCCTTTCGACTTTCTTGTAAATCCTCTTCTGTGACTTGACGCGGCCGGTCATCATCAGGCTCGTCGCCGACACTACTCTCCGTCCTGCCCCGATGCTTGCCAGACTTGTGAAGAGGGCCAACACCCGCCGTGGTCGCATCTACAATGACGGAGCTGAAGTATTGGCTGATCAACCGTGCCATTTTGTCCGCGCAAGCATTACAGATGTTCTTCGCCATGTTGTACGCAGGCGGTGCCTCCCTCAGCAACAAAGTCGACTGCCTCTCGTCAACCTGGGTTCCTTTCTTTCCCTTGGCGCCATTGCCTGTTATCGACCTTGGATCCGCGCGTAGGAATTGGGCCAGAATGACGTCCACGACCTCCCCGGGAAGGCCCTGGGACTCCTCGACCAAAGTTGCTAGCACGGCTGTCATATGGTGCTCAACATTCTTGCTCAGCTCCTCGCCCGACTCAGCTTTGGAGGGGCCGGACAGAACGTCAAAGCATATGGTGAACAAGGCGATCATCAAATTGTTGGAGGTGGGGATGTCGGTGAGCAGAACCACACTCTTGACCTCAGCGAGCGATTTCAGGACATACAGGTGCTGGCTGTTGTAAGGGTCCGAAGGGTCCGAGAGGGCGCGGAATATGGTATTGATGAACAGCATGAAGATGTCCTAGGCACCGGGGTCAGCATTCAAAGCACAGCTGGATGCTGCGGCGCGGCTTACCTTCAGCTGCGACGCGGTGTAGGGCGCATCGGGGGCGCAGAGGCGGAACATGTCGACGATGCAGCAGCCGGACCAGGCACGGACGCCGCGGTCTTTGTGCGACAGCAGGTTCTGGGATGCCAGCTCCTTCGCGACGGGCAGCAGGGCGTCGCGGTCTGCCTCCTCTTGATCCAGGCCCCGCAGTTCCTGCGACAGAGCCTGCAGACGACGCAGGAGCTCGGCGACGGGGATGGGCTTTCCGGCGCGCCATGTCAAGGGCTCATTGAAGGCCAGGCCGGTGGATGCTGCGTGGTCGTCGTCGGCATCGTCGTGAATCTGGGTCGCGGCGCTAGCGCGACTGCGCGTACCGGGCATGATGGCGGTGTCTCCAGGAGGCGTGGGGATGCGCCGAAGCGCGAGAGGGACGTGTCGAGGCGGCGCAGACGTTCGGGCGGGCGGGCGCAGCTGGCGGCGGGGGATTGGGGGGATGAGGGCGGGATGAGTCGGTGGAGGAGGGGAGCGGTTGTTGCTTGCGGCGTGACGTGGTACGCGTTTGGGACGGGCTCAGACTTTCGGCGACGCGACTCGCTCGAGCTTCCAGAGCTTCGAGTCGCCCGCCCGAGGCGCGCCCGACGATGCCAAGCCCGTCGTCTGCCTCACCTGCAGCTGCCCGAACCGCTCAACCCTCACTCACATTCCGCATCCGTTTGCTGTGTCACCGCACAGGCTGGCACCCGTTCTTCTAGCAAACTTTGCCCTCGCCATGCGTTGAGACGTGACCGTCCGCTCGTCTCTCGCCCGCCCCAACCCACCATGGACTCCAGAAGCCGCGCTTTCCAGCAGGTCAGTCCGTTTGCGCGCCAACCGGGGTATCAAGTGTCCGTGCTGACACGCTGCAGCTCAAACCTCACTGTATCGGCCTCAGTCAAGCCGTGCTGCACGTGGCTGCGCGCAACGGCAACCCTCGAGATGTCGTTGATGCCTTGAGAAAACTCCATGCTGCCCTGCAAGACGCCGCTTCTGATCCGCTCGCTCTGGACGACAAACTTGCCGAATACGTCTTCTTCCCTCTGTCTCACGTTCTGCGAGAGAAGCAAAAGTTCCCGGTAGCGGCGCTGGAGCTCACGCTGCAGTGTCTTGCACTTCTACTCCGCACCGGATGGCGTGTCAAGGTTGACCCCGCCTTGTCACGCCAATTCCTCATTCTACTGCCTGCTCTGGTCAGCGGCAGCTCTCAAGGCCAGAGCAATCCATCTATAGTCTCTGAAGAACTAAAAGCAGCTGGCTTCGCTTGTTTGACGGAATTATTCGTCACCTATGGCCAGGACGATAACAGCCGTAAGGCTTTGACTGCAGCGGACAGTATTCCGCCCTTGGGCCATGCTATCGTCGTCATTTTGGACGGAGTGATAGAGGGGCCGTCTAACAATGTGCAGCTTGCTGCTGCGCATGCTTTGAGAGCTGCGTGCACCGCGCTTGAGGACAGGGAAGCCCTGGCAAGCTTTCTGCCTGGTATCATCTCGGGCCTCGCAAAAGTTCTCACGCCATCGACGAAGCAGCGCCGTCCATTCGAGCTCCTTCGTCTCTCGCTTGAGATATTAGTCTTCCTGTTTAAGACCGTTTTGAGCGACCAGTACACCAAAGACCTGCCGTCGAGCGATCAAGCTTCCAGCGACCCCAAACAAAAGCTCACACAGTCCTGGCTCAAGGCTACGGCTACGAAGACGAAACAGGCTTTGGCCAATATAATCCGCATTCGACAACATGATCGAATAGAGGTCCGAACAGCTCTTCTCAATCTCTGCCTGACCGTTCTCGAAGATTGTCGCGAGTCTCTCAAAGATAGCGCAGCCATGATGATCGAGACCATGATAGTCTTGGGCGGGTCTGATGAAGATGGCGGCATGAAGTTCACACTTAAGCAGGTCTTGACAGCTAATCAAAGATTTGCAGAACTACTCAGGTCAAGTATACACAGCTGGGTTGTCTCTCTTCCACGTGTCATGCAGAGCCCTGACGATTCGGCCAAGAGTCGACTTGTTCAGCAAATCGCCACTGGCTACGAGCTGCTGGCTGAGCAAGGGGTTGATATGGATCTCGTTGATAGAACCGTGGCATCAAATCTTCGCGATGGAATCTCTGTCGCGATTGATGACCAATCCAAGCTAAAGGAAATCGCACCGTCTTCTGGGTCAAGCGCGTCATTGGACTTGACCCTTACAACAAAGGGCTCGCCGTCGGTCGAGTTCTCCCCTATATTTTTCGATAGCTCCGCACAACGGCAAATAATCCACGACTTTCGAGGCCTGGTCAAGAATGTCAGCACATCAAAGTCAGCGTTGAATGCCGCACGAGATTTGGTCGACTCACTCCATGTCAGCAAAGGTGCTCCCCAACTAGCGAGTTTCTGGGTTGCGCTGGAGTTTCTCAAATCTTCAAGTGAGAACGAAGGGCCCATGATGGACTTCCTCGATTTTGGAGATTCGGCCATTAGCCCCAGAGAGGAGCTACTGGAAGAAATGTACTCGCTGTCCTTGGACGTACTCCAAGATTCATCGACGGACTCTACAACGGACTGGAGGCTGCAAGCATTGGCCACAGAAACCATTGCACTTCAGGCAAGCACACTAAAGGAGGATTTCCGGATCGAGCTCGTTGACGCGCTGTATCCAGTCGTACACCTCGTAGGATCCTCAATACCCCAGCTTCGCAGCCACGCCATCACGTGTCTCAACATTGTAGCCGCTTCTTGCGCCTATGAGAATGTCGGCAGTTTGATAGTCGAGAACGTCGACTACCTTGTGAACGCGGTGGCTTTGAAGCTGAATACATTCGACATCTCCCCACAAGCTCCGCAAGTTCTATTGATGATGATCAAGCTCTCGGGTCCATCGCTTCTGCCTTACCTAGATGACCTTGTTGGAAGTGTCTTTGCTGCGCTGGAATCCTTTCACGGCTACCCTAAGCTGGTGGAATTGCTCTTTTCCGTCCTGAAGGGTATAGCAGAAGAGGGCGTCAAGACGCCGCAGCTCGCCATAACGGCAGGCGAAGACACTTCTAAAACCAAAGAATCCGAGGCCCTGACAACTGTGGATGACATAGTCACCATACTCAAAGACATTCAATCCCGAGAGGCAAAGCAGGATGACGATCCTGAAGATATCACCGAAATTACCCCCAAGCGGCCATGGAAAGACCTCGAGAAGAACCCCTTAATCGCCGAAATCGACGACGACGAAGAAGAAGATTCCAACAGGGACTCCGAGGACCCAGACGCCGAGGATCCGGACAAGGGCAACGAAGACCCTCCAGCAACCCCTGAGCCACCCCCACCGGCACCAAAAACCTACAACCTCCTCCTTCAAATCTCGCAACTGACGCAGCACTACCTCACCGCCCCATCACCCACCCTGCGTACCTCCCTCCTCGACCTGCTGCGCACCACCTTCCCCGCCCTCGCCCGCCACGAGAACTCCTTCCTCCCGCTCATCAACACCCTCTGGCCAGTCCTCGTCCCGCGCCTAGCCGACTCGGAGGCGTACGTCGTCGCCGGGGCGCTGGACGTCATGGCCGAGATGTGCGGGCTCGCGGGGGATTTCATGAGGGGCCGGGTCGAGGGGGCGTGGCCGACGCTCGTGAAACTGTACCGCGACGGCGGCAACAGCGCGAGCAGCGGCAACAAGGCCGCCGCCGGAAGCGCATCGCCGTCCTCGTTCCTGTCTCCGTCGAGGCAGCAGGGAGGCGGTGGTCTGCTCCTCGACTCACCCGGCGCGAACTTGGCGGCGGCCGGCGGCGGCAGGGGCATCACCTCTTCCTCCTCTTCCACCAGCGCCCCTACCGACCTCCAACCCCATACGCATCACTACTACACCACCGCGCCCTCTCGCATCATCCGCGCAGCGCTGATCGAGCTCTTCACCACTGTCGTGAGGACCGTTCAGATCGGTGATGCGGCTTTCGAAGAGCTGCTGGAGTTGCTGGTGCCGGTTGTGGTGGCGAGGCGCGAGGTGAGGCGGGTGTTTGAGGGGCGGAATGCGGATGCGGTGTGGTTGGCGGTGTTGAGGTGGGAGGCTGGGAGTGCGCGGCGGAAAGGAGATGGGGCCGGGATGGGGATGACGACGGTGGACAGGGTGGGGAGGGAGACGCCTGGGGAAGGCGGGTTCGTGAGGGTGGGTGGGGAGGTGGATGTTGGTGCGTACGGTTTAGGGTGAGAGTGGAATGGTGGGCAGGAGGGAATGATATTGCTGCGTCGAGGAGGTATGTCCGTAGTAATGATTTTCAGCTTTACGGAGCTTTGATGCTTTCCGTTGTTGGAAAGTCTTGGTGCATTTGGTGTAAGCCGAATTGCTGGTACAGCAGCCTCCGAAAGAAGACCCCGCCGCGCAAGCAAACAGTTGTCCTTTAGGATCTTTGATGTTTGGTGACCTAATTGCCACCATAACACGTGGGGCGTTGTTGAGATATTCAAAATCCGTGCCCTCTGCTCCACCGTTATATACGAAGAAACTTGAGACCAAGCACAACCAATGCAATCATCACGTCAAAGACATGCGGAGGTACCATCGTGGCCACCTGCCTGACACTCGGTTTGCGTGCGGAACGGCGACAGCCGGCCCATCCACGTCTACAGCTCTCAGTACGTGTCAGCAGGGTCGGGCTGGCGGATCCCAAGTATTTGAGAAGAACTTTCAGGCGGAGGCATTCTACGGCAATTCGAATTCCTTCACAGTGTCAATAAAACTCATCATTATTCATGCGACTTTCGGGTTGTTGTCCTCCTTGCCTTTTACTCGTGGAAGCTGCCCCTGTGGAGCCCGAATGTTTGGGCTGATGACTTGACACTTTTGGATGATGACGCTGAGCTGCAGCTTCAACGCTAATTGCTGAAGCACTATACCGCTGGAGAGTGATGAGGCATTGTGCTGAAAGGGCTTCATAGTCTTGCATGAATGATGGGGTTTCCATCCTTTTAATGATGATGGCTGGGTAGAATGACACGTCCACCAACGCTTCCACCAGCACGATTTAATATCTCTGTCCGGCAGAGTGAGGATAGCTAGCCTGCCCAGCGGCTCTATGTTGTCCATGGCGATCCTTTGGTGGTGAAATTGGCCGGCCAAAACGTGTGGAGCTGTCGGATCGACAGACAGCCCGTAATGAATGCGATCCTGAGAACCTTGTCCGCTAGGTCATCTGAGAGTATGACATTTTCCGGTGGCAAGATCTTCTCCCTGACGTTCAGCAGCGATGATCAGGCGATATGCGAGGGCATTGCACTGTCGGAGAATTGGCAAACGACATACTCGGACAGCGGTACGATACTGGAAGCTGGAAGTCCCTGGGCGTTGCTCTCGGAAGCCGCGAGTCACATTCTGAATTTGCTGCTTGCGTAAAGGAATGCGGACTCGTTCAACGAGAAATGCAGAGAGACAGCCACCAACTTATAACGAGCATGATAAGGATGGGGAAGGCTTATCAGCGACTTTCTCTCAAATCCAGGACTCGTGATCGCTGACCAGCCCCAGTCGCTCCAGCGAGGACGTTGTAAATGATAGCGAAGCGTGATTGATAGAGTAGAGCTTGTGATTACTAGGTATAAAAGTCTGATCTCGCCCAAAACGCTCACGGCCAATGGATGAACCAACACGTACGAGTCTTTAGTAATTACATCATCGAAAGAGAACAGCTTAGTTTGCATTCTGTATTACAGCATGCGGTGCTTTTACAAGTATTGGCACCCCGAAAGAGTGGATTCGGCAATGAGCACTCAGTCCGCCTTCTTCTCGAGGTAGCTGATGACGTTGACGACCTCCTTCTGCGACAGGGAACTGGTGATACCCTTGTAGGCTTCGTACATGATCCACAGCGGGAGCCAGACCCACAACGTGTTGAAGAAGAACAGGTAGACCCACCTATCAGATTCACATGTCAGCCAGGAACAGTAAATGCACCGGTGAAAAGCCGCCAAGCCACAGGAAACTCAAAACCCTCAAGAATGATATCTACCCGCTCGACACAGAGCAAAACAGTGAAGGAAACAAGCTTTTACTTACTTGAACATGAAGTTTGACGTATCCAGATTGGGGGAGCCGGAGAGCCATTCGGGGGCAAACGTCATGAAACCTAGAGTGAAATCACCAACCACGTCAGCCATGCACGTTCAAACCAAGACGCCATGCATGCCACATCATGCAAGTCATGAACCCCCCCAAGCATTCTCCACAATTCTCCGAGGACCCCAATTGGCTTTCACCACCCTGGAAGCAGACAAAAGACCTGTCCAGAACACAGTCTCTTATCTCCCCTCCCTTTCACATGCGGCATATCCCCATCAAGGTTCCTCCTCTTCATAAGCAATCTTCCCCCCAGCCATTGGACCACGACCACGACCACGACCACCACCCACACCCCAGGACCCCCACCCACTCGCTCAAGAAAGGGAGGGAAAGAGAAAAAAAAAAGGAAAGGGAAGAAAGGACTCACCGCCATACAACTCCCCCGTCGCCAACACGATCATCCAAAACCACTTGCGGCCCTCCATCCCCTGCCTGCCGGCGTACCACTCGCCCCGCCGCACGTTCTCCGCGCACCACAGCGCCATCGGCCCCGCCACGAACACGGTCAGCAGCTCGATGCTGATGACCGTCAGATCCGCGCCGCCCCACCGCCGGTCCGCCTTCGCGTACTCCTGCCACAGGCGGCTGAACGGGCCCGTCCCGTACGCCGCGCCGAACAGCGTGTCGTTGCGCCCCAGGAAATACACGTCCGGCGGCGTCAGTATCAGAAAGCTCGTCGGGCCGGGCGCCGGGGTCGTCGCGAGGGTCGAAGTGGCGGCGATGCCGGCGGCGGCGGCGGCGGAGGACGAAGCGATGGCGTACGGCGACAGGGGCGCGTGGGCGACGACGGCGGGAGGCAGCCAGTGGACGCAGAAGCAGTTCCATAGGAACGAGCCCTCGAAGACGAAGTGGATCAGCGCGTCGAACAGGTGCCAGACGAAGAGCACGCGGGCCTTGGTGGTGCTGCTTTGTGGTAGTAGCTTGAGTGACAGGGCGTACGCCGTCGCCAGCACCGCCAGTGTGCCCAGCAGCGACAGGACGGTCGTGAGGTCGATCTGCAGCGTCGATGCTGCCTCGGTGGCCGAGGACGTCGCCATGGTCGATCGGGGTCGACGTGGAACCAATTGGCGGGGTGAGCGTTGCGAGATGGGATTTGGCCAGAGGTGCGGGTTGACGCGTGCGTGTTCGTTCGGGTTGCGAAGCTCTGCCCTCTCCCCCGCGCTTTCGAGAGCCAAGAGCGCCTGACTGGCGACGATCGCAGGTCAGTCCGGTGCTATTTAGTTTCGCACCCTCGCGCACGGTACAACTGCACTTTGGTCATGTTGTATTCCAATGTTTTTCGATTTTTCGAATGCCTTTTCTACGCATGTCGTTTGTCCCGGCGTAACACCCTGCCTAACACCAGAGATCCGTCCCTAACCCATCCGATAAAATCAATCTCATCGACTGCTGCCAAACGATCGCTCAATGCCGCTGATAATCCGCCTGGTCGTCGAACGAAGTGGAAAGAGGGAAACGCGCCCTCGGTGGAACTGAAACAAAACAAAAGCAAGACCGACCAAGACGCAACTTTTTGAACCCATGAACCCACCATCGAACCAAAAAAGCACAGAGAGCATACCAACCCATGTTGCACCGGCGGAGCGGAGAGCCCACGGTTACTCAGGCAAAGCCAGATACTTACAGCCTGTCTATTAAAAAGTAATGGAAATAAACGGAAACCCAATCCATACCCACAAAACGCCATCGAGTGCAGAGCGCCGTCCCAAGTGGAATGCTGTGTAAAAACGCAATTTCCAGAATGCATGCACCAGCAGTAAGACAAGGATAAGAATGCGATGTTCCACAGCAGCGCCACCGCCATCACCGCTGTCAACGTCGAGAATGTGCTGTCCGCCTCAAAGGAAGAGCACTTGGAACTTTCGGTTTCACCACGCACAGTTAAGCGGTGGCCCTCCATCCGTCCGTCGTGTCGTACTCAGTAAAGCTCGTAGCAGCGTGATCGTGACCGTAAGAAATTCGTAAGTTGGCCCCCAGAACCCGACACCCGTCACAATCCTCGCTGTGATTGCTAACCGAGTATCGCCTTGGGGGCATGCGTCTCAAAAGAGATACCGCCATGCATGTTGTACGGGTAGCCGAAAGAAACGGGAGGAGTAGTCCGGTCGCCGAAGTCGGACCCTGTCACAGGCCCGGGTGACGCCGATCTAGGTAAAAAAGGACTCGCGGCGCGGACCGGAAGTCGGTGATCCATGGCGCCGTCCATCGATGACGGAACTTCCTTTGGGGGGCTGGGGCTGTTTGATCCAGATCCCTGGAGACTGGACGTGCTTCCGTCGGATTCGATATCGCGAGCTCCGTCGGAAGAAACGACCGGCTTGGGACTAGACACCTGAGGAGAGCCCCTTCCGGATCCGAACTGCATTGGTTGTCAGCGTCCTGGTTCAATGGCCAGCCTGGGTGGTGGTGGTGTTGGCAGTGGTGGTGGGTGCGGGAGGACGTACGAAACAGTATTTTTGGATCAGCTCGTTGTACTCGGCCGACTTCAAATCCGGTTTCACAGACGACAACTGGTCCGGGCGGGGCGAGGTGGACTTGGTAGGAGCAGGAGCCTCGCCTTGGAGGGTGAAGTAATCACCGGCCCGAGGCTTGTTGGTTCTCTTGATGCCGCTGCGATCGCCCATAGCGGTCTGCGCGCTGGACAACGCCTGCGACAGCGAGGTCGAGAAGTCGTAACGGGTGGAGAAGGCTTTTTGGGTCGGGGAAGGCTTGGAATCAGGCTGATCGGGGAACAGGTTGCTCCTCGATGGCTTGGTCTTGCTCCTCAGCTTGATCGGGGGCTGCAGGCCGTCGTTCGAATCGCGCGAACCGAAAGTGTATCGGGATGACTCGAAGTTGTTGCCGAAATCGTCATCGAGAGGCACGGGCATGGACCGTGGGCGGGCCGCGGGTGGGGAATGCCTGCTACGTGGTATCGCACCAAGGGTGCCAGCAGGCCTCTGTTTGCTCCTCGTGTTCTTGGGCGGGGTCGTTTTCTTGATGAAGTCGACTTGGAAGTTCATCGAGTTGTTGTTGTCCCAGTATTCAGCGCCGCCAACGGTGTAGCGAATGCAGAGCAGCATCGTCTTCGACTCGAGGTTGGCTTGGTCAGCCAGCTTGATGTTGAAGACGAAGCGGTCGCACCCGTCGTGGGTCTGCTTCCGGCGCACATCATCACTGTATTCGGCAGCAACCTCTGAAGTGGTCTTCCAGTAATCCAGGGTAAAGCGGGCCACAACTGCTTTGTGGAAAGCAAGGTTCGCAACAGCAACCGTGCCCACGAGAGTGGAGCTGTCAGGCGACAGAGCGATCTTCTCAACGCGCACAGGCAGGGTTTTCCGCTCGAAAGTTTCCCGGGGGAAGTTGGCCAACCGCAGCTCCCATTCGACCCGCGAACGGCGAGAGGAGTAGCCGTTACCATCGTCGTATCCGAACGGGTACTCAGTTTCGCTGTCGTACGTCTCGACAGGCGACGAACCTGCACTGACGGCAATGGGACGGTCGACCTGCAGGAAGTGGCGGACTTGTTCAATGTCGTCGTTGAAGTGCACGGCCTTGGAGAAGGACGGTGTGCCTGGCATGCTGGACGGCCGACGACGGTTCCGGGAGGAGGGCCGTAGGGCCGGCTTTACTAGCTCTCCCGATTTCTTGCGGAGAAGCGGAGGCTTCATCGACAGGCCCTCCTCTTCGCTCTCGTCTGTTGACTGAATAGGCGATTCGGAAAGGCTAGGGGCGTGCTTGGAGAGCTGAATCTCGCTTGAGGACCGAGAGTGCGAGATCTTCCGAGCTTCTGGGGTGAGAGCCGGTCTGATCGGACCGTTGACCGGCACTGACTCGCGAGGGGCCGAGGCGGGTCCATCAGGATGTCTCTCAGGAGAGTGGCCGCGCTTGACTTCGATGCTCTGCAGAGCCTCCTGCAGCTCGGCAAGCTTTCCGGATTGGCGACCGCGGTCCTCATCGTCGGAGTTCTGCACAGAGTCTGGAGGAGTTGACTCAGCACCTACGGGTATCAAAAGCTTCATCGAGGGCAGATTGGCGTGGTGGGCACTACCATTTGTGTGTGTCACCGACACCTTGGATCCATCCTGCGGGGACTGTGATATTGACGGTGTGCGGCGGTGCTTGCTCAAGTACGACGCAGAAGAGTGGGGAAGGACGGGCCGGTGAGCCGCACTGGCCGACTGCGGGCTCAAGCCACCCTCGCTGAATGAATGGGAGCGGCTGAGGATAGGACTGTTGGATTTTGAGGAGGCAGGAGACCGCTGAGAGGGCGGCGTGTAAGGCATCCGGACGGCTTGACGGTCTTCTTGGGCGAGGGTGTTACGTTGAGGGCGTTTAGGGTCGACAGGTCATTAGAAGAAGCAAGCGCGGACAAGTATTACGCACTGGAAGCGTCAGCAGAGGTGCAATGCGTTGGTTGGGGAGGCGCGCAGGCGGGCGGTCCGGCGGTTTTGATACACACCGACAGCGCCCAGTGCCCGGGCGCCAGGCAGGGAAGACTCACAGAATATAGTGGCAAGCGACAGATGCAGGACGCTCGCCGAGGACAGGGGCGTCGAAGCGTGCCGGACTGCGGAGGGCGAGGAGGAGTGTCGGGCGACGGTAGGTGGTGAAGCAGGAAGGCGAAGCCGGGAGTTCCGTGCTGTAAGTACGCTCCTGCTGATGGCGTAATGCGAGGCAGCCGTGGACTGATAAGCGGACCACACAGGAAGGGCTGTCGCGGGTGCAAGCTGGGATGAGGGTGCCACAGCCTGATTATTATGGGGTCCCGGGGAGCGTGGTGAGGAGCAGGACTGAGGAGGCGTTGCGGGTGTTGAGGGCGCGGCGGAGGGTTATTGGGGCGGCGTTGGATGGAGATATCCCTCCCACACTCTAAATTCTGTACCGCCGCACGGGCGAATGAAATGGCGCGCTTGGCTTGCAGGCGGTGGTGCGCTCGAACGAGGACGATCCCAACCGACTCGAGCAAGGATCCGGGGGCCGGCGTTAAAGCGAGCGTTGAAGGATTTGCTGCAGATCGGGGTACAGCGGTGCTACGATCAGTGACAAAGCCGGCCAGACCTTTGTTCAGCAAGCCGGCCGTCGTGCTCGCGGCCGCGGCCGCAACCAGGGCGCCGTCGGACCAGCGCGCCTCGCACATGGCCGTGGCCGTGGCAGCACTCCGTCTTCGCCGTATGTTGCGATGCCATCCCCGCCGCCGCCGTCGCACCAGCCTGACCGCACGACTCGCTCCGCGCGCGCCTTTCGTCTGCCACAGTGTTGGCGGGTGGGCCTTCGCGCAGCGCCTAGGACAGCAGCCGCCGCCCACGTTCCGCTGTTGTTCTTGCTTGCGCGCGCGCTCAGGCCTCGAGGGCGCTGGCCGCCGGCGGGCCTCTGCATTGACATCATCGCGGGTTCTCGCCAGCACCAGCCTCCGCGTCTCCACGTTCCCCAGTGCGCCGAGCGCCAGCGACAAAAATGCTGCGTTTCCGCCGTCCGCTGGTGTCGCGCGCCCGCAACCAGCGCGCGCGCAGGCGGCAGCGCGGAACGAGGCGCAGGCCGGCGCTGGCTGATCGAGCTCAGCGGCATCGCGGCAACAGGGTGCCGCAAATGCGCATTCCTGTCCCTTCTCATCCTGACATCGGCCCACCGCACTCGAAGCGGCGCGCGGCGCACGGCTGGGATGTCCGTGCATCCCAGCAAGCGAGCCGGTCTCGTCCCATTGCTTGCGCAAGTGTCTGCCATCCTGGGCTCTTCCAAGGCCGCTACAGTCCGTCGCCGACTGGCAGCCCTCAACCCGGCGTCGGCCGCCCGCAGCAAGGCAGGGAGCCAGCGCCGGCCTCCAATGCGCGCCCCCTCGCGCCGCCGCGGCCCCTTACCCCTCCAGGCCCTGGCACTGGCTCCCCTCTGGCGCGCCGCCGCGAGCCATGGCTGCGTGTGCGCCACGCCGCCCGTCAGCACCGCCCCAGTCGCTGTCCCGGTCCCAGCGGACGCTGCAGTCCCAGCTCGCCGCAACCACACGTCCATGGTTGGTGGACACTGATCGCATGTTTGTCACCTCTCGCCAGTCTGGCAGCTCCACCGCGCACGTCGACGGTGGGGCGCCACACGTTGCCAGCCGCCCCCGCAAGACCCTCCACCAGGCGCAAAAACGCGCTGCATGTCACGACAAATCTGAAGCAGATGATGTACTTGCGACGCGCCCGCTGACTCGGCTCGCCTGTGCGCCAATGGCGGGCGGGCAGTCGGGCTGGCGGCACCGAGTGCGAAACAGCGAGCATCAAAGCTTTCATCAATCGATCGATGAAGATGCTCTGTAAAACGCTGTTGGCCTGCACACCGTACATACCTCCGCTCCGCCTGCGATCTTTTACTGTGTGTTCTGTTCCGCGCAGGGCTGGCGGGACGCGGGACCCTTGGCTCGCTGCTGACATCTGCGATAGTTTTCTTCACCGACCCTTTCCCTCCTTGCATCCACGCAGCACCAGACCCCACCGGCCGTCACTCGACGTCAAACTGCTACCAACAACTCGCGCGCGATAACGCAGGAGCCGCGATCTCCCCCCCTTTCTACTGAACTGCGGCATGAAGAAGGGCCCACCGACTCCATCGCGCAGCGCGAGCGTAAGGAGAAGCTTCGCCGCTGGCCAGGCGTCCTGGAGGAGATTTGCAGGTCGAGGGCCCGTGAGCATGGCAGCAAAACCGTGTGATTGGGCGTGTGAGCAGTTCGCCGCATAAGAATCCCGGACCAGAGCGCTGTAGCACGAGCCTGCTAACGGTTCCCGGCCGCCTAAAATAACAAGCTACAGCGTGTTCAGTGGCGCTTGCGGCAATGTGGTAGCACCGCCCGCTGGCAGCCTCCGAGTCGAGCAGGCAGGGATTCACCGCGCCTACAGCCAGCTTGACGCATCGCGCGGCTGAGAGGTTGTTTACACTGTGGATGCCTCCGCACGCACACGCCGTGTCGTGACGCACATGTTGTTCAGGCCGCGGACGGGCGTGCGGCCACGCGTGGCCCGCGATGGAGTACCCCGGATCCGTCGATGGCGTATTGGCAGCGGTGCATGTGTGCAGGAGCGGAGCCAGCAGAAGTCAAAATAATCTGCTGGCAGAAAGGGCTCGCGGCTGACTCGAGGCTCACCGCCCGGCAGGGAAGACGCGTCGCAGTCTGCCGATCTCCCATGGCGGCGATCCGCCGTCCCGGGCCCGTGTCAGCACTGAACAAGGCAACTGTTGGCCGGCGGCAGCTCAACCGATATCAGCGCGCTGCGCCGTGGCGCCGCCATCGCTGGCCTGCACTTGTGCCGGCCGTCTGGCAAGGGGTGACTGCGCCTGCAGACGAACAATCTCCGTCGCACCGCGAGCTCGCCGAACGCGCGCTTATCAGGGGCGCGCGGTGGGCTGGTCGGCTCCTTATCGCTGGATACGGGCGCCTGCGGCAACGAGCCTACAGCGGCTGGAAGGGGCGTCCGGTCAGGCTTGGCTTTCCCGTTACGTGCGACTCCGCAGAGCCGCGGAGATGGTGCCAAGGTCAGCGCGCGAGGCCTGCACCGGGCTGCCAATGGCGGGCGTGGTGTCGCAAGTTGCGAAACGGGGCTGTCGAGGCGGTCTGCCACCGCTGACGACATGGCTGTGCAGAAGACGTCGGGAAAATCATCACAGAACTCCACTTAACATGGCGTTTCGGCCCTTCTTGCCCAGCTTCACTCCAGTTTCCAATACTCCCCACCTCCATCACTGCGCGGAATTGCCCCCTGTAGCCTGCTGTCCGGGGAGCCGCGGCCCGACTAGGGTGGATCTCGCACAACACCACTATTTCGACTTCCCATGTGCGGCATTGGAACAAGCGGCCGCCACATTCTCCCACTGCCGACATCGCTTGTCGCAGGCGTCGCTGAAACGCAGACACTTTGTTTGCGTCGGTCTCGTGAAACCGTGTCCACCACACTCCAGCTCGGCTGCGGGGCTCGCACAAGCGCGCGAAAACCCTGCACCAATGCAAGTCTGGCTATACCAGGCGGGGCCGCCTCAGCCGTGACGGCGGAAATTGCTCAGCAGCAGTAAGCTGTACGAGCTGGGCCTCACTGCCGGAATGCCCACGCAGGGCCACCCCGTCAGCGTGCTCTCACAGCCTCGCCTTTTCTGTCGTCATCCAAAAGTCTGTTTTCGCGAGTCGGCAGGCTGCATATACATGTGCTTCGCATTATTGCTTTTGCTCAGTCGCCGATTGTTGGAAGCCTAGCAGGCCAAGCTTTCGTTTTTTCGGCATCCGCAAAGGCGCCGGTCTCAGTTCTCGTATAGTCCAATCTCCCGCGCACATCCGCAAATCTGATCGTGAAATCCAGAACCGCATCGTCGATGACGGCGGTAGCACGCGCCGCAACCGAGCTCGCCGCCAACCAAGACGTAAGCGAGCCAACGACTTCTTACATGCGGCGACATGTGTTGCAGATCCTGAGTCCAGCCGAAACAAGAGAAATCACGACTCCAACAAGGCCTATCACCACTTTGACGCGGCCACGCGAACCCCGCTTGCTGCACGCCGAGTGTTCCTCGAGCAGCGCTTCGCAATCTCGCTCACAGCGTGCAGCAGCCAGAGCACTGCAGCAAACCTTATTATCCTCGCAGTGCAGGTTTCGAAGGCTCCCAGGCCGGCGAGCTGGGCCGTCCAAGGTCCTGCGCGGCTCACGTGCGACGCGTAGAATGTTCTCCATGGAGCCAAGCTCTGGCACGGCCAACGGTCGCGCATCGCGACGGGTCCTGAATCAATAAAGCTGCGCTGAAGCGGTGGAACGTGCCATATGCTGCCGCCGGGCAGGCTGCTCTGTTACCCGAGGACGGTTACTGCAGCGATCTAGATTGGCTCAATTTGCGCCAGGGCCGTCCCTCTGCCATTGCTGGAAGGCTTACTGGTCCTAGCCCGCCATCCAGCACGGTAGCAGGCGACTGGCCCTGCCGAGATGGTAGGTGTTGGTGTGTTGAAAATGCGGGGAAGCCTGCCGTTTCACAGCCTACGCGCGTCTGGAGGGCGAAGCCACGCACGGCCCTCCCACAGCACACAGCCGCCCTCACCACCATCACCACTATTACTGCTTCACACATCCCAGCTCACCGGTAAACCACAGAACGTCCCTATCTCACCGCCTTGGCTGGCACAGGGTCGCTCTCATCACGCTCGCGCTTGCGGCCAACCTACCTCCATACGGCGTGGCGGCCGCAAGTGTGTTTCGCACGTGTGCCTCACCGCCAGTCAATGCCCGGCACAGTCAGCGCGATCTGGAAGGGCAGGCGGAAAGCAAAGCGAGAGCCGGCATGGAAACCGATTCAAAGGAATGCACCTCGCAGTGGCAATGAATCCAATCTGATCTCCTTCACCGGCTGCAAGATCGTCTGGTGCCTTTTCAAAACCGCAGCAGCGCCGACCGATGGAAGTGTTATTCCCAGCGCCTGCAGCAACAGCTCCGCAATCTTGCATGCTGTTTCGAGTGCGCCTCAGCTGTTCACCACTCACGTCGTAGCGCCAAGCTTTGTGAAGGTTGCTGCAGCGTTGTTTGCACCTGCAACATCAGCACGAGCATCTCCTCGGCAGCTTATCCTGCGGCCTGCGTCGCAGCCAGTAACAGCTGCTTCGCCTGCGCAAGCCCGTTGATTTTGCGGAGAAGCCTGTCGCTCGATATGCAGTAGCTGAAGCTTACTGTGCTTTGCTCGCCCTTCACTCACAGATACAACGACGATCAGATAATCCGCTTCTAGAGTTACAAGCCACTGGATCGAGCAAGTCATGAGGACTGCGGCTTGCTGCTTGCGCCCACGTGGTGTAGCACGGATTCGGCAGTAGATGGAGAAGCCAAGCCACGCCTACGCCTCGGGCCCAAGCATGAGGGCTGCATGGGAGATTTGCACCTAGCAACCGCCGCCCCGACCGGTGACGATTGTGACGGCAAAGTCCACGTGAATGACTACTGTCGGCCGGCCTCTCTAGAAGAGAAGAACGACCGAATCACAGCATCCAAACGTATCACGATTCACGAGCACAATCACGAGGGCAGGGTCGTTGTTCGTCCCGAAAGCCTACGCAGCTGCGCGAATACAGGGTGGATTACTCGCGAGGCTGTGATCATCCTCCACTGAATCCGTACATCTTCGGTCTTTTCTCGTAGTAAACACGAGAGGTCGTTATTCAGGAGTGCGCCACGAGCGATGGGGGTGACGCTATACACAGGGAGTGTTAAAAAAAGACCGTATTCTCCGCGTCCAGCACCAAGACGGAAAGGACCGAGCCAGGTACCAGCCCAAGTTCTTCTGGCCATGAACGTAGAAGCTGATTCAAGGTATCGTCCTTCTGGACTCCGCCATCAAGCCACGGAAGAATGGTGATCAGCATAACCGTGCTTTCCGGCGAGCCAGGCGGCGCGCGGGGCGGTAGGCAGCCGGTCGACCCGGCCGTCAGACATGGTGCCACCACGCCACTGCCAGCAGCTGCCACGATGGAGAATTCCACGCGAAACAGTCTGGGTGCAGTCGAGAGCTTCATGTGAGAGCGCGTGAGTCAATCGCAAGAGGGGTCGTCTCCGCCATGGATGGGGAGCAGGAGCGGTGCCCCGCCCCGTCCCGTCCCCCCTCGCACCACCACCAAACGAGTAGGAACCCACTCTTTGCGCCTGCCGCGGCTTCCCTGCAACCCACCAAGCCCCCTCTCTTCCTTCGCCTTCGTACCTGTCCCCCTCCCATCTCCTCCTCCCCCCGCATCCGGCAATAGCACCTCTCCCCCGGCCCCAATCCCAACACACACACAAGCAACCAGCCCAGCCTAGGTAGCCCAGCCCTGGCCTGGCCTGGCTCTTTCCCGCGTGCGCCTTCCCACCGCCATATATCGCAATGTCCGGAACGGACAATCGGTCCCGTCCCCACACTGCCTGCCTACCCCCTACATGCCCCATGTCGACCGACCGACCGACCCCTGGGACTAAGCAATTGTAACTTTTTGATATAGGGTTTCTTTTTCAATCATGCCATCATGCGCAGCAACGTCGCCGCTTTTGCTACCTTTTCCCCGCAATTCATACACTTTTCCCCCTCTTCTCTCTTTGCGGCACAGCTATCGGTGTCGCCGCAGCCCTGCTTCTCTCTGCGTGCAACCACAATTAAACCCAGTCTGTCGCCCTTGCATCTTCTTCCCCTATCTCTTCTCCATTCAAGGGCCCGGGATTCCGAGCAACCGGACGGGCCGCGGCGGGTAGAGCGTTCCGACGCGCAGCCGCGCAGCCCCCGATGCAAGGGCTGCTGCGCGTGTTTGCTGCAAGAGAGGACGAGAGAAGAAAACAGTGTGGGGGGAGGTGTGGGGAGATGCAATGATTTTGGGACTGGCCTGCATCGGAATGTGAGAGAGAGAGTCATGTCGTGCCGTGCATATGTGTGTACAGAGTAAGAGAGAGAGAAAGAGAGAGCGCGCGGGCGAGCATCAACATAGCGGGCGACCCGGTTTCCCGGGAATAACAATAGAAATCAACCACTGCTCATCAGTCGGCTCGGCGCAAAGCATTTCCATGGAGTAACTACGTGCATGCTGGCAGGGAAGAAAATGGAGCGGGGGCGGGGGGATGATGATCGTTTGACAACGCAAAAGGCAAGATCGGGACGATGTTCCCCTCTGTTTTTCGAAATATCGTTACTTCTTTGCGATGCCAGGTCAGCGTTGTTGCTGGCCCTGTTTGATACCCCGCTGTTGTTCGAGCGCTCGATCTCGAGAAAAAAGAAAAGGTGGGACGGATGGACAGCCCTGGGACCCGGATTGGATACGGCTTGTTCGTTCTGAGATGGAGGGCCTTATTTCTCTTTCTCCCAGACGGAGACGACAGGTGTGTTGTATGTATGCGGGCTCCCATCATGCAGGGCGCCTTGCGTGGTTGGAGTCATGTTTCATGGAGCATCACCGATAGGTCTCATTCAAGATTAGCTTGCGTTGAGATTCCCTTTGCTTCCGTATGCTATTGGATATCGACAATCGATCATCGCATTTTTATGGCCGGCGATTGCGCCTGGGGACCATCGGCATCTCGGGCCTTCAAAGGCAAAAAAAGCACAGAGGCCGATGCGTATCACCACCGCAAACACACCGACGAGTGCAACTTTAAGGTTTCTTCCTCACACAGCAACGCCTACCATCAATCGTGCAAGGATGAGCGTTTTCTTGCCTTGGCCTTCCCGCGTTCCCCGTCCCTCATGGTCTATCGTGACCTCGATGGGTAGGGCCCTCGCGTCTTCCATGACAACGGAAATCACCGGGGAAACGATCGACGCCATGCTCCTCCTGCTCGGCCTCCCATCACGATTGTTCCTCCCTCCTCGAGTGCCTCTTGTCGCCGTAGAGACGAGATGCCCCCAACTTAGTCGCCCTCGTGCTACGTACGTGTCTTTTTTGGTACCTGACCATTTCCCTCTTACTACACCGCCCCCCGGCCCATCCCGTCGCCCTGACGTTCGAACGGTGAGACAGAAAAATCCTTCGCCAGGCTCCGCCTCATTTTCCTGAGTGATCACAAGACTTCGTCTCTCTCTCTCTCTCATTTCCGAGAGTATGCCGGAGCGAAGAGGAAGAAGAGATGGAAACGACGATGGCCACGGTAACGCTCCACAATCACCCGGCGATAGATGGGATGGGGTGGTGCTGACGGGTCCGAGTGATGATTGCCCACCAAACCGACGACGTTGTAACACCACGGACGAGGCCAACGAGGTTTCGGGCAACATTATGGCGGTGAATGGTGGACGAATGACGACCGGGACGATGTCTCTTTCTCAGGCCCCGCTCTCGTATCGCGATGCGAAAAGAGAGGGAGAGAGGAAGTTGCATTGCTGCAGTCACGATCCCTGTGTCGCTTCTTCCTTCCCCCGCGCTCGAAAAAAAAGCCGTGGCGTGAGAGCTTACGTTGGATTGCAGGGCAAAGCCGAGTGACAGTCCGAACCGAGTGCTGTCTTGGTAATGCTTTCACCTTGATGGTTTCGCCAAACTCGCATTCCTCTTGGCCTCGCGTGCTGTCTACGTAAGCGACCATCTACCTGGGCTCTCTCCGGAATGCTAGCTGCAGCCCTTTTGCGGCGCAGCAGCAGCTTATGATGCAATCACGCACGCCTAACTGATGCATGGGAGGTACCCAGCCACACGCACTTGGCAGTTCGAACGAGGTGTGACGAGCGGTTATCCCAACCTCTCTCCCCTTGTCCACACGTAACCATCACGAGAACCCGAAGCCTGCTCTGCTCCGACGAAAAGAGGGCCTAATCACAAAAATTCTGGGAAGCGAGCTCGTACGAGTGGGAGAGATGATGCTGCTCCGGTAGCCGTAGCCCCGACCTGGAGAAAACCCCCCTGTTTTCGATCATCTCAGCCCTATCTTTTTTCTCTCGTTCGCCTACCGTCTTCGTACCCACGTGCATCCCGCCGCTGCTTGACAATTCCGTGTCTCCTCCCTCAACCCTGGCGTCTTTGAAGCACCTAAGGGCACGGCATGAGTCGGAGCCGATCACCCATCAGCGTATCATCTCGCGTCGGGTGGGACAAGAACGAGAAAAAGAGAAAACCAAGCACGCAGCAGCAGCGGAGCCGCAACGCGGAGGAGGCACAAAGCAGTAAGAGACACAGGCCCCCGGCCGACCGGCCGGCGCGGACCCTGATTGCCCATTCTTTGCGGCACCTATGTAAGCGATCACTCCATCCTTCCCGAAACGGAAAGTTCCACAGCACCTTCTTAACCGTCCTCGTTCCGGTTTCCGAAGCGAAGGGGGAAGTGGAGGGGATGCTTGCTCCCCTTCTCCCCCGCGCGAGAAACCGTCGTCAGTTCAGGGTCTCTTTTTCTGGAGAATGATCGGCGCGGCGTCCTTTCTTGGGGAGGATCCACCCCCACAGCCGAAGAGCTCGCTTGTTGTTGGTGACGATGGTCATTCGCGTTCCCAGCTGGGACCGAGGTTGACCTTCTTCTTCTTCTTCTTCACGCGCATCGGGGAGCTCCGACTGGAACCGCGGATGTCGACGGGCTGCCATATCATGATCACCAAGCTTCTTCGTCATCGTTATCGTCGCAACTGCCAACAAAGCGGAACGGACGGGCTCCGATCTCGGCGCCAACGAGTGCTGTTACGCAAGAGTGAGCAAAAAGGTCGAATGATGTTGCTCACAGCCCTCCTCCTTTGCATATGACAACGAGAGAGAGTTCCAGAAAGACGCGATGTTGCGGTGTGATTCAAGACCACCATGGTAGGCAAGATGATTGGGGGGGCCTGTTGCAAGGTAGGCGCGGGAAGCCGGTTCCAGTTGACGGTTCGCCTAATTGAGCCTTGATGCTCGTTCAATTCGAATGCGCAAGAAGGTCGTCACTATCACCGCCCGGTGGTGCGGCTGAAAGCCCTTCTCCCCAATCCGCAGCGACCAAGCGGCGCGTTGACCTCATCGTGCGCTGTATGGAGCCCCAAACAGGGATCGGGAGAAAAAAAAGAAGGGCGATGCAAGAGAGGAACGAATGCGGTAGGATGCCATGCAGGGTCCCTTAGACCACAGCTGTCGTACCGTCGACCAGAGAAAAAAGAAAGTACGAAAGATAAGCATGATTGCATCAGTCATGACGACTGAGGTTGCTTGTCATCATGGGCAGCGATCATTGATCGCCGCTGCAGGTATCCGTCCTGCTGCTCTCTCACGCCCTTCCCCGCAAAAAGGCCCAACAGCTGGCAGAGCTGTGCAGGTTTTACTTTGGGCCATCGTCATGGTGGCGTTGGAGATTGGCGAATTATCACAGGGGAGTCGATGGGAAAGAGAGGAGAGGTGGGGTGACAGCGCGGCGGCTGGGGACGGAGCATGCAACAAGCAGGCAAGCAAGATTCACCTGCGTTTCCCCAGATCCACCTCACACAGCCCCCCTGCAGCGAGGGACAGCGAGCGCGCGAGAACGAGGTGCTGCGTGGTGGTGATGGACGCGCCAGCGCATACCGGATAACTGGTTCGAATGGCGATAAGCGACGCGAGCTGATGTCGTGCTCAGGAGATCTGCTCGCCGTCCCAAGTAAACAGCGGACCAAGTCGAAGCAGCGACGCCTGCATGCGGGCGCCAACTGACGCAAAGCGTGCGTGCGCAATCGCCCTATCACACCAGCAGGCCGCGGGCGATGCAGGGTCCGACGGGAGCAGTAAGTGATGGACGCGAGGCTCGCTCAAGGTCAGAGCCGGCAAGTGTGCGTGTGTGTTGCCAAGTCACGCCCTGCATCGCGCTACTGTGCAATCAAGTGGGTAGAATGCGCCACGAGAATAGTCGATGGGCAGTGGTATGTAGTTTTCGCCTGGTCCTGGTCCGAGCTGGAGGCGTTCACATGCCGAAGGACAGGGGGGCTGAGTTCAAACGCCGACAAAAGGGCCTAGACTGGGTGGGCAGAAGAGAGACAGAGAGATGGGAGAGAGAGAGAAAAGTCGAATTTCTATGCGAGACAGGCGAGCAGAGTAAGCGGGTAGACACATGCAAAGCGCAACGAGAGCAGTAGTAAACAAAGTGCTGGGAGTATCTCCGTCAACAGGCATCAACCAGGGGCCCCCGCTGTTCACGGCAGGACCCTGGGCCGGCCACGACTTCAAAAGTTCTTGCCGCTGCGCTTTCCGCTCGCCAGACCCT
The DNA here is from genome assembly GCF_021436955.1 of Diplodia seriata. NCBI lineage: Eukaryota > Fungi > Ascomycota > Dothideomycetes > Botryosphaeriales > Botryosphaeriaceae > Diplodia > Diplodia seriata. Next base: position 2,455,378 of record NW_027117309.1, on the reverse strand, counting down.
GGCCGCCAGCACTCCAGCGGACATCCACTTGTGTCGTATCGCGAGACGCGCCGCTGCAAGCCCCAGCCGGCTTAGCAAGGGATGGTGGGTCTTCGTAACAGAACAGCAACTGAACGGCGGATGGACGGATGCCCCCACTCCACCCATTCCTTCCACCAAAGCCCACGCCCAAACGCCCGCCGCGAAAACGCCCTTGACACGGTCCCCGACATCCGCCGGCGTGGCGGTGGCGAACGCAGACAAACAATCAACGGTGTGCACCGGTGAATTTGATGCTCCTCTACCTGTCGCTCGCAATTTCGGATTTACCTACCTGCCCCTCAACGAAAAAAGGAACTAGGATGAACGCCTTACAAGCAAGCCCCTTCTGTACGTGGCTGCCCTGCTCGGTCCATCTCCATCCGACCACAGCAGAGTCAAACATATTGTTTGCTACCGTGGAAGCCGAAGGGACCATGATGGACGAGAAGTGCTGCACTGCGCGACATCAGGCCATTTAGCCGGAAACGGCAATAGGCAAGCCATCCGCGAGACGCCTCACTGGCAGAATTTTCCTTCATTATCATCGCCCTTGCCGCCCTCGCCAGTCATGTCTTGTTTCATGCCATCTCTACTTCGAACGCCAGAAAGAATGGCTTCCGGCCTCTGCCGATTCGCAGTCTTCTCGTTCCTATCGCTTCCGTGTAACTCGCGGCACCCACCCGTGAGCATCCGGAGCGACAATCCTGGAGTCTGACAAAGAGGATGGTGAGGCCGGTGACATGGTGCTACTACCCAAAGAATCCAGGACGTCCGCTGGCTTGACTCATAGAAACAGTGGAGGTCATATCATGTCTAGTCCAGCAAAGTTGGCTGGATTACAAGAAGAACGAGGAAGAGCTGAGGAAAGCCTCAAAAGTACCTTGGCGGTATCCAGACGCGGATGCGAGATTTGAATCTGTACAAATATATGACATTCGAGAACACTACTCCCGTAAGTAGAGTGCAATATATCCATGATATATGGCAAGTACGCGTGTTCCATTCTTCTCTACATTCATCAAGAGACGTCAGACAGACTAGCCGCGCGTAAGACGAGATAAGGTGCTGACACCAAGACACCAACAACAGATGACAAGAATAGGCCTCCCTTGGGGCGTGCCTAGTCTCCCAGAAAGACAGAGTCAGACTAGCGAGAGAGGGTAGACGGATAGGTCGAAGGGTAGAACGGTAGGGTCCAGCCACAACAACCACGACGATGACTACGACAACGACGACGGAAAAAGACACGCGTACACGCAGAATCACACTCTACCTAACCGCATACCGCATCGCACTTGGCTCGATCTCACCTTCTCGTCTTACCTACCTTGACAGCTACCCGCTCGGTGCCACTTTACCGCCGTTACCCACTCCACCACCTCCGCACTCTAGACGCGCTTTTCTCTCCACCCTCCGCGGTACATGGCGTGCCGGCGGCGGTGTGCCTCGGGGTGCAGTAGTAGTCCGGTTAGTCACTCACTATACTTGCTCGCACCACCACCATCCACCATCCACCATCCACCATCCACCATCACAACTCCAATGGAAAGAGCCGTCGTCGTCTCTGCCTTTTCCTCCGACCATCTCTCCGATCCCAAGTTCCCCACCTTCCATCATACACTAGTGTCCCGCGCTCGCAAAACCTCCTCCACCACATGCCGAAAAATGACCTTCCGATCGAACATGACCCCGCCGTGAAGGATTTAAGGGAAAAAGAGATGAACCAAAACCCCTCCTCCAATCTTACCTCCCCGCCCCACATAAAAAACATACACCAAGAGATCTCCGTCCGCCGGCCGTTTCGATCGGGGGCTCCATCTAGGTATCTCGTCTTATCATCTACCCATCCCTCCTCACGTCATCGCCTCGCTCTAGCTGCTTCGTCCGGTCAACCACGCCACCACGCCCCACGCCACCGCCCGTCCCGTCCCCCCTCTTCCACATTCACCCCGAAGAGCGAGGGGGAGAATAGGAAGAAAAAAAGACGGTGAGGTTTTTTCCGTTCGTACGATCTGGCCAGGAGCCAAGGTGGATCGGTTCTCCGGAATAGGTAAAATGGGGGAGAGAAGGGAGGGAGGGGGGCGTTTTCTGTCCCGCTTCGTTCGTCCCGCTTCGTTAGTCCCGCTTGTCGTGCGCCCCGCACACACCAGGGTCCCGTCCTCCGAAGGGTTCGGAAAAAAGAAGGATGATGGAAGAAGAAGACAAAAAAAAATACGCAAGCAGCGTACGCCCTTCGGTCGGTCCCCTTATTACGCACACACCGCACGCGACAAGCTTCTTAGACCCTGATCTGGAACGACACAACTCTGCACATAACATACACACCGCATACCAAACCAAAAAAAAAAAAAAAAAAAAATTACACATCGGCGTTTCCGGTGATCTGATTACCTTTCGCCAACGTCAGATTGATGGCTTGCGCCTTAGCACGGAAGCGCAAACTCTAAAGGCTCTCCCTCTGGTAGCCGGGTTCGCCGACCTCGACGGGGCGCATTTGTGGCTTATGCACGCCGGGTCGGGAAAAGCATGACCCAAGAAATAAAAATAATAACATAAAACCACAACAGCAAAGTTATTGGGAACCGAGAGCCGAACGGAGGCAGAAAAGTGACAGCGGAACACACTACGCGGTCGAACTATTGAGCCCCATCTCTCCATGTCGCGACAACGATTGTTGTAAAATTCCCATCGGCTTCATAGTCGAAAAGCTGAACGAAGCATCATGGGTTTCTTTTTGTGGGTTGGCAAGGAGAAAAGCGAGAGAGAGAGGCGTATCTGTGTCGCCAAGGAGTCTTGACGATGCTGCTGATAGTTGCTAAAGCCCAAAATGAACAGGGCGGTGGCGGGCGTTCTCCACACACATACACATATACACATGCATGCGCCATATGGACACGTCCATCATCAAAGTTGCGCGCGATCTGGAAAAGAAAGCGCGCGTGTTGTCGCGTGGTCCAACTTATGCGGACATCGACCCATAACGACCACTCACTCCATTCATTGATCCGTCGAAGCGGCTATCCGATTCGACTCACCTCAACAAACGCTTCTCGATCGGGAGAGCAGGAGGACGACGCCGCGGTGTGGGGTGGGGTGGGGTTGGCAAGTGAGTGGTGGAATAGTGGGATGTTTTGCGCAGGAGAACGCTGACCTTGCTAGCCCTGTTGTGGAGTTAGCCAGACCACCACCACCCACTCCTCTCCTCTCCTCTCTCAGCATCAGCCTCCCTCGTCCAATGATTTGTAAGCCCTCTTGCTTGCTCTCTCTCTCTCTCTCTCTGTGCCTCTCTCCGGGACCCTGGCTGCATACGCAGCAGGGCGAAAAGCTTGCCCACTCGCGTTCGACGGATAATTGGCCGTTGCTGGGGAGAGGACTTTGCCCGGCGGGTCTAGATAGGCGCCCTGCATGTACACAGTATGAAGGGCGTCGGCAAAGATGCAGGTTTCACGGGTGGTGCATGTCAGATGTGTGCACGAGAATCTTGCCTCTCGATGGCTGGCCGCCGCTTTTCGCCTTGTTGTCTCTTGTCTCTCACACACGCACGCGAGGTCTTCGCGACACTTCACATGCAGGGTCCAAGACAGCCTTCTGGGCCTCTCGGTCCTGTACGCTCTCGGCCCTCCCGGCTGCTGCTTTCCTGTCCCTTCCCCACGGCGCGTGGCGTGAGAGTAGTAAGTAGCCAATGCAACGGTAATTTGCCAAGTGTCGGTTCCCTTCTCCCCAGAGTTGCGGTGCAGACTGCCACTCTGCTCCGCTCATTCGCGTTTGCCTCCCGAAAGCTGACTACGCCCGGTCCCGAGATCTCGGGAGCTCAACGCCGTTTGCCGCCTCGTATAATCCCGCGATGAGGCAGGATTACCCAACAAAGCCGGCGATGCATGGCGGGGATGCCGAGATGAGGGCAGCGCAAAGCCGACAGATTGCGCCGCCGCCACCAACGTATGTCCATGTGGAGTGCATGATGCGGCCTGGGGAGAGAGGGACGAAATGTGGAGACGTGTTTCGATAGTGCGGGACGAGTGTCTGGAGTGCAGATGGAGAGGCGGAGAAGGGTAAGAACAGACGGGACCAGAGCGAGAGTAAGGATGCTGTGGGGCTCGTCCGCTTCGAGCCGTCAGCCATTGCGGTGGTGATGCTTATGCCGCGCCTGCCTTGGTGTTGTGGGGCTCACCCTGCTGCTGCCGTGCATGCTGCATTGAGAGGCTTTTCCCACCCGCCGACGGTCCCCTGTCTGGATCGAGAGCGGCAGCGGCGGCGAGGCGGGCGTAGTGCTGCCACCGATGATGCTGCTGCCGGTGAGCCAGCCCGTTAGAGGGGGAATGGCGCCGCGTCGAAGCCGCAAAGCAGCACGCCCCTGCCCCCCAAGCATGCAACCCCGCGTAAAGGCCTGCTTATCTTGGCCGCTTCGAGCAGCACCAGCAAGCCTCCTTCCGCAAGCAAGATGGAGACCCTTGAGGCGGCGTGGCGTCAAGCGAACGGCTTGGGTTTGGGTTGGTAAGAGCTTGCGCGGGATTATTGCGTCGACGAGCTCAACGCTCGCCCAACCACCCACCCATCGTCCTGCGCCCGCAGGGATCAGCCGCGCCCGACCGTCAGCGGCTCGGGCGAGAGTCGGGGCAGCTTTGAGGTCTGCGTACACACCGTACTGCGTGCAGCTTGCAATCTCGGCAACTGTTGAGAATAGAGAGTGGCAGACGGCGGCGGCTGTGGATGACTCCCTTGCAGCATGGCCCCAACGAGATGCTGGGGATCTCCCTTCAAGATAAGCGTGACAGCTCGAGGCGGCAGGGGGGCAGCGATAGGCGCATGGGGGTGGTCGACGGTCTGGAGCCTAGGGTTGACAGGAGCGGCTCATCCAGACCCACGGCGGCTAAGGTCCTTGGCGGGTGGAGGAAGAAGTACCTTTCGCGGCGACGGGCGAGGGGTGGGCAGTGACGGGACGGTACTTGGAGGTACCTCCGCAAGCTGGACAGCAGCTCTGGGCAGCTCTGGGGGAGAGCGAGGTCGGCGAGGGCTGCAGCCAGTCAGCTCACGCAGCGCGCGCCCACCCCGCACCTCCCGGCCGGTGCTGATCCGAGACAAGGCTGCGGGTGCTCTGGCTGTGGCGCCTGGATGCCGCGAGCGGAGCTATGAGCACGCTGTTCGCGAGAGCAGATGGAAATAATTGTGAGGTGAAGGTTGAGATGGAGGTCGGTGGTGAGGCTCTGATGAATGGCTGCACGACGATTGGTCGGCTGGCGGGCCTCGGCCAGACTCCCCCCGGCCCGTCGGCGGTGATGTCGGTGCTCGCAGTGAGTCCATGACGAGCCATCTTTCTCCATCCACCACTTCTTCCCAGGTGCGCATGCCGACTTCCCCCGCTGCTCACACGCTCTCCTCTAACCGCCCGGCAGATTCCCAATGGCGCCCTCAAGAGCCGCCTCGCGCATCGCCGCCGCCCTCAGCACGCGCCGCTGCGCCGCTGCTGCAGCATCCGCCCACACTCCACTGACGCGTTCCTACGCGCAGCTGCTATTTTCGCACAAGACCCCGACGCCACGACCAGCTCGAGCCCTCGCCGCACCCTTTGCACAATGCCCTGTCGCTGCAGCTCGCCGCTGCATGTCGACCAGCGCCGCGCCCGAGCCGCCGGATTACCTGTCCGAGGGCGAGCTGCATGTCTTCAATAAGATCAAGGATAATCTAGACCCTGTGCGCCTGGAGGTATGTCAGACCATACCAATTTCACCCCCTCCCTTCCCTCACCCCTCACGCACTGTCTTCCTCCTCGGCTACGGCTATCGAAGTGTGGAGAAATGGAGAACTGACAATTTTTTCTTTCTGCCGAGCAGGTGCAGGACATCAGCGGCGGTTGCGGTTCCATGTATGCGCTCGATATCCATAGCCCCAAGTTCAAGGGCTTGACCGTCATCAAACAGCACAAGCTGGTCAACGAGATTCTGAAAGATGAGATCAAGAGCTGGCACGGTGTACAGCTCAGGACCAAGGCGGTGGCATAATTCCGGGCCTTGTAATTATATCGCAGATCTTCTTGGGTTTTGGGGGAGCTACGGATAACACTCCTCTCTGGTTTAGAAGGGCGGCATTATTGTATACTGGGCTGGTCATGGTATCTGGGTCTTGGGCGTGTAGGCGGCTCATGGTCGGCTGGGCTTGTAAAGATACTTGTAGAGACGGGAACATATTGTAACAATATCAGGATACCCACGAGATGGATCTTGTTTACCTCAAGTCTTGGTCGGTATTGGTGTCATCATGTTCCGTCGGAAATCACCAACTCGTCTCATTTCTAAAACCATACTTCCTTTCCGTGGCAAATCGCTTCGCTCTTCGGAGGAAGCATTAATCTCGTCATATTCAGGTTTTTCTCACTTGTCAAGTAATCCGATCGTCTTTCTTAAGCTGGGTTGGCCTAGCAAATAATATCTTGCTGTTCCGATGATCAGCCACAACGGTATATAATGCATCCATCATGCCTCTCTCTTCCCACTAGAGTCTTAAAGGCGGACCGAAAATGATCGGTCTTGAAGACTGACTGTCTTGCACGACATTTCCTGTACGAAACGTAGCTATTTGGGGAGTTTCTGAAGCTATTTCACGCCAGGATTTACGTTAGATATATTCATCCTTTCCTCTTTGCTTTTTCTTACAGTCTTGTTTTCATCAAAATTTTAGAAGGTTGTTGTTATCCGTCGTGTAGCTTTATATGAACCTTCAGTATTGAAGCATAATAATATAGAACCTAAAAGCTTGTTTTCGGGGTGCTGTTAAGGGGTGGGGTTTCCTTTTCTTTTACGCCATCCGCTGTACATTAAATAAGTAATAAAAAGCAGAGAATCTTTCGTTTGGCTTCAAAGGATGCATCACACAGACTTCCATCATTCAAGGTATGTATATCACTTAAGAGCTTCGGCAGTCTGAAGACTTCCGAAACTACTTTTCCAGTAAAGGATGGCAGCAAGATGACCGTCATTAGACCAGGAAGCATATGCCCATTTTCCTTTTGTCAACTTTTACTCTTACCTCACTGTTTCTAGTGGAGCTTCATGAGACTTTGATAGCTAAGAGAAAAAAGAAAGCGTAGAGCGGATGGGGAAGGCCGTCTGTAAAAACAAAGGAAGTGAATTTAGGAAAGACGAAAAATAAAAGGGACTGTGTAAGAGCGGGATTGATCATACAGAATGCGCTCGTCCAACGTCAGATACAGGTGTTCCAGCTTCTACATCATCCCCCTTCCTAGGTGTTGCAGAAGAAGTGATTCTTTTACTCCCAAGACGTGGTTTAAATTTTCACAGGCTCATTAGAAAGCTCAATTCAAAGCAAATATTTTCTTTGACCAACGCCGCCTCATGCTATGTAGACGCTATGTCAGACAAAAATGCGCTCAAATGCTCAGAAATACCAGAATATGAAACGCAACAGACTCCGTTCCGATGCACAACAAGGCTTTCCTTCATCCTCACCTTGCCTCTCGTACTACCTCCGCTCTTCGTTCCACGTATTCTTCGCTTGCATCACCAATGGCGTAGCTCCCGCATTCCAGTATTCCGCCTGACTCGCACTCCTCTGATGCTGCTGCCTCACTTGAGCCAGCCCTCTTCTCACCTCTCCCAGCGTCATCTCCTCGTCAAATCTGCTCCCTTTCCCCGCGTTTACCCCCGCAGTGCCATTTCCAAACGTCACCGGCGCCCAATCCAATCGACCCAGATACTCATCACTGCCACCACTACTCCGGCCCTCACTCCCCGTCTCGACCAATTCCAAGGCCTCCTCCTCATCATCATCCTCGTCATCGTCCCCAGCAACTGCCCTATACTTCCCCTTATCCACCGCGGGCGCCTTGCCCTTCCCCTTCCCCTTCCACCTCTTCCCACCAACACCACCACGCCTAACCCTCTCCCTCCACGCCGACCACACGCTCCACCCCCACCACACCCCCAACACCACGACAGCAGCCCCAACCCCAACAGCCGCCCCAACCCCGACAACAACCAACCACGCCCCGACCTCTCCCCCCTCCGCACCCCCCACCCCCTTCACACTCGCATACCCCCACGCCCCTCCCTGCCCGGCCTCCGCCGCCTGCGGCGGCACCTTAACCAACCCGATGAACCCCTCGCTCTCATCCGCAAACACGAAATCACCCGTCCCGACGCGTCCTTCTTCCTCGCCATCCGGACGCAGGACGTCGACGGGCTCGTACGGGCGCTGGGCGGCGGGCACGACGACGGCGACGGTGGCGCTGCGGCCGAGGACGGCGCCGGCGGCATCGAGGGCCTCGACCCAGAGGTGCGAGACGGGCAGGTTGGGGATGGTGAGGACGGTTTCGAAGCCGCTGCGGGCGAAGGTGCCGAGGTGGGTGGTGAGAGGGGTCGGGCGGGGGTTGGAGGGGTCGGGGGAGGGAATTTTGGCGCGGCGGTGGTGGAGGTGGAGGAGGCCTTCTTCGGTGTGGGGGGCGGAGGGGGCGGAGGAGGATGCGGATGAAGAAGGATAGAGAGGGTGGTAGGAAGACGAGGACGACGACGACTGAGCCAGAGACGACGGCGAGGGACTCGTGGCCGTCGCCGCCGCCGACTCGTCCCCCTCCTTCTCATCATCATAATCGCCCCCCACCAACCCATACGCCTCCCCATACGTCTCCTTCCCGCCATTCCCGCCCAACACCACGGCCCCGCCATCCCTCACCACGCGCCCAAACGCGCGCCACGCCCGCACCTCCGTCGCGCCGTTCCAGCTCACGTACGCCACCGTCATCGTCTGGCCGACGCCGCGGCCGCTGCCGTCGACGACGGCGGAGCGCTGGCCCGCGACGTCGCCGAACGCGAACGCCTTGAGCGCGGGCGGCTCGGCCGCCGGCCGCCCGACGAAGCCCGCGTATTTGAACGCGCGGTACGTGTCGAGGTGCGCCGTGGCGAAGCGGGCTTCGGCCGCGACGCCGCCGTCGGGCCGGAATTCGGTCGCGTAGCCGTCCTTGGACCAGCACGCGAGGACGTTGGCGGCGGTTTCGAAGCCCGGGTAGCGGTCGTGGATGTGCGTGAGCGAGGACGGGTACGTCGACGTCTCGTCTTCCTCGTCTCCCGGGGGAAGCAGCAGCTGCACCGAGCCGCGGAGGTACGAGTGGGCGCCGTCGGGGCGCGGGTAGCGGCGCAGGATCTCGGCGGCCCACGACTGCCGCGTAGCGTCGACGTCGTCGTGGTGGAGGCGGATGATGAGCGCGGAGCTTTCTGGTGCTGTGACGTCCTCGTCGCTGCCCAGGCTGCCCGCGGCGTTGTCGAGCAGCGTGACAACGGTGGTGGTCGAGTTGGTCGACACGATGCGGGCGTGGTGCTGGCGCGAGAAGGTGAAGTCGTCCTTCATGGCGAAGTCAGACGCGCGGCCGCCGAGGCGCCAGACGACGCGGCCGTCGGAGCCCACACGCATCAGCGAGTTGGAGTAGCGCATCGACACCAGGTAGTCGCCGCCGGGGAACTTGTCGATGGAGTTCATGTGCATGTAGTCCCAGCCGCGCCCCTCATCCGGCGCCTCGGGCCAGGGAAAGGTGCTCTCGTTCAGCGGGACCTGGTCGATGCAGTCCCACTCGAAGTCCAGCGTCTCCTCGCGGCCCCACAGCAGGCTCTCCTCGGCGACGCCGTTGCTGCGCGCCCACAGCGTCGCCTCGTCGCCCAGCCCGATGCCCGCGCCCGACACCTCGTGCGACGTCTCCGTGACGTACAGCGCCGCCGCGCCGTCGTCGATGACGTTGAACTCGTGCTGGTTGAAGTCGGTCGTGTGCGCGCTCATCTGCACCTCGCGCACGATCTCGTACGTGTCGGAGAGGATGAGCCCGGCCCCGTAGATCGAGGGCGTCCCGCGCCCGACGTTGAGCGAGAGGTACTTTTTGCCGCCGCCGTAGTCGATGGGCCGGAAGTCGAAGGCGTTCATGTTGTTGAAGAGGCAGGCGCCGCTCCATATCAGCTCCTGATCAGGAAGTGTTAGTTGAGTGACGAAGGTTCGCAGCAGCAGCAGCAGCAGCAGCAGCAGTGCTTTCTGGCCCGGCGACAGAAAGGGCATGCATGTGCTTGATGATGGTGGGAAGAAAGGAATCAGTAAACTCACCCCATCATTGTCATATATCGCGGGTCCGACCTGGCACGACTCGTACAGCGGGCCCTGGTGCGCTTCCCACGCGTTGTTGGTGTTGTACGGCGCCACGAACCAGTAGCCGGGCGCGACGGCATCCCTGTCGTATATTCGGACGTCGAGTTTAGGTGCCCTGATCTCGGGGCGCTAGACGAGGGGAGGGGAACGATGATCAGCACTCTTGCTTGCCCCGGATTGAATGACGCCATGCTCCGCTGGCATGTAAAAACTATGGACCTTGGAGTGGAGGAACCCCGGTTCTTGGAGGGGGATTTCATGGTTGAGGTGTGAAGAAGGCCATGCCTGTCGGGGGACGACGTACAGTGACGAAGTTGTAAAGGCCATCATTGTTCGTGAAAGGGTCCTGAGCGAGCGTGGGGGAAGCAAGCCAGCAAGCAGCAGCAGCGATCGATAACGAGAGTAGGTAGCGGGATAATACACCACGGCGAGTCATCATCTCCATAGCAGATCCAAGAACGGGGTGGGGGTGGGTGGGAGTGATGAGTCGTCGTTCACGTGGCGCCAGCCACAAGGCTCACGAGAAAAGCACGCGAGAAGATGGGGAAATGGGAAACAAGCAGACGGGAAAAAAGAAGAAAGCGGGACAGAAGATCACGCGGCAGACATGGCAAAGAAGTAACGCCTTTCTTTCCCTTCCCTCGCCCGAGTGGCAGGTTGGTGCGTGTTACCCTTTTTTTTTTTCTCCACGCCAAGGAACAGAGCAAGCACAGGGTCGGGCGGCGCGCCGAGATCCTTATTGTTTTTTCCCGGAAGAGGACGACAGGCGGGCGGGCGACGTCCTGGCTGCTAGAGGACGGAGGGGGGGGAAGAAGAAAACTCGGATCCATTGCTGGCCCTCAATCCTTTTTTGCCGACCGAGAGAAAAAGCGGACCATGGTCCCCGAGCGTCTTGTTGCTCGGCGACACCATCAGGATCGCGATCCGTCTTTTCGTTTTTCCCCATCAGACTAAAAAGTCGGCTTGCAGAAATGCATACGTAGTCGGCGAGGGACGGAGCCGATTCGCTACCGTCGGTGAATTCCCATCCTCCAACCCCCTTGGTCAATATTCCTGTCAGTCTTAGCGGGAAATGCGGGGATTAGCGTGAGGGACGGTCGTCGAACAGGTCGTCTCACAATGGACGAGGGGAGGGGAGGGGCCACGCAGGGACTTGTAAGAGCTGGCGTTGGCTTTTGCGGCTCCGGGCGTGCGAGCCAGCGGCACGTCCGAGCATTCGAGCAGGGCTGCGATCACCAGCCAGTCATCGCTCGCTTCGTCGGCCTCCGGCCCGAGCGGAAATCCTTGGCGATGCTGGGGCTTCGAGAAGCTCTCTAGAGGCGTTCGCTGGGATGTGGCCGAGGGTGGGGCTTTCCATGGCAAAGCTGTCGTGGCCCTCGGAAGATGCATGACGCGGAGCACGACGTACGTCAGCAAAGGGTCAGAGCAGCGTCGCAGCCCAAGTGTCCATGGCCAAGCGTCGCGCGGAAACACTTCGGCGGTGCTGGGGCGGGAATAGGAGACCGACTGATGACTGCCAAGCTTACCTTATTATCAATTTCATCTCCGCCTCCTTATTGCACTCCTAACCCTCGAGGCAAAACGAGAAAAAGAATGGGGATGGATGCTCTTTCTTCTTTTCTTTCTTCTACCATTGATAGCTTAGCCCTGCACACGGCAGAACTCCAAACCAACGGTTTTTGCCGCCCTGTTCGACGTCACGTCTGCTACGACGGGGGAGGGAGGATGCTAATGTACAGATAAATGATTAGAGCACCTCGTCCAGAGGGCCTTTTTTTCCTTCTTCAACGCTTCTATCCCGTGTCCACACGTTCCCAAATGCATGAACCAAGGTTTTATTCCTACCTCCATCGCTGTGCCTCCCTTTCGCTCTCCACCCGCCTGGCTCTTGCCTCATCGTTTTCCTCGTCTTCGTACTTGTAGCTCACCCGTCTCTTCCTGCTGCTGCTGCTACGTTCTTCCTTGCTGCCGCTGGCCTCGGCCTCGCTGCCTCTACGTCTCTTGCTGCCGCTGCTGCTGCCGTGGCGTTCACGCTCCGCGCTGGGGCCTGTGGGTGGGGCGAACGATTTCTCATCCTCGTATCCCTCGTACCCGCGCTTCCTCTTCTCGCTACTGCTGCCAGTGGACGACGGGTTCTGGAGAGAGGCCCTGCGCTGCGCTTCCTTGAGCATGCGCTCACGGTTGCGTGCCTCACGCTCAAGCGTGTGCGGGTCGGTGCTGGACGAAGGAGCCGTGTCTGTCGTGGGTGACGATTGCGATGCGCTGTTGCGGCGAGAAGAGCTTCTCCGGTCTTTGTCCCTCTCCCTCTCGCGGTCGCGGTGGTCGTGATCGCGGGTCCGGGACGATGAGGAAGAGGGGCCCTTCGGCGCCTGCGAGGGCGGAGGCGATGCTCGAGAGCTGGACATACCTTTCGGTGGAGGGGGCATGGACGACGAGTCGGCCGACTCGTTCGGCAGCTTTGATTTGGAGCGGCCCTGGATCTTAAACTCGCTCTCTTCGGCCTCTGCCTGCTCTTCTTCCCTACGTGCCGCTCTATCCGCACGATCTCTTTCTTTTTCCTTCTCGCGACGGCGGCGTGACGACCGGTGATGCCTGTCATCGTCGGAGTAGTCGTAGGACGGGGAGTCCCGGCGAGAGGAGCGCTTCTTCTCCCTATCCCTATCCCGGTCCCTGTCGCGCTCGCGGTCACGGTCGCGAGTCTTCTCTCTGTCTTTGCGATCGTGGTCGCGGTCGCGCTCTTTCTCGCGCTCGCGGTACTTGTCGCGTTTTCTGCGACTACCGGCTTCGCTACCAGCATCCGTGCCATTCGCGATGCTGACCGCATCATCACGGTCATCACCGGTCGGCGTCCTAGACCTGTGCCGGTGTCGGCGGTGTTCGCGACTGCGGTCACGGTGAGAGCGGGACGACCGATGCCGGTCCTTATCACGCTCCCGCCTGCTGCGGTGTCTCGATGAGTCGACAGATGATTCTCTGGGGCGCTCTTTGCTGTAACCGCGGGCCCTAGAGTCCTCGTACGAAGCCTCATCCTCATCTTCGTGCTTGCGCGACGAGCGGTGACGACGCCGTTCCTCGCGACGCTCACGCGACTCCGTCTCCGACGCAGGATCCGCAGAGTGATACCGATGACGGTGACGATGACGGCGAGACGGTGAACGAGATCGGGATTTCGACCTCGACTTTGACCTCTGCCGCGAAGGTGAATGGGCACGGCTGGGTCCATTCTCGGGTGTTTTGCTACTCAACGTCAGAAGCTCGAACTTGATCCCTTACAGTTTGGAGGGTACTCACCTTGGCTGGTGCTCGGATGGAGGGGCCGATCCTTGGTGCGGCAAACCTCTGCCTACACCGCCAGCGAATGCTGCTCTACCCAATCTGCCACTGGCGCCGGTGTTCGGTAGACCTTCGCGCATGGCCTTGGGTCCTGTGGGAGCACCCTCGACGCCTACGCCCTTTGGTTCTCCGCCCGCTAGGACTGTGACATTTCCTCCAAAGCCACCACCGCCTGGTCCAAATCCAGGTCCATTCATCCCACGCCCGAACCCTCCGCGGAAGTTCTGATAGCCACGTCCGTAACCACCCCTGAACCCACCTCTTCCACGGCCTGAGTAGTCAAAGTGCTGGTTCATGGGCCCAAAGCCCATGGAAGGATCGGGCATGCCAGGCATGGGCATTCCCATGAACGAAGGATCCATGCCCATGCCCATGCCCATGCCCATCCCCATACCCATTGCAGTTGGGTCCGCATTACCAAATCCACCCATGGGTTGGTGTGGGAAGTTCTGGTTTGGAAAACCATGATCTTGCTGCTGGAGACCCTGCTGTTGCGCATCTTCCAGTGGCCCCTCACCAGCTTCGTGATCTTGGCCTGCCTCGCCTTCTTGGGCATCAGGTCCTACAGCATGGTTAGTGTCACCTTCATCCTTGCTCTCCGCACTTGGGCCGTCCTCGGGAACGTCTCCGGATGTCGCTTCGTTGTTTGGCGTTTCGTCTGTGGCACCGACCTGGTCGGTAGGTCTATCTTCGTCGTCCGCTTCGTGCGCATCGCCAGAACCTGCTTGTGACGACCGGCGAGTTTGGAGGTCCGGGGGGACTTTGTTTCCGAAGGTGCTATCCTCGGCATCCGCCTCCGAAGCATGCTTCGCGGGATCCTTATGCTCGGTCTCGCCTTGATCGTCGCCTAACACCTGACCTTCAGCAGCACTACCTTCAGCTTGGCCAGGACCAGCGTCCGCATTTTCCTGGTCTTGACCAAGCGGCTTCTGCTGCTGATAGGCGCCGGGCCCCTGGATGCGATTCTGGTTCTGGAAATTATTCTTTGCGAACTGCTGGTTGTGATGATGATTCATCTGATGCTGCGGGAAATGCCCTTGCTGGTGCGATTGTTGATTATATCCACCACCGGGATAATAGCCAGCATTTGCGCCACCAAAGTCATTGCCACTCATCTGCTGCCCATTCCATCCGCCACCGTATCCTCCGCCGTAGCCCATGCCCATGTTCATTCCGTTCATGCCCATGCCCTGACCTCCAAAGCCTCCGAACATTCCTTGGGATATTGTCATTGGGTCCATGCCCATGCCGGACATGCCTGTTTTCCAAGTCAACACCACCGCCATAAAAAACCATGGATCGGAGTAGCTTACCCATCATGCCAAAGCTGTTCCAGTTGCCATTGGACATCCCGTTCATCATCAGAGGGTTAAAGCCGCCGGGGCCAGTCCAGTTCATGCTGTTGAATCCGGTTTGGCTGGAATCAAAACCAAAGCCGTTTCCAAACATGGGGCCTGGGGTTCCATTTGCTCCAGCGGTCCAGTTTCCGGCTTGCTTTTCGCCTTCGCCTTGCGCTTCTTGAACTTCCTGAGCTCCTTCTTGACCATCTTGACCATCCTCCTTCTTTACGGAATTCGCGTCTTCTCCGGTCCCGGGTTCTGCGGTGGCATCCTGATCATGCGGTTCTTGGTCCTGGGGGAGTTCGGATCCATTTGCGCCCTAAGATTTATCAGCGTCGCTCCGAAAAACAGATCCACCCATCTCACCTCATTTTGTGCCTGGTCCACAGTTGAAGCTACAGTATCGAGCTGAGGCGCCTCGCTTGCCTGGGCGCCGTCACCGGGTTCCTGGTCTTTCAATTCTTGAGCGCCCGGCGGGGCATTTGAGAAAGTATTGTCGGGCGCGTCGAGAGGCTGCTCTATGGATTGGACGACGGCCGGGGCTGTCCCGCCTGGAGTTACGGGAGTGTCGGGCTTGGCCGCAATGCTGACGGAGCGTTCCTTGTCGCGTTTCTTTTCCTCCGACTTCAGGTATGCTTTGACGGTGAGGCGCAGGTTCTTTTTCGGCTTGCAGTCGTCGGCGGAGAGTGGGCTGTGGGAGCACACCGGACAGGAATCAGGCAGCGCAGATTGGCCTAGGCGGGTCAGCACTTGACTCACGACCATGCTAACGGCAGAATTGTTTACAGTTTCCACATATCGATTGGTCGCAGCACGGCAGGCCGAAAGCGTTGACGACCAGCTTGTTGCAGATGGCGCATCGCAGCTTGATAGGAATTTCTTCCTGGGTGAGAGAGCTGTGCAGGTGGCGGGTCAGCTCTAGCTCCAGCATCGCGGGGTTGGAGGCGGGGCCGCACCTTGCTAGATCCATAGCTTCCAGCTTGCGAGTTCGGTTCCGCGGCAGAACTTTGCGTAGGGTAGACGCGCAATTTGCGGGAGCGGAGGTGTTGCTGGACAGCTGGAGGGTGGAGCGAGCTTCAGCGCATTGGAGTTGAAGCGCGGGGTCGGCGGTGGAACGGAAGGAGGGGTGAGAGAAGAAATAAGGAGCCGTAGAGACGGAGCAGCTGCGTGCGCGCGACCAGCCCGTGGCGCGTGAAAGCAGCAAGTTGCTTGAAGTGGTCGGGTGGTGACGGTGCTGGCAGGCGGCCGGCTAAGCAGCAAATGAGGCGGCGGAAATTTCAGGAGCACGTGACGCCGCCCGCCGCTTATCTAATCCAGCGGGCGCCGACCCCGGACGCCTCACGTCATCTGCGCTCGCGCTGCCTCGGACGAGCGCCACGCGTCAAGTCGCCCGCCCTCTTTCCCTCTGCTCTCTGCATCTCCCGCCGAGACGCGTCGTGTGCGCGGCGTGGCTACCTGCATCCAAGCGGATTCCTTCTTTCGGCCTAGGTGCCCAGTCTGTCGGCGTCATAGACGTCAGCCCACTCGCTCGCTCCCTTCTTCGCTTTCACGCCTGTTTGTATTCAGTGCTCAGACAACATGATTCTCACTCAAATCTCATACATAGACTGCGTCGTCTTTCTAATCTTCCTTGCTCCCCAATTGCTTCTCAACGTCGATTTTTTCGAGCTGGTGACGTGGGTTCTTCACGCGCTGCCCCATATAGGTATCTTCACTGCCTCTATCGCAACACGCAGACGCTGACAACTCGTAGTAATTTTAATACCCTACCAGTTCGTACAGGAAAGATTCTTCACCCCATGGGCAGATCGATCCCCGTTCGTTCAGCGAGCCACTCCATTCCAAGACTTCGTCATTAGATGCGTGCGCTACGCCTTTGCCTGTATGCCCGCATACATTGGCCGTGTCTTCTTTTCGAAACCTGTGGCATTGCCATTTTTGAGATGGCGAATGCTGCGCCATGGCTACCTTCACTCGCCCATCACCTGGAGAGACGTAAAGAAAGATGACTTCCACGGTGTTTGGCTTACCTTCGATGAAGAGGCCAAGCCGGACATCGTCGTGCTCTACTGCCATGGCGGTGGCTTCTCAATGGGCTCCAGCTATTTCTACATGGAGTTCCTGCTCGCATGGGTTTCGCTCCTAAAAGAAGCAGGCTACAAGAATCCAGCCCTCCTCGCGCTGGAGTACACCCTTGTGCCCGATGCCGTCTACCCAACCCAAGTCCAGCAGGCCTTTGCGGCGTACGAGCACGTCCTCTCGATTACCGAAGACCCCGCTCGCATCTGCGTTGGCGGTGATTCCGCGGGTGGGACGCTCATCCTCAGTCTCCTGCTGTATATTGCAAACAATCCACGCCACCACGGCAGGCTTCCAGCGCTGGCTACCATGATTTCACCCTGGGTCACACTCGTCTCTTCCAACAACCGGAATACGGCCAGCGACTACCTCAACTCTGACAGCCTCCACCTCTATGGAGAACAGTACGTCGGCAACAAAATTTCCATTGACGACCCGATGGTTTCTCCGGGTAACTGTACAGACCTTAAGCAATGGGCAAGAGCAACACCTTCCGCAGGCTGGTGCTTCCTCTACGGATCTGAAGAAGTTCTCGGCCCAGAGATACGAGAACTGGTCCGCGTACTAAAGAAAGGGGGAGTACCCGTTGATGTTGAGGAAGAAGAGGGCGGTATCCATGCTTGGCCGGTCGCGTCTCTGTACCTCGGCGAGACGGGCGAAGAGCGCTTGAAAGGGTTGCAGCATATCTCGAAAGTCATCAGAAAGAGAATGCTGTGAATAATTCATCGTAAGGTTCATCGATGTACTTTCGCCGAATTTACCCGCCAATAGTCCCTTGAAGCTTCTCTGGGCACGAGCCCTAGGCGTGGGAGAGAAGCGTGGAAGTGGAGCTAGAGGCATACCGTCGTTACTCATTACGCGCATTGGCTTGATAGCTAACTTAGATTAAAGGCCACTTGGTGTTCCCCTTCACTTTCGCCTTGTCTCGGCGCCGTAGCTCGCCATAACCGTCTCAGAATAGCACCCATCGCTGATCCAGCGTTCCGTCGGTCTCATGCCGGGAGATGCTTCAAAACGTAGGCTCTTGCTCGGGAGTTCAAATCCCAGCTCTTGAGCAGCCCGAGCCAGTCGCCGAATTCTTGTTGAGTCGCCAGCCTGTTGGGGTGCGGCTAAGTTCTCAGCTGTCAACTGGAAACAGCTTTCGTTTTGATGGACGATCTGGGTGATAGCGCGCTTCTTGTCGTCCTCACTCCCCGTAGATGTTGGGTCCGAGTCGGCGCAGCGCTCACAGCTACTATAGAGAAGTTAGATGGTATCTTACAGTATCAGCGGACGCTTGCTCACCTAAATATGGTGTGTGTGGTAGAAGCTTCCTGCGTCGTCGACATGGTCTTTGGGATGATGCGTGGGGAGGAAGGAAACAAGACAATGCAAGCTTTCGCGATTGCCACGGACACTGATTCTTTGAGTGCAGCGGACAAGCTGTTCGCAGACCACCGAGGTCGAGACGGGAGATGTTATATTCTCATGAGTTGCACTGTGCAGAATCCCGCATGCACCCAAGGCTGCAAGTACGACTCCCGCGCATACACTGCGGGAGCCGCTGGCGCCATGCGACCCACGACTCCGGACGTCTTGCGTCCTGAAACCAGCAACCTTCAGCGTTCATTGGTGCTTGACAACGACCAACAAGGGGAGCAGGAGCATTAGTGCATTTGCACAGTGTAATCAGGGAGTTTTCTGCTCCCGGGGCGCAGCTGACACGCCCTGGGCCGAGCGGGAGCTGGATTGCACTGTGCAAAAGGGCTGCGCCTCGTTAGATCAGTCGCACACCGCAGCGCCCCCACCGGATCCCGCAGCACATCCTACCCAATCCAGGCTAGCGTAATTGCACTGTGCATTTTGCACTGTGCAGAAACCAATGGGAACCCACCACCTAGCCACGGCTGCTTCTGCCTTCAGCCTACTTGAACCGCTGCGTCCCAGCCCGTTATTCCTGCATCGCAATCCACCTACCTCACATTGCACTATCCCAGACGCACCTCGCCAAAAGAATGACGAAAGACTGGTTGCAAGTGAAGGATAAGATAAGAGAGCTGTATGTTGTACAGGGAAAGTCTTTGACCGAGGTATTGCGAGTTTTGCGGGATACGCATGGGTTCACCGCCTCGTAAGTATCTACCATTCGAGCTATGAAGGACTTCTTTGCTAATACCACCATAGCGTACGCGCATATCGCATTAAACTACGCGAATGGGACTTCAAAAAGGAACGGCGCCACTCCGCTCCACCATCCAAAGCTCTTCATAGGAGCCCTACCGTACTAAGTCCTGATTCGTCTCCGGAAAGGTGAGTAAAAAGTCTTGTGGAGTTTTAGATTAATGCTTATGAGGTTCAGAGTACACACCAACAGCCCTGTGGATGGCATAGGGTCACATCACATCCCAGAAGGAGTCGTATTGAGCCTCGTAAATTGCATACTGGAATCCCAGATCGACCGTCTGGTTTCGTTCCTTCAAAGTCCATATCGCTTCGTCATCAGCAACTGGCACATCGACTTCACCCCTATCTACCACGGGAAGCCAGCATTCGAAGATGTCCTTGGAAAGTCTTTACTGTCCCTGGCAGCCTCGGATGCAACGCCAGAAATTGTCGCGCTTCTGTTGCGGGAAGGCGCGAATGTCGACTTCAAGGACCTTCGGACGTGCGACACGCCGCTCATCACCGCAATCAGACGAGGCGATTGCTCCATCGTCAGATTACTTTTGGAAAATGGAGCTTCGATGGCTCTTCTCAACTCAGACGGACTCCATGCGCTCCAAGTCGCTGCGCTGTTCGCAAAGGAGCCTGGGATCATGGATCAGCTGGCCATTCCACAGAGTGCGCTCCTCGATGCCCCTGCAGCCGAAGGACCACACGAGGGAGCAACCGCCCTGGAGCTTGTGTTGAAGCGCAGAGTCAAGTATGCCAGCGGCGACGATTATCTGCTCGCAAACCGATATGCCCGTACTCTCCTCGGTGCTGGAGCGCACTTCCAAGGCTTGGAATACTTGATTGTACAGCCATGGCTTGACTACCACGCATACAGGCGGGGAACTACAGATGACGAATTTGCCCTCCTCCGTGATTTCGTCAAAGCTGGTCTCAGCCTGCAGACACCGGTGAACGAACTCCCGGACGGTAGCCACAGAGTCTCGGTGGCTATCGGCCATGCCCTTGCCTTCCACAGCGTGGAGCCAGGCATGGCCTCCTTCCTTGCACGATCAACAGACTTCAGTTCGGTCCGAAACGCCTCAGAGGGTCTCCTGCGCACCCTCTGCTCCGGATGCCCCTGTAACCGCTCTCCCCGTATTGAGGACGACACGCGCGCTGCCGTAGAGATCCTCCTGGAGCTCGGCGCGGACCCCAATGCCGTCGACAAAAGGGACCGGACGACGCTAGACTACTTTCTCGACTCCGTCACATGGTACGACTTCCAAAGAGGCCATCCGACTCGCATCGAGATTCTGCGGCTACTTTTCAACCACAGCGCTGATCCATGCCGCGCCAAGGGCAACATGGATTCCATCAAACAGGCTTTAGGGAAGGAAGATTACGACAACCAGAAGAAGGCGTACGTTTTCGATGTGGTATGCCTGCTCCTGAAACAATGTCCGAACGACGTGCATTATGTTCTGGAGCGCATGCTCCTACCGAGACACTTCAAACTTAACACGACTCATCGTCTCTACCCCAAGACCTCTTTCTCTGAAAAGTTGTTCTTGATGTATTCGGAACTGCCGGAATCGTCGGCAGAAATCGTCAGCCTCGCGGCGGAGCACGTGGCGAGCTGGGAATTCATGGACGAACAGCTGTCGCTTGGGAGAGACGAGAGGAATTACCGCGCCATCCTAACGATTTTAGAGCGGCAACAGAGCGTGAAATTGCTAGGCGGCAGGGATGGAGAGGCGATGCTGCCGCGAAAATTCGTCGTCGATATGCTCGAGCTGCTTCTCAAGTAGCGTCGGCCAGCGTCAAGAGCGAATCTGCCGCCGGCTCCGGTGGATTTTTGCTGACAATCGCCTTGCTCCGCTTTTTTCTAGAACTATTCCTGATCTATGGTCATAGATCAAATTGTTGACGTGGCGTACAACATGCCTCACGATGAGCTTATTGCATTCATGTCTTTGCGCCTCCGAGCGCTTGATCGCGGGGTCAATCAGATAGTGAAAGACGGCGTTTAGAGACACTGCTTGACTGAAAGCGAAACTTTCAAGCATGAACTCTACGGATCAATCGCAGCGCTGCAGCACGGTGCCGACATTAGTCTACGATATCTATTCCACCATGTCCGCTTTCATCAACATTTGGGGATACTACGTTCCATCATAATCACTCCCGTCCCTTTCCTCGGCGCTTCTCTGATTAATCGAGCGCCATTCCGTTAGAATTAGCGTCTACGTAGCATGAGACGGCGTTGGCTTGAGAAAATCTCTGCTTTTGAGCTGGACCATTCATCAATCCGTGCAGTGTTGCAGAAAGAAGTCACCCATCCATTTCACTACAACATGGCCTTTTTCATCAACACTGCAATATGCTGCTTTCCCAACATCACATCTTCTATCCCCGGCAAATATGCGTTCAATGGCATAGGCTTCCAACAAGCAAGTGGCCCTGTCGCTGAATATTGTATTCTGTTTGCAAGAAACAGAAATGGCGATGGGCGATTCATAGAGCCCGAAAGAGAGTTTGAAGGCGCTTATGAACTAGCGCGGGACTTAGAGCTCGTGCTGTTCGTCCATCAAGTCGGATCGCGTGCACGAGGATCAGGTTCGGCTATGACGCAGCTGATGCGGTCTGTGGATAACATGATTCAAGCATGCGGGCTGGCCGTTGGCTGGTCCGCTGGGCGGACAGACGCAGCTGATCCGATGTCTGCCTGCAGCGCTGGTCTTCTTATTCAGGGCGAAGGCGGGCCGTATCCGGAAGACACCATGAGCCTCAGTCCCGGGCTGGCGTGTGAAAGACCGGCTTTCGGAAACTACCAACTGTATCCGTCCCTTGGTGCTTGGAATTTGATTGGTCATACGGTAATGTTCAGATGAGGGCAATTTGCATCTTGGGCTTTGATAGTGACGGCCTTTTGCAATCTTTCCCTGTGATGAAGCGGTTCATTACCCAACGGTAATGATACTCAGCCTTTCTTCACGATGAGACCAATCGTTGAAGATTTCACGGTACACAATTCAAATGTAGTTGCAGAAGACACGTTGAAAAACGACGCAATCCTCATTCATCCAGAGTCGAGAAAAGTGACACCTCTTCCTCCACCGCAAAACAGTGGACCATCCCGCAGCTCGTAGCGCGTGCTCAATGTTACGCGACCACGCCGGATACGCTGAAGCTGATGCAGCTTACGGGTAACACGCATGGAGCATGAACATCGACAGATAACTGGCTCATTCAGCGAGTAGAGTAGCTGACTAGATGGGCCACCGAAGATAGGACCCGGAGGGCTGAAACAGCCCCGTGTCTGATGTTAAGTAAGTAAGCGATCCCATCTCACAACCGTGTCAACGATCCTCCCCGCTTCGGCGCTTTCTGCTTTTTGCCCCCTGATCTCCCGCTGAAAAACGTTTCTTTCCTTTTTTCTTCTTTTCCCGGGCGCGCCTTGTCTGCAAGGTTTTGGAGTGTTTCTCTCTTTTTTCTTTTTCCTCTTTCCCTCTCTCTCAGCTGTTAAAGGCCCGTAGAAGTGGTGCTCGATCAACTTGTTGTGGGGGAAAAAAACAGAGAAAGGGCAGAAAGGAAGAGATGACGTGGAATTCAACAACGGCGTTCAAAACTCGGTTTGAAAAAAAAAGGAAAGAAAGAGGCACCCATCATCTTCGCGTATCAAACTTCTTCTTGCGGAGAACAGGGACTGACTGACTGCTACTCGAAAAGTGAAGTGTTCTCTTGGGGTGGGCAGTAGACATCACTCCTGCTTTCGAGAATGAACCAAAAAACTTCGAAGAGCAAATCCGGGATATCATAATATGCTATATAACGACCTTCAAAAAACAAAGCATGTTCTGCCCCCAAAAGGGGGGGAAAAAACTTGAGTGATGAGAGAGTCCCTAGCCCAATTGCCAACACTCCAGTAAACGCCAATGGTATAAACACTTCCCGCTTACCCCCCACGCCCACCCCGACCGTGTGTGGAACCAACCCCAACACTCTGCCGAATGCACACCACCACCACCGAAACGCCATCAAAGCACTCGACCCACACCAAGAAACAGCGGTAGGAGGAGGAAAAAGAAGAGAAGAACCGAAACGGAGAGAACACGCCCGCCCGCCTGCCCGCGGCCCCTCCAATCCCATCCCATCATCCAGGCCCACCGAACAACGGCTTAACCTCGCCGCCATCCTCCCTCCTCTCATCCCAATCGCCCAATCTCCCCCAATCCCCCATATCGCCCACACTCCCACCACTCGCGCTCCCCCACCTCTCATGCTGCTGTCCCCTCCTCTCCACCCCCTCCCCCTCCCCCTCGCCCTCCCCCGCCCTCCCCCTCCTCCTAAACGCCCCGCCCGCCTCGTCGCCGAGGCCGCGATACGCCTTGCGCCCGTTGGCCTTGAGGATCTCGTAGACCGTCTCCATGCCGAGGCTGTACCCGCTCTTGCGCCAGCGGGCGTTGAGCCAGCCCGTCAGCGCGTCGCTGCTCTGGCGGAAGTCGCGCGTGTCCCACTCCTTGAGGATGACCTTGATGACGGGGCCGTCGGGCGGCAGGAGCTCATCGGGTTTGGGGAAGGGGACCGAGTCGAGGGGGAGGGGGACAGGGCGGGAGGAGGATGATGGTGGTGATGACGATGGCGAGAGGGAGCATGTTGTTGCGGCGGAATGGTGCGAGTGGCCCGAGTGTGAGGACGAGGGGGATGACGAGGACGAGGAAGTGGAAGAGGTGGTGGGGTGGAAAACGCTCTCCCACGCCGTGAGGAAGTGCAGCAACCGCCCCTCCTCGTGCGCACGCGCCGTCACCGCGACGCCGAACGGGCGCCCGTTGGACCGCAGCGCTCCCAGCGGCGCCGTCGCGAGCGGGTAGCCCGCGGCCGCCGCGAGCTCGCATAGCGCGCTGTCGCCCGGCGCGACGAGGACGTCGATGCCGTAGTGGTCGAGGACGAGGTCGATACCCTCGGGCCCCCCGAGGCGCCGGAGCTGTGCGAGGTGGTCGGCGACGGTCGCGGCGGGCGTGGTTTCGCTGAGGACGGCGAGCAAGTCGGCTTGGTCGGGGCAGTGGGCCGCGGGCAGCTCGATGTCCGGGTGCGCCGCGTTGAACTCGATTAGCCCCGCGAGCGAGCGGACGCGCGAGTCATCGAGGTTGGCGAACCAGTTGGCAAGGATGGACTTGAACTCTTTGTCTGTTGTCGGGGTGGGTTGATTAGTTGGTTCTTGCCGTTGGTGAGATACCAGAAAGAGAGTGTATGTATGTGTGTTGTTTTCATAATCCCCCACTCTTTTTTTTCATTATACTGTTTCAAACCGGCAGGAAAGATGCGTAAAAGAGGCGGGAAGACAACTTACAGGCTACTATCTCGAAGCTGCTCATCGGCCCGCTATTCCTGAAGACCTGAGGCGAAGGAGCTTGTACAGGATACGACACCACCGCGCCATGATCGCGTATCCTCGATATCGCCATCTCATACATGCTCATCTATTCAAGCCCCAGACGTCAGTAATGAACCTGCCTCAATCCATCCCAATTTCTCTCTCTCTCTCTCTCTGCCTCCCCAACACACCCACACATCAACCAGGGGGAAACCCCAGGGAGAAAAGAATATGCATACCATATACTTCTCCGCATCCGCATTCAACCGCGAGAAATCCTTGCCCACCCTCCAAATCGCCGGATCCACGAAGCCCACCCTCAGCCCGTTCCAGCGGCTGCGGACCTGGAAGAGGCGATACCTCAACGGCGTGCCCTCGCCCAGCTCCCTGCCCAGCGGGCGCATGGCCGCATCCACCAAAAACGTCAGGTCCGCCGCGCTCTTGGCCGCGGCGCCGACGGCGTCAAAACTCGCGCTGCACGCCAGCACGCCGTCCGCCGGCACCTCGCCGACCGTCGGCTTCAGCGCGTACAGGCCCGCGCGGTTCGCCGGCGCCATCAGGCTGCCCACAGTGTCCGTCGCCACCGCCAGCGGCGCGAAGCCGGCCGCGACGCTCACGGCCGACCCCGCCCCCGACCCGCCCGGCGCCGTGTGGTCCCAGATGAGCACCCCCTTCTCCAGCCGGCGCGCCACGAACGGCGACTGCGTCTGCCCGCCCACCGCGCTCCACCCGGGCGACATGTCGGCGCTCTTCAGCCCCGCCAGCTCCGACAGGTTCGCCTTGGCCAGCACGATCAGCCCCGCCGCCGTCAGCCGCTCGACCACCGTCGCGGCCCGCTTCGGGCGCGCCCCGACGAAGGCGTACGACCCCGCCGTCGTGTCGAGTTGGTGCGCGACGAGCGCGTCCGTGGCGATGTTGTCCTGGACGACGCAGGGGATGCCGTGCAGCGGCCCTCGGACGTGCCCCGCCCGCCGCTCGTCGTCGAGTCGTCGCGCGATGGCGAAAAGGTGGTAGCGCGGGGCGACGGCGATGATGGCGCGCAGCTGGCGGCCTTTGCGGTTGTGCCGCTCGATTTGGGCAAGGTAGACGTCGACGAGCTCGACCGAGGTGAGGACGTTGGTGCGGAGGAGGTTGGAGAGGGCGGTGGCGGTTGCCGTGAGGGTGTCGAAGGGGTATTGCGTGCCGTCCATGGTGGCGGTGGGGTGGGTTGCAGGTCGATGCCGGGACTTTGTGGTCGGGGACATTGAAGTGGTGGTGGATGTGTGTCTTGTCCTCGATGTTTTTTCCACAGCTCTTGTTTCCGCTGATGTAGGGTTGTGTAGTAGTTCTCGTCGTCGAAGATAACTGGTATTCGGATCAATCTGTTGGACTCTGTTGTTGGTATAGGGTGGTTCCTGAAGTCATCGCGATGCCGTGTCTCGCGATGGGCGCGTCGTGGTGGTCGGCAGCAGCGGGATGGAGAAAATACCAGTAAGGGGACGGTATCGTGACGACAAGAGCCAACAGAAGATAAGAAGACGTCAAATCAAGCAGTCTCAAAGGGAGTGAGCGGCGAAAGAAAGTGGAAGCGATCTCCAGCGGGAATCAGGCGAGGCAACGATATGTGAGGGGCGATATATATCTGATCGGCCACCGTCCCCATCACCCCAGGCTGAAGTGACAGCGGCACGCAGGTGGCGAAGGGACCGGGACCGAGCTGGGGCGCATATAAGCACAGCACAATTCACACCAACCAGGAAGTGCCATCTCTCTGTTCTGGCCAGGCTCGAAACCCTAGCTGCCGGGAAGTAGGCAGTATGCGTGTTGACGAGGGAGCCTCGAGCCGAAACGAACCAGCGGTAAATGGCGCAGCGGGGACATTGGCCTGGCTACAGGCAGGCTGCATGTCTGGCAGCACCGGGCGGCGGCGATGCGCGTGAGGGCGGGAGTGTGGTGGAGCCTTAGGGCCAGAGCTCAGCAACCGCACACCATCAGACGGCCGCGAGACACACATACACGTCCATCAGCGGGAGCTCGGGCCCCCGCGCCGCAACAGGGCGGCGCCGTTGGCTGGGCCGGGAGCTGGCATCGGCCGTGGCGGCTGCGGGCGCTTGGCCGGGGCGGGGCGGCGTTGCGTGTTTGCGTTGCGTGCGAGAGGGTGTGCTCTGAAACCTGGGGGCCGGCAACTCCGTCCACGGCATCCCGCCAGTTCGTAGGAAATGAGCCCAGCGCCGGGGATCCGCGAGAGTGGAGAGACTGAGTTATGATTGCCCTTGGGGTTGTGATCCCGTTTGTGGAGACAGGCAGACCCTCATTGCCCCGTGCATTATATTTTACATCTCGTGCATGGAAGCGAAGGCGGGCGCAACGGCCGCAGTTGCCGCGAACGGCCTAGCCTGCGTGGCACAGAGGGACGACAAGCGCGCGCCGGCAGGAGCTGGAAAGCAACCCTCTCATTCCGCCATACGAGCTGCTGAGGAAAGCGCCGAGGAGCTGTGCTGGAGAAGACAATGCGCGTCATGCACGCCGGCGGCGAAGGAGGAGGGAGAGGGAGAGTCGAGAGCAGCGCAACGACAGGCGGCAGACGGCATTTGCCCTTCCCAGCCCGGCGATGATGCACGTGAGGGTTCCGCGATCCCGGTCGATATATACCTTGTCCTCATTTGCCAGGTGCGGGCGCGAATCCGTAGCGGAATAAGGCAGGACCGCCGCCGGCTGATGCTCCCGAGGAAAGCGGCACCCGGGCCCAGGATTACTGGAAGGGAAAACAACAGCCGGGGGGCGGCGCTGTCTGCCGTGAGTTATATTAACAAGACGTCCAACAACCCGTCAGCCCTGTGCATGGCAGATGCCAGCCCGCCGGACATGGGCCGCCAAGCTCACCCTGCAACGAAGCGTGCACTGATGAGGCGCGGGCAGGCGAGCCCGCAGTGAGGCTGCTGCATCAAGTCCCCGTGTGCGCCGCGTGCTGTCGTTGCTTTTTTGCGGATGCATGAGGATGATCGTCATTAGATATGCGATCGCGATTGATGAAAGCTCTGTTCACGTGGGCGTGGCTGCCCGCGAAGATCCGGCGCAAAAAGCAACCGCTCACAGGAGTGGCCACGCCGCCATGAGTGGTTCAAACCTCTGTTCCTGTTCGATCCCAAATTTCCTTTTTTTCTGTGCTGGATCCACGTCGTACAGGTAAGGTTGTGAGCGGGCGCCGTTAGTCGACCATAGCGTCCTCAAACCACCTTTCGAGCTGTGCGTATCGCAAGCCTGTCGTTCAGACTACTTTGGAATCATGCTGCCAGCGCTGCATCAGCACTGATTAATCACATAGGGGTCGTCGACAAGAGAGGTCTTGCTTCCACTTCAACATCAACAGCTGACATCAGGGTGCTGGACACTCAGCGCATTACCGTCACATCCCACACGCGGAGACCTTCGAGAACCTCGCCCAGGACCCGATTGTCTGACATGAGCTGTGTACCGCCTGGGCGCAACAAAACGCCACATGGCGCCCACGCTCCATGTCGCCCTCGCGGTCGAAGCTTGCGCAGGTGTCAGCCTTGTGCTACAAACACTCATCATCCACGGAGTAAGCTCCCCTTCGGTTTCCGATCTCATTGCCTCCTCCGAAAGTCCCCGCTTTGCATCTCAGCCTCGCCTCCAGCAGCACCCTGTCGCGCTTCTTTTTGCCGTCAAGAGCCTAGTTGCCGAGTATGATGCAGGCAAGCGGACGACCTCCGAGACGTGTGAGAAAAGGAAAGAAAAGACGTTCGGCAACCAGAGGTAAGTACGGGTTCCTGCATGCGAGTTGCGTGGCGGTCTGCAGTGCGCATAAGCGTTTCCGTGTCGTGGAATCCTTCTGGAATAATCCCCTTTTCCTTGCATTGCAGCGAGAATTCGAACCATGGAAGAGGTTGCAGAAGCCACTGCCTGCAGCCGACTGGTTGCGGGAAAGACATTACGCAATAGATGTAACAATGAGGAGAGAACGACTGTTGGGAAAAGTGAGCAGGCATGAACAAAGTAAGCAAGCCTTCCTGCCTCTATGGATCACGCCAGGACGGTTCTAAACGAAATAAGCCATCTTTCATCTAGTAAGGAAAATAATGACACACGCAGACGCTGCTGCACCAGAGTGAACGAACGCCTCAGCCGGTGCGTGATACGATGTCAAAAGCATTCGCTAGCCGTTAAAGAAAAGCCTACGGAATGAAAGGGATCTTGACGGGAGTGGCGGCGCGGTACTGGCGATACTCGTCTCCGAAAAAATTGATCAAGAAGATCTCCTCATCTGTTCCACTCATAGTCAGCAGCCGTCTCGCTTTCCGAATTCGAACGGTTGCACTCACGCTTGATCCTTCGACTGAAGAAGCCCCACAGCACCGCCGCATACGCCACCAAGCACACGACGTTCCCCAGCATAAGCTGCGTGCCCAAGCCCCACCAGAAGAAGCCAAAGTAGCTCGGATGGCGCAGCAGCGCATACACGCCGTCCTTGACCAGCACATGATCGCTCTTCTTGCTGCTCTGCACCAGATGGTTGAAATTCGTGCCCGCCTTGGCCATGGCCGCGCTACGCACCGCCTGCCCCAGCACGATCAACCCGACGCCCACCGCCGTCGTCAGACCGCCCAAGTTCACCCTCTCGTGCCAGCCCGGAAACAACAGGTGCGTGACGACGTGCTCCAGCATCGCCGTCGAGTGCGCGATCTGGTACTCCTTGCCGTTGGTGAACAGGAAGCTGCGCGTCTGCGCCGCCGGCGTGTTGTACCGCGCCGTCGTCCAGAACTCGAGGAAGTGGAAGACGGCGAGCGTCGCAGCGAACAAGGGCGCGCGCCACGCCGCGCTGCCGCGCGCGACGGCCAGGTACAGCGTCAGCGCCGCACTGAGACCCAGCACTTGGCCCAGCGCGAAGGCGCGGAAGCCGATGCCGGACTGCGAGCGCGGCTGGCCCGGGAGCAGCTCCTTCGCGAGGATAATGGGTTCTTTCTTCTGTTGTTGCTGCTGCTGTTGTGGTGTGGTGGTAGTGCCGCCCGGCGTGGCTGGCGTGGCGGTGCGCACGTCTTTTTGCTCGCGCAGCCGGATCTCGTGGTCGACCTCTGGCGTCCACTTGCCGCGACTCGTCGGGCGGTTGACGGGCCAGGATATGGTTGGGCTGGGGCCCGCTTCGTTGGGGCCGGTTGTGGTGGGGCTCTTCGTCGCTGCTGCTGCTGCGGCGGCGGCAGAGCCGTTTGCGGCGCCGTCTGGAGGGGCAGACATGGTTGCGGGAGGTTGGGTCGAAGCGGCGCGGGTCGAGGGTGCGGTTTAATTTTTTCTTAAATTGTCTGGGGCTGAGGTTGGGTCGCAAACACGAGTCGCAGGTGTTCTAGGGCGGAGGAAGATGCATAGCGAGCGAGCGGGTCGGGGGGAAAGAAAGGAGTCGCGGAGTGTGTGGGAGTGAAACGAAGCGAAGACAGAGAGTCAAGGACAATGGGCGCGTCTCGCGCTGGAGGTCAGAAGGGCGAGTGGACAAAGCCACACGAGCCGATGACGACGCCGCAAACGGGCCTGGGCGGCACCCCAGACCCGATCTCCCGCCCGGGCGGTGAGCCTAGTGGTCTTAGCGCCCACTCGCTCGGCCGTAAAACCCAACGTCTTTCTTGCTATTATAATCACTCTTATTACTACGTCGGCTCGCGCCCGTTGTGAACTCTAATGCGGACTTCCTTTGTCACATCGCTGCCAGCAATCCAGCTCGGATGATGCCAGACGACAATATCCGCATCCTCAGTCACATACCCCTTCCGCGCCGCCCACTCCTCCAGCCCGGTGCCTTTCCGGCGATGCGCAACCATTGCCTTGACGGTGCCGACACGCATTAGAAGATGAATGCAATGGTTTCGTCAAGCTGCATCGCCATCTCGACTCTCACGGCCCCATACTCACTAGCCGAAAAGGGAAAGGGTCGCGCACAGAAGTGACAAGGAAGTAGTTGTTCCGATTATTCTCAACTTCACCGTAGACACCCCGCCAAAAGCACAGAATCGACCAGAATCTCACCAGCGCTTTCCAGAAGGCTGGACTGAGTTTCTCCTAGTACCTGACCCACGAACAGTAAACGAAGCTTGACATAGACCAGATACCCGTCCATCATGGGCCTCGCCCGTAGGATGCTCCAGTTCTTGTTTGTCCTTGCGCTATATCTTGAGGAAACTTTCTCCGACAAATCCGCAAAGCACCATTGAGGTGAGCCATACCCGAGACTACTACGAAGTTGCGTAGCCACAGTACCGCCGGCGACCCACTCTCAGCCTACCTCCGTCATTTCTCCCCGATGATTGGCACAGTGCCCGTTAGTTATAAGGAAAAACCATCATTTGTATGCCATTATGGCGAGCCAGGTGGTGTGAGAACTTCCCCATCACCCTCGGTCTCGGATGAATCGTCCTGATTTGGAAGTGTAGAGGGGGGAGGAGCGGGGTGCTGCGACCGCGGCCGGATTCTGGGACAGTGCTGTTTCCTGAAGGCAAAGAAGCCCGCAAGTATGATGCACGAGAGCGTTAAAAGTAGCCCCGTTATTGTCTGGAAGCTGTAACTCCGATCGTGAGGCGGTTCACTCCCTTTGCAGCCTAGGAGGCACTCGGTAGCCGGGAAAGGGTAATTTGCGGCTAGCAACTGTCCGTGACATTGAAGGCAATCGGCTGCGTGGGAAGCGGGCGCAGCTGGGCGGGCGCAGCCAAACAGACATCGAGGTGCGGGAAATGACCGGTACTCCAAGGCACCGCCGCCTTTACACTGGTGACAGCGGGGGGCGTTGGAGGCTGGAAGTATGCAACCGAAAGCACATAGGCTTGCATGGAAGGGCTGGGCCGAGGGGGTGAGGTCGCCGAAGCACTGATGGCACGAAGCTGCTTCGCTGTCGCTTGGTGTGTCGTAACGGACGCACCAGAAGAAGCATGCGGAGGCGGGGAAGAAGTGATCTTGAGGTGCGAGGTCGCCCCAACACTGGTAACACATGTTGGCGGTATGTAGAGGCTTCTCTGGACAGTAGGAGAGTGGTGACTCTGACAGTGAACACGCGGTGGGGTAAACGATAGATATACCCCCGCACCCTGCAGTGCCTGTCCCAGGGTTCGCAGCAAGCGCAAGCGGATTGACAAGCGGTCAATCAACCCGCTGGCAAACGCTCATAGATACCCGGATTGACAGGGGTTTCAAGCGCAAGCGCTTGGTAAGCATAAATAAATTGATCAACGAAGATTAATGTCCGCAGCCTTCAGCTCATCAAATCGGCGGGCTAGTTCCATGTGACCACAGCGATCGAATACGCGCCCCACTACTGCGCCGCATGCTAACGGACAAAGTTTTCCAAGATTGTGGGAATCTGAACATTCATTGGCTCTTGCTGGGAATACCACCACGGATGACTGCAGAGAAAAAAGTGAAACAAGACGTCGCAGCTGCATTAGTCGAATTTGCGCCGCAACAGCTGGCATTACAAGCGGAGCTGCCGACCAGCTGGAATACCAACGTGGCCAATGCCAACCTATCTTTGGAAAAGATCGACAGAGTCGGAAATGCCTTTTTTGCGTTCATCATCTACATTAGACGTACTCTCGAGAACAGGAGCCTTTCTCTCGGCCGATATCGTTCTAAGTGTTTCAAGTTCTCCCGCTCGTTCGATAGACACGACGTCTCGCCCAAATTGTGTTTCTGCTTGCTGCAGACCACTTTGTCGTCAACATTAGCGACACGTTGAGCACGTAGACAGCAAACACCTCTCAGTCCACTGTCTACCGCACCTACAGTATGGAGAGAAAGACTTGGCTCTCTATACCCTTCTTCGGCGTGTATCAAGATGCTATCATAGAACCCGTACCCTCCTGGGGTTTGGAGAATCCTGTCAGCTGTAAGCACGGAAAGATCAACAAAGACCGTCTATACTAGGGAAGCAATAGAAATTCCCGAAATCAAATTTGGTTAAAGATGTCCAAGCCGTGTTTTCAAACGAGACATGCGTACCATTCGTCAAGTTGCTGGTGCTGTACTCGCAAGTCTTTGAGACCAATGTTCCATCGAGCAGGTCTCCCCAAAGAGAGTAGATATGCTTTGCATTAGTTTCCACAGATGAATTTTTCACTTCCACGACGTGTTTAACACCCTACAGATTTTTGGCCATATGCACAACTGAAAATACGTGTTAGTGAAACAGCACACTACTCCAGCTAAATGATCGTCCAAATAGTGTCAAGACGGTGCCTATGGCGGGAGATGTCCCTGTTGTTCTGGATCTCGCGTCGCTCCAGTCTTGCACCGAGATTGGAGATGGAGTTACAGGCTCGCAGAAGGTAGCCGGAAAAGCAGGAGTACGGGTCCATGAGCGGTTGCTCGTCGTCGCCACCACGGGGAGCCTGGCCGCCGGCGTCGACATGGTCGAGATAGCCCAGGCTGGCGTCGAGGTAGCTATCAGCTACGAAAGATCCTGCAAGATAGATTCCCGACGCAAGCCGATGGTATCGTAGAAGCACATGGAAGTAAAATGCAACATTTGATTACCCTGATTTGTAAATGGTCAAACCATCATCCCAATCGAGACGCAGTGACGCCCGCATACCTTCCATCCCGACCTCAAACCCTCTTCGAAATCCTGACATCCAAACCACTCTGAACCACGAAGAAATAAGTATGGAACTCCAAATCCCGCTCCGGATGCACCAACTCCATCTCATAATCCCTCAACAGCATCGGTAACACCTTGTTCATCTCCAACAGCGCCAAATTCTTCCCGATACACACGTGCGAGCCGCCGCCAAACTAAATCACGAAACACGTCAGCACCCGCCGGTTAAACAACCAAATCAGTTCCAACAACTCACCTGAAACATATGCCTATCCATCACCCTCGCCCTCTCCCCATCCTCCAGCCACCTCTCGGGCCTGAACACGCCCGCATCCTCCCCAAACATGGCCTCGTCGCGATGCACCGCCCACGCATGCACGTCCAGCTCGGTCCCGGCGGGCAGCCTCGCGCCGTCGATCTCGGCGCCGCCGGCGGGAACGAAACGCGCCATGGCGAGGCCGACGGCGGGGCGCAGCCGCATCGCTTCCTTGAGGCAGGCCTGGAAGTAGGGCAGGTGCTGCTGGGCCTCGTTGAAGGCGACGACGGGCGAGAGCGGGGCCGCGTCGATTTCGGCGACGAGGCGGGCGTGGATGCGGGCGTCGCGGAGGACGTGGTGCAGGAAGGATTGCATGGTTGAGGCGGTGGAGTCGGAGCCGGCGAAGCTGGAGGGAGGGGTTGCGTTAGTGCGTTGCATGTATTTCTGGGGTGGTAATGAGGTGGAGTGGTGAAGAAGCAGAATAAGAAGGAGGACAGAGTAAACCACTCACATTGCGCCATGCGTGACGGCGAAGACGTCCTGCTCGGTAAACCTCACGGGGTCCTTCTCATGCGCCCTCAGCAACTGCGCCAGCAAATCCCTCCCCTCCGCCGCCGTCTTCCCCTCCCCGGTACCCCCTATCCTCCTCTTCCCCAGCTCCTCCCTCGCGATCCGCGTCACCAGCGGCTGCGCCCCCGGCACGACGGCCTGCCACGCGCGCCAGACGGGGTTCCTTCTCAGCGCCCAATCCAGCGGCGGCAGCTGGCCGACGGCGCCGTTGTAGCGCTGGCTCTCGTCGATGGCCGCGATGCAGCCCTCGACGTCCCTCCCCTCGGCCAGGAAGCCCCACGGCCGCCCGAACGCGACTTCGCCCAGCACGTCGAAGGCGAAGAAGTGCAGCCACGCCCCCAGATCCACCACCTGCCCATTTACCCCCTTCTCCCCGACACCAGCACTACAGAAACCGTCCAGCCTCCGTCCCAGAATCCCGATCACGGCCTCCACCCGGTCCGCCAGCCCCTGCATCGCAGCCATGGCGTACGACGGGCCCGCGGCGCGCCGCTTGAGCGCGTGCGCGGCCTCGCGCGTCTCGGTGAAGATGTCCGGGTTGCCCGGCGGCGGAAAGACGGCGTAGAAGGGCGTCTTGTGGAAGCCTTTGCCGGCCGACAGGATCTGGCGGGCGGCGGCGGGGCGGGCGAAGGAGAGGGAGCGGGGGGAGGTGCGGACGATGGGGCCTTGTTTTGTTGCTTGTCAGTGTTTTTTCTTTGTTTTTTTTTGTGGTGATCGAAGGGTTTGAGGAGAGGGATAGGGAGGAAGGGGGTGTTGTTCATTTTGTATGTGTATATATACCGTATTTCTTGTGCAGGTCGATGTAGGCGGTTTCTTGGTGCATTTGTAGCGTCACGCATAGCTTCCACAGCCGGGTGCCGGACGCGAGGAAGGGCCCGGGGTAGTGGCGGAGAGGTAAAGCATAACGGTTGTAGAAAAAGCGAACAACTACAAATACGCAGAAGGCGTAGAAGACGTAGCTGGGATGGGAACGGAGGTAGGAAAGAGCGGCTTGTATGCCGGACCCGGAAGTCCGTTCGAGGTTAACAACCTTCATGGCAGCGACGGGGGGTCAAGGTAGCGCCTCGAGTAGTCAAGAATGGTGAGCTTATCCCAGAAGACGTTGGATCCTTCCTCTCATTTAAGCGCTCTCGGAGTTCGGAAAAGGGACGACGAGTATCCCTTGCCACGGAGCGTATGCAAGGACGACATACATATATCCACGATGACCCGAACGGTATCATGTGGGGAACAAGCGCAATCGCACGATGCAAGTCATCCCTGGGGCCCATTCCTTTGCCGGATTTGTCGGGCTTGACCGGGGGGCCCTGGCCATACAGCGAGCGTCAGCCACTCGACAACTCCTTTACCCCAGGCCGTGCTCTTTACCCCAGATTTATGGCGGACGGATTTGTCGGATTTAGCCTCGTTGCTCCGGCAGAGAAGGGTGGTGCACGGCGCCGGTGAACTAGTGCAACTCTAAATCCTGCCAGAGGTCATGAGAATGCCGGTCAGTGGCTGGAGTGCCGTCAGCGACGCGTGCCTAAGAAACGGTAGCTAGTTCTGGGACCGACCAGTTATCATGGCTTGGGCCAGAAATCGATACTTGTTATCGTGCTCACTTATTTCATGGAGATCCGGCACAGGAGTCGCAGGGATGTACGTACACAGCGCTGCATTGCTGACCCGGACTAGCCGGATACGGGAATTCATGCATCGTTTCAGCGCCTGCACCTCACCGACAATCTCGACTTGCTCGAATACTCCTGATGAGCAGTATAGACGCAACAGCATGAAAGCGCTATGGGGAGCTCCACGGCCCCC
This sequence comes from Diplodia seriata, assembly GCF_021436955.1. NCBI lineage: Eukaryota > Fungi > Ascomycota > Dothideomycetes > Botryosphaeriales > Botryosphaeriaceae > Diplodia > Diplodia seriata. Next base: position 2,419,760 of record NW_027117309.1, on the reverse strand, counting down.
GGCAATTGTGCAAAAAGCCACCGGAACAACTGCCGTTGGCGAGGTTCGTCATCCTGCATGTGGGGTCGGTATCGACTTCTCCTCGTGCCACCGCATCCACTTCCTCCGATGCAGTCCATGATCGGACTTAGAAGTACGTACCACCCCGCGCGATCAGCCAGAGCCGCAGGCTGAACGGTCCATTGAGCCGCATGGCTGACATCCCGTCGGATTTAAATGGTCGATTGTCGATCAACTGACCCGATGTTCCGCACGGCTGCGGGGATGCCCTCTGATGTGGAGACGCAACCAACACTTCCTCTTGCAGTAAGCCCAGGGTGAAAGGTGACGTCAGCTGCCATGGATGTGGATGCCATGTCCCCTAATAAATGTACAGTTATTGTAAGCAAGCGTTGAGGCTGTTAAATTTGAATGCGTCTGTTGCAGACCTCCAAATAGAACTTGCGTAGAGGATCAGTGCTCTTGAGTATATGTCTATGCGCCCCCATCTCTTTGTCTGCTGTGCCTACCACAAGTTCTGTATATCTGCGTTGACTCTCTTTCGACAGATGGCTTTCCAGTCGATCCATTCCCACGATTGGCATCTTTGTTGAGCTGTAGGCCTCTTTGACCTCCTGATCTCCTTTCACTGCTTATATGCTCCCGCCTCAGCAGCGCCCTTTTCACTAGAAGCGAAAGCGCGCCAAAACTTCTCTTCGTCAACTGAGTGGCTCGCTTCCTCCTGTTCCGCCTGCTCCCTCATCTCCACCTCGGCACCATGCGCCTGCATCCCGTGAAGGACATCCTCTGCAGTCATCATCCCGCCGGGGCCAGTTTCCGCCGCAGCCTTCTTCGCGGCAGCCTGCTCAGGATCCATCTCAGTCTCAATCTTCTTGAGGATGCGCGCGGGATTGCCGGCCACGACATGGAAGGGCGGCACGTCCTTGGTCACGACGCTGCCGGCGCCGACGGTCGAGCCGCGGCCAATCGTCACGCCGGGCAGGACCGTCACGTTGCCGCCGAGCCAGCAGTCCTCGCCGATGTGGATCTCGCCGCCGAGCTCGGGGCCCTTTGTGCCGTTGCGCACGAGCGGGTCGAGCGGGTGCGTGCCAGAGTAGAGCGAGACGTTGGGGCCGAACAGCGTGCGCGAGCCGATCGTCACCAGGCACGTGTCGAGGATGGTGCAGTTGAAGTTGATGAAGACGTTCTGGCCCAGCTTGACGTTGTAGCCGTAGTCGATGTGGATCGGGCCCGCCACCCACGGCTCGTCCTCGAACAGCGCGTCGTCGGCCTCGGGCGTGGGCGCGGGCGGCGGCAGCGGCGTCGTGTCCCCGGCGATGCTGCGGGCGAGGCGTCAACGGCGGGGTTGTTGGCTATTGGGTGAGGTGTATGCGTTCGCGAGTGGCCGACATACGAAGCCGATGAAACTTACTCCCTCCACAACTCGACCAGGCGTCGGCGTGGCACCTCGCCGGCACTGGCGTAGCGCTTGCAGGCGTGCTGGCAGCGGGCCCTGTCGGCAGTGAGCTCGGGGCTGAAGGCGTGGTAGAGCTCGCCGCGCGCCATCTTGCGCTTGTTTTCCACTTCGTCGACCTGGATAGACATATTGGAGGCGTGTCAAAGTAAAAAAAAGGGCTAGGCGGACACGAGCTGTAGCTTGTGCCCCGCGGAGCTTACTTATACGTCAGTCCCACGCCGGAAGCGCTATCCGTAAGTGGCCTAGCTCAATCTCGCGCTGGCGCCTGCGCTAAAATTAGAGTTGCAATCCGAGTCTGTGTTGTTGTAAATCACACTGTTTTGAGACTCTCTACCTCGACACCCTCATCGACGGGAGGCCCGGAGAAGAATGTGCGCCCTCTGACCAGGTACCATGCGACTCTGATCCGCGCGAAGCAACGAAAACGACTCTCGTGTAGTATACGATCCGCGTTGGTAACCCTTGCGTATAAACTTTAATGATGACGCTTACCGTGAAGGAAAGACTGCAGCATCATTGTCTTTTTTTTTTTTTTCATCATCGCTCACTTCATCGATAGGTAAGATTGCAGAATACCATCATCAAGGTCAAAGTGCAGACTTCCCTCGTCAGACCAGTGCCATAAAGCCACCCCAGTGTGGCCAATTTCTTGAACAACAGCGGAAAGTAAAGTGGGGAACTCTAGTGTGTTTAACTACATTAGTATGTGTTGCCAGGACGATGTCTTCCGCCGACGGTCCGCTCTCGCTCTTAAGAAAGGCAGTGCTGTGGGCAGACGCGTCCGCATCAGCTGCGCCAGTCCGCCCAGTGAAGGAGCCCGTGATCAGCCCATGCGCATGCTTCACTCGTGTTATCCATAAGCTGCGTCTGCTTCGGTGTGGCTGACCTCATACACGTGCCGCCGCTGGGTATAGTTGAGCATATGCTGCAACTGCCGGGCTGATCTTTAATCTGCTTAAAGGTCACTCTCCATTCTATGGACTTCCCATTTTCATCTTTATCGTTCCCAACTGTGAGCTCTATTTCACAAGGACAACATCCCATACTTCGGCTGCCGCTGCCTTGCGTAGTTGTTGGAAGGGTAGGATTCCGAGCACGTTCCTGTGGAGCAGAACAGAGGCGATGATGGGCAGCAGCATTCTGCAATTTTGATGCCTAGAGCCCTTGTAGCTTGATGCGCAAAGTAACGAAGAACTGTACGCAACATTGTGTAATGTTGACGTGGAGAGCCCTTGTAGCTTTTCGTACGAAGTGAGGAAGAAGTGTACGAATACTGCCAGACAATTCCACACGAAAAAGTATTCACGAACAATTTGAGCTCGATCATGTTGCAACACGCTGTGTACAGCTTTCATGGATGCCAGTGATGCCAGACTGTCGGCTTTATATATAGCCATCACTTGGAAGTACCCGTGATTTTTGACGAAACTGTACACCATTCTACCATTCCGGTTCCAGCTCTCGGATGATGCTCATGTGGATAGTATCGTCCGCAAGTGAAATGGAAACCCAAAAAGTATTCACATTTCCGCAATCGGTATCGCAACATCAACGAACCACCCTCGTGGATTTGTGGACTAACAGAGCAAGCCAGCACACCATACACACGCCTTACCACGCGCCCAAAAAAGACACACCGTGACTCAAAAGTGATATATGTAAAGATGCTCAACTTAGCCTAAGTGATATCGTACCAAGAGTTTCATAATCATCAACGTGACCATCTCCTTTCCTTTCCATATATTTACCGCCACTCCATAGAGATCATCATCAGCAGGAGAAAGAGAGAAAAAAAAAAATGAACAACAAGAAGAAAAAAAAACAGAGAAAAAGAAGAAATAAAACACGCAATCTCATCGCATCTCGTCATTAGCGACCACCTCTTCCTCCTGCCCACTCCCACCTGTCCGTACTACATCATCATGCCACCCAGTCAAAGGTCCGTCCATCATCCCGAAATCCTTAAACGCAACAAAGCAAAGGGCGAAATTCCTCCACCTTCCCCTTCACCCCAACCAACCAACGAATACCTAATTACCCCTCACATAATTCCCCGGGAACAGCCCCTTCCGCCCGCAATAGCAGCCCCAGTACCAATCGCCGTTGATGTCTTCCGCCTCCCTGATCTCCGCGCCCTTGGGGAACATCAGCTCGTCGTTGACGCCTTCTTGCGGCCAGTAGCTCCACAGCGCGAGGACGCGCAGGCCGAGGCCGCCGTCGGGCGGGAACTGTTTTTTCAGGATGAGGCCGGCGGCGGCGGGACCGCTGTTGTTGTTGGTGGTGGTAGAGGGGTTGGAGGTGGGGTTGCTGGTTGGGTTGGCATTGCTGGCGTTGTTGTTGTTGTTGGTACTGCCGTTGGAGTTGTTCGTAGTGTTCGCGTTGGACGAGCCGCCTCCGCCGCCGCCGCCGTTGTTATTGTTGGTGGTGTCGGCGGCAGTGGTGGCGGACGAAGCGTTGTTGGACTTGGACTTATTCCCATCCCTCTGCATCGACGACGACGACGCTGACGACGCCGAGTTCGATCGGAAAAGGCCGGCCCGCATCCTCGCTTTCTTGATCGTACCGTCCGTATCCCGCCATCTCCACGCGTGCGGCGCGTCGACCGGGCTGATGGCGCCGGCCGCCGCGGGGTCGGGCGGGGGAGGAGCGACGGCAGGAGCTGGCGCCGTGGGCGTGCCGGGGTTGTCGGCGGCTGAAGGTGCGGCTGTGGGCGCGTTCTTGAGCAGTGCGTTGTCCTTCATGGCCAGACCGCCAACCAGGTCTTTCGTCACCACGCGCCGCTGGCCCGAGTCGCGGTCTTCGAAGCCAATGACCACCATGCGGTGCTTCTGTAGGCAGCGGCGCCATCCGTTCTGCCCGTCCTCGGGCGCAATCTGTCCGGATGCCACTAGGCCCTGGTAACATGACGTGCACACATCGGAGTTGCCTGCGTTACATTTCTGACAGTGATAACGCGTGTGTGAGGGCGGAATTGGGTATGTGCATATGTCGCAGAGAGTACTGAAGGTCAGAGGGCGGAAAAGGAGACCGGCGAGCGAGTATGTGCCAGGTCCTCGAATTAATGAAGCGGACTTGGGCGTAATTGGGGGTTTAGATGAAGAGGTGAAACCGGGCGATGAAGGCACTGAATTGTTGTTATTCCCCGACGCAGAAGGTCGATGCTGGAGAGGGAGAAGAGGGTGAGTACAATGCTGCCCTTGATTTACGCAGTCATTGCAGAAGCCCCAAGCCCCTTCGTTGCAAATGTCGCACTTCCAATAGCAACCATTCGAGAACGCAAGGCAGATGTCGCAGAAAACACCGGACTGAAGGCGCTGAGATGGATCCTCTTCGGTCAGAGGTGTATCACCTGACCCAGAGCCCACGGGGTCTTTCCGTGGCCTACTGTAGCGACGCCCTGCAAGGAAGTGAGGATGGTCATAGCCGGGAGGGTAGCCGCCTGGAGGAGCTCTACGCTCATATCTCTCCCATGCCCTAGAGGGAAAGCCGAACCAGTGCTTACAGCCCAGCCCCGAACGATAGCACCGCAAGCAAAGATTATAGTTGCCATCATTGCACTTTCGGCAGTTGTAGTGCAGTGAGTACTCGATATGCTGCTTACCACAACGATTGCACGATATTGATGGCTCAGTGTACGTGGGCCGTGGACCAGAAGTGCCGGACGAAGAAGGTCTTGCATTCAAATTTCCAGAGTCTGAGCTATTGTGGCGTCGCATAGGTGCAAGCACGGGGGTGTTTGTAACAATCCGCGAATTTATCCCAGGAAACTGACGCAGACTAGCGTGCGCTTCAGCAGCGGCCGCTGGCGTGTTCAAAGGCGGACTGTGGAACATTTCTGAAGTGAACACGGCTCGGCGAGGGGAGTTTTCAGCCGACTGATTTCCTTGCTGCCTCCCGAGCAGAACATCCGAAGCGCGGACCATACGCTCTGGATCGGTCACCCTTCGGTCATTCTGACTTGGCCGCTGCCTGTCTACTGCATTTCCTTCCTGCGTTGTTTGCGGTCGATTTGTGAGATCTGTCGCAGACCGGACTGTAGGCCTGGTAGAGTCAATTGACAGACCTCTTGGGTTGTGGTGGCGGCGAGCGGTCCGATTGCTATCCTGGCTCGAGGATCGAGTTCGCGATCCTTCGCGAGATCCTCCATTGACCGCTTCAAACAGATGCGGGCGAGAGACAGGTGGCCGGGATTGCGAATTTGCTTGCGATTGCGATTGAGATCGAGCTTGGTTTTGCGGGTGCGGTTGGGGTTGCGTTACTTGTGGGACTGCTTCCTGGCTGGCACTCTCCGCTCGTGGGCGCGGTCTCCTGGGGGGCCGATCTCCTTCCGCCTGGCGCGTTGCCGAGTGACTCCCGCTGCGTGATCTCTCATGCCTTGCTCTAAACCTGGCTCTTTCTCGCTCCCTCTGGCGACGGCGGAACGCAGCCGCGATTCTCTCCGTGATTTCCTCTTCTTGAGAAGTATCAATGTTCTCCAGGTCAATGCCGTCCAGCAGACCATCTTCCCTGATTTGACGCATGATCTCCTCCTCCATCTCTTGCGAATCAAAGTCGGATGTGCTCAAAAGTGACCGTAAGCTGGCCTGGTGCTCGATCACGCGACGCGGCCTCGGCGATGTGTCGCGGCTCCTGACGGTCTCTTGCTGGGCGCTTCTGGACGCCGAGGCGTCTCGAGCTCTGCGGCGTCTCTCTTCCCGGTCACGGCTACGATTCCGCCGGCGGCTCTCGGCAGACGGGCTGATGGTGTCGCTCCCACTGCTGCTCACGCCAACTTCCTGCAGACTGAGCAGGCGCACCTCCTCGAGCATGCGGCGGTCCTCCTCGTCCGAGTCATCACGCCGTCTCCTGCGAAGTTTTGGCAGCACGTTATCGCCAGATTTGTACACCTTGCGCATCTCGTCCTTCTCCTGATCGGTCTTGCCGCGGCTCGGGTTCGCATGTAAGAACATATCGAGGAGGGTGGTGACGGTGGCATTGGGCTGCGTAGCGCGCACGGATGAGCGGCATGAGGGGCAGGTGTACGGGTGGGCAGTGGTGGCACTCTGGGCCTGCCATGAGAACCATTCCTTCAAGCAGGCGCCGCAGAAGGTGTGCAGGCAGTCGAGGAGCGTCAGCGGTTGGTAGAGCACGTCGGTACAGATCTGTTTGCGGGATCGTCAGCAATGCGTGGGCAGAGCGAGGGGGGCGCCCGTGCTGGCGGGGTGTGCGGAATGAGGAAGCTGGGGGATCCGCCGGCCGTGCCCCTGCGTCCTGACTCTCTCTCACTCACCGAACATGACAGCTCCTTCTCCAGATCCATCAGCGGACCGCTCTGCGGACCTCCGGCCATGTGGGTTTCGGCGCGCGGCCTGCGCGACTGGGTCGGGATTGGGATTCGGAGAGAGGCGAAGCGAGCGACGGTGATGCTGCCGGCAGCTGGAGGTGGTGAAGGTGGAGGTCGGAGGCGCGAAAAGCACAAGCGCAGTCAGCGGTGTAGCGCGCCATTCGCTGTTGCGCTTGGCGGACTGGGGGAGTCTGTCGATTCCGGAAACTGAGCGACCGGCTGAGCTCCACAGCGCGGCTGGCGAACGCACACGATGATTTCTGAAGGCGAGCGCACGCGAGTTGTAGGTGCTGCTGCCAGCCAGCTCATCTGACGACACGCGCAGCGCTAACTGTGCTGCTGTTTCAGCAGCCCTCCGTAGCGCGCCAAAACTACCCAGCAGCCGCATCCACGAAACCCCCACGACCACTCATTCGCTGCCTCTCGCCACGAACATACAGTCCTCAAACACGCCTATACCCACTTGCACGATACACGTACCTATTCGAGGTCACTTGCCTCCTTCTTCTCCAGACCTACTTGGCGTGTCTTCCTCTCATTATCCCTCAGGATTGACCTTCGCGCTGTTCGCCACGTGGGCCAAGGCCCGAATTTCTGCGGCGGTGAAGCAACTTCTCTCTTTCTCTTCTCTGACTTTTCCGTGTTTTTTTTTTTTTTTTTTTCTGTAGTTCAACCCTTCTTTCTTACGGCCCCGGGATTCTCGGTCTCGGTCTACTCTATTGGTATCCTCGCTCATACGGTGGTACTTTTACTCTCTGGGTTTTGGAGGGCCTATAAGGGGTCTGGAAACCTTGAGCCATCTCCTTCTCTATAGGCAGTACCCTGCCTCCTTCTCATAGTGAGTGCCCTTTCATCCATATTGTGTGCACAAGTCCTCAAGGTCGGAGAAGGTCATATCAAGTATTTCCACGTAGTCTGAGTAAGCAAATGAGGGGTGTTCCGCGCCTGTCTATGACAATCCATGCATCTATGTCGCAAACTTAGCTTTGAAGCTCCATGAGTGATGACTGACTGCTGTGATACACCGTGAAGTGGCTGTGTAGGTGATCATGTGATAGAGCCGAGGCTGTTAGCGACCATACAAAATGCCTGGAAGGGGAACTGTAAGCTGCTGCATCAGCCATAAGCCCACAAGAGCTGGTTTCGTCCCAGTTATGGCGAGGATTCAACGGCCCGCACCACCACAGTGGGTAAGCACTCTCCCCCAATTAGCCGTGACGTTGGAGTTCTATGTTCGAATTCGACGATGTCCCAAAAAGCGCGTGCGATGCATGGAGCTCCCACTCACTATTTTTTCAGTCAAGTCCGGAATTTTGGCATGCCCCTCAAATTGGAAAGTGTCCAGGGCATTGGAGTGATGAAGTTCGGAAACATTTGAGGTTCCTTGATGAGCGTTGGGAGTATCAATTCAGATTCAACAGTGTGATATCGATCGCCGGATTTGACGGATAGCGGGCATATTGACGCGGAGCGAGTCTCTCATCAGGAGGTAGATGTGAACTTTCTAAGTCTGAAACAATGGCCGATGTCGTTTTGAGTGGTCGATCCGTCTGTATCTTCGTCAATTGGTAGAGGCTTGCATTCCAGTAGCCACGCAGCGAAGTGGTACAAGGAATGCCGGGGCCATGTGTCAGCCAAAATAAGCATTTCTTGGATCGCGCGCTTGATTGTGGGCAGGTTCTGGAATGAATGATGAGATTTGGTGGCGCCGAGAAACGAAATTTTCGATGGAGCATGCGGCGTAACGAGGACTTCAAATCTCTGAGCAATATGTCAGATGGAACTATGATGAAATCCGTTTGCACTATGCTGACTGCTGTTGGAATCGTTGTTCCAACTGTCGTGAGATGCTGCAACAAACCGGAGTCTTGTGGCACCGCATCGTTGACTCGCACAAAGACGCCAGGCAATTGCGCGAGCCATTAGGAGCCAGTTTGGCTCAAGCAGCTGAAAGAACACGGTAGCAAATGCGCTCGCACAGGACCGATTCAGCTAGCACAGAAGACGGTGAGCAAACGGAATGACTGGCGGGATCTCCATTGCAGTGGCGCGGACCCTGACAGCTGTTGGCAGTCATCTGGGTGGAGTGAAATGTGCTGGAGGTGAGGTGTCGGGCGACAGGTGGCAGGCAGTGGCACGCGCGGCGCAGCTCCGATGATTGGCAGCATGGATTGAGCGCTCAGATGACGCTGTGCTGTGCGAGACAGCCATCCCGGCAGGGCAGCGAACGTGGTTGGCCAGGCACAGGGACGCGCATCCCAGCCAAGACGCAAACGGGCAGGCTGACGGGATGGCAGACGCACGGCAACGGGCCGAGATGGGGCGCGAGATGAAGAAATGGTGACGGAGCGCGCAGCCAGTGTGGCGTGAGAGTGGCTCACCAGGGCAGCTTGCGGGGGCGCTCCGTACGGCGGCCGCGCAACGGTGCGTGCTGATCGCTGCTGGAAGGCGAAGGCTATTCTCGCGGTCTGGACGTCACGGTTGCGCAGGTAGTTTGGGACCCGCCGCTTCCAAGGCCTGCGACGGGAGGGCTGTGGCAGGCGCTCTGGCAGGCTCTGGCGCGTTCTGGGCACCGCAATTCGCGCGCGCCCCCAGCCGCGGAGCCGTGGGAGCTTTGGACAGCGGCAAGCCACCAGGATGCAGCCTGCCCGCCTCACTGGTCCTGCACGGTGCCCAACAAGCTTCCCAAAACCGCAGCGCTGCACCAGCCCAGGCTCCAGGCGCTGACCTGAACGGCCGGTGCATAGCCCACAAGAACCATGGTTTGCCGCCCTCCGCGCCTGCCAAGTCTACCACCTCCTCCTTCCCGCACCTCCCATCCAGCATAGTTCTCTAACGCTTCCCTCAAAGCTTCCTCCGCACTCCGCCTTACCACACACACAGCAGGCGCTGCTCAGCCATCACACTAACGCTTGTCCTCCCGCTGCTGGTACGTTGGCAATATCTACGCTCTCGATCCTCGCCCACCCTCCCGCAACATTCCATATATCCTCATTGATCCGCCCAATCGCTCCGTCCGGCGTGCATTGGACGTCTCTTTTGTTCCCAATGCCTCTTCACAAGCAACCCCCGAAGCGCCGGGGCCCCTACCTCAACCTCAAGCCCGCTGTCTCCGAAGCTGACCTCGGCGGCACCAACAGGCCTCCTCAATCCATCAAGCACGCCGCCTCAAAGAGCTCATTTAGGCTTCATCGTCCCTCTCGCTACCTCTCGAGCTGGTACGCCCCACCAGAAGCAATGGATCTCTCCAGGCCCAAAGTGCCCGTCACAATCACCTTCTCGGTGCCAGGCACTCTCCCGCCTGTCTTCGTCGCCTCGTCGCTCACAACCCCATCATGGGAGCCGATCGAGATGAGCGTGAAAGATGAGCGCACAGCGTCTGGGGACCTCGTTTTCGAAAAGAGCTTCGATGCCGTCGAATCAGGCGAATATCAGTACAAATTCAGACTCGGGCCCGGTGATTGGTGGGTTTGTGACGAGAGTGCGCCGATAGGTAGGTTCTGTCAGCCCCCCTTGGGCAACATCCACTGACGTGCGTTGTAGTATGCGATGACGCCGGCAACCGCAACAACCTTCTCCTCGTCACCCCGCCACAATCGCCTGCCTTGGATAAGGGTGGGCCGCGCAGCACTTCCTCTGCTCCTGAAATCGCTGCCGAAGACGCGACAACAAGTGACAAATTGAAGGATGGTGAAGGTGGTAGGTCACATTCTGATCCTGCACCAGCCCCTCTTCCTTTCACTGTTGTCGAAACTGTTCCCGACGCAGAACAGCCTGTGTACGGTGGCAAGAGACCTGCAAGTCTCGGGGAGGATGCGTCGAAACGCACAGCAGACGCGGAGCCTGATGGCGAGTTTGAATCGCCTGAAGCTAATTCGAGCCCTGTGAAACCAGACACGCAGAATAACATCTCGGTACCTTCGGTCGTCATTGAGAAAACAGATGATGAGCCTGCGCATGGAGACGACCTCGGAGCCAATGCAACCCAAGGACAGCAAGATGCTCACGAAAAGAGAGCCGCAGATGCAGAGCCTGACAAGGTAGTTGTTACTGGCGACGTTGAAGAGCCGAAGGAGCTTTCCAGACTCAAACTGGTTCCCGAGTCCGAGTTACCTGCGGAAACTCCGACGATGGAAGATCAACACTCTCCATTGCTGCCACACGAAGAACTGGAGCCACTCTCTGATGACGAGGCCCCGCTTCTTCCCCACGAGCGATCTACGTCTGTATCGAATGCAGGAAGTGAAGCCGGCGAAGATGCGATTGCAGCAGCAGACTTTGCGCCGGTGGAATTCGACGGCGACATGCCGCTGTTCCGTCACGAGTCCATATCTGTGTCTGCAGTTGACAGTCCGCCGAGGAGCCCCTCCCAGTCGCAGCACAAGTCCCACACCTCGCTCAAAGATATTATGGACGAGGAAGACATCAATGATCCTTCGATCGAGCCGTTCCCAACCCGCCGCGAGACAATTTACGAGCATCTTCAAACCTTGGCGAGCCGCAGGGAGGTAGATATCGCTCTTCCAGAAGATATTGACACTTCGCCGCGCCGGAAGACGTCACGGTCGTCGTCGGAACATATACCGCCTGCTTCACCGCTGGATTCCATCAAGGAGACTGAAGAAAGCGAAGGGGAGGATGTTGACGAGCTACCATCACGGACGATTCCGGAACCTGTAGTCGAACGACCAATCCCTGCTGTTCCAACACCTCCCTTGACGCCAAAGGATGATGAGGATGGCAAAAGACACGATCGCGCCGATTCTCTGGTCACAGTCACTGGTGAAGAAAATTCCAGAGATGCCGAGGGCCAATCCAATGACACGGACGGCACCAAGGGCCTGTCAAATCCTGAGCCGCATTCTGCCAGCCTGGAACCTTCCGCAGCCAGCGCCGAAGTCGATCGCCCTTCTACTTCTCATTCGGCCAAGGTGACTCCCAACAAACAAAACTCTTCATTCATGATCAAGTTTTGGAACAATTTGTTTGGTAGCTGGTTGGGACCAGTGGTCAGATGGTTCACGCGTGTGTGTGGAGGACAAGGACGTGCTACGTAAGCATTCTGTTCGTCTTACTGCATGGTTGGACACGAGAGGGTTGTTTGGAGTGATTTCCAATTTGCTCGCCGCCGTATCCACGCCCTACAGTTGCGCAGATTGCTGACGTTGGCATGCAGGGTCCTTGCTCTCGCCATTGGCACCGCAATCGTTGCTTATTCCTATCAGTCGACGCTCCTTGGAACTGCAGCGCCGAGTTATGTCGATCAGTAGGACCGTTGTGCTCCTGATGGACATCGGAAGAAAGAACCGCTGCGCTAAGAGCCTTCGTATCGCGGAAACCAGCGAGGCTTCGACACGATTATCCATTCTGTTACGATAGACTGTACATTACTTTACCCTAAGGGTCGGAAAGGCGCTTTGCTTTGATGGTGTTTCTGTGGTATATCCATTTCCCTGTCTTCTATGTAGTACCTTTCACTCGTCATTGCTCTCCAGGTCACGGCCTAGGATACTTCACGCTGGCATTCACAGACAAACGAGCAACGAATCCTACGAAATTGAAATGGAAAAAAAAAAGAGCGGATGACTTCTAACTCCGCGGAAACGTGCCGATGATGTCAAGTCGACGCCATCTAAGAGCGGCACGGCAAGGATTCAGGCGATAACCTGCACATCAGATCGGACCTAGGGGCTTCGATCTCTCCTCCTTTCCCCACCATTTGCCCTTTTGCTTTTTCCGCAAGTAGGAGATCTCTACCTACAGCCGACGAGTGATGGTAGTGTTTGTCGCTTCGCCGAAGGCGAAAAACGAGGGGACAGTGAGTGGACTTGAGGACCACGAAGCGCGCTTCTACAATCGCCGGGTAGGCGAGACGGCGGGAGCGCACTCATTTGCTGGAGCTTGGAATCAATCGGAAACGTTTCGAGTCTCGGATGCCACGCGTTTTTGCCGCTATTGTTTTTTGCTTCTTTTCTTCTCCTATGTATTTGCTTTTTGGTGGAGAGGGAGTTGGAGGCACGGTGGTTGTTTCGAGACGATTTCATCATCGCTGCTTGAGCGCTGTCGTCCAGTAGTCTCTCACCACACCCCCAGTCTCTCACCCCACATAGGAACGTGCGGGGGAACACATACTCATCCACGCACATCCGCACGTAAGATGCCGGGATAGAACTCGATGGGGAGTTGGCATACGAACGAACGTCACCCGTGCTTTTTCTCCTAGCCCTCTGCAACGCCATACATACCGCCCGCGCGTGAGTGAAAAGAAGCGCATGGGCACGTAGGTAGGCATGGATCATTCACGTCTGCTGCGCGATTGATGTGCTCGCGTGCGCGTCTGGGGTACGTACGTATGTACGTACATGGGTGGCAATGTAACGCATACATACATGCAGCGGTTACATACCGCCTTACATTGCCCGTCCACGGTCGGACTTGGCCGGGCGTAAGCGAGGCCGAAAGCAGGCGGGTGGGGTATGGCGCGATACGGGACGAACTATGGCTTTGTTGGGAGGGGGAGGCGGCCGAGGGATTATTGGGTGTGTGTGTGGCGTGCGCTTTAAGGGGTGCGGGAGGGCTGGTGGGATTTTTTTGGTTTGCTTGAGTGGGTAGCGTTGTTGATGAAAGCGATTGTTGTGTGTGTGTGTAGTCTGCAGATAGTAGTTTGGATGAGTGGGGGGAGCACGAGTCGCTTCGTCCCATCGTCTCTCTGGTGGCGCTGCAAAACCATCATCTTCTTAACTCTTCTTTCTGAGTTTCTTCTTGTTTCTCCCAAGACGCCGGCCAAGTCCATCCTCTGCAGCCTACCTGGCACACCCTCTACTCTCACTGCCCCCCTTCTCGCCCCGGTTTGCTCGGCTCGTCGCCTGTCTTGTCCGGTCCCCCTTCCCTCCGGACCCGGCAAAGTCACCCACTAGTCGTCCCGAACGCAAAAAACCCCATCGGCAAAAAAGAAGCGGGGGCGTCGAGAACCGGGTGTTCGCGTGGTGGTAAAGTGGGTCTGGGACGGGCGGGCAGCGGAAGTTGGCGAGGGGAGAACCAACCGGGGGAGTGAGTACCTAGTGGCAGAGAGCGGGGTTAGCGGAGGGTGAGGGGGAGGGGAAACAAGAACAGGCGGCAGGGAAGATGTAGGTATACGAATGGGGAAACGTCGCGTCATCTTCTCGGCTCAGCTGTGCCGTTAGCATGGAGTTTCTGTTTCTCTCGCCGCGCGGCTTGTGTGGTTCAAGTGAGTGTCGCGCGAGGAGGGCGACTGTGATGGTGTTTGGAGAGAGTCAGGTAGAAGCTAGTGGGTGGGAAAAGAATTAAGGGTCCACTTGCTATCCCCGCAGCAAAAAAATTGGCTGTCTGTCAGTTGGTCAATTGTTATCTATTCTCCACAAACCCGGCCCCGCTGACACGCACGTTTCCGCCGCCTGGGACTTAAGCTTAGTCGTGATTTTAGCCACCGCTAGCTACGTTCTCCGACTTCACCCCGAAGATTTAGGCCACCCGGGTGTATACTGTGTAGAAGTACGCATGTCGTCGAAGAATCGCTCGGAGTATCAGATACAGCAAAGCCGCAGCAACATCAACATGTCTTTCTTGCATCCAGACTCAATTTACGCCACTACGAGGACAGCCACTAGCTTCCATCTCTCCATCAGGAAATATTTTTTTTCAGATGGTCTCGAGCTCTTCATGCATCATGCCCTTCTCCAATTCCCCACACCCATATCCCCAGTATTCCCACAGAAAGGCCACGTCTACAGGGTCCACGGCCGCCTCCACTCGCAAAACCCAACGCTAAATTACATTGTGAGACTTCAGAGACTAGTACAGTGCACTATTGTACGGTGCCCTTTCAAAGAGAGATAACGCAGTGTGCGCCAACACAAAATCCCCCTCAAAACTCAAATTATGCGCTCTACCTTTTGATGCCCTCCCCGGAACCAATGCTCTCGAACTCCTCCGCCACTACTCGGTGTAGTTCGCCGGGAAGCTTCCCTTCACACCATTCAGCTCTCCTTCCCACCAACTACTCTTTTTATCGCCCTCTCTCTTCAACACCTTGATTCGATCGCCCTCTCTGAACGACAAATCTCCCGGCCCTTGTCCTTGGAAGTCGTACATTGCCGTGACAATATCTTCTTTCTGGAAGCTGGCCAGTCGCTTCTTCGGTGGCGGAGGCGGCGGCTTCTTCTTGGCACCGATGCCCGCGGCAATTCCCTGCAACGGCGTGGCGACTCCGTTGGTGTGGGGCGACGCGGTAAGCATGCGACCGGGCGAGGGGGCGCCATTAAAGTATTCGTTGCTTTGATGGTGTGGACTGCCCGGAGAGTAGGCACCCCCACCAACCGACGATGAGGTCGAGGGGCGGCGCGCCCCGCCATCGTAGGGCGCCAAAGTGTTTGAGGATGTGCTGCCAATCCGGGGTTTGCTGGCCATAGGCACCTTGGGGCGAGAGGCGAGGTTGATCGGGGGAGGTGCGGATGGGTCGGGAGAGGGGGGAGCGTTGGAGAAGCTGTTGCGCGGGCGGGGAGGCTTGGGTGGAGCCTTCTCTTCTTCCGGAGAGGCGGCGCCTGAGTGACGGGAGCTGGATGAAGGACGGCCAGTGATGCGCGGACGGTTGGTAAATTTGTCGGTGGCCGTGTGTGCCGTGTTGCGCAGGTTCATACCGGTAACGGTTCCGTGTCTAGATTCGGGTAGCTCCATAGGCTGGTGGACAAGCTTCGTGTGCATGAGGAGCTGATAATTAGTCTCGATGTCTTTGCGCAGAGGTGTAAAGACGGCATCCCACTCCAACGCAATTTCGGTCATGTCCGGCGGCGGTGATGGATAGCCGTAGTCCTGGCAGAACTCATGTTGCACGGTATACAAGTTCCCCAGTATGTTGTTCTGGATCTCAATCTGAGATGCTAGAAGGTAAGGCAGCAATGAGAGAACGGCGGCCACGATGTTCGGAAGATTGGCTTGCAGGTGTCTGTCTGCGGAATCAAACTCGCCCTCGCAGCGCTCCATATCGATGCGGTGCTTGGAGAGGGCAGACTCGTCGCGGGCGGAGCGATTTGCCTGGTTCTCCAGCTTCTCCACGCGGCCCTTGTATCGCTCGTAGTCCAACTATACACGCTGTCAGCTACCGGAGCCCCAAAAAAAGGCTTCAACTGTACCTTCTTGTCTTCCCGCTTCTGTATGACTTTGTGCATGGGCTTTATAATCGCCTTTGCTTCTTGCGCCGGCTTGATCAAGCGGCGGTCAATCATGTTGACCTCCTCCATCATGTCGTTCTTGACCTCATCGTAGAGCTGATTTATGCGGCGAGTGCGCTCCAGGACCTCGTGCGGGGTCTCTGCGGGGATTCGGGCCTGGGTGTCTCCATCGCCAGCAGCGACCATGGGCTTGTATATGGCCTCGAACTCGGTGACGACGTGGAGTTGGTAGGTGAGAATATGCGCCCATGCTTCTCTCCAGTGGCTAGTGGCATCGACGAGCTGCGCAACGGTCAGCGTTAGTTGGTGGTGGCTAGGGAGGGGCGAGGTAGCGGCTTGCCTTTCCGAGCATCTGATCGACCTCCTTGAACTCCGCCAGCATTGCGGCAACCTGTGCGTCATCTTCGCTGTGGGTCTTGAACGCGCCCACCCTGCGCTGTATACGCTGCATGGCTGCGACTGCCAGGCAATTGTGAAACGAGTGGGGGTATTGAGCGTAGCAGCGGCAGCGCAGGCGAGTGGAGAGGAGACAAGTGGGCTGTGAAGAGAAGTCGGCGTACGTGGAGGGAATGGAGCAGCAGGCAAAGCTGCCGCGGGGCCAACAGGGGTCCCCTGCCGCTTCCTTCTGGGAGTTCGGCACTTTAGCGTCGCCGGGTAGTTCCCGCCCAACCTACCGCCTTTCGCCCGCTGCCGTCACATGCTGGCGCGCTGCCTAGGTACCACACTCGACTTGACGCGTCGCGTCCGCCCGCTCTCCATCTCTCTTCAACGCGTCGCCCGCTTCCTGTCTAGCACCTCACGCACCATGTACGCCCATCACGGCGCACTACGATAATGTCTACCGTTCGGGGCACGATTCGGAGCACCGCTCAGTCCTCAACCGCCGCAAACACCGCCCCCGTCCACGAGTTCCGCTGTCTTTACACCCACGACCTCCGCCGGAAGCAGAAACGATGGCAAGATGGCTTCCTCAAGTTCCATACGTTCAACAAACGGGTCATGGTCTACGACCAGCCGCGCAACTACATCGGCGATACACATTGGAAGGGTGGCGACACTCTCAACGATGGCGATGAGCTCACTCTGGAGAACGGCGTCATAGTGCAGGTCGCTGAACCGGTGGCCACGACCCAGACCGACTTGACCGAGCTCCTACAAAAGAAGCCGAGGGATGTGCAGCAGTTTCCGGCCCCGGCGAACGTGAGACTGCCTGCTTCGGGCAGCGCGAGGCTGCCAACACCAGGCGTGCGGACCGCTGGCTTGACAGCACATGCGCCTCCACGGCACAAGCCACTGAGCCAACTACTCGGTACTCCGAAAGGACCACATGGGAGAGCTGTCGTATCCATGAGATCCCCATTCGACGAGAGGCAGGCGAATCTGCAGAAAGCGGATGAATGGGCCGCCAATGAGAGGGCAGCAAAGAGACGGAGGGTCGCTGAGGCAGAACAGACACGGAACGTTGTAAAAGAAGTAAGGACGCCCGTGCCAAAAGGTCGCGAGGGGCATGTTTTGGGGAGGACGCCTGAGAGGAGGCAGACACTTGGCCAAAACACGCCTCTTGCGCTGAAGGGAGGAAATAATCCCCCGGGAGAGCTAATTGACCTCGTATCGGATGCCGAGGAAATGGAGCCTGGTTCCGATGTAACGATGCCGAATACTCCACCCGGTATCGTAAGGCCTGTCGTACGCTCGAGGAAGAAGACTGAGGTCTCTACACTTCAACCACCATCCTCACCCGCTGTCTGTACGACGAACAGATTGGTTCATGTTCAGGAGGACTTTGAACTTATGGAAAAGACCATTGCGGACACTGAGGAGCAACCAGTGGAAGAAGAGGCTCCAAAACACTCGAAGAAACTGCGTCTTGCCACAGGTTCGCGGCCGAAGATGCTGCTTTGTCAAGATACGGATTCAAACAGGAGACCTGCTGCACCCGAACCGCAACCCCAAATCGTAGCGGCACGGGTACATCAAAGAAACAAGCCTGCCATCGGTGAACGGAACCAGCAAAATCATGGAAGAACTAAGCGTCCCTCAGAGATTCGCAAAATACCAAATGGCCTCACTCAGTCCTCGCCCCCGGAGTCTGAGGGATACGTTCCACCACCCGATGACGGTACTGAAGACCGAAGTCATGATACAAACATATCAGCAGATCGCGACAACACCTTAGCTCCGCAAAGAAAAGTCCTACAAGATAAAGGTCCGATTCAGCTACCTGAAAATCGCGTGCCGGCCGCAGAGCCAGCTCCAAAACAGAATAAACCAAACCTAAGAATCCAGACTATCCAGGCGCAAGAGCGTCAACCTTCTCTCGCACAATCCAGGCGAGTACGTTCGGAGAATGACAAACCAGCTAAGAAGCCTTCAGCGCCGTCGGACTCTTTCGACGAGTCCAGACTACCGGGCCCAGGGCAGTCGAAGGAGCGCCTCGTACCGCAGAGGCCGTTGCAGCGCTCCATCAGCCTGAACGTGGCGGGGAATCGTGCGCTGGAGCGCGAATTGACACCCCCTTCTCCTGTTGTGGATACGGATGTTGGGCCTTGGAGCACCGAGGCTATGGATTTGTTCGATTGGAGGCCGCCTGGGTACGTGTTTCGCGGGCAGGGGAAGGGGTTTGGGCCGGAGGGGGAAGAGGGTGTTGACCATGTTGCGGCAGCTTCTTGATGAGACATGGTTCACGTCAGTGGTTCACTTGGAGGTTTATCTTTGAGGGTTTTGGAGCGGGTAGTCCAGCAGTCTGCCCATGTACATTCAGGCGGCGGAGTTTTGGCGGTAATTTGGGAAGCTTAGGCATGACACGAGGTATGAGAAATCATTGATGGAGGCTGTCTAATGCGATTTACGAAACGCTAAAGGTGAGGGATACTAATGCTCTGCGAAAACCCTACCCGTTACCTCCGGTCGACCGTAAGAAGATGGAGTAGCTGGGAAGAAAGTCGAGGAGAAGGATGTCCCTCCCGGTATCTGAGCCTTCATGTGGATGCGTTAGCTACTGCAGGGGCCGGCTCAATCGGACAATATGTCGGCAGCTTCAAGCATACCCGAGTATTGATGCCATCCGCCACAACCAAGCACGCCTCCCGCATCATCTCCCTCCTAGTGATGTAGGTCATGCCGTGGTGATTTGACCTGGGTCCAGATCGAAACATTCCCGGTGCTGCCTCAGCATCATCTACGGAAACACATTGTCAGGGTCGAAGGCTACGATATGATGTTTCGGATCTTTACCCATCAAGAGGAGCTCATGAAGTTCGCGGGGTTCAACGGAGGTATGACGCCGTGGGCGTCTGACGCAGTGCCATATCAACAGCGCGGATGGCGGCATGGAAACACAGAGGCTGACGATGGCGATAAGGGAGTCTGGAGACAATGGCATTTTTCGACTTCGGGGGCTATTGGATCGAGAGGCTGGGGGGGATGCGTTCACTCTGGACCAAAAGACAAAAAGGCTGATCGACTGACAGAAGGAATGTTACCACTGAATCTCGAAAGCGACGTGAGAGCCGCGGTTTTATGTTTTCGAGTAGAAGCGTAATGCTTGGGCAGGCAGATGTCGCCAAAGCCTGTGTCACACGAAGACGTTCCAGCCAGCGAACATTGGGGTTCCACGAAGGAGGCTTGTCGCGGCAGAACTGCTCGCGATATTTCGGCATTGCACCAATCGTTGGCAGAGTGTGCTCAAGGCGGTGGCGCCTCATGTGCAGCATGCAGTAACAGCCGTCAGACCGGTGCGTTAAGCCTCGTGCATGCTTAGCTGTGGCGTGTAGACCTATTCGAGGTCGAGATT